>NC_083225.1:59419286-60669286 GCF_032191835.1 Heteronotia binoei
ATGTATGCCCCTTTAAGGCTGGGCAGGAAGCAGGAAGGGCTTGGGAGAACGGCCCCTCCCTTTCTTTTGCTTTCGTTTTCACAGCAAGAGTTCTCCGGAAGAAGATCTGGTAAGTATTTGTGTGTGTGAGAGGGAGGGGGCAGGGGATTCCCTGGTTTGGAGGCCCTCCCCCCTTTAGAAAGCATGGGGAGGGGAGGGAAATGTCTACTGGGCACTCTATTATTCCCTATGGAGAACGATTCCCATAGGGAATAATAGGGAATTCATCCGTGGGTATTGGGGGCTCTGGGGGGGGGTCTATTTTTTGAGGTAGAGGCACCAAATTTTTAGTATAGCATCTAGTGCCTCTCCCCAAAATACCCCCAAGTTTCAAAATGATTGGACCAGAGGGTCCAATTCTATGAGCCCCAAAAGATGGTGCCCCTATCCTTCATTATTTCCTATGGAAGAAAGGCATTTTAAAAGGTGTGCTGTCCCTTTAAATGTGATGGCCAGAACTCCCTTGGAGTTCAATTATGCTTGTCACATCCTTGTTCTTGGCTCCACCCCCAATGTCTCCTGGCTCCGCCCCCAAAGTCTCCTGGCTCCGCCCCCAAAGTCCCCAGATTTTTCTCTAATTGGACTTGGCGACCCTATTTTGGAGTACAAGACAAAAGAGGAAAGTGGGTTTGTGAACCTAATGTGGATGGAGAAATATGGGAGGTGAATAACTCCATTGGCACCATATCCACCACATGGAAATAGGGAATTAGGTTAGTCTCTTGAATTTCTGGCAGTTAGATCAAAACAGGCCTCATTTTGGGCAGGAGCTCATAGTCTTGAACCTTTAAATTTTATTGTGCTCATTCGTTAACCCCAGCCCCACCCCCCCAAAAAAAACAACCAACAACTTGCTTCTGGGCTCCATTATTCAAACCCCTTATGAGAATTTTGCTGAACTCTATATTTCTCTCCACAAAAAATGGGGAAATAACCAAAACATATAAAGCAGACAAATGGAAATCTTCATCATGCCACTGTGCCACATAAGAGAAAGTAATTTAAAAAGTATGATGGGAGTAAGATTTTATTATGATAATTATAATCTAAGAAGCATTTTAAGGCAGATGCTGAGCTGATATAATTTAGTACACCTTCCGATGATGTCAGGGGTGTGTGGCAAATGAATTGTGCTAATGAGCTCCAGCACCTCTTTTTCTATAGAAAGGCCCCTGGATCAAAAGCAGAAATCCTCACACTACTGTGTTCATTTTTCTAGTGGTGTGTCTAATCTTGTGCACAAAATTTCTCTCATCACCAAACAGATTATTGCTGCTGTTTGCAGCAACAATGCTGGGCACTGATTGTGAGAATAAACTACAGGGACTAAGCAGGGCTTTTTTTTGAGCAGGAACACACAGGAACGCAGTTCCGGCTGGCTTGGTGCCAGGGGTGTACCTAATATGCAAATGAGGTCCTGTTGAGTTTTTTCTACAAAAAGTTCTATGTGAAACAATGGTGATGTCAGGGGGTGTGGCCTAATATGCAAATTAGGGCTTTTTATACAAAGAAAGACCTGGGACTAAGTATATGCTATGTATCTTTCAGGTAAATTGTGGGGTCAAGCCACAGATGTATTCTGAGTGGTCTGTTCTTCCCAGGCCCATGGAAGCCTGATTTGATTGAAACTATGGTATGCATGGAGAAAGAGTTTAGTTCCCCCTAGGTCATTTTCCCAACATGAGATGGCCACAGGGAGCTTCTCACATGCAGCCCTGAACAGGGCAAATAGTGGCTCCTCCAAGCCATTTCCACATTTTTTATTTAGGATATTTCAGTGCCACTTTTTCAGAGTCCTACTCAAGGTAGCTTACTATTAAACCAACACAACAATATACAAACAAGCCGTTAGAAACAAACCACTGGACATAAACAGCATAAAAACTATTCACAAAGCAGAATCAGACCATTAAAAGAAACTGGTTAGATGAATCCTCTAATTAAAAGCATGGTAAAAAGATGTCACTGTGCCACATAAGAGAAAGTAATTTAAAAAGTATGATGGGAGTAAGGTTTTATTACGATAATTATAATCTTGACATGGCAAGTAAAAGAAAACAAAGTAGCCACCAGGTGAGCCCCAAGTTGAGAAAAATGGTGCAGGGAAAGATCAACACCCCTTCTCCCAGGATGCCCTGGTCACAACCTGGAGACACACTTGGGAAAACTGTAAAAGTTAGTGAGGTCCTATGGTCCCTGCCTCAGACAGGATCATTAAATGTGTATCCTCAGAGCTTAATGCTTTTATCCCCCTCAATATCCTGCTGATTACATTAAGAGATCTAAAAACATGATAGAAACGTGCATAAAAAAAGGATCTCTGTACCCTGAGTGGAATAAATAAATTTTATAGGTAAAATGACAATTATAGAAATATAGCCATAAAATAGTTGTAAGAGCTGGAAAAATTGAACCAAAAGTTCTCAGGAACACTTCCCAGTTAAAATTTACTTGCAAATATTTTAACCTTCTCTATATATTTTAACCTGAATTTCTTTCAGCTTTCTAAATTGCGAGATTTAGCTGTTCTATAAAATAGAAAACATGAACATTTCTGAATCTGACAAATTGATACTTACAACTGGTGCCCTAATATTCATTCATAATAATAGATAACATTCCATTTTTTTAAAAAGATCCATAATTCAGAAAGAAATATCATTTTATATCAGACTTTCACATTATTTTTTTGTCTTAATGGAAGTGCAATTTTAAAAACATATATTTTTTAAAAAAGAGTATGACTCAAAGTCCGATTTCAAAAGCAATTTTTAAAATTTCAAATGTATGCAAAGTTTCATTTAATGCCTAACCTGACATACTATAAGTACATGGAACAGCTTCATAATAACTTTAGACATAAAAACATCAGGTTGAAATGGAAGACTGTAAGTCAGGTTAAAGCATCATTTAATTTTCTTTCAGGAAAAGTTTTTAGAAAAGTGGGATCGTCTTATTTTTAATTGACTTTACAACACAGTGAGGAAATTATTTCTGAAGTATTTGCCATGCACCTGAAACCACCTCTAGTGAAATTATGTTTGGCAACCTGAAGCACTTTGAAGTCATTAGAGTGGCAATAAAAATTAGACCTTCATGAAAGAGCTGAGCCTTGTAGTTCCCCTGAGCAGCCTGCCACAGCCTCAAGGGGTCAAGCAGTTGGGATGGGGGGGGGGGGGGGCTGCCACAGCTTTTGGTATGGGCCTTGCCTGTTTTCAACACATGGAAGCAATTTTGCTGATATTCTTTTGCTGTTCCTTATGAATTTCTCCTTGCTCGTTGCTCATGCCCACCCCACCCCCCAGCCCTGCATTGTTCTTGCAGGCGGCCTTCCACAGCTTTCATGTCACATTTCGGAAATTAACAGTAACTGTCAAATCACTCTGCAAATAGAAGAATATAAGTTTGGTGGGGGAGGGAGTTGAACTTGCCTTTTGCCCTAGGGCCAAGAATGGAGAAGCAACAAAGGGATCCTTGAGACATATTTGGATAGGCTGCTCCAGCAACTTCAGCTTTTATTTTATCAAGTGCATATAATTTTTCAGTTGTATTTTTGTATGTCCTTCCTATAAGTTATATGGACCCTTTGTGCACCCCATTTGGACTGTGAAGTAAAATTATACTGGGAACAATTACAGTCACTACAAACAGGATTTTCAAGGGTATGTGCCTTAACCTTTAGGAGGAGAATTGGCAGGGAAAGGAACAGAATGAGTGGGATTGTATCCAAAAAGACTGTTTATGATTTACAAGGAATTATTCGTAGACATAAAAAAAGGAAGATAAAGGGGGAAAGTGCTTAGTGTAATTAAAGATTGTAATTGTGAAAAGGAAAAAAGTGAGACGGGAGCTCTGAGGAATTCTAATCTATGGAGATGTAAGCTAATTACTTAATCACTTGCATTTGTAAATCTTATTATTGGAAAAGAGATTACTGTAGTGATTAAATTACCGATATTTATCTGCTAATAGCCTTGATTAATCAGTGATGCTAATCTGTCATGTTGAAAGCCAATATTAATGGCATCAATCTTACAAAATAATAAACACTTCGTATGAAAGAGAACTTTTGTCTATTTAAGGTCCAGATGTGAAAACGGGGAATGCGGAATCTGGAAGATTCTGGAACCAGTTGGCTGAGTGAAAAGAGCTGGCTTTCTGAAATGAAGTTGTTTTGGTCCGTTAACCCTTCATTGGGCCCAAACTAATACTTAGTTTTGAACAAATGGTGTTTATATGATAAAAAAGCAACTTAAGTTAGCTGCTGTTCTAGAGTAATTTATAACCCCAGCGTTATTAATGATCTACAAATTTGGTAAGTGTAGGCCAATTACTTTTCTAAAAATCATGGGTTTCTGTTAAAAAAATTAGATAGAAATAAAAGGGGGGGGGAGATACAGGAGAAACACTATTGATTTTCCCTTTGGCTAATACACTTTTCCTTTTGAATCAGTGTTCCTTACAGCAAGAGAAAGTGATGAAGTGAAAAAAATTGAGACTTTGGTGTTTTAATTTCCTTTCAGTGTTGCAGAGTAAGTTTTACAGGGAAATGAAACTCCAGCAAATAAGCCGAAGTTACAGTTTCAGAGGAAATTTGCTGCAAAGCAGACAATGGAAAAGGACCCAAAGAAGATCAACATTTCTATTTTGCTGGCACTAAAGGCAAGGGGGAAGAACAAAACAATTACAGCAAAAATGTCTACCTTGCAAGATTTCTATCTGTACTGCAGTTGTATTCTATATGATGACCAGATGTCTCTGCTTCCAAGGAAATATCTTGTTTTTTCTAGGGCCAGTAGAAGTGCCCAGACTAAACCTTTTGCACTTAATACAACACTATCTGTTGAGTTTGCTCAACTCAGGTTACACTGAAGTCGTTTTGACCCCAGAGCACTGGAGAATAACTTTATTTCAATATTTTATAATTCTAACCCTAACTACTACAGCACTTATAGCTAAGGGCATTAAATACCTGCTCCATTTCCCTTTTACTTATCTACTGGAGTATCTGGCTCTTCCATTTCTATGAGGTATGTGTTATTTGCTCAGTGATAAATGCTCCAGCTGTCCATCTGCTTTCTCCTCCGAGTCCAGACTGTGACTCATCAGATCACCAGAATACAATTCAAAAACTAGAATAATGGGTGAATGTCCTTAACTCTCAGGAGAACTAATAGCAAAAACTGCCCATTCTCTTTCTAAACATATATGAACATATGAAGCTGTCTTATACTGAATCAGACCCTCAGTTCGTTAAAGTCAGTATTGTCTACTCAGACTGACAGTGGCTCTCCAGGGTCTCAAGCTGAGGTTTTTCATGCCTACTTGCCTGGACCCTTTTTAGTTGGAGATACCGGGGATTGAACCTGAGACCTTCTGCTTACCAAGCAGGTGTTCTACCACTGAGCCACCATCCCTTCCCTAAGTATCCACGCTGCATTATCAATGATGTGGAAAATGCCATATATCTACCTTTACTGAGTATTTTTCTGTGTGTATGTGCAATAAATACACATTTACAATTGTGTGCGAGTCCCACATTTCTTTCCCCAAACAAGTACTCATAATGCTACTTATTAGACAAATAAGGGAGATTGCCTTTGCTAAGTATTTATTTATTTATATTCCATCCTCCCCACAAGTGGGCTCAGGGCAGGTCACAATTTTACAAACCATTTGAAATATACTGGGTCTGATGCATTGGTAGATCACACAGAACTACTTTATTGGTGACTACATACTACAAAGACAACATGATGGGGCTGAGACCCCGCTTATATACATCCGCAATAACACCCCCTCAGTCCATATCAAATCATGGTGATCAAGCTTTGCGCCATGACTGCTTATTGGTTGTAGTACAGAGTTCAACTTATCTGAGTTGTTAGGCAGACCCGAAGTTTCCTGGATGCTCGTGAAACTACTGCGGAGCAGTACATTCAGTGCAGTCACTTCATCTTGCCACTCCCCTCAGTACATAACACCATTAAAAATAGTTATACCAAATAATTAATTAAAACAATTAAAAAGCAGATACTGCAGTAAATTTATAAAATTTAGCAATCCCAAATAGCTGGAAGCAGCGGGGCCATAACAACAACCCTTCCCAGTAAATTTCTTATTAATTAACAGTAAAACAATCAACAGTAAAGGTCTTATTAATGTTGGCAATATGCAAGAGAGGCTGAATAATTGGGTGCCTGCTACCTCTACAGAAGGCCTGGCAGAACAGCTTCCTTTTCCAGGCCCTGAAAAACTGTAATAGGTTCCACAGGGCCCTGATCTCAGATGGAAGCATGTTCCACCAGGCTGAGACCAGGGCGGAGAAGGCCCTGACCCTGGTTGAGCCTAAGCAAATGTACTTTGGACTGGGGACAATAAGTAATGATGATCTGCTGAGCACAAGGTTCTGGGGCACATATGAACAGCAGTCCCTTAGATATGTCAGTTCCAGGCTGCATGGGGCTTTAAAAATACCCTGAAATGGATATGGCACTCAGTTGGTTGCCAGTTCAATAGGCGTAGCACCAGCTGAATGCATGCCCACACACATTGCAGTTAGCAGGCACACCACCACATTTTGCACTAGCTGGAGTTTCCGGATCAGTTTCAAGGGTAATCCCATGTCCATGTACAGCAAGTTACAGTAATTGAGCCTGGGACTAGGCATTGCATATGCCACTGTAGCCAGGTCCTCAGGGGAGAGATAGGGGGCCAGTTACCTGATCTGCTGGAGATGATAAAAGGCCAACGTTGGAACTGAGGTGACCTGGACCTCCATCAAAAATGAGGCAACCAGTATCACCCCAAGGCTCCTCACCTTCTGGCCAGCACCCAGAGTACTCCAACTGAAATGTTTTGGCCCTGGGAAACTAATATTCTTCCACTAGCTGATATTTGATATTGTTTGTGACATCAATGGTGACATGTGATATACATTCCCCATGCCATGTAGTGGACATTTTTGAAAAATAGTTTTATTAACATTTTTCAAATGTGGCGGAAAAAATCATCTGAAAAGGCCTAGAAGCAAACAGGAAACAAGCGGAAATCTTTTGACAATAACAGCTGGAGTAGTTACTCAAAGAACAAGATTTCTTAAGAAATACTTGATCTAGTAGTATTAGGGAAAGTACATAATTTTTCTGCTTAGAAAATTGCTGCTGTAACTTATTTTAATCAACTTCAGTTTTATTATCAAGGGAAATATAGTTGAAAAGATAGATGGCAGCCAGCCACAGAAAATGGGAGCATACACTTAGGTTTCAGTGGCTTCCTCTCAGCAAAAGCTGCTGTAATTGTTATTTAATCCATCTAAATACTGCTATGTTTTAGAGGTAAAATAAATTGCTCTTTTTGGACATATATAGCTGGACCCTACAGTACCACTGTACCAAGTGGCTGCTATGCCAGTGCTATGCTAGTTTAACCTGACAGTAATAGAATTATAGGTTAAAACTGATAGATCTTGTCACAGCATCTTTGACCGCTCTGTTACCACCTATTGAAGAAGAAGATATTGGATTTATATCCCGCCCTCCACTCCAAAGAGTCTCAGAGCGGCTCACAATCTCCTTTACCTTCCTCCCACACAACAGACACCCTGTGAGGTGGGTGGGGCTGGAGAGGGCTCTCACAGCAGCTGCCCTTTCAAGGACAACCTCTGCCAGAGCTATAGCTGACCCAAGGCCATGCTAGCAGGTGCAAATGGAGGAGTGGGGAATCAAACCCGGTTCTCCCAGATAAGAGTCTGCACACTTAACCACTACACCAAATTGGCTCTCCATTGATGCATACTAGCCATGTAAGGGAAGGCTCCAAACAACATATGGTGATTGGTAGCACACCATAATGATGTAGATGGTGGAACGGGTTCCAAACACCTCTCATACATAATGTAAAGTTGGCTGATAGGAACAGCACCTTATAGAATAGCCTATAGCCCAGAAGGAAGGAAGCCTACAAATGGAGCCATGGGTGAAGTGTTTTTACCATGAGTAAAGTCTCTGCTGAAATGTTTGCATTGCATCCTCTGGGTGAACAAACAATCCACAATGGCAATGGTTAGAACAATGCATAGAACAATGCTAACATCTGTGTAAAGGGAGCATTTTTTTCAAGAGAGAAAGACATAGGCCATATGCAGGAATAGTACTTGCCACCTTTTTTGGCTCTGTGATGTTCTTTGTGTCTTTGAAACTTGAGTCTTTCCCTGGCATGTTCCATGTTTCATACTGAACATAGCTGAACCATGTGTCAAATAGCTTCCAGAGTCACAGGATACTGAAAGGAAAATGGTAAAGATCTTTTTATATATATATATTGGAGTTGGAGGAGATGCTGGCAGGAAGGCAGATGTTGCTGAATGGACATCTATGTATGCTGGATGGGGTCAAGTTACTCCATCCAATTGAGCAAAAATTGTAGGTTTGTTTCTGGACCCAGCTTTGCTTTTTGAGCAGCACCTTATTTTTATTATTAAGAATATTTTCCATCATTTTCATTTGATGTGGAAGTTTTCTCCCCTTAATCCTTGAATCTGCTGGCTTAGCCATATTGATCCATGCTTCTAAAACCTTCAGGCTGGGCTATTGTAACATACTCAGTGGGAGACCTTACATCTTCTACAATATGTGATAGCCTGTCTTGCGGTTGGCATTGGGCATTTGCAAGTATGACACTGATTTGTTGCACTGGCTATTTGTTTTCAGGCAAAATTCAGGGTGCTGGTTTTAATTTGTAAAGCTGTTTATAGCCTAGGACTCTCATATTTGAAGTGTAGCATTTTGTAATGAGGATCATTTTAGAGATGCCCACCTTTTGAGAGATTAGAGGCATTCGTTGTACCCACCCTTTAGAATAGTCTTACAGGATGGTTATGTTGGGAACCTTTACTAGAAAGGTTTTAGAAACTGTGTAAACCATTTTTGTTGCAGTGATAATGACTCTTCTGTGGTAATGACTTTTTACCATTATGAACCCCTATTGCTACTGAATCCAAGGACCTTTTGCAATTTTTTTTCTTCTGGCTGTGGTTACAGCACAGTAAGTCAACACTTTCATTGAGATATCCACTATGACCCCAAGATCTTTTCCCCTCTCAATCTCAGCAAGTTCAGGCCACTTTGGCCTACATTTGAAACTGGGATTTTTTGTCCTAATGTGCATCACCTCACACTACCAACACTGAACTTCACTTGCCATATTGTTTCTCACTCACCCAATTTGTTGAGATCCACCTGCAGCCCACCTTGGTTTTCACCATTCCAAATAATTTTGTGTCATCTGCAAATGTGGCCACTGCTTTGCTCACCCCCAGTTCCAGATCATTTATGCTTAAACAAAGCATATGCTCCCAAAGATTTAAACACTAAACATACAAATGCTGATGCACATATCTCATTAAAATGAAAAGATTCAACCACAGTAAGTAGATGGAAAAAACAATAATTCAAAAACTGAACCCTCTTTATGCCAGTACACTCCAAATGAAGACAAATAGGCCTGGGTTAAACCAGGTTTATTAATTCAAATGACTGATCTAACTGAAAATACACAAGTGCAGTAAGGCTGCAGGTATCCCGTGTCCCCAGGTCTAAGTGGCTATAATATAGTGGATCAATGAGGTGAGGTGGTAGTGAACATCAGCTCTTTATTGATTACATAGTAAGGCTAAGCATAAGACTGAAGACTGGGTCCACAGTGCCAACTTATATACATGTCAGGGTTCCCGCACAAACACTCTATTGGTCCATTCAAACTAGCAGGTGGCCTGTGATTGGAGTGGGGCAGCAGGAATTCGAATCCTGCTGCCCATTATTCCCAAGTCCCCAAGCTCTGGTCGTCTGGCTCCAATAAGCCAGGCAGGAACATCCAATTCTGTTCTCACATGAGTCCGCATAAATAACATCCCTCTCCTCCTAGTTCATCAGCCTTGACATACATAGTCCTTTAAGTAAGCAGGCTTGTGATGCTCCCGTGTTGACTGCCTGGGTGCCGGCAAGGGTGGCGGTGCAGCCGCAGCTTCGGGAGTGGTGAGTGGAGGGGTCGGTGATGCTGGAACTTCGGTGGGTGGTTCAATGCTTCTGGATGTCTCCGGCAAAGGGTCCGGGGTCGGAATCACAGCTGTTGCCGGTTCAGGGGATGTCGGAGCCTCAACAACTGGTGGTTCCTGTGGCCCACCATCTTCCTTGATCTCGTCCCTCATGTGACTGCAACTGGATGATGTGCCGCTGCATTGTGAACCTGCCCTCGATAGTAACCTCATACATGACCAACCCCAGTACCCGGGAGACTCGGGCCGGAAGCCATGCTGCCCCTCCCCAGTTCTTTGCATACACCAAGTCCCCTGTATCGAAAGCCCTGGGTGCTCAGAATGCACCTCTTGCAGGTCTGGGGCCCGATCAGGGTGCTTGCAGTTGAGATACGTCAACAGGGACGCGGCCAAGCAGTGACCAGTGGCTGTACAGTGGATACTATGCTGGGCCAGCAGGAACACTGCAAGGTGGGACTCCCAGTCCCCCTGGATGATGCAGCGGAGCGACTCTTTGGTGAACCACACCATCCTTTCTGCTTGGCCGTTAGTGACCAGATGGAAGGGGGCTGACCTGATGTGCTGGATCAAGTTCCAGCCACAGAAGTCCTGGAATTCCCCTGATGTGAAGGCCGTCCCATTGTCAGAGACGAGGGTGTCTGGCAGCCCATGGGTGGCAAAAACCCTGTGGAGGGCTGCGATGGCGGCTCAGGAGGAGGTGGATGCTACAGGAACTACCTTGAGTTCTCGGAGTGTGGTGCACCAGGACTGTTGACTGTGGAGTGAAGTGAGCCATGAGGGCCATGGTGGTCTAATCAAAAGTGGCTACCTTGAGGGTCACAGGTGCCATGAGGCCTTTCTCCAGCTCCAGGACGTCCATCCCGAAGGAGCTGAGGAGCAGTGCCTTCTTCCTGCGACCTGTGACCTCATTGTATTTTATGTGGTTCTCCAGTTGCTTCATCCAGGTTTCCCATCTCTCTGGGCTGGTCTTATCAAAGGCTGGAATCGGCCTTGGCATAGCGGGTGTTTCGTCAGCAGTGACAGTGTGGAGCATGCTGCTGGAAACAGAGGCATTATGCGCTGTGTGGTGCCGGACTGGGCCACTCACCAGGATCCCATTCTCATCGCCATTATAATATAGTGGGTTCTATGGATCGATGAGGTGAGGTGGTAGTGAACTTCAGCTCTTTATTGATTATATAGTAAGGCTAAGCATGAGACTGAAGACTGGGTCCACAGGGCCAATTTATATACATGTCAGTGTTCCCATGCAAACACTCTATTGGTCCATTCAAACTAGTAATAATAATAATAATAATAATATTTTATTTTTATATCCCGCCCTCCCCGCCAGGCGGGCTCAGGGCGGCTAACAGACATGGGAGTCCCATGATTCACATTAAACAGTATAACAGACATGGGAGTCCCATGATTCACATAAAACATAACAATTTAAATATCAATTACAGATAAATTAATTAAAATAGATAAAACATATAAAAATAGGTGCTAAAATGATGTAATCCTGGTGTACATAAAATGGCTAAACGTCTGTTCGTTAGTTAATCAGGTTCTGTCTCAAATGCCAACTGAAAAAGAAATGTTTTGCAAGCCCTGCGGAATTGGTTCAGGTCCCGCAGGGCTCGCACCATCTCTGGAAGGTCATTCCACCAACGAGGGGCTATCACCGAGAAGGCCTGCTCCCTAGTGGCCTTCAACCTAACTTCTCTTGGCCCAGGGATTGTTAATAAATTCTGGGAACCAGACCTCAGTGCTCTCCGGGGTACATATGGGGAGAGGCGGTCCTTTAGGTAGGCAGGTCCTCGGCCATATAGGGCTTTAAAGGTAATAACCAGCACCTTATAGCGAACACGGTAGACAACCGGCAGCCAATGCAGATTGCGCAGCCCAGGCCGTGCAGGCTCCCACCGTGGTAGTCCCTCCAACAGCCCGGCCGCCGCGTTCTGGACTACCTGGAGTCTCCGTGTTCGGTACAAGGGCAGCCCCATGTAGAGGGCATTGCAGTAGTCTAACCTCGAAGTGACCATTGCGTGGATCACAGTTGCTAGGTCGACTCGCTCCAGGAAGGGAGCCAACTGCCTCACCCTCTTAAGATGGAAGAAGGCGGATCTAGCAGTGGCGGCTACCTGGGCCTCCATTGATAGGGAGGACTCCAGTAGCACTCCCAAGCTCTTGACTTTGCGCACCGGTACCAGTGGCGCACCGTCAAAGGCCGGTAAAGTAGTCTCCCCTCCCGGTCCGCCGCGGCCCACGCAAAGGACCTCGGTCTTCGCCAGATTCAACTTCAGCCCGCTCAGCCTGAGCCAGTCAGCCACGGCTTGTAATGCCCGGTCCAAATTTGCTGGGACATCACCAGCCCGGTCGCCCATCAATAGATAGAGCTGGGTGTCATCTGCATATTGATGGCAGCCCAGCCCATACCTCCGTGCAATCTGGGCAAGGGGGCGCATAAAGATGTTAAACAGCATCGGGGAGAGGACTGCTCCCTGAGGCACTCCGCAATGAAGTGGGTACCTCTGAGACAGTTCCCCCCCAATTGCCACCCTTTGTCCCCGACCCTCAAGAAAGGAGGAGAGCCATTGTAAGGCTAGCCCCCGAATTCCTGCGTCGGCGAGGCGGCGGGTCAGCAGCCGGTGGTCGACCATATCGAACGCCGCCGATAGGTCTAACAACAGCAATAGTGCCGAGCCGCCTCGATCCAGTTGTTGTCGGAGGTCATCCATGAGGGCGACCAGGACTGTTTCTGTCCCATGGCCCGGGCGGAAGCCGGACTGGCATGGGTCTAGGACGGAAGCGTCCTCCAGAAATTCCTGTAACTGCACCGCCACGGCCCTCTCGATAATTTTGCCTAAAAAGGGCAAGTTTGAGACCGGGCGGTAGTGTGCCAATTCGGCCGGGTCTGATGACGGTTTTTTCAGGAGAGGGCGGACCAATGCCTCTTTCCGGGGTGTTGGAAAAACACCCTCTGAAAGGGATCGATTTATAATATCCCGTATAGGATATCTTAGTTCCTCCTGGCAGGCCTTGATTAGCCAGGAGGGGCAAGGGTCCAGATCGCAAGTCGTGGAACGTGCAGTGGCAAGAATTCTGTCGACTTCCTCCAAGCTGAGCGGGTCGAAGCAATCCAGAGTTGAATCAGAAGACACGCATTGGGCTTCGAGTCCACTTACTGCCTCCAAATTGGCGGGGCAGTCCTGGCGGAGCGATTGGACCTTATCCGCAAAGAATTTCGCGAAAGCCTCGCAGCCAATTTCCAATTCCTTAGCTTTAGAATTGCCTTGAGGCAATGTAGTCAGATTCCGAATTATTCTAAATAATTGGGCTGGGCGCGAATTTGCAGATGCAATCCTAGCCGCAAAGTAGGGGGCCCGTGATTGGAGCGGGGCAGCAGGAATTCGGATCCTGCTGCCCATTGTTCCCAAGTCCCCAAGCTCCGGTCACCTGGCTCCAATAAGCCAGGCAGGAACACCCAATTCAGTTCTCACATGAGTCCACATACATAACAGTGACCATGAAAGAAAAGCTGAGAAGAAACAAGCAGCCTTGTGTACTTATTGGAAGTTGATACAGAAAGGGACAAGAAATCTAGGAATCTATGGTTTTACAATAGAATTTCTGGTGCATCCTAGAGCTAACTTCCAGGATTACTACAGAGTTTCCACTGATTTCTAGAGCTACCCTTGTCACTTTCTGTTTCAACCTGGGCAGTGTTGTTTCTCCTACAGGAACTGGAACTGAAAGATATCAAGTCTCATCCCTTCCTGACAAGCTGCTCCAACAACTAAGGATTTGGCTGTTGCTGCTCAGCACTAGAGGCTTACCTTCCATGACCAGCTTCAAATAATGATAGGCTGTTTTAGGGACCATCCTTAATCTTTAGATAACTCAGGATGTTCGCCATTTGTCCTTGCCTGCCAATGATCAATCCTCACTATCTCTACCAATCTAATCACTATCCCTGCCAATCTAATTATGGTCTAACCGGTAAAACCAGCCACTTCATAGGCATAGCATGAACTAGGGGAGAAAGGGATCTCCCTATAAGGAAAATACAAAAGGAAAATACAAAAAAAAATCTGCTCAACTTCAATAGATGACCACCTAATCCCATGCTATTTTATTAGAGTGGGTTGCAGGCCAGCAACATGCAGTGAAGACTACATGGGGAAGCTGAAGTCTGTATATAAGATTCTCCCAAGTGCTTTCCTATTGGCTAAAAGCCCATTCAGTTTTCTTAATCATGTATTTCCTTTTGTATGTTTGGTCTAAGGACTGCAATAACAATAAACAAACTCATGTTTCATGCCTCAGTTGAGTTAGAAGGGAGCTGCCGCAATGACATCCATGGGTATTATGACGATAAATTAATTTCTCTTTAGAACATTAGATCAATCTTCAATCTAAGTGAAGTGATATAAATGATATGATATTTTGGAAGCATTCCAATAGCTGGCTTTCCAGGAGAAGGAAGTAAGCTCCAATATAGGATGGATATACAGTGACAACGCAACAGACAGCTTTGATTTTTTTTAAAAAAAAAACACATTATTGTGTTAGTGAATTTCTTCAACTGTAACTAAGCCGTTTATGGTTAATATATAATTTTGGCAAGTGTCACAAGGTAAGCAAGGTAAGCAAGGTCAGGGTCAGTCTGGGTCAGTATTAAATGACAGCTTTCCAGAGAAAATGAAAGGGCCTGCAAGGTGAGATGATAGTGTGTGAGGTGGCAATGTCAGCTGTGAGTCAGAGCTGAAGCATGCCCAAAACCCAGCAGAAGCCAGCCTCCTAACAAGAGCTGCAGTCTTCAGACAAGAAATGAAACCACAATCCTGTTCACTGCAAGTCTCCACACAGTCTGCCCCACTTCTGCTGGTGGTTTGTACCATCTTGGTGGCCAAATTCTCATTATGATGACTGTTAAAGTGATCCATTGTGGAGGGGAAAATGATGTAGAATTTTCTTGCTTTTATTGTTCACAAATGATCCTAAGTAGCTTATGAACAGTTTAAAGGCTATCTTCTATTCTGCATGTCCTGATATAGAAACAGCTCACAACAGATCTGGCTGCAGAAACAGGGTGGGTTTAATAGGCAAGGTCTCAGTAGCCATCGTCCTGCAGGGTCCCTGATGGTCTAGAATAAGATGAGCCAAGTCTACCCTTTCATGCTGTCTAAACTGATTATGAAATAATATGCATAGCATAGCATATGTGCTGCTTGGAGAGCATTTTCTGAACTAGAAATTGTTGAAAGAAAGGGTGTGTGTATGTGTGTGCATGTGTGTGAAGCCACCTCAATCTTATGTTTTAGGGTGAAGGGCACCCTCCAGGCCTTCAACCCTATGGGCTGAACATTCGGGTTCAGTTGCAAAGACATGGAGGGCCTGGTGTATGTTCCTAGGGTACCGTTGAAGACCTCCGGGAACTCCCCACAAATGCATTGGAAATCACTAGGCCTTGTGGGGACCTGGTTTATACTGGTGACCTGAATTTCCAGGGGCCCAAACCATGTTCAACCCCGCAAGCTACACAAATCCCCCTCTACTACTAGCAGAATATTGCAGTGTTCAGTGTGAGGAAAAGGGCATGATTCAGTAGCATATTCAGGATGCCGGAAGCTTGATCCCTAGCATCTCTTATATTACTTTTGTGTGTGTGTGTGGGGGGGGGGGGAATTCTGAAGAGCTGCCATCAATGAACATAGGTAATTATGTGCTAAACAGACTGGTTTGACTTAGTATTAGACAACTACATGTATAAACAATAAGAAGCAGAGATCTGGCTTGAAAAAAATGGGTGAATTTTAGAAAATGTCCAGGTATTCTATAAAGGTTTCTTTGTGCAAAGAATGAACAATTTCATTTGTGAAAAGAATGAATTGGGGGGGGGGGGATGAAAATAAGGCCAAGTATTTTGATTTTGGACAAGTATTATCAATATTAAAACAAAAATAAAAAATATGACAGTTTTGAGACCATGATGAGTAGATGCCAAGTTTCAAATAGAAGGGGAAAAGATCCAGAAATGCAGAAGGAGAAAAGGATAAAGCTGTGAGGAACCATATACTGGAGGCACAAATAAGTCATTTTTATAAAGTGGTATCTGGGGGAACCTATATAGGGCCCCGAAATCCAGGGTTGCCAGCCATCTAGTGGGGGTGGGGGAATTTCTCCTCAGAATGATGGCAAGAGTATTAGCAGGAGAATTTATATGTGACATCTGTCCTTTCTTGGTAAAACTATAGTTTCCTGCAATTCCTAAGGAGAATTGAGATCACTTCTATATCTTCCCGGAAGTGACATCTTGCCATTGCTGATGGCCATCCCCATACCCTTCCCCTCATTTCTTGCTGATTGCCAGGACATGTCTGACAATCCTACTAGTACCACAAACACCTAATACCATCCCTCCTTTGTGGTACTATGTATATTCTGCTTCACATGTTATTAGGTCTGATTATCCAGTTGTTTAGACCTGGCCAATGAACCTCTCTGTTGTGAGAAAAGAATATTCATGTTGTCCAGAATGTATTAAATGACATACTTGAAGAAAGAGGGTTACACACTTTACTCTGATAAGGTCCTGATAACTTAAGCATAGCATAAGCCCTGAATGGAAGCTCTATAGATATTTAGCATGATTCATCTAGTTTATGTGTTTCCTTCCTTCATCAATGAGCAACAATAGTAATTATTTATAGCTCTGAATTTTAATCAAGAGAGCTGCAAGTTTAGTAGGTGTATATTTCAGATTCAGTTTGGCCAAGATCATAGGGTATTTTAGCAGTGAACCACTAAGACCACAGCTACATGTTAAGGTCAATATGAACATACTACCAAACATGGTATCCATCCATGAAGTTGTTTTCTCAACTCTCATAACATTTACTCTTAACACAACAACATCATGGTGTACATTTCTCATGCCTACTTTAAATAGAGGGAACGTAGACATGATGCCACCTCATGAATTAGCTATTTATTGTGAAAGATTGACATGAATTTGACATGGCAATGGCATTTTCAGTAGCATTGTCTTAATGAATTGGATTCGTTCTTTTGTATTCTGTAAAACCATAGAAGCAATCTCCTTTCTGAGCACAGTCTGACCCTAAAAGAAACAAACAGATGACCATACGTTCATCATTCATCATCCAAAAAGTCAGTAATCCTTCCTTCTGACCAACAAAAAGTATAGTATTTTCCTTTTTGAATTGTCCTTTGCCTCTACAAAACTCATTAAACACAATTCTTCTTACCACTAATCTTCCACATTTATTACCAAAAAGAATAAGGGGGAAAATAAGAAAATAGGTCATGGAAAGGTTGCATGAATAGGCAATTAGTGGATAAAATCATGAACAATGAGGAAAATGTGTTTGGATGCAGACAATTATTTTTTTTCCTTTTTAACTTTACATCTAAGAACTTTTTTTAAAAAAAGGAGCTCTGATTTAAGCTGAAACAGTTTGTCATTCAAAATATTTCTATTCTTCATTTGCGGTATTATAAATATGGTATAAATAACGGTGGCATTGGAAGTCAGACAAATGAGAGCAATCCAAATTTAATGGGAGAGCTGGAGCAGCATCTTTTTAAAATACTGGATACATGTTCAGACTACATTAAAATCAGCAAGACACAAACCTTATCTGTTTACAGTCCACAGGTTATTATCTCATTTTCAAACTGTTCCATTTAAAATGGCTAAGCCCCCCCCCCTTTTTTTTTTACAATAACACATCATTAATTGGCCATTGGGATTCTAATGATGTTCACAAGTAAAAAAGGGTAATAAAAAACTCTTACACTGGAACCTCTCACACACACTGGAATGTGTTCATTTCATTGCAAACATGAATATAATTACATGCTTGGTTTCAAAGTTAAACTCTTATGCAAACTATTTCTTATGATTTTGCATTTCATCCTTCCCAGTTAAGCTGCCAATTCAGCTTGGCTGCTTGCAATATCATTTACATAGGGGCATTAAAGTTGGGATAAGACATGCTTCCCTTTCTTACATCCATTGCTTGGTAGCTCTGATCCTCCTAGACAGTGAGGAATAAGGGCTAGCTTTATACTGCCAATTTATTTTACTTCTTACATTGGCACTTGTCAATATTCCTTACCACATACATTGGGTAAATATTCCAGCTCACATAATCACTTTAGATGTTTGCCATGATTCATATGCAGTGTGCACAATGTATGCATATATAACAGCTGGCAGAATGGAAGGGATTTTTAGATTTAACTTAGCCAATATAGCTAGCAATCATTGTGCTTTTTCTCAATGTTTTATTTTTAAAATTGCATTGCCAAATCCCAGTATCTCCCCACCTTTCCATTTTAAACAAAATATTGCAAGAATGTTAAGCATGTTTGTATTTTAAGTTTAAAAATAATATCTTTAATTGTGTTTGTATGTATTCTTTATAAAGTTTGAAATGTCCCAGGCGCATAAAGTCCCATTTATGTCAGATCCAGCCCTTGTAACAAAAGAGTTTGACACCCCTGTCTTATTTCTTATCAATCCACGGCTCCTTTATGCTACTCACCTATTTGGTTTAGTGAGGCTTGTATCATCATAAATATTAAAAGATTGGCAGCTTGTCATTACATATAAAATAGTTGTCATTACATATAAAATAAAATATGCATATTCCTTTGGAAAGCAAACTGCATATTCTGCATAATAGTCAGGTTTAGAAGTATTGGGGGTGGTGTTTTGGTTCTGCTGAGAATTTATTTTTAATCTGCAGTCATGTTCCTTGATATTATGCCCCAGACGACCACATTGTATGTGAACTTACTTACTTTGATGGTCTTAACAGTCAGCTAATTGGAAACATTTTTCATAGGAACCCTTCTACTGCCAAACTTTATTTTGAATGGCAGATGTTAAAATCAAGCGCACCCAAGTGGTGCATTAAATGTATGAAGTTTGAACTCTTGTCATTTAATTTTAGCTGCCAAAATCCTGATCACACATCAAGGGCTGATTAAGATACTATATTCCTGGGATATTTGGTTGTAATTTCTTTTGGCATTCACCGTAGGTAATATTTACTCCTGTCTATCCAAAGCTTGTATTTTCTTCACACACAAAGTCTTCCTTCTGGTTTTTTTTTAACTTCTTAAAGCCAAGTATGATATCTATTTTCTGTATAATGTCCCCTCACTGATTTAAGTTATAATTGACCATTAGCCTTAGCTTTTCTTTGAAAAAAAAAGTTGAATATTACCTATTCATATTTGAAGGCATCACATATGAAGGAACTTTTCAAAAGCAGTCTGTATACATATAACAAGTCTTGTCTCATTCCATGTAACTCCTTTTTTTCTGTAAAATTCTCTCTTCCAAAGAAGTTATAATAACCATAGCATCTAGAGTGTTATGATTCCCTCCTCTCCCAATGGCTATTTGTGTGACCAGGAAAGCACCAACTCCACACATGAAATTACATGTAAACTAACTCTAATTTTGAACAAATTATTAATGCACATGTATGAAATATGTGAGCTGAGAGGAAACCAACATCATGATCAGGGTAAGATGAGTTTTTTTAAAAAAATGTGCAGCCTGCAAAAGTAGTCTACAACACCACTGGTTACCATGTGGGGGATGGTAAGCAGTGGGGTGCTGCAGGGCTCGGTACTGGGTCCCATGCTCTTTAACTTGTTCATAAATGATTTGGAGTTGGGAGTGAGCAGTGAAGTGGCCAGGTTTGCAGATGACACTAAATTGTTCAGGGTGGCGAGAACCAGAGAGGATTGTGAGGCACTCCAAAGGGATCTGTTGAGGCTGGGTGAGTGGGCATCAACATGGCAGATGAGGTTCAATATAGCCAAGTGCAAAGTAATGCACATTGGGGCCAAGAATCCCAGCTACAAATACAAGTTGATGGGGTGTGAACTGGCAGAGACTGACCAAGAGAGAGATCTTGGAGACTTCTGGGGTTGGAAAATGACGAGCTGAGTTGCTTTCCCTAGCAGGGGTGGGCTGGCACTTCTGTTCAGGGTAGTAAAAGGCAAATTAATGCCTTCTGCCTACATTTCTCAGCTAGAGAATTGTCCAAGATATGCACAGATACTTTGAGGAGATTTACCTTGGCTGAAAAGGAGTTGGAAATACTGAAAGCCTGAAAGGAGAAGAAGATAAGGGGCTAAATTTGAACTTTGTAAACTTAAAAGACAGTGTTAAAAGAAGAAAGGAATTTATTGTTTAGTCTATCTGTGGTTGAGGAGGCAGCTCCATCGTTACAGATCTGCAGCATTCACAGTCAACACAGGAAATAGGTCAGATATCAAGAGATTTCTCTACCAGTGAAACAAGATTTGAAGGCAAGAAAAGCAGGAAGTATTGGAGGAAGAAGAAGGATATCAATGAAGTAAACAGCCTACTCTAGCATTATAATACCAGAGAGAAACATCGGTGGCCATTGTTGTTGGGAGGACTAAGTTTTAACATCGTTTTTAAAGTGACTGGGACATTAAAAATTGGTGGAGTTAACAGATTTGGCAATTAAAAAATTACTACTGTTGGATAGTAAATAAGAAAACTTGAACTGGTAAAAGGGAAAAAAAGAATTTTTTTTAAAGTGAAGCAAAAGTTGCGACCGCCATTTTGGGAGAAATAAAAGCTTAAAACATTAATATCTGAGCCTGGGTGCGAAAGGACAGCGAAATTGGGTGCATTGGAAAGGGCAAGCTTCACTTTATCAAACCTAATGGTTCAAATTTAATTTGGTGAGATCAAAATTTTTGATCTTGTTTTACATGTCAGACCCAAAACAAACTTGTGCTAGGTCTGCTTCAATAGAGAAAATGCAAGCCCAATTAGATACAATGGAAGCAAGGATAATGAAGGGGGTGAAAGAAATGATAACTGCCTCTAAAAAAAAATAAGAAAGGATATTGAGGACTCAAAAAAGGAATTAAAAAAAGAAATAGAGAATCTCAGAAATGACACTGTGGTAATAACAAAGAAAGTACAAGAAGTGGAAGAGAGAGTGAAAACACATGACTCCACCTTATTAAAATTACAAGAAAAAGTGACAATTCATGACTGCAAACTGATGGAAACTCAGATCCGTCTGAGAGGTGTACCTGAAGATGAAGAATCAGATCTGAAAGAATACATAATAAAAATAATTGCAGAATTTTTGGAGGAAGATCCTGAAGAGAATAGAAATATGTATGACTATATGTATAGAGTAAATTCACTCTATGCAAAAAGAACAATCTGCCAAGAGATGTGGTCATAAGATTTATGACAAAAGAAATGGTGGGGAAAGATCATGAATAAAAACCTTGAAAAGTCATTGATAGTGGGAGGCAGTAGAGTAAGAATTATGAAAGAACTGCCAAGGCAAGTGCTAACTGACAGAAAGGCATATAAAATATTGACAGAAAAATTACGTGACAATGGAATGAGGTACAGATGGATAATACCTGAATGTTTGAGCTTTGAACTTCAAGGGAAAAGGATTACAATCACAAATACACAGAAACTGCATAGATTTTATGAAGAAAATAAAGAATTTGCACCATAATGGATTACAAATTGATATCTTGGAATGTAAATGGACTAAATTCACCACAAAAAAGAAAGGCAACATTTCATTGGATGAAAAAACAAAATTGTAATATAGTATGTTTACAAAAAGTGCATATTAGACAAAAGGATTATAAATTTTTGTGGAATAAACAATTGGGACTAGAATTTTTTACATTGGTTGAACAGAAGAAGAGAGGAGTAGTCTTTTATATTAAACAAGAATTAGACCCGAAATTGGTATTTAAAGATAAAGATGGAAGGTATACAGTGGTAGAAATTACTTTGAATGCCAAAAAAAACGTTGTTGTTGGGACTTTATGCTCCAAATGGTGCTAAGGACATTTTCTTTAAAAATATTACACAACATCTTTAACTTGTTCTTTAACTTGTTCATAAATGATTTAGAGTTGGGAGTGAGCAGTGAAGTGGCCAAGTTTGCGGATGACACTAAATTGTTCAGGGTGGTGAGAACCAGAGAGGATTGTGAGGAAGTCCAAAGGGATCTGTTGAGGCTGGGTGAGTGGGCGTCAACGTGGCAGATGCGGTTCAATGTGGCCAAGTGCAAAGTAATGCACATTGGGGCCAAGAATCCCAGCTACAAATACAAGTTGATGGGGTGTGAACTGGCAGAGACTGACCAAGAGAGAGATCTTGGGGTCGTGGTAGATAACTCACTGAAAATGTCAAGACAGTGTGCGTCTGCAATAAAAAAGGCCAACGCCATGCTGGGACTTATTAGGAAGGGAATTGAAAACAAATCAGCCAGTATCATAATGCCCCTGTATAAATCGATGGTGCGGTCTCATTTGGAGTACTGTGTGCAGTTCTGGTCGCCGCACCTCAAAAAGGATATTATAGCATTGGAGAAAGTCCAGAGAAGGGCAACTAGAATGATTAAAGGGCTGGAGCACTTTCCCTATGAAGAAAGGTTGAAACGCTTGGGACTCTTTAGCTTGGAGAAATGTCGACTGCAGGGTGACATGATAGAGGTTTACAAGATAATGCATGGGATGGAGAAAGTAGAGAAAGAAGTACTTTTCTCCCTTTCTCACAATACAAGAACTCGTGGGCATTCGATGAAATTGCTGAGCAGAAAGGTTAAAACGGATAAAAGGAAGTACTTCTTCACCCAAAGGGTGATTAACATGTGGAATTCACTGCCACAGGAGGTGGTGGCAGCCACAAGTATAGCCACCTTCAAGAGGGGTTTAGATAAAAATATGGAGCACAGGTCCATTAGTGGCTATTAGCCACAGTGTATGTGTGTATATAAAATTTTTTGCCACTGTTTGACACAGAGTGTTGGACTTGATGGGCCGTTGGCCTGATCCAACATGGCTTCTCTTATGTTCTTATCTTGATGAAGTGACCTATGAGCAAATTTTATTAATGGGGGACTTTAACGGAACAATTCAGAACATGATAAATAGATCTGGGAAGAAAAAATATGATAAAGAAGGGAAATTGCCAAAGTCTTTTTTGAATTGGTTAAACAGGAGAGTTTGGAAGATATATGGAGGAAGTTTAATCCTGAAGTATGGGACTATACCTTCTTTTCAGCTAGACATAGCTCTTTCTCTAGAATTGACATGTTGTGGGGTACTAAAGATTTGGGACTTATAACAAAGAAAATAGAGATATTACCTAAAATAGGAGCTGATCATAACCCAATAATGTGGATTACAAAATTGTCGAAAAAGTCAAGAAGATGGAGATTAAATGAAGATTTACTACAAAATAAAGAAATAGTGACATCTCTAGAAAATGAAACCATCCAGACATCCAGAGAAAGAAGTTGCATTATTCTTTGCGGACGCAGAGAAAGCTTTTGATCATTTGAATTGGGACTTTATGTTTGCAGTAATGGAGAAAATAAAGTTGGGGGAAAACTTTATAAGAATGATAAAAGCAATTTATACTGAACAACGTGCAAGTTTATGTATAAATGAAGATCTTACAGAAGAAATGACAATCAGCAAAGGTACAAGGCAAGGTTGTCCACTTTCACCATTGTTGTTTATAATGACTCTTGAAATCTTATTGCTGCAAATACAAGATGATGAAGAAATTGAAGGAACGAGAATTAAAGTATTTTTCTATAAATATAGAGCATTTGCAGATGATATAATGTTTATAAATGAAAATCCTATGCAAGTAACACCTTTGTTGTTAGGCAAAATACAAGATTTTGGAGAATTGGCAGGACTTTATATTAATAAAGAAAAGTCAAAAATTTTGTGTAAAAATATGTAAGTAAGTAAACAAAAGGAATTGCAGAGATTAACGGGATGTGAAGTTACCCCTAAAGTAAAATATTTGGATGTGGAAATAACAATGAAGAATATTGATCTGTTTTAAAACAATTATGAAAAGTTATGGCCTAAAATGGACGAAGATATGATAAAATGGAACAAGCTTAATTTGTCATTGCTTGGTAGAATAGCTGCAATTAAGATGAACGTTTTGCCGAGAATAATGTATTTGTTTCAAACTATTCCGATTGTGAAAGACAGTAAACAATTTAATAAATGGCAAAGAAAGATTTCAGAACTCGTATGGGGCGGGAAAAAACCAAGGATTAAAATGAAAGTTTTAACAGATGCTAAAGAGGAGGATTTCAACTACCAGATTTAAGATTATATCATGAAGCAGTTTGTCTAGTGTGGATAAAAGATTGGGTGATGTTGTTGAATAAAAAACTTTTAACGTTGAAAGGTCATGGAAATAAATTCGGCTGGCACGCTTATATGTACTATGGAAAGAAAAAGTTGGATGGTTTTTTCTCTCACCATTATATAAGAAATAATCTACTAAATATTTGGATGAAGTACAAGAAATATGGCGATGAGAGAAAACCAGCAGATGTAATAAGAATAACAGCTGAAACAGGAGAGGATAAAGGGATGTCATATAATCAATTAATAAAAATACAAAGCGGTAAAATAGAATTGAAAACTGCTGAAGAGTTGAATGATAAATATGATTGGTTTCAAATGCTACAAATAAAAAGTTTGGTGGAAAGCGATGTTAAAACTGAAGGAATAAGACGAGAACAAACAGAAATGGAAAAAGTTCTGCTTGGAGATAATGAAAAATTAATGTTAAAAATCTATAGGTTACTTTTAAAATGGTCTACGGAAGATGAAGTAGTGAAATCTCAAATAATTAAATGGGCAATTAATGTAAATAAAGAAATACAGATGGACACATGGGAATATTTGTGGAAGAACTCTATGAAACTATCAACATGTCAAAGTATTAAAGAAAATTGTTTTAAGATGATGTACAGATGGTATATGACTCCTAAAAAGTTGGCAAAGATGAACAATAAGATGCCAGATAGATGTTGGAAATGTAAAAAACATGAAGGTTCTTTCTACCATATGTGGTGGACTTGTGAAAGAGTGAAAAAGTATTGGCAGATGATTCAACAAGAGATTTCTAAGATCTTGGGATATGAATTTAACAAAGTTGCAGAGACTTTTCTGTTGGGATTACAAATGGAAAAATTTCCAAAAGAAGATAGAACTTTAATCTGGTACTTGCTCTCAGCTTTAATCTGGTACTTTAATCTAGAACTTTAATCTGGTACTTGCTCTCAGCTGCTAGGACATTGTATGCGCAGTTGTGGAAGCAAGAAAAAATACCAGAGAAATGGGATTGGATTGTAAATGGAAATGGGATTGGATTGTAAAAGTTATGACATGGAGTGAAATGGACAAGTTAACAAGAACCTTAAGAGACTATGATTTAGAAGTATTTAAGATGGAGTGGGAAAAGTTCAGAAGATACGTAGAAAAAGAGTGGAAAATAAAAGGACATTGGACAATTTTTGATAATGACTAAGTATAAGAGGGAGGAGAATATTAATTTTGGTTCTTATTAATTAAGGGTACCTTTAATATTAGGATTTTAAGTATATAACACCAGCGGGGGTCAAGTAACAGGGGGAGAGGTGGGTAGAAAGTAATATATGGGATAGATAAAAAAGTAATTATTAATGATGCAAGAAATTGAAATTTATTACCATAGGTTACTAATAAAATTGTTTGAAACATAAAGAGAGAGATCTTGGGGTCGTGGTAGATAACTCATTGAAAATGTCAAGACAGTGTGCAATTGCAATAAAAAAGACCAATGCCATGCTGGGAATTATTAGGAAGGGAATTGAAAACAAATCAGCCAGTATCATAATGCCCTTGTATAAATCGATGGTGCGGTCTCATTTGGAATTCTGTGTGCAATTCTGGTCACCGCACCTCAAAAAGGATATTATAGCATTGGAAAAAGTCCAAAAAAGGGCAACTAGAATGATTAAAGGTTTGGAACACTTTCCCTATGAAGAAAGGTTAAACGCTTGGGGCTCTTTAGCTTGGAGAAACGTCATCTGCGGGGTGACATGATAGAGGTTTACAAGATAATGCATGGAATGGAGAAAGTAGGGAAAGAAGTACTTTTCTCACTTTCTCACAATACAAGAACTCATGGGCATTCAGCGAAATTGCTGAACAGTCAGGTTAAAATGGATAGAAGGAAGTACTTCTTCACCCAAAGGGTGATTAACACATGGAATTCACTGCCACAGGAGGTGGTGGTGGCTACAAGCATAGACAGCTTCAAGAGGGGGTTAGATAAAAATATGGAGCAGAGATCCATCAGTGGCTATTAGCCACAGTGTGTGTGTGTGTATATATATATAAAATTTTGGCCACTGTGTGACACAGAGTGTTGGACTGGATGGGCCATTGGCCTGATCCAACATGGCTTCTCTTATGTTCTTATATTATTATGTTCATATAGTTCTAAGGAGCTGTTTTAGGGCTTCTATTAAGATAAAGGTAATCTCATACAAATATGATGTGAATTTGTCCATCTTCTATACTGCTATTGCACACAGGGCTTTTTTAAAAAGAAAAAGCCCAGCAGGAACTCATTTGCATATTAGGCCACACCCCTTGACACCAAGCCAGCCAGAACTGCTTTCCTGTGCATTTCTGCTTTATTTAAAAAAACCCTGTGCACACTTTTTAGAACCTTCCATTCCTGGCTAATACATTTAAATTCTTTTGGTGTGGGGGAAGCCTCTCTTGAAACAAAGAAAAAGCTGACATTCATCCAATGGAAATACAGTCCATGAAGATGATAACAATAGTTAAGGTAATAGGAGTGTTTTAGAATAAGTAGCTTGAAGATAAAACCATTACCATAGATCATCCTTGTTCACAAACAGAACAGCCCATAATTTATTGGCCTGTGTAGATGCATGGTTTAACTGCATTTGCTTTATTGTGTACAGTTCTGGCTGCTGTATCTCAAAAAGAGTACTGGAATGCTGGAAAGGGTGCAGAAGAAGGAAATAAAAAAATGTCATTATGTTTTTTTGGGGGGGAGGTTTACAGAAAAGATAACAGGGGTCATTAATCAGGGTCCAGTAATATGGAACTCATAAGCACCCATTGAAATTGAGGGGCAGTATACTCATTACAGACAAAGGCAAGTATTTCTTGACTCAAGGACTAATTAATTTGTGAAATTCACTGACACAGGATGAAGTGATCACTTCTATTCTAGATTGTTTTACAAGAGGATAAGACAAATTCATGGTGAATAGGTTCATCAATAACAATTAGCCATCACCTGTGAAAGGAACCTCCAAACATAGCAACCCTTTGAGAGAGAGTGAGAAAGCAACAACAGGGAAAGACTTCAGTCACCATGTCCTGATTCTAGACCTTCCAGGGAAATCTGGTTTTCCAGTGTGTGATACAGGATATTGAACTCTGTGGACAATTTGGTCTGTAATGCTATTCTTACATTTTTATGCAGCAGTTGATATATTTTGCACATCACAATCATTTGAAAAAGTTGCATGCTAAAAAAAGGCATGGAATTCGACGCAGGAATTCAGGGGCTAGCCTTACAGTGGCTCTCCTCCTTCCTTGAAGGTCGGGGACAAAGGGTGGCAATTGGGGGGGAGCTGTCTCAGAGACACCCACTTTATTGTGGGGTGTCTCAGGGGGCAGTTCTCTCCCCGATGTTGTTTAACATCTACATGCGCCCCCTTGCCCAGATTGCATGGAGGTACAGGCTTGGTTGTCATCAGTACACTGATGATACCCAGCTCTATCTATTGATGGACGGCCGGACTGGCGATGTCCCTATAAATCTGGACCGGGCGTTACAAGCCGTGGCTGACTGGCTCAGGCTGAGTGGGCTGAAGTTAAATCCGGCGAAGACTGAGGTCCTTTGCGTGGGCCGGGGCGGACCAGGAGGGGAGATCACCCTACCAGCTTTTGACGGTGCGCCACTGATACCAGTGCGCAGGGTCAAGAGCCTGGGAGTGCTACTGGAATCCTCTTTATCAATGGAGGCCCAGATAGCTGCCACGGCTAGGTCCGCCTTCTTCCACCTCAAGAGGGCGAGGCAGTTGACTCCCTTCTTGGAACGCAATGACCTAGCAACTGTGATCCACGCAACGGTCACCTCGAGACTAGACTGGGACCTGAACCAGTTCTGCAGGGCTTGCAAAACCTCTCTGTTTCAGCTTGCTTTTGGGACAGAACCTGGCTGAACGGATCTAGCCATCCAGCCATCTTGTGCATGTTTGTGATTTATAGCACTCTATAGCACCATTTATCCATTTAACTAACTATGTAATTGAATTGTAACTGAATTGTATTTTAAAATTGTTTGTTTTACATTGTATTTTATTTATATCACGGTGTTCCGTGTCTGTGAGCCGCCCTGAGCCCGCCATCGGCGGGGGAGGGCGGGATATAAAAATAAATTTATCTTATCTTATCTTATCTTATCTTATCTTATCTTATAAACCCGATATAAAAATCAATTAAATCAGGGGTGACCAACGGTAGGTCTCCAGATTTTTTTGCCTACAACTCCCATCAGCCCCAGCCATTGGCCATGCTGCCTGGGGCTGATGGGAGTTGTAGGCAAAAAACATCTGGAGAGCTACTGTTGGCCACCCCTGAACTAAATTCAAGTGATTATCTAAATTCAGACTTTTGGGCAAAAACTTGAGGAAGGAAGAATCTGAGTTCCTTTACCACTATTGAACTCCCAGAGATCCAAGCATTTGTGCATCCTTCCTTTTCAGTTTGTATTCTTCAGATCTCAAGTATTTTACTGACATCAGCAAAAACAGTGCAGAGTAGCTAGTTTCATTCCAAATGTAGGTGGTGCCCTGCAAGACAATGTTGAGACAGGGAAGCCATTAATGGAGCAATCTTACTGCCAGGTAGGATAGACACAAGGCAGTCTGGCACAACTTGGCCCACCATGCACAATGCAGCCCACCAAATGTATATTAATTCATTCAGGGTGTTGGACTGTCAAGCACTTTGACATGCTTTTGCACACCATTAAAACGCACAATCAAGATACTAAGTACCATCAAATTAAAGTTGCCTGTGTTCATTGATAAGGCTGTGGGTGTATTCCTGAGCACAGTTTCTGGGGTATTTCAGTGAGGCATCATTCTGAAATAAATATGGTCAGAATCAGGCTGTAACTCAGAAACATGTCAGGCTTACTTCCTTGCTGGATCAAGCTGTTTCCTCTGTCACTAGTGACAACTTTTAAGTTGGTCTTTCTGCTGCAAATAATAACAACAATAATTTAATAAAATGAAGCTTCAACATAACTTTTTGGGGAAAGTGACCGAGCAAGTTATAGCATGTTGTACTGAGTTTTGCAGCTTAAAGGGGATTCTGAAATGCCACAGAAGCCAGAGGCAAGATAACCCCAAAGACGTTTAATAGATAAAGCACAGGGATGGATTCTATTCCCAGCATTAGCAGTCACATGCCAAGTGACTAGAGGCAAATCGTGGTGCCTCAGTTTATTCAAATGTAAAAATAGTTGTCATTAATATTCAGCATAATTAGTCTTTTAAGTGCTTTGAGAATTTGGATGAAAAGTGCTATACAAAAGCACAGTATTTTTACTTCAACCTCTTTAAGAGCAAATCCCTTGCCACATATTTTCCAAAAGTCTACACTCCTTACTAGAGCAAAAAGCCTAATTCCAATGAATAATTGATCTAAGAAATTTGCCTTGTTTTCTCTTTGCAAATTGTTCTCAAATAGACAGGGGAGGAAAATTCTAGGATTCTTTAATTAACACGAAGTCTTCATAGAGTTCTTCGTCACATTTCTTTCATCTGCAGAAAATACTAGCAGGGTTGTTTTGTACTTCTGTTCTGAGAATGAACAGCAAGTATAATTAGCCAATGAAGGGTGAGTTTCAAACAAGCAGTTTTGATATGATGCTCAAAAGTCTTCCAATCAATACATTTTTTGAGCCACATGCAATTGTACATCAGTAGCAGCTGCCCCAATGTTTTTTCTTGGCTAATCAAGCCTGCTTCCTCCAGCTGTCGATGTGGATTTTGCAGCGCTGTAGATTGGCTGGCAGGTATAACTCCTCCTTCCTCTCCTGAGAACAGTTTTATCACATTTTGGAAATGACTGGTTGTTTTTTTCATATGAATGTTAATGCGCTGATCACTTTAGCATTGCTCTGAGAAAAGGAAGAACTGGTTTCAACAACCAGCCAGTCAATCCCTGTGATCCAGGGGTCCCCACAGACACTATGGCACCCTCATATTCTTTTGTGACACTGAGGAAAGAAATGCCTGATTATTGAAGGACAGCATCAGGATGCCCTGACCTGGATGGCCTAGGCTAGTCTGATCCCATCAGATCTCAGAAACTAAGCAGGTTCAGCCCTGGCTAGTATTTGGATGGGAGATCACAGAGGAAGACTGGGGTAGGTACAAAGAGGCATGCAATTGCAATCTTCCTCTGTAAGTCTGCTGCCTTGAAAACCCTACAGGTTCACTGTAAGTTGGATGCAACTTGACAGCACTTTCCACCACCAGGTTTTTGCATAGGGATCTTATTCTTCATCACCACCAGTTTGTTGCTTTCCAAATGAAGAAGGCAACAAATTGTGAAACTCTGCAAGTATCTAATATGATAGCTATGGATACTGCAGTAATGTTTGCCAGATATTCAGCAGGATCTCCAGGATCTCATTCAAATTCCACTCAAGAAAATGGACATGCTCCCACTGTCCCCAGTAAGTTTTGAGTCCAAGCTATAAATGGTTATGTTATTTGGCAAACCACTGCAAATGATGTGAATGGACACTTCTTTCTCCACTAAGCCTCCACCATCTGTTCTAACCCACTAATTACAAATGCAAAATGAGCATAATTAAATATTGGCATCGTGCAAAAATAAGCTCAAAGTTATTGCAATGCATGTGCGTGTTCTTTATTAAATAGAACAAGCATCTGTTTTGTTTTCTTATGTTTTGAGACACAGATGGGGGGAAATTGCTTTTTCCTGACAAAAAGGATAGGTTTCTGTTACTAAACAGGAATTCAATATGTAAGGGGGCTGCACTTTACAACAGTTGGCAAATGGGTCTGTCTTTGCAGATACAAAAGTGAGGGTTGAATTCTCTCCTTTCCTAGGACAACATGGGAGTAATTTAAGCAGAAAGCAAGCAACACCAGGGAGGCCATAATTACAAATTAATATAACCTGCTTATCCGATACTGAGCTGAGACCAGCTCTCTTGGTGGGCTGCAGGCCAGCTGATACTTTTCACTGAGCTTTAGGTTTTCTGTATCTTATTCACTCACATCACTGACTGCATCTCTCTCTAGAACCTTTTGTGATGTTATTATTCCTGTTCTATGAATGACTATTGCCTGTTAATCAAGACTGCCCTTTAGGAAGTGTCTCACCCCTCCCCCATGTTTCAGATCCCATGTGATAATGGGATAATGAGCATACTGGGAGGGGAGAGTCCACTGCTCAGTGGGAGAGCAACTGTTAGGCATGCAGTAGGTCCCAGGTTCAGTCCCTGGCATCTCCAGTTAAAGAAACTGGCACTACATGATGTGAAAGACCTCTGTCTGAGACCATGGAGAGCCTCTGCCAGTCTGAGTAGACAATATTGACTTTGATGAACCAATGGTCTGATTCAGCATGAACCAATGGCCTGATTAAGGTGTATTCATGTGTACTACTTTTACAAACTGAATGGTTATTGATGAATCCATCTCAGTTTTGTCCCCCCCTCCCTCCACCAAGAGTAGAAAGGTTGCCAGGTCTCCTGATACAGTGAGAAATCTCCAAGCAACTCACTTTGTTGTATATGGGCACCTGAAGCACCAATAGGAGGAAATGGTGGGGAGAAATGGGGGCATTTATTAGCATCATACCACCACACCGATGTCAGTTCTGGTGATGTCATGAGATACTCTAGGATTAAGAAAAACTCTATGGTTTTACCATAGTGTTTTTGTAAATTTCTGCCCTTTAAATGCTTCCTGAGGGTTGACAGCCATAGTCTGGTTCTCCTTTTTGTCTCTTTACCTTCACAACATCCCTAGAGGTACAGAGGGAGACTGGCTGGAGGACATAAGTGATTACTGAAAGACTGGACAGGAATTTGAACTCAGGTCTCTGTAGTTTAGCATTTTAACCAATCTTGTTGAGCCCATGGACACTTTTGGAAAGCCTAATCTAGATTATTCAAGCATCTCAGAGATATTTCTATTTTCACTTGACATAATAGTTCATTTATAAGATTTAACGTGCATTTGGTGTGCTTGTTTGGTACTTTTTCATATTCAATCAATCATTCTGTGATTTTTCCCTATTATTTTTTCCCTATTATTATTTTCCCTATTATTATTTGCAGAATTCTGTATGTTTGGGGAAGGAGAGTTTCAGGATTTATTTATTTATTCAATTTATATCCCGCCCTCTCCACCAAAGCGGGCTCAGGGCGGCATACAACATAAAATCCAGAACAATTAAGATTAATAAATATTAAAATACATATTCAATAATTTACAAAAGTTAAAACAGTAAAAAGAAGAAACAGTCTAACAGTTTGGTGCTATTCTCACAGCCTTCCTCCGCAGTTTTTAAATACCAGTCAGTTATATGCCAACCGGAAGAGGACCGTTTTACAGGCCTTGCGGAACTGCTCAAGGTTCCGCAAGGCCCTCACCTCCTCCGGTAGCTGGTTCCACCAGCAGGGGGCTATGACTGAAAAGGCCCTATCCCTAACTGACTTCAGACGGGCCTCCTTCGGCCTGGGGATTACTAACAGATTTTGGGAACCAGATCTGAGTACTCTCTGGGGGTCATGTGGGGAGAGACGGTCCCTAAGGTAGGTAGGTCCTAGGCCATATAGGGCTTTAAAGGTAATAACCAGCACCTTGTAACGAACCCGGTATATTATTGGCAGCCAGTGCAGTCCCCGAAGTCCTGGCTGAATGTGCTTCTACCTAGGAAGCTTTAGTAACAGCCGGGCAGCGGCATTCTGCACTAGCTGCAACTTCCGGGTTAGGCACAGGGGCAGCCCCATGTAGAGGGCATTACAGTAGTCCAACCTCGAGGTGACTGTTTCATGGATCACTGTTGCTAGGTCGCCGTGCTCCAGGAAAGGGGCCAACTGCCTCGCCCACCTAAGATGAAAAAATGTGGACTTAGCAGCGGCTGCTATCTGGGCTTCTGTTGTCAGGGCAGGCTCCAGTAGTACCCCCAAGCTCCTGACCCTGCACGCCATTGTCAGTGCGCACCGTCAAAGGCTGGTAGGGGAATTTCCCTTCCTAGACCATGCCAACCCAAGCAAAGGACCTCTGTCTTCACTGGATTTAGCTTCAATCTACTCAGCCTGAGCCATCCAGCCATGGCTTGCAGCGCCAGGTCCAGATTTTCTGGGACACAGTCAGGCCAGCCATCCAACAATAGATAGAGCTGGGTGTCATCAGTATACTGGTGACAACCCAACCCATACCTCCAGGCAATCTGGGCAGGGGGGGTGCATGTAGATGTTGACCAACATTGGGGAAAGCACCGCCCCCTGAGGCACCCCACAATCAAGCGTGTGTCTCTGGGACAGTTCACCCCCAATCGCCACCCTTTGTCCACCAGGGCGACCAGCACTGTCTCCGTCCCATGGCCCAGGCGAAAACCGGACTGATGAGGATCGAGAATGGAAGCATCCTCCAGAAAGCTCTGTAACTGCAACGCCACTGCCCTCTCAGTAATTTTACCCAGAAAGGATAAATTCAAGACCGGCCGGTAATGTGCCAATGCGGCTGGATCTAGTGTCGATTTTTTCAGGAGAGGGTGGACCACCGCCTCTTTAAGAGGTGCTGGAAAGCACCCTTCCATAAGGGCTCTATTCAAGATATCCCGTACAGGATATCTAAGCTCCCTCTGGCAAGCTTTAATAAGCCAGGAGGGGCAAGGGTCCAGATCACAAGTTGTAGGATCAACTGGCCATAGAGTTCTGATTCTAATCTTTTGGAAAAAGGAGGCCAGTACTAGCCATCTTTGTCTATGATCCATCTTTCAAAGTGCTGTCATAGAATTTCCTTTAGGAAGAACAAAGTTTGAGTCAAAGCTTTATTCAAGCTATTGTTGATCTTAAAGGTGCCACTGTACTCAAACTTCATTATACTGCTTCAGACCAACATGGCTACCCACCCGTTTCTTCCTTTAGGACACTTGCAATGCCTATGCAATACAAAACCACTGGAGCTCCAGGAATGTATTTTTACCCAGCAGGAACTCATTTGCATATTAGGCCACACCCCTGATGTCACCATGGTTTCACACAAGGCTTTATTGTAGAAAAAAGCCCAACAGAAACTTATTTACATATTAAGCCATACCCCATGATGCCAAGCCAGCTGGAACTATTTCCCTGTGCATTCCTGCTCAAAAAACCCCCCTGTATTTTTAAATCTTTAACATCACACAACGCAAGTTAATATTAGCAATGATCTTGCTAGACTTCATGTCACCAGCCACATATTTGTAATTACATAGACCAGGCTGAATTCTGAGGACAGTGGCTGCCAGCAAAAGTGAGTGTGCCCCAAGAGGGTAGTATCTTCAGAAGAATCACATCATAGTTTAGCATTCTTTCTCCAGGAGCAGCCAGTCTAATGCATCTGGGCATCCAAATGTCTTTCCCTGATAGTTTTTAGTAATTTAAGCACAAAGCAGGTAGACTGCCTATTCTCAGGGGTAGACCATCATGGCACATAGTGGAGAGTATCCACTCACTACTTTCAGCAAAGTCAGATGCCTTTCTCCAGCCTCTTTCTTCAATGGATCTGCTTAAGTTGGGAGAAGGCTCCTTAGGAAGGCATCAAACTTGGCTGAGCAGAGTAGCTGGATACACTCTGGTGGTTCATTGATTAATCATGAATATCATAATCCAATCCTCTTGTAAAGCCATCTATGCTAAGTTGCCATTGCCACAATTCATAAAAGCAAATTCCCCATAATTAGTAGAATACCATTTGAGTCCAGTGGCACCTTTAAGACCAACAAGATTTTTATACAAGATATGAGCTTTCGTGTGCATGCACACTTCTCCAGATACAATTAAACGGAAGTTACCAGACCATACATATAGGTAGAGGTTGAACAGCAAATTAGCGTACACCATAATGAAGATGTTTCCGCAGATGCAAACAGGAAAAATTAGCCAAGTTGATATGGTGACCATTTGTATGGATTTAATTCCAGGGGGGAAAGCAGGCTACGGTCACATGAGCAGTTCATGCCAATATAGTCATGTTACCTTTGAAGATTTAAAGAGCACAATCAGACAACAACATCTGCCCAGTTGTCAGCATCCCACTTTGCCTCACTTTGGATGTGGAGTAATCAGGCACTGGGGAAAATCCTATATTTACAGATGCCAACGCTTCCACTATGGGTTTCTAGCTGTCTGAACTTCCCTCTTGTGAAGTCAAGCTGTTTGGGAAGCCTGAACTTTCCCTTCCATTTATGCCTCCTTTTTTTTTTTTTGAACAGGTAGCAATGTTTGGATAATGAATATTGCATAGTTACCCCTGGCGCTGCTAGTCACTATGGCCAAGCAGTCATTCTGGATTGGGAGTCCCTAGGGGACATGTCAAGCAACAAATTCTTCCCCAAACTTCTCTCTCCAATTTCACTATCAGGGTCAGACAGCTTCTCATGGTTGACACAACGATAAATGCAATGAAGCCAATGGGACTACTTTCATGAAAATCTGCATTAAACCCTCCCCCACCCAATGTATTCCATGGAACACAGGTGAAGGGAAGGAGGCTGAGAGGGGCCAGAGTACCTGGCAGAGAGATTGCAGAGCTGTCAAAAAAGATCTGGAACTTCAGATACACTTATGCGCATGGGTGAAAAACAACAAAAAGAATGCCGCAACAGTCTGAATGATCAACCATGGGGCAGGCATGCAGTGAAGCCAGTTCGAGGTGGGATGCCTGAACTGATCAAAACTTCCCACAGCTGTTAAACTGTTGCAAATTGAGGTGCAGCCAGATCGTACCAAGCCACCAGTGTGACTGCAGCCACAGTGAAGCAAATAAATATGTCAAAATTGGAGACAAATGTGTAAAAGTATCTATCTTAATTTTGGAATGCTAAGAGTAATTAACGGAGACCCTGAGACTTTGTTCTCATGCTTCAGACCAACATGGCTGCCCACCTGGATCATCCTTCCCCAAAGGCATGGTACAGAAAAAATCCTTCCTTTCATTTGGCCTGACCTTATTGCCAACCAGTGTCATTTGGTGGCCCCCCCCTCCAAACTCTAATATTACAAATAATATGGTAGAAGAATATGGGAATGGGGAAGAGGGGAAGCAAAGACCCATTGCTACATATGGAATGGTGCTGGATACTTCGTTCCTCTTACTGTTCCATGAGAGCAAAGAGGGAAACTTTTTGCCATCCTTCTTACACATCCTAATGAAGACACAGTGGCCATCGAGGCGGTGGGGCTTTTTCTAGGCGCCATGTCTTTCTCTCTGTATTGTTTTACTGACACATGAAAAGGGCTTAGGGGCAGGAGTCTCCTGGCGCTTCCGACTGAAGCATCAGCTTGAAAGGCTGGATGCAGACTTTTTTACTCTGCAGGCTGACAATTTAGCAAATGGTCTGTGTTACGGCACTTTGATCTTGTGAAAGTTTTCAAAAATTTCAGCCTTGAAGAAAGCGAAGGCCCAACAGATTCCTCCCCAGTTCATTAGCAATCTTTTAGCGGCTTCCAACAATTAGAGCTGTCAGCCCAAGCTGAACTGTGTTTGGAGGCTTCCACATTCAAATCCCTGACTAATGACTTGGTAAAAAGACTTGACAGTGTGTTGCAATTTGTTATAATTGAATCTAAGCTGCGTCAGCTGTTTGAGGAGCTGAAATGTTTTCAAACATTACACTGATTTAAATTAATGCCAGAAAAATATTCAGAAATCATTTCTGTCAGAGACGGCGCTAATAATCGTGTTATCTTCAGATAGGAAGAAGATATTTCATCAGCAGCTTGAAAGTATTGTCAGAAAGGCAGTTAAAGTATCTCTTTCACTCCTCCCTGCCCCCCAAACCTTCTTCAATAGAAGAAACTTGGTAATCACTGTTCTTCACAAAACAAAAAATGCTGGGGAAGCTGGATGAAATCTTACCAACAGGGTTAAATCACAGACACAAGACTAAGCACAACCCAGGTTTCAAAAAGAAAGCTTCAGTGACTGACTAATTTTTGAAAGCATACATTTTCAGCAACCAATTCTTTGATGATTACAGGGGGGAAAGTTCCCAAATGGAAAATGCATTTTCTAATTCCCCCATCTGTCTTTATTTTAAAAATGGGCAAGTTGCACATTTGGGAGCCAGACTTTGTAGAAGAAAAGCTTATTTTGAAAAAAAAATCTGTGTCTGTTTTTGGAATATATTTCCCTAGAAGCTGATGGGATAATATGGGATATCAAAGGAACTTCATGTTTCAAAATAAATTATTTGCTGGCTTTGTTTTCCTTTGATTATGTTATTTACAATCCTACAATTGAAACTTCTTTTGTAATACTGCTGAGTGACTTCAGGAGAAACCAGGAACACCCTGCATTTTTGGCCAATGTGTTGTTCTGAAGGGTGGGGGAGGGGCTTGGCAAAAATACAGTTTCTTCCAGATAGTCCCTCATTTCCCTAAAATTTCAAAGATTTTCACAAACTATAGATACAAACAAACTATAGAAACAAACAAAGATAGTCACTGCCATTCTCAGTTTAAACTGTGCTCAGTTTTCCTTATTCTAAAGTTCCACAATAGTTTCAGCTCTCCCTAAAAATTATGTTTTCCATTCTGTCATTGCAGGAACAGCCTCACAAGCAAATGAATTAATAATATTTGCTTCAACAGGCTATCAAACTTACATCGCCACACACAAGATCTCTCTCTCTCTCATCTATCTATCATATCCTTTGTCACAAGACTTCACTGCTATGTGGGGCTGCATACATGGCATTTCACTGCTGCTCACCACAAAATGTAAAATTCCATTATGTTCTGCATTTTTACACAAGACATCTCTGGGAGATTTCAGGATACAACAGTTCTTCCACAAATGTTTTGTGTTTTGAACAAATGTTATGGTTAGAACTGAACAGCTAGAAATGTAAACATGGCTTCTGTTTTTGGATGTTCACACATGGGCAGGGCTTTTTTTGAGCAGGAACATAGTTCCAGCTGCCTTGGTGTCAGGGGGTGTGGCATAATATGCAAATGAGTTCCTGCTGGGATTTTGCTACAAAAGCCCCTGTGTGAGATAATAGTGTCATCAGGGGGTGTGACCTAATATGCAAATGAATTCCTGCTGGGCTTTTGCTACAAAAAAAGCCCTGCATAGGGTGCAATTCTTGTCCTATGGATGTCAATTTTATATGACACATCATGTTAATTACATTGCTTTACATTCTTAGGTCTCAGCGGTGTAAAGAAAACCTTTGCATTAATCTGGCAGCCAGTTTCAGGGCTACTATAAGAACTGAATATTTTACTGCCATGGCAGAAGCCCCTTTGGGGCTAAGAAGGAGGTAAAGTCCGTGAGGACCTTCTCGTGAAACATGATATGAATCTTTTAATATTTTTTCCTGACTTGCATAAAGAAGAATCCTGCTAGATCAGAGCAACAGTTCATCTGGTCCAGCATCCTGCCTCATACAGAGGTCAACCAGTTACTTTGGAGGGCCAACAACTGAGAACAGAGTTGAGACCTTCCTTTGATATTGCTTTCTGGCACTGGGATTCAGAGGCTGACTGCCTCTGAATGTGGAGGTTCTCTTTAATCACCATGGCTAGTAGCCACTGATGGATCTATCCTCCATCAGTCTGTTAAACAATATGTTGTCAAAGTCTTTCACGGATGGAGTCCATTGGTTGTTGTAGATTTTCTGGGCTGAGTGGCCGTGGTCTTGGCATTGTGAGACCTGATGTTTCACCAGCAACTGTGACTGGCATCCTCAGAGGTGTAACCCAGAAAACTGGAGTTCTCTCTGGGTCAAATTGAAAAGAAGTCTGTTGAAGACTTTTTCTAGCTGTCTATGCCTGTAGCCATCACTATATCCTCTGACATAGATCCATGTCTTGTGTAATGATATATTTCTTTTTGTTTTTCCAGAAACTACTGCCTGTAAGCTTTATTGGATGTCCTTGAGTTCTAGTATTTTGAGAGAGGGAAAAAATCTTATGTGTGTCCACTCTCTCTACCATGCATAATTTTATAAAAGTCTATCATTTCCCTCCTTAGCTGTCTCTTTTCAAAACTGAAAAGTCTCTGACTCTTCAGTATTTCCCCTTTCAAGCACACTAAACAAGTCATTCATATTATAGCCCATTTTAGAGCTCAGCTGTCCTAGATTGCTTGGTTAATTTTGAAGTTCTTCTCTTCTCTTTACACATACAAAAGGATAATATGAGATTACATTTCTGGTTTTCTGTCCCCCTTGAGAATGAAGAATATTGGTGTTATTTTATTAAAACCACTGTTTTAATTCTTATTGGAGGCATATTGGGTAACATGTAGGATTAAATGAAAAGGGGGAATCAGCTTGTAGCAATGTGCTGTCTTTTCAAAGTGCAAAATCACAAAGGGTTATCCAGTTCAATGGCCAAGTTAAACAAGACACAATTGGGGTTGACTTGGCTTTCCAGGCACTCATAAACCAATACTTGGGAGGTCCAAGAAGCGAAGCCAGTTAGCTCCAATTGTGTCTTGTTGAACTTGGCTGGTAGAATATGTAAGTCTTTTGTAACTTGGCTCAATTTATATATGTCACACCTTTCCATGACTGAACAGTTTTTCTCAGTTACTTTTTGTACATTTCCATGGTAAATATACTTGATCTAATATCACATCTTTTTTCCCCCTGGGTTGGTAGCAACTTAATTAACTTGTGAGAATATGGTTGTCTGTGACAGTTTTGGTCACAAACATATATTTAAGTAAGGGATTTTGAATGAAATTGCAAGCTCAACATTCCCTTATATGTGCTTGTTCTTGAAAGAAAGCCAAAAATGTAATCCATAGGGATAAAGAAAGCATTTGATATGAACTTGCCAGAATTTCCATGTATTAAATCAGCCACTAGACACCTTAGTGGCCTCACAGTTGTAACACATTTGACATACAAAAATCATTAGTTGTTCAAAAGTTAAAAGTAACATGCAGAGTGCCAAAGTTTGTGTGTCATTTCAATGCTTGTAAGATGAGTTCAACTAACATTATGGCTTAGTGAATGGTCTTTATGTAATAAATGTAATGGCCTAGATGAAATAATTTTCCTTTTTCTTCTTAGCATTGTTATTACATTTATTTTAACCGAGCAGGAACTAATTTGCATATTAGGCCACACCCCATGATATCACCATTGTTTCACACAGGGCTTTTTTGTAGAAAAAGCCCAGCAACTCATTTGCATATTAGCCCACACACCCTGATGCCAAGCCTGCTGGAACTGTGTTCCTGTGTGTTCCTGCTAAAAAAAAGCCCTGATGAAAAGTAATCAACTGAACTGTCAGCAGTTCTTAATTAACTCGATGCTAAATATGTTCCAGGTTGTATTTGGTCTGAATTTGATGAAAATTGAGATTCCATGTTCAGTCATTTGCTTGTATGCAAATGCTAATGGAAGAAGTAAAATATGACTTACCATTAAGATTGCCAACTCTGGGTATAGAAATCCCTGAAGATTTAGGGGTGAATTCTGGAGTCAGTGAGTTTTGGGAAATGGAAGGACAGTGGGGTAGAATATCATAGAGCCACTGCTTTCTCTGGGGGAATTGATCTTTCTGGTTTGGAGATCTGAAGTAATCCCAAATCTCCAGGCCCCACCTGGAGGTTCGACAATAGGCTGGGGTGAGCCTGCAGAACAACCTGGCTGTTGGGAGGAGGGGAAAGGAAGAAGCTCCCTTCCTCTGTTTTACAGCCCCTCCAGAACTTGTTTGCACAGTAAAATAGAAGAACCTGTGTTAGTCTGAAGAACCTGGTTGAGTGTATAGCATTCAACAACTCCCATGGTGCTCCGGGCTGCAGGAATGTTCAAGAGGAGCAACGCTTCAGAGAAGCAGAGTCACCCCTTTCTGAATATCCAATGAAGTGGACCAGTGAAATGGCCAGCTCCAGCATGCGGCCCTGTCATCAGAATGCGCCGGGGTTTGTTTGCTGCAATTTACCCACTTACTATCTTTAAAATGTGGACTGGTTCCAGATATGGACTTTATATAGTTTGCAATGGGATATAGAAAGATATACAGTCTGCTTTATTGTGTCATGAGCCTTGGTTGTCATATGAAGATTATTATACACGTGTATTTATACTCTTTGTGAATGTTTCAATTTTATGTATTTTGTACACTGTATCAGAAGGAATTTTAGTACACTAATTTTCCAGTAATTTCAGCTGTGTGCCTTTTTTCTATTGTTGAGTCCTTACTCCACAGCTTCCTCTACATGCTATTCTCTTCTCCCACCTGGAGGTTGGCAAACCTACTCACCATGTCCTTCAATTTGTCCCTAGTGCTCATGGAAGCCAATACCTAAGTTTGCTACAATTTGCCCCTAATGAAATGATAACAGAATGGAGGCTGTAATTGTTACAAGGCTGCAAGTAATACCATAGGATGAAAGGCATATATAAGACCTAGCACAGGTAACACAAATGGGGAAGCCTCTGTGGAGGGTCTGTTTGAGAACTGAGAATTAGGGAAGCACAGAGCACTGCTTTAATGCCAAACCCCAGGTGTGTTTCCTGGGTCAGGAATAGTTGCAGGCCTTTCCAGAGGCATTTGTGATAGCTTGCCTTTTACTGCTACCAAAGATTTCTCTGTGCTCCTTTCCCCAAAAGAACTCAAATCAACCTTGATAGGCTGCTGATATTAACAGCTGCACCATGCGTTTCTCCATAGTTTATGGGGCATATGATTGGGGCAGGTTCATGTCCTTAATGTGAAGACGTCCATTTGGATGATTTCCCTGCCTTTCACCTTTATCTGCAAGCCTACTGGGAAATGTAGGCTAGTCTTTCTACATATGGATAACATTAAATCATATCACATGGCTAGCTGCAAGATTTAAAGTAAAAAACTTTTGAAGAGGTGAGATGATTTCTACAGATCAAAACTCCAAAGGAGTTCTGGGGACATTTGTTTCTCTATCAGAACCAAATTAAAAGCATTACTGGCTATTAATTGTTCTTATTGCCGCTCTTGGCATTAATTGTTATTACATTTATTTTAACTGAGCTGTTTTCCCACTTTGATCTTTTGCATTTAGCAAGGGTTTCCTGATCTGGAGACCACTAGTGTAAACCTGCTAGCATATTTGTATAGCTTAGTGGGACTCTAAATTTTTATTACTCTAGTCCAAGTGGGCAGTGGATATTATCATTACTTTCCTTCAAAGCAGAATAGCAATAATGCCATCAGAGAAACCTTTTTCCGTTATTACTAGGCACCCACAATTCAGAACCCCATCAAGTCAAAGAAAGGTGACTATGAGTTCATATGACTAGCAAATAAATTCATGATTAGAAAATTGAACTACTTGCATTTGCTAGTTTAGTTAGCAGACTACACAGTTTTGTTTTTTAAAAGACTTTCTGTACTTTATGGGCCATTTGTTAGCATTTAGGATATTATTTCACTGGAAATATATTTATTTTTATTTTTAAAATCTATGTTTTTTCCACTGATACTGCTTTGAATTTGAACCTCAACCCCTTTTATAGTTTTCTGGAGTGAAGCAGTATAATGTATATGCAGAGCTGTGCTAGAGTTAATACCGGGGCTACATATGGGAAATATTACACATATAACTGTAGCCCATTCCTGCTTTAGAAACAGGGAAAATTTCCAGGGAATAGTAGGATATTTATTACCACCTTCACAGTCTTCAACTTGAATCTCAAGGTAAAGTTTGGAAGCCAAAATTTGTATTCTTTCAAATTCATAACTTTCTTGTGTGTCCCTCTAAAAGCTGTAATAATATTTCCCAATTTTTATATATATATACTTTACAATTTGACCAGTTGGCAAATCCTGTTTAACAAGTTAGAAAGGAAAAGGAAAGGTCCCCTGTGCAAGCACCAGTCGTTTCTGACTCTGGGGTGATGTTGCTTTCACAATGTTTTCATGGCAGACTTTTTACAGGGTGGTTTGCCATTGCCTTCCCCAGTCTTTTACACTTTTCCCCCAGCAAGCTGGGTACTCATTTTACTGACCTTGGAAGGATGGAAGGCTGAATCAACCTTGGACCGGCTACCTGAATCCAACTTCCATTTAAACTGAATGTCTGACAATATTTTGGCTTGAATATTTCATGGTTTGAGCTGCATTAGGATTGACTTTAATTTACTCCCAGTTTTACAATATGTTGTGATTCTAAATGAAAAACAGGTTTTGATAGGAAAAGCAAACCTTCTTCAACTGTCCTCTTCTTTGGCTGGCATCAATTTTTGTTTTGTCTGAGAATTAGTTTTTCAATAAATGCAGAGTTGAAATTGCAAAATTCCTTCCAATGTCAATTATTTGCACTCCAATTGAAAAAGTCTACAAAATGTTTTACATATTGGAAGGTGGGCTCCCTTCAGCTAATACATATTCTGTCCTACCCTCCAAACTCTCTGCTCTCCCCACTCCTGTCTGGTGCCTGCCTTGATAGTCGTCCATTCGTTAAGATTCCTATTGAGTAAGTCTCATTGAAGAAAATGGGAATTTCCCAAGAAAATGGGACTCCATAACAGCACAATCCTAAATGCAGTACACTCTTCTAGTTAGGTCTCAGATTCAGCAGGAGCTCACAGGATCACAGCTCCTGAACCTTTCTGATGGTTCCGCCTCTTCCTCCCCACCTAACTTGTCCATTGATTAGTAGCTGCAACTGCATAACAATCCCTGGATTAGGAAAGCAGCCAGCCAGCCACCAGGGGCTTTGCCATGCCCCCAGTAGCCCTCATTAACCCCTGGAGAAGCCTGCACCACCCTTTCTCCACTTCTTATATGATTTTGGCCAGTGGGTCACTTGAAGACCTTTTGACTGGAGGAACAGCCCAGAAGAGCGAGGCCTGCTTGGGCTGGCTGGCTCTCTAGCCAGCCCAAGCAAGCTTCACTCACCCAGGGCTCTCCTTTCTTGCATCGGGTTGCTTTTGGCTGTGGGGGGTGGCATATGCTAATGAGTTACGTTAATGAGCTCTGCCACCTATTTTTCTACCAAACGACTCCTACTTCTAGTCCATTAAAGTCAAGAGCCTTGAAAGAATGTAACTTTGCTATGAATCTGCTCCAAAGTCACATCCATGTGACCCTGGGTTTTCCATGGGCAATGAAAGGAGAAATTTGAAACTTGAAAGACTGAAGACAAGAAGTGTTCCCATTCCCAAGGAAAATGATGTGTAAATTTCACATACCCGATACTATGGAGCAATCTCTTTTTTGGGAAAAAATATATGTTTGATTTCTGGAGTGTAGGTAATCTAGGGTGCAGAGGAAGTATGAAGTCAGCAAGCGTTTTGCTTGCAGATCAGATGACTGGTATTTTCTGTTCCTTGCCAAAAACTACAGTCCATCACATTTTATCCCTCTACTCCAGGGGGTGTCAAACTCATTTGTTATGAGGGCTGGATCTGACATAAATGAGACCTTGTCAGGCCAGGCCACGTCGGACTGGGCCATGTGTGTTTAAGATTTAAGATTAGGTATAAAGATATACCTATTTAAGATTAGGTATAAAGATTAGGTGTCTTTATAAAGGACACAAAGAAACACAATTAAAGTTTTTTTTTTTAAACCTTCTCTCTTTCTCTTTCTCTCTCTCTCTCGGCTTGACTTCGCGAACGAAGATTTAAGAAGGGTGCAGTAGTCCACGTCTGCTGCAGGCTCGCTGGTGGCTGACAAGACCAATGCGGGACAGGCAGATCCGGCTACAGTGGCTGCAGGGAAAAGTCTGATTTGGGGTTGGTGCTGTAGCAGTGCGATTCTTCCTCAATCTCCTTTTGTCCTCAAGACCAGCTATGCGTGCGTTCTCAAAGGAAGAGACAGCCTGGTGGATGGTGTGCCTCCATGCTTTGCGATCTGAGGCTAGGTCAGACCACTGGTGATGGTTGATGCGACAGGTGCCAAAGGATTTCTTCAAGGAGTCCTTGTACCTCTTCTTTGGTGCCCCTCTATTTCGATGGCCGGTGGAAAGTTCGCCATACAGAGCAATCTTGGGAAGGCGGTGGTTTTCCATCCTAGAAATATGCCCTGCCCAGCGCAGCTGCGTCTTCAACAGCAGTGCTTCGATGCTTGTAGCCTCCGCCCTCTTGAGGACTTCAGTGTTGGTCACAAAGTCACTCCAGTGGATGTTGAGGATGGTGCGAAGGCAGCGCTGATGAAAGCGCTCAAGGAGTCGCAGGTGATGACGGTATAAAACCCACGATTCGGAGCCGTAGATGAGGGTTGTCAACACAACCGCTTTGTAAACATTGATCTTTGTGCCTTTTTTCAGATGCTTGTTGCTCCATACTCTTTTGTGCAGTCGGCCAAATGCACGGTTTGCCTTTGCCAGCCTGTTGTCGATCTATAAAGATATACCTATTTAAGATTAGGTATAAAGTTTAGGTGTCTTTATAAAGGACACAAAGAAACACAATTAAAGTTTTTTAAAAAACAAAACCTTAAAACATGCTTAAAACATTAGCACTCATTGGTCTTAAAGGTGCTTTCTTTGTATTTCTCCCATGGGATCCAGGGAACTGGGCAAAGGAAGTTCTGACTCTTTCCTTCCTTCCCCAGGGGACCAGGGGAAGGAGCCTCAGTCAATAGAAGGAAGAGAGGCTTGGCTCAGTAGCTCTGCTGTACAATTGAGAGAGCCTGGCAAAGCAACCTCTGTCTTCCTCCTTCCTCCCCAAGGGAAGAGCCTCAGCCTTGCTCAGTAGTTCCTGTGGAAATGAGCAAGCCTTGCAAAGCAAGCTGTGACACAGAAGGAAGAAAGAGAGAGGGAGAAGGAAGCAGATGACAGTCAGTTGTTTAGGGTCCTGATAGGAGCACTCTGGAGCCCTGATTTGATCCCCTGGCTGCATGTTTTACACCCCTGCTCTATTCTGTGAGCAGAGATATCTTTCAGTATTGCGGCATTTGTATGGTAGTAAATGTATAGACATCATAGATGCTTAATCATGGTTGGCATATTCAGGAGTCATTTTGTAGAAAAATAGGTGGTGGAACTCATTCAGGGACTGTTACGTAGCTGCACCTACTATTCAATGGACAAGGAGGTGGAACTCTCAGAAAGAGGAGGTGGAACTCTTAGAAAGGTTCCGGAGCTGTGCTCCTGCGAGCTCCCACTGAATCTAAGGCCTGGGCATATTTATTGCCACTTCATCTATGAGACATGAAAGACATAAATATTTTTATAGGATAGGGGAAAAAATCAACTAGGATTTATCACAAAGCTCAGCTACTAATTAACCAAGAATCACCTAGTAAAGGTATGCCTAGTTACAGGATGGTCCTCTGCCATTGATTCAGTTATTTCACTGAATATGTGAACTGAGATGCTTGATTGATTAACCAGTATTAATTGACTGAGCTTCAGAAAATATGCCATGATATATATGTGGAAGTTAAAAAAAAAAAAATTGTCGGGAAGCCAAGCTTACAATGGCCTCTAATAATCTTCCGAAAAGCAAATGGCAGACTTGTATAACACCATCCCTACTTCACAGAGAAATAACATAAGGAAATTTAAAAGCTGCCTGTTTTTGACACTCCATACCAACCCATCCCTATTGCAAGGTTTCCTGTGAGATTTCTGACATCAGTCCAGAATGTAAAGATTCCACAACCTGTAGTGATGGATTTCCTCAGCTCCATCTCATTTTTAAAATCAGTTTTTCTGGGGATTCATTCAGATATTCTTTTATAGGAGACCACATATACTGGAGGAGAAACATTTAAAATGCTATTGGTGCCCTGACCTGGATAGCCCAGGCAAGTCCAATTTCATCAGGTCTTGGAAGCTAAGCAGGGCCAATTCTGACCAGTACTTGGATGGGAGACCTCCTTGAAATACCAGGATTAGGAAGCAGAGGCAGGCTGTATCAAGCCACTCCACTGACCATCCTCCATGCCCCTGTATGGGTCGCCATGACTTCCAGGCATGCATGCACGCACGCACACACACAATAAAAAAATGTCTCCAAATACCTGAAATGCTACTGATGCAAACTTCCACACTCTTGTGATTTAAAATCAGGAGATTTCACACACACACATACACAAATTGGAGAACAGGTTCTTTCATGTGCAGTTATTCTAATATTCCACTTAAAAATCTGCAGACATTAATGTGATATAACTTTTTAATATCATGTTAGAGAATCATATAGCAGATCATCTTACTGACTGACTGCATGTACTTTTCCAGAGACTTGTTAATCAAGGAAATGTACAACTAGAAAACTCAAGACTATTCCTTCCCCTCACCGCCCCCCCCCCTCCGCAGTGTTATGCCTTGGGCAGAAACCAAATAGCCTTAAGAAATTAATGGGTACAGTTTGCCCAAGCTCTTGACTCTCAAAAATTCTTTTTAATTTAAATGTTGTTGCTTGGTGGACACCATGGGAGCTTCCCAATGCCTGGGAAGCTTTTCCAGGTGATTTCTGAGATCGCAGAAGTGTGTATCCATGGCAGTAAAAAGGCAGCCCTTCCTGCCCGCGCTGCTGTTTGGCAGCATAGGGTGGTGGCTGTGTTTGCCTCCCCAGATGGAGACGAGGCAAACGGACCTCTGCCCATCCGGGGATTGGAAGGGGGTGTGGTTGGAGGCTTTATTAGCCCCAGCCATACTTCTAGTGGCACAGTTTCGTGTGCTCTCGGATGGAGCAGGAGCGTTTTTCAGCGCTCCTGGCTTATTGGGCTGTGGCCTGCGGCGTGGGACGTCTTGTGTGGTGCGGCAGTGCACGGGCCTGGGGGTTGGTGCTGGGTAACGCGGTGAGCTTTGGCTCGGCCCATGCATTCCCGCCCCCCCCTCACTCATTGGCAGTGCCGAAGCTACCTGTTTGTCACAACGCAGGCTCATTTTGGCTGCAGGTCTTTTTGTTGTGTGACTGGAGTCTTCTTTTTATTTCCTCCCCTCAGTCCCCTCCTTATTGGGTCGTTGTAGGCTTGTGGGATTTGGTTGCGGAGAGTTGGGCTGTTGTTAGTTGCCCACCCCCCTCCCTTGTTGGAAAGGGAGTTGGAATTAGGGCCCCTTCTTCAAGGTCCACCCCCCTCCCCCTTGGGATCGTGTCTATGGCTCCCAAAAAGGGTCAGGGGGTATCCAAGGGCAAGCAACCCCTTAAGGGCTCTGCTAAGAGGCGCACAGATAATGCACGGCCTGGGGAGGAAGAGGAGGTGCGTACCAGGCGGGCTATAATTGAGCAGCTTGGGGCATTGGAGCGGCAACAGGGTTTAGACCCCGGGTCAATAGGTCCAGTTAAAGGCCGTAAGGCAGCAAGGTCTTCTACCAGGGCTTTCAAACAGGAGGTGCTGGCTCGTCTTTCTACATTGCATGACATGGCTGTTCGGGTGAGCACTTATGGAGGTCCGAGCCAGGAACCGATGGACAACAATTCTAATAGAGAGGGCAACACTCCTGATGGGGCAAGTCACTTGGGGCAAGTCGGGGTTCCTGCGCCAGTGGTGGTAGCTGTTAATGTCGAGGATCCAGAGGGTAAGCACAGTAGTCCAGGTACCAGCAGTGGGTGGCCCTGGGGGGGGGGGGGGTTGGGGATCCCCTGCATGCCTGGTCCGGCTGGCTCTATGGCTATGTTCGGGCCTGGCGGTGTGTGTGTGGGGGGTCACCTAGCCTGCCCGGTGTTTCAGGGACTTGGGTTCCTGGGGCTCAAGGGTAGGTTTTCCCTTGGGGGGCCTGCTCAGGGCTTGTCTGCAGCTGCTACACAATCTACTTTGCAGGGGGCTCAGACACAGCAGATCGGCTGGGTCTTTACCTTGGGGTCAACAGCTTTACAGTCAATGGCCGGCTGGATGGCCTGCAGTGCAATGGGGAGGAAGGGGTTTGGCCCCGACTCCTTATGGGGCAGTCCCTTTTCAGTGTCGACCATTTGGTGACACCGCCATACCTCTGGGAGACCATTTGATGGCTGCCACCAGGGAAAAGATTTTATGCGGGGAATATGTCGATGTCTTTAGCCTTCTTTATAGGGAGCTTGAGAAGAAGGACACGGACGAGTTAGAGGATAAGGACAAGGAGAAACTGAAGAGGAGAAAGGTGGAGAGGAATTGGGTTAATTGGTTGCCAGGGTTTTTGATCTATGCAGGTGTAATAGCATGTGCTCAGCCTCTACGGGCTGCACCGCTATTCCAATATTGTGACATCATATACAAGGCTTATACGGACTTTGTGGATGCTGCATGGTTGCAGTATGATGAAGAGTTCCGTATGAGGGCAGCATTGAACCATGCAATCCCCTGGGATCAGATCAACCAACAGCTGTGGTTGCAGCTTATGTCTCCGGCAAAGCCCAACTGTGGTGACAGATCTGATAGCGGCCATTTTGTGAGTAAGCAGGCGAGTGTAGTTGGTCCCCGCATAGCAGCGGGGCAGCCAGTTCAACCCCGGCTGCTGTGTTGGAAGTACACGTTGCAGGGCGTATGCAACAGGAAAACTTGTAAGTATAAGCATGAGTGACAGCTGTGTGGAGGTTGGCATGCCTTATTAGCGCGCAATAAATCCAAACCCAGACCCGGTAGCAAGCATCCAGGTGGCGGCAGGAATAGCCACTCAGCGAGCAAAGGGGCCCAGCCCCATCAGGCTGAGGGTACTTAAGGAGCTTTTGTCAGAGTACCCCAGGGCTGATGACAAGAAGTATTTGTGGGAGGGCTTTCTTTTTGGGTTTCATATTCCATTTCAGGGCCCCAGGGGACCCTTTATGTCATAGAATATACGTTCAGTTCAAGGGATGGAACAAGTGGTGAGAGACAAGATAGGGAAAGAGTGTGCAGAGGGCCATGTGTTAGGCCCTTTTGACAGTCTGCCTGTCCTGAATTCTCGGGCATCCCCTTTAGGCGTTATACTGAAGAAAGCGGCGGGGGAGTTCCATCTCATTCACCACTTGTTTTACCCAAAAGGGGGGTTGGTGAATAACGCCATTCCCAACCACCTATGTTCACTTTGGTATACCTTCTTTGACCAGGCAGTCAAGGTAGTACAGAGCTGCGTGGTGGGGGCAGAGATGGCGAAATGCGACATTAAGTCTGCATTTTGCCTTCTCCCTCTACATCCCGATGACTTTGGGCTGCTGGGTTTTATGTTTGAAGGCAAGTATTATATGGATAGGGCTCTACCCATGGGTTGCTCCATATCCTGTGTGGCCTTCGAGCGTTTTAGCATCTTTTTGGAATGGGCCCTGCATAAAAGGTCAGGCTCAGCTAGTTCAGTTCATTACCTGGATGATATTTTGTTTGTGGGCCTGGGAGGGTCAGGCCAGTGTTCACGGCTGCTCCAGTCCTTTTTACGGCTGGCTGGGGACCTTGGGGTCCCGCTAGCTCATGAAAAGACGGAGGGCCCTTCATTAGGGTTGACCTTTTGGGGTATAGAGTTGGACACAGTACGGCAGGCTTCACGGCTGCCTACGGAGAAAGTTCGTAGCCTGCGGCTGAAACTGGCAGCCTTGAAGTGTAGGAGAAAGATTTCGCTGCTAGAGCTTCAGCAGATTGTGGGCCATCTTAACTTTGCATGCAAAGTGGTGGCCCCGGGTAAGGCCTTTTTAAGGCGGCTTCGTGACGCCATGGGGGCATTACGATTGCCTCACCACCGGATCACGATTAGCTGTGGAATGCGGCAAGATTTCGAGGTATGAGAACAGTTTCTGTCTTCATTTAATGGCGTCTCCTTTTGACGCGAAGATATGAGGATTGAGGCTGATTTGCAGATTACTTCAGATGCGGCCGGATCCATTGGTTTTTGGGTATGCTTTCGCGGACATTGGTGCGTGGAAAGTTGGCCTAGCGAGTGGTTGAATAGTGAACTATGCCGTAATTTGACAGTTTTGGAGTTTTTTCCAATAGTGGTAGCCATTCAGCTGTGGGGGGCTGAGTTGGCCAATCATGTTGTGCATTTTTGGTGTGACAACCTGGCTGTAGTTCACGTTATCAGCACTTTTACTTCCAAATCTGTCCCGGTAATGAGGCATTCACTTTTGTTAGGGCATTCACTTTGTGTTGTTTGCGTTTGAATATTTTATTTCTCGCTAAGCATGTGCCAGGTATTTGCAACGGTGTGGGGGACGCTCTGTCTCATCGGCAGATGGAGCAATTTTGGCAGCTTGCACCAGAAGCTCACCTTCGGCTGTCATGGATGCCCCCAAAGATGTGGCAGCTTGGAGAGTTGAGGCTGACTGGACAATGCAGTTAGCTCTGGCGCCCAGTACCAGGAAGGCCTATAATCACTCTGTCAAGCAGTTCCAAGCATTTAGGGGGCAGGTAGGGTTGCGTACGCTTTGGCCCATTCCAGCATTGCATCTCATGCAGTTCTGTGTCCATTTGAAAGGTAAGGGACTCCTAGCTGGCTTTTAACAGTAAAATCAGGGGATTTTCTGATGCCACAAGTGATTTCAGGCTGCACAAAATGTTAGAGAGTTGGACTTGGGAACAAGGCCCTCGACTGGACACCAGGCAACCCTTTTCTTCGGCAGTTTTAAGGAGATTGCATGCGGTGTGGACTGAAGTTTGTACCTCTATGTTTGAGGCGTTATTGTTTCAGGCATCGGCACTGACGGCTTTCTTCGGAGTTAGCGAGCTAGTGGTAAGCTCTTTGCGCCAAGACGGTTCCGGTCGTGCCCTTCATTCGGGTGACATAAAATTTACTGGTATCTATAAGGGTACGGAGGTAAAAAACTGATCAGAAGCAGAAGGGTACGGTGATCACCTTGGGTTTGTGCCAAGAGCAGGAAATTTGCTCAGTGCTTGCATTAAAGAGGTACATCACTGCACTGGGTGAGGATGAGGGCCCCTTATTCTGCCATGAAGATCGGTCACCATTGACCAAGTTTCAGTTTTGGACGGTCACCACGAGGGCCTTGGACAAGCTGGGGCTCGGTGGGGTCAAATTTGGGACCCACTCATTTCGTATCAGAGCTGCATCTACTGCTGCTGCTATGGAGTATCCAGGACTGGCCATACAGCGGGTTGGCAGTCTGGGTATGTGTTATGTGGTTCCCATCTTTGGGGTTGTTCACTTTGTTCCTTTTCTATTTTCTAGGTGCTGTGGTGTGGCATGAGAGGCAGAGAATTTTGATCACCAGCCACAGCATGGTGTTTTGGCTCGCGTACGCCAGTTGGATCTCAGTTGGGGCTCAGCAAGTGGGCCGTGGTGGAGTGGCAGGGATGCTGGGGCCTACGTTGAACAGGGCTCTTGCCGCTTCTCTTCCAGGGGAGGACAGATCTTCTGCTGCATATTTTGGTGGTCCACCTCGGTGGCAATGATCTTGGCCTGCTGAAGGGGAGGGCCCTTTCACTGCAGGCGATTGAGGATCTTCGGATCATACGGAGCAGGTAGTCTGGGGTGCTGATTTTGTGATCTGCTATCCTTCCTCGCAGAGTGTGGAGGGCGGCCTGGGATCCTGTGGGGATCGAAAGGGCCAGGTGCAAGGCCAACAGGGTGATCAGGAAGGCGCTGTGTGGAGGCCTGAGTGTTTACTTGCCACACCCTGCCATAAGGTTGGAGTTGGTGGACCTATATCGGCAGGACGAAGTCCACCTGTCCGTTAAGGGCAACAGGGTTTTTTTTGCATGAACTACGGCTGGGGCTTCGGTTGGCTCTGGGCCAACCGTTGGGTTCAAGTGCCTAAGCGGAGGCTTGGCATTGTGGTGGCTGGAGTTTGATTTGGGCTATGTAGGTCACCAGTGAGCACCCTCAGTTTTTCCCTGTTTCAGGGGAAGTGGTGGGATGGAATGGCAGCTGGGCTGTACAACTCTCTGCTGTGATGCCCGCTATAGGGTTCCCTCCTCTGTCAGGCTGCTCCGGGGTGTGGGGCCTGGGCAGTGGAGGGTAAACCCGGCCTTCGCCGGCCTGGCATTAGCCAGTACCAACTAGCTACTGCTGGGGGCTGGGTGGCTTGCCCTCACTGGACAGGGAAGGGTCAGGGGTTTCCCTTGGCCTGCTCGGTAGTTTAGGTTGCCCCATGCCGTGGTTGTTCAATAAAGTTGCCCTGTTTGTTTATCCAACACAAAGTGTTTGCCTCGTTATTCTGACTGGGGGGGGGAAATCTTCCAGTATCCGTGGTCCCTCAAGTTACCAGGGACAAAAGGGGGTGAGGTGATTCTAGTATGAGAGCATTCATTAGATTGTCTATTGGAAGTGGAATATATCTGGTTTTGATCTAACAAGCCATTCAATGAGGGGCGGTGAGACTACGTTTCATAATCATCACTGTGCTGTCAATAAAAAAATCTTGCTGGAGATAAAAATCTTGCTTTCTGGAAGCAAACTGTGAGGAAGTCTTATCACACAATGATAACTTATGGATTCAAATGGATTAAAAAAATTATTGTGAACATATGAACATCTGAAGCTGCCTTATACTGAATCAGACCCTTGGTCCATCAAAGTCATTATTGTCTTCCCAGACTGGAAGTGGCTGTCCAGGGTCTCAAGCTGATGATTTTCACGCCTACTTGCCTGGACCCTTTTTGGAGATGCCAGGGATTGAACCTGGGACCTTCTGCTTACCAAGCAGATGCTCTACCACTGAGCCACCGTCCCTCTGCTGTATCACAGATGAGGCAGCTCACCTGAATCTATTTGCTATTCATTGAAAATGTATTGATGTGCCTTGTATACTGTTTCTTGGAGCTGGTTCAAGTATGCATATTCAGCACTAGATGACTTCTTTTGCTTTTTAAAATTATTTGTTATAAATTAAGTACCAAGATTAAAAGAACGAGTGAATCATTAAATGCTTAATGAATATATTCTGCAAGATATTAATGGTTACACAATCAGAATCACTGCTTTAATGAGGCTTAAAAATGACAAATTGCATTGTTGTTACATTCATGCAATATATAGAATTTAAAGCTTGTTCTTATGCCACTTGGAGATTCTGATCTGTATATTTCCTTTCAAGTATGTTGTACAGACAGTTAGTTTTGCCATTGTTATTATAGCTCACATTTTTTATGATCTATTCCTTTTCAGTTGGAGCTGTTTCAATTTCCAGTGTCTGGACAATGCAATCCTCACAGTTGGTCTCAATTTCAGTGCTATATTTTATTTTGCTTTTTTTCCTCAGGCAACCAGCTCTTCACCATGGTTCATCAGAAAAATCACAAGTGGTCTGAGCCCCATAAACTTCTTTATTATACTGACAACAAGACTCTGAAGTTCTTACTCTTTTTCAGAATACCATCAAGCATATATACAATCTCCTTACGTTTAAAACAAGCATTTAATATCACTATGCTGTTAGCTTTTATTTAATTTCCATGGGATAATATACAATTGATTTCCTGGGGGAGGTGGTGTTCTACAGTATTTCTATCTCTGCCCTTTTCTCATATCCTGTATCAGAATCCTGTCCCAAACCTCAGTGTTGTCTGTCATTGGTCTTAGCCAAATAAACTCCTATCAACCTACAGTTCTCACACATAGCTCATAGCTAATCGATCCCATTCCACTCATTAAGAACATAGCTGCTTCAGAGGGTAGCTGTGTTGGTCCACAATAAAACAGATTCAATTCCAGTAGCACTTCACAGACTAACAAATTTTTCAGGTGATAAGCTTTCAAGAATCAAAACTCTCTCCACCAGATACCACATCATATAACTGAATTTACAAGGACCAGCATTTTTAGATCGCACAGCATATCCACCATTACTGTAGAACTAGGGATTTTTTGGTGTCACTGCTTGACTGGCCAATATTTTCTGGTGCGCCGCCAATTTAAGCAGTCACCCAGTGCCCATTGTTGGGAATGATCTTTCTCTAGCAGTAAGAGCAGAAGATACTGAACAATGACCTGACAAATAGCATAAGGCTGTGACATAAATTTTTATTTCTACATCAGTCATATGAACAGTACCTCAGTGACTGTATGTGGGTGGGTTACAATGGAGCATACAGATGGAAGTTTATATCCCAAATGATCCAGTTTCTCAGATTTCAAAGGATCATCAAAGGATTCAGTCAGCTATGAATGATTATATCTAGCTTTTACTTTGCTTTGTTATATTTAGGATACAAGTTGACTCATCCCAAAACTTTACTCTTCATCCATCAGATTCTCCTTCTGCCTTCTCTTTGAGGAGCTTAGAATATCTTCATCATCATCATCAAATTGCTTTGCTGCCCTTCCCTGAGAGAACAATATAAATAACTCTTTTTGTTTTAATTCTTATAATTATCCTGTGACGAAGTTAGGTTGAAAAAATTATGGCTGGTTTCATGGGTACACATGAACCTTCATAGTGCAGTGGTGATTAGAACCCAATTCTAGTCCAGTTCACTAAACACTGCACCATACTGGTCAAAAGGAAGAAGCATATTAAACCTATGGTTTTAATACAGTATTGTTGCCTTTAGTAATTTTTGAAAGGATAGTGTGTCTTAGTGACTGCTAAATCATTGATTAATGCTGTGGTCTTAAAGTTACAGAAAAATAAGTACAAATAGCATAAAAAGTTTGGAGAAACACTTTCCCTCTGGTTGATGCTTCAATAAAATGCAATTTAATACAGAAAGTAACAGGTTTCATATCTAATGCTGACAGAGAAAACATTGTGTATTGCTTTTTTAGCCAATACAAATGACAGTGATTCATCAGTTTTTATTCTTGTTTATATTGTACTCTTGCTTCATGGTTTCATCAGGTAGTGAATCTCCTCTAATATTTGATCAACTATATTAACTGCATTTTCTCTGTCTATGCACCCCCAAAATAACTCTAAAGGGAAAATGCTGATATGCGCTTACAATTTTGATTTAATGTTTAATATTTTTCTGGTCTTATGAATTGTGCAGTGTGTTCTTCCTAATGACTTATAGTTTGAAAGAAAACATGTATTGACCAACAAGTTTATCTAAATGTGTTTGGATTCTTCGATGTCCCAGTTTTTAATGATGTCCTTGATTTGTGCATGTTGGTCTTTATTTATATCTTGGATTTAATCATTGTTTTTAAATCTGTCCCAAGGAATGATCAGTATTAATGTATATGTGATTTTACATGTTTTAATAGAAAACTGGCCTTTGAAATATTAATTTGTTTGATCATGTTTACAGCTCTTTGTTTTCTACATTTTCCCTTTTTAAAAAAGTGGAAAAATAGCTTGCCTAGTACATATTTTCTTGGAAATAAGGGAACCTTTAATCTATTTCTTAGCAATTCTTATTTTCTTAATTCAGTCTCATGATAGTTTGAATTGATCTGGTGATAGTAGTGAAAGGGTAGTTTTCTTGAGTTTATTTAGGGCTTTTTTCCAGTTCTATGGAACACTTCAAATATTACACCTTTACTCAGCTTTTAACATTATAATACAAACAATAGAAATAAGTGAATATTACACATGTAATTTCTTCTGTTACACACATACATACAATTTAGAACTTCACACTCTTATGTTCCAAGAGCTTGACTGTAGGGGTGTGCATTCAGTTCGGCCGAATCAAAGAAACCGCTGAATCACCCCGATTTGGAAGTATACGGCGCCGTATACTTCCGAATCCATTTTGAAGCCATTATACGGGAGCTGTATACGGCTCCCCGTATACTTCTGAATAGATATTCGGAAGTATACGGAAGTCCATGGAAAAGGCGGGAAAGGAGCTTCTGCAGCCTCAGGGGACCTGCTTGCCTCCTTTCCTGCCTTTTCCTGCCTCTCCCATAGCCTCCCTGGGAGCCCCAGCAGCCAATCCAAAGTATGCATTTGCAGAATGCATTGCAAATGCATGCTTTGTAGGGCTGTTGTGTAGCTGATGGCTGGGCTACTCCTCCAGCCATCAGCAACATTGTTGTTCTTTTGTTTACTTGGGTATCCAAGTAAACAGTGTACTCTGGCCAATCACAGAACAGTGGTATTTTTTGAAACTGCTCTGTGTAGGGCCAGAGAACCTTTTTAAGGAGTCTGCCTGGCTGGACTCCATTCCATTGCTGCTCTATTGGTGTGTTGGTGTGTGAGAGAGATTGTGCTGTGCTGGCCTCAGCTGCTGCTGCTCTCTCTCAGCCTTGCCTGACCTGCCTGGAGAAGAGAAGACATCTAAGGTAAGACAGTCTTGGGGTTCTTGTTTTTATTTTAGTTAGTAAAAGGACTTTTTAAGACTCAGAGTCCCTTTACTTATCCAGGTTTGGGTGGGTGAGTACTGGGTAGCTTATTTGGGGTTAGGGTTAGAGGGTTCTGCTGGGGGTGGGAGCCTGGAGTGGGGGTTTTGCCAATTTGCCCATGTCTTACTTTAGTGAGAGGACTTTTAAAGTGCAGTGTCCTTTTACTTTTCCTGATTTGGGTGGCTTGGATTTCTTGGGGTTAGGGTGAAGGTTTTTTTGAGGGGGAGGGATTGGTAAAGTTCCTGTATTGTTACAAGTCAAGTTTTTTACTGTTTGAAAAAGGATTCTGTGTTTGATTTGTTGCTGCTGTGTTGTGCTGCTGTTGTTCCTTTTCTCTTCTGGTTTTGGTTCTTGGGGGGGGGCTGTTTGGCCTAATTTTCATTGTTGAAAAGGTCACTTTTTTAACAGTTGAGTTTGTTGGCTTTTTCTCAGTGATTTGTTTGGATCTATTCTTTGTTGCTGCTGGTTTTGCATTCTCCTGTCCTGTTGTCCCTTTCCCTGGTTCTGGGGTGGTGGTGGTGGTGGAGGGGTGGTATTGTTGACTGATTTGGTCTGAGTTTTTTTATTGTTGAAAAAGTCACTCTTTTAACAGTTGAGTTTGTTGGCCTTTTCTCAGTGATCTGTTTGGATCTATTCTCTGTTGCTGCTGGTTTTGCATCCTCCTGTCCTATTGTCCCTTTTCCTGGTTCTGGTTTTGGGTGGAGGGGGGTGGGGGGGTTAAAAGTTAAGTTTCTTTCCATCACATTTTGGTTTTTTTAAATTACCTCTGGTTGGTGTGGGGGTTGGTGTGTGGGCTGTGTGGGGTGGGTCACTTTCATGTTTTTATAGAGTTATTTTTTGAGTCTGAGGGTGCTTTCGGTTTGGCTAGGGCCACTAAATAGGCTGCCCCACTAATAAGGATGTTTTTAGGGATTGTGTTTTTTGAAATTTAAAAAAAAATTATCCAGTTTAGGGCTTTATCTTCTTTCAAAAATCAACTAGGCCGGATAGGGGTGATTTAAAAAGATTTTAGGTTTCTCATAAAAGGCAGCATGACTAGTACTACTAGGCCACATCAGGCACTATTTTAAAGAGACTAAGTTTGCAGTGCATCTTGCTTTCAACCACTGAAAGCTGGTGCATCCTTAGATTTCCAAAGGGTAAACCACAGCTTCTCTCAAGTTATAGGGGACACCTGATTTCTAGTTTGCAAGGAAATCAGGTTTGTCCCAGGATCTAGTTAGGAGAAGTTTAACTAGGAAGATATAACAAGGATTGCGTTCATCTCAAGGTTCATCTTTTTAAAAACTGTAGCCAGGCAGAGGCAGGATCACCTAGTCTCCTAAACTTTACCAGACTACTACTACCCCAACCCAAAGAAGGACAGGTTAGGAACCAAAAAAACAAACAAACAAGTTTTGGTGGGAGGGTTTTTAAAAAGAAGTCAGGGCACCTGTTGGTTCAGGGTACAGTGCAGTGAGTTAGGTTTGTAAAAAAACCCCACTCTCAGTTCAGGTTGTGTGAGACTGGCCAAGGGTGACATGAGTAGCAGGCAGCAGAAGAGGGGCCCTGGGGGCAAGGCCAAGGAGAAGACTAGAGGGGTGGAGGGGAGGGGGAGGACCCATGTTTCCCCCCACCTGTGTGTAGGGCCACTCCACAGCCACCTTCCAGCACTCCGACCTCTGGCCAGAGTGTGATGAAGAAGGCCTGCCTTGGGCCCTTCATTGAGGCTGCTGCTGGGGCGCCCCCAGCAGAGGTGACATTAGGTGCTGGCACTGAGCAGGGGTCTGCTGCTCGAGCAGTCTCTCCTCCAACTGATGTCGCTCGGCCTCAGCAGCCCTCCTTGGAGATGAGCGTTGGAGACAGTTTTCTGTCCAAAACGATCACCCCAAGGAGGGTGCAGAGTGTTGTGCAGGAGCTGGAGGAGAAGCTGACTGAGGAGGACCAGCCCCCTTCTTCGGTTGCTTCAGGCAGCAGCAGTCCTTCAGGGGATGACCAGGAGGGGAGGCTGCATGGGGTGGGGGTGGGGAAGAGATGGAGACACACGAGGTGCCTCCATCTCTGCCCACTTCCCCGAGCAGCCAGCCCCTCCTGCCACTCCGAGACACGATGTGTCTGCACTGAGCACCTCACAGGAGGTGGCTCCGGACACCCAGTCAGCTTGGGCATCCGTACACCTCCAAAGTCTGAAAGCATTTCCAACTTATGGAGGATCCATCCAGGGCCTGGATCAGTTGTGGGCGGGACCCTGCCCACCTGAATCCGGGGGGGGGGGGATGCGGAACCACCTGCAGAAACATCACCTGGTGGTGCTTCTTAAGGGGGAGAAGCAGGCTGGTGCTGGGGTGCCCTAGTGGCCAACACCACCCAGCCAGGAGGTCTGTCCCATTGCGACTACCTCCAGATCTCTCCAGGAGAGTTCTGTGGCAGTGCAGGGACGCCAACCATCTCTGCTTGAGATGTTTGGTGGGGGGTGGCATCTGTGTGGCAAGAGGGGGAATCAGATATGGCAGGAGGGTGATCGCCTGGAACCTTGCCAGGTTGGTCGCCCATGGGCTTCTATTTTCAGTGGTCAAGAATCCTGGAGTGCTAGGGATGCTTTAGTACCTGGTGCCCTGGTACAAAGTTCCTGCTAGAACCACAATTAGCAGGACCATTGTGCCAGCTGTTTTCAGGGTGACCAGATCTGTGATGAAGGCCCATTTGTCCCATGCTGCCGGGGGGACTGTTCATTTCACCTCAGATATCTGGAGCTCCCAACATGCGTTCGAGGAGTATCTCTCCCTTACTGTGCATTGGTGGCAACCCAGTGAGCTGCAGGGTGGGGGTGGCAGTAGCGGCAGGCAGGGTCAGGGCCACCAGGCTGGCTATCACTGGGCCTTGCTGCATGCTGAAGCAGTCGACGCACGGCACATGGCGGACACTCTCAGAGGCATCCTCTTACGGCAGTTAGAGGGCTGGGTAGGCAGCGGGGACGTCGCCATGGGCTTCGTGGTGACTGATGGTGGCTCCAACATCAAGGCGGCTGTCCAGTGTCAGGGCCTACAACGCCTTCCTTGCATGGCCCACCTTCTCCACTTCATGGTTAAAGACGCATTGGGCCAGACGAACAGCCAGGATCGTTGGCATCTAGCCACGACCCATGACTACCAACTTCTGTTCCAGAAGTGTCAGCACATCAGGGGTCGCTTCTCACACAGCAATACGGACTCATATCTGCTGCATGAGAAACAGACATTGACAGGTGTGGCAAGGCACCACCTGATCGGTGATGTCAGCACACGCTAGAACTCCACCTGTGCCATGCTGGAGCGCATGGTGGAGCAGAGAGCAGCCCTGGATGCCTTTGTCTCTGAGACGAGGGTCTTTCAGGATGAGAACTGTCTCACCCAAGAGGATTGGGTGGTCATTTCTCAGACTGTGGAGGTTTTTGGGCCCTTCAAGACCCACACAGAAATGCTCTCATCTGACACAGCAAGCATTGCACTGGTTGTCCCCATGGTCCACATGGCCCATGAAGACCTGGCCTCATTTTTAGTGCCAGCTCAAGGCCGTGCAGACGTTCTTCCAGCGGAGTGCACCCTGGTTGTTAGGCTGCAGGAAGGGCTTGAGGCCCACTTTCAGACTTTTACCCAGGATAAGGTCTACATGATGGAGATCATGTTAGACCCGCGCTTTAAGGGCACAGTTGCCGAGCGGGCCAACAAGCTCAATCGCTGGTGAGACGAGCTCTCCCAGAAGGTCGAGCATTGCAGAGTCAGGGTGGGCCCAGTGCCGGTAACTGAGGAGGATGGGGGTGGAAGCAGCTCATCTGCCACTTCCACTGCTGTTCATCCCCAACCTACTCGGCTAGGCAGTGTTTCCCACCACACTCACGCCATGAAGAGTCCTGAGATGACACTCATCGGGAGGCTCGTTGGCCCCTCTGGGAGCAGTAGGCCCCTGAGAGTGGAGACTGGTGCTGCGATGGTGAGGGACTATCTTTTGGAGCCCAACAAGTCAAAGGAAACATCTCCTTTGGACTACTGGGTCACAAAGGAGGGGGTCTGGCCGGCCCTCTCCTCCGTGGCCAAGGCGTTCCTCTCATGCCCACCGACAAGCATGCAGAGTGAGCATGTCTTTTCGCATATGGGCGACATTGTCTGCCCACATCACAATCGCCTGCAACCCTGGACAGTTGAGCAGTTGGTCCTCCTGAAGGTCAACTTGCCTCTGTTCAGCTCCCTGAACATAGACTTTGAGAGTGATTGAAGTGAGCACCTACTTGTGCCTGCATCCTCTACTGGCTCATGCTTGGAAGGTGGTTGTAAAACGCTCTCCCACTAAAAATAGACTATAGTCCAAAGACAGCCCAAAAACTCACTCACAAATTGATTGGCAGTGCACCCCCCCACCCCTCATTCATCCCCAAACCAAAAGTGAATGCTGGTTTAAAATCTGCAAAGCAATCAAAATTTCCCCAGTTCCCATCCACACATGCCTAATAATACTGAATGGGCCACTGCAGCCCCCAACTGTAACCGACAGCACCTACAGGCCCAGCCAGGATAACCCAGGTTTTTTTTTCAGGTGCAGGAGGAAGGAAGGAAGAGGGAGGTGCCAGTGATGATGACAGGCAGCCAGCAGCCATACCAATGCTGAGGTCCATCTAATGGGACAGTGATAGCTGATGAGTTGCTGTTGAGCTGAGAGAGAAGGAATGGTTGCCTTCCTCTCACACAATCTGAGGTCCTCCCAGTGATCTTCCTCATTTGGGGTTCAACTCTGGCTCGCCTCCTCGTGGTGCACCCTGCGTAATGCAAAAGAGCCTGGACCAGCCAACCATCCATCACTCAAGGTAAGTCTAAATGCTTCTTGCTCTGTGTCAGATACAGAATGGTGTGGAGCTAGGTGTGGTCCACCACTTCTCTTGTTTGAGAGTTGTGTTGTTTGGGGCAGGGTTGGAGAGCTGGCATCTGTAGATTGTGTGTTCTGTGGCAGGGAAGCTGGCACCTGGGTGAGAGACCCAGAACCAGCATGCTTGTTGTGCTTGGCCAGCTCTCCCCGCGTTGTTTGGGGCAGGGCTGGAGAGCTGGCATCTGCAGCCAGGTCTGCAGAGAAGACTTTGAGCAAATTGTGTTTTGTGTGGCAGTGATGTTGGCATTGGCAATTGGGTTTACATTGGTTCTACGCCAGCAGGGTTCATAGAGTAGATAGATGGATGTAGTGCATTTGGGTCCTATAGAGATTCTCTGGTGTGAAGTTAGGTTTGGCTTTGGGTGCCCCAGGACTTGGACCCCCTGGCCCAATCTTTTTGGGACTTGGGGGTTTTGTAGGGGAGAGTCCCCTGAGGGTTCCCTGCAGTTTTGGGGGCTCTCCCTCAAACCCCTTGCCCCCCAGTAGCCTCTAATTATGCCCTATGTTGCCATTGATTTCAATCTGATAAAAAAACTATTAATTTATATTATTACAGTTGCTAGAATTCTATATGCAAAGTATTGGAAAGTCCCCAAAATTCCAGACAAGGAAGAATTTTTATTTAAATTATTGGAAGCTGCCGAAATGGACATTTTGACTACAAGGTTAAGAGATGGGAATTCGCAGGAGTGTAAAAAGACTTGGGAACCAATATATGTATGGGCCAAAAGTATGGGATTTGTGATGAGACAATAGAATTTGTATACAGTAATGCCCTCAAACTCCTTGTATGAGTGGGTGGGTAGGTGGTGGTATGGGTGATGGCAGGGGGTTATATGTTTATGTATTTGCATTGGTATGTATGTTTTTCCTTACAATAAAATTAAAAAAAAAAGAATTAACCCTTCATAGTTCTTACTGTTGTACAGCACTTCTGAGTTTTTAAAAGTGCAGTCTGTCACAGCATGCCTGAACATTGTTGAAATCAGTGGACGATTCAGCAATCCTGATAAATTTAAGCTCCATTCATTTCAAAAGAACTTTTCAACTAACATTTTTTTTCTGAGTGGCTCCTCAAATTTGCTAAATAAAACATTTATGAGACACAACCGGATTCTTAAGACTATCCTTATTTTTTTCTAATTATTAAAATCCAGTGCTTTACAATAATACTCAATATAGCTTAATTGCAATTTAGAGCCGAGGTAGATGTTATCCTACACATATGGCAGTAAGATTTATAAACTTATCTCATGTTGTGATAGAATGATGTTCTGCATTTTCCCTGGTCCTGGCATCAGCATCTGATAATATGCATAAAAATATGGTCAGGTCATGTTATCTACTAGAAATTTTAGAATGAAAGATAGAAATGAGGTTCAGCTGAATTTTTTTAATAGCAGTATGCACTTTGTTAGCTTTAATTTACCATGCATCACTCTGCTACTTGGACCTGACATTTTCATGGTTCCTGTGTACCTAATATGTTTTAATTTCCAATGCTGAGAAGATTTCAAGAGAAAATTTCAAATTTAATCAAAAGGAGGTTGGAGTAAATATATAATGATTTTTCATCCAATGGTCTTCTTTATCCTAATTTATAGGAATCTATGGAAACATCCCCACAGATTTTAATAGTTGCATCATATATCTTGATAAGATCGAACTCTAGTAACCAGCTCTCATATTGTTGCAAAGATACAGCTAACATCTGGGGTTCTTGTTTGGTTTGCTTAGACTATAAATTTGTACATTTGCATCTAAATACAATCTTCACAAGATACATTGTATAGGTTTTTTAAAAAACCCTTTATAGAATCAAAGACCCAGGAATGATTTTCAAACAGCTTTGCAAACATGTACATGAACATACATGAATTTACAAGCTTCAGAACTGGGATTGCCATTTTTGTTAAATTCTCCTTCTTGTGGGCTGGAAGTCCATAATGTTATAAATCCATTTTCCAGAAAAATATTTAACTCAGCTGGGAGATTATTGTATCTTTCCTAGACTGAAAAGGGGTATTAAAAAGTGAGCCACAAAGCTGAAAAAGCATAACTATGAATCAAAAATGTAGGAATGATCATATGACCGACATTACAGTTCAAACAAGAAACAGTTGTCTATAGCTAACAAATGGTAGATATTTGAACAAATAAATATGCAATGATGCAGGTTAAACTAGTACAGTATTGCAGATTAAAGACCATGTGGGTTTTTATTTGTAAACTACAGTGATTATAGTATGTTTAATAATCAAGTTCTTGGAAGGATACAGCCTAAAAAAATGAAATTAAAATTGAGAGCAGTGAAACACTTAGAACAACTAGATCCAATATTTTGCTCTTGAGTGCAGAAACTTCAGTGGGTACTTAGAGCTCTGAAAAAAGTTTACTTCTCACTTCAGAAAATGTGTGCATGAACAGAGAAACCTGTGTAAACATTGGGGGCCAACAAATTAGACAGCTGAGCTATCCTTTCCATCCTTGCTCTACTCAAGGGTTTTGAACTCATTTATTATAAGGGCCAGATCTAACATAAATGGGACTTTGGGAGGCCAGGCAGGCCTGGCACTACCAAGTAGGCCAGATAGGCAGCTGCCCAGGGGCACTGGGTGCCCCTACCTGCCCCTCCCTCTTTCTGCAGGCAGCTCAAGCAGCCTTTGCGGTAGGCCACACTGCCAGCCCAGCTTCCCCGGCTGTGTTTTGGGAGCCTGCAATTAAATGCATCTGGCAGCAAGAGTAGGGTTGCCAAGTCCAAATCAAGAAATATCTGGGAGCTTTGGGGGTGGAGCCAGGAAACTTTGGGGGTGCAGCCAGGAGACATTGGGGGCGGAGCCAGGAGCAAGGGTATAACAAGCATCATTGAACTCCAAGGGAGTTCTGGCCATCACATTTAAAGGGAACGCACACCTTTTTAAATGCCTTCCTTCCATAGGAAATAATGAAGGATAGGGGCACCTTCTTTTGGGGCTCATAGAATTGGACCCCCAGGTCCAATTGTTTTGAAACTTAGGGGCTATTTTGGGGAGAGGCACTAGATGCTATACTGAAAATTTGGTGCCTTTACTTCAAAAAACAGCCCCCCCCTCAAGAGCCCCTGATGCCTCCAGATCAATTCCCCATTACACCCTATGAGAATCACTCTCCACATAGGGAATAATGAAGTGCCCAGCAGACATTTCCTCTTCCCCCCTCCCCCCCATTTCTGGCGCCTTTGAAGCGAGGGATTGGCATCTCTATTCACGAGTTGCTGCCAACTTCTTCAAAGTAACACAGATACACCATCCAAAGAGGAAGGCTTTCTCAAGTAGAGACTGGAGCCTCCGGAGGGGGAAAGTCACATGGTGGCTTTGGGGGCTGGGCTTCCCCCCACCGGCCAGCTGACTGGGGGCGGGAAGGAGCCTGGGAAAGCGGAAGAACCCCCACTGGGACCTGGGGATTGGCAAGCCTAAGCAAGAGGGGGCACAGTCTCGACACTCTTGGCTCCTCCCTGCAATTGCTCTGCTTCTTCCTGCCTGGGTGAAGGCTTCTGTGGACAGAGGAGCTTCTTGCCACTGCTGCCACTGCCGCCACTGCCAAGGGCTAACAGTGTCAAGGGAAGAGCCACAGGCAGCAGTCACCTGGCACTTCCCAATGGGGGTGGTGGGACAGGGCAGTATAGTGTGATGGTGAGTGTGCTCCACTGTGGCAATCAAGGGCCCACCACTACCATGCTCACCCTCACCACCTCCAGTTTCCCCTCAGGTACATACTGCAGTGAATAGCAAAGCCTTGGGAGGGGAAGGGCACATAGTGCAGGCGGTGGGGAAGGGAGTCAGGGAGTGGGGGGGCCTTGCTTTGGTGGGAGAACACCTAGTGCTGACCCTGGGGCCAGGCCATGCATATTATAAAATGTAATGCCAGGTAGTGGGGATATAAACTTTATAAAAGATACAGAAAAACACAAATGAATATATTATTTTTTACTTAAAATAGAAACATGCTTAAAACTCTTGTTTAAAATGAAAGGTGAAGGAGTAGTGGCATTTGGTAATACAATTTTAAAACTATAAGCCAAAAATATAAAAAGCTCTAGGTTAGGAAAACATGAAATGACTGGGTATTGCAAGCTTCTTCCCTTGCCCCCAGGTCTACTCAGATTGGCAGTGGCTCCCCTTTTGGTTGTGGTTTCCCAGGTTAGAGTACTCACTAGGCACCAGTTCTAAGGTCCAATCAGCAGCGACATGCTGGCTTAAAGCATCAACCCTTTATTTGCAAGGTCACAGAACTCCAGCAAGGAAGAGTTTCTAACTGGCCATATAAATGCTTAAAAGTGAAACTGAGTTCCACTCCATTAAAATACATTGCAGCACAGACAAAGCTACAAGGAAAACATGGAATGGATTTTCCATTAAGGTCTCTGTGCCCAGATAGACTACTCCCAGAGACCACTAAGGAAGTCCAGGGTCATAACACAGAGGCAAACAATGGAAAACCACCTCTGAAAATCTTTTGCCTTGAAAACCCCACAGAGTCACCATAAGTCAGCTGTGACTTCACCACCAAATGGTGGTGGTGGGGGAAAATGAACTACAGAGTACCTTTTTAAAAAAATCAAAATTCTCCCTTTCCTTTTTTAATACTATTTAGTTAGAGTGTAAACTCCCCTCTTCTGAAAAGTGCATTCCCACCTTGGTAAATATACTCATCTAATTTGTGTCTTCAGTTACAATAAGACAATCCCCCTCCTCCTGCTATTTAAAATTATTGATTATATTCTGAAAGCATATTTGGCAACTTGCTTATGATCTATTAAACATTTTGGGGGGACAGGAAACTGTAGTTATTCAATGGTGCCTGCTCAGGGTAGAAATCCTCTGTGCCTGCTCAGGGTAGAAGCAGACTCCTGATCTAAGAGGATAAGTTCTCTTGTGGGTTAAATACTGGTTAAGTAAGAGGAAACAGAGAGTGAATATAAATGGTCAGTTTTCACAGTGCAAAGTAGTAAGCAGTAAGGTACCACAGGGCTCAGTACTAGGTACTACATTTTTTATTTGTTCATTAATTATTTGGAGTTGGGAGTAAGCAGTGAAGTAGCTAAGTTGGTGGATGACACTAATTTGTTCAGGGCAGTGAGAACCAGGGAAGACTGTGAGGTGGTCCAGAAGGATCTGTCAAGACTGGGCAAGTGGGCATCAGCATGGCAAATGATCTTCAATATGGGCATATGCAAGGTAATGCACATTGGAACAAAAAACTCCTAACTATAAATATACATTGATGGGGTCCAAACTGGCAGTAACTGACCAGGAGAGAGATCTTGGAATCATGGTAGATACTGTAACTCACTGAAGATGTACAACTGCAGTATAAAAGGCAAATGCAATGCTGGGGGTTATTATAAAGGGAATTGAAAACAGATCAGCCAGTATCACAACACCCTGTATAAATCTACGGTGTGGCCTCATTTGGAATACTGTGTACAGTTCTGGTCACCACACCTCAAAACCGTATAATAGCATTAGAAAAGGTGCGGAAAGGGGCAGCTAAAAAGATTAAGGGGATGTAAGAGGTTAAGGCTCTTTGGCTTGGAGAAACAATGACTGAGGGTTGATATGATAGAACTTTGCAAAATTATGCATGGGATAGAGAAAGTAGCAAAAGTACTGTTCTCCCTTTCTCACAATACAAAACTCATGGGCATTCAAATGAATGAGCAGTAGCCTTAGAACACATAAAAGGAAGTACCTCAAAGAGTAATTGACATGTTAATTTACTCAAGGAGTAATTAACATGTGGAATTCACTGCTGCAGGAAGTGGTGGTGGTGGTTACAAGCACAGAGCACTTCAAGAAGGGATTGAATAAACATATGGAGCAGAGGTCCACCAGTGGCTATTAGCCACAAGGTACAGATGGAACACTATGTCTGGCGTAGTGATGCTCTGTTTTCTTGATGCTGGGGTGGGGGCAACATTGGGAGGACTTCTGGAGTTTTGGCCTTGATGGTGGACTTCCTGATGGCACATGGGTTTTGGCTCGACCCAACATGGCTTCTCTTATGTTCTTATGTTAGGGAGAAGGAGTTCCATTTTAGCACCAAAAATGGTATGCTGTTGATCATGAGACAAAAGCCATGTGGAATAGAAACTACAGTGAGGAATAGAATTAGATGAGATTGAAGGCAAAAGATAGGTTGATCTACCTCTTTATAAATGAGATGGAAGTCCAACAGAAAAAAAATAATTATGGTAGAGGGGGAAATCAGGTATGTTTTTCAGCTTTCTCATGGAAATGTATGTGCAAAATAACTGCAGAGAACATGCGAATGCCTCATGGAGGATAAGACAATTTTTCCTTAAATAATTATTTTATTTGGGGGGGGGAGGGGGATCTCCTCTCTCTTTCAATAACATGTGGTGATGTCGATGACTTAAATAATAAAAACAGCACTGTAAAACCAACAAATCACTCCCCCCCAAAAAAAACCAGCATCAGAAAAATAAACAACAATCAGACCACAAAACACTAAAAGCACAGGCCAAACAGCTTAAGAGCAATGGAACTAGTAAAAATATTTTCCTGTTAAAATATCTGCTAAAATTTCAGTGGCTTGAATCCTGCCTAAAAATTGTGAGAATCCCCCCCCCCCCCGGTTCTTCCTGCTTCAGCTCCAAATGGTCTCTGAAATATCTCCTGAGGAAAAGCTTGGGGAGGTCTGTTGTAGAAGTAAGAAACTGACAAATATCCTCCCCTTGAACACATGAAATTTTGGGAAGGATCCAGCCATCATGAATCCACATTTAGGACTGCATTAACTCTGCACATGACCTGATTACAACTGAATCTGGGCCTATGTTTTTATATTCATAACCACTGTGAATAAATTTGAAATATGTTATAATGCAAAGTAGTATATTATTTGACCTAGTATAATTTAATGCCTAAATTCTTGTGGCCTTAAAAGTTACTTCAAAAATCATGCTTTATGTAAGACATTTTCCCTTCCATATTAGAGTGAGGCTCTAAACCTCAGATTTCCAGTTTGCAGCATTTTGAGCAGGCAAATAAAAACTAATGCCAAATAGTGTATCTGGAAACAGTTTGAGAAGTGGATATATGAGAAGGCATTTTCTATACTAAGACGGGGAAAAGGCTGTTTTTTAAAGGGAAAAGAATCCCCACTGTAAACATTAGGAAATGACAAATACTCTCAGGATATATTTATGTATCCAAAACAATATAAATTATTAAAGCAAAAGAGCAAAAAACAAAATTTAGATAAAAATAATGCAGAACATTTAATGGATTTGTTTAAGAGTCATAAACAAATAATCCATGAATACTTTAAAACACTCAGGGTGGCGTGATGCAGATACCCAGAAGATTTTATTAAAGATTCAAACGTTGATGAAGAAGGATTCATGACTTGCCAGTGGAGACTGGTTGTCTATAAAAGCAGAATCTCATTCCATCTCTGCCACTAACTGAGACCTAAGACTTGCCCCAATTATTTAATAGTTACAGACATAAGTTCATCACTTATTCTTGAGCAGGATCTATGGCTCCTGACTAATCAAGATAACATGGGAAGCATTGAATACATGCTAAATATCTGGGCAGACACCTGCTACATGTCTAAATACTTCGCATGACTATAGGAAAGTTATTTAAATCCTATAATTAAAAAAAGCAGCTTCTTGATAGATCCTGAACATAAGCATAAGAGAAGCCATGTTGGATCAGGCCAATGGCCCATCCAGTCCAACACTCTGTGTCACACAGTGGCCAAAAAAAACAGGTGCTATCAGGAGGTCCACCGGTAGGGCTAGGACACTTGAAGCCCTCCCACTGTTACCCCGCCCCCAAGCAGCAAGAATACAGAGCATCACTGCTCAGACAGAGAGTTCCAACAATACTCTGTGGCTAATAGCCATTGATGGACCTCTGCTCCATATGTTTATCCAATCCCCTCTTGAAGATGCTTGTAGCTGCCAACACCTCCTGTGGCAGTGAAATCCATGTGTTAATCATCCATTGGGTGAAGAAGTACTTCCTTTTATCCATTCTAACCCAACTGAATTTCATTGAATGTCCATGTATTCTCGTATTGTGAGAAAGGGAGATAAGTACTTCTTTCTCTGCCTTCTCTATCCTATGCATAAGCCTTGTAACCCTCTATCATATCACTCCTCAGCTGACATTTCTTGAAGCTGTTGCAAAGTAAAGTTATTACTCAACTTCTTTATGGGGTTGAGATTTGGGTTTGGGACAACACAGTCATGAATGTGGAGTCATGAGTGCAGAGATAATACATAACTTCCTTTAAAGGAGAATTTTGACTCTGTCTCAGGGTACATGAACTACCTTGCTGCAGGCCAAGGTCAGCTTGGCATTCAGGGCTCACACCCATGTTGCTTTAATTAACTACTGGGGGGAAAAAGCTAAAGAAGTTTCTATCTAGTCATCTATCAAGGCTGAAGGCTGTGTTTTTTCTAGTTGCAGAAGGCTACCTCTCCCCCCCCCCCCCCCGTCACTTGTTATTTTAGGACTTTTTGTTGCTTTCTGATATCACTCAGCTACCATGGTCTTGTTGGAAGATAATGACTTTGCACTGTCCTTTTGCGTCAGCCTCCAGAGGGAGTTACAAGAGAGTAGATAGATAGATAGATAGATAGATAGATAGATAGATAGATAGATAGATAGATAGATAGATAGATAGATAGATAGATAGATAGATAGATAGATAGATGGATAGACAGACAAACTTGCTTTAATTAATGCTTAATTAATTTAATTAATTAATTAAGCAAACAAACTGTTTGCTCTCCTGCCTCCATCCCTTTGATATATAGACTGATGCATTCTTAGGGAGCAATTTCCTCTTGTGTGACCTTAAACCTCCTCTCACACACAAAAAAAATGAGCACATTGCTCTCTATCTTTGAACAATGTAGGTAGGGGCACTCTTCCGTCATCCATACCCATCCTAGGTAGGTAGAATAGATTCTGTCTCTGTCTAGAATACTGTCTGGAATGAAGTTTCATATAATAAAGAACTCATTAGTTTTAAATTTGACCCCTAGCTCTGTGTAACTTTAAAAATCTGCTGGCACACTCAGTACCAAAGCTTTGCTGCGTGGTTAGCCTAGTGCACTGATAGAGATTCCTGAGTGTACAAAACCAGAGAATCCAACAGGTCCCACTTTAGATAGTTCTAAAAGTCATGACCAGATATTTTATGTAGATGTAGCTGCTGACAGGTATATTATTATCAGCTCCAGATCTTCTCTTCAGCTTAAACTGCTCAAACAAGACCACACCAGAGGTTTTTACTTGTCTAGCATCATCATACATGAACTCAGAGAAATTAATCTGATTTCAATGTCACCTGCCATGTTGTGTGTGTTAAGTGTGGTCAAGTTGCTTCCAACTTATGGTGACCCTATGAATTAACATTCTCCAAAATGTCCCTTTGTTAACAGCCTTGTTCGAGTCTTACAAACTAAGGTCCATGGCTTCTTTTATTGAGTCTTCCTCTTTTCATACTGCTTTCAATTCTTCCTAGCATGATTGTGTTTTCCAATGACTCTTGTTTTCTCATAATATGGCCAAAGTATGATAGCCTCAGTTTAGCCATTTTAGATTCTAGGGGAGTTCAGACTGATTTGTCTTTCTGGCAGTCCATGGTATCCGTAAAACTCTCCTCTAGCACCACATTTCAAAAGAATCAGCTTTGTTCTTGTCAGCTTTCTTCACTGTCCAACTTTCGCACCCATACATAGTAATGGGAATTCTCTGGCATGAATTAATTTGATCTTGGACCCTAGCAACACATTCTTACACTTAAGACCTTTTCTAACTTCTTCATGGCTGCCCTCCCGTTTCAACCTCCCTCTGATTTCTTGGTTATAGTCTCCCTTTTGGTTGATGATCTCCCTTAAATTGCACTAAACATACCTTAAATTTCACTAAAGTCAAAGAACAATATAATGGTTGATATTACTGAAAGTGATTGAGAGGTCCTGAAGAATTAACAAAGACATGGCCCCCTAGATCAGTCCCCTGTTGATCGGCTGGAAGGGAGCGTGTGCTATCGCTCCAGGTCGTTCTCTTGCGACTGAGCTCGGGGAAAGGCTGAGGGAGCGTTTTTCTCGCTCCTGCTGTGATTGCACGCGCCCAGCCTTGGCGGATGGCTGCGCTTATCCTGTATATGGATATCATTTATAAGGAGTACACGCTGTTCAGTGGGCCCACCTGGATTCAATATGATGAAGAATTCAGGATGAGGGCAGCTTTGTACCCTTCCCTTCAGTGGGATCGCATTCACCAGCAGCTGTGGCTCTAAGTCATGTCTCCTGTGCAACCAAATTTGGGTGACCGCTCGGATAGTGGTCATTTAGTGGCCAGGTCAGCGGGAACTTCTTCAGCTTTGTCATCCTCTTCCCACAGTTCTGCGGGGCAGGCGGTTCAACCCTGCCTGCTTTGCTGGGAGTTCGGCTCTCAAGGAGTGTGCAGTAGAAAAGCTTGTCAGTTCAGGCATGAATACCCCATGTGTGGTAGTTCTCACTCCTTTAGTAACTGCCCCAAAGCCTGACCACGTAAGAACCAAAAGAAACAAGGGAGGTGGCAATAATTACCAGGCTGGAAAAGGGGCCCAGTCCGATAAAATTGGGACCTCTTGAGTACTGGTTGTCCAGGTATCCACAATGGGTTGATAGTGTTTACTTGTTAAATGGTTTCAAGTTCGGTTTTCGAATTCCTTTTCAGGGTCCCCGGGTCGCATTTCGGTCCAGGAATCATAGTTCTGTTAAAGGTTTGGAGCATGTAGTCAAGGATAAGATTGACAAGGAGTTGGTAGAGGGCAGGATTTTGGGGCCTTTTTCTAATCCCTGTGCCTAACTTTAGGCTTTCCTCTTTGGAGGTGGTGCCGAAGAAGGTACCTGATGAATTTCGTTTGATTCACCATCTCTCCTTCCCCAAAGGGAAGTCAGTTAATGATGGGATTCCTGAGCATTTATGCTCAGTTAGGTACACCAGCTTTGATCAAGTTGTGGGTGTGGTGCGATGCTGCAGTAAGGGCGCAGAGTTGGCCAAATGTGATATTAAATCTGCGTTTCGCCTTCTACATGTCCATCCAGCTGATTTTGAGCTTTTAGGATTTTCCTTTGCAGGGCAATTTTACATGGACAGAGTGTTGCTATTGGGCTGCTCATGTGCAGCTTTTGAGTATTTCAGCACGTTCCTTGAATGGGCTGTTCACGAAAAAGTTGGTCTGCAGGATGTTATTCATTATTTGGATGACTGCCTCTTTGTGGGTCCTGCAGGGACTGGGCGTTGCGCACAGTTGTTGTATGGCTTCATTGAGCTAGTTGCAGAACTGGGGGTTCTGTTAGCTAAAGAAAAAATGGAAGGTCCAGCCCAAAAACTTATCTTTTGGGGGATTGAGCTGGACACCCTGGTGCAATTGTCCAGAATACCTATCCAAAAAGTGGCAGATTTGAGGAGGATGATTAATGCCTTCCTTCTTAAGCGAAAGGTCACATTGCTTGAGTTCCAGCAGCTGGCTGGGTATCTTAACTTTGCTTGCAAAGTGGTTGCTCCTGGACAGGCTTTTCTTCATAGGCTATGTGATGCTATGGCAGGCGTGCGCTTGCCTCAGCATAGGACGAGGGTTACCAGCAGCATGCGGGCGGATTTGAGGGTAAGGCAGGAACTTTTGGAATCCTTTAATGGGATTTCTTTTTGGAGAGATGACAAGAGGCTTGAGGCGGAGCTTCAGGTCATGTCTGATGCTGCTGAGTCTTTAGGTTTTGGGGTTTATTTCCACAGACATTGATGCGCAGACGCATGGCCAGATTCATGGGTTCAAGCAGGGGTGAACCGAGATCTCACGTTTCTCGAATTCTTTCCCATTCTTGTTGCAGTTTGGCTGTGGGGGAGTTACATGGCCAATCACACAATTCATTTTTGGTGCGATAACATGGCTGTGGTCCATGTCATTAATTACCTTTTATCCAAATCTCAACGGGTTATGAGATTGGTGAGGGCCTTTACTCTGCACTGTCTGCGGCTTATCATACTGTTTTTGGACATGTTCCGGGGGTAATTAATGGGGTGGCTGATGCTCTGTCTTGTAAACAGATGGAGAGGTTCCGTCAGATGGCCCCAGATGCTGATCACAAGCCGGCGACAATGCCCCAGGAGCTGTGACTGATTGGAGAGCCGAGGCCTGCAGATCGATAGGCCTTGCCATTGCACCTAGCACCAGGAAGTCTTACGAACGTGCTGTGCTGCAGTTTGAGGACTTTAGGGCAGAGGTAGGGTATCACATTGTTTGGCCCCTCCCGGTGCAGCAGTTGCTCCACTACTATGTTTCTCTAAAAGGTTTGGCCCCTCCCGGTGCAGTAGTTGCTCCACTACTATGTTTCTCTAAAAGGTAAGGGATTGGCCATGCGATCCATTAGGGGACGCCTGTCTGCTTTGGCTTTTGCTAGCAAGGGGTTGAGATATAAGGAGGAAACAACAGACTTTCGTCTTCGAAAGATGTTGGAGGGGTGGTCTAGAGAGGCCGGGCCTTGTCCTGACACTCAGAATCCTATTTCCCCTTTGATTCTTAGGGGCCTGAAAGGGGTTTGGGGTACAGTATGTGCGTCTTATTTTGAATCCACACTGTTTCATGCTGCTTCCTTGGTTGCCTTTTTCGGGGCCCTTAGTGAGTTAGTAGCAAGCTCCAGAAATGATGTTTCAGGTAAGGCTTTGTTGCTATGGGACCTGCGGTTAGTTGAGGGCAAGACGGTCCTTACCGTTGGATGTTCTAAGACTGACCAGCGTAGCAAAGGGACCGTGTTGGAGCTGGGCAGGTGCTCTGAGCTTGAGTTGTGCCCAGTTTCCGCTTTGGCTGCTTATTTGGCAGTGTGGGGGACAATGAGGGGTTTTTGTTTTGTCACCTTAATGGCAGCCCACCGACAAAGCATCAGTTTTGGGCTGTGACTTCTCGGGCTTCAACTAAGCTGGGGTTGTCCAGGGTATAATTTGGTACCCACTCTATGGCCGCTGCCCTGGGATATCATTCTTCCTCTATTCAGCGCCTGGGCTGTTGGCGCTCATCTGCCTATAAATCTTATGTTTGCCCTCTGTTCAATTCTTAGCTCTGTTTGTTGGTAGTTGAAATGTTATGGTTTTTGTTTCTAGTTTGACTGTTTTTTCTTTTTAGATGCTGTTGTTCCTGGCCAGAGGAGCTGAGTTCTCGTCTGTGGACATAGCTATGTGTTTTGGGCCGCACATCTGGCTCGGAGAACTTCGGTTGGCTCTCAGCTGGGACTCAGCCAATCTGTTATTATCTAATGGCATGGGAGCCAGGGTCTTCAGTGGCCTGGTCTGCTGCCTTTGTTATTTCATGGGAATGCAGGCCCTCCTCCTCAGGTTTTGATCATTCACCTGGGAGGGAATGATCTTGGGCTGGTAAAAGGCAAGGCCTTAGTCTTCCAAGCCTGAGAGGATTTGGGGTACATTAGGGAGAGATGGCCCAGGACCACTATAATTTGATCAACCATGATTCCCTGCCTTGTTTGGCACAGTGCTTGGGATCCTGCAGGTATAGAGAGGGCCCGTTATAAAGCTAACAAAGAAATTAGGAAGGCATTGGAAGGGGGGTTGCCCCACCCAGATATTTCTATGAAATTTCCTGACCTCTAAAAGGGAATGGGGTGCATCTCTCTGAAAAAGGTAGCATGCTTTTCCTGAGAGATCTTCGGTAAGAGCTGCGGGTGGCCTTGGGCCTCTCGGTGGGTGCTAAAGCCTAAGTAGAGACTTGGCCTTAGTAGTGGCAGGTTTTACTGGGTTTATGGTTCTATGCAGCTAGGGAAGGACCAGAAAGTATCCCCCTTTTGGGGAGTTAGGGGTATGGCAGGATCAATCTTTGGGTTTTGATGACCCGGGGTGGGTAAATGCAAACCGTCCTGGAGATTCGACTAGACGGTGCCTTCCATTGAGATACGCATCTGGTGGTTAGGCTCTCTGGGGCTTGCCTCCTTGCTGGGTCGGCCTGGCAGGAGCTGTGCCACACAGCTCCGGCTGGGTCTCTCACTAATGGCAGGGGAGCAGTCTGTTGAGACCCCTGGTCCTGACCAGACCGCAGTTCTAGTTGCCCTTGCTGTTTTTTATTATACCTAATAAAGTGGCCCTTAGTTATACCAGTGCCTTGTGTCCGACTCTTCATTACGACTTGGGGGGCAAAACATTCTTGCTGTTCACTTTTTTTTTTACTGTACATAATTTTATAAACTTTTGTCATGTCCCTGACTCTCCCACCTTTCATCACAAGAATGGTGCTTCAACCACCTAATCAATTTGCTTGCCAGTACGCCAGTGCTTTAGAAAGTAGGGTTGTCAGGCTGCAGCCAGCAACTCCAGGAGAAAATGGGGGGAAGGCTGATATGCTGGGTGATGTCAGCAGGCTGGCACAATGTGCACTTCATTTCCCTCCCACTGATGTCTCAGGCGCTGGCAGCCAAAATAGCAAGATGCCAGGAGATCTTCCACTGCAGCAGAAAGTCAATGTACACAAACAATCTCTCACAAAAAAGAGTTAACCATCATGAGGCCAAGCCAATGTCAGATGAACTGTAGCAAGAAAAAAACAAAAAAAGTCACAGAAAGCAGCCCCACATCATCAATAATCTTAACTGATAACAGAGTAAATTGCCAGAGAACCTTTTGCATAGAAATCAATAATGCTTTCAGGGAGCCTACTGGAATCTAAAATTATGCAATTTTTCATAGTTTTACACAGAGGCATCATAAAGTAGACATGGAGAGTATAATTGACAAATACTAGCACTTTATTACTGAGGCTGGCAAATGGAGAGGTGATTTACATGAGAGCCTTTTTATCTGCAAGGATAAACAGAATTTTAAGTCTCTATTTCCATCCGCAATGGATTAGAAATGATTTCTCATCACGCCATTAATTTTAACTAGTGTGTACATCCTTACAAGCGGTAACTGTATACATTTACACAATTATTACCAAATACGTTATGCATTTGAGAGTGCTATATTTTAAATATCAGCTCCAGTGCATATTGAAAAAGAAAGTTGCAGTTAATATATGGAAACATCATTTGGATTTAATCATACTTTGGGGAATATTTCTAATAAGTAAGTAAATGCAGACAGTTAGAAATGCACAGATTGTCACAGTAACCTAGCTTGCCAAGAATGTTTTCTGCTCAAATTCCTAAAGTGTTTGTGAGTGAAAGTCACACTTTCTCAGTTTATGAACTCATGAAGCTGCCTTCTACTGAATCAGAGCCTTGGTCTATGAAGGTCAGTACTGAGTACTCTGACCTGTAGGGTTTTCCAGGGTTTTCGTTAGGGATCTTTTACACTACTTACAGCCAGATTGGTTTAACTGAAGATGCCAGAGATTGAACTTGGTATCGTCATGCAAAGTAGATGCCCTGCCCCTGAGCCCCACCTACTCACACAAAAATATATACCACTAATTGTATTGTTCTCCTAGTTAACTAAAGTTTATAAGGCTGTTGTGAGGCTAAAAAAGGAACCATATATGCTGTCCTGAGCTACTTGCAGCAAGGTTGGAATGAACATGATAAGTATGAATAAGAGATGCTGTGGACTGAATCTGGGACTTCTTCATGGAAAGCAGGTGCTCTACTGAACCCCAGCCTTTCCTCAATTAGAAAAGGATAGATTATAAGTGTGCTGCTGGCAGGGTTGTTTTTTTTGGGGTGGGGGGGGGGAGACCCACAACAAAGCATGGCTCCTGTTAAATGAAAACCACTAGATAAAAAGTAGGCCTTAACTTTGTTGTATTATTATTGTTGTATTAAATGAAGAAGATGAAGACTGCAGATTTATACCCCGCCCTTCTCTCTGAATTAGAGACTCAGAGTGGCTTACAATCTCCTATATCTTCTCCCCCCACAACAGATATGCTGTGAGTTGGGTGGGGCTGAGAGGGTTCTCACAGCAGCTGCCCTTTCAAGGACAACTCCTAAAATAGGTATGGCTAACCAAAGGACATTCCAGCAGCTGTAAGTGGAGGAGTGGGGAATCAAACCCGGTTCTCCCAGATAAGAGTCCACACACTTAACCACTACACCAAACAAGCACCCCATCTAGGCTTCCCAAATCCCCCGCCTGGCGGGGGACCCCCAATTTGGAGCCTCCTCCCCCCCCGCTCGGCAAAAATCCAGAAAGCGGGGGGAATGGTGGCCCTTCCCACACAGCCTAGATCCCAGCAGCTTCTCCTCTCCCCTTCCCACCGATCCCTGATGCTTCTCCTCCTCCCTTCCCTTCTCACCTCAGATTGCAGCAGCTTCTCCTTGCCCCTCCCCTTCCCACCCAGCTCCATCACAGCAGCCGGAGCTTTCCCAGGCTGCTTCCTGCCCCACCCCAAGGGACCATGTGCCTTTGCACCTCCGGAGGTGGTGAAAGGCTTCAACTTTCTGTGTCTGTGTCTTTGTTACTGTGGAGAAGCTGGCTGGTGAGTAGAGAGCCAATCCCCTACATCAGATTTGCGAGAAGGGGTGTGGGTGGAGGAGTGGGAAATATCTTTATTATTCTCTATGTGAAATATTTCTCATAGGGTATAATGGGGAATTGATCTGGAGATTTTGGGGGCTCTGGGGGAGCTATTTTTTTGAGGTAGAGGCACCAAATTTTCAGTATAGTATCTAGTGCCTCTCCCCAAAATACCCTCCAGGTTTCAAAACGATTGGACCAGGGGGTCCAGTTCTATGAGCCCCAAAAGAAGATGCCCCTATCCTTCATTATTTCCTATGGAAGAAAGACATTTAAAAAGTGTGCTGTCCCTTTAAATGTGATGACCAGAACTCCCTTGGAGTTCAATTATGCTTGTCCCTTGTTCCTGGCTCCGCCCTCAATGTCTCCTGGCTCCACCCCCAACGTCTCCTGGTTCTACCCCCAAAGTCTCCTGGCTCCAGCCCCAAAGTCCCCAGATATTTTTTGAATTGGACTTGGCAACCCTAACCCCATTCCAGCTTATACCAGGCTCTAGGCAATGCACAACATATAATCGGGGCTTTTTTTGTAGAAAAATCCCAGCATGAACTCATTTACATATTAAGTCACACTCCCTGATTTCAAGCCAGCTGGAACTGCTTCCTATGTGTTCCTGTTCAAAAAGGCCCTGCATATAATTTAAAACAATATACAGAATAAATACAGCACATAGATTAATTAAAATTATAAAAGCTCAGATAGTGCCCAGTAGGTTTTTCCCCAACATCCTGGATACCAGGATGGGAGGAAAACTTTCAGAGCATTGGGGGGTGAGGGAAAAGGAAGGTGCCAGCTGAACCATTACTGCCCTCAATCAAAAGCCTGGTGGAACATCTCTGCCTTACAGGCCCTGCAAAATATGGTGTTTGGGTTAGCCTAGTTGTCATTTGGAAGTCAAAGGCAAAGGAACACATCTTGCTGTACTTGGGGAGTTACTTCTTGTTTTCTGTTGGCTCTCAGTTCAGTAAAGATAAGCTTGCCAGTACTCTTGGTTCCTTTGGAAATTACTCCTATGCTACTGAAGCTACATATAACACTGTTACATACAGAAAGTTCAATCAGATAGTGTTCAAAGTTAATCGCGATGGGCACAAAGTACAGGAGAGAAGACAATCTCCAAGTATGTGGAGCCCAAGCAGATTATGACAGACTGATGAGTGGATCTGATTTTAATGGAAGTATTCACTTTCTCAACAAAAGAAAACAACTGCTCCTCTCTAATCTTTGAATAATGAAAAAATGTACAGTTTCCCCCAATATAGAAATATTGATCAGAATATTTGAGAAAACCCTCCAAGTGTAATTTGTGTGTGTGTGTTTGAGCTAAATGAAATAAATAAAACAAAGAAAGAAAGAAATCTTAGGTTATATTGGTATAGATGAGCTTCTTTATCCCACCCCCTCATTCCTGAATCAGGGTAACAATTTTAAAAAACAGTATTTGAGTTGCCTACTGAATGTTGCTGATGGAGTCCAGTAGACTTCTGTTTCCTTTGATGTCTTCAGAAAGCAGGTGCAGGGAGTGGGAGTAATTTCCTTCCCAATTTCTGCCTCAAATGGCATGCCTTCCCTCAAACTCTGGCACTCTTCAAGAGTTGCCATCTGGCACATCCCCTAAGCAACTGCTCTCAAGAGCTTATTTGGCATTGCTGTCACTCCTTATCCAAGGAAAAGCTTTCAGAGATAAAGGGATCTTGCAGCATTGAGCTACTTTTTATCTTTGTACTCAACACCTAAATACTTACCTAGGGTTTTTTTTAAATTACATAATCCAAGAACCTGATCAAAAATCAAGATCAGGACTTCGTAGTATAGCATAACTGCCGACTCTCTCCTACTCATCCCTCTGTCTTGCAAAAATGATCTCTTAACTTTGCCTTGTCACAGCTGTTTTTTTCCTGGGGTTTCTGCAACCCTGTTTATGGCAATTACACTAAATTATCCAAACATTAAACACACCTGGCTAGAGCAAAGCAAAGGCACATGCTGGATACTTCCAATCTAGAATGTTGCTAAGAGATAATGCAGCATGTTACATTGGAGCTATCTCAGTGTTAGCAAAACTTAACTCCCTATGATGACTAGAAGGTACAAAGCAGAGTAATGTTTCAAAAGTTGGATTTGAACCCTGATTGCTCTGATCCTTTCCCCTCATGAAAGAAAATGTAGCACAGGATAAGAACCAGCTGAAAACAGTAAGATATAAGGTAGCTGGATAAAGAATAATATGGTGTGTAAGAACATTAGAAAACCCCTGCTTGATAAGACCAATAGTCCATCTAATACAGCATCCTGTCTCACACAGTGGCCAACCAATTACTCTTGATGTCCAGAATAGGGCAGATTATAGGGTTGCCAGCTTTCAGGTGGGAGTGGGAGATTCCTCAATTTCACAGGCTCCTGCCTGCTGCTGGCCAGCTGACTTGCAGGGGAAAGCCCCACACCCAAATGCCATGACCCAGTGCAACGCATGATGCCATCATGTTGGAGATGTCATGCAGCAACATTCTGGCACTTCAATTTGATGGTAACCATACCATAGAGTTTGGGTAACCATAGAGATTTGCTCAAAATACCAGAACATCACAGTGCAACGTCCTGGTATGATTATGTTACTTCTGAATGATGTCATCATATTGGGGATATCACCCCACCCACTCCCAGAAAACTCCCTCCCACTGCCCACTGGCCAGAGCTTCATAGAATCATAGAATCACAGATCTCGAAGGGGCTGTACAGACCATCTAGTTCAACCCCCTGCTCAATGCAGGATCAGGCTAGAGCATCCCTGACAAGTGTTTGTCCAGCCACTGCTTAAAGACTGCCAGTGAGGGGGAGCTCACTACCTCCCTCGGTAACTGACTCCACTGTTGAACAACTTTTACTGTAAAAGAGTAAGTAAAAGTAAAAAAAAAAAAGTTTAAAATCTTGTCACTTGATCAAAGAAGGAAATTAGGTTAGTCTGGCAGGACCCATCGGCAACAAATCTATGCTGATATACCAAGGTGTTGTTTCGATGCTCACAGATTGATCCCTTTAAAATCTGCTCCAGTATCCTCACTGGAACAGGAGTCTGACTGACTGGCCTGTAGTTTTCTAGATCATCCCTCCTCCCTGTTTTGAAAATAGGGAAAACATCTGCCCTCCTCCAGTCTTGTGGCCAGGGGTAATTTTTTGTTTTCAAACAATTTTATTAGTAACATATGGCAATATATTCAATTTCTTATTACATTAATAACAATTTTATTAGTAACATATGGCAATATATTCAATTTCTTATTACATTAATAATTACTTTTTCTCTATCCCATATATTACTTTCTACTTACCCCTCCCCCCATTACTTGACCCCCGCCGGTGTACTCTATTCAAACCATCATTATAAAGGGTACCCCTAATTAATAAGAACCCCAGTTCATATCCTCCTCCCACTTTTAGTTAATCATTATCAAAAATTGTCCAATATCCCTTTATTTTCCATTCTTTTTCTACGTATCTTCTGAACTTCTTCCACTCCATCTTAAATACTTCTAAATCATAGTCTCTCAAAGTTCTTGTTAACTTATCCATTTCGCTCCATGTCATAACTTTAACAATCCAATCCCATTTCTCTGGTATTTTTTCTTGCTTCCACAACTGCGCATACCATGTCCTAGCAGCTGAGAGCAAGTACCAGATTAAAGTTCTATCTTCTTTTGGAAATTTTTCCATTTGTAATCCCAACAGAAAAGTCTCTGCAACTTTATTGAATTCATATCCCAAGATCTTAGAGATCTCTTGCTGAATCATCTGCCAAAACATTTTAGCTCTTTCACAGATCCACCACATATGGTAGAAAGAACCTTCATGTTTTTTACATTTCCAACATCTGTCTGGCATTTTGTTATTCATCTTTGCCAATTTTTTAGGAGTCATATACCATCTATACATCATCTTAAAACAGTTTTCTTTAATACTTTGACATGTTGAAAGTTTCATAGAGTTCTTCCACAAATATTCCCAACTTTCCATCTGTATTTCTTTATTTACATTAATTGCCCATTTAATCATTTGAGATTTCACTACTTCATCTTCTGTAGACCATTGTAAAAGTAATTTGTATACTTTTGAAATTAATTTATCATTGTCTCCAAGCAGAACTTTTTCCATTTCTGTTTGCTCTTTCCTTATTCCTTCAGTTTTAATATCATTTTCCACCAAGCTCTTTATTTGTTGCATTTGAAACCAATCATATTTATTATTCAACTCTTCAGCAGTTTTCAGTTCTATTTTGCCACTTTGTATTTTTAGTAATTGACTATATGACAACCACTTTTCTTCACCTATCTTGGCTGTTATTTTTATTACTTCAGCTGGTACTATCCATACTTCTCTCATCTCCATACTTCTTATATTTCATCCACGTATTTAGCAAATTATTTCTTATATATTGGTGAGAGAAAAAAACATCCATCTTCTTTTTTCCATAATATAAATACGTGTGCCAGCCAAATTTATTTCCGTGACCTTCCAGCACTAAGAGTTTTTTGTTTAACAGCATTATCCATTCTTTTATCCACACCAAACAAACTGCTTCCTGATATAATTTTAAATTCAGTAATTGAAATCCACCTCTCTCTTTTGCATCTGTCAAAATTTTCATTTTAATTCTTGGTTTCTTCCCAGCCCACACAAAATTCTGAAATTTTCCTTCGCCATTTATCGAATTGTTTATTATCCTTCAGAATAGGAATAGTTTGAAATAAATACATTATTCTTGGTAGAATATTCATTTTAATTGCAGCTATTCTACCCAACAATGACAAATTAAGCTTGTTCCATTTTAGCATGTCTTCATCCATTTTATGCCATAACTTCTCATAATTATTTTTAAACAGATCAATATTCTTCATTGTTATCTCCACCCCCAGATATTTTAACTTGGAGGTGACTTCACAACCCGTTAGTCTCTGAAGTTCTTGTTGCTTGTTTATTTTCAAATTTTTACACAGAATTTTTTTCCCTCTATTAATACAAAGTCCTGCCAGCTCCCCATATTCTTGTATTTTAGCTAACAGCAAAGGAGTAACTTGTATGGGGTTTTCATTTATAAACATTATATCATCCACAAAAGCTCTGTATTTGTAAGTAAATCCTTTTATTCTTAATCCTTCTATATCTTTTTCTTCTTGGATCTGCATCAATGATATTTCAAGAGTCATTATAAACAACAATGGTGAAAGTGGACGACCTTGTCTAGTACCTTTGCTAATCTTCATATCTTCTGTAAGATCTGCATTTATACATAACCTTGCATTTTGTTCAGAATATATTGCTTTTATCATTCTTATAAAGCTTTTTCCCAGCTCCATTTTTTCCATTACTGCAAACATAAAGTCCCAGTTTAAATTGTCAAATGCTTTCTCTGCAACTGCAAAGAATAATGCTACTTCTTTTTCTGGATGTCTTCCATAATATTCTACAATATTTACAACAGTTCTAATATTGTCTCTTATTTGCCTTTTGGGAAGAAAACCTGCTTGATCTTCCTTTATAAAATTTATCAAATACTGTTTAAGCCGTTCTGCCAAGATTCTTGTATATATTTTGTAGCCATTATTTAATAGCGAAATTGGTCTATAATTTTTCACATTTGTGACATCTCTGTCTTCCTTAGGTATCAACGAAATAACGGCTTCCTTCCATGTATTTGGTATTTTCCCTTTCATTCCTATCATATTCATCAACTTCTGCAATTTTGGTATTAACTCATCTTTAAAAGTTTTAAAATATATAGCTGTATATCCATCTGGTCCAGGTGCATTTCCATTTTTCATTGCGTTGACTGCTGCTTCAATTTCTATTTTTTCTATTGGATCATTCAAAACTTTTCACATATTTTCAGTTAAGGGCTCTATTTTTATCTTTTGTAGATATTCATCAATCTTCTCATTCTTTATTTTAACACCTTTAAATAATTTGGCATAATACTTAAAAAATTCTCTTTTTATTCCCTCTTGGGTAACCACTTCTCTTCCATCTACCACAATTTTATTAATAATTTTATTTTCCCTCTTCTTTTTCAGTTGCCAAGCCAAATACTTTCCTGGTTTATTTGCTCCCTAAAAGGTTTTCTGCTGCAGTCTTTTCAAACTCCATTCCACGTCTTTATTTAACAAATGTCTCATTTGAGTTTGTAATATTGTAATTTCCCTTATAATTTTCTTTTTCCCTGGCCTTTTTCTCAGCTCCCCTTCTTTTTTCTTTATTTCATTTTGAATATCCAACAACTGTTTCTCTTTTACTCTCTTCTCCTTATTATTCAAAGTAATCAACATTCCTCTCATTACTGCTTTATAAGCATCCCAGACCGTCTGAAAGTCTATATCCTCTTTATCATTCATTTGGAAAAAAAGCTTTAGTTTCATTTTCTAGGTATGTCACTATTTATTCTGTAGCAAGTCTTCATTCAATCTCCATCTTCTCAACTTCTTGGACAATTTTGTAATCCACGTTATTGGGTTATGATCACTCCCAATTTTAGGTAAAATCTCTGTTTTCCTTGTTATAAGACCTAAATCTTTAGTTCCCCACAACATGTCAATTCTAGAAAAAGTTTTATGTCTTGCTGAAAAAAAAGTATAGTCCCGAACTTCAGGGTTAAATTTCTTCCATATATCTTCTAGATTTTTTTGTTTAACCAATTCAAAAAAAGACTTTGGCAGTTTTCCTTCTTTACTGATGTTCTTTTCCCCTTCAGATCTGTCTAATGAGTTCTTAACTGTTCCATTAAAATCTCCCATTATCAAAATTTGGTCATAGGTCAGTTCATCAAACTGTTGTATAATGTCTTTTTAAAAAGCATCCTTTGCACCATTAGGTGCATACAGTCCCAATAACAACATTTTCTTTCTATTTAATATAGTTTCTACTGCTACAAATCTCCCATATTTATCTTTAAACACTAATTTTGGCTCCAATTCTTGTTTAATATAAAACATCACTCCCCTTTTCTTCTGTTCAGCTAATGAAAAAAATTCTAGTCCCAATTGTTTATTCCATAAAAATTTATAATCCTTTCGTTTAATATGCACTTCTTGTAAACAAATTATATTACAGTTTTGTTTTTTAATCCAATAAAATGTTGCCCTTTTTTTGTGTGGTGAATTTAGTCCATTTACATTCCAAGACAGTAATTTGTAATCCATCATGATGCAAATTCTTTATTTTCTTCATAAAATCTACGCATTTCCTGTTCACTTGTAATTGTGATTCTTTTCCCCTGAAGTTTGGAGCTCAGACCTTCAGGTATTATCCATCTAAATCTTATTCTATTATCTCTTAATTTTTCTGTCAATTTTTTATATGTTCTTCTGTCATTTATCACTTGCCTTGGCAGCTCCTTCATGATTCTTACTTTACTGCCTTCCACTACCAAAGTCTTTTCAAAGTTTTTATTCATGATCCATCCCACCATTTCCTTTGTCATAAATCTTATAACAACATCTCTTGGTAAGTTATTTTTCTTGGCATAAAGTGAGTTCACTCTATACATATAGTCATATATATTTTTAGTCTCTTCAGGATTTTCCTCTAAAAATTCTGCAATTATTTTTATTGTATATTCTTTTAGATCACCATCTTTCTTTTCAGGTACTCCTCTCAGACGTATCTGAGTCTCCATCAATTTGCAGTTATGGATTGTCACTTTTTCTTGCATTTTCAACAAGGTGGAGTCATATACTTTCATTCTGCCTTCTACCTCCTGCACTTTCTTAGATGTTTCCTCTGTTTCCTTTCTGAGATTCTCCATATCTTTTTCTTTAATTATCTTTATCTTTAATCTCTGACTGAGAAAAGTAGGCATTAATTTGCCTTCCACTACCCCGAACAGAAATCCCAGCCTGCTCCCGTTATGAGAAGCAGCTCAGCTCGAAATTTTCCTTCCCCAGAAGTCCGTGGCCAGGGGTAATTTTGTAGAAAAAGAGGTGCCTAAGCTCATTAGCACAACTCATTTGCATATGCCACACACCCCTGACATCACTAGAAGGTGTACTGAATTATATCAGCTCAGCGTCTACCTTAAAATGCTTCTTGAATTAGAATTGTCATAATAAAACCTTACTCCCATCATACTTTTAAAATGACTTTCTCCTGTGTGGCCACAGTTGCATGATGAAGATTTCCATCTCTGCTTCATATGCTTTGGTTATTTCCCCATTTTTTTGTGAAGGGGGGGAATATTAGAAAGTTTGTCAAATCTTAGAGTTCAGCAAAATTCTCACTGGGGGTTTGAACAATGGAACCCAGAAGCATTTTGGGGAGGGGGGTAAGAAAGAAAGAGCACAATAAAATTCAGAGGTTCTGAAGTTCTGCTCCTGTGAGCTCCTGCCCAAAATGAGACCCGCTTGTGGCACATCTCCTGTCCTCCAGGAGGTCTAAAAGATTATGGTCAAAGGCTCTTCAAGTTTCTAGAAAGTTCTTTGAGCACTCTTGGGTACATATCATCTGGCTTGGGGGATTTGTACTCATTCAACGCAGCTGGGTGTCCATGTCCATTCTGTCCATGTCAACCAGCAGCCTGACTGCCGTGCCTCGCCTACTACCATCTTTGGATGAGCCTATTCTCTTCTTCAGGGGAAAAAAAACTGAGGCAAAATAGGCATTAAGTCTTTCTGCTTTTTTTCTGTCCTGGGTCAAAGTTTCTTCATTTTCACCCAACACTGAGCTTATTGCCTCTTTTATCCTCACATATCTGAAGATTTTCTTGTTGTAGCAAGCCTCCCTGGCCAGCTTTACCTCACTGTGAACTTTGGCATCTCTGATGGCTGACCTACAGTGTCTAGCAACCCACAGATACTCTTCTTTAGAGTATCCCTTGCCTCCATTTCTTTAACATTTTCTTTTTCTCCTTTAGCACATCCACATTGGCTTCTTGGATTCCTTACCATGTTTCCATCTTGTTGGAATAGTGATGGCTTGAGCGTGCAAGGGGTCTTGTTTTAGGACAGCCCACCCTTCACTTGCTCCTTTCCTCTCTTGCCTGTTAGTCAATATTAAGTTGATTATGGCTGAGCCCCTTGTAGCTTCCTCCACCATTTGATGAAGTTTTCCCTGACCTTGACAGCCGAAGTCCATCACATGCTTAGTAGGTTGTCATCCAGAAAACATAGCTTATGGTCCCAGAATCCAAATCGTGGGGAGCACAGTGCTGCCTCCCCCCCCCCACCTCCAAGAAGTACCTGGGTGATAGGCATGCCTCCTCCATGCCAATGGGAGACTGAGCCGCAGGGCCACAAGTACTGAAGAACCAGCACAGTGAAGGAAAGCAGGCAAGACAGGCTGCATCCACATGTTGAGTGGCCTGCCTCAGTTCCCCACTGTGCCTGTGCAGGAAGCAGGAAGACCTGGCAAGACTGCCCCCTCTCTTCCCAGCTGCCTTTATTTATTTATTTTTCGCATTTATATTCCACCCTCCCCACGAAGCAGGCTCAGGGTGGCTAACAACAACATTAAATCCACAATAAAACAATAAAACCATAAAGCAATAAAAACAATTACAGTAAGATTGCACTTTAAATATTGAACACATTTTAAAAACAAAGACTTCAGGTTTTCACGGCTGGTAACATCATTAGGGTTTGTAGAATCTTTCGGGCTCAAGTGCCATGTTCTGCTGGAGAAAGTTTTCCTTCCAGACGTTTCGTTCTCAGCTGCGGAGAACATCCTCAGTGGCGTTGCAGCCAGAGCAGGCGCTCTGACCTTCTTGGCTGCTGTGCATTGAGTGGGGCCAGGGCTGCTGGAGAGCTGCACACCCCCTCCAGCCTATAAATAGCAGCTCTCCAGCAGCCCTGGCCCCACTCAATGCACAGCAGCCAAGAAGGTCAGAGCACCTGCTCCGGCTGCAACGCCACTGAGGATGTTCTCCGCAGCTGAGAACGAAACGTCTGGAAGGAAAACTTTCTCCAGTAGAACACGACACTTGAGCCCGAAAGATTCTACAAACCCTAATGATTTTAAAAACAGTTTGGTGCTAAGTTCCATACCATGATGTTAAGCAGCTCTGTACTTTAGTTGCAGGCCTGACGGAAAAGTGTTGTTTTACAAGCCTTGCAGAATTGGGCAAGGTCCCACAAGGCTCTAATATAGACAATTTAAATTAACCCCTGGTGCCCCCCCCCCCCAAATTCCTAGTGATGGGCCTGCAGTCTCCCATCCAAATACTTGCCAGGGTCAGCCCTGCTTAGCTTCTGAGATCTGGTGAGAATGGGCTAGCCTGGGATAGCCAGGTCAGGGTGAGGATACAAACAATTTTAATGAGCTAAACCTGAATAAAGTTTCCATGCATGTCTCTGCCAGGTGTCGCCAGGCCAAAATTTCCACTCCCACCCCCTAAGACATAATATCTGCAATAAATGCCACCTGATGTGGTAGGTGTTAAATACTGGGTTCAATACATGAGGAGGCATGTATCACAGTGATCAACTTGCTTTATTGTGATTGAAAAAGAACTGAACTGAATGGGCCAAATGGGCCAACTATATAAACATCAGGGCCATTTGAACCAGTGGGGGAAACTGATTGATCAAGGGAATGCAGGAACAGGATCCAGCTCCCATTGTTGTGTGAGTCCCAAGCTCAGTCCTTCAGCTCCACTGAGCCGCTGTATGAGTACCAAAACGCATGGAACCCTGGACACAACAGTAGGTGAGGCGAAAGGGATAAGTTTGCACTTTCAAAATGCTGTTGCCAAATAGTAAGTGAGAAAAGGGCTCAGTTCACCCAATGCAGGCACCGCATAGAGACCTAATAGTATCTAATATCAGAAGCTCCTGTACACACACAGCATTACACAGGTTGTTCTCACAAACTAGTCTTTCTCCACATTGATTGCTTAAGATTGCCACTCCAACCTGGCAAACTCCTGGAGATTTGGGAAGGGGAAGGATGTAATTCCACAGATACTACCCTCTGAAACTGCCATTTCCTCCAGGGCAACTGATTCCTGTAGTTTGGAAAGCAGTTGTAATTCCAGGAGAAATTCAGGCCCCACCTGGAGGTTGGCAACTGTAATTGACACTCAATTATGGGGGCAGCCAATAAGTATTCAGGACTTCCCATACCCCTCAGTGATGACCCTGTACAAATCTTAAGTACAATATGCATCCTGCAGAGCAGGCCTGTAGCTACAAGAGGGCTCTCACCAGGCAAAAACCCTTCCTCAGTTTCTCCAGCCCAGCCAGAATGGTTGTCCTATGTCTGCTCTGGTAGGAGAGACAGACAGAGAAAAACCCCTTTATAGGTAAAAACTGTTTTAATTTCCCTGCCCCTGACAGCTTCTAGCTGGAGGTGTGAATTGACCACTTCTGGCCAGGGAAGTCATTAGTATTTCTAAAGTGTTGTTGGGCTGAAGTGAAATTCATATGCTGAAGGCAAAACCTCTTACAACATAGTTGTAATTTGTCATTCATTGTAATGCTCAGAGGCACCATAACAGAAAACATCACTGCCTACATTTTTAACACCTTTTCTGTCAATTTCTTCATTTTCTGACAGTCTGATCTGTTTAGCAGGTTTTCTCAGAAGTAAGCTCCACTGTGATAAACTGCTGCCTCCTGCCTGCCCCCACCCCCAAAAATTCTGGCTATGGTGCTGTTGTAGAGGGTGCAATTGTTCAGTGCTTGACTTTCAGCTTTAAAGACAAGCAGTGTTTTATTTTTGTCATCAAGTTACAGCTGACTGTTGGTGACCCCCAAAGGTTTTCAAGGGAAAAGATGTTCATAGGTGGTTTGCCATCGAGTACCTCTGCATGCTGACCCTGGATTTCCTTGTTGGTCTTTCACCGAATTCTAACCAGTCAACTCTGCTTAGCTTCAGAGATTGGGCTAGTTTGGGTTATTCAGGTCAGGGCAAAGTGATGTTGCCTACTAAATATTCATCATAGTTTATCTGAACTTGTCTGAACACGAGCTTCTTGGATCGAGCCCTGCAGCAGGCCAGACCAACCACCCTGGTGGGATGGAACCAGCTGGCGGGAGAGGTGGAAACGAACATGAAGAGAGTGGCTATGCAATGCCAACATCAGAGCAGTAAGTCGAGTCGTGACCCGAAACATGGTGGAATCTGCAGCCTGATAAGTGGGGGGAAGAGCGCTTGGCCACCGAAACTGAAAAGGAGGGGGAAGACAGTCCGGGGGAAGTACAGAAGGGGGAGGATGGATTTTGGTACAAAGGAGACAAGCTGTACGTCCCTAAGAGTCTACGGTCCGAGGTATTGCAATTCTGCCACTCTAACAAATTAGCTGGCCACTTTGGGTATGTGAAGACACTACATTTAATTAATAGACAGTTTTGGTGGCCTTCCATGAAAAAGGATGTGTCTGAGTTCGTTGCTTCCTGCCCAATCTGCTTAATGGCAAAAAGAAGGGGGGGAAGCTACATGTCCTTGGTCTGTGGTGTCAATTGATTTCATAGTCGAACTACCAGTCTCGCAAGGCAAAACCATAATTCTGGTAGTAGTGGACACCTTCTCCAAACAAGCACATTTTATTCCCTGTGCGCAGCTGCCAACAGCTAAGAAACTAGCCTACCTGTTCTTCCATCACATTGTGAAACTACACTCATTCCCTGATAAGATCATTAGTGACAGGGGGCCACAGTTCGTTGCCAACTTCTGGAGGGAGTTTTGCAAGTTATCAGGCATAGAACAAGGGTTGAGCTCGGCCTACCTCCCCCAGACAGACGGACAGACAGAACGCATGAATGCACTGTTAGAACAATATTTACGGTGCTATGTGAATCACCAACAGTCTAACTGGGTGGATCTCTTGCCGTTTGCTGAGTATGGTTACAATAACAGTGTGCACAGCTCAACCAAGGCTTCCCCGTTTCAGATTGTGAATGGGTATGAGGGGAAGCCTGTTCCATTGCTGCCAGGGGGAGAGCGAACCCGTGACCCCACCTCGTTCGAGCAATGATGGGGAAAATTAGGGAACTGCTGGAAGGGGATTCAAGAGAATTTGGAAGCCGCTAAGGAGGAGTACAAAAAACAGTATGACAAATTCCCGTTTGGGATTTTAAAGTGGGGGATTTGGTATTTGTGTCAACAAAAAACCTCCCACTAAATCAACCCTCCAAGAAGCTGGCATATAGATTCTTGGGTCCTTTTAAGATTAAGAGGGTGATTAACAAAGTGACCGTAGAATTGGAGTTGCCCAAAATGTTTAGTAAAATATACCCTGTCTTTCATTGCAGTCTTTTGGGAAGAGACCCGGGTGGTTCTCCTTGGCACCCTCGACCACCAACTCCACAACCTATCCAGATTGGGAATCAGAGTCATCATGAAGTACAAGACATATTAGATTCAAAGATGAAACATGGGATTCTGTATTATTTGATTAAGTGGAAATATTTCCCTGCCCTGATTTGGTAAACAAGTTTCATACAGCGTTTCCTCAGAAGCCCCGAGGTTGATTTGGGGGGGGGGGGGGCAGTATGTCAAGCATGGTGAAATTTCATTGATAATTGATTGTTTTAGGGTCCTGCCTAACCTGGTCTGTGAAGTATCATGGAGGATCCAACTTTGCTAGCTTGTTATTCTTTCCCTTCCCCCGTCTTGCTTTATGGCATATAATTAGAAGTAGTGAGAACTGAAACCAAGTAATCAGCACCTTCTCATACATTCCTGTAAGGGAGTACGAGCCATCTGGGGAAAGCAAGGACGCAGTCCTGATAACATTATGGGAACACAGACATTTATGATAGTCTATGTGTGAATGCTACCCCGCAACCCCATCCCTTGGAATTCCTTTGAAGTAGGCCTTAAAAGTATTGTATCAATGTATTGTCAGCATTACTCTCAAGAACCTGTTACCAAAGTATCTGTCTATCAATAAACGTAGTCTTTGTATCAACTTCGACTCGTCATTGAACCCACATGCTTGACAGTTACCAGTGTTGGTAACCATTAGACTGGGTTTGGTACATGATGTGATTCAGGTGTACAGTTGCATGAATAACCTTTCTTTCCTCCTAAAAATATTAAATGGTGGTTATCTGAGTGCAAGAACAGCTCACCCTTATCTAAGTCCTATATAGCAATTATGATAAAGAGTTTCAAAGGCTCCTTCCTGGAAGAAAAGGAACCCTCCTGCCTAATTTGTATCTAAGTAATACTTTTAGCATTCAAAACTAGATCTTGTGCTATAGGGTTTTGTGCATTAAATAATCCTGGCCATCTCAGATACAAGTTTATATCAGCCTTGATAAATCTCAAGTTTAACAAGAAGCTATATTAGATTCCTTGGTGTATTCATTAAGCTAATTGAGAATCTCAAATGTATTATCTTTACATTTGACACACAGAGAGATTATGTTTAGGTCATTTGACAATATTTAGTTCAAGGATTAACAAAATTCAACTTTATTCAGCATTTTTTCACCCCATTAAAACCTTTTGATATACAACACTGATCCAGAGCCCTTTGAAAGACTCAGATGGTCTTGTGGGAGCATGCTGCTTACAGTATTTCCATACTTGGGGATGTCAGCTGAGAATAGAAACAGCTGTCAACTTGTGCCTTTCTTTCAACTGGCCTTTGTGGATTATAGTCCACTGGAAATGCTTATTTGCCTGAAAGCAATGAAATTATCCAGCTGACTGTGAAGTCAAAGAGACAACTGAAAGATGGTTTGGATGCTATGGCTGAACTAGTTGAAGGCACTTGATGTGGCACATCTTGCCCTGTCTTCTCTTTTACACTTTAGCCCCATAATCATATTGCTGCAGGTCATGAAACCCCCACAGACAAAAAGCCACAAGTTACGGGGGTGGTGCTGCAAGACTGCCACATCTCATGATTGCCAACAGCCTTATTCAGTCCCCCCTCCCCCATACCTGGTAGCTACTTGTCCATAGGGTCTCATGACTCAAGGCCATAACTTATCAGAGGATATAGAGACTACTGTGGAAAGAGGAAGGCAGGGAAAGGTCTTCCATTCACACATAGGATCTAACTCAATACTTATTAACATGCAGTGTTGAAAAATGGTGTTACTGAAACACTAAGAGGCACACTACACATTATACACAAATGCAATTTAGCAAGCCTTGATAGCTGTGCTGCTAAATTGAAAGGCAGCACTTTGAGACAATGTAACTTTGATGGAATAGAAAGGTGATAAGCCCCTTCTGCATTAACCATTTTTTATCTTTAACTTCCAGCCATTCTACAGCAGTCCTCTGCTTCCAGATGTGTATATGTAACTTTATGCATATATGCACCATAATATTCAGACATCAAGGACTCCAGTGGAAAGCAACTGGTGGTGGTTTGCAGAAATATGAGTGAGAGAGTGAGTAAACAAAAATCTGGAAAAGGCCATAGAGAGACCACATTTCTCCAATACAGGACATACATAAACATGTGTTAAGTGCATCTTTCTGAAAATAGGTCAATCATTTTTTCCCCATTAAGTAATGGTTTGTCAGTTTTAGACAGAAGCTCTAGTTTAATTGCACCTCTTCTTTCTACAAAGGCTGGGATTGTGACCACAAGACCCCAACAACTGTTGGGCCCAAATGCTGCATGGGTTACTATGATGACCCTTCATTGAATTGCATGATGCATCACCTGATCTTACATAGTTGCTATTCTAAGTGTTAGGAGCAGAAAGAGGCAATATGGGCAGGAAACTGCTTGCTCCAGAGAAAGTTGAATTATAGTGTTAGGGCAGGTTGGTTGTGGACCACTTGGTTCAGAGAAAGCTGAATTATATTGTTGGGGCAAGTTGGTTGTGGACAATTCAGTCCTTCCACAAAGACATTTCAAATGGGTCTTTCTAGCACCTCGTTTACATGACTCTATGGCCTCTAGAGTCAGTATTCTTTTTCTCCTCTGTGGGCACAGTAGAAACCAAACATGGCAAAGACTATGGCACGCTGGGAGAATGCCAATTATCTTTCTTTGGAAGGGGATGTTTTCCTGCATGTTTCCCCTAATCTAGATATATTTGCTTGACAATGTCATCAAATTAGTTTTCATTCTGAGGAAAAAAGGTGGACCTTTTAAAATAATTTCATTGAGAAAAGTTTAGCATACCTATGCCTAGAAAATGTCAAAGATGGCCATTGCAAAGACACTTTCTTAGCAGCCTGTATGAGCATCATTTTGTTATGACTTCCTATGGGATTACAGGAAAACACACTGATCCTGACATAGTTACCATGCAGGCCTAATGTTTGTAAATGCCAGGTTGTCAATCTCATCAGGTCTAAGCAACTGAAATAGAAGGTGTTTTTTAATGCTACCCCAGAGTCAATTAAAATACAGTAATGCTGACATCTGCAGAATATGAAATGATCAAAGTAAAGAATGCCCATACAGCTTCTGACATAAAAACAGTGTGTTTGGCGGCAGAGTGACACGGTGTAACAGGTCAGGTAATTATGAGAAAATCTATGATGTATCTGTTGCAATTGCTTAGCTTCTTCCCATTATCAGAGCCATCAAACAGAACAGCACTCTCACTTCTCCTGATGGATCGTAAAGCGAGTGACACCCTCGGTCTCCTGGTACAGAAGACATCTCAGGAGCGGCTGAATTAATTTGACAGTAAATAGGTGATAGCAACTGCTGTCTTTCCCCCGCTTATTATTATTTTTTTTAATTACATCAGGACACATTTGGGCACTTTGGGGAATAGCTCCAGAGCTCCAAAAGCCAGGCTTTCATGATTAGCAATGTAGCCTTCCCCCATGCATACAACACACACACATACACACAGAGGCACATACACAGCTTTCCTCCTCCTGTTTGGCTGCTGCTTTATTTACTCAATTGTTACATGATGGCCAAATTTGATTCCCCAGCTTTTCCTCTTGTGGTCATTCTTATTTTAAACCACGTGCTTTCATTTAATAATTATGGAACCTTTGATGTCAGTTGCCTTGATGTGTTCATTAAATTAACAGACAAACATGATGGTGCATTATAGCTATGGATATACCAGAAAGAATGTTTTATTTCCTTCCCCCGTACCATTATAATGGTTGTTATTTATGTGTTGGCCTTTCTAACATCCCCCCCACCCCTGCTGAAGCAGGCTAATTACAGATTTTTTACACTGAATTCTAGTAGATTTCTTCTATTTATACCCCTAAATTATCACAATAATGGCTGTAATGAATTAAGTATGTAGAATCTATCAATCAAAATAATTTGACTCTGGCATCGTAACACAGAACATGCCATGTTTCCTCAATATGTATTCAAATAAGGGCTTCATTGTATAAACATTTCATGGGCAGGTCTGATTGATGCAATGCGACATAAATCTCAGCCTGAAATGTAATAAACAATGCTGGAAACTAGCAAGTCTTCCAATAATAGCTGCATATGGTCATAAAGTTACCTGATACTTCCCCTAAGAAACTTTCTGTACCAATTCCCACCCCCCCTCCCCCCCACACACACACTAAAGGTGAGCTCAGCTGAAAAACCAAGATAGTGAAACTGCCCACTGGTGGATCTTGTGTGTGAAAGATCCATTTATGTGAACTGCCTGACATAAACAACTGATGAGAATCTCATGAGAGCAAGATCACCACCTCCACAAATTCCTTTGAAAAAATATAGTAAGCCAGAGGGTGGTCAGTCCTGATCTCACCTCTTCCTTGTGATATGTAAGAACGTTCCACTAATAGGCACAATTTCCCCTTCTCACCTTTTATACATATCATTATAGTGTTGTTATCAACAAACCACTATAACGCTGGGCTGAATGAGACTCACATGTGAGTACACTGACAGTACAATCCCAAAGCCATTATAGGTAAATGGTCTTAGAAGGCTGTAACATATATTAGGATTTCACTGTGGGGTCATAGATAATTCTGGACAATGTCATACTCACTTGCCATCATTTGCTCATCTGTATCCATAGATCAAGGTTGACAACTCTGTGCTGGGAAACTCTTGGAGATTTGAAGGTGGAACCTGGGGAAGGCAGACTTCAGGGAAGGGGAGGGGCCGCTGCAGGGTATCATGCCATAGAGTCTACCCTCCAAAGCAGGGGTGTCGAACTCATTTGTTAGGAGGGCCGTATCTGACATAAAAGAGACTTTGTTAAGCCGGGCCATGTCTGGTTGGGCCAAGCCATGTCAGGCTGGGCCATGTGTGTACCTATTTAAAATTAGGTAGCGGAGATATAAATTTTATAAAGAACACAAACACAAATATATATTTTTATAAACTTAAAACATGGTTAAAACATTAGCACTCATTAGTCTTAAAAGTGTTTTCTTTGTATTTTTCCCATGGGATCCAGGAAACTGTGCAAAGGAAGCTCTGGCTCTTTCCTTCCTTCCCCAGGCACTTGTGGAGGGGGAGGAGCCTCAGCCAATAGAAGGAAGAGAGGCTTGGCTCAGTAGCTCTGCTGTGCAATTGAGAAAGCCTGGCAAAGCAAGCTATTTGTCCCCCCTTCCTCCCCAAGGGAGTAGCCTCAGCCATTGGATAAAATATATGTTTTGTTTTGTAGCTCCTGTACAATTGAGCAAGGCTTGCAAAGCAAGCTGTTTTGCAGAAGGAAGAGAGAGAGGGAGAAGGAAGCAGATGTCAGCCAGTTGCTCAGGGGTCTGATAGGAGCCCTCCAGGGGCCTGATTCAGCCCCTGAACTGCATGTTTTATACCCCTGCTCCAAAGCATCTGTTTTCTCCAGGGAAATGGACCTCTGTAGTCTGGTGGATCTAGGGTTGTGAAGTCCAATTCAAGAAATATCTGGGGACTTTGGGGGTGGAGCCAGGAGCAAGGGTGTGACAACCATAAGTGAACTTCAAGGGAGTTCTGGCCATCGCATTTAAAAGGACCTCACATCTTTTAAATCCCTTCCCTCCATAGAAAATAATGAAGGATAGGGGCACCTTCTTTTGGGGCTCATAGAATTGGACCGCCTGGTCCAATCTTTTTGAAACTTGAGGGGGATTTTGGGGAGAGGTACTGGATGCTATGCTGTAAATCTGGTGCCTCAACCTCAAAAAACAGCCCCCCCCAGAGCCCCAGATACCTGCGGATCAATTTTCCATTATTTCCTATGAGAATAAGTCTCCATATGGAATAATAGAGTTCCCCCCCCTCCCCCCCCCCATATTCTCTCTCTCACTCTCACACACGCTTAACTGTCTCTGGTGCAAGTGGGCAGCCATGAAGCAGTAGAACAAAGCAGAAGTCTCTGGTACCTCCACAACCAGGTCTGGAAAGTACAGGGACTACGCTGCTGTTTTACACACACCCTCACTTGTCCAAAAAGAAAGCAAAACATACAGAGGGGCTGCATTCTCACGAGGTCTGCTGTTGCTAACCCTTCCCCATGAAGTACTTCCTGCTCCATTTTAAAGGCACACACACATTTTAAAACTATACCTGTTTGCAGGTCCTGCCCAAGATCTAGAGGTACAGGGTGGCTGTGGGGAAGGAGCTTCTCCTGCCGGCCAGCTGGCTGGGGAAAGCCTGTAAAACCAGAATCCCTGACTGGGACCTGGGGATTGGGAAGCCTAGGTGGATCTCCAGGTCCCACCTGATGGTTGGGAACTATACTATCAGGAACTGTACCATTGGAAACTGTACCATACCAGATGTAGTAAATCAGCCCCTCAGAACAATTCACCATTTTAATTCACAATTCACTATAGATTTTCAGTTGAAGGTAATCTCATTCACAAAATCTAAACAAATTCTACATTTGGGCTTTGTCCTAGAAAACATACATACTGTATATTTGAACTTTGTTTTAAAAACGATGTATGTGTGCTGTTAAAGGGTCTATTACTGTCCAACATTAATTTATCATAGAATTGAAGAGGCCTGACAAGTTTTTCAGCAACCAGGACTGGACTTCTGGGATACCTAAATAATAATAAATTTATGGTGGCAAAAGTTCATAGAGTCTACTTTTGTAAATACAATATTTTTTGCATAAGGTGATGGAGAAGATAATTTTAATGGCAGAGCTCATACTTTGCATGAATAGATCCCAAAACTAAATGCCAAGCATATAGATCTTTAGGCATGTCCTTAAATCCACTGTTAGAGTAGACAAATGCTAAGCTTGATGAACCTGAGTTTGCAGCTGTCCCTCTAGAGGATTAATTTGTGGAAATGGGCAGTTGAAGCTTTTCATGGCATGAAAGCAAATTGCATCACATGCTAAATCACATTACATTAAACCTCTATTAGAAGGACAGTGCATTTTTCCCCAGGCCAGTTGGCAGCCCTACCATACAGACCTTATACTGGTCTTTCTCAGTATAAGGCAATGTTGTAGGTTCTATGTTACAGTCCTATGCACACTTCAGCCCAGTGGGACTTACGTCTAAATCTGCAAGCCATCTGGCTATTTGGTTTGGGAGACCTTTTAAGTAAAAAATATCATATTAAGGTTTTTTTTAAAGAACAACTGTGTAAGTTACCACCAGATTATCCAAAAGAAAGACTGAAATGGGGCACTTCTCACAGTAGCATTTTACTTGCTGTGAACTCCACCACCACTAAGAGGCAGATCTTAAAGGCACAGTGCACAAATTTCTTGATTTAAGGATATAGAGCAGAAAAATACCAGCTTCTGTTTTGGCCAGATTAACTCAAGAAGTCAATTGTAAGGAAGTGGCAACACTAACCATTGAGACCTTGGAGATAGCCTTAGAATTCAAATATTTGTATGAAGATATTGCTTGATAATTTGGGTGAAACAGGTAGAATTATGAATCACTGATTTTATTCACTCAAATACCTCAGAATATGTTAAACTTAATATATTGGTGTCCTGTCCTCCTTCCAAGGCTATCAGGTTTACCACTGCACCAATTTAAAAACTGAGTCCATTCACACCATTGATTTTGTTTCCCTGAACTTCACCTCAGCCCCAAATGCATCTGTTCAGGACATATTATAATAGATCAGGTTCTCTGTGGATACAGCTCCTGCTTTGTGGTGTTGACCAATGTTCCCTCTAAGTTGAGTTAGTGTGGGCTAGCTCACAGATTTTTAGCCTCCAGCTCAGGAAGGATGACCCCCAAGCGCACTAATTTGTGCAGTAGCTCACAACTTTAATGCCAGTAGCTCACAAAGTAGAATTTTTGCTCACAAGACTCTGCAGCTTAGAGGGAAAATTGACTTATGTGATCATATTGAGCAACCATTTTACAACAGCTGCAATTGAATTAACCCCTTCCCTCACTCTGGATACCTTGGCTGTACCCACAGAGAGCACTGTTGATATGTGTCTTTTTTAGGATTGGGACCTGGATAGCTCCCATAATTACAACTGACCTCCAGAGAACAGTTTCCCTGGAGAAAATGGTTGCTTGGAAGGGTTGACTCTATGGCATTATAACCTAATGAAGCCCCTCCCACTATCCTCCAAATCTCCAGGAATTTCTCAGCCTGGAGCTGGCAATCCCTGTTTTCTGTATGAGTGTATCCAGGGCTTTTTTTTGGTAGAAAAAGCCAGCAGGAACTTATTTGCATATTAGGCCACACACATGATGTCACCACTGTTTTGCACAGGGTTTTTTTTTTTTTTTAAGAAAAAGCCCTGCAGACACATATTTGTATATTAGGCCATACCCCTGACACCAAGCCAGCCGGAACTGCATTCCTGTGCATTCCTGCTAAAAAAAAAACACTGAGTGTGTCTTCCTAGAAAAAAATCATGTAGAGGCAAAAAGTATCTCTGTGACTGACAAATCTATAGTGAAGCATAAAGTAATATGTCTGAATGTGTGAATTTATATTCGGGTAACTGCTAAAATGGTAAATTACTGAAGACATGTGGGCATAATAGGAAAACTTCCATTATTATCACTATGGTTATTCATTTGCACCTCACTTTTCTGTCCAGTGGGGAGACCAGTAATAGTAACTATTATCAAGCTTACACATTCTAAATAACTTAGTGCCTCAGAACAATACCAGATTTTTGCCCCTTGCCTTTCTTCTCTCCTTCAGCTTAGCTCCCAAAGCTCCATTGTGAAATACACAATTCAGTTCAAAGGGCCAGCTATCTCACTCACCTCCTAATTGTTCTGCCACATTACACTTATGAATAATGTAACGGCTGCCTGCATTTAGCCTGGAACTTGCCTTCAGTTCTTCTAAAGGGCCAGTAAAGAGTTGTGGAAAGTTTAAAAACTGTCTCCATCTTCCATCAGCAAATGGTGGATCCCTTCAAGACCTATCCTAATGCGCCTTGTTGTTTTTTAGGTGGTATCATCATTTGATTGTTTATGGCTACTGGACAGCAGGGAGGAAAAATCATCAGTGAACAAGAAAGGTAATGAGGCATAATTAGCTTTAAATTAATTCATGACCCAGTTTAAGAGGACATGGAAAGGGTTACTAATTAATTAAGGTGGGAAACCCTGTAGGCTTGTGAGATTTGGAGAGTTGTAGCTCATCAGCCAGGTTAAAAGGCTTTCTGAGGGTATACCCAGCACACACCGAATATGAAGAATGACTAATAATAAAATAAAGGGGAGAAAATGAAAAGAGATTTCAGGGGAAATAAAATTGTAACAAAAATACAATGAGGAAGGATCCAAAGAAATACTTCATCAGAAATGGAAAAGTTTAAATAAAACCTCACAGATCATCCTCTGGTATAAACAAACATACTAGATGTTCTTTATATCTAATGTAATTTTAAATATGGACTTGCCAGTTTAATAGAATAGAAAATAAAGTCCCACACCTATGTGAGTCTTATTGCTTCTCTGTCTGGCCTCATTTTCCTCCTGAGATATTTCACCAGTGTAGTATAATACACCACTTGTTCTATTTATGGTTGCCTTTGACCCAGTTTTCATGACGGTTGTTGACAAACTCATGGAATCAGTGAAGGCCACTACTTGTGTCCTGAACTCTTGTCCATCCTGGTTTCTAAAATCATGTATATCTTTAATATATATTATAAAAGCATGTAAATCCTTAGTATCTATTATAAATCTATTTTTTACTCAGGGTACCTTCCCTTAACCACTCAATGAGGCAGTTATCCATCCATTACCAAAAAATACCCTGTCCCTTTAGAACAGCAATCCCCAATCTTTTTGGCACCAGGGACTGGTTTCATAAAATAGCCACATAGCCTCAGTAGCTGCACAGCATCAGTGGGGTATAGTGGAATTATTTTCTGTTGTTTCAAGACATCTATTTTTGTTGCCTTTTTTTCCTAGCACATCTAACTGCCTGACAATGAGTGCCATGGGACTGATGAATATACCTCCTTAAAACACCTGATGGATTCCTAGTCTGTTATTATTGCTTCCATATATGTATCTTCTTCCCAGTACTACTGCCTCAGAAAGAACAGCATTGTTACTTCCTGCAGGCAAGGATTGCATTTGAGGTGGAGCAACTGGCTCCATGTCAGTTTATTTCGTCAATGCTACAATTGAATCGTCTGTTTCTAGCTATTAGGCCTAATGGCTTTCAGATGACGTCTAAAGCCAAGCCTTTTTGTTCACTGGTATTGGCTGCATGCACACACCTCTTCAAACATTTTGGCAAAGCCTCCATTGCCGTTCAGAGTTGTGTGGCGAGTCACAATTAGCAGGCACATTTCTGCCCACCTTGAAATATCAAGGTTTGTGAAAAAGAAATCTAATGTGCCACATGAAATGAAATGAATGCAATATTCCACACCAATAGGAAATTAAGGGGAAAATGGAAATGATGATCATGGGAGACAGACCTCTGCTAATGGAATTTGGATCTTTTACACATGTAAAAGCTGTCAGCCTGGCTGCGTTCTCCTAATGTTCCCTAGGCAGGCAGCAATCTTCATTTCTTTTCTGCTGTTCCTTCCTTTATGATACAGCAGCATTTTGGAGTTAGAATTTTGAAATTAAATCTGCCTTATTGTGCAGGCAGAATGTCCAGTTTTATTCTATCAAATGCCACCGAAACAAAGGGAACAATCCATTTTTCCTGATAGAAGCCAACAGATCGTAAGAGGTTTGAGATGAGTGTGAGGATACAATTTGCCTAGAGAGTGCCTGAGGATCAAGACAACCTGACTTTCCACGGAATGAGTCTGTCAGCTGGCATCTTGCAGTAATTGCTTCCCATGGCAGGACCTCACCAGCCGAGGGAGGGCTGCTCTCGTCAACTCGAGAATCCATTTTTTACAGTCACTGAATGATAATTGTTTGCAAAGGCTGAGGGAACTTGTTGCCAAGTCAAAAGGGAGGGGGAGTGTTTAGGCCGTGATTGGCACTCATTAACCCGGGATTTGGGTTTGATCGTTCCCTTGTTCAAAGCAAGAATATTTTGGACAAGGGGGAGAAGGAGAATGTTCTTTTGTTTGGAGAAACAAATGAAATCAACCAGAGAATGGAAATCAGGTTGTCATGCCCGAAAGCAAATAGCTAGTGCTATACACTCATAGTGGACACAATAGCACACACAGGTAGCTTGTATGCCTTTCCCCACTTACAAGTTACCTCTTTGGAATTCTTTCCCTCCAACTATACTTTGGTCTACTTGTTTTATTCATTCTGACATGAAGCTCTTATCAAAGGTGTTCTTCAGGTTGTGGTGATGTCCAAGATGTAAGCCATCAATGAAGAGACCAAAATGAACACATTTGGACATATAAAAACTCTGTGTTTGTAGAGTTTCTGACCCAGGTCGAATAATAAGGTGACCAGACCTATCCCTAGCAAAGCTGTTTTTGATAGGACATTTTGGAGGCCGTTATTTCATAAGTTTGCCATAAATTGGAAGTGACTTGATAGAATATAACAAACACACACCAGGGTTATCAACAGCCTGGATTAAAAACATCCTGCTCCTTTAACAAAGACTGAATAAGATGCTATTTACCTCTGAGCCATGAAAAGCTTCAACTGTTCATTTCTATACATTAAGTCTCTGTTACAGATTTCAAGACTCCCCCCCCCCCTCAGGTTGTTGGTAATTCTAGTCTATGCATATAATTTAAAAATGTTGTAAACAATCCATATTTTTAATGTTGGCTACATCATAGGCAACTATACTTAGATGTCATGACAAATACCTGATTGTCTGTTATGGGCACAAATGCAGATTTGTGGTGTCTCCTCGCCTGCATTCAGAATGTAATCAACAGCTTCCTGGTTTGGGAAGCCTTGAATCCAGCTCCACTTTGTTGTGATGTTTGAATGCAGGTGCCTGGCAAATTGGAGTGTATTTTTACTCCACTAATTAAAATGTGTGTAAATGCATTAGTCAAAACTATATGAGCATAATGACCAGGGCTTTTTTTGAGCAGGAATGCCAAGAACACAGTTCTGGCTCGCTTGGTGTCAGGAGGTGTGACCTAATATGCAAATGAGTTCCTGTAAAAAAAAAGCCCTGATAATGACTAAGGTCGTTTTCGCACTCACCTTCCGCCGGCGCGACCCCTCTCTTCACCACGCAGGATCTGCGCGGATTTCGCACTAAATGCTGCGGAGCAGCCAGAAAAGCCGGAAGCTCCCGTCGCAAAAGCCGCGCAAACGCCAAACTGCTTTTTGGCGGTTTCAGTTTGAGCGGCTTTTGCGCCGGGAGCTTCCGGCTTTTCTGGCTGCTCCGCAGCGTTTAGTGCGAAATCCGCGCAGATCCTGCGCGGTGAAGAGGGGGGTCACGCCGGCGGAAGGTGAGTGCGAAAACGACCTAAGAAAGCCAGTTTAGTGTAGTGGTTAAGTGCACGGACTCTTATTTGGGAGAACCTGGTTTGATTTCCCACTCCTCCACTTGCACCTGCTGGAATGGCCTTGGGCTAGCCATAGCTGTCGCAGGAGTTGTCGTTGAAAGGGAAGCTGTTGTGAGAGCCTTCTCAGCCCCACCCACTTCACAGGGTGTCTGTTGTGGGGGGAGAAGATATAGGAGATTTGTAAACCACTCTGAGTCTCTGATTCAGAGAGAAAGGCGGGGTATAAATCTGCAATTCTTCTTCTTCTTCTTCATGCCTGCCATGATGAAATGGGGATGGAAGACGTTTGGTTTAAGCACAAAAACTCTTCCCCTGTTGCCTTAAACCAGCTAAGCTAGGTACCATGCAAGTTGCTGGGGGGAGAAAGTTCCACCACTGAGATGCCACCTGTGTCCCTAGTAGCTGCTCACCGTACTGGAGAGCCAGTTTGGTGTAGTGGTTAAGTGTGCAGACTCTTATCTGGGAGAACCGGGTTTGATTCCCCACTCCTCCACTTGCACCTGCTAGCATGGCCTTGGGTCAGCCATAGCTCTGGCAGAGGTTGTCCTTGAAAGGGCAGCTGCTGTGAGAGCCCTCTTCAGCCCCACCCACCTCACAGGGTGATTGTTGTGGGGGATGAAGGTAAAGGAGATTGTGAGCCGCTCTGAGACTCTTTGGAGTGGAGGGCGGGATATAAATCCAATATCTTCTTCTTCATCTTCTTGGTGATGGTGGTAGCACACACAGAAATGCCTCCTCTAGAGATCTCAGCTGAGTAGCAGGCTCATATGCTAGTTAAAAACAGTAATATTTATCTGCAGTGCAGTTTTTGAAGATGAAATTGACATGTTTGTATGCATCATTCCAATACAGTTGAACACCCAGAGAAGTTCTTTGTATAGTGGTGAGAAATAGTACATTCATTAAACAGTTCATCAATGGTTCAATGGCCTGTATTGTACCTAGGGTTGCCAAGTGCCTTGCTTCTGCTGTGTGTGTGTGGGGGGGATTGGAGGGAGTTCCAGGGGTGGATGGGAATGTTGGTGATGTGCTGATGTCACTTCTAGGAGGGGGCGGAAATCACCTACAGCATTTTCAGGTTGATGCTAAAGACTCAAGAGGGGGGTCAGGAGAACTATAGCCACCTTCATGCCTTGAGCTGGGGAATGCATACCAACAGCTTCTTCCCCATGCAGACTTTCTTCCCTGTCCTTGGCTATGCTGGGAGATCGCTGTGCATGTGTGCATTATGCTGCACCCCCAAGTTCAGAGCACCAGATCATGGAGCTTAAATGCTATGTCACAAAGGGTTCTCTCCTGACCTGTGTGTCTTGCATTCCTGGCATTGCTTCAGTTCTGAGAATTAGCCAATTATGGTCTGCTTTGAAATCATTGGCCACTTGCAAGAACAAAAGGAGATATGCTGAACTGGTCCTCAGTGTAGATGTTTACTGTGCACCAACTCCTGAGGTTTCCAGTTCTTGATGTAGTTGTTATAGTGTCAAGCAAGGAGCTGGGGGACCCAGGTTCCAGTCCCCACTCTGCTATGGAAGTTTGCTGGGTGACCTTGGACCAGTCACACACTCTCAGCTTAACCAACCTCACAGGCAGGAGCAGACCAGGATCCCCCATCCCCATCTGGGAACTGGCAAGCCTAATTGTACCACTCCACTCAGCCAAGTTTGGAGCCTTCCTTCAACTTAAGGGTTTTGCGGCTGGATGAAGAGCCACTTCCATTAGAGTATATACCCTTATGCTGGAGCAGGGGTCTCCAACCTTTCTAAGCCTGCAGACACCTTTGGAATTCTGACTCAGCATGGCAAGCACAGCCACAAAATGGCTACCACAAAGTGACTCCCAGAGCAAGCCACAGATTGCTGCTGCAGCTTGTCTTTAGTCACACAGGCTGATGGGCATTTTGTGGCGGCTGGGAGGCGTCCCGAATTGGACCGCCGCAAAAAGAGCTGTTTGGGAGCCTCCACATGCTCAGCCTCATGCTGCCTGCCTCTGGTCCGTCAGGCGGCTTGGTGCCTCCGCATGGGAAGGCAACCCGGAAGCTGGATTCCTCTTTGTTCCCCCTCAGGGGGAAGCACTGATGCGCATGAACGCTCCAGCGTTCTTTAAAAAAGCCCCCCCGGAAACAGCTTTGGGTGGCTTGGCAGTTCCACATCACTAAGCTGCCTCACTTGCACCCCTCTCCTTCCAGACAGCGGAAAGGCGACTACTGGCTGGCTCAAATATTTGCTGCCAGTGATTGCTTTTCGAGCCGCGTGGAATGGCTGGAAGGATGGGGTGAGTGTGGGCTGGGGACGCCCGGCAGATGTTTCTGTGTGGAGGGATTATTTGGGCCAACTTCAGAGGTGTCTCTGAGTCGGCCCAAAGTGCCAGTCTGTAATCAGCCACCATGAACATCCTTGTGCTGTGCTGGCAGCTGCTGCTAATGCAACATTTTTAAAAATCTGCACAGCCAATCAAAACTCCAATGCCCATCTAGAAGCCTTGCTAGGCAAAAGACCAACCTAATCCTTCTCAACTTCTAAATACACTTGGTAGGTACTGGGAGAAGTGCCGGGGTGTGGCAGGCACGGTGTCCTGAGGCACCGCTTTGGGGATCTCTGCTACAACGAGGCTTTGGACTTTCTGAACAGCGCAAGCCAGGTTTTCCAGAGGTTGAAGTCTGTATCTAAGCCTCCATAAATCACCTAGTTCAATAGGCTTCATATGACATTTCAATGTTCATCGCTTAGAATAGCATGATATATTTGGAGGGACATAAAAGTCACAGGGCAGCCCCTGAGTTTAGCTAATAGCTCCATCCCCAAATTCACTGCTTGGTTCTTATAACAGGATAGAATTTGAGTTTCCAATGATAGCTTGTGACATAAACAAGTATGGTGAATTTGCCTTTTGGACAGGTTTAGTAAAACAAGGACGGACCTTTCAAGCATCCTATGATGGCCTTCAAAAGTTTCTTTTCCTACCATAATTGCAAACATGTTTGTAATATTGGGATATTATCGTTTTTTATTTCAGCATTATTATTCTGTGTCACATGCTGTCAAGTCATTAGATGCTTCTTAATTAGCTGAACATCCCTTGTTTATTTATTTAAGTTGTCTGTTTATACTTATTGCTCATTCAGGATTCAGAAACTTGGGGTGGAAAATAATGAAATCTATGTAAAGTAAAGTACAATTAATTAGATCCAAATGTAAAAAAATAACAACAAACAGTCCTTTGGCTAGTTTAAGCCTAAGCCAACCCAGACCAACTATACAGATATATGCAGCCACCAAGAATGCCTCTCTGGATGCCTTGGAAAATTGCTGATATTATACTTTTGAGATGATGAAAGCAGGAAAGATAGTTGCCAGATCTCCACCTGGTAGACAAGGTTCTCACTAGCAGAGGCTGTTAGACCACATCCCTGGCTGTGGTTACACTTGAGCTACTAGACGCAGTTGCAGAAGCATCCCAAGACAGCAAACAGAAGTGATTGAGAGAGAAAAAAATGCCCATTTGTGATGACAGACATCCTTCTCCATCCACGTCACAAGATTTCTTAGCCAAAATTGTTTCAATCTTTTCTACGTTTTTCTGAAGTAGACTTGCCTGCACCCAGTCCTCCAGCTCACACCAAGACAGCCCCAGGTTAAGAAAGTTCTCAGAATCTTCTCCAGAAATGAATCCATATTCTCCTGACTGGTGTTTTCTTGGGTAAGATGGATGGGGTGGGTGGTACTTGAAGACATCTATCTATAAATCTACAGATGTCTGTACTTCAGTCTTACATATCTCTTGAATCGAACTGCGGCTATTTGTGATACATGAAATATCATCTCCCTGCTTCCTACACATGCTACTGAAAGTGGAAATTAAGGCTTATTTAACACATTCTACTTCATTTTCTCAGTTTGATCAATTTTTTCTAATCAATTAGTTCATTTTTTCGCTAAATCTAGTGAACTTTTTTGGGGGTGGGGGTAAGTAGGTGATAACCAGTTTGCCTTATCAGTGATTTGTACAATTCAGCATTTATTACAAAACCTCTATAAAGAAAAAAAATATCATTTTTACCCTCATCTACATTTCTCCTAAGATAAAAGGCAAATTAAGTGTGATTCTTAATTATTCATATGAAAACAATCAATATAATGGCCATTTTCCTGAACTGAAATGGTCCGGGAGGTACTATTTGACCTGTTAGTGAAACCCACAACTGTACACATGAGTTTTCCCAGTGAGTCAAACAGTGCATCCATAGGACTGTTGCAGGTCAGGAAAACAGTGCAGGAGGAAGACTGAAACTACTTCTGTATATGCATTACAGTCACAATCAAAATTCAGTATCCAGCACATGGGAACTGAGGAGCACCTGCAAGATGTGTGATGGTTACACACAACACAGGGTGAAGACCCCAGGCTCAGTTTGTGCATCTGCATTGTGTGAATCACCAAAATCCACTAAAGGAACTGAAACAAGACAATCACTAAATCCTAAAATTCTGACTTATTTCAGGTTGGCAGTCCTCAGCTCAAATAGAAAGCAAATATGATTGGATCAATGAGTAGATAGCTACTAATCCAATGTGAAGTAATCTTTACATACAATTAGCTGATCATTGTTCTTAAACAAATAAGTAGTTTTCTTCCTGTTCTTCTACTATAACTTGTATCATTCTCTATTATTATTTGTATACCTGAGTTAATTCAACATTACTTCATATAGCCCTGTCCATAACTAGCTATTCACCATGTATTTAATCATGTGGTTCCATAGACTTAATGGCACTTAAACTTTCAGAAAAGGGGACAGCAATTTCTGCTAGTTCCTGCCATTGACTGCAGAGTCCCATTTTGCTCCTGAGGTGTGCTGTCCCTGAGGGTTTTCACACCTTCTAGAACAAAGGTAAGGGGGGGGGGGCTCAGTAGACTGCAGCAGGAAAGGAAGAAGCAAGGAAGTGCCACTCTTCAAAATTTGATTGGATATACCCACATAGATTTGCAGCCTATTCTCATTTATATATAAGAGAGCCTCAATGAGTTCTCTTATTTATAATATAATATAGTGGGTTCTTAGGCACTGAAGAGGCAAGGTAGTAGTGAATAACAGCTATTTATTCGGTACAGCATTGTAGATGGCTGCCCAGTAAAAGACTGAGGACTGGGCCAATGGGGCCAAACTATACACATCTCTGGGTTCCTGCGCAAGCACATTATTCAGTCATTCAAACTGGCAGGGGCTTGTGATTGGTGTGTAGGGCAGCAAAGATTTGGATCCTGCTGCCCATTGTTCCCAAGTCCCCAAGCTTAGTCCATATGGCTCCAATGAGCCAGGCAGGAACACCCCTAGTATTCAATTGAGTCCACATACAAAAGTAGTGAAATCAAAAGGGAATTTCAAGTTGAAATGGCTGGGCGATGATATTCCATGGTGTCCTTGGTAGTCAAGAGACTATACAGTTGCTTCCTACTTCTCTCATCACCCATCTTTTCAATGGATTTATTTGGTTAAAATATAGAAAGTGGTTTCACAAATGATGTGGTAACTGAACTGTGGCAAACAAATGAACACTCAATTCCTTCACCACTTGTTCAGCAAGGATCCCCTCAACTCACATTCTTAGCGTATGCCAGTCAGGCCATATTAATGCTCCTTAGGCTACAATCTTGTGCAGATTTGATTGGATGTAAGCAGGGCTGGTGCTAGGCTTTCTGGCGCCCTAGGCAAATCAACCACTAGTGCCCCCCTTCATTATTAAAAAATATAGGGAAAATGAAGAGTGCCAAACTTGAAACTTTTCACATTTTAATGTACTGGTTTTTAATTTTAATTTTTCAAAAAAAGTGATGTTATTTTTTAAAAAATGTGAGAATAAGTGCTTGGTGGCCACGCCAGGAAGGAGGATGGCAGGATAGGATGAGGTGGGAGGCCAAGTCGCACATCGGAAAGAGGGGGGTGGCATGGTTTTGTTGAGGGCAGCTTGGTGATGGGAGAGGACAAGGTGGCAGTGGTCAGGAGCCAGAGTCATGTGTTGGGGAGAGGAGGGGGTGCCCAGTGGTGCCCCCTAGGCCAGATGGCACCCTAGGCAACTGCCTACTTCACCTACTCCCATGCACCAGTCCTGGATGTAAGCTTCATCAAAGTGAGTGGGCTTGGCAGTTCTGGTGGCTGTTCAGATTTTTTTAAAGCAAAATATTTTTTAAGTGCTCTCCTAAGTCACACTGGAAAGCCAATGTGGAGTAGTTGTTAAAGTGCTGGACTAAGATCTGGGAGACTTAAAATAAGCAGAGTAAAATCCTTTTAAAACATTAACTTCAATGGTATTGGAAGGGTATCATTCTGTTTAGGATTGCACTTAAAAGTATGCATGATAGTAACAATAAAAAGCATAAAATATAAATCCATAATCCATACCAGCCTCCACACTACAGGAGCTGATCAGCAAAAGGCCCTCCAAAATAGGATAGTTGTATACATCTCTTAAAAACAGGGACAGGAAAGTTCTTGACCCCTAATGGCAGCCCAATCCAATTTTCCAAAGAGCCATAGTATCCCCTGAAAATGTCTAGAAAGCAGATGGATCTGAGTATACAAGCTTAGGGAGGACCTGATCCATTTGCTTGTTTCACCCATTGAAATCAGTGGGTGAAATCGGTTTCATCCATTGAAAACAATTTCTAGGGATCCCTGTCCCCATGGAATAGCATTTTGAGGGCCATTTTGGGCTGCAGCATGAGGCAGGGGTTGAGAAAATTTCTCTTGGTATTAATTCTTCCCTTTTCAGAAACGCTCCACTGGATGGGTTGTACCCTTACTGGAAAAATATCCTTGTGTGGGACTTTTCTTACAAGAGTGAATTTTTCTTTTATTGTTTCCTCTTGCTTTGCTTGAGTAACTGAAATTCATATTTTAATCAACCCTTAGAATATTAAATATATGCAAAGCACTGATTTTTAAATGCTTATATGTCATTGCATTGTTTTGAAAAGCTGCTAGAGGCAAGCAAGAGCTGGTGGAAAGGTTATTGTTACCTGTATGATAATATCAAGGGCAAGAGGATGAAGACAAAACAGATAATATCAAGGGCAAGGGGATGAAGACGAAACAGAAACAATTGGCTAATAACCCATCAGTGAGAAACAAGAAGGTTAAAGGGGGTTTGTTTACTTTTTTAAAAAGCTGGGAGCTAATTTCATAAGCACAAGAGCAAAAATGCTGTTTGGCTACATGTGCACTTTGCACTGAACAACAAGAGAAAGAGACTGAAGGTTCCATTCAACACCCCAGCAGAAGCTGAAAGACTTTAGTGTGTCTTCATTCCATCTCTCAACCTGCCATGTTGAAAAGGACCTGCCCTCTTCCCAGACACTGTACTTTCCCACAAAATGAGTTTATATCATTTTTTTTTGCTGGCTTTCTTGTCATTTTCCCCCTTCCTTCCTCCTACTCTCTCTTTCTCTCCCCACTTCTTTTTGCTTCATAATAGTAGGAAAAAAATGTTAGATTAGAAAACTTCAATTAAGCCTTTAAAAAGACCATCTGCTGAATGCTGACTGGGGTATCATGTAAACAAAATGCCTGCGCTGGTTACAAACAAATGATCTTATCTATTGTATTGTGTTACAAATTAAAATTAGATTAAGCCACCTACATGGTACTGCCACTGAATCTTAAATTTCTTATGGAAACTGAATGTTTGCTGCAAGTGTTCATTCGGCCTGATGAGAGCCTCATTATTTTTGTACCAGCAGTACACACTGGGTATAGCATAATCAAAGCCTGGGGGTACGTATTAATTATCCTTTTGAATAGTGATGAAATTTTAAAAAGATCTCCTTTAGGCTCACATCATCAGCAGATGAAACAAAGCTTTGCACAGCTTGCGAGCAGTGGCTCACATGTGTTTTTACATCTGTTCAGGATATTTCAATTTGAAGCGCAACAAGCCAAGTCTGGGATTAAAGATCAGGATAAAAAGAGAGACAGAGAGAAAGAGAGAGAGAGAGAGAGAGATCTGCAACAACTAACAGGCCACACCCATTTCAGCCCAGTGGGAATAGGCTATTATTATTATTAGCTATTAGTAGTGACAATAATATCATCATATACAACCCCAGAAAAATTCACTGGTATTGTTTATTGACTGGCGAGCCGAGCAGAATTTCAGTTCTGTGCCATTGGCGGAAGATCCAGACACACAGACTGTCAGTTATGTTCTTCCTTCCCATGCTCATTCCTTAAGAGAAAGAAAATAAAATTCCACTCCTAAACAATTCATGTGGAAGTTGTCCCAGAAATCTTGCATGCTTAGGATCACAGTACTCCACAATACAAGGATGCCTATAGATTCTTCAATGTACCCCTATGGATATCATGAAATGACTGTGTTATTTATCAGTGTTGCAATAAAATACCATGAAATATTGCAAATATGTTGTATATAAAATACTGTAAAATTTAAAGTATTTGACCATAATGAACTGTTTGAGCTCCACCTAACAAGACTGCAGAGGGAAAAGAAACCACATAGCACAATCCCTGGGACTTTCATGACAAAAAGCAAAGGCTGTGGGCATATAGACTTCACATTAATTTTGCTTTTCTTCCTCCTGTGAGTCTTTTGTTGCAGTTGCAAGGCCAGAATCTGCACAGCTTGTTTAGACCCAAGCCTTACAGAATATTGACTTAATGTAATTGAGCAACTGACTGTATGAAATGACAACTGTGGAAGTGAGTTCAGGGTGAAAAAAAATTAGAAATCCCAATATCTCATGAAAAGAAAAGGCATAATATGAAATCATGCTCATTGTATGGAATGTGAACTGTACTCTTGTACAGTCGTTTCTATGCTCTGAAACATTTTTAGACTTTATGGAATATGAAAAAGAATATGTAGTTTAACTTCTTAAAAGTTCCACATGGATTCCCAGGACACCAGTTTTTATATACCTCCTTTGTGATAATCCAACAATTACTCAATTAGCATATGCCAATGTAATTATTGAAACATCTTGTATGAATCAAAAATTCAAAAACTTTCAAGAACGTCTTCACAGATGTGAAGGGCCAACTCACATGCTCAATGCACAAATGCACATTAAAATGTCAATGGCTTCTTCTTTAAGGAAAAATCAAGTGGGGTGATTTTCAGTGGGAAATGGTGATGGGAGGGATGAAGGAGCTGCAGTTTCCTCCTGAGATGCTTTTCTCCCCTTGGGGTTCCAGATAAATGTTTTCAAGGGCACACATATATCTAAAACTCTGGAAGAAGGATGGAGCTTGGAGGGAGCTGCCTTGGGGAATGGTATCATGCAACCAATGTAATCCTATTACTGCAGCACTGAATCCCTCTCCCCAGCTGCTTTTCAAAGGAAGTCATGGCCACCAGGATTTAAATATATGACTTTCTTATAGACTGCACCCACATATCATCAGATATTGCAATATTATTGTGTTATAGTAATCATTTGGACCCAGACTGCCTTCTCCATACAGAAAAAATATAGAACAAAGTTTGAGTCCACTGGCACCTTTAAGTCCAACAAATTTTAATTCTGGGTGTAAGTTTCTGTGTGCATGCACACTTCAGATATAGTTGTGGACTGTTCCTATAGGGCAATAATAGCACAATAGCTAGCAATGAATAGGTACACATATAGTTTGATTCCAGGAGGTTTCTACAAACTGCTTACTAGCCTAAGTGGTACATGGATCATACTGTACAACCCCAATTTAATCATAATAGACTGAATGGACCTAAAGAAGCTCTTCTACCAGCATAGTGACATGTACACCAGTGGAACAGAACTTCTGTTGGCAGAGGAGGGAGGGGCTCAATATTCCAATTCACTCTCCCACTGCAGACATACAGCACTTTGCTCCCTATGTGATTTGTTATGGCCCCCAGGAGCAGAACTGGTTGGGAGCTCAGTGCGCTGCAGCAGGATGGGGGCCATAATAAAGTTTTATTGCATGAGCTTTGCTTTGCTCAGTGTATGTTGGATACAACTCAGTATTATTAATGGAAGCCTTGTTTTGATTGTGCAGTGCCTAGTTGCCTTTGGTACACAAGAAATTAGATCAGAAAGATGAGGGGCCACCTTAGTCTTAGCATGTTTGCCCAAAGAACAGTTAAGTATATATCACAACAGCATGTTTATTTATTTAATCCGATTTATATCACATCAGCATGTTCATAATTAGAGGACTGATGATACATACATGTGTGAAGTATTCATTACAGATGACATCATAAAGACAGCTTTCAGATCTTTCTACACATCACCACAATTGCAGAGGCTTTCAGTGGAAACAGGTCACATGTTCCACTGCAAACTGCAAGGCAGTAAATTATAAGTGATGTAAAGCTGAGCATTGTACATATGTGCCATTAATCTTACCAATTGTCAATTAATACCAATTTAATATGCAAATGAGTTCCTGCTGGGCTTTTTTCACAAAAAGCCCAGCAGGAACTCATTTGCATATTAAACCACACACCCCTGACATCACCAGAAGTGGTATCACCCATTCAGTAGGTTATTTTCTGCATATTGACACAGAACAGAACAGTGCCATCAGCTGCAGAATAGTACAGTGCCATCAGGATGTGTATTCTCACACAGCCCAATGAGAAACCTTATTTTGCCCCCTCCATTTATTTATTTATTTTATTGGATTTATATCCCACCCTCCCCGCCGAAGCAGGCTCAGGGTGGCTTACAACAATAAAAGCATTTACAATACAAAACAGTAACTAATTAAAACTTTGAATAGTATAACAGTTAAAACTTTGTTAAAACAATTTGGTGCTAATGTTAGATTTTAATCTCTTCAGACTTCTTGAGTATCCTCATATATTGCTATCCATTAAAAGACAGATGAAACAAAGCTGTCTTACAAGTCTTGCAGAACTGGACAAGGTCCTGCAAGGCTCTTACTTCTTCCGGAAATTGGTTCCACCAATAGAGGGCCGCTATAGAGAAGGCTCTTTCACGGGTGGTCTTCAATCATACCTCCCTCGGCCTAGGGATTGATAGCAGATTCTGTGTCCCAGATCTGAGCATCCTCTGGGGAACATATGGGAAGAGACGGTCCCTAAGGTAGGCAGGTTCTCAGTCATATAGGGCTTTAAAGGTAATAACCAGCACCTTGTAGCTAATCCAGTACACCATTGGCAGCCAGTGCAGCTCCCGCAGCCCAGGCTGTATGTGCTCCCGCATGGAGAGCCCCAATAACAGCCTAGCCACTGCATTCTGCACCAGCAGTAGTCTCTGGATTTGAGACAAGGGCAGTCCCATGCAGGGGGCGTTACAGTAGTCCAATCTCAAGGTGACCGTAGCATGGATCACAGTTGCCAGGTTGCCACAGTCAAGGAAAGGGAACAACTGGCTTGCCTGCCAAAGATGGAAAAAGGCAATCCATGATGGCCAGAGAGAGCCATGAGTGGTGGAGCGAGCAGCACAGGGCTGGCTCTGCCACTAGGGAAACTAGGTGATTGCCTGGGGCACTGGACTTTTGGAGGTGCTGAATTGTGATTCAGTGACATTATTAGTGCAGGGGGGTGCCAGACGTTAGCCTTGCCTAGGGTGTGAGACAGTCTAGGGCAAACCCTGGGGCAGCAGCAGGCCCAACTTATTCTGGGAGGGGGTGCTCGTGGGTGGCTCTGCATGTCTCGCTGTCTTCTCAAGCTCATTGGAGGCTGAAGGTGTCAGAGAATGTTATCAGAAATGCTTGAGTCTCTTCTTTTAGATGGGGAAATTAGTGATAGGTAGACTAGGTAGAGTAAATTAGGAGCTAAGATCTTCACCAATTATACAAAGGTCCAATTCTCATAAAGGAAAACACTCCAGATCCAATATATTTTATATTGTTTACTAGAAAATATGTAGAAATATAAACACACACATTTGATAAAATACACGCAAACAAGAGCAAGGAAATTAAGTTTTATTGATAGAAGTTTGTAGGATTGTTGAAGTGTGTAATATTACCTGATCCTGAAGTGCAGACATCCGTGTAACAAGGAAAAATTGAGAGAAGAGCATACATGACCAGCATGACACACCTAATAGACCCAATTACAAAGAGTAACGAGGTGATACAAACTGTATACAGGTGCCCTACAGAATGCTCACCATAGTGAGGTTTAGACCTAGTTTATATAGGGTTTTGGAGGGGTGGAGACCTTCCTGTCAATATGGCGACCAGAATGGTCATTGATGAGATTAATTAATGAATTTCCAGGTGGGCACAATGACAGTGTTGACTCAGTAATGTTTACCTGGATGGGTGCAAATAACAGAATGGGATTTTTAGAAGTAAATTAATTTAGGGTGATACCCTAAGGAGAGGTAAACATAGAAAGTAATAGCAGAGATCCAGGTGTTTGACATGACCAAGCAGTAGAGGAGACATAGGTTGAGTTATAGTAATGAGTAAGAAAGGTGGCCCCTTAATCAGATGGCCAAAGACTGAGACAGGATACTACTTACTGGTGGAACTCATAATCTAATCACTCATCTGAAAGGGGGAGAAGTAAACAGACCAGGAAACTGCCTGTGTTGCAGTTAGAATCAGGCTGCAGCATGTTTCTGCGATGTTACACAGAGAGGAGAAGCGTTCCCTCTTGGTCTGTATTCTGTCAATTATCCATTTTGGTGTTCTGAGTTTTGAGGTCCCCTTTGCTCCAGTGGGGTACCCCTAGGGGTTAGGCAGCATCTCCTGGTCACAAGAGGACAGAGTGCATGGAGCACATGCCTGCCTAGTGCCTTCCCTCTGCCAGAAATCTTTTTTTCAGCTGGAGCCCTGGCCGAGCCAGCTAGAACCGTGTTCCTGTGCATTCCTGCTATTTATTATAGCACTTTGTTGTTACAACTATACACTGATTTGCATATCTTGCAGATTCATAGTCTAGAACACCTTGTGAGCAGGAATATACAGATTACTGTGAATGGTTAGTTCACAGGTACACTAATTCTTGGTCTTTAAAACTGCACTAATTCTTGGTCTTTAAAACTGATGCATTGGAGGCCAATGAATACAACAGATATTATGAGAGAGATTTTTGAGTGTGCTTAAAGTTGAACACCTAAAGTGACCTAACATATTTGTCATATTTATTTTTAAAAATTGCACTTGCAGACTGAGACTTTACATGCCAAGTTACTGCCTAAAGCAAATTTAAGTAGCAGCATTTGAAGCCCCTAAAAATAGGAGTTTTGTTTTAAAAGTGCTGACACAAAGTTATCTACTGCAGTAAGAATAGCACTGCTATAATTAAAAGAACACAGTGTACTTTGACAATTAACTACAATGGTATGATCCTGTAAGCCTAGATTCTGTCACCTTTGCAAATAAATATATTTTGTGGGGAAATCACATCCTCTTTGTCACTGCAAAATGTGAACCTCTTGCCCTGGTGCTGGAAGCCAACCTAGGATGCTGTGAGCATTATGATCCAACAGCACTGTGAAAGGTCCAGTGTTATATATTCACCTTGTGTTGCGTTTTTGTGTAGCACAACACTGGGATAGAGAGGATCCTAGGGATGTCATGCAGAAGTAATATTCAGATTGACACATATATAGATAGATAGAGCTCTGTACGTCATTTGGGCCTCTATGGAGCAGGTAGCTTTGACACAACACTGTGCATGTAAAGTATGGGCATCATCTTTTAGAATGGGATTGCCACTGAAAGTTGCCACTGCAGAATGGACAAGTCTCATGCATGAAGTATAGGAGCTGCTTATTAGAAATCAATGCAAGGCTGCAAGCCAGCCTATGTAGCTTTTCAAATATGCATGCTTCTAATTTTAGTATCAGGAAAAACTAACAGTGCACTTCCTTTATATTCCAGTAATAGCAGAACAAAAACCTGATTCTCTTTGTGCCCAGTTTGTAGGGTTGCCAATCCCCAGGTGGGGGCAGGGGATCCCCTGACTTGGAGGCCCTCCCCCTACTTCACGGTCATCAGAAAGTGGGAGGGAGGGAAATGTTTGCTGGGCACTCCATTATTCCCTATGGAGACTGATCCCATAGGGTATAATGGAGATTTGATCTGCGGGTATCTGGGGCTTGGGGGGGCTGCTTTTTGAGGTAGAAGCACCAAATGTGCAGCATAGCATCCAATGCCTCTCCTCAAATGACCCTCCACATTTCAAAAAGAGTGGACCAGGGGGTCCAGTTCTGTGAGCCCCCAAAGAAGGTGCCCCTATCCTTCATTATTTCCAATGGAGGGAAGGCATTTAAAAGGTGTGCAGTCCCTTTAAATGTGATGGCCAGAACTCCCTTTGGAGTTCAATTATGCTTGTCACAATCTTGCTCCTGGTTCCACCCCCAAAGTCTCCTGGCTCCACCCCCAAAGTCCCCAGATATTTATTGACTTGGCAACCCTACCAGTTTGGTAGGTACTGAAAACAGCACTGCTAATGCTGTGCTCTCTCAAAGTCACAACACTGATGGAATATATAACTTTTTTTGTTATTTATACTTTATTACGTTTTTTCATAAAGCATATCACAGACATTCATTCCATCAATGGAATATATACCTTTACTGAAGATGGATCAAATACCAACAGATAACCTTGCTCTGTTATGCAGTTACCATTTTGATGCCAAACTCTGCAGATTTCAGGTGATGAATTAGATCCCACTGATTCCTCACCTGAAATCAAATTCTTCCTGTTCCTCCTGATGGGAAGGCCATGCTCTCCATAATATGGCCACTACATTCATTTCATATCTCAAAAGAGTTGTTAACATGGCCTTGGCAGAATAAAATTTCCAAATAGATCTACAAAGGAAAATTAGTTTAACATTTTTCATCTGAGGATCTCGAACAACAGAAAAGTATTTTCTTGGGAACAGACACTCGTGATATTTAAAATGCTATTGCAGTCACATCTTCACTACAAACATAGAGGTTTTGCACCATTTTAATTCTTATGTCTTTAACCAAACTATCCTGGGTATTCTAGTTTAGTTAAAACTCTGTTAGAATCAATCTTCCCCTTTTGTTAAACTATATTCCCAGGATTTCTTGGAAAGAAGAAATAATTATTATATAGCATAAATGATGTGATTTGAAAGTTATACACATGGCAGATAGTAGTCCAGCTTTTCCAATCATGCCTAAACAATTCATTATGTATGGCACCCATATTGTTGTTTTAAATTAACAACTGTATACATGTGCAGTAATATAAACATTGGCAGCTTGGCTTTTGTAGCTCACAGAAACTAGAAAAATAGTGAAGCTACTTACAACAGAGTTCTTACAACAGAGCTCTATCTAAAGCTATACTAAGGGAACAAAACCACACAGGCTTACTGAGAAGTAAAGCCTCATGTTATTAATTGGGGCTTAAATACCCCAGGAGAGTCACCTTAGAACTATAGCCTTTATTCACCAGTAGAATACCAGCTAAGAGAATTATCTCTTAGTTCAAAAAGTTCACTGTTCAAATTTCTACCTGTGGTGCATAATTAGGGATGGGCATGAACCAGGAAACTGTGGTTCATTTTGGTTTGTGGCATAACCAGTTCATGAGACTTGAACTGTCATGAACTTTTAAGCATCAAACAAACTGGTTCAGTTCATGAGTTTTGTGATGCAGTAGAATGCCCCCCTGGTGTGCTAGAGACACCAAATGCACAGGGGACCTCCAGCTGACTCTTCTCTACCTGTCCTTCAAGTTCGGTGAGGATTGAATTTACAAAATCCAAGTTACAGCCCCCCAAAGAAGGTGCCCCCAGGAAAGTGCTTTCTGGGGAAATGGCAGGTGCTGGAGATTCAGGAATGTATAGAATGGACCCTGTGCAAGCTAAAGACATCAACCCACAGTTCTTCAAAGGTTGATTTAGCATGGCAGAAAAGCAGACATCCACAGAGTTCCATCAGGGACTCCCCAAAATAGCATTAGGATAGCTTGGTGGGCATCCCAACCATACCAGACAGGCAAGGGAAGCATGCCTACAACTTTCACAGCCCACCCACCACCCCCAGCCTATAACATGCAGGTCCAGACCAGAGCACACCCATCAACTGCAGTGAAGTCTACTCTGCACATATAAAGAAACACCTGTCAAGCTGGCTGGGCTAACCCCAATAGTCCAAAGGCAGATATGGAATTACAGAAAGGCAGACATGACAACAGTTCTGACAGGGGCTCCCCAAAGCAACCCCATAGCAGCTTGGCAGGTACCCCAGCCATACAACACAAGCAAGGGAAGCACAACCCCCCCCCCCACCTCAGGCTGAAGCACCAGGTTCAGAGCAACTGGAGTGTATTTGTCTAAGCAGCAAAGGAATGGAAACACATGTTGAGCTGGGAGGGCCACCTGCAAGTCTCCAAGGGCAGGTTCTGAAGGAAGACATCCCTGAAGTTTCAATGGGTACTCCCCAAAGTAACCCCATGGCAGCTTGGCAATGACCCCTAGCAAGCACTGGGACCCAACAAGTCATGCCAGCAATGCTCCCAGGTCTCCTCAGACTAAACACATAGATCCTCTGGTCACAGCCCACCCCTAGGTGACATTTCTGGTCACTCACCATTAGTGGAACGCCTTGTACAGATAAAAGAGCACTTATTGTGAATTGTACAAATGCAATGAAAAGGAGTAACCAACCAGGGGCTTGCTTGTTCAGGCAGATGTTTTGTTGAGGTAGATATTTGCTGAGGTGGATGTTGTTCCATGAGGCAGGTGTTGTGTTATGAGGTAGATGCTGTTTCATGAGATATCTGTTGGGTGAGGGAGATTTTCTTTGGCAGGTAAAAATAAAGGGGGTAAACAGGGTTTTCTGAGGGGGGGGGGAATTTCAGTGAGAAAGGGTTGCATGTTGTAGGGTATCAAATGTGGGTCCTAAGTAAAGGAATCCGGTAGCTAAGCCCCCCTGCTCAGCATGAGCAGAGAGACAGGGTGGCTCAGAGCCCTGAGTCCACAACATCCAAATCCCTCCAGGAGAGAGGTGTTCACTATCAGGAGGGATGGGAGGGTATAAAATGTGAGTCCTCAGCTGAGGCACCCAGTAGCTAAGTCCCTCTACTAGGTGTGAGCAGAGAGATGGGGTAGCTCAAACACCTAACACCCAAACCCTACCAGGAGAGAAGTATTCACAATCAGGAATAAATGAATGAGCTTTGCTTTTAACAAGTTCCCTGTTTCTCTGTCTAACTGCCAACACCCAACAGACAAGAGGGTTCAGAGCTGAGCTGAGCTGAGGGTATATATAGCATTCTGATCCCATACAGCAGAATCGGAACTCTGTTACTGGTACCCAGCAGTGCCTGTTAAGCTTTGGAGGGCCCATATTGGTGTTTCCGAGGCTGGAGAAATCTACTCACCTGTTGCTTTGAAGTTTGGTAAACATTTTGATTGAGCAGAGACAGTCTGTCTGGCAATGTATCCATTCATGAACCTCCCTGAATCACTATGAACCATTTGAAAATTCGTGGAAAGTTTGTGCCTGTTGACCTGCCACAAACTTCAGTTTGTGAACCACAAGCCAGCCAAAATTCATCACAGGCTTTCATTTTTGAGCCTATTCGAGCCCAGCTCTATGAATGATCACCCTTCTGTTTAGTCATGGTTTGTTTACAAATTGCAGGCAGGCTTCTCTGATTTATTTTTTTAAATTAGGTCAAAAATACTCTTCCAATGTATATTTTCTCACTGCTTTCCTCATCTCTCCTCCATCATTTTTTAAAAATAGAATCAGTTTTTATAAAGAGGTGTTTCAATCCAGCTCTGGTGGGGTTGAGTGCTTGCCTTGCCTCTCTGACAATTAATGTTTATTGATCTCCTTGTTATAGATACTTTTCCCTGGCTTCCGCTTACCCCATCAGTTTCCCCAACACTGAATACTGGGGGTGGGGGTGATTTCCTTGGTTGCTTTTATTCTGCTAAGGTGGGGGGAAAACTGCATGTTTAGTCTCTCCTGCCATTTCTATTTTGCCTTGCTACCTGATTCTCTAATATGAGGACATGAACTACATGATTCGCTGTTCTTGGTCATCCCTGAAGGTACCACAGATCCTTTCAAATAGACATGTTTAGGAATTCACACTTGATTCTCAGGTCTTATTTAGACTGGGACCATGGGTTTAAACCTACTCCCAGTGCTGTTTTCCTCAGCTAAAATGGCCCCTGGAAGCTACTGTCTGTTCCATCACTTATGGGTACTGATAGGCTACATAGGTATCAACCAACAACACATAAACTTCCACTGTGGGACAAAAAATGGCTTCTCCATGACCATTTTAAGTAGTGTCTCTGTGGGTGAGTAAATCCCCAGGAATATCATGGCGATGAAAGTGAGGAGAGATATAGTGATAGAAGAAACAACAAAAATTGTTCTCTCCCATGAATGCTTACCACACATGGGAAGGGAGCTTAAGACCAAGTCAAGGTAAGTTTGAATCTTCTTCATCATCTTCTTCTTCTTCTTCTTCTTCTTCTTCTTCTTCTTCTTCTTCTTCTTCTTCTTCTTCTTCTTCTTCTTCTTCTTCTTCTTCTTCTTCTTCTTCTTCTTCTTCTTCTTCTTCTTCTTCTTCTTCTTCTTCTTCTTCTTCTTCTTCATCATCATCATCATTTTTGTGAAATGTGTAGCACCCACATTTCTTTGGAGCTGCTTATTCGCTATGAAGCTAAGGGCTAGTCATCACCGTCCTGGTTAAATGGAGATGATGGTAATAGTATACCATCTGTCATAAGGATTGTATGTGATAATGTGTTTTAAGGGCACTAAGCACTTATGGGGAAAGCTACATAATGGCTATTTTTTATTATTGTATTATAAACCCCTTGTATGACCCCTTTCAATGTTAAGCTTTATATGCCTGATGTTAACACATGTTTATTCAGAGGTCCTAAAAAACTGATCAGAACTGCTTGATAATGTGGCTCCCAACCGGAGGCAGGCTGCACAGCCTTGTCTCCGGGGGCCGTTTTGCCTCTTTGTAAGGAGGAGGAGTGGGCAGGGCATTATGAGAGGTGAGGGCGGAGAAGGCACGCCTTAATGGCTGTCTCCGCTTCTGCCTCCCAGTCTTCGCCTCATGCTCAGGGAGTGGAGAGCTTGGACGAGCTCCTCATGTTCTGCCTGGCATGGGGCCTTTTGGTATGTTGGTTTTCGTGCTGCGGCAGCGATCCTTCGGCTGAGCTTCAGAGGAGGGCCCTGTAGCTCAGTGGTGGTGGTTTCCTGGTGGCTGCAGCCACATTTGGGCATCGAGAGACGGAAAGCACCCAGTTTTCGGCTGCGCGGAGGTGGTGGGAGCGCTTTTTTGGCGCAGCAGTTTGCTGCTGGCTGGGTTCTTTAGCTCAACCAGCGTTTTTTTCTCTGCCTTTTCCCGGGGGTTGTTCCCCCTCTGTAGCTGGGAATATTGGGTCTAGTTTTGGGGCCCCTTCAGTCCCCCTGTCCTGATTGTTGGGGTGGTCTACACTGTTGCTGGGCGGGCTGTTTAGGGGGTCTAGCTTTGGGGCCCTCTTCATTCCCCCCGTCCTATTGTTGGGGTGGTCTGCACTGTTGCTGGGCAGGGCGGTGGCCATTTTCCCTGCTTATTACTCCACTGTTGCTGGGCGAGGCGGCAGCCATTTTCACTGCTTATTACTTCCCTGTTGCTGGGCAGGGCAGTGGCCATTTTCTCTGCTTATTACTTCCCTGTTGCTAGGCAGGCTGGTGGCCATTTTTTGTTAGTCTTTGCTTAGAGCCACCGCCCCCTCCGTTTTTTGCAGGCTAGATATTTGGCTTGCTAGCCATGCTTAAGGGGCAAGGAAAATCAAAGGGCAAGACCCCTGCACCAAAATCCCAGCCTTGCTGGCCAGTTTCTTATAAGCGCTCGGTGCCTCAGCCTATGTCGTCTGAGAATGAGGATGACTCCTTTGAGCAGTCTGTATTAGCTAGGTTGCCTGCTTTGGAGGGTTTTTGTGGCAAGCCCCATATCACAGAGGTTGGGGGTAAGAAGGGCGTTTCATCTAAAGCTGTCAAGGCTGCTGATAGGAAATGGTTGCAAGAAGAGATTCTTCTCTTGAGAGCAGGTCTGGCCCTGTTGAGACGGATGGAGTGTCACCTCTCCCTGTGGAAGTTCCTTATGTGAACGCCCGGCAAGGTGTGCAGTTTGGTAGAGGCGAGACTGTACAACACACTAATGTAGCTTGGCCCTGGGGGCCATGGGGGCAGTTAGATACATTTGGGCCTGTGGCTAATAGCCAGTCTGCAGTGTTTAGTAATCCTCAGCCTTGGGGTTTTAATTCAGCTAACCCTCTAGCATCTTGGGGTGGCCAGCCTGGCCAGTTTCCTGGACTATCCTCGGCCCCTTGCGGTGGCTGGGGTTTCCTTTATCCCTGGGACCCATCTTACTCTTTGGTGCCTGCTAAGGCCTTACCTTTTGTTGATCCAGCTCTTCCCTTAGGAAATCACTTGTTGCCAGCCACCAAGGATAAAATATTAAAGAGTGAATTTGTGAACCTTTTTCTTTGCTCTACAGAGAGCTTGAGAAAAAGGATAAGGAGGACCTTGATGATAGGGAAAAGGAGAAAATCAAACAGCGTAAAGTTGATAGGACCTGGGCAAATTGGGTGCCCGGTTTCATTATTTACACCAGAATAATTTCCAGGTCTCATCCATGGAGGGCCACTTCCCTTTTTCAGTATTTTGATATCATATACAAGAGCTACACCAGCTTTAGTGGCCCTGCCTGGCTTCAGTACAACAAGGAATTCAGGATGAGGACCGCCTTGAACCCATCTCTTCAGTGGGATCAAATTCAGCCACAGTTGTGGCTACAGGTTATGTCTCCAGCGAGACCTAATCTTGGAGATAGGTCAGACAGCGGCCATGTTGTGCAGTGCACAGCTGCTGCTTCTGGTTCCCGCAGTAATGTGGGGCAGGCGGTTCAACCTCGCTTGCTCTGCTGGAGTTTGGATTGCAGGGGGTGTGCAGAAGGAAAAACTGCCCATTTAAGCACGAGTGCCCTCTGTGCAGAGGGTCTCACTCCTTTACAAATTGTTCTTAGGGTAAACCCAGGAGGGGGCTGCACAGGCAGGGCTCTGGTGGGACAAATAAGCCTTTTGGAAAAGGGCCCCAGCCCAATAAGGGTGACAGTGCTTGAGGCCTGGCTCCATAATTATCCTAAGGTTGAGGATAGAGTTTACTTGTTCAATGGTTTTAAGTTCGGTTTCAAAATTCCTTGTCAGGGACCCAGAAGCCCATTTATGGCCAATAACCTGAAGTCAGTTACAGGTATAGAGCATATAGTTTGACAAAAAATAGGGAAAGAATTGGCTGAGGGCAGGGTGATTGGTCCATTTCCTGCACCTCCTGTGAGTTCTCTGTGAATCTCTTCTTTGGGCATTGTGCCTAAAAAGACCCCAGGGGAGTTTAGATTGATCCACCATTTATTTTACCCTCATGGGGCGTCGGTGATCGATGCCATACCCGAGGTATTGTGTACCATGCAGTTCACATCTTTTGATGCAGCGGTTCACATGGTGAGGCACTGTGTGGTGCATGATGAGTTGGTGAAATGCGATATAAACTCTACCTTTCGCCTTCTCCCTGTTCATCCTTTGGATTTTGAATTGCTGGGTTTCCAATTTGATGGGCAGTTTTACATGGATAGGGCCTTGCCCATGGGGTGCTCTGTTTCTTGTGCTCCGTTTGAACACTTTAGCTCTTTTTTAGAATGCGGTGTGTGCTATAGGGCTGGTTTAAGCAACGTGGTGCATTACCTTGATGATTTTTTGTTTGCAGGCCCCTTGGGCTCCAGCCAGTGTGCCCGCTTGCTTGCGGCCTTTACAGTGCAGTCTGAGGAGTTGGGCGTCCCCTAGTCCATGAGAAGACAGAGGGACCTACTCAGCAATTGACATTCTTAGGCATTGAACTAGATTCCTTGCAGCAAACCTCTCGCCTCCCAGGGGAAAAAATTTTGAGGCTCCAGGGGCTGGTTGCCCAGTTTTTGTTGCAGTGGAAGGCAACCTTGAAGGCGTTGCAGCAGTTAGTGGGGCACCTAAACTTTGCTTGTAAGGTGGTCACTCCTGGTCGTCCTTTCTTGAGGAAGCTGTGTGATGCCGCATCACAGAATTAGGATTTCCGGATGCATACGGGAGGACCTCTTCTTGTGGCAGGAGTTTTTGACCTCATTTAATGGTGTCTCCTTTTGGAGGGAAGATTTGAGGTTGGAAGCCGAGCTTCAAATTACATTTGATGGTGCAGGGTCCTTGGGATTTGGCATCTGTTTTCGCGGACACTGGTGCACCTATGGAATGGGTAGATGCCAGGTGGACCAGGGACTTGACCTTCTTAGAGTTCTTCCCGATCTTGAGGGCCATTTGGTTGTGAGGAAATTAGTTGGCTGACCACACAGTCCACTTTTGGTGTGACAATTTAGCTGTGGTGCATGTCATCAATTCCCTCACTTCTAAATCACCCAGGGTTATGAGGTTAGTTCGGCCTTTCACACTGCAATGCCTGCGGCAGAATATTTTATTTTTTGCCGGGCATGTGCCTGGGGTGGATAATGGGGTGGCTGACGCTCTCTCTCGCAAGCAGATGCAGAGGTTTCATCAGCTCGCCCCAGATGCAGATCTTCTTCCTACAAGGATGCCCCTGAAGATTTGGACGATTGGCGGGTCGAGGCCGGCAGAGCGATAAGTATCGCTATTGCTCCTAGCACTAGGAAATCATACACAAGGGCAGTGAGGCAGTTTGAGAACTTTAGGAGCACCATAGGTCACAGCATGGAATGGCCTCTTCCAGTGGAGCATTTATTCCACTATTGCGTATCATTGCAGCACAGGGGCCTGGCAGTTCGATCCATTCGGGGTTGGTTGTCTGCTTTGGCTTTTGCCAGTAAAGCCATGGGGTCACAGGAACTAACTAATAATTTCTGCATTCAGAAGATGCTCGAAGGGTGGGCCAGAGAGGCCAGGGTTAGGTCAGATGCAAGGCAGCCGATTTCACCCGTAATTCTTAGGGGTTTACGGTCAGTCTGAGACCAGGTGTGTCGGTTGGAGTACGAAACACTTCTCTTTCATGCTGACTCCCTGGTGGCATTTTTGGGGGCTCTCTGGATGAGTGAGCTGGTAGCTCAGTCCAGAGGGGATGTTTCTGGAAGGGCCTTATCGGCCCGAGACATTCGTATTGCTGATGGAGCGACATATATCATGGTGCATCATTGTAAGACTGACCAGTTGCAGCAGGGGAACACAATTAGTTTGGGCACCTGTTTTGAGAGGGAACTGTGTCCTGTAGCAGCTTTAATGCGCTATCTAGCTGCCCGCGGTTCTGGGACTAGTCTGTTGTTCCGGCATGGGGACAGTCCCCTGACGAAGCATCAGTTTTGGTCTCTGACTCAAAGCTCTCGCCAGTCTTGGCCTGGCAGGGGTTACGTTTGGCACTCATTCTTTCCACAGAGGGGCGGCTTCTACAGCGGCAGCTCTGGGGTACTCCCCACCATCCATTCAGAAGCTTGGTAGGTGGTATTTCTCGGCCTATAAAGGCTATGTCCGCCCTCTGGCGCTGCAGTAACTGACATCAGGTTATTGAGGGTGTGGTTATTCACTGTTTTCTTCTTTTCTCAGGTGCTGTTGTCCGTGGGGAGAGATGACGCATCCTCATATGCGGGCACAGCTTCATGTTCTGGGCTGCCCATAGGACCGGGAGGACTTTAGCTGGGTCATAGCTGGGGCTCAGAAAGTGGGCTACCATAGAGTGGCTTGGACGGCGGGGTCTCCATTGGTCGGGCCTGTTGCCCTTGCTTCTTGAAAACGTTCATGTTTTGCCACCACTTGTTGTGGTGATACATTTGGGAGGAAACGATCTAGGCTTGCTCAAGGGTAAAGCCCTTGTGCTGCAGGCCAAGGATGACTTTCGAGTCATTAGGAGTCGTTGGCCGCAGGTTTTGATTGTGTGGTTGGCCATGATCCTGCGCCAGGTATGGTGTGGGGCATGGGATCCATGAATGATTGAGAGAGCTTGCCCAAAGCCAATTAAGAAATTAAAAAAGCCTTTGAGGGGGGGGGGGGGTTTGGGCCATTTTCTTCCTCATCCTGGGATCCGTGCTGATTGCACGGATTTATACAGGATTGATGGCGTCCATCTTTCCAATAAGGGAAATGACGCTTTTTTGGATGACTTAAAACTTGGGCTTCAGGAATTGCTAGGCGTTTAGTGGGTGCAGCTGCCTAAGCAGAGGCTTGGCCTCGCGGTGGCTGGATTTTTTGCCTAACTTCCATTATGCAGCTCAGTGAGCACCAATAGCACCCTAGTTTTGGGGCATGGAGTCTAGCTAAATCATTCCTGGCCCGTGCAGACTAGTTGAGTGATGAAGCGGACTGCCTCGGGTTTGCATGGATTGATCTGCCCTTCAGCCATGCGGATGGGGGCTGGAACTCCAGGGCATAACCTTTGCTAGGCTGGCCGGGTACAAGCCATGCATTTTGGCTATACCTAGGGGCAGGGTGGCTCACCCGTCATGCGGCAGGGGAGGGCTATTTCATCCCCTGGCCCTGCTGTGCTGCCTGTTATGTTTATAGCCCTTGTTGTTAATGTAATAATAAAGAAAGTGGCCCTTAGTTACCCAAACCCTTGTGTCGTCTCTTCCTTCCATCTGTGGGGGCAAATGTTTACTTAGGACTGCAGCCTTATATAGCAAAACAGTTTGCAGAAGCACTTACTGACTGAAAATGGATCATAACAGCTGATTATCTATATAAGTTATAACAGGGTTTTTTTTGGGGGGAGGGGGTGGTTGCTACAGTCCTGCTTCATATCATACTTAGCAAAGGAAAAATATATATCAGCTCTTGATTTTAAAAAAGAAGAAGAAGCATTAGTTTCAGATTCAGGTAGCCATGTTGATCTGAGGCAACAGAACAAAGTTTGAATCCAGTGGCACCTTTAAGACTGATAAATTCTGGGTATAAACTTTTGTGAGCTTGCAGACAAAAAGTTTATACCCAGAATTAAACCTTGCCGGTCATAAAGGTACCACTGGGCTCAACCTTTGTTCTTTCGTTTCAGAAACATACTGTTACTCATTGTACCTGGTTGAAGTCCAGTATTTGAGCCAATGTGTTCTGCCAAACACAGGAGTGGGTATATTGCCATTGCATGCTTAATTGAAAAATAGCCTCATTAAACTATCCAAGTGGTATTTTGTGCTATTTTCTTAGAACTTGTGGACCAGAATTATTAGCTACCTAATAATTAAGTGCCTTATAAATAATCTGTACTGTTTGAAAATAATCAAGTAGAGGGGGAATGAAGAAAATGCTTATCACATTCCTACCAACATCAGTATATTACATTGAGCTTTCTGAACTGAGGGCTACATTAGAGATGCTGAATGATCCAGATCTCCCATAGCTTTTAAATAATGAAAACCAGTCATTGTTAGTCCATTTTCCTCACCCCATCTTCCAGCTGCAACCCCCTCCCCTGAGATCTGGGAGGAGACATCAATTAATTAATTAAAATAGTTTTGTCCCACCTTTCCTCAAATTGGCCCAAAGCATTCAGTTGCACTTTTCACCACTTGACAAACAGGAACTGTGGGGGAGGGAGGTTAACCTCACCTCCCTCCATGATATTAACTGAACCCATCAGTGGCTGCTTTTACCTTTTAAATCAATAACAGAGGATCCAGTACTGAATCTGTTTGCATCTCTTTTAGTTTTGCATATAAACCCATTATTCTGACATGTATCTATCAAAAATCTATTTATAATGGCAGATCCCCCCCCCTCCTTTTACTTGTAATATATTAAATAATAAATGTTATATGGCAGCCAGTAATGCTAGTTTCCCTCCTGGATTGGACCTATGCAGGTGGCTGTTGAGCCTGAGGCCTCGCTTCTTGCTTGGTTTGGACAGACTTTCCAAGGTGTGGCAACAACCCAACACAACCCCAACCTTGTTGTGTCTTATTGTTTAAATAACACAATAAGGAAATTAAACAGATTTCTGGTTATGAATCTTATTGTTATAGAATATGGAAAGCCCTGAAGAATTTCAGGAAATTGATTGCCTAGAGAGAATTGTTAATAACGATGGCTTTTTAAAAAAAGTATTCTGACTTTAGCTCTTTTGATATTGGTAGAAAATACACTGCCGTGTCTGTCTTTACAGATCTAGGATCATACAGCAACGGAGACTCTTTCATATTTGCAATAATGGGATACAGCCACAGTGTTCCATTTATCATTTCTAAGGCTGAATCAGTGTAAGTTTAATGCCCTCTGCTGGGAGAATCAATAGGTTAACTGATTTCTCTTCAGATCCATAATCACATGGTCTGATGCCTGAGATGTACAAGTGCAGTAGTTCACAGGCTTTACCAGTTCCAGCAACACCCTCTCCCCCCCCCCCCAAAAAAAAATGTTAACAGAGAAGAAGGCTGTGATTAAATACCAATAATTCATTATTATGTGGAAGCTGGAATCATGAAGCAGCAAATGTGCCTGAAAGGAATCACTGGATGCAATCCAACCAAGAAACAGTTATGATGCAAAAGCAGCTAGAGATTAATTTAAGGAACTCCACACCATTAAAGCTTGTGATGCTAGCCAGATCCTTCCATCACATGCCTTGGTAACTCTTCAGCTCTTCTGTTTCCTGTTCTTGCTTGCATCACAGCAATCTAAAAAGATCTCTTTCTCCCCAAGGTAGCACTACAAAAGAAAAAGGTATTTGGCAACTATACCTCTCCATAAAAAAAAAAAAAAATTAAATTCATCCTTCTACCCCACTCCACCTAGTAGAGTACTTTTGTGAACAAGTTTTTAAGATAAGGGTTAGAACTACTTGTGCTTAGTCAAAAAGGGTGAAGACAGATGTAATACCCCAAAGAGAGCTTCCAACTGTCATGTGAGCCCAGCTTCTTTTTGGCTTTCCAGCTGAAATACATCAAACAGCATTTGGAAAACAGGCTCAGCTGACTGCATTGCCCTCTTCTCTTGATTCCTTTATCTTTCTTCTCCTTCACCTTTAAACATTCTTCTCAGCCTTCCTAATTGTTGATGTGACATATTTATTTGAAAGCTTATATACCACCTATCCAGATCTGCTCAAAATGGTTCACAGTTAAAACATTAAAAACAACAGCATCAAATCATCTCATAAGGACAAAATTGAGACTCAAAAAGGTATTACACAACTGAAAACAACACGTTAAGAGCAGTATAATACATACAACCAAAACTGCAAAAAAATCCCAACAAAATCCCAAGAATATAGAATAGACAGGAACAAAGTAATGAAAACTGCCTACAATTTCGTAGGCATTAGCTATAATCCTATTCCCTTTATAAAAGCCCCCCCTGAACAATTGCATTTTACTCATTTTGCAAAATGCTGAACATACTGGAACTTTCCTGACCTCAGCAGGCAGGCAATTCTACTAATGTTCATCTTACTTATTTGTAGGAGGCACCTTCAGAAGGCTCTGCTCAGATGGGCAATGCTGCTACGGTAGAGGATATCAGCTGAGTCAACCAGGCAGATACGTGGGTCATAGGCCATAAGTGCAAAACTCCTCAGGGATTTGTGAGGGAGATATCTAGATTTTACAGAACTTGTACCTTAGTGAAAATGTGTATTTGTCTTGAATGCAGTGAGAGTGCTTCTAGATTGGCATTGCAGTTCTAAACATATTACCTGTACCTTCATTCTGGACTTCCTGGATTTTTTTCCTTTAACAGACAGACAGACAGATAGATAGATAGATAATCATAATTATCCTAATATATAATCAGCTAGGGTTATCTGAGGACTGAAGGATAAACTCCCTAATAGTATCATTATCAAGGATGAGGAATACATTTAATAAGTAGGATTTTCTTTTCTTCAGAAAATATTTGTATCTGTAAGTTCTGATTGTCCTATTTCTGTGCTAGTAGTATGTGTACAAACATTTTATGACTTTTGTTACTTTTCATATAAGGATCTCTTCTGCAGAATTTTTAGAGTCAAAAAAGAAAACAAAAACGCTACCAAACCTTTGGCTTCTGACAAGCAAGTCAAGATGAGTCAAGCAAACAATTGTTATTTCAGCTGCTGAGAGTCCCAGGTGGGAGGAAAAGGTTAATTAATGTATTTGTTTTTCCAATTTAGAATGCTATGATTGGAGTGATCCCCAGATCTATATGCAACAACAATAAAACCAGATGCATTCATTAATAAGTTGAAGCAGTATCAACTAACAATAGTAGAGAAAGATGGGAAAGGCAGCCTAGACCAAGCCCTACATCTACCTACATCAGCACTTTCTACACTAGCCATTTCTCTTAGGGCATATTTCAAAGTGACTTTCTACATTAAGTAGCACCTTCAGTTCTCTCTTGCCTTGCAGTTTCTTGCAGCTTCTACATTCATTTTGTGTGATTAGAACTCATACCAATTTCAGCTTCCTTTCTCTCTGTGGTTTCCAAAACTCCTTTTGGGGTACATCTTTTGTCAGCTCCATGTTTGATCTGAGTCTCTTTTTAGAAGAAGAAGGTCTCTGCTGGATCTTTGAGGCCCACCCATTGTCCTCCCTTGTAATGTCGTCTCTCTCTTTAAGTTTATGTTCCCTCCCCATTCGGTTTTCTTTCCCTTATTCTTCAAAGACAAAAGAGAAAGATATGTCCCCCCAGATAGGTAAACTCTAAAACAGCCAGAGAGAGCATAAGAATAAATCAGTAAATATAAAATACTAGAGGGTTTCCCCCTCCATTCTTTTTGCAAAATCATGAAGGGAGGGGGAGCTGAAAGATGCTCTCTCAGGCCATCAGAGTGAGAATTCCTGCTTTGGTTTCTCTTAAAGGTATGCTGTCCTATTCTCTCTTCTCATGCCCTGTCAGAGGAAAAAGCCATCAACGCAGGATGGATATGTGCTGTGTGTGGTGTCTCTGTAAGGATTCATGCCACTGCATTCTGTACCAATTGGAATTCCAGGTCAGCCTCAAGGGTAGACCCACATAGAGTGGGTTACAGTAATCCCACCTGGAGGTGACCATTGCATGGATTACAGTAGCTGGTCAGGATGAGACAAGTAGGAGGGCAGTTGCTTAAGAACCGCCCTGAGCCCGCCTTTGGCGGGGGAGGGCGGGATATAAGAATAAAAACTAACTAACTAACTAACTTAACCTGGCACAGCTGAAAAAAAGCCAGTCTGGCAACATTAGTGACTTGGGCCTCCATTATTAAAGAGGTAGCCAGGATCACACCCAAATGGTAAGTGCTGGTCTCAAGGGCACACCATTGATTGCTGGAAGCTGGCACCCCACACTGGAATCTCCCTGTCCCAGCCACAGAAACTCTGTCTTAGAAGGATTCATTCTCAGCCAGCTCTGTTTTAGCCATCCCAGAGGATAACAATGGCAAACTACCTTTGCTTGCCACTTGCTGGGGTCACCATACATTGGCTATGACTTGGCAGCACTTCACACACACAGAGAGAGACTCATAATATAGGGCAGCACACTATAATTATATAATATAATTATATAATATAATATAGGGCAGCACAAAGCTTTAGACTGCATCTTGCAGGGGAGGGGGTTGGGGAAAATAGTTATATGAGGGCTGATAACAGACGGGCAGTTTGGGGCAACTCAGAGACATCTCAGAAACCGACATGAAAAACTGTTCCAACCATGTACATCTGCTGCCCATCCCCATCCTGTACTTACCCTGTCCTCCGGCATCCTCAGAGCATCTCATAAAGCTACTACTATCAAAGTAGTAGGAAATTTCTGAGCTGCATGCCAATTGCCACTTCAGCATCTGGACACGGAAGCATGCAAGCAAGACACCTTGGTAGTGTGAATCCACCAAGCTGGCCCAAGCCGTTTCCAGCCTTTTTTGTTACAAAAAAAATTGGTTATAAATGCATAGGTGCATGGGCACTTGATCGCACATGCATGTAACCATAAAATGAATGAAGAAAAAAAAGGAGCCCAAACCACACTACGGGGGATGGTGCCCAACAGCTGTCTATCACATCATGTTGCCCCACATACAGGATGAGGACAGCTTGCAAGAGAGTGTGTGGAAGCTTTAGAACACTTCTTTTTGAGCTGGCCAGATTTGGGACACCTCTCATCCACCCCCAAATGGCCATCTGTTATCAGCCGAGGAGTTAGTGCTGTGTCAGCCGGGGCTTCCAACAAATACTTCCTGTTATTCCATGAGTAACTAAGGCTGAAAAGTTTCAGGTATTGTTGCCAAACTCCCGGTGGTGCTTGGGGTTCTTACTGAATTATAAATAATCTCCAGACTCCAGAGATCAGTTTCCCTGGGGAAAATGGCTGCTTTTGAGGGTGGACTATATTGCATTATCAGTGCCGGATTAAACTGATGGTGGCCCCTAACCAAGGTCCACATTCAAACCTCTGAGAATTTCCTAACCTGGAGCTAGAAACCCTAGTTGTAGGAGGGATATCTATGCTGCAGCATACCGGGATTTATTATAATAATTATTATAATTAAAATGGCAGTGGGAACCAAATTCCAACTATCACTAATGTGCTCATGTCAAATGAAGAACAGGCATGTATCCTGTTGGCTGCAGAATCAAGGTGGGAATCCTAATTACAGTTGAACAGTAAGGTATCTCTGGGCTACAGATATGAGCAGAAGTATTTTCCTTGATTTGTTGTGTAAACATTTACAGAACAGGAAATTGGTCTAATAGGATCATTGCTTTTGTTCAGCAATCTAGATAACTGAATTAGTGTAATAAATGAAATATCTAGGGGATTGAACGATGAGATAACCAGGGCTTTGAAAGCAATGTCAGTGCAGTTTACAGTGGGGAGAGTTTTAGAGCTGAAGATAAAAAATGATTATACAGGTAGACCATGATGTGAGAATGGTATCTGACAAAACAGCAGTAGCATAATGTCAGAATGGTATCCAAGTAGGGAAATAATTGTACACAACAAAGGGATATACATGCTTTATTTTGATCCATTTGCAGTTTGTTTCAGATGAACAAATTTGGAAAGGCAGTGGATAAACTTTCTAAATACACTAAATATTTTAAATCTGTATTTGTTATTATAATTTTAATGCATGACTTTTTTTCTTATTAAAAGTGTTATTGGTTTCAATGGGAAAGATATTTTTGACTGTAGCTTTTCCCCTCCTCCAGCTGTGATGAAATTCTCCACAATTGTGCTCCCAGATTTCCTGCCCAGACTTCAGACAAATAAGAGAAAATATCACCATTTTATACGCACTTCAAAGTAGGCAGAGGCAATTCAAGAAAGCACATAGGCTCACGTAATATGCAACAGGATGATAACTGTATGGATCACATCGAGTGGGAGGGTGGACTAGTCAAGAAAAATTCTGGTTCTATAAGGCAGGGGTGGCCAATGGTAGCTCTCCAGATGTTTTTTGCCTAAAACTCCCATCAGCCCCAGCCAGCATGGCCAATGGCTGGGGCTGATGGGAGTTGTAGGCAAAAAACATCTGGAGAGCTACTGTTGGCCACCCCTGCTATAAGGCAAGAGGCCAATGTATTTTGCAGAAAACATGTTCAGAAAATTTATTTTTTTCACAGATACATTTTTTTCCACAGATATATTTTTTTTGCAGATAAGGTCCTGCTGCTCCACCATGATCTCTCCTCCAACTCTGATACAGTGAGTGAACTCAAGGTCCCGAGTGCCTCTTCTGGTTTGATCCTGGATCATTTCACTCCACTCAGGTTGGAGAAAGTCGACACGGTCCTTTGTACTGTCCGTCCCATTACCTGTGATCTAGACCCGTGTCTGTCCTGGTTGATACGTGCTTGTCGGACAAAATTGAGAGCCCCATTGCAGATGATTATCAACAGGTCCTTGATTGAAGGAACCTTTCCCGCGCTCCTTAAGGAGGCAGTGGTATGCCCTCGCCTCAAAAAACAATATTTGAACCCGGTTGTATTGGCAAACTACCGGCTGGTGTCAAACTTATCTTTTCTGGGTAAAGTTGAGAGGGCAGTGACAATACTGTTACAAGGATTTTTGGATGACGCTTCTGTCTTAGACCCATTTCAGTCCGGCTTCTGGCTGGGCCATGGGATGGAGATGGTACTGGTTGCCCTCATGGATGTTCTCTTGTGACATCTGGATCAGGGCGGCTTGGCAGTGTTGCTGTTGTTAGATCTGTCAGCTGCGTTTGACACAGTTGATCACCAGCTCCTGTCCCGCTGCCTCACCAACTTGGGGATTCAGCAGTCTGCCCTTCAATGGCTTACCTCTTTTCTCCAAGACTGGGGAGAAAGGGTGGCTATAGAGAAGCAGTCATCCCAGAGGCACCCTCTTGTATGTGGTGTCCCTCATGGGGCAGTTCTCTCCCCGATGTTGTTTAACATCCACATGCACCCCCTTGCCCAGATTGTCCAGAGATATGGGCTGGATTGTCACAAGTATGCAGATGACACCCAACTCTATCTATTGTTGGGAGGCCAGTCCAGCTGCACCTTGGAAGATCTGGACCTGGCATTGCAAGCCATAGTGAAATGGCTCAGGCAGAATCAACTGAAATTGAATCCAGCGACAGAGGTCCTGTGCCTAAGTTGCGGTGGCCTGGGTAGGGAAATCCCCTTGCCAGCCTTTGATGAGATGCTATTAGTGCCACCATCATGGTTCAAGAGCTTGGGGGTGCTCCTGGAGCCTTTGCTGACAATGGAGGCCCAGGTAGCAGCTACTGCCAAATCCACATTTTACCATCTTTGGCAGATAAGGCAGTTGATTCTATATCTGGAGCGCAATGACTTGACAACAGTGATCCATGTGATGGTCACCTTGAAACCTTGAAATAGACTACTGTAACGCCCTCTGCACGGGACTGCCCTTGACTCAACTTCAGGGGCTGCAACTGGTACAAAATGCAGCATCCAGGTTGTTAATGGAGCTATGTGTATGGGAGCACATTCAACCTGTGCTGAAAGCATTACACTGGTTGCCGATGATGTTCCGGATTCACTTCAAGGTGCTGGTTATAACCTTTGAAGCCCTATATGGCCTGGGACTTGTCTACCTTCAGGACCGCCTTTCCCCATATGCACCCCAGAAAGGTCAGGGTCTCAAAATCTCCTTAAGATCCCTTGACCGAAAGAAGCTTGATTGTCCACAATCAAAGTCAGAGAATTCTTGGTAATAGCCCCCACTTTGTGGAATGGCCTCCCTGAAAACATCAGGGCCCTGTGGGACCTACCACAGTTCTGCAGGGCCTGTAAAACCGAATTATTCAAACTCACCTTCAACGGTTAGGGGATGGTAGCTATTACCTTGCAGCAATGACAATCTCACTGAACTAATACAACGGAAATTAGAAACTTGCCATCTTGGACATTTAATGAATGGATTGATGATTGTTAATATGTATGGAAATGTTTTATTATATATTTTATTTTTTAATATTCTATGTTTGTTAATTGTTAATGTTTTTAAACTGTTAGCCTCCCTGAGCCCATCAGGGGACGGCGAAATATAAACCTGATAAATAAATAAATAAATTGTATTTATAATTTCAATTTGTATATACTGCCCTCTCCTGAATTCACAGAGCTCAGGGCAGTTGACAACAAAAAATATACAGTATTAAACCAAAGAATAAATAGTTACAAGTGAAAAATACAATTTCTGACTGGCAGAAGACATCATTTTTGATTGTCATGTCAGAGGTGAGGTGATTCCTTGTTCTGTTCACTATGGCACTGCACTGAACAACTCAAGAAGCTACTGAAACAAATTTCTGGCTCCCCCGTTGTTACTAACCCTTTTCTTTGTCTTCTGGGTGGGATAGCCAAAGCCGACTCTAAGTTGATGAATAGAATCAGCTGCAAATTGCCTTTTGATCCCTCTCCCACCCCACCAGACATCGCTAGGATGCAGCCTGTTTGTGATATAGAGGCATGAATAGATCATGAACAGAAAAAAAGCCCAGCGGTACATTTACTGCCTGATTACTACTGCCAAACAGGACATGAGGCAGGTGATCAAACATCCCTAACATGAGGGCTTTTTTTGTAGCAGGAACTCCTTTGCATATTAAGCCACACACCCCTGATGTAGCCAATCCTCCTGGAGCTTATAGTAGGCCCTGTACTAAGAGCCCTGTAAGCTCTTGGAGGATTGGCTACATCAGGGGTGTGGCCTAATATGCAAAGGAGTTCCTGCTACAAAAAAAGTCCTGCCTAACAGACATGCAGAAGTCTGGCTGAATACAATAGCCTTTGCTAGCTAATCTGCAAATGGTCCTCAGCAGCTCTAGATGGATCCCTGAAAGCGTACCTGGCACTAGGTAAGAGGATGCTCCATAGAATCCTGCTGAAACTGTCAATGGGATAATTTGACTCTAGAATTCAAATAATATATAAAAGAATTACTCAGACATTTGCTCTGTGTTCTGTCCCAGTCCACTCTGAAGGAATGAAGAGAAAGGCTGGGCCCCTGAGTCTATGCCACCATCCACAACACATTTTAGATTATGCTCGGGAATTCATTTGTCTAGTCAAAGGTATTTATTCTTTTATTTGTTGGCTTTTGTGTTTCACCTGAGTCCATTGACTCCCTAATTAGGAGGATGGAATTTAGCTCAAGTTCCAAACATGCCTTCTGCTTCTTTCTATGTCCTCTTTTTTAGAGTATTCATCAAACTGTTCTGTATAAGCTACCTCAGAGAAGAAAGTAAAGGGATAATTTTGCTTTGGGATTTTATCCTCACAACTGCTAAGACTGCAGGACAAATGATTTGTTGCCAAAAACAAGAATGAAATCCATTTAATACCTTTTATTAGGATCAAGCAAACAGACTTAAAATACTATGCAAGCTTTTGAACTTATCAAAACTATTCTGAGTTCAAAAAAATAAGTAATAACAGGTCAGACCAGAACCAATGGATTGAAATTAAATCAAAAGAGTTTTCAGCTAAATGTTAGGAAGAACTTCCTGACAGAGTGGTACCTCAGTGGAACAGGCTTCCTCAGGAGATGGAGAGCTCTCCTTTGTAGGTTTTTAAACAGAGGCTAGATGGCCCACAGACATCAATGCTGATTCTTTAAACTTATGCAGATCATGAGAGGGAGGGCAGGAAGGGTTACATCAGTGCCTTGTTCTTGTGGCCCCTTCTTACACACCCAGGAGAATGCTGATTGCCACTTTTGTGGTCAGGGAGCAATTTTCTCCAGACTAATTTGGCCAGGGATCCTGGAAGTTTTTTACCATCTTCTGGGCATGGAACAGGGGTCCCTCACTGGGTGGGTAGGGGGATGTATTTGTGAATTGCCTGCATTGTACAGGGAGTTGAATTAGATGACCCTGGAGGTCCTTCCAACTCTATGATTCTATCTTCAAGCACCTATTACTAGTGACAACTCCAGCTGAGGGCACTCCCCGTGGGTCATCACAGTTTGACTACAGACTTTGTAAAGTCATCAGTGTGGGACTAAACTCAATAATTTAAAGTTGTGATATAGTAAACTGCCTTCTGAAAAGTCTGTCTGCTTTCTCCTACTTTATCCAAGCAAGCATATGCCCAAGAAAAATAAACTTTAAAACTGTTTTGTTGATTTTGTGAAATGGTCTTCTCACCTTGAGCCACTGGAATATGCTTGCATTATAATTTAATCACCATGAAGAGTAAAGAAGAGTTAAAGGATGGGAGTCACACACTGAAAACAGGTTACAACTTTATTGATGTCAGTTTCCAACAATTTCATAAGAAGTGGTTGATTCTCATCCTACCCAGCTGCTATAAGGGAAAGCTGATCCAGCACACTTGTTGGGTAATTGAGGGAAAAAATAGGGTAGGATGGGAGATGGGAGTATGTTGTACTGCCTGTGCCTGTGATAACCAGACTAGAGGGCCTGACCAGTAGCTAGTTGCCATAGTAGACTAGCCTGTTTATTCTTTGGCTCCTTAAAGAAAATCCTTGGGGAATAGTGGAGGAGACCCCCAAATGTGACCCCTGTCTTATGCTAACACTGCTAATTGTGGACAGTAAATACAGTAAATTGAACAAACCAAGACAAAGCACTTTATTTGAGGATAGAAAAATATACAGACCCCCAGATCTGCTAGCATGGTTACAATTCTTTTTTAGTTCCATCAAAGACCATACCACACAACAGATTTTTAATGAATTGGGTTAGATTCTCCAGACTCAACTCGTCTTAACTCCAGTCAAGCAGCAGCTTCAGGGAACATCCCTTTTAAAGCCTGCATGAACTGACTCTTGCCTCCCCCCATGCCTTTTGTCTGAGCTGAAAGGCCCCAGTGGAAAGTTTGGGGAGCTTTTGCCTAACTTTGGAGCTGCACATGTTCAGAATATTCCACATGCAGCTCCAAAGTTATGCAAACAACTTCACACTGAAGCCATTCAGTTTCAGGAAAAATGCATAGGAAGATACAGGAGCCCACTCCTCCCCCACCATGCTACTGTTCTGAATAAAATCATTTCCTGTAGGCTTTGAAAAAGATGTTCCCTGCAGCTGCTGTATGGCTGAGCTAAAGGCACTAAGGGTTGGGGGGAACCAGACATGTTGAGTTCTCTGGTATCTGAGTGGGGACTGAACATCTCTAGTCCAGATCTCTAAATACTGTACCATGCTGGTTCTCCGTTACTGAGAATTCTCTTTGTAGGGATGGAGTGAAAAGAAATATGCCTGACAGTGACATTTTTTGTGTGCAGGACAATGCTATGGACAAGGATACAGGCACACACACATATCTATCAAACAGTGGTCTCAGATTGGACAGCATTTGTCACCTGACTAGCTGATGAGGGCCATTTCTGGTCATGTATCTTTAGGTGTTAACGTGAGATTTAATTTGGCTTTTCCTTTAACTGGACTGTGATGCAAATTTTCCATTGCTTGAATGTACATCTTAAGATGCTCCTCTTTTGTCTGGTGCTAATAGAATCTGCAAATTATACAAATTGCATGAGGGAGGCTCAAATGTGCATTGCATGTGAAAAACATCTACATGTGGGTCCCCATCTTTTCTTCATTATATAAGGATTACGAGAAATGAAATCAAGGGTTGTAGCTAATTTGTCCTGAAACTTTGTTAAAACTTCACATGCAACATGAGCAGTTTTCAGGGACCACCGACACTCAATTGTTGTATAACGTTTGTGTTGTATAACACAATTGTCGTATAACACTGACACACCATTGTTGTATGAACATGATAGTTCAACTTCCAAACTAGCTAAACCAAAGCACTGATATCAAAAGGATCGATGTGAATGAAATGTAAGTATTTCAAGCTTAATTGGATTGTAGACTGGGCTGCTCCTTGCACAGTCGGACCTACTTTAATGGTACTGCTGGTATTATAAGGGAAAGACTGATTTGCCCTGAATGGATGCTTTGACAGCCTGATGACTTTTTGAGATATATAACTCTTTTTAAAAATTAATCTATGTTCACACAATCCTTAGACTTATTTGTTTCTCCTTCCCCAGCCCATCTGTAAACATTTTGTTTTACCCCTTTCCTAATGATTTCATTGACAGGCAACTTCAAAAGCCAAGCACCAGCCTTCTTGTTGTAGAGGCTGCAAAGGGATCTGTCACCCTCAGCAAGCCTCCCTGCCACGAGCCATTTATTGCAACAAAAGGCACTGTGTTAACGACATGGCTCATCATCAGTCAGTCCTGGTGCAGGAGATGTCAAATCCACTGCTGGAGAACAAGGATAATGTGGTCTTTGCTTTTTTTGAAAAGAGAGATGGCAGGGGCTGGGAACAAAGTCATCAGTAAATTGGTTGATGATTCTCTTCTGCTCTTCACAGTAAATCCCCACTGCTGACCCCGTTTTGTTTCAAAAGGTTCATTGGTTTGTAATAGACTTGGACATTTTAGTCTCCCTTGTAAGATTTGGAGTAATAATGGACACAGATATACATGCAATGTCCACGTTGAGCTGTGAAATGAATGAGGGGAGAATATGGTAAGGTACTTTGGAACATTGTTGGGGAGAAAAGCAGGGTATAACTGAAAGTAATTAATCCTGTAAATGTAGAAATGGAAGGCATTTGTATAGTTTGTGGCCTGGATTAGATGCTATAAAGTCCTCCATAGATTACACGCTATACGATCTTCTGATGGAGGTTTTTGTGTGGAAGAAATATTGCCTGACCTGGCACAGCAATTTTGAAAGCCAGCAATTTGTGTAAACTATGTTCTCCACTACATTCACACAAACTGTTGTCACAGAATAGTGTTTGCCAATGCGGTGGCTACACTGGGTCAGATATAACTGGCTGTTTACCACCACATTGACGAGGACTTTTAGCATGGAGGATTTTGAAGTGTCTGAACTAGGATGCTGCGAATGTTGCCGTGAACAGAAGACCATATTCGACAGCCACAATCTCCTATGAGCCAAGCCTATTCAGCTCACTACTGCTCATGTTGAAAGCTACGAAGCAACTTAGTGGCTGCACTGTAGATGTGGTGGTGAAGTTCTTTCTCTTTGCAGTGGTGAAGTTTAAATTCCTCACCTTATGGGTGCTTTTGCAGGTGTGGCAGGTGAAATTGATGACCTCCATGGTCCTGGATCATCAGGTTAGGTAATTAAATGATGTTGGAGGGCAGCTATGCCTCCCATGAGGCTGTGTGAAAATGTACATGAATGCAATACCATGAACATCAAATTGTGGGATCTTTCAAAAACACAGTGCTTATTTATAAATTTATTTATTTACTCAACATTTATTAATACACATGTATGCAGAGGAAGGCTCAGTGACAACAGTGGAATGGGGAGAATTCGTAGACCTGTATGAAGATATGCATGCGTCAGACACTACCATCTGTGTTGTACAGTTTAAATGTGAAAAGTAACCCAACAAATAGGCCTGAACTTTGCCTGCCCACCCTTCGAATAAAACATGACATGGGCTATGGGTCAAATTGGAGGATTTATTTACATATAAGCTGATCTGCACCGCTCAGTTAAAGCATGGGTTGTATCTCGCTTGTTAACAGGACAAAACCATGCTAGCTCAGAGCCATGTCCTGAATCCTTCCAAACCTTTCTCCTTACCCAGCTTGAGAACCCCCCTACAAATCATTAGGGCACTTGCAAACTCTAGATCTCAACCTGTGCTCTTCTTGCCTCCCCAATTAGGGCCTAACCATTTATACCAGGCCTAACCAGTTACACCTCACCCTTCAGACCATGCAGAGCAGGTGAAAAAAGACCCCCCTCAGCCAATCTGAGTGAGGCCCAAAAATTCCTCCTCAGCCCTGTAACCAGTAATCAGCTAATCCCATATGATTACAAAAGAGGGCAGGCAGGTGGGAAGCTTGCATCTGGCTGGAATGGTGAAGGAGGCTGCTGCTGCCCTACCTGGCCATTGAGCCAGCCATTAGCCAGCATTCCTATGCTGAGCCCCAGCAGGCTACCCCCATCTTCATGATCTTTCTGAGGAATGGAGGACAGGCAAACACCTTGCCTCCCCAATTAGGGCCTTTGTCAACACTAATGAAAACTGGCTCCCTGCTTGCAGTTAACAAACAAAACATGAGCTCAACTCGCAGGTGTTTGAGCATCCACTGGTGTATGAGTCTTACAACTTAAATCATATGCAAGTTTACTTGGAAGTCTCATGCACCCCAAATCTAAAAGATTCAGGGTTACCTTGGGTGTCTTATATTTGCCCAATAGAAGAAGAAGAGGAGGAGGAAGAGAAGGAGGAGGAGATTGGATTTATATCCTGCCCTTTGCTACATGAAGGAGTCTCAGAGCAGCCTACAATCTCCTTTCCCTTCCTCTCCCCACAACAGATACCCTGTGTGGGAGGTGGGGCTGAGAGCTCTGACAGAAACTGCTCTTTCCAGAACAACTTCTGATGGAGTTATGACTGACCCAAGGTCACTCCAACAGTTGTATGTGGAGGAGTAGGGAATCAAACCCCTTTCTCCCACCAAACTGGCTCCCGTGACCATACCAAACCCACATGACCATATAAAAACCTTCCAGTTTGTTGCTTCTGATGATATTAGGTGGGTACTACTCTGAGTTCAGAAGAAATTTCCCAGAACAATATATCTCAAACTGTGATAGATTAGAACAACTTGTTCAGTGTTTTTCTGAGCATCTATCCACCTACTCAAAGTTATCAATTCCCTGTGGATGTGACAGTGATAATATAGCTGAGAAAGTGAAACTTGTACATGATTTGCAAATTGGAAAACTAACGCAAATGATTAGAACAGCATTTGTTCAGTTAATATCTTTAACAGACAAGGATCTGCTGGTGTTCAGTTAGGTTTAAACCAGGTAAGTATGCATAGGTTTGTGCTGCAATTGTTAATTACAGTTATAAAATACAGTGCTTTATTATTCTGGCATTTCTCCATCAACAAAGAACTAGGACTTATTGCTCTCTTACTGGAAAGAAATATAAAATCTCTGAAATGCTGCATTTTATCCGTCCTGTTTATGATTTTGTTGTTAACATGTTTAGACTGGAGAGCCAGTTTGGTGTAGTGGTTAAGTGTGTGGGCTCTTATCTGGGAGATCTGTGTTTGCTCCCCCACTCCTCCACTTGCAGCTGCTGGAATGGCCTCAAGTCAGCCATAGCTCTCCTGGGAGTTGTTCTTGAAAGGGCAGCTTCTGGGAGAGCGCTCTCAGCCCCACCTACTTCACAGGGTGTTTATGGGGGGGGAGGTAAAGGAGATTGCTTCTGCTCTGAGACTCTGAGATTCAGAGTGAAGGACAGGTGTGACGGTAATGAATGGGTTAACAAGAAAACTAAGGACGCATAGAGCCTGTGTCAGATGACCTGAGGGTGGGGGCCAGAGTACTCGGAACTCTCAGAGGTGATTGACAGCTAATGGCTGAGGGAGACTGCTGAAGAGAGCAGTTGGTCTGAGAAGGAGCTGAGACAGGAGCTGAGGAGAGTCTTCAAGAGAAGCAAAGCTCACTGTTCACTCTATTTAGACAGCCACGGGGCTGTGTGTGACTAGAGAAGAGTCACAGTAAAAGACCTGAGAGGTCACAGACACAGAGACACTTCTCTTAAGAGCTAAAGAGGTGGTTGAGGGAAAAATGTGGGTCTAGAAGTCTGAAGGGCTGGCAGAAGAGACACTAGTCGACTTAAGGGACTTGGCACATTATACCCAAGAGGCCAACCCAGAATAGTGTTGGAGAGTGAATCTATATGATCTGTGAAACCTGAGAGACCTAAGCGAAATTGATATTATAAAGCCTGAACTACGAAGAAACTGTTAACTGCTTGAGATACAATATAGCCCATGTATATATTTCCCATTCCCCAGTTGAAGACGGCGTGTGTATGTTAATAAATTTCTGTGGTTGACTTTAAAGTTCTCTGGTGCCAGTATATTGGGAAAGCTATCAAAGCTGCTGTGGTCCCCTACAAGCTAAGTTTATATCCATCTGAAAGCAAAACAAAAACCCCAAAGAGACTAGTATTGAGAAATCCATATTACACCCACCCCTTGAGTTCCATAGTCGTGAGGTAAAATTCAAAAGGAAGAACTGAGGCAGAAGAGGGGCTGGGTTAGCCATAAGCTGCAAATAGAAGCGATCCAGTGAGACCGCGAGGTGCACTGTTATAGCAGGATATAAATCCAATATCTTCTTCAATATCTTCTAGACTATTGATATATATTTGTCACTTTATAATCCATTTGTTTTTCTTTTTTGAAAACAGAATTAACTTTATGTTCTTTTGACATTTATGTGGTCTTTTTGACAATACTGGTGCAATAGTTGGCCTACATGTTACAGCTGCCAAGAAAGTGCCAGCCAGAAGTTATGTCAGCAATAAAATATTTGGCAGTGATAAGTGAGGATACTCCTCAAAGTGTAGAGATAGAGTGTCAGATGATAGGAGCTAGTAAATGTTATGGCTGGAGTTATGGCTGGACTGAAGAGGTTGCAAAGTGTGCTGAAGTCATTATAGATTTTTGATAGAGTATTTTCTTGGTGTTAAGTTACCCTTTGGCCTGATAATGGGCTTAAGCAGAACAGAATTTGCAAATAATCTTTGAGCTGAAAAGCCTGCAGGCAGTCAGTAAAACAACAAACAAAACAAAACAAAAATGCAACAAAACAAAAATGTCTGACAGACTTTTGAAGCATCAGTACAAAGCCCATAACATTGTAAAAGTGTCAAAATTCATTGGGAATTTGTGTTGCAGTAACTTTTTAGTTCACAATTTCACTTTTTAAAGCATCATCATGTCTACATAAATGTGGGGAAATTATGACAGACTTATTTGCTGTTCTATGATTGGAATTCCTGGCATGTAATTTAGACCTAAAAAACAGGCATGGGTCTGGGAAGATGTATGAATTCTGTTCCTCTACAGTACTCTTTGGGAGGGAAGGTAGCATGGTATAGCCTGATTTTGTCAGAAGCTAAGCAGGGTTCATATGTTGAAGGAAGACTCTACATGCACACACAGAAAATACTCTTTCCCTCCCTTGGTTGCTTTAGGCCTCCATAGAAGAAAAAGAAGGTGCCTCTACTGTGCCTCTCTCTCTCTTTTCCTTTAAAGCATGCTAAGTGGAACCATACCTGATGGGGAAATGGTGTGTGTTGTGGTGGGGGGGGGGCAACCTCTCCTTTCCCAGTGCTGTGGCCCTGATCCAGATCCTTGTCCCGCAGCTGCTTTTTAGGTCCAGGAATCTCTAATATCCCACATTCGTTTGATGTCAGCATTGGCACTTCAAAAACACATAACTTCTTTGGCAGAACAATCCTACCCTTCCCTCACTTGAAGGTATGTTTCAAGGGACTTATGTCTAATCAGCGTGCTTCATATTGCAGTCTGATCCTATACATGCTTACTGAAATGGAAGTCCCCTTGAATCTAATACAATTTCTTTCTGTATGTGTGTGTACAGGCATAGATTTAAATAAATGCATGTGTTTTGGGGAGACAGAGGCATTTGAGGATAAATGAGAGGGATGAATATATTTGAACTGAGCAAAGGAAATTGAAATGATGTCTCCAGAAACTGATGTCTGCTAATGAATTCAGTTTGGTTTGGCTATGCATTTTCCTGTGGTTAGAATATTGTTCAAAGAGCTTGATAATGTAGTATTTATTAAGATGAGGTGAAGTGCCTAGTGAGCTACAGCAGGGATCTGCATTGTCTTCTTTATTTAATATTGTCATTAAAGTTATAGCATAATTCTGTTAGTGAATAAAAATGATATTGGGTACATAATTCAATGCACATATTATACTAGACAGAAATGGGTGTGAGCAAATAATCCAGAAGAGCAGAACAATAAATACAAAATAATACAATGATAGTTTGCTTGCCAATATATATTTGGGAGTGGAAATTCTGTGGTCCAAAATACAGATGCTTCAAGGCAATATTAAAAGTGTAAGGCAGAAATTGATTTTTGTGTGTGATGGCAACTAATACATCAAAAACAAGATATAATTTTATGCTGGGAGTCTATTAAAGGACCTGCCCATTTGCTTCTCTTCTCCAAACTTAGACAAAGAGAGGAAGAGAGCCATAAAATGCAGAATATCAAATACATTGATTTCTAATCACAGCAGTCAGTTCCAGGTAATTTAACTAAGACCTCCTACAATCATTTGCGGGCTCTCTCTTTAACTTACAGTAAACACATGTGACTTCTGGTTGACTAGCAAAGTTAACTCTATAATTACTGAAGTGTTGCTTAATTCCAACAAAATGACATTGTACCTGTCTGAGGTCCCACCCTTCCTCAAACCCCACCCTCTCCAGGCCCTATCCCTTAAATATCCAGGGATTTCCTAACCTGGAGTTGGCAATACTATCTCCTTCCCTTTATCTACACCTCTGAATGCAGCTTTCCATTGTCTTCACCTCCCTGCAGCCTCTACATAGGAAAAAAATAATCTTTTGCCACTGTGGGGGTGGGGGACCAAAGCAGCTTACATCATTTTCCTCTGCCTCCTTTGATCTGAACAACCCTGTGAGGCAGGGTAGGCTGGAAATATGTGACTGCTCTGAAATCACCCAGTCAGCTTCCACAGCAAGAGCCTGTGTCTGGCAGACCCTGCTCTGAAAGCCTAACTCCTACGCCATCCTCAAAATCTACCACAAAATCTCCAGGAATTTCCCACCAGTCAGGACTGGCCCCAATGACTACTGCCTCAGAGGCTTTTAGTGATACCTTTCAGACCAACAGTCTGTCTCTGATAACATTGTTAGTCTTAAGCACCCTGCTTATCTGTCTACCCTACAAAGCAGCCATTTTCTCCAAGGGAAGTGATCTCTGTCATCTGGAAATTAGTTGTAATTCTGAGTGATCTCCAGCCCTCACCTGGATATTGGCAACAATGGTTTCTCATGAGGAAATTGTCGGTTTGGAGTCTATGGCTTTGTACCTGTCTGAGGTCCCAACCCTTCTTAAACCCCATCCTCTCCAGGCTCCACCCTTCAAATCTCCAGGAATTTCCCAACTCGGAGTTGGCAACCCTATCTTCTTCTCAACCAACCATCTGTGGGGCGAGGCTGAGGAGAGGAGGGAGAGAGGGAGTGACAGGAAAGAGGCAGGAAAGACAGTAAAGGTGAGAAAGCCATTCCCTCTGAGGAAATGCTCCCAGTGGTGCCAGGCTCCCTGGCTATTTCAGCAGCCTTTGGAGGCTGTGTGTGTTGGAAGGCTGTGTGGGCCATTGATATGGTGGCAAAGGTCTGTTGCCATTGGTGGCCACAGAGCTTTTTTTGTAGAAAAAGCCCAGCAGGGACTCATTTGCATATTAGGCCACATCCCCTGGAATCACCATTGTTTCACACACAATTGAAGATATCTTCAATTAATTATACTCAGTATTATTCAGTGGTCTTTTGACAAAGACATTGTTGTAATTGTTTAGCCAGCAAGAACTCATTTGCATATTAAGCCACAACCCCTAATGCCAAGCCAGCCGGAACTGCGTTCCTGTGCATTCTTGCTCGAAAAAAGCACTCGCTGGCCCCAATGTGGATAGGCAAATATGTTAAAGAGTGATAGCTACTGTATCGGAGCCTGCAAATCTAGGGTTTCTCTGTCCAGAGAATCTTAATTTCAATAAAATATTTTTTGATTTATAAAAATGTGCTCCGGCAGAAGCAAGCAAGGAAGGGAAATCTCTCCCTGCTCATCCACTTTCCCCCTTTTATCACACCAAGGAGCAAAAGGTGAGCAGCCAGGAGAAGGTAAGGAAGGCAAAATTAGTGGGGGGAAGGTGAGCCATTAAGGGGTGGGGAGCCCAGTTTGTTGGGTGTGAGACAAGCAGAAGACCAGTGCTTGCCCTTGAAACAGGTGATGGCATTTTCCCGCCCCCCCCAATTTCCAATGGGAGGCCAGAGATGGTGACAGATGCTTAATTATCCAATAATTGATACCCCACATCTTACCAATCAGGGAGCTGGGATTAGTTACTGCAAAAGGGGGATTATATATAAAAGATATATATATTGTATTGCAAACTGTTTTGTGCAAACAAAAGCTTGAGAAGAAATTGGGTAACGGAAGGAGAAAGCAGACTTATTTTAGCTTGTCCTATTTAGACTGGCAGAACTGTACATGGTGTTCTAATTCATTCTTCATTGATAATCGTGATCTATAGTGTATACATATGATGCTCGTTAAAGTCAATAGACCTTTTCTAAGCAGGACTGTTGCTAGTAGTTTACACCCTCAAATGGTGAATGAAAGATATCTTCAATTAATTATACTCAGTATTATTCAGTGGTCTTTTGACAAAGACATTGTTGTAATTGTTTAGCCATTGCCATAAGATTGTTTCTCAGTAAAACTAAATATGGAACTCCCTGGTCCAGAAGCAGCATACCTCTGAATATTAGTTGTTAGGGAACAAAAACAGAAGGCCTGGCTTGTAGGCTTTCCATGGCAAGCTAGCTGGTTGCTGTGGTATACAGGATGCTTGACAAAAGAGAACATCAGACTAATCCAGTAGGGCTCTTCTTATGCTCTTAACACCCTTTTGCCAGCAGTCATAAGATGGTTCACAAAAGAACTTTCAGCTAGACTCAACTTCTGCCCATTCTATAGAACCAGACTTGCCCATTGTATGTGTATATGTAGCATGTGCATTTTGAAAGATTTCTTAACTTATTTGTTTAGAAAAAAGTATGCTGCCTCCCCAGGAACCTGTCCCATGTGGCTTAAAAAACATAATGATAAAAACAAAACATTAAAAGATATTAATTAAAACACAGATAGCCAGTCATCCTGAAGTCAAGGGAAACTAGAATGGCTCTTGGCTTTGGGGAATAAGCAAGTGAGGAACAAGATACATGTCCGTGGGTGTCCTAACTGTCCACAGGCATCAAGGACCATTGATGTAGGGAAATCCTATGTGTATACAATTTGTATCTACAGAGGCAAAAAGTCTTGGTTACCACTAGTGCAACTCAACATATCAATACTGTGGTAGTGTAATGTCCTTGCAGATGACAAACAAAAAAATCTTTATATTTTATACTTTGGAAGGGTTTACATGAATCTGTGAGTGGAATCCATCCAGGTAATTTCAGCATTGGGTGGATCTGTTCTGCAGCATGTTAGGTTATGACTAGTCTAGAGTCCTAATGATGTAAAATTAGCACAGTTTAGTCAATTATTCAGTCTCTAACAGCAATCCTATTTTTTAAAAAAATTCTGAAACTATCTACAGCAGGCAACTTGAGAAACAAACCAAAGCACCTCCCCTCTCACCATCTATTTCAGGAATGCATTGATTTTGAACTTGTTTTAACACTTGATTTAAAGTTAACACTGAATACCTGGTTTTAACATTATTTTAGGACTTGCAGAAAGAAAGCTTCCTTTTCATAAAGAGCCTTTACTGTTATTTAAAATAAAAACATGTAATTGACCCCAGACTAAGATTCCATTTTTTGAACAACAAACTATTTAGCATATGTGTTTCCTTGACTTCTTAGCCTGACAGCCAAATAATTAATCATGATTTTTTAGTGCTGTTAAGCTTTCTCCGTCACCATTGCCTTCTAATTTCCCCCCTTAAAACAGTACGCCTTCTATCCTATTGACTCCATTGCTGGAGTAGCCATTACTTGCAGCATGTGCAGATCAAAAGGAGAAGGGAAAAGAATTCATTAGGGTGGGCAGTAGACAAAGTAGGGAATAGACTGTGAAAATGAACAGCCGTGTTGTTACTCCACTTGCTCTTTTCACTGCTAATGGTAGGAATTATAAGGGGCTGTGGAGATCTAAATATAGCTCAATGGGGATTAATCATGCAAGTTCTTTTGGGTGTAAGGGTTTGATCTTACCAGTTGTATAACACTGTAGCCCCATTTCTGCAAAATATTTTAAAGGATGCACTTAATTTTAATTGATGAAATGGACAAAATTCACAGTAGCTGGTGCATTCAGTGGCACTGATATGTTTAGGCTTTTCATTGTCTTACAAATGGAAAAACTGTAAATCCGTTCGTAAGCAGGATGATTGGTTCTCCCTGTATAACTGGTCCCTGCCTGGTGACCAGCACCACACAATTGGAACATAGTTTTCCCAGGCAGAAGGTGCCAGGGAAGAGGCGGATATAAGATAGATTGGCTGTTGAATGGGAAGGATAGAAGGACACAAAACAAGAAGACAGGCTGTGGGTTGTTTCAGGGACGGTAAAGAGGAAATAATGGGAAAGGTCCTCCCCTGCATATCCTTGCAGGTTCTCTCTTATCAACAAACCTAATTCACACACAACATGGCCAAATCTGTGTTTACTTAAATCTGGAGACCAGAGACATTAACAGGCAATGTCCATGAACAGAACTTTCTTCAAACATTAGAAAAGACTCAGGCTTGAAGAAAAATCTGAAATCTAAAATGTACAAGCAAATAAATTTGTTTATAAATACCCTGCCCCGCCCCCCAAATAGAAGCAGCATCTGTATCTTTAAGAAATGAATGAACTCTGCAGTGGCCACTGTGGGGCTTGCTAGGCAATCACAACTGTATTGCCAGCCTTCAAGTTTTGGTTTCTGTCAGTTAAAGAAATATGGAGGGGGCAGGGCCCTTTCCAGAGCTGTTTGAAGGAGGACTCATTGGAACTAGTCCTAGTAGTGATTGCAAGCAGGCCCAGCTACTTGCTACTATTCAGCAGCTATTCAAAAACAAAAAACAAAACAGTGTGGTATAGTTAGAGTTTCAGAGTAGGATATAGGAAACCTAGGTTTAAATCACCAAGCCATGGAAAAATCACTGAATCCTGTTATACCAGAGGTGGCCAAACTGCGGCTCAGGAGCCACATGTGCTCTTTCACAGATATTGTGTGGCTCTCGAAGCCCCCATCACATTGTTAGCCAGCTTGGAGAAGCCTTGTTCTCTCTTTTAAATTTTTTAATTAAGTTTGAATATAAAAAGGGAAATGTGGGGTTACAGAAGCAAAAAAGGAAAGGGGATACAAGATAGAAAAACATAAACAAATATACAAACAGAAGCAGCATATATACCTGTAACATTTCTACCTCAAGACAAAATACCAGATTCTTTCTACCTGAAAGCCTTAATGTTTTGCCCATTATAACCCTTTAATTCTACAGTCTTCTTATTTTGTTATCTAAACTTTTCATCTTCAGTACATACAAATGAGAAAAACAGAAGAACCAACCCTGAAATAGAACTGACTGGTTAAATTTAACATCATTTAAAATAAAAGCTAACTAGTTGGTTTATCAATATTAGCAGTTAACATAAGCATAAAAGGTAAATATAGTTCCTTAATGTTAATTCCTGGGTTTTCAGCGCCTTGAGCTAGGAGGTGGTCAGAGGAGCTTGGCTCCAATGACCCCCCTAATCGGATGGTAGGAGGGGTGCTACAGCCATAATATCCCAAGGGGGACCTTGGGGAGCCTCCCTACTAGCAAGGAACTTGACAGGATCCGAGAAACAATTGCAGTTGTTCCCTGTTTTTCCTGTCTGCTCCAGTGCTCCTACCACCAAGATCGCCATGACGGCAGCAAGAGGTGATTGCCCGACTGTTTTTCTCTTTTAATAAGCTTCTGATGCATCATTTTTCTACCTTAATCACTGGAATTCTACCACAAAAGTAAGTCAGCTTGATACCCAGGAAGACACCCCTGTACTTATTCCCAAGCCATGCACCCCTGGAATGTGATATTGCAATGTAACCCTAGAATATTAATTGGATACAGCAATGCCCATTTGAATTGGAATGGTCTTTCTTGCACATAAGGGAGACAAATCCAGTTCCTTCTTGACCCCAAAGCAGGTACGTAATGTGATTCTGGTTCACAAGGCAGAACAACATGATGCCAGCTGAAAGGTTGAGAAGCGTCCATCTTTCTGCTCCTGGGAATGAAAAAGTTTCGAGCTCAGAGAGTGACAAATGTGGGCACTGCCATAAAAATTCCTCCACTCTTTTGGCAACCTTTAAAAGTCCTGTTATCTAAGCATAAGGAAATAAGATTGACCCAGGAAACCTCCAACACAAATAAATGGCTTATATCTGGTACTCCTCAGGACAAGACAGCAGGAACACAAAGGTTAGAGGCTAAGTACTCCTCTTGTTGTGAATGTGTGGTATAACCTGTAAACAGATATCACAATTTTGACTCTTAACAAAGTTTCTATTTTTCTTTAATTAATTTCTAAGGCCATCAAAGTCAACCAGTCCCCTGACCACTTGATGGATGCCTATCCATGGTTGACACTAAGAGAGAAATCTATCACTTTTGGGGAGCTTCAAAGGAACCAGTTTTGGGAAAAACAAGGCCATAAAGTCATTTGGCCAGTGTAATTAAAATGTCTATGTTGGGGTATGGATCTATGATATGAATGGTCTCTGATTGGATATTACACATATGACACCCCGATTTTCCATTGGTGTGACACTCTTCCCCCTCTATGGGTACATTAATTGAGTGATGTGACGTAATTTACCCTAGAAAACAGACAAGCCAACCTGTCAGGTTAGGGAAAAGGGAAGAACGGGAAAAGAAGGAGAATAGGGTTCAGGAAAGCTGGTTGCAGAAGAAGAAAAAGGAAGGAAAAAGGGAATCCCTTCATCCTCTCCTTCCTCCACCCCCTTCCTACCCTCACCCCCCCTTCTCCTCAAGAGAAATCTCCCTCCAGAGGCCTTGCATTTCCTCTGACTGAGCCTACCCTGCAAAGATCTAGGTATTGTATCACCTTCCCCCATCCTGCTTATTCAGCTAACCTCTTTGTAATTCCTCTTGTATGCTTGAAATTGTTTGATTGGGATGTAACTATTTGAAAACTTATGCTATAATAAAATCCATTATTAACCAAAGGATTTTCAGTGGTCTATCTCCATAGACAAAGACATAGATCCCATGCACCTCACCTCTCATAGGCCTACCATTTTGAGCTAAGAAATATTAATATTCCCCAATAAAAAGTTGTTTGAGGTGTAACAAGCTTTCTAATAATACCAGTTAATGGATCTTTTAACATAAAAACAATTGGAACTGTTCAAAAAGAAAGGTGAAGAGGAGGGAAATTCCCCCCCCCCTTTTTTTCTCCGCAAGGAAGGCTTCAGAAAGCAAAGAACAAATTGGAAACTTTCAACAATTAAAACTGGACTGAGCAAGATATTGGAATTGATTTGGTTTATAAATAAATAAGCATCAATGAGATCACCTTTTGGTTACAATACGGTCTGAACAAAAACGGGATATGCTTACAAGAGAAATGTATGCGATGCTTAATTAGGATTGAAATGGTTATAATTGAAATGCAGGAGGAAACAGGTTAACTGGGTCTTTGAACTATTCTCTAACTTTAACAAACTAAGGGTTTTTTTATGGAGGAAATGGCAGCTCAAATCAAAGCGTGTGATATTATGATTAACATAACCTCCTTAAAGCAGGAACTTGGTCATTTAGCAGAGTTGGTGCAACACCAGACGGGGACTTTTATTTTGAAATACAGTGAAAATGAAAATATACATGAGTAGAGTAATAAAGAGTCCCCAGTGATGTCTGTCAAGCTGAGGGAAAAAGCTAAAGATTTGTTGGGAAAGGTCTGAAAGAAAAGCAAATGACATATGACTGCGTAGTTATAAAGTTGAAACAGAAATCAGCATCCACTATAGCCTGCCCTGGAGGATGTGACGAAGTGGTGACCATACCACTTTCAGCAAAATGCATGGAGATAGCAAGAGGAGAAAAAGCAAATTTCAGCAAGATGATCAAATTTTGGAAAGTGTTCAAAAAGAAGAGATTTCAAATTGTTTTGGGGTTGTTTTTTGCTCCACCTTTTTTTTTACATTTAGCTGGTTAATACTGAATCAATGAAAGAGGCTAATAAGTAATTCTATAATGGCAAATGAGGCTTTAAGAATTGAAATCCCTTTCTTCAGTTTGTTATAATTATCTATGGAAGTTAAATAGAATAATGTAATCAAGAGTGGGCTAAAGAGATTACATGGGTTTTTATTTACCTAAAAATAATCAAGTATGGGAGATGAGGTAACTATTGCATATTAACTTGTGTTTTTCAGAGCATTATGAAAATAGCATTTAGAGTCTCCAAAATTTTTAAAGAATTCTAAATGTTTAAAGTAGATTTAAAAAGTCAATCTGTGTAAATTTGTAATAAGACAGGCTACACAAATATTTTGTAATCTTAAATCTGCTCTTGATATTTCTGACAGGAGAAACTGTCCATAACGAAACAGAAAAAGTACTGTGTTTTCTGTTTTTGCTTTCTCTCTCTTCTAAAAATAAATAAATTTTTCTCCTTACATGGCATTTTTCTATTTACATTGCTTATCCAAGTCAGCCGGCAACTTGAGAATGCATTTAAAGTTAAAGCTGCTTTCTTTCCACCTCTTTACCCATTTATTTGCCTCCCTCCTTGTCTTGTGGCTCTCTAAATCTGATGTTCATGTCATGCGGCTCTCAAACATCTGACATTTATTCTATGTGGCGCTTACATTAAGTAAGTTTGGCCACCCCTGAGTTATACATTCTTAGCCTAATCTACCTCATGGGGTTGTTGTAAAATGGAGGAGAGGAGAATGCTGTAAGATGCTTTGTGTCCCAAACAAGGAGAACAGTAGTATATAAATTAATTAAATAACAACTATTGGTGAATCTGTGAGGCAAATTAAAGAAGTTTGTTGGTGAGAAGGAAGAAGAGAAGGAAACAGGGCAAGAATAGAAGCAACAAGGGTTTTCAGAGAAGAGAACAGGAAATAGTGTGGAGAGAGGCATATAGAAAAATGTGAGGTGCTTCCTGAAAGTCCTTATGTGACCCCTGCTGCCCAACTGGGCCTCACCTGGTGACTGGCATCCCACAACTGAGCCAGTTTTCCCAGGCAGAGGCTGCCTGGAGAGGGGAGGATAGAAAGCTGAAGATGGTGGGGTGGAATAAAGAAGGGTTGTCTGGTAGGTGGAAAGGAGAGAAGAAAGCAAGAAATGGGAAGGAGCTATGGAGCTTTCAGTGAAAAGAAAAATGAAATACTGGGTGTGTGTGTGTGTGGAATTGATATATCCCCTGCAAGTTCTTGAGAGTCTTCCACTTGCCAATATATCTAGTTCTCAACATGGTCCCATCTGTGGAAATTTAAATCTGGAGGTTGAGGGCAAGACAGATCTGTCTACAAACATGAGAAAGGCTCCAAGTTTGCAGAAAAATATGAAATCATTTTTTTTTAAAAAATGAGGGGTTAAAACACCCCCAAATGATAAAAGGAGTGCCTTATTTTTGTTTCAATGCATGTATATTTCCTGCCAACATGAATTTTGTTCGGACTTGCCAATGCTCAGGGATGACAGTCTGAGGAAGGAAGCCAACAGTGGTCCACTTCTTAATTCTGTGTAGCTGTACACATTAGCAGCCAACTGATAGGGCTAATGGGGTGAAGTATCCGTCCATGTTCTCTATGTGGATGACATAAACGTGGTGGTGAATAGATATGACAGGGGAACATATTGTGTTCAACAGCTGTGACTACCCATGAGCTGAGGTTCAGATCTGTTTGTGAGTCTACCATACAACTCAAAGAGCTGTTGAGCGGTTTCATGGCTGTGTAGTATTGTTTCAGTTTCATTTCCTGCTGCTTTGCAAGCCACTTTGTGACTTGCAGGAGATGAAACCAGTTCTGCCTCAGGTTATGAATTGTTGGATCTAATCAGATTAAATGAGTTTGGGCAAACACAAGCATTTGTAAAATAACCTCAGCAATAACAAGGACATAAATGTACATAAAACAGTAAGACTTCATTTGAAATACAGTTTTAATGCATAATCAGCAGCTGCTTAGCAGCAAGCAGTAATGGCAGATCTGTAGGTCAGTGAGAAATCTTGGACTGCCATTGGGCTGTGTAAGAATGCGCACATGTGCAGTACTGCTGACTGCACTGTACTTCACTGTCTGACTACATGAGAAGTTATCTGAAAAAGACTTAAGCTGCTCATGAACAGCCAAAACAGGCCATTGAAAAATCAGCTCCCTGCTTATGGCTGGCAGGTAGGCAAAGCAGCAGCCAAACCAGCAGTATGAACATTTCAAATTCTCTGAAAGGGAGAGTTGTTGCAATTCCTCAGAGGTCTGGAAATAATCCTCTTTAAGGACCTATGACCAGAAAATGAAGGGGGGGGGAGTATTTGGAAACTAACCATCCCAGGGTTAGGAAAGAGACTAGTGCAGATGCAGCCCCATTAAGGACTGGCCTCCTTGGCCATCAGTGGGGAATTGGGAGGCAGCGTTGCCAGCTCCAGGTTGGGAAAGTCCTGGAGATTTGGGGATGGAGCCTGGGAGGGCAAGGACCTCAGTGAGGTACGATGCCATACATTTCCCCTTTCAAAATATCCATTTTCTCCAGGGGAACTGATCTCTGTCGTCTGGAGGTGAACTGTAATTCTAGGGGATCCTCAGATCTTACCTAGAAGCTTGGCATTCTTATCAGAATCCTGAAGTCTTGAATGTGGAGCAAAAATAATCCTGGGGACTATGAAAATTATACTTAAACATAGTCTCTATGGAGTGACTGTAATGTTTTGATCTCCTTCCAATTAGTACCAAATTCAGCTGAGACCATCAGCAAATGCATCCCCTTACTTTCTCCCCTTGTAGGATTGCCACAAAAGTATTCCATGAAGAAAGAGGAAGAGTTCTGCTGCCACCTCCTGGTTATTGGCAAACAGTACTGTCTGCGTTTTAGGTGAATTTTATGAATGAACGATGTTCTTTAAAGATTTCTACAAATAACTTCTACAGAAGCTTCTTCCACTGGTTTCCTCATTCTTTTTGGTACGCTTCACTGGAGTACACTGTGATAAGTGTTGAGGGAGAGTTATGCTGCAGTCTTCTCTAGGTAATATTTGTCCTTGATCAGCACAGCATTCTCTTGGTCAACTTTTTGTTTTGTTTTGTGTTACTATGATGTCAGAATTGTTCCTCAGGTTTTGGATATAATTATGCACATAAGTAAGTAAAAACAGTAATGAACCACATAAACAGGAAGGAGAGTCAGTGAGGGATTGCCAAACAAAACAGAAAAGTCTTCACCAGTTGACATAAGAGAATGATAGAGGGGGAGACATGAATCTCTCTAGCAAAGGAATTCCATAATTTTGTCATGACTGAGAAAGCCCTTTCTAGCTTCAGATGTGGGAGACACCAAAAGCAGTGCCCCTAAAGGGCTGGGATCAGATGGGCAGTTTAAGCTGCCCCAGGGATGGCAGGCAAGTAGATCTAAAAAGTGCGTCCAAATGCACACATTGCTGTCCCGTACTCACCGTGTCTTGGCCTGAATGAAAACTGCCTCAGAAAAGTACCACTTCCAAAGTGATACCTAATTTCTAGGGTGGCTCCGAGACACCTCCCCAGCTGTTTGGATGGCCAGGAAGCACCCTGGGAGTGGCAGATGGGCACATGATTGCTCTGGACACTCCTCCAGGGCTCACGCATCCTGTCCCTATTCCAGGGGCAGGCCGCACACTGTCTGAACACTTCTGGGTGCTCCTATTTCTGCTGGCTCACTTCCAGGTCGGCTTGCTGCTGCCCTGAGCTGGTGGTGTGGACTCAGCCAAGATGACTTTAGTGGCCCTTTAGGTTCATATGGGAGTAGGCAATTTGCTAATTCCAGGACTTTAAAGATATATTCCAGCACTGTACATTGGATCTGGAAGTAAATTGGAAATCAGAGTAGGCTGAACAATACTGAAGTGATATGGCTTCTAGGACCCTCTTCAGTCAGCATTCTGGTCACAGCATTTTATATCAATCGTAGCTTCTTGGGCAACCCAATGTAGTTCATTGCAGTATTCTAATCTAGTTGCTACCAGGGCGTGCACCAACATGACAGGTTTTTTTTCCAAGGAAAGTCACAGCTGTATCACCTGCCAAAACTGATGGAAGGGACTCCTGGTTCCTGCGTCACCTCCTTATCCAACAGGTGACCCAGATCCAACATCACCTCCAAGCTATGAATCTGCTTCTTTTGAGTAAGTTCAACCTTATCCAATTTGCTACTTGGTCCCTTCTGTATTGGTGTCAAAGGGGGGAGGAAATTAATCACAGGGGGTGCACACCTATAGGCATGTGTCCTGTGATAATACATAATGCTGGACTTTGCACAATGTTTTTCTCTGCAGTCATAGCTTTGAAGATCTATGCTGGCAATCCAGGGGCTTCTCTCAGAAGCTGGGTCTTCATTGGGAATCCAGCATCAATCTGCTCAGCTCTCTCCTTAACATACCCAGACTTCAACTCATACTCTACCTACTCACCCCTTGTGCCTTGAAATTCTGGTAGAAAGCACTCAAACTTATTTGTCCATGGATAATGAGAAGTCAAAAAGTACTGCCAGGCCAAAAAGAGCATGCTCTTTCAAAAGTAGTGCTTTCCCAACCAGGAAAGGTTGTATATGTAGTCCCAAGTCAATTTTTTCCTCTCTATCTATTATAGTTCCATCTTGTTTGGATTAAGTTTATATTTGCTTTGCTGCATCTGCTCTGGTTAGACTTCACCTAGAGTATTGTGCTCAGTTTGTGCACTATGATTTAAGAAGGATATAGATAAGCTGGGACATGTCCAGAGGAGGGCAATAAAGATGGTGAGAGGACTGGAGACAGTCCTACAAGGAAACACTGAAGAATCTGTGTATGTTTAGCCTGGAGAGGAGATGACTTAGAAGAGATATCATCACTTTTAACCATCTTCAAATATTTGAAGGGCTGTCATATAGAGGATGGTGTGGTACTGTTGTCCCAGAAGAATGGACCAGAACAAATGGGTTTAAATCAGGCCTTGGATTCAGTGGGAGCTCACAGGAGCACAGCTCCCGAATCTTTCTGAGAGTTCCACCTCCTCCTTCTGAGAGTTCCACCTCCTTGTCCATTGAATAATAGGTGCAGCTGCATAACAATCCTGGATGAGCTTCACCACCTATTTTTCTACAAAATGACCCCTGGTTGAAATTAAATCAAAATAGGTTTTGGCTAAACATTAGGAAGAATTTCCTGTCAGAGGGTTCTTCAAAGGAACAGGCTTCCTCAGGAGATGGTGGGCTATCCTTCTTTGGAGGTTTTTAAACAGAGGCTAGATGGCTATCTGACAGCAATGCTGATTCTGTGAACTTACACAGATCATGAGAAGGAGGTTAGAAAGTACTTAGTTCTCATGACCCTTTCTTACACACCCAAGGAAATGCTGATCTCCACTTTGGGGTTAGGAAGCAATTTTCTCCAGGCCAGTTTAGTCAGGGACCCTGGAGGGGTTTTTTGCCATCTTCTGGGCATTGAACAGGGGTCACTGAGGGTGTGGGGAGAGGTATTTGTGAATGTCCTGCTGTAAGCAAAATTGCTGAGGTCTCCTCTTTGATGGGGAAATTAGCAGAGGATGACCCTGGTAGAGCTTAGGAGGGATCTTTTACCAATTTATGGAGGTGCAGTGTCAGAAAGAAGACTCCAGAATAAATATATTTTAAAATGTTTACTTAGAAAAATATGTAAAGATACAATCACACATTCAAGCAATCAAATACTCATAAACAAGAGGCTAGGAAAAACAGAGATGATTGATAGGGATTTGTAGAAGCGGGTAATACTATCTGTCCAGATATGTAAAGGTCCATAAATCCATGAAGCAGAAGACATGAATGTGGAAAGTTGCCCAAACAGAGTTTGGGGGTGCAAGTCTGTGGTAGCGTAAGACAAGACACACTGAACTAGCAGACCACATGGCCTTCTATTACCAAATTTGTGTCTCCAGGCAATGTTATCAGATGACCCATGACAGAGGTCAGGTTACTTATGACACTACATGACACCAGTACATGTGACCCCTGATGTCACCAAAATTGGCAGGCTCCCAGGAGGTTGACAAGATTAGTAAATCATGATGGGTTTACCTAACTTAAACAAAAAACATAATCTGGGGCCAAATTGCTTCCTATTGTGACACCAAAGCTAAACACAATGGGGACGATCTCCATGGCTGGAACTGGTCTTTGTCCTACTGAAGTTGTATTGTGTATGTAACTGCTGTCTGGCAGGAGCAATCTTTTGTCCAGGTGAGAAGATGAAATTAACAAGACCTTGGTGTCTTCACATTTGCATCTGCATTGACATACCCTGAGTATGTGGGGCTCTTGCTTTACCTTCATGGCAGCTGAGCAGGAACAAGATGGATACAGGATTTCTTCCATCATGGCTTCTAGCAAAAGTTGCTCTTGGGCACTGTCTTCTGTTGACAGGATCATAGTTGTGTTCTGCGTGGCTTGGCAGCTTCTGAGGGAAGCCTGTTCTGGAGTCCTTCTATGCAGAGAGATGTACAGTCACAGCAATGGCAGGAACAGGCAGGGAGACCTTCTCAGCTTGACTGGAGTGCTTGCTACTTGGCCCCACACAGAGTAAAATGTCCATGTGGAAGCTGGCACAAATGCCAAATACTTAAGATCAAACAGGATTTGCTGCCTATAGACAGTAGGCAAGTGGGTTTTTATTATTAATGTCCATATTGGGTTAGTTCTTATACCCGATGTTTTTCTGATTATCACTGAATGTTCATAGAAGCAGTTTGCCTATGTTCACACAATGTAAGTTCATACTGTAAGTGCATAACAATAAGAGTCCTGTATCTCCGACACTAAGCCAGAGTAAACTCAGTCCACAAATAGTGAAAAAGGGGGTCCATGGAGTCTGGCACCAGGGCCAGGGTGAACATAGTCCATTAAAGATGAAAAAGGGGGCTCATGCTTACACTGCATGGTGCAGGGAGTTGGACTAGATGACCCTGGAGATCCCTTCCTATGATTCTGTGATCTAATCCTTCATTGACTGACAACATTGGCTCAGGGTTCCGATACTATCTCTGGGATAACCAACTAGAGAGGTGGATATGAATATTATCAGTATATTGGTGACACATTCCTCCAAATCTTCAGATGAACATTATTTTCACATTACCACCTGAGGTAAGGTGGCCCATAACAACATTGGTGTATAACAACATCAGAGGTCAGCCCTGACCTAGATAGCCCAAGCAAGCCTAATCTTGATATTTCTAGGAAGCTAATCAGGGTCAATTCTGGCAAGTACTTGGATGGGAGACTTTGTTAGAATACCAAAGATAGAGGTAAGGGCAGGCTTTATTCAGCTGCCTCTCTGAATATCCTCCATGCCCCCAGTAGGGGTCAGTCATCAAAGTCACCATGACTTCCAGGTGCTCTCTCTCTCTCTCTCTCTCTCTCTCTCTCTCTCTCTCTCATGCACACACAAATACCTCCAAAAAAGAAAATTCCATGAAGTCCAGGGGAATTTCCTCTGTCAAGTAGTGCAATAAGTGATTTTTTAAAAAATGAAAGTCTTACAACAGCTTTTTTCAATGCCATGGGCATTTCCCCATCATTTTAATATGGCATTAATAAAATGACTTTTCATTGGACTGGTATTTCTGTGGGAAATTTAATAAGCCAAGATTGCCAAGGATCAAATGAACCAGTGGTAGCTTTTAGTTTAGCATATAGGCTTTAGTTCTCATGAACCTGCCCATATATGGAATCAGCCCCTTGATCTACCAGGGTCAGTATTGTTTCAATTTGTTTTCAAACATCTAACCCTTTTTTGACTGATAGCATCTGTTTGGGGGAAAAATGGGGCAGGGAGGATGGACTCCAGCTCTCCATTTCTTCTTTAGCTTTACAAAAATGTGTGCCATAAGTATCATACTACTAGGATCAAGGTCATAGTCTATTTTCTGCAGCATTCTACACAGCCAACTGTTAGAATTACTTAAATGAGAAGTTCACAAATAGAGGAATGACTACTCTCCTTTTGCGACTTCTGTTCACTGAGCCTTCCTCTAATCAATGTGACTTGTTTCCGTATAAAGATTGGACTGGTTCCTGGTAATGGGAGTGGAGGCTAGAGGGGTGTCTCTTATTTTGTGGAACATTGTTGAGGATAGCATCAGTACTACTGTTAGGAAGTGCAATTTCCATTTTGAGTTCTGGTGTTGTTATTAGTGCTGTTGGAAAAATCAAACAAGCTAAGCCATGTGCTATCAGACAGAAACTGAAACACCAGTGGAATTTCCTTTTCTGAAATGAAACACATAGATAATGGTAAACCTAGTACAGCAAAGTATCCTACCCTTTGCACTGAAAAGTAAGCCCAGAGGGTAGAGAATGGAAAAGTTTGCAAAAAATACATTGACCATTAAGAACCTTCTGAGATTTCTTTTTATTTTTCTCTGTCATTAAACTATACCCTTGATTTGATCATATTGACTCACCCATCTCAAACTTAGCTGTCTAAATAGTTCTTAATTAAATTATTTAGCATTGTTCAGAGACTCTTCGATTGCTAGATTTTATTTATAGACAAAAAATATGGAGAAATTAAAGGTGGTAGAAAGAAGTCCTGGAGCTAATCTCTCCATGAGGCCCAGTATTTAATATTATTGTTAAAGCAGGGAAGTGAATTCATGAAGCTGCCTTATAGCTATTCAGACCATTGTTCTATCAAGGTCACTATTGTGTACTGTGACTGGCATTGGCTCTGCAAGATCTCAGGAAGAGAAAATTCTCCTCCTCCTTCTCCATTAAATTTACATCATCTATGTTCTGTCCAAGTTGCTATCTCCACCACAGCCCCCAGCCCCTCAGCCAGATTAACCGTGATGGCATCCGACCAGCTGCCCATCAACAGATAAAGCTATCATCAGGGCTGGCGTGTGGCAGTAGGCCAAGTAGGTGGCCGCTTTGGGCACCACTTGGCCTAGGGGCACCATAAGAACATAAGAGAAGCCATGTTGGATCAGGCCAACGGCCCATCAAGTCCAACACTCTGTGTCACACAGTGGCAAAAAATGTTATATACACACATACACTGTGGCTAATAGCCACTGATGGACCTGTGCTCCATTACACTGTGGCTAATAGCCACTGATGGACCTGTGCTCCATATTTTTATCTAAACCCCTCTTGAAGGTGGCTATACTTGTGGCCGCCACCACCTCCTGTGGCAGTGAATTCCACATGTTAATCACCCTTTGGGTGAAGAAGTACTTCCTTTTATCCGTCTTAACCTGTCTGCTCAGCAATTTCATCGAATGCCCACGAGTTCTTGTATTGTGAGAAAGGGAGAAAAGTACTTCTTTCTCTACTTTCTCCATTCCATGCATTATCTTGTAAACCTCTATCATGTCACCCCGCAGTCGACGTTTCTCCAAGCTAAAGAGTCCCAAGCGTTTCAACCTTTCTTCATAGGGAAAGTGCTCCAGCCCTTTAATCATTCTAGTTGCCCTTCTCTGCACCTTCTCTAAAGCTATAATATCCTTTTTGAGGTGCGGCGACCAGAACTGCACACAGTACTCCAAATGAGACCGCACCATCGATTTATACAGGGGCATTATGATACTGGCTGATTTGTTTTCAATTCCCTTCCTAATAATTCCCAGCATGGCGTTGGCCCTTTTTATTGCAAACGCACACTGTCTTGACACTTTCAGTGAGTTATCTATCATGACCCCAAGATCTCTCTCTTGATCAGTCTCTGCCAGTTCACACCCCATCAACTTGTATTTGTAGCTGGGATTCTTAGCCCCAATGTGCATTACTTTGCACTTGGCCACATTGAACCGCATCTGCCACGTTGACGCCCACTCACCCAGCCTCAACAGATCCCTTTGGAGTTCCTCACAATCCTCTCTGGTTCTCACCACCCTGAACAATTTAGTGTCATCCGCAAACTTGGCCACTTCACTGCTCACTCCGAACTCTAAATCATTTATGAAGAAGTTAAAAAGCATGGGACCCAGTACCGAGCCCTGCGGCACCCCACTGCTTACCGTCCTCCACTGCGAAGACTGCCCATTTATACTCACTCTCTGCTTCCTATTACTCAGCCAGTTTTTGATCCACAAGAGGACCTGTCCTTTTACTCCATGATTCTCAAGCTTTCTAAGGAGCCTTTGATGAGGAACTTTATCAAAAGCTTTCTGGAAGTCAAGGTAAACAACATCTATCGGGTCTCCTTTGTCCACATGTTTGTTCACCCCCTCAAAGAAATGCAACAGGTTAGTGAGGCAAGATCTTCCCTTGCAGAACCCATGCTGAGTCTTCCTCAATAACCCGTGTTCATCAATGTGCCTACTCATTCTGTCCTTGATAATGGTTTCTACCAACTTTCCCGGTATTGAAGTCAGACTGACTGGCCTGTAGTTTCCCGGATCTCCTCTGGAACCTTTTTTAAAGATGGGGGTGACATTTGCTACCTTCCAGTCCTTAGGAATGGAGGCAGATTTCAATGAAAGATTACAGATTTTTGTTAGAAGATCCACAAGTTCAACTTTGAGTTCCTTCAGAACTCTCGGATGTATGCCATCCGGACCCGGTGACTTATTAGTTTTTAATTTGTCTATCAGTTGTAGGACCTCCTCATTTGTCACCTCAATCTGACTCAGGTCTTTCAACACCCCTTCCAAAATTAGTGGTTCTGGGGCGGGCAAAAAGTTCTCGTCTTCTACAGTGAAGACGGAGGCAAAAAATTCATTTAGCTTTTCAGCCATTTCCCTATCCTCCTTCAGTAATCCTTTTACCCCATGGTCATCCAAGGGCCCCACTGCCTCCCTGGCTGGTTTCCTACTTCTAATATATTTGAAGAAAGTTTTATTGTTGGTCTTTATGTTTTTTGCAATATGCTCCTCATAGTCCCTTTTTGCCTGCCTGATCACAGTCTTGCATTTGATTTGCCACAGCCTGTGTTCCCTTTTACTAATCTCACTTGGACTGGTTTTCCACCGCTTAAAGGAGTCCTTCTTACCTTTTACAGCTTCCATTACTTTGTTTGTTAACCACGCAGGCCTTTTCTTATGCCTGTTTGTGCCTTTCCTAACTTGTGGTATGTATTTTATCTGAGCTTCTAGGATTATAGTTTTAAATAGCGTCCAAGCTTTCTCAAGGGTTTTGACCGTATGTACCTTTCCTTTCAGTTTCTTCCTCACATGCCTCCTCATCTCAGTGTATTTACCCCTTTTAAAGTTAAACGTGGTTGTGGTGGTCTTTTTGGACAACTCCCTATTTATACAAACGGTGAAATCAATAACATTATGGTCACTGCTCCCAAGCGGCGCAATCACTTTTACATCTCTCACCAAGTCTTGGGCATTACTTAGGACCAAATCCAGGATCGCCCCACCCCTGGTAGGTTCTGAGACCATCTGCTCCATAGCACAGTCATTGAGAGCATCAAGAAACTCAATCTCTTTCTCTCGACCAGAACACATATTGACCCAATCAATCTGCGGGTAGTTAAAATCACCTATTACAACACAGTTTTTACGTTTAGCCGCTATCTTTAAGCCTTCCATCATATTATAATCGTCCTCTCTCTTTTGATTTGGTGGGCGATAACAAACTCCCATAGTTAAATTTCCTTTTGGGCCCTCTATTTCAACCCAAAGCATTTCTAAAAGTGAATCTAATTCTCTGATCTCAGCCTTACTGGACCGTATATCCTCTCTGACATACAGAGCCACCCCACCTCCAACCCTTCCCTCCCTATCCTTCCGATATAGCTTATATCCAGGAATCACCGTGTCCCACTGATTCTCCTCATTCCACCAAGTTTCTGAAATTCCCACAATGTCTATGTTTTCTCCCAGCACTAAACATTCCAATTCACCAATTTTACTTTGAACACTTCTAGCATTTGCATACAAACATCTATAATTTCCCAGGCGAGCTAGGCCCGCCACCTTCCTCCTGCCGCCTCGAGACACTGGCAGACAGTCCATATTGTTTGTCACCTTCACAGTGGACAACTCCGGTCCGTTACCCGGTAGAAAAATAGCAGCTAACCCTTCATCTCTTGGAGACGAGTCCTCCCGAACCAGAGACATTTCATCTCCTGTCGGCTTTCCCCCAAGATTTAGTTTAAAAACTGCTCTGCCACCTTTTTGATTTTAAGCGCCAGCAGCCTGGTTCCATCCGGGGACAAGTGGAGACCGTCTCTTTTGTACAGCTCCCGCTTGTTCCAGAAAGCATCCCAGTGCCTAACAAACTTAAACCCTTCCTCTTTACACCATCGTCTCATCCACACATTGAGACTTCTAATTTGTGCCTGTCTCTCCTGCCCTGCACGTGGAACAGGTAGCACTTCCGAGAAGGCTACCTTGGAGGTCCTGGCCTTAAGTCTCCCGCCTAGCAGCCTAAATTTTTCCTCCAGGACCTCACGACTGCATTTCCCCACATCGTTGGTGCCAACATGCACCACGACCACAGGCTCCTCCCCAGCACTGTCTATCAGTCTATCTACTACACGCGTAATGTCCGCTACCTTCGCACCAGGCAGGCAAGTCACCATACGGTCAGTACGCGGTTTCGCCACCCGGCTGTCTACTTGCCTAATGATCGAATCACCAACTACCAATACCCCCCCTCTCCCCCTGCTCAGGGATGGTTCCTTGGCGCGAAAGGATTCCCGCTCACCAACCGAAGAAGAGGTCCCTTCTGAGGGCGCATTCCCCTTATCCTCAGCACGGTGCCCTGTTCCCTCTCGACCCTCACGCTCTCTGGCAGCAACGGGGCTGCTACGTTCAGAGCGGGGCTCATCTAATACGCCCCCGAGAGTCTTCCCCAAGTGCCTAACTGACCGTCTCTGCTTCTCCAGGGCAGTCACCTCGGCCTCAAGGGTACGAACTTGTTCCCTGAGGACCAGGAGCTCCTTGCATCGAGCACACACCCAAGACTTCTGTCCTTTGGGCAGATAGTCATACATGTGACACTCAGTGCAAAACACTGGAAAGCCCCCAACCCCCTGCTGGCATTCTATCTTCATTGTATATATATATATATTAAAATATACAGTCCTCTTTAAATGCTGTTTAAGTGGCTCCCCTTCTGGCGGGTCAACTTACCTAAACTTACCTTATTGGGAACTTACCTTATTTGGAGAACAAGGAAGCCAGGGATCTGGGTTCCTGCTCCTTAGAGAGCCCCTAGGCGAAGAGCCACAGGCCAAGAGCCCTTTGGCAAGGCGCAGCTTAAAATGCAAAGAGGTGGAGCAGGGCACTCCTCAGCAATCACTCTCAATCAGCAGCAATCACTCTCAATCTCTTTCACCCTTAAGGCAGTCAACCAAACAAAGAGCAGTCAACCAAACAAAGAGCAGTTCCCCAGCTATCACACCTTAGAATTTTAGGCAGCCCCACAAACCTTAGAATGTAGTCCTTCAAAACTCAGAAATTCTCAGCAATTTCTCCAGCTGTCTCAGCTATCAGAGCTGCTCTGCTCTGCTCCTCCCAGACCTCTGTGAGAGGTGCCCCCTCTCCCCGCAGCCACTGCTGCCTTCCCACCGCCACCTCCCTGCAGCTGCTGCTGCCTTCCCACACCACCCCTCCACTGCTGCCTTCCCGCCGCCTTCCTGCAGCTGCCACTGCCTTCCCACCGCCTCCCTGCAGCCACCGCTGCTTTCCCGCCACCTTCCACTGCCTCCTCGCAGCTCCCACCACCTCCCTGCAGCCGCTGCTGCCTTCCCACCCCCTCCCCGCAGCCACCACTGCCTTCCCGCCACCTCCCCATGGCCACCGCCTTCCGCTGCACCCCCCCTCCCCCAAAGACGCTTCCTGCTTCAAAGGGAGCTGGCAGCTGAGAGCTTGCGCATAGCACAGGCAGCCTGATTACGTCGCTTTTGGTGACATCATCAGGACGACACGGGGGTGGTCGTTGGCCTAGGGGCACCAGAACCCCTAGCGCTGGGTCTAGTTGTCATCACCATGTTTGTCATGATTTGTGCTGTGCAGCAGAGGCCTACTGGGCCTAGAGAGCCTGTGAGGCCTGTGTGAAGCAGTATGAGAAACAGCTTACAAGCCCCAGAATGTCCTGCAAGGGGTCAGTGCCATTTTTAGGCAATCAGATTCCAAGTAGGCTGTGAGGCGATTGTTTAAGAGATCTGTGAGGAGAAAAACTGTGTTCTTTTCTCCCTGGGAAGTCAAACAAGATGAGCTGCTGCAGGGAAGGGACTGTCACTCTGACGAAAAGAGAATGAGCAGGCCGAGGCCTGGTAAACTAACAGACTAGGGACTGTTGAGTCTAATTGCATTAGGGTCTTTCTGTTTGTTTTTCCTTCCAGGGCCGGATCTAGGGGAGGGAGCAGAGGGGGGTGTTTGCCCCGGGCACCAGTGGAGGGGGGACACCAAATTGGGTATGGAGTCCATTGTATTCTATGGGACCATAAGATAGAATGGCCCACAAGGGGACGCCATTTTTTAAATTTTGCCCCCCCCCCTCAAAAAACATGTAGATCCAGTCCTGTTCCCTTCACCCACGTTACTATTTAGTTTAAGTACCTTATCTGTAACTTGCCCTATTAATCTCATTTAAATAAACATTTAATTGTTCTCTTTACTCTGTCTGGTCCTCACACCTATTTTTATTGGTCAAGACAAGGGAATCTGAAGGGCTTGGGAGTCCAGAGTGGTGGCAGCATCAGGTAGTACCCCATCTGAGTCATGACAATATTAATGACATCCCAACCCAAATCTCCATGCCAGCTGGGCAAGGGGGTGCATTTAGATGTTAACATTGGAGATAGAATAGCCCCCTGAGTCACCCCACTTCACCTGCTACCTGATCCTTTTAACTGGAGATGCCAGGGATTGAGCTAGGACCTTCTGCACACAAAGCACATGCTCTAACACTAATCCACAGCCCTTCCTCACAAGTGGGGAAACCAATTCCTGCTAGGGCCATAAAGGTCTGCAACTTAGAATGAAAGAATCACAACCAACTTCTCTCTTGTAGACAGGGTCACCAATTGGGAGTGGACTAGGAGGACAAGATACCCATGTCACTCTGGAGGACCATGGAGTTGGGCATATCATTTAACCTGCTTTTTTTTTTCTTCCCCATACCAGCTCATGGTACAGATGGAAAAAACTGCCATTAGCTGGAGGATTCACTGAAAGTTTTTCTCATCATGTGTTTGAAAATGTCTTGCTGTAAACTTGTACCTTGAGTCATTGTTCAATGCAGACCTCCTCTAAGGAAGTTCCATTTTGCTTTTGGTGTATTTTCCCTGGGAAATTTACATGCTGTATTTTTTTTCTCTCATATGCAGTTATATGTGAGGCACTTTCATTTCCCCCTTTCTTCAGAAGGGAGCAGATCCATCTGATAATATTCTGCTGATTTGCCGATCTGAAAAGGACTGTGGTTTGATTGCTGGCTTTATCAAAGACAATCAAAAGGAAGGTTATGAAGCAGTTTCAGCCCTTTGTCTTAGTACTCAAGTGTCTAATGTATAGAGCCTGAAGGTGTGTGAACTATGAACACCAATACCCCTTTAAAATGATTTCAAAATGCTGTGAGAGCCTGATCGTGATCAGGCCCACAGTAGTGGCAGGGTAAGTTGCTCCCCCCTCCCCTCCCCCCCAGCCTGTTCAAGTGCTGAAAAATTTGCATTTAGTCGTTTTCTCCAGTTCTGAGGTGATCTCAAAGTTAGATGACTTAAATAAGAACATGAGAAGCCATGTTGGATCAGGCCAATGGCCCATCCAGTCCAACACTCTGTGTCACACAGTGGCAAAATATCCCCAGATGCCATCAGGAGGTCCATCAGTGGGGCCAGATCACTAGAAGCCCTCCCACTGTTGCCCCTCCCAAGCACCAAGAATACAGAGCATCACTGCCCCAGACTTTTCAGGGCAATTCTAAAATTGAAGGGCAATCTTAACACTTTCTTGGGAGTACTTAAAGTCAGGTAGCTTTATGACCTTCTGACCTACAAAATTTGAGGAAGTTTATTCTGTCCTCTTCCCTGAAGCAGTCACTGCTCCATTTCTAGAAATCTGATCATGCTTTGTTGTTGCTGTTTTAACATTGCTGGTTGGGCCTGAGAGGGGTTCACCCTCTGCCCTTGAAAAAAATTCAGTCATATAGTTGCCAGGTAGGACCTGGATGTCTATAACAACCAGGACTTTTTAGTAGAAAAAGCCCGGCAGGAACTCATTTGCATATTAGGCCACACTGCCTGGCATCACTATTGTTTCACACAGGCCTTTTTGTGGAAAAACCCCAGCAGGAATTAATTTACACATTAGGCCACGCCCCCTGACACCAAGCCAGCTGGAACTGCATTCTGTGCACTCCTGCTCAAAAAAAGCCCTAGTAACAACTGATCTACAGATGACCAAGATCAGTTCCCCTGGAGACGATGGCTGCTTTCGAAGGTGAACTGTTTAGCATTATATGCTGCTGCGGTATACTGGACCATAGTCCCTTTAAATGAGGCTTGCAGAAAGCCCCCAAAACAGCTGAGTGGCAAGGTGTCACTCCCTGCTGTGCTGTCTTCTGCAGTCCCTTTAAAGGGGAAAGCAGAAAGTAGAGGGTTAAGGGGAATCTGTCCCTTAAAATCCCTGTTTTCTGCTCCATCTACAAACCATCACAAACTGCCATGAACCACTATAAAAATTAGTGGAAGCTCATGTCAGTAGATCTGTCATGAATTTCTGTTTGTAAATCACAAGCAGGGCAAAATTTGTGATGAATTTTGCTTTGTGATTCGGTTCATTCCCATCTGTATTCTTAAACTAGGGGTCTGGAAAGCTGATCAAGCTGTTTGAGGCCTGCAGTGCTAATATCTTTCTTGGTCTCATAAACCTTACACTTCTGACAATGATGAATAGTGGGTTTTAGGAAAAGTAAGGCATTTGGCACTATTTATCTCCAGCCCTGGGTATGCCTACTGTTTCAAGTGCAAATGCAAAAGGAGGGGTTGTTTTAGATTGACAGCTGTATAAGAATCAGTATTCCACCTTTATACAAATGGAGAAGTGTTTCTAGAACATCTTCTAAATGCAGTAGCCTCTGCAATATTAGAAGGGAAAAGTATTAGGGCAAAATCAGAATTAATTGGCTCTGCTTACTGTTGATTCTTTTTTCCTGCTCCCATTACTTGCCTTTGCCTTCTGTTCTGTCATCCCCAATAGGTACCAGCTGACACCGTGTACCTCAAAAAAACATCTGAATCAGCACTTTAGGGTTGCGATCACAATGGATTTTACTGTGTGAACTGCCAAAATCCATTGGAAAGTGGATTGAAATGCATTATTTAGTGGGTGTGGTCATTGGTCACAGCCATGGAGAACCTTTTCTTTGGATCAGAACTTCATACCTTACAGCCTATCAAACCCATCAGCTATGTATGGCAGCTTGTTAGGGACATAATAAGCATCTTTTTGCCTCCTGGCTGGGACATATGGTTACCAGGTCTCCTGCTATGACAGGAGACTTCCCATTGTTGTTTCCTGCCACCCTTGCTTTGTCTGGAGGGAGAAAAAATAGTTCAAAAATTGATGTTGGCACAATGTTGTGATGTCACTTCTGGGTTTTTCCATGTTGCAGCATTGCATTGATGGCACTCCCATGTCCCTACCCCACCCCACTGACCATTAGCTGTAGGACTACAGAAACATGGAGGTTGCCAAGCATTTGTCATAGCTGTGCTTGCTATAGATTCATAGAGTTGGAAGGTACTTCCAAGGTCATCTAGCCCAACTCCCTGCACAATGCAGGAACTTCACAAATATCTCCTCACACATCCCCTTCCTGACCTCCTTCTCATTATCTGCCTAATTCACAGAATCAGCATTGCTGTCAGCCATTTAGCTTCTGCTTAAAAACCTCCAAGGAAGGAGAGCCCACCACCTCCCAAGGAAGCCTGTTAACTGAGGAACCACTCTAATTGTCCAGAAGTAGTAGTTCTTTATTCACGGTCATCCGACCAGCTTAATACAAACAAAAACAAAATCATTCCAGAAGTTTTTCCTGATGTTTAGTTGAAAATTCTTCTGATTTAATTTCAACCTATTGGTTCTGGCCTGACCTAGGAAAACAACTCTGCACCATCTTCTATATGACAGCCCTTGAAGTACTCGAAGATGGTGATCATATCATCTCTCAATTGTCTCCTCTCAAAGCTAAAGATACCCATCTGCTTCAACCTTCCTCATAGGACTTGGTCTCCAGACCCCTCACCATCTTTGTTGCCCTCTTCTGGATACGTTCCAGCTTGTCTATATCCTTCTAAATTGTGGTGCCCAAAACTGAACACAATACTCTAGATGAGGTCTAACCAGAGCAGAGCAAAGTGATACAATCACTCTGTGTGATCTGGACACTATACATCTGTTGATACAGCCCAAAACTGCATTTGCCTTTTTAGTTGCATTGAGAAAGGGATAGGGACTGTAACTCACACCATTGTATTGCTAATTATCACTGGAAGTACACTCCATACTAGGTAGTGTCTATACCGCTTGATGTATCATGTTTAAAAGCTCATGCTTTGTTTCAGGTTCATCTGAAATTTCTGTTTGTTTTCGGATTTCTGTTGTCCAAACTCTATTGTATTGTTCATTGGATGACCCAGCTGGTCGTACTTGACTTACAGTATGTAATCTACCTTGAGTCTCAGCAAGAAAGGCAAACTATAAATAATCAAATAAATAAAACAAGTAAATAATAATATTAAGTGATAGAAGAAGAGATTGGATTTATACCCCACCCTTCACTACCCGAACAGATATACACCTTGTGAGGTAGGTGGAGCTGAGAAAACTCTAACAGAAACTGTTCTTGAGAGGAACAGCTCTGTGATAACTTGTGACTGACTCAGGGTCACATCAGCAGGTGCATATGGAGGAGTGGGGAATCAAACCCGGCTCTCACAGATAAGAGTCTGCACACATGACACTACACCAAGTTGGCTCTCCAGTGATTTGTGGGGTCTTATAATTCTTAGTACTCAGTATCAGTGTTTTAAGAAAATTGATCTAGGGCAACTGGGCAGTTATGCAACTCATTAGAGTGCATATCCTAAATAATATTGAAGAAGAAGATGATGATGATGATATTGGATTTATACCCTGCCCTCCACCCCAAATCTCAGAGTCTCAGAGCAGCTTATCATCTCCTTTACCTTCCTCCCCCACAACAGACACCCTGTGAGGTAGGTGGGGCTGAGAGAACTCTTGCAAAAGCTGCCCTTTCAAAGACAGCTGTGCAAGAACTATGACTGATCCAAGGCCATTCCAGCAGCTACAAGTGGAGGAGTGGGGAATCAAACCTGGTTCTCCCAAATAAAAGTCCATGCACTTAACTGCTACACCAAACTGGCTCTCAGAGAATAAAACACAGATATTTTTTATCAGTACTTAACGGATGACTCAAAGCCTGTTTCACAAAAGGTCTGCATTGTGTGGTTAGACCATCCATCCTGCACACACCAGTGCAGGAAATCATGCTCTGGCAACCCAATGCAATTTATCTCTTCCTGACTAGAATTTATGACTGCTTTGACCAATATAATACCACATCTCCTGATATGGTCATTAACTGCACTCAGTGGTCTAGACATGACTGGTCATTTGCAGTAGTCTAATCCCAGTTTCGATGCAGAAGCTTGGGAAACCATGGGTGGTCCTGCCCATCAACAAGAGATGAGCATGAATCAGTCCACAAGCCAAAGTTCATCACAAACTTTGCTCAGTTTGGAGCCCCCTAACTGTTGTTCAGGGAAGGTGTCTTTCCCAAACATTTACCAGACTTTTGTCCAGTTTGGTTCAGCTGCTCAGGCCATTTAAGCCTAACAGCCAAGCAGTGCAAGCCTGCCTGTCAGCAAAGGGGTGGGGAATCACCTAGGAAGGATTAAAGTCATTTAAACCAAACAGCAAGGTGGATGTGCCCATCAACTCTTAGGTTTAAATATATCGTGAATAGATTCCTTATGGAAGGGTGCTTTCCAGCACCTCTCAAAGAGGCAGTAGTCCACCCTCTCCTGAAAAAAATCGACACTAGATCCGGCCGAATTGGCACATTATCAGCCAGTCTCAAATTTACCCTCTTTGGATAAAATTATTGAGAGGGCAGTGGCGTTGTAGTTACAGAGCTTTATGGAGGACGCTTCCGTTCTCGATCCCCTAGCTTTTGCCTAGGCCATGGGAAGGAGACAATGCTGGTCGCCCTGGTGGATGACCTCCAGCGGCACCTGGATAGAGGTGGCTCGGCGGTACTGATGCTGTTAGACCTATTGGCAGCGTTTGACACTGTTGAATATCGGTTGCTGACCTGCCGTCTCGCCAACGCAGGGATTCAGGGGTTGGCCTTACAATGGCTTTCCTCTTTCCTTGATGGTCGGGGACAAAGGGTGGCGATTGGGGGTGAACTGTCCCGGAGACATACACTTGATTGCGGGGTGCCTCAGGGGGCAGTGCTCTCCCCAATGCTGTTCAATATCTACATGTGCCCCCTTGCCCAGATTGCCCGGAGGAATGGGTTGGGTTGTCACCAGTATGCTGATGACACTCAGCTCTATCTACTGATGAATGGCCAGCCTGACTGTGTCCCAGAAAATCTGGACCTGGTGTTGCAAGACGTGGCTGGATGACTTCAGCCAAGTAGATTGAAGCTAAATCCAGCAAAGACAGAGGTCCTTTGCTTGGGTCGTCATGGCCCAGGAAGATAAATCTCCCTACCGGCCTTTGACGGTGCGCCATTGACAATGGCACACAGGGTCAGGAGCTTGGGGTACTACTGGAGCCTGCCCTGATAATGGAGGCCCAGATAGCAGCCACTGCTAAATCCGCATTTTTTCATCTTAGGCGGGTGAGGTAGTTGGTTCCCTTCCTGGAGCACGGCGACCTTGCAACAGAGATCATGCAACGTTCACCTCGAGGCTGGATTACTGCAATGCCCTCTACATGGGGCTGCCCTTGTGCCAAACCTGGAAGTTGCAGCTGGTGCAGAATGCCACTGCCCGGCTGTTATTAGGGCTTCCCAGGTGGGAGCACATTCAGCCGGGACTCCGGGAACTGCACTGGCTCCCAATAGTATACCGGGTTCATTATAAGGTGCTGGTTATTACCTTTAAAGCCCTATATGGCCTAGGACCTACCTACCTTAGGGACCGTCTCTCCATACGTGTTCCTCAGAGAGTACTTAGATCTGGATCTCAAAACCTGCTAGTAATTCCTGGCCTATCTGAAGTCAACCAGAGATAGGGCCTTCTCAATCGCAGCCCCCTGCTGGTGGAATCAGCTACTGGAGGAGGTGAGGGCCTTGCGGGACCTTGGGCAGTTCTGCAAGGCCTGTAAGACTGTCCTCTTCCGGTTGGCATACAACTGACCGGTATTTAAGAACTGCGGAGGAAGGCTGTTAGAATAGCACCAAACTGTTAGACTGTTTTTTCTGGTTTTATAGTTTTAATTATTGTAAATTATTGAATGTGTTTTAATATTTACTAATTTTATTGTTCCCCGACTCAGTGGGGAGGGCGGGATATAAATCGAATAAATAAAATATAAATAAATAAATGGCTGTGAGCCATTAAACTTGTCAGTTTCACTACCCCCACTTTGAAGCAAAATGAGTTAAATGGCTACCAACTCTTTAACCCTTCCCAGGCAATCCCCCCACTTTCTCCCAGCTGCAGCTTGCTACAGGTGGGAGAAAGGGGGGTCCAAATTGGCCAGTTTGGTCAGGATATTTTTGTTTGGTTTGGTTTGAGGTTCAGTTTGGGAACTTTCCTGAACCCCAAACTGACATTTTTAAGTTTGTGCCCATCTCTAACATCAGCAGATTAAAGCAAAAGGCAAGAGCTTGCATTTTCTTCTCATCTTGGTTTCAAAGAATCCTCTTGGCTTCATATCAGTCTGAGGGGGCACATACTTTACATTTAAGAAGTCTTTGTTTCATTTCCTAATACCTCCAGTTAAAAGGATATCAATTAGCCCACCTGGGAAAGACCTGGCAAAGCCTAATATCTTGGAGAGCCACTATCAAGTCAGCTGAAAGCATGACATTAGATGGACCAATGATATGACCCAATGTATGTTCACATGAAACACTGACTGAGAGATACTGCAGCTATGACATATCTTCACATAATGGCAATTAGTAGTGTCCATGACTCACATGAAAAATAAACCCCAATTCTGTCATTTCAAGATTATGAGATTGTAGAATATATTACAGACATAACAAAATGTAACAGTCTATGCAGTTGTGTGTGCAGAATTCAAGGTGAGGACCTTAAATAATAATTCTCCATCTGTACTGAGAGATGTTCGCAAGGTGTGTATAACACAAAAGGGATTGGGTGAGCTGATGGAGATGTGAGAGGATTAGCCAGATGTTGCCAGCCAGCTTTGAGTATGGAGATACTATACCTGATGAAACTCATTGTTTGTACACTCGGTGCACAAACCCCCTTCATCCTGCCACAACCCTCAGGATTTATTTATTTATTTGGTCAATTTATATTCTGCCCTTTTCCATATGGGCTCAGGGCGGATCACAGTCATAATAAAACAATTAAAACACAGTAATAGCTCAATAATTTACCAATAAAATACAGCTACAAAAAACACAGAGATAAAAATTATTGCTAACATTAAGACTCATCACAGCCCTTCCTTACATCCATTAGCATCCACTCCCATCTCTTGTTTAATCCTGGGAACCTATTCAGTTCACCCCAGAAGGCCATTAACAGTATTTAAACCCATTATACTCTTAGAGGAGAGACAACCCCTCCAAAACAGCATAAGTATTGGAACCTAGCCACCCTTAAAGTCTACAATCTGTTGGGTGCCTAGGCAGGTTACACTCCCATTACACTAGTTTTGGGCCTTTTTAAGCACATCATGCTGGCCATGCATGCTTCTCCCTGCAACCCCATCTGCACAAACGTCTTCTCATCCGGAGAGGTAATATCACCCCAAAACTGATTCTCACTGTCTCTATTTTCCAATCCTTATTTTCCAAGATTCTTGCTTGTGTATATATTTTGATTGTTTAAAGTGTGACTGTATCTCAACATATTTTTAGTAAATACCTTTAAAATCCTTTTATTGAACTGACCTTGGTAGAAAAATCTTTGAACCCTTCTGGTTCCCCCGGACCCATAGCTAATTTCTCCAGCAATGGGATGGGACCAGTTCTGGTAACACGGCTTAATCTATTTCATACATTTTTGAAGGGATATGATAAAGATGCACCAGTTCTTTTCCAGTGTCTGCACATGCTGAGAATTTGGAAATCATGTGTATCAGGAACATAATACTCCTAAATTAGGATTGTCAACCTCCAGGTGGTGACTGGAGATCTCCTGCAATTACAACTGATCTCTAGGCAACAGATACCGGTTCACCTGGAGAAAAGGGAAACTATGAAAGCTGGATTCTATGGCATTATGTCCCATTATATACTCCCATCTCAAGCCTTGCCCTCCTCAGGCTTCACCCCCCCCAAAAAAAAAAAAATTACACGTATTTCTGAACCTGGAGGGCTGGCAACCCTACCTAATATGTGTGGTTGTCATATTATCTGAACAGGTGTACAGGGGGACCACACATATTTTGCATATACATGTGGGTTCTGTACAGACAAAATGTGCTCCTGATAAGTGCTCATTGGTTTTTCAGTGTGCGCAGACATAGAGTCTGAAAAAGGCTTCGTTATTTTGTCCAGGGGAAACCATGCCTAAGTTATGCTGCCCTGTGGAATTTTACATTGCTTGAGGAAATGTACCTAACAATATAACCATTACTTTGAGTATTCCAGTACCCAAGTTAATAATAGCAACTGGTTCCTCCTTAACGTTTCTGAGTTGCTCTGTTAAATAGGTAGAAACTGAGCAGAGCCTAATAAACATGAGTAGCCCTGGAGCTCCCTTCAACTACACAGACCTCTTATTTAGTTTGTATTTTTTTAATCACATCATCCATCACAAGCATTTGTCACAGCTTGCTGCTGTGATTTCCAATTGCATTTACTGTGCCGATTCATTTAATTACATGGTTTCATGTGCACAAAAGAAGTTTTGTTATGTTTATCATTTGTTCGGCACACATTTTTCAAACCAATGTAATTGGCAGTCATTCTGCTCTGGCCTCTTGGGTGGGTGGGAGGGATTCACAGCTTCCAGATTGCGAAAGCAAAGATACAGCTTGCTCAACCACTGTTCAATAGGTTTTGTTTATTTCTTTCTGGGTGAAAGTCATGTAAAACAGAAGTCCCTTTGCCGCAACCCCCCCTCCTGACCCTCACCATACTAACATGAAGTTTGACCTGAAGCCAACTTGCTAATCAAGAAGCTCAGTAAATATTATGCAGAACACGTAAAAAAATGTTCCATTTGCATACTAGCGTCCCCATATTGCATTTCAGCCAACACTGGTCTTCATCAAGCTGTACAGCCGTGAATCTGTTGTGACAAAAACAAAATCTGGCCAGAATGCTGAAGGAGCTCATTATGTGGCTGCTAGTACCTAGAACAAAGAAATTGCCTTTCAGGATTATCCAGGAATCTGTCAGTGAATCCAATGGGTAACCACATACACAGGTGATTTCAATATTTACAGCACAGAATATGTGTGTATGTTTTATCTGGACAAGAATTAGGGCTATAAATCTCCAGGCTGGGCCTAAATAGCTCCTGAAATTACAACCAACCTCCAGAGATCAGTTCCCCTGGAGAAAATGGTTGCTTTAGAGGGTGGACTTTATGGCATTATGCCCCAAACCACACCATCCTCAGGCTCCACCCTCAAAAACCTCCAGGAATTTCCCAACTAGGCTTATCAGTCCCCAGGACTGGGCAGGGGATCCCCCAGTTTTTCAGGCTCCTCCCTGCCACCAGCCAGCTGACCAGCAGGGGGAAGCCCCGCCCCAACAACCACCATGTACCTTCAAACCTTGGCAGATTTAAAAGAGGCTTGCAACTATTTGTGTTTCTGAGTAGGTGTGTGCTCTTAAATCTTGGCAGGAAAGCTGCAGGGGGGCAGGGTGATCATACACATCCATGTTGCTCTCAGTCCCTCTGTTTGGAGGAACACTCCACACCCTAGGCTGTTCTTTCATTTTCCTGTTAGTCTGAAGAAGTTGGTTGAAATTCAGCCGTGTGAGTAAATTGCCCAGTGAGATCACAAAAGAGTGTGCTTGCTAACTGTGTTTGCTTTGCCTGTTTTGTGAGTGTGTGTGAGCATATGGATTATAATACAGTTATGACATGTTGTAGTGCTGATAGCACTGCATAGAAAATGCCAGCAACAACAACAACAAAAATTAAAGAGCATGAACATATAGCCCGAATGGCAGAAAACATATAGGACTAATCAAGAACAATACAAGTTGTCCAACCAAAATAGTGCATTGTATGTTTTAACTTACTTGTATTTCTATACTCTTTCAGAAATACCTTAAGCATTTATAGCATTTTTCTATATTGTGAGATCACAAGAGGTCTTCATATAATGTTTTCTAAGGATAACTGTCCATGTGGTCTGAGATCACATATTCAAAACATCAAAGTTTGTTTCCTCCAAACAGATCCTACAATCACATGGAAGCCACTGCTGATACTTAGGTTTGCCTTTATGTGTATGAAATATATCCTTACTAGTATAATATACCCTTACTAGTATGGGCTGCCAGGATAATATACCCTTACTAGTATGGGCTGCCAGAATAAATGCTGAATAAAAGAATGAGACAAAAAGATAACACATGCATCAAATATAAAAGGTAATTTTGTCTGGGATCCTATGTGGAACTTACATTGTTGGCAACTAAAGCTGTGATGGAAATTTGCTCTCTTTCTTTGTCTGTGATGTTTGATGTTTACTGTTCACCAGATGCCATCTGAACATTTGGCAGACATTCACTAAACATTTGACACTTGTATTTGACATTCAATGATATTCCATTTCACTAGCTATTCTACTAGCAACTCAACCCTAAATATATTTGCTCAAAGTTATTTTTATTAGGGTTTGTAGAATCTTTCGGGATCAAGTGCCATGTTCTACTGGAGAAAGTTTTTCTTCCAGACGTTTCGTTCTTGGCTGCGGAGAACATCCTCAGCGGCGTTGCAGCCGGAGCAGGTGCTCTGACCTTCTTGGCTGCTGTGCAGCACAGCAGCCAAGAAGGTCAGAGCACCTGCTCCGGCTGCAACGCCACTGAGGATGTTCTCCGCAGCCGAGAACGAAACGTCTGGAAAAAAAAACTTTCTCCACTAGAACACGGCACTTGAGCCTGAAAGATTGCACAGCAGCCAAAAAGGTCAATGTGATAGCACTCCCCATATCTCTGCTCCCAGTTTCTCACTGTCAGTTCTCTAGCATATGTGGGCTGATTTGAATTGGGACCAAGGCACATGGAAAGAAGGGGATTAAGACTTCTTTCCTGCATTGGTTCTATACCTTAAATGGCCAGGGAGCACTATTTGTCATCTGATGGGCTATGTGTAAGTTTCCCTATAGGGGCACATAGCAGCTCTTCAGAGCCATTTCAAGTCATGAAAATTGCATGGGCATGAGGTTTTAACACCATTTCCCCACACACTGTGGTTCTAATCTGAAATGGGCCAAAGCATGCAGAGGACAACTGCTCAGCTGGAACTTGCAATATGCTCACACAGCCCTAAAAAGAAAAAGACCTTTCAGGATTGGGCATAAAATGGTTCCTTGATGCTAGGGAAAGAATAAATAGAGTCTGATTCATGGACTCTTTTCAGAGGAATGCAAGTAGAAGGAACCAGAACTGCAATGGTGATCTGTCTGCAATCTAGACACATTCATCTGTCTGCAGTCTAGAGCCAGTTTGGTGTAGTGGTTAAGTGTGCAGACTCTTATCTGGAAGAACCGGGTTTGATTCCCCACTTCTCCACTTGCACCTGCTGGAATGGCCTTGGGTCAGCCGTAGCTCTGGCAGAGGTTGTCCTTGAAAGGGCAGCTGCTGTGAGAGCCCTCTCCAGCCCCACCCACCTCACAGGGTGTCTGTTGTGGGGGAGAAAGGTAAAGGAGATTGTGAGCCGCTCTGAGACTCTTCGGAGTGGAGGGCGGGATATAAATCCAATATCTTCTTCTTCTACTTTCCATTGAATGGGTTTAGGACTCTCCATGCACAATAAAGAACTGTGAAAAAACAAGGTTCCCAATTTCATGGAGAAAGTATAGGCAAAAGGCCAGGCGGTTACTCTTACTGTGAAAAGATGAGCAAGCTTTCTTCTCTGGTTATTTAATTAAAGCATTTGCAATTGTATGTGTATTATTCAAAACTCTCTAGAAAATTTTTACTGGATGATTAGTTACATGTCATCTACTATACTACAGCAGCTGTGATATCTACCACTATTTAATATTTGTTTAACATCTGCAGTCTTCTAGGCACAGAATTCAGAAGTGACCAAGTATGCGCCAAAAGGAAACTGAATGTGGAAAGGATAAAGATTAAGAGAACGGTAAAATAATATAAAAGTGACTGTAAATCTGTGAGGATCCAATGATCATAGATTCTATCATGTACTAGACTTCTTCCAAGAATTTGTTCTTCTTGATTCATATGATATGATCTACAAAGCCAATATATGTTGAAAAAACAATGATGGTAAATTTATCCTGTACCCACATTCATACTTTAAAAAAATGCAGTGCTGAAATAGATGCTGAAGAAGCAGCATGAGTCCCTTCCCTGTCCCTCTTATGGATGAATACCTGATTGCACAAATGCCTGACTGTGATTGTTCCCAATTATTTGAAAGTGAAAAATTGTTCAGCACTCATATGGAGGGACCAGTTCACATGGAGGTTATCTGCATGGTGAAGGGGAAAGGGTTGCCTCACACAGCTCTCCGTTGCACCATTTTCATACTGAATGTATGAACTGGACTTTGTCTTTCAAATTACACATTTTAAGATCAGTATAGAAATTACAATTGTTATCATTATCTAATAAATGCTAACAGTGCACTAACCTATATTATTACAGAAATGTGTTGTTTCATAGTCTTCCACCAACTATAATGGTATTAATTTTACAACTGTTCTAATCTGGTAACCATTTAGTGTGTCCACAAAGATTTTCACTCAGTCATGAAGTCTTACAATGTGATGTCTCTACCTTCTGTGTTTATGAGCTGATCTCCAATGAAAACAACACTAGTACTTGGAAACAGCATTTTGAAAGGAACATGCGTCATTATCCCTCTGCATACAAACATAAATACATTTATCCTTAGTCTTTCAAGGAAGATTCTCTTGGGCTTTCACTTTTTACTGCCTGAGTGTCCTCATCTTCTTGTTCTTCAATGACACATGCCTCTTCCTCATCTTCTACCTTTGCTTGAACCAACATATTTTCAGTTGTGCTAATCCAGTCCTGAAACATTGAAATGGCTATCATCATATTGCCTAAACTCCTTTTAAACCAGTAACTCTTCCTATTTTGAAGTAGCAAAAAGCCATAGTTTCTAATTTGACATGCAAATCAAAATTGCATGTCTTCAGCAGGGAGGGCGGGATATAAATCGAATGAAAATAAATTTTAAAAAAATTAAAAAGAAGGCAAGGTGCTGCTAAGTCCCTTTAAAATCAACGGAACATGTCAAATTAGATTTACTGGATTGTGTCCGGTGACTTCTTGTTGCTAACCATGAAAACCACTTATCCCAATCACCATCAGCAAACTGACCCACCATGACACTTCCTTGATAATAGTCACTCCTTCCCAAGCTGTTATTAGCCATAATATGGGATAAAAATATCCAGCAACAAATCACAGCTGTACACAGTAATGTGTAGTTTTAGAACTCAGTTATAAAGAATTCTATCATCATAATCCTGCACAGCACATCCAATATCAACATACAATAAGAACAGATGATCCCCCTCTGTTGTTGCAAGATATACCCAGCATTCTAGATTTGTCTTCATTTCAAAATCAGCAGGTTAAGGTAGTATTAGAAATATTTGTAAATATGTACCTCAGAGGGTATATATTTCAAATGAATCAAAACAGGGTTTTGAGGGCTGGGGAATATCAAAACCTTTGGAGAGAAAAGTCAAGAAAATCTTTGATACTTTACCTGGAAGTTCCCATTGTGATCACTGAACAAGTCCAAATACATTTGTTTTGGGTCTGGTATAACAGGCATTATGCTCTTTCTAATTCTATAAAAATATTAAAAAATAAGAGGAAAAATGAGTAAAAAGGAAAAACAAGAAACATATGTTCCAAAAATAAGTTTCAAATGCCTTTGCCTTATCGACAATTTGCAATTTTTATTTAAATACATTTATTCTAATAATTAACAACATGCACAGCAGATGAGTGTGAGGGCCACTGATGCCTGGACATCTTTGAAACCCCCCCCCCCTTTGACTCTCTGTTTGATAAAGAAGAGAAGTCACATGCACAATCACCCTCTCTCCTCCTGGTCACCTCTGCTCTCTCTGTACTTTCAGAGAGCTGGCCTGAGGTTTTAAATACCTCACCGCAACTCCAAAAAGCCCCACCTTCCATCCCTCTAGTCTGATGAAGCTCCTGGGTCTTGTGATAGCTCCTATGCCAGCTTGGCCTTCGTTGCCTCAGTCATGAAGCTAGCATCCCCAACTTGCTAGAACCTGGAAGCCCAATTTGGTGCTTACTATCCGGCTGCCTAATGTCTTTCCTGTGGTAGGCATGTTTGTGGTGACAGATCTGGGTCTGAGGCTGCATGCAGCAACAGCCCTGGACAATGGGATTGGGAACACAGAGTGTCATCCTTCAGCTTTAGGTTTTCTAACTGATCTAAAGGAAATTATAGCTATGGAACAAGTCCTGACCAAGACTTTACACTGAATTGTCTTTAAAAGTATGACAGAGCACCCTGGGGTAGCATGGGAAGATAAGTCCTCCCTGGAGGAAAAGGAGGACAACCTGCCCCCAAGTCCCACTTTGGCAGACATTTCCTGTGAGGCTGGGGTCTCAGGGCCTTCCTGAAGAAACCATGAACATGCAGGGCCCTCAGGCCTCAAAACTGACCCACTGATGACCAGATCCTTCACAGTCTCCTAAAGCAACCCAGGAGCAAAGGAGATGAACAGCAAGGGCTGAGGCATGGACAGGTGCAGAAGTGAGCCTCCCATCTGCTAAGGAAATGCTAGAAGAGACTGATAAGTGCCTACAGGATAGGGGTCCAATCCCCAGGTGGGGGCAGGGAATTCCCCGGTTTGGAGGCCCTCTTGCGCTTCAGGGTCATCAGAAAGCGGGGGGGGGAGGGAAATGTCTACTGGGTACACCATTCTTCCCTGTGGAGACTGATTCCTATAGCAGATAATTGAGAATTGATCCATGGGTATCTGGGGCTCAGGGGGGCTGTGTTTTGAAGTAGAGGCGCCAAATTTTCAGCATTGATGCTTCTCCTCAAAACACCCTCCAAGCTTCAAAAGGATTGGAACAGAAGGTCCAATTCTATGAGACTCAAAAGAAGGTGCTCCTAACCTTCATAATTTCCAGTGGAGGGAAGGCATTTATAGCAGCGCCAACCTCACGGCCTCGCTGGATCTCTTTATTTCAGTCTCTTCGGGGTATTTTACTTTGTTATTTGATGGAAATAGAATTCTCTTCGTAGGGGACCACAGCAGCTTTGTTAGTTTTTCCCAAAAATATAGGCTCTCAAGAACTTTAACTCAAACCACAGATTTATTATAACACAAAGTCTTTAAACTGGGGATATGGGAGATATTTACACAGGCTAACACATTGCTCAGTTGGTTCAGGCTTTACAATCACTTTTTCCTTCTTTTGAGTCTCTCAGTTACACAGTTCACAGTTTCCCTATATCTTGCTCTCTCCACCTCTAGCAAAGGTCTGGCCTCTTGGGTATGATGTGCCAAGTCTCACCCCTCGACTGGAGCCACTACTACCAGTCCTTCTGGTGTCTCAGACCCACATCCACTCCCTCAACCACCTCACTAGATCTTCGGAGTTGTCTATAGGTGTCTGTGACCGTTCAGGTCTTGACTGACTCACACTTGTTCCTCACACACAGCCCTCTTGGCTGGTTTTGTCGAGCTTGCAGTCTCTGGAAGACTTTCCCGTCACTGTCTCAAGCTCCTTCACAGGATCAGCTGCCCTCCCAGCCTCGGTCAGGCACGAACTGACCCACTCAGTCTCTGTCAGGCCCCAGCACTGACAGTCTTCTGACAGGCACCAACTCTGTCAGACACCAACTGACTGAAAGACTGCCTCAGCAGTTTCTGTCACTCAACCACTTTCCCTCCCTGAGAGCTCCGAGCACTTTGCCCCCACCCTCAGGTCACCTGACGCAGGCCCTGTGCGTCTTCAGTTTCTGGTTAACCCCTAGCTTTCCGTCACAGCATTTAAAAGGTGTGTGGTCCCTTTGAATGAGATGGTCAGAACTCCCTTTGGAGTTCTATTATGCTTGTCACAACCTTGCTTCTGGCTCCACCCCCAGTGTCCCCTGGCTCCACCCTGAAGGTCCCCAGATATTTCTTAAATTGGACCTGGCAAGCCTACTACAGGATCTGAGCCAAGTACTTCTCATGAGCAGAGGATCTGCTCCTCTGCTCTGTAGGGAAGAGCCTAATATGGGAGCCAGAGGCACTTCTAGGGAACAGCTCCATAGCCAGAATGGAGGGGGAGCAATTTGGACCTGCTGGTGGAGGGGTGAACTTACCATCACCACTGGCAGCTCCATACATCTGGTGGCTCACTCTGGTGCGGGGGTCTTGAGCTCAAGTCCCCACATGACTCAGGCTTGCATCACAGGGGGAGAGGGGCAATTGCCGTGTGTCCTCACCAGGAAGACCCAGCAAGACCACACTTCTCCTTCCCCCCTGTTCAGCTGGGATCACCACATGGCCTCTCCGGGTCATTCTGCTTTCACAGCCAGAAGCAGGAAGACCTGGTGAAGCCATATGGAGGCTATGCCTCTCTCTCCCCTCCTGCTTGGCCACATCTGTGAGGGGGCATCACATCCCTGGGCAGCCCTGTGGCTGTGGGCCTGGAAGAGAAACTCCTTATATAAGGCTTCAGAGAGGCTGCAGCCAGTGTGGGATTAATATGTGGGTGTGTGATTGTATTGACTACCTTGTCAGTTGCCTGACCTGTTTTATAGCCATTCTTGTTACCTGACCTGTGGATGCTTCCAGTGGGAGCCTGGTCCTAAACCATTATTTGGCTGCTTCAAGGAGTGTCCCACTGCCTCTGTTCCTAGGTGCAAGATGTTTTGCTGTGTACCTGGAAGTGTTTGACATCATTGCCATCTGTTCTGGTCTGAGTTGTGGTGTGAAGGGACTGTGGTACCCTTTGTCGTTCTCCAGAGCTAGTAAACTGTCTTATGTTGGGAGCCTGTAGCTGTGTCATATTGAATGTTGGCTCTGCTTGGAAGGAAGAAAGTGGGCAGATGCTGCACACACCACTTTCAGAGTGGAGAGTTCAGTGCAGATAGTGCTGAACCAGAGTCTTATGTGCAAGTGCTTGCCACCTCTCTCTTTCTCTGATCCCCCTAACACCTAGGGTTGCCAGGTCCAACTCAGGAAATATCTGGAGACTTTGGAGGTGGATCCAGGAGACTTTAAGGGTGGAGCTAGAAGCAAGATTGTGACAAGCATGATTGAGCTCCAAAGGGAGTTCTGACTTTCATATCTAAAGGGACCATGCTCCTTTTAAATGCCTTCACTCTGTTGGAAATAATGGAGGATGGGGCACCTTCTTTTGGAGCTCATAGAATCTGACCCCCAGTCCAATCTTTTTGAAACTTGGGATGTGGGTTTGAGGAGAGGCACTAGATACTATGCTGAAAATTTGGTGCCTCTATCTCAAAAAACAGCCCCTCCAGAGCCCCAGATATCCACAGATCAATTCTCCATTATACCCTATGCGAACCAGTCTCCATAGGTATAGTGGAATGCCCAGTGGACACTCAACTCTCCCTCCTGCTTTCTGATAACCCTGAAGCAGGGGGAGGGCCTCTAAATCAGGGGATCTCCTGCCCCTATCTGGGGATTGGAAACCCTATGACACTGCCACTTGCACTGATTGCTCTCTCAGCTTAAAATTCCAGGCTACAGGCCTGTCTGGACTCTGGAGTTGTATTGATGATAACTCTGGCAACCACTTGTAAAGTGAACTGGACTGCTCACCCACTAATTAATCCCTGGATCACAAACTGAACGTATGTTCACTTTATCCAATAGTCAACAATCATATACACTCTCCTACTTCGGGTCCTGGTTGTTTGAAAGCTCTTATATAAACTTCCTGCTTCTGAGTAAGTTTTAAATATTCTGTCAGTGACTCATTTGCCACTGGACTTTCTCTAAACCTTCCCTAGCTGCCCACTCTGCCTAATTTCACTTTCCCCACCTCCAGCTTTTACCTACTTCAATAGTTATTTTTATGCTGTGAACCAGAATTCACATTGGTTTATATTTACCCTTTCCCCAAGGAGCTCCAGTCAATATACATGGTCCTCCCATCCTCCATTTAAACCTCAATAACCTTGTGAGGTAGGTCAGGCTGGGACAGTAACTAGCTCAAGGTCAATAACTAGCCTGGGACTGTAACTAGCCCAATGAGCATTATGACAGTGTGGGTATTTGAAGCCAAATCCCCTCAGTCCTTGTCTGACACTCTAGCAAACCTTTCTCTCTCATATCATATAAAACGAGACATTTCCTCTCACCTGGCACAAACTCTGTCCTGGGACCTGTTTTGTTCAACATCTTTATAAATGATTTGGATGAAGGCATAGAGGGAATGCTTATTAAATTTGCCGATGATACTAAATTGGGAGGGGTGGCAAATACAGTAGAAGAGAGAAACAGGATACAAGATGATCCTGACAGGCTGAAAAACTGGGCTAAAACCCATAAAAATGAATTTTAACAGGGATAAATGTAAAGTTATGCATTTAGGTAGAAAAAAATCCAATGCATGGTTATAGGATGGGGGAGACTTGTCTTAGAAGTAGTATGTGCAAAAATGATCTAGGGGTCTTAGTGGACCATACACTGAACATAAGTCAACAGTGTAATGTGGTGGCTAAAAAGGCAAATGCAATTTTGGGCTCTATCAACAGAAGTTTAGTGTTTAGATCATGTGAAGTGATGGTATTGCTTTACTCTGATAAGACCTCACTTGGAGTATTGTGTTCAGTTTTGGGCACCACATTTTAAGAAGGATATAGACATGCTGGAAGAGGTCCAGAGGAGGGTGACAAAGATGGTGAGGGGGTCTGGAGACCAAGTCCTATGAAGAAAGGTTGAAGGTGCTGGGCATGTTTAGCCTGGAGAGGAAGCAGCTGAGAGGTGATATGATCACCATCTTCAAGTACTTGAAGGGCTGTCAATAGAGGATGGTGTGAAACTGTTTTCTGTGGCCCCAGAAGGTAGGACCAGAACCAATGGGTTGAAATTAAATCAAAAGAGTTTCTGGCTCAACATTGGGAAGAGCTTCCTGACAGTTAGAGCGGTTCCTCAGTGGAACAGGCTTCCTCAGGAGATGGTGGGCTCTCCTTCCTTGGAGATTTTTAAACAGAGGCTAGATGGCCACCTGACAGCAATGAAGATCCTGTGAATTTAGGGGGAGGTATTTGTGAGTTTCCTTCATTGTGCAGGGGGTTGAACTAGATGACCCTAGAGGTCCCTTCTAACTCTATGATTCTATGATTTTATCAGGGGTGGAATTCTAGCAGGAGCTCCTTTGCATATTAGGACACACACCCTGATGTAGCCAATCCTCCAAGGGCATACAAGGCTCTTTTTTGTAAGCTCTTGGAGGATTGGCTACATCAAGGTTGTGTGGCCTAATATCTGGCCCGTAACCATGGGGGGCCTGGTGGGGCCCAGCCTCTCCACCTAACCCCCCTTTGACCTTTATTGCCCCTCTTTTCCCCACCACTTTGGTGGCCCCCGCTCTCTCTGCTGCCACTTCTCTGGGGGCCCCTGATCTTCCCGCCACTCTGTCAGCCCCCATCCCCCTCTACGGCACCTCCCCCTCCCTCCCTCCTTTCCACCCACCCAGTGAAGCACCGGCTCCTGGAGCTCTTTCAAGGCACCCCTCCATCGAACAGCTGATCGGCAGGAAAAGCCACGCCAAGGCCAGCGGTTCCTACACTGGCTTTCTGGCACACTCAGCATGTTCAGCACTGGCCACCCCAGCGCTGAACATGCTGAGCATGTTGGAAAGCTGGCGTGGGAACCTCTGGCCATGGCGTAGCTTTTTCTGCTGATTAGCTGATTGGTGGGGGTGCCTTGAAAGAGCCCCAGGAGCTGGCGCTTCACCACTTCACTGAGTGGGTGAGTAGATGGGAGGGAGGAGGAGGCACCACGGAGAGGGACAGGGGCCACCAGAGTGATGGGGAGATTGGGGGCCACCAGTGCAGAGGGAGTGGTGAGAGAGTGGGGGCCACAGAGCGGGGTGCCCCTCCACCCGAAATTTTTTTCTGTGGGCTCTCCTACCTAAAATTTTCTGGCTATGGGTCTGCCTAATATGCAAAGGAGCTCCTGCTAGAATTCCACCCTGGATTCTATGATTCTCATATGACCAAGTAGCAATAAACAGACTACACTTTGAGTACCAGCACTCAAAGAGAACTCTCCATATGTTCTCCATATAGGCACAGCTGCCATTCTTGCCTTCCTTACTTGTACACAAAGTGCAAAGGTAGATATAAAGATTATAAACATCAGAAATTAGAGAACAGAAGTACAACATTGCACTTATTAGTGTTTCAGAGAGACTGAAATCTGCCTCCCATTTCTGACAATGGGCATCCCAAGCTCCACCCACAGGAATGGCATGCATTTCTGAGCACATATGTAACACATCATGATGGGCTTTTTACTCTTTTTACTAGAGAGTGGTCAAAAACAGCACTTGCTTTTGCAATCTGCAAACAATCATCAGAAGAGTGAATACTACCAGGACCGTGGCCATTATTGAAGTCAAAAGGATCATACTGTTTGGTTCTTGATCTGTATCACAGGAATCTGGAAGTAATCACAAAAGACAGAAAAGTTGAAAGTATTTCCAAGTGCATTGAAAAATAGACACATCTATTTCTTTTAAAAACATTTTACTAACTTTTTTTAAAGGTACTGATCAGCTGTCCTGAAAAAAATTAAACCACTCTTTTCAGTTTTACAAATGATTTTATGTTATTGAATTGAAGCATCCTTAAATTAATTGGAGATAGAAGAACTGGTTTTGGTTTCACATGTATCCTTCCTTGCCTGGGAGGTTAAAAATGCTTTATATTAGCATCTCTAAGCAGTTTTAAAATAAAACAATAACACTGGAAAAGGAAAACTCGAGAGTTGTGAGTTTATGTGTATCATATTCCAAACTATCACACAGATGCTTTCTAAGTGCTATTCATACCTGATAATGAAATTAGTTACTTTGACTAGAGATATCACTTAATGAAATGCATCTGAAATAATATTCATGCTTCTGGGTTTCCCAAGCAATGGGCTAGAACAGGGTTTCCCAAACTTTTCTTTCCCATGGCCTGGTTATTTTTACACTTCTCCTTTGTGGCCCACTAAAATTTGGGGGTGGAGCCAGGAGACTTTGGGGGTGGAGCCGGGAGACAGGAATTATGTCATTTCCTGTGGTGTCACTTCCAGATCAAGGGCCAAGTGATGTCACATCCAGGGCACACTGAACCAAAACTCCACCAAAACCAAAACTCCACCTTTTCCTGTGATGTCACTTCCAGGGCACTCCCCCAAACCTGCCTCTTCTTCTGAAGTAACTTCATTTTCAGAAAAATCTCTCTGAAACTCATGCTGAACCAAAATGGGGGTGGAAAGTTGGTGGTTTGCACTTTTTCATACATTCCCAGGGCCGTCTCGTTCCACCCTCACACCTGCATGCACCTATCTGTTTGGAAGCACTCCTAATGCCCATGCTCAATTGCCTGCATCACCTACACACCCCTTCCTCAACAGCACTGGCCAGTGTATGCAGTTGGAAGTGCTGTTGCTCAAGCTACAACTAAGCTTGCTTGGCTTCAAGAAAATCTTTCGATAGCTATTTTTCATACTTTTCCTTGACTGAAACATTGGGAAATTGCTATGAAACGTAGCAGAGAATTGTAGTGCAATTAATGAATTAATTTCAAATTATATAAAGTTCATACAAGCTTTTCTGCAGTTATCCCAAAAACGATATTTATGAAGAGCTTGCAGCTTTTTACTGGCTGTGTTTCCCGTGCCTTTAAAAGCAACCCGTTGTGCAGGTATTTAGCCAGTGAACTTCTTTCATCCTTTTTAATATCTACAGGAGGAGTTTAATTTTGGTGTCAGACAGCTGTTAAGAGCAGAAGCAGTAAAATGGTGCCAAGTTCATAGCACCATCACTTCCAGTGCTGTTGAGATATACAGCAGTAATCTCCAATAATCTCTTTCTGCCCCACACCTCTAACTCTCACTCACTCACACAGAAATCTCATAGAAATGCCAGCTGGCTACAACTGGGGGTGCCAATTTTTCACTGACAGAGATCCTATGTCTGCAACAACAGTATGATAAGCAGAAAAGTTTCATCCAGTAAAAATGGAAGGAAAGAAAGAGAAAGAATGAAATGGAAGGAAAGGAAAGGAGAGGAAAAGAAAGGCATGGAAAGAAAGAACATAAGAAAAGCCATGTTGGATCAGACCAGTGGACCATCCAGTCCAAAATTCTCTCATACAATGCCCAAAAAGCATCAGAATGTCCACCAGTGGGGCCAGGGCAATAGAAGCCCTTCCACTGTTGCTTCCCTCCACCCCAGCACAAAGAATACAGACAGAGCATCCCTTGCAGAGGGAAAAAGAAAGAAGTGGGGACAAAGGGAGGGAAAAGCCTTACTCACCATCAGATTACCCCAGCCAACAACAATTCTGCCCAGGAGTTGTTTGGTAAAAAAAAAAAATAGCTACTGGAATGCCCACTCCCCACCCCTCCCAGCTGAAAAAAACACAAACCCCTTCTTTGCTACCCAGGCCTCCCGGGAAATCTCCCCAAAAGAACATACTGCAAGGCACATGAAAGCTCATACCATGAAGAACACTTCATGGATCTAAAGTGCCATTGGACACCAGCTTTTCTCTCAAACACTGGGAGAGGGGGAGAAGGAAGGAGAGGCAGCCTAGCTCCTCTCTGCACAACACAGAGATGGGGAAAGGAAGGAAGCCCAACAGAGCTCAGGCTTTGCAGCCTGTGTCAGTCTTCAAGGCTTTCTTTTATCTTAAACAACACAGAGACAGGGGAAGGAAGGAAGCCAAATGGAGCTCAGGCTTTACAGCCTATGTCAGTTTTCAATGCTAGCTTTTATTTGCACAACACAGAGATGGGGGAAGGAAGCAAGCCAAATGGAGCTCAGGCTTTGCAGCCTGTGTCAGTCTTCAAGGCTAGCTTTTCTCTGCACAACAGAGAGATGGTGGAAGGAAGGAAGCAGAGCAGAGGTCATGCTTTGCTGGGGGTGGGGCTAGCTTTGGCTTTTCTTGTGACACGGTAGTGAGGCTTCCGTGGCCCGGTACCAGGTCCTGACCCTGCAAATGGGCAACAGTGGGCTAGAGCATATGTTAAATTTGCTGCAGAGATCCATCTGATACATTTTTCCTTTTGTGAAGAATTTTTCTCACGGCTATATAATTTGGAAATACCACATAGTTGGGGGCCATTGTGAACTCTTACACTAGATTTCCATATTCCTGGTGGCCCCAGGAAGAGCATATATTCTTTCAAGATACTGGTCTGTTTTAGGTGCTATTTTCTATGTAGTGTTTATGATTGGGAGGGAAATTAGTTTACTGTGTGAAACTCTAATTTTGGCAGCATCTCCATAGCAACATAAGGTGTGCTCCAGTTGAATCTTTCATCTAACTTCTGCTTACACATTATGTGTGAAGACAGGTTAGAGAAGTTCTGCTATCTTAGTTTGGGGTGCTATCCTTAGGTGCTACTGAGCCATGGGTTGTCCGGTGTCTCTTGAGAGGAAGACAGGCGAAACAGGGTTTTATAATGGACATTTGCGCTGAGAAACAAACTCATGAAAAGGTCAATGTTAGTTTTGAAGCGGCTCAGATTCATCATCCTGAAAGGGGGTAAACCCAAACCATCATTAATGGTACAGAGCTATTGGAAGCAAGCTTCTCTGAAGCCTCTGGTGGAACACCCCATGCCCAGCTGATAATTTTTGGCTTCTCCTGCACCAGTCAGCTATTTAAAATACTATTTGTTTTTCTTGCCCAAGAACACAAGGTTAGGCAATGGTAAATCAACCCACTGATACTTCCCCTTCCCTGGCAGACTTTTCTAAGTAACAGAGGAGCTTCTCACTTCCTCAATATTTCATACAGTTGGAGAAGAATTCCAAAATCATAAGAACTTTCCATGGATGAACTAAATCAGGAACTAAGCAAGTAACTGAACATAGCACACAGTGAACACAAAATTAGTGCCAAGAAATATAAATAAGGAGATGTGCATCTTAAAATTATCCTGATGTAAGATCTTCAAAAAGCCTGAAATCATCATCATATTTCCTTTACCTATAGACCTGCCATTCTTCCAAAGTGTTTCAGATCCCCATTCACTAAAATAAACAATCTTGGAGCAGAATTTCACTTCCAATCTGAGTCGAAATGAATAGCACTTTGCTGGATCAAGTCCATGGTCTTCAATCTTGCAACACTCGCCTTTCCTGGACTGAATCACAAGTGTAGCCATTAATACTTCTGTTCAGTGTATATCATTCCCATTTTTGCTTATCCTAATAGAATTACAGCAGCAACAATGGTTAAAAGACTTTGAGCCATCATGCATTCAATAACCATCCTTCCTGGAAAAGGAAAGTGCAATAGATGGCTGAAGCCATAATACCAAGAATAAGGTTTAGATAAAGATGAAAGAGCTGCTTATTTAATATTGTCTATTACCAATCTTCCTTTCATAGCAAAAGTTTGGATAATGTTGGTAAATAAATAACTCTGCTTTTCACAGTAAGCCTTAGTCAGCCACAATGATGATGGTGAAGTGAAAAGTAACAAACATAAAATACCAAGCACCCTTATTCATTGGAGGAGAAGGTATGAGCAAGGTACTTCAAATAAGCAACCTGTATCTCATTTTAAACTATGTATTGTAGAGGGGCCATGACTCAAAGTCTGCTTTACACACAGAAAGTCCCACGTTCAATCCCTGGCATGTCCAGTTAAAAGAGTCAAATTGCAGTGTTCAGAAAGACATTTGAGAGCTTGAGCTTTGAGAGCTGTTGCCAGTCAGAGTAGACAATACTCAGCTGGGTGTGTCAATTTTCTGACTCATGCTAAGAAAGTTTAATCCATATATTTAATCCATGGCTGCATTCAGACAGGCATTTTGGCCTGACCCAACCATCCTCCACCCCTGGATTTAAAATTTACACACATACATCTGGGCCCTGAACCACAAGCACACCCACCTTGTCATCCAATGGTTCTATTCTGCCGCAAAAAGCTGGGTACTTCCTGTTGGCAAACTGCTGAAGCACTTCCATGGCATGTTTCTGGGCCATCTGAATGGCAATGCTGTGCCATGGAAGAGCCTTGAATATGCATGAGCAGTATAACCGCACCTCTGGAGCACGTGAAGCCCATGCCTCTCTTGGTAGTGGCATGCACTGCCTGCTCACCGTGGGGTGCCTCAAACTGTGCTGGCATTTTCTAAAGCCAAGAGGCTGCCGCCACAAGCTGCCAGTCTGAATCCAGCCCATATGTAAGCCCCTTTGTGGTAATAATAGTATACCAGCAAACTACAGCCCAAAGGGAAACATGCTTGCTTGCTATGAACAGTAAGTGGCTGGTGCATAATGAAAACAATATATATTCTTTGCTCATGCATGGTGTCTCTCATGCAGATTTTCAGACTGAATGTGATCATCTAAACAATAGGACTGAAGTGATGGCTATAACACTCAGGCAAAGATCCTGTAAACAAAGTATCAGAGAGCAAGCTGAGACAAGTGATTCCATCCCCCTTCATTACAGTGCAGCTAGGCTGACATAACTTGTAAAAGGCACAGCTGGCAGTCAAACATCAAATGCCACAGCTGGAGAACATTTTGTAATGGAATGATGGCATTAAGAAGACCTTCCTTACAGGCTGTTGTCATCATAAGAATAGTCATTCCTCATGAGAGTTATGAAGTGCTTGTTCATGAGAATCCAGATGGAAAATCCTAGCAAGAAACCCTTGACTCCTGGAAAACAAAAGATATCCCCCACCCCTCCACTACAGGATAGAAAATCTACTTACCTTCCATTCTTGGTCCAATGTACTTTTGTACTGAAATTCCAACTCAAAGCAATGTGGATTCCAAGGTGCATTGCATTGTACCGTTACTTTGTCATATGCCCATTGGAAAGTGACATTTTCAGGGGGGTTCGGCTTAACTGGAAAAGATAGAATGAATACAAATGATGAAAAGATAGGCACTTAGAAGATATGGAAGGTATTACAAGAAAGCTCACGCTTATAACATATTGAATGTTTATTAGAAGTACATGTTATAATTTAGCTATTTCAGGAAGTTTTATTTCTCTTCTACAGATCTGTGTAACATTGTTCAATGCCCCTGAACAGTCATAGTGTTTTTTCAAATTTAAAGGACCAAGATGCCCTGTAGCAGCAGTAGACAGATCATACATGCTAGAATTGGCTCTGCCATTTGACGCTATCCAACCCAACCACAGCCACGATCTTGTGCATGCTGCAGAGAGCACATGCAACTCCCTCTCTCAAGGCTTTCAGCAGAGGGAGCTGATTTGTGCCTACAGAAGGACTGTTGATGTGATTTTGCTTTCTCCCACTGTAATGAATGGGAAAGGCCTTAGGAATGATTGGATTCCCACCCATACCCCTTAAAAACTACAAGAACAAGACCATTCTCAAGATAAATTTGCATTGAGTATGTTTGGTTTTTAAAAGTAGGTCTTTTATATAGGGCTTCGACAAGCAGCATTTCTGGTCTCAGGAATGGAGATGATGTACTTACATCGTGTTTGTATACAGATGCTGTTGCCATGTTCAAGCCAAAATGTATAGGAGGTAGCAAGCAGGAAGTAGGGGTGCTTGTTTCCACTCTCCTTGTGTGAATGTCAGCCTTGTATTCAGATATACATACAGAGCTACCTAAAGGCTTAATTAGGGAAGTTTTAGTAAGAAGTTTGTTTAAAAATGGGGCAAGGTCTAGAGTATGCTAATTAAGAAACTCTAAGGAAAAATTAGTGCTAGATCTTGAGTTGGCTTCATATCAGCTGATCTAAGAAGAGGAAATTTTGTTAGATCCAGCATCAGTTACCTTAACCATACAGAACTGTATCTGTACTGCATCCCAAGCTGACTTTTTCTGGCACGGCAATAAAAGCCATGCATACTGTTCATGTTTTCTGAACCTGCCACCATGATAAGAATTTTCTAGGTAGAACCTTTGGAAGTAACCTAGAAAGATCTGGATATGTTGTTTTTATTAATCTTAAAGATGTTTATGGAATCAGTCAAGCATTTTAATGGGCAGACCATGTATGGACCTTGTTGTCCTGAATTGCTTATAACTCTCAAGATGAGCATTCCAGCCTATTGGGAAAAGACAGAACCATCTTCTGTTGCTTTGTGATTCCAAAGAAATTGTCCCATTGAATTAATTTTCAAATTAACATTATAGGAATTAAATTTTTCCACTATGCAACTCTATCAATAAAAAGCATTTGATGCTGTATTTTTCTAGTCTATTTTTAAACAGTATTTCTTAAACATTTATAATTTGAATACAAATAATTAAGATGAAGAAGATCATGCTGTCAAGTCCCAAGCAACTCATTACTACCCCATCCCCAGGACATTTCAGGTATGAGATCAGCAGAGGTGGTTTGCCATTGCCTTCCTCAACAAAGCAACTTCAGTCTTCCTTAGTAGCCTCCCATTCAAGTACTGACTGTGGCCAACCATGTTTTGCTCAAGAAACCTGATAAACTCAGGTCAAACTGAGCTAATCAGGCTGCTACAAAATTCAAAAATAATTAAAAAGAAAATAAAAAGCTAAATATTTAGGAAAAATGTGGAGACCAAATTTGTTCATATAAATTGCTTTTGATTCTTATGGTGAGGCGTTGATAGTCAGACACTGGAAAAACTAACTGAATATTAGATGGGTGGTCATAGAAGCTTTCGGGGGAGGATGGTGGAAGACAGGAGGGCCTGGCATGACTTTGCCCATAGGGTCGCAAAGGGTCTGACTCGACTGTGCGACTGAACAACAAATAGAAGCTTTTAACACTGATATGTGCTCACTTACAGAAAAAGTTGATGTCTTGTTCATCGGTGTAATTCTGTCCTTTCCCAGCAGTATCTTTTATGAAAATATAGAGATCTTCCCCTTCAGTCTTGAAGTGACATCCAGTATTATATTTTTGATCAAGTATATATTTAGGGCATTGCTTCCACTCATGTTCGTCATCAAATCTAGAATTTAAATAGTGACATACTAAATAATATGAATCAGGAAATCCTTCATTTTAAAAATTAGAACATGTGGCAGTGTTCCCAAGGTACTGATCTTGTCCCCTGCAAAAGAGAATTCAACCTCGTGCCTGGAGGTGCGCATCTATTCTATTTTTTAAATGGCATGCTATTACCTGTCTGTATCACTACCAATCACTACTGTTCTCAGGCAGCTCCAAGAGAAATGCAGGGAACAGAACAAGGGTCTATATGTGACTTTTGTCGACCTTACCAAAGCTTTTGATACCGTTAGCAGGAAAGGCCTGTGGCAAATCTTGGAACGTTTAGGATGTCCCCCAAGGTTCCTCAGCATGATCATCCAGCTACATGAAGACCAGCGAGGCCAAGTCAGACACTGCAACGACCTCTCGGAGCCCTTCCCAATAGGCACAGGTGTAAAGCAAGGCTGCGTTCTCGCGCCAACTCTCTTTACGATCTTCTTTAGCATGATGCTTCAAAGAGCCGCAGTAGATCTAGATGATGACAATGGTGTCTACATCCGCTATCGCACTGATGGCAGCCTGTTCAACCTGAGGCAACTAAAGGCTCACTCCAAGACAACGGAAAAACTCATCCGAGAGCTACTATTTGCTGATGATGCTGCACTCGTCTCCCACTCGGTATCAGCTCTGCAGCATATGACGTCCTGCTTTGCAGAGGCTGCCAAGCTATTCGGCCTAGAAGTTAGTCTGAAGAAGACAGAAGTTCTCCACCAGCCGGCACCCCAGGAAGATTATCACCCTCCCTGCATCACTGTGGGTGAATCCGTACTGAAGACAGTCCAGCAGTTCAGCTACCTGGGGTGCATTATCTCCTCAGATGCCAAGATCGACAAGGAGATTGACAACAGGCTGGCAAAGGCAAACCGTGCATTTGGCCGACTGCACAAAAGAGTGTGGAGCAACAAGCATCTGAAAAAAGGCACGAAGATCAATGTTTACAAAGCGGTTGTGATGACAACCCCCATCTACGGCTCCGAATCGTGGGTTTTATACCGTCATCACCTGCGACTCCTTGAGCGCTTTCATCAGCGCTGCCTTCGCAACATCCTCAACATCCACTGGAGTGACTTTGTGACCAACACTGAAGTCCTCAAGAGGGCGGAGGTTACAAGCATCGAACCACTGCTGTTGAAGACGCAGCTACGCTGGGCAGGGCATATTTCTAGGATGGAAAACCACTGCCTTCCCAAGATTGCTCTGTATGGCGAACTTTCCACCGGCCATCGAAATGGAGGGGCACCAAAGAAGAGGTACAAGGACTCCTTGAAGAAATGCCTTGGCACCTGTCGCATCAACCATCACCAGTGGTCTGACCTAGCCTCAGATCGCAAAGCATGGAGGCACACCATCCACCAGGCTGTCTCTTCCTTTGAGAACGCACGCATAGCTGGTCTTGAGGACAAAAGGAGATTGAGGAAGAATCGCACTGCTACAGCACCAACCCCAAATCAGACTTTTCCCTGCAGCCACTGTGGCCAGATCTGCCTGTCCCACATTAGTCTTGTCAGCCACCAGCGAGCCTGCAGCAGACGTGGACTACTGCACCCTCTTAAATCTTCGTTCGCGAAGTCAAGCCGAGAGATCACTACCAATATTATTTAGTAGGAAAATAGTTCTTGAATGCTTTTTGCCCAAAGGTTTGAGCACCAACAAGCTTCTGTATTAATAAGAATTTTAGGAAGCAATGGTAGGATAATGATACCCCTGAGATGATTTATTTTACTTCATAATAATCATAATTTATTTATGATTTATTTTACTTCATAATAATCTAATTTGAAGTCAGGCTTTCAGAAAGACTAGGGATTAACTTAAATTTTGGTTTAAAAAAGCAGGCTTTAGTTGTAAGTATGGGGGGAAAATAATCAGAGGTTTTTTAAAAGAGAGAGAGCCATACTTCCATCACAGATTATAGCTAAAAACAAATCAGTCAGTTTTTAGACTAGAAAGTCAGAAGCAGGTTTTTAAAAATAATTCAGTTGAAGCAAATGTAACTTTAAAAAAAAAAGCTTAGGTGTATGGATTTTTTAAAAAGGCAATTGCAGGTTAGTGCTCAGGTGGGCAGAAAAAAAAATCAATGCTGGCATGTTGGTGAGTCAGATTCACAGGTTGGTTAGTGCTCAGAGTGCAGTATAGGCTAGTGTAGCAGCTAGGTTTGCTGTAAACTAGCCTGGGGAAACAGAATGAACTAGTATGTCATAAAAAAATAAGAGAAGCCATGTTGTAGCAGGCCAATGGCTCATCCAGTCCAACATTCTGTGTCACACAGTGGCCAAAACCCAGGTGTCTTGCACCTTTCTATTACAATGAATATTCTAATGAGGCATATATTAAAATGATGCATATTTTGCAATGAGGTAAGAATACGATACAAGAACCTAACTATAGCCCTGGTGGTTTAGAGTAAAGTCTGTTTCTATCAGTAGTTAGCTAAATTCCTCTGGAAATTCCTAATTAGGTAGGTAGCCCTCGCATGATACTTTTCCCCAGATATTCAGAGATATACCAGCACTATACATGGAAATTATTTCATTACATTTAAGAATGCAGCTCCATGGTGCAGAGAGGTAAAGCTGCAGTACTGCAGTCCTAATCTCTGTTTACGACCTGAGTTCAATCCCAGGAGAAGCTGGGTTTAGGTAGCCGGCTCAAGGTTGAGTCAGCCTTCCATTCTTCCGAAGTCGGTAAAATGAGTACTCAGCTTGCTGGGGGGGAAAGCATAGATGACAGGGAAGACAATGGCAAATCACCCCGTAAAAAGTCTGCCATAAATCGTTGTGATGCAACGTTATCCCAGAGTCAGAAGCGACTGGTGCTTGCACAGGGAATTACCTTTACCATTTTTTTTTTTAAAAAAAAAAATAGGGATGGGTACAAACTAAAGTTTATTAAGAATTTTGGCCAATTCATGGTCTGTAAAGTCAACTTCATGGCAGCTCTTCTGCCACGAACTTTCACAAAGTTTTGGTGCAATTTTTGGTGGTTTGTGAATGACTATAATTTGCAGACAAACTGGTGCCAATCAATTAAACTGTTTACAAAACTCCAAGGGAACAGGGATGGAATTCTCCAGCCTTGGAAACATCAGTTGGAGCCTTCCAAAGCTTAACAGCACTGCTGGCTGCCAATAACAGAATTCCAGTTCTGGTCTATGGGCTCTGAAAGTATATATTAAGTAAGCTCTCCTCCATCCCCCTCATCTATTGGCTGGTCAAGTGAGAGAGCAGAATAGAGCTAGCAGAGCTGATTCATTGCTTTGCTTTTTGTTTGCTTGTGATTTGCTCTCTACTGCTGAGGTTTGGGATTAGGGTGCAGTTCTGAGCACAGGGGTTTAGATATCGGGTGCCTTTATATTGAGAGAGAGAGTTATCCTGTTAATGATTTGCTCTGGTCTCTTCTGTTTGGGTTTGGGAGTGTTCCGGAATCAGGGATCTGATTCTGATCTTCTTCCTTGGCTCACGCTGAGCACAGTGGTTTGCTATTGGGTGCCTATATATCCCCCTTGCCTCTTTTGCTAGTGATCTGTTCTGTTCTCTGCTGTCAGGGTTTGGTAGTTTTCTGAAATCTGATTCAGGTCTTCTTCCCATGCTCATGCTTACCAAAGAGGCTTAGTGAACACCATGAAGGTGAAAATGGGTGGAAGGGGTACTCATTGAGGGAGAGGGGGGAAAGCCCTCCTCCCAAGGAACCAGAGGCCACTGTCCCCAGGTATCAAGCCCTTTTTAGTTCATGATGGTCCATTGTTTGGTTTCTGGGTATGCCACAAACCAAGCTGCATTTTCACCGGCCTGACAGCGTCCCTGAGAATTTAGACCGGGCCTTGCAGGATATGGCAATGTGGTTGAGGAGGAGCGGGCTGAAGTTGAATCCAGCGAAGACAGAAGTCCTTTGTCTGGGTCGGGGCACCTGGGAAGGGGAAATGCCTCTTCCGGTCTTCGACGGGGCGCCGCTGAAAGCGGCGCACCGGGTTAGGAGTCTGGGAGTTTTACTGGAGCCTTCATTATCAATGGAGGCCCAGATTGCAGCCACTGCCAAGTCAGCCTTTTTCCACCTGAGGCAGGCAAGGCAGTTGGCTCCCTTCCTAGAGCTCCAAGATCTGGCAACGGTACTTCACGCAACGGTCACCTCGAGACTGGATTACTGTAATGCCCTCTACATGGGGCTGCCTCTGTACCAAACCCGGAAACTGCAGCTGGTGCAGAACGCAGCGGCCAGGCTACTGTTGGGGCTCCCTAAATGGGAGCACATACAGCCTGGACTGCGCGAGCTGCACTGGCTACCAGTTATATACCGGGTTCGTTACAAAGTGCTGGTCATTACCTTTAAAGCCCTATATGGTCGAGGACCTGTCTACCTTAGGGACCGTCTCTCCCCATATGAGCCCCAGAGAGCACTGAGGTCAGCTGGAAAAAACTTGTTGACCACCCCCGGACCAAGAGAGGTGAAGCTGCAATGCACCCAAAATTGGGCCTTCTCCTCTGTAGCCCCGAACTTATGGAACCAACTTCCAGAGGAAATGCGGGCCCTGCGGGACCTTGAACAATTCCGCAGGGCCTGCAAGACTTTCCTCTTCCGACTGGCTTTCGCTGACGAGGAAAGTAATTGCTAATGAGACCGCCATCATAATAAAGAACAAATAGCAATAGCATTAACATTTTTATTAAATTAATTAATTTTAAACCTATTAGAATTTTTAATGTTGAATGTAACCTGTCTCTGTATAATGGAATGTTACTGTTAGCCACCCTGAGCCTGCCCCGGCGGGGAGGGCGGGATATAAATAAAATTATCTAATCTAATCTATCATTTTTCTTTGTTCATTCCCATCCCTATATGTACTGCTCATCAATTCAAATAAGATCTCAATGTGACAATATTTTTTTACAAAAATTATATTATTGCTATACTTTTGAACCAGAATAGATTGTTTGGGTGAAATGTCTTATCAGTTTATTTTCTCTCACTTGTATGGTTTTTCTTTCCCTGTTTTCTTCCTTGCTATTGACACAGTGCTCAACAGGCAGTCTCACTGACAGTGTGTGATCCTACCTGTTCCTCTTTCACATATGCAATCTGATCTTTTCATCAGTTCTCACTGGTTGAGAAAACTTATTTTAATTAATGAAGGAGTCAAAGGGGGAGTTTTATTTGGAATACTATTTCCTTTCCCAAGTCAGAATCTCCAAATGTTTAATTGTCAGTACTCACCGATAAAACATGGTCACATTCCTGTCAGGAAAATTTTGTGTAGCATTCCATGAGACTGTCATCTGTTCACCATTTAAATTTATTATTGAATATTTTATTGAAGTAGTTCTGCCATCTGTCAGATCTGATTTTATGAAAAAGACCTTTATATGAATATTGTTTTTCATATTTTCTGTTTATTTACATCTCATAAATCTATACACTACTTCATCACTGCAGTGTTCAGAATTCAAAAAATTCAGTGTATAGTAGAACAGAAAGAAGGACCTAGGATTAGATCTATGGATTCATCAAGCCTTTCAAGTCATGATGCCCATGACATCTAACAAACTACTGCCACACTTGAGCAAAACTCTGGACAGAAATGAGCTCAATAGAAAGAGTGGCAGTTAGAAAATAAACAGGAACTGCCCCCATCAGTGACCATTCAGAAAAACATGTGTACACCTAAGGATTCTAAGGGCAGCTGCTGTAAGAGCTCTCTTAGCCCCACCTACCTCACAGGGTGTCTGTCGTGGGGGAGGGGGAGATAAAGGAGATTATGACTGCTCTGAGATTCAGAGTATAGGACAGGATATAAATCCAATATGTTCTTCTTCTTCTACTACTTTAGGGATGGATCCTACTCCTACCCTACCTCTCTACTGAGAAAAGTTGGAGCTTTCCTCGAACTTAAGTGGCTTTTCCATTGGAGGAAGACCTGAAAGTTGTAGGAAGCCTCCTTAAAATGGAGAAAAAGTGGCTTTGAGGATGCTCAGATGCACTCCATAGCTCTTAAGCACCACTCAGACATCAGGGATTAGTTCATACAATCAGTCAGCATGAAGTGGTGACTTGAGTGTTTGGAGGGAGGGAATCACAAATCAAATATCACAAGTAGACCTTTAACATTATGGGAGGGATGGTGGCTCAGTGGTAGACCATCTGCTTGGTAAGCAGAAGGTCTCAGGTTCAATCCCCGGCATCTCCAACTAAAAAGGGTCCAGGTAATAGGTGTGAAAAACCTCAGCTTGAGATTCTGGAGAGCCACTGCCAGTCTGAGTAGACAATACTGACTTTGATGGACCAAGGGTCTGATTCAGTATAAGGCAGTTTCATATATTCATATGTTCATACATTCAGCTGCAAGTTCTCACCAACTGAATGATGGGAAATCAGGTTATAGCATAAATGCATGAAGCAGCTGTTAAGAAGAAATATCTGAACTTTTAATGGTTATCCCATACTGCTAGGGTTGTCAGTTCTGTGTCAGAAAATTCCTGAAGCCTTGGAAGGTACCTCAGCAAGTTATAATTCCATATATTCCAACCTGCAGAGCAGTCATTTTCTCCAGGGGATCTGCTATCTGAAGTTTGGAAAGCAGTTGTAATTCAGGATGAACCATGAAGCAAAATTGATCATGAATTTTCCCCTGTTCATGGTATAAAACAGAAATTTGCAATGGGTCTACCATTACAAACTTCCATGAATTTTTAGAGCAGTTCATACAGCTAATGGTGGTTCATGGATTGAGCTGAAAGCAGGGGTTTAAGAGGACTCCAAGTCCCCTTAAATCTTTGCTTTCAGTTCCCCATGAATACCACAAAAACAGCTGAACAACTGTTTAAAGGAACTGCACAAGACAGTGCTAAATAGTGTGCAGGGTTTTTTCAGGTTTTTTTTTTGTTTGGGTCTATTGGAGGCCCCCAAAATCTCAGGATTTCCAAAAACATCCTGGATCCCAATACTGGCAAAGTATTTGAATCCAGGATTTTTTTTCCCCTTGAAATCCTGAATTTTTCAGGTCCAGTAGACCAAGATGGAAAAAAATAGGGGAGAAAATAAAGCAAAAAAACCCCCAAGAAGTGGCCAAAGCCACAAAACAGCTGAGCAGTGTAAGCAAATTGCTCCTGTCCAATAGCTGTTTCTCCCCCATTGCCTCTGCACTCCCTTTAAATCAAGCTGGTTTAAAGGGGTTGCAGGAAAAATGGAGAAACAGCTGAGACACGAGGAGACTGCTCCTTGCATCTCAGTCCCCCCCCACACACACTTTCTTTTGCAATTCCTTTAAAGGGACTGCAAAAGAAAGTGAGGAAAAGCAGCTGAGATAAGGGGCTCCCTGCATCTCAGATGTTTCTCCAACTTCTTCAGCAGTCCCTTTAAACAAGCCTGATTTAAACCACCTGAGTTGTTTTGGCTGATCTTCCTGGTTCCTGAAAATATATGGGATTTGGGGGGATTTTTTTCAGGTTTCCAAAAAATCCTGGATACCTTTGGGATGCTGAACTATACCTGAAAAATACCAATAAGGAATGCCAAAACATACCTGAAAATCTAAACAAGGTGTTTTTTGATATATATTTTGACTTGGGAAGATCTGAATGCAAACCCCTATTGTGCAGCAGGAAGTGCCTCCCTGCTGCAAGCTGTTTTTTGGGGCTGTCTTTCTGCAAATCCCATTTAAAGGGACTGTGGTTCCTTTCAATGGGGTGTGCAGGGCCACAAACTACAACCCAGTTCAGTTTGTGAATAAACCTCCTGGTTCGACTTGGTCCATGGTTTGGTTCATGCTTCAGCCAATAACCAAAACTCATTTTCTTGGTTCATGCCCATCCCTAGTTGTAATTCCGGGAAATCACAAGGCCCCACCTGGAGGCTGTTAACCCTATATATTGCAGATTGAACAGCATAGGAAATGTCTAATGTATAGGATATAGTTCAATAGATCATCTTGTCTCTTTGTTAAAATAACTTCCTTGCAAAACCTCCAGACTCATCAGTTGCTCAAGTAGATAGATAGCTATAACATTACATTATAGTTCCTAATGTATCTAAAGAAAATGAAGGATACAAATCCCTGTAATTTTATGTATCTAATAGTGAAGATAATCAGTGTTGATTTATGCTTTTTAAAATTAAAAAAAAAATACCCATACACATAAGAATGCATTTAAATTTGACTTGCAGTGCAATACTATGCAGAGTTACTCCACTCTAAGCCCATTCAAATCAAGCATCTTAGATTGGACTGATTCTGCATTGGGACACCATAATGCTATTTTAGTCAAATCTTGGTTTGGTATTAGTTGATTATTTTGTAGTCAACATTTCCCAGCTTTGTTCTATTGAGAAACTCATTAGAAAGTTGTAATATACACCATACTATTTGTTTCTTTCCCCTTATGATCAAAGTTATTTCATAACCTATGGTATAGTACAAAATTATATTTATTATATATTTTAACAGACAGTTTAAGTTCATACTTGGAAAGATTGCCTGAAATTCATTATTTTAGAGATTAATTTACTTCTAATTATACTTTATGCAAGCAATACATAAAACATTTACAGAATTCTTAATCTCAGCATTTGTGCTAAAACCCAGATGTCAACTTACACTGTGCCGATGACTGAGAAGCAATCAGGTTGCTCCAGAAAAGGGTTGCAATGACATAGGCTTGAATGCCCAATGCCATGGTATTGTCTATGATCAAATTTTCAAATCCACAGCACTGCTTTTCTACAACTAACTTTAACTACAGCATATCTTCACTTTGCATCAAAAAAAAAATCTAGAGGAAATGACTATAGGAAGCAACCCTGTAGCATGCAGAATATCCCAACTTCAGTAGTAATATATTCTCTTATATCTTTAAAGTTCTGTATGCCAGATTTACAATTTACAAAAGAAGATGGGGTCATAAATATGACTATTGTGGTAGCACTTGGGGCAGCTATTCTATCATTTTGTGCACTGCTTTCCTCCATGCCTACAGTTCTCTACCTATGTCACTATGATGAGAGACAGCATAGAATAGTAGTTAAAGTGGTGGAATAAGGCTGAGGAAACCCTGGCGCAGATCTACACTTTCTATGATGCTCAGTGACCAGCCTTGGGCCAGTTTCTCTCTGTCTCTCAGCCCAACTTACCTCTCAAGATGGTTGTAAAAATAAAACTAGAGAAACCCTTGTGCATTAAACTTAGCCTGTTGATGGAAGAGAGGGATAAAAATGTGATAGATATATTTAGAATCAAATAATACTGAGTTTAAAGGCATGCATGTTTTTTTAAAAAAAATGCTTTATTATTTATTTATCTGTTTGTTTGTTTGCTTGGCTTGATGAATCATCCCATCCCGGCCAAAGCCAGGCTCTAGGCAATGTACAACAGTAATTAAGAGTAAAGACATCAATCAATCAATAAAACCAGTTAATTAAAAAAACAGATTGCTAATCCTGATGGCGTCAAGTGCTACTGTTCCATCTTTCTGGATGCTGCATTGGGGGGGCAGGTGATCCTCCTCAAAAGGCAGAGGGAAGGAATGCCAGCTCGGCAACCATTGCTGTCATCAGACAAAAGCCTTGCAGAACATCTGTGCTTTACAGGTCCTGCAAAATTATAAAAGATCCCACAGGGCTCTAGTGTCTTCTGGAAGAGAGTTCTACCAGGTCAGGGCCAGAACTGAAAAAGTCCTGGCCCTCATTGAGGACAGCCGGACCTCTTTAGGGCGAGGGTTCACCAGCAGATTCCAACCTGTAGAGCATAATGCTCTTCCAGGGACATAGTGGAGGAGGTAGTTCCATAGATACATCAGTCCAGACTGCTCAAGGCCTTGAAGATTATAACCAAAACCTTGAATCTTACTCAGTACTCGACCAGGAGCCAGTGTAGCTGATGCGGCACAGGTAAAATATGTGCCTTCCATGGTGTTCCCATCAGGACTCGTGCTGCCACATTCTGGACCTATTGGAGTTTTGGGGTCAAAGTCAAGGGTAGGCCAGCATAGAGTGAGTTACAGTAGTCTAGTCTGGAGGTAACCATCACATGGATTACTATGGCTAGGTCTGAGCGAGACAGGAGGAGAGTCAATTGCCTAGCTTGATGGAGGAGAATAATGTCACTGAATTTCAACCCTTTTCTAGTTAACTAATGATTATGCATATCTGAAAAACAGAAAGACTGTTTTAGTGAATCATGGGGTTTGGGGGGGGGGGGTAAGATTGTGGTATGAAAACAGCAAGGTAAGTGTAATTTGGTTTCTGAATCCACTCATGGCCATGCAGGAAGGTCAAGTTCTCTGGAAAACAAGCACCCAGTAGCCTGAAAGCGCAGATATGTTGTACAGAGCAAGAATGTTGGGATGCTTCACTCTTTCAGCCTTTCTGCTCTGTACAATGTATCTGTGTTGTCAGGCATTTGTCTCCCATATTATACAGGAGAGGAGAAAGTACTGAATGATTTTATAAACAAAAGCTGTTGTCCAGGACTTAAAATTAGCCCCTACAGATTAATTCACTGAAGCCCTATTTGCTGAATGTACAAATCCAGATGATTTTTTTAAAAACCCTTATCACAGCAAATCTTAGAAGCAGACATTAGGTGTTATCATAGTTTAGCCTAGAAAAGGTTCTTCCAGACTAAGGAGCTTATCTTCAGCTTCAGTGGCACTTCTGTTGAAGGAAGAGCCACTAAATTGGAGGAAGGCTACTTAGGCAGAAGAAAGACCTCGGATTTGCTTAGTGGATTGGCACGATACCAGCCATTGCCTTGTCCTAGGCACCCAGCAAACTTCAGAACTCATTCACACCAATTCCTTGTGCATAAGAAGTTAGAGAAAGAAAGCAAGAAAACATCAGTTATTTCTGATAAGTTCATCTGTGTACTCAAAAAATTCAGAAAAATCTACAGAAGATCAAAATAGTGTTTATTGGTATGTTGGAAAGAAACAGAAAATAGACAAGCTGTTCTCCCAAGAGAATTTTTTAAAAAATTAAAAAGACCAAATTAACTTGATGTGCATGGCATTTGGCCCAAAAGATTTGTATAACAAAGAAGTGTTCTAAAAAATATGCCCGTCTTCTTTGCTCTGATTTTTGTAAATTTCATTACTATTAACATGAGTACAGGTAAACCAGATTTGCTCATTGGGATGCTTTGCTTCCTTTTCTCTTTAACTGAGTTTTGCTCATACTGCAGCCAAGCCCCATTATGATTCTTGAACATACACACCTTAAGGACCCATAGCACAACAGGCGTTCAGTTATCCAGAAATGGCCAGAAGAGTACACTTTGGGTATGTAGAGAACCGATCTTGCACAACAGAGTTCGTGATTATATGTCCCAGACATGAAATTAAGGCTGCAATCACACATGCTAAATAATGCAATTTCAATCCACTTTCTATGCAGTTTCCAACTGGATTTACTGTGTGAACTGACAAAATCCAGTTTGAAAGTACACTGAAAATGGATTGAAATTGCATTACTTAGCATGTGTGATTGCAGCCAAGTGAGGTTCGGGGGAGGATTACATTAGACCAGGAGATCCTGTTTTTAAGCAATGAGTTTAAATCTACCCAAATCCAAGCTTTTCAACTTAAATACAATGTAGAATTATGCAGCTTGCTTGTCACTTTCCTGAGAATGTGTGGGAGGGGTCATGTGTGAGTAACATTAGGCATGACTGTATGATGTGGGTTATGAACAGGAAGTAAAAAGAAACAAGCAATCAGTTGAAACTGTGTGGATGAATTGCTGATCAAGAACAGTTGGAGCCTCTCACATCTCAGTTCATAACTCTTCCCTCCAACTGCCCTAAAGATACAAAACAGCTTGCCTCTGTTTCCACACAAAATTAAAAAGAAATGATGAAGTTACAGCCTCAGTAAAGTTCACTGAACTCTTCCTCTTCCTCTTCACATCTTTTTGGGGGGTCTTTGATTCCTCTTCATCTCTGAATCTGCTTCTGCCATACCATCCTTAATGTCAATCCCTAAAAGTCCCTATTCATAATTCCAGAGTCATTCATAAGAGTGAAAAAAGCATCAATGGGGTCATTCAAGATGCTTTTGAGATCAGTGCCTCTTTTGATCTGAGGGAATCTTGTAATATTTCTAAATAGATTTTTAAAAGGCAGAAAAGAAGGAATCTGTGGGTACCTATGAAATCTGTAGTGGTTAAGTCAATACCGGAGATCTTTATTAGAGGAAGAAGGGAACCAGGACTGGAACACACATTTCAGTTGATTGACCTGTGCTGAGACTCTCCCCCACAACTTTTGGAGGGTATCTTGAAAGTCTGAGTTTACCAAAGACATGAAGCATAGGCACAAGCCAAAGGAATCCTGGCTATTGTCTCTTAGCTTAGGACTTACAGCCTGGCTAGTCAACAGATGGAACGTCCTAAGAGATCAGATCATCATCAGCTTGGATCAACTTGTCTGAAGACTTTGACACTTCAACGTCAGTAAGGGAAGGAAAGTGTTATTTTTTTTAAAAAAAAAATTATTTTTCCCTTGTTATTAAAGGAATATTGCCCTGAGCATCACACTTACAGATGACACCATTATGGGCATACCCTGGACAACCCTATTTGCATTGTCTACATAGTTTCCAAAAGCAGTGCCATGAATTCCACTAGTCTTTAGGGAGTGGAAAAGGGGAATCCTTTCCTCATTTCCTCATATTAGTCATGTACAATTGTCCTTCAAAAAGCTATTCCCCATTTTCTGCAGCTGCTCATGCTTGCCTTCCTATGTCATGTATTTTACCGTTCTCAAGCAAGAAACATACACACAAAGGTTATTGCCGAGCAGCTAAATGGTCACCACAGCTGCAATTTAACTTGTGCTCATCCTAAAATGGTGGTGTTGATGATGCTGGTGATGTCACAAAGTAATTGAAAGTGAAGGCAAAGCCTTAGAGTGGCAGCTGAAGATGAGGAGAACAATAATCTCTGCTCCCTTAGTGGCCACCTGAAGATGTGGCACTGCCACTGCTATAGAAAAACAGGCTTAGATGGTACAGGAATACCCCCAGTTTGGTGTAGTGGTTAAGTGTGTGGACCCTTACCTGGGAGAACCAGGTTTGATTCCCCACTCCTCCACTTGCACCTGCTGGAATGGCCTTGGGTCAGCCATAGGTATCACAGAGCTTATCCTTGAAAGGGCAGCTTCTGGGAGAGCCTCTCAGCCCACCTACCTCACAGGGTGTTTGTTGCGGGGAAGGAAGATAAAGAAGATTGTGAGCCGCTCTGAGACTCTGAGTGGAGGGCAGAATATAAATCCAATGTCGTCGTCTTCTTTCCTCAACATAACCAGACTTCATGTTGTGGCCTGTCAAATTAGCAAACATGACATAATGTTACACATTGGACTGTAATTCTTCTACAATGTTATTAGTTTTTATAACCACAGGAAAATTCTTGTTGGCAAAAGTCATCCCCTTGGCTGAAGCAAGATGATTTCTATAATGTAGCAGCTAGTTAGTTTATTTTCAGGAGGGTGGAACCAAATACAAATGTAGGAAAATGTCCTGAAGGGATGGTCAGGACAAATGTTTCTATCTCTTCACAATGATTTATAGTCAACTTAGCCAAATCAAAAAACGCAAAGTGATAAAAATAACATTGAGGAATTATTTGCTAGCGCTAGAGAAGAAATCCACTTGAGATGAGAAAATTGGACTTTTCTTCTTCCTTAGTCTTTATTTTTTTCCACACAAAGCTAGACAAACTCTGTTACATAAAAGATTATAGAGGCAGCCTTAGGCAGAGGTAACGTCAGTTCTGAAAACTTTGATCTGGCAACTGTTGAATCCTGATGTGTTGCTTTAAAATCCTGTTGGTGAAATTCCAACAATAAATGACATACCCCATCTCAGCATCTACCAGAAACAAAAGAAACAGTTATTCATCAGGATGCACTGAGCTTCATCCAAAAGTCTTGTAGTTCTGAGTATTTTCATGGTTCTGTTTATCACCTGTTATTATCAATTCATATCAGGCAATAATAGTTTCAGGAACATTGGGTTCTTTCTAAAGAATTAAAGCATTAACATTTCTTTTAAAAAATGAGGGGGAATTGATGTGTCATCTGCAGTGTCAGCTCCCCTGCTAGGCAAACTAGGCAGTTGCCTCAGGCGCGGCGGGGCAGGGGCAGCAAAATTGGCCTCCCCTGCAACCACCTAGTTTGCCCCCCATGCCTCCTCCTCCTGCTCCCTCCCTTCCCCACAGCATGTTAATTTCAAAGCCAGAATGGGCTCTAGTGCTGAATTCTAGCTATCTAAAGCCCCCTCCCGCCTCCTTCTCCTCCCTCCCTTCCCCACTGCATGTTAATTTCAAAGCCCCCCCCCCCGCAGCGATCAGAAAAACTGTGCCATGGGGCCGAGCTCCCAGTCTGTCAGGAGCAGCATCCTGAAAGGGCAGTCCCGCAGCTGCTGATTCCACCCCTCCCCACTTCCTGGATCGAGAGGTGTTAGTTCAGCAGCTGCAGGACTGCCCTTTCAGGATGCTGCTCCTGACAGACTGGGAGCACGGCCCCACAGCGTGGTTTTTCCGATTGCTGTGGGGGCGGGCTTTGAAATTAACATGCAGTAGCTGGAACACAGCACTAGAGCCCATTCTGGCTTTGAAATTAACATGCTGTGAGGAAGGGAGGGAGGAGGAAGAGGCATGGGGGGGGGCTGCAGAGTGGGGGGGGGGTGCCAGGCAGTGAGTCAGCCTAGGGCGCCATGGGGTGTCAGGCCTCCCCCCGTTATCTTTACCTGTTTATTAAAACTGTATTTTTAAATTAAAGCATAAGAGTTTTGTAAACAGTTGTAGTTATATGCTGTTTTTAAACATTTCTAGTAATCCATTTGAGGCTTTGTGTGTCTGTTGCCACTTTCTAGTTAATGTTGAAGGCATTTCAAGTCCTCCACTTTTACAGAGAAGTGAACAAAGATCTTATTTAAAACCTTTTAAAGTTCTTGGTATAGTTTGGGTTACCAAATTTAAATTTCCAGGGTATGAGGGAATTTCTTCATAAATTTTGTGGTATTAAAAAAAACCCCCAATTTTGAGGAAGTTGCACAACTTTAATATTCTCAGTTCTTTGTAATAATCTTCTCTTATAATACTGACCAGAAATTATGGCAAACTCTAAGCCTGCACAACACCATTTTATCTTCCTACATCAGTGCTGCTTTATCTAAGCTATGTATATTCTTCAATTACATTTTCTTGATTCAGGAGACGTTTCAGAGGCCATTATGCTGTATTTTAGGGCAGAGTATTCAGTCAGAATGTAGAATAAAGCTTGAGTTTAGTGGCACCTTTAAAACCAATAAAGTTTTATTCTGGACGTAAGCTTTTGTGTGCATGCACACTTATTCAGATGCATTGAAACAGACTTCTGTTTCTGGTGATCTCCAGTGACTTCTTTTCTGGTGACTTCTGGTGAAGAATTGTGCATGCATACAAAAGCTTATACACAGAATAAAACTTCATTTGTCTTAAAGGTGCCACTGAAGTCAAACTTTGTTCTGCTGCTTCAGACCAACATGGCTACCCACCTGAATCAGTCAGAATGTGTTACAGCAGTGGTATCCAACCTGTGGATTAGGACCTTGAGATGGTTCTCAGAGCCCCACCTGCTGGGTTGCCAGTATCTGTTTGGGAAATACATGCTGCTAGTGCCTATGCACTGACAGCAACCCCTGCATCCTGCGACTCTTTGTATGCACATTGAGAAGAGCAGCAGGATGGTGTTGTGAGGCCACCAGGTGGTTGATGATCTCCCATGGAATCCTCTGATTCCTTGTGTTTCTTATCCTTGGCTCCATTGCAGCGCAGTTCTAAGCAGAGTTACACTCTTCTAAATCCAATGGACTTAGATCTGTTATTCTTAGGATTGAACTGTGGGTCTGCTGCCCATGGTCCTGCCCTTGGCATTGGTGATGACATAACTCAGGTTCCACTCTTCCTGTCATATGCTGTTAGCTCAATGTGTCCCCTGCTCAATTTGCTTAATGTAAGAGCCACGCAGAATAAACATCAGATGTTTGAGAGCTGCAAGACATAAACAAAATTACACTACACACACAAACCCCTTGGGCGTTTTCGCACTGACCTTAATCAGAAGCGACGCCCCTCTTCACCGCGCAGGATCGGCGCGGATCTTGCACTAATTGCCGCGGAGCACCTGGAAGAGCCGGAAAGTCCCGCGGCTTTTGCAGCGCAAATGGAAACCGCCAAAAACCAGTTTCCATTTGCGCCGCAAAAGCTGCGGGACTTTCCGGCTCTTCCAGGTGCTCCGCGGCAATTAGTGCAAAATCCGCGCCGATCCTGCGCGGTGAAGAGGGGCGTCGCTGCTGATTAAGGTCAGTGCGAAAACACCCCTTGATTAAAACTCTTAATACTTCCTTTGCACAGAAAGACAGAATACATATATATGCACTTTATAACATGATCATACTAGAAGACTTTAAAAATCAGAAGAGGAATAACAGTTCCCATAAGACTAGCATAGAGAAAGGCTGTGGAATTACTCTTGGCATCAGTAGGAGAAGGAAGCACCCATGTACTATATAAATTATTGACTGCCATTTTCATCATTATGCATTGCTTTGACACCAGGATTAGTAAAAGAGCTATGAAACTTAGGGAAAAAATCCTGCACAGCCCAATTTCATTCTGCCCCCCCCTCCTTCCAGTGGGTCCCTTGGCTCTTGCACTCTCTTTTCCCACTCTAGGTCTCTGGGTGACCTCTGTAGTGGAGAAGAGCTTGTAAGCCTGCCTATTTCCCCCTCCTTCCCCGCTTCACACACAGTGGAAATAGTCACCTACCTATGAGTCGGCGCTTAGTGGCTGATTGAGGCCCCGATGCTAAGCATGCTTACTTGAGAGTAAGCCTGCATTAAGTTCCTCCTTGACTTCCAGGAGCCACACAATATGTGTGAAGGATGTGGCATGTGGCCATCCCTGGTCCTGGGTCTGGAAAGGCTGAAGACCGCTGCATTACAGAGTGCAGCTGGTCTGTCTTAACTTTCTTTTTCATCAAAACCCATCCGTCTCTCTTCCTGTGCAAATTAGTTTAGGAATGGTACAGTTTGCAGCAGAGAAATGGTGGCAGGAGTGAGGGTACACAATTATTGCCCATCCACCAATATCATAAATAATAACTATTAGTCCCCAGCAAGTTTTCACTGAGCAGGGGGCTCTAATACAAGGTCAGAAAATACATTTTTATCCAAGTCATTTTGTCCTTTAATATCTTTCTTGTATATATATTATAATTACATATGTTTAGCTTCTTTGTTCATTTCCGTTGTTTTAAATGGTGAAGCAATTCTGCCTTCATTTTCCCCTACCCACACAGCTGAGATGAAATTCTCATGAATTGCTCTCTTCACCCAAAGGATCCTTCCTTTTAAATTTCAGGCGGATAGGGGTGAGGCAGTTGAAATCTTGCTTGCCCAGTGGACACAGACAGATAGCAATTGACCTGTGAGGGAGATTTTCCTTTCTTTCCTGAAATCTTCAAGCAGCAGGTAGGGGTCTGGGCGTTCATAAAAGACAGAGGTTGACTGTGTAGTGATGCCTTTGAGATGGTTACTATTTCTGGCCACTGCTACCACCACACAGCAACCCAAAAGGATCCTGGAAGCCATGGTAACATCTGAGGACAAGAGAAGCAAATGTTGACTGCCCTATTCATATGCTAGTATGGTGAGGGTCAGTAAGCAGCGATTTTTTGTAGCAGGAACTCATTTACATATTAGGCCACACACCCCTGATGTAGCCAATCCTCCTGGAGCTTATAGTAGGCCCTGTACTAAGAGCCCTGTAAGCTCTTGGAGGATTGGCTATGTGACGGAACCGGCCCGATTCTGCCTTCAGACCCGGTCCCGTCAGCTCCCTATTGAGTCGCCCACTCCTGGAGGGAGCCATTTCTCCTCCTGCCCCTTGGGCTCGCTGCCACCACCTGCTCAGTCTAGGGGTTCAGATTGAGAGGAACAGGACTCCCAATCCCCCTCTCCAGCTATGAGGCCGGGCCTCAAGGTCCTCTGCCACCCTATACTTGGGTATCACAGAGACCTCAGCACTTCTTTGGGGCACCCCTGGAGGATTGGCACCTTATCCAACTGCATGCCTTCCCCCTTCCCTGGGGCCCCCTTTATAACGCAGCGGTTGGGGATCTATGTGGTACAGAGTTTGACTGCCAGCATTCCAAACAGTAAAAATATATTTATTTAAAAGAGAAAAAGAAAAGAAAAGAAGAACAAAACAAAAACAGTTGCATTTAAAAAGTTAGCACAGCACAGCACCCGTACAGCAAACAGCATGACAAACAAAATGTGGTTTTAAACGCGTCCTACTGTCCCTGGTCTAAACACGCCCTGCCTTTTTGGATGACTTACTTGGTCTGACTGCCTGGGGCCTTTTCTCTTGAATAGGCCGCATGCATAGGCAGGAGCCCCCACACTGGCAACCTCTTCCTTCGAGCTGCAGCTGAGAACTGACTTCTCTTCCTGCCTAACACATGCCAAGAACAAAAGAACTTCCTGCCTCTCTAGGAGACTTTCCCCCTAGAGTTGTTGGTTTGGCTCTGGAAGGGAGGGGGGAGTGAGGGGAAGGCTAGGCCCAAGCCTGCTTGGCAGTTTAGTGATCCCTCCCAATGAAGCACCAACATTGACTAAGATGGCGTTTCTCCACAGGCTACATCAGGGAGGCATGGCCTAATATGCAAAGGAGTTCCTGATTTTAAAAAAGCCCTTTTAGCAAGTAAACATAAGTGCTTAGACTTTCAAATTGAATATCTCAGGGTGGTCTTTAAGAGTCTACAGTGTGCAAAAATAGTTTCAGATGTTCAGCATTCTGTCAGTAATTGAATCTATCTTAACACAGTTTGACAGCTCTATTATGACAGCAGGTGATCTAGCTGGCATGCTAGGTCACAGTGACCTTATCTACAGGCCGGTTTGAGCCGGCTGAAGACAGGTGGAAAGGACCTGCTGAGTCAGCATGACTGTGGACTGCCAGGATTGGCTGACAGAACTATATATGAACTGTGCTTGCAATGCACAGGTCTCTCTTCGAGAGTACAATTGCTGGCGGAGCACTTTGGTCCTGTGTTTAATGTATTTGACTGCACTAGTGAGCACGTGTTGTATATATTGTAAATACACCATTTTAGCACTAGCTGCAGGCGTTTGGCTCACTTCTTTCCTGGGGCTCACCGTTGAGCACATCACACAGCTCTCTCTGCTAACACCCGCACCGACAGGGTTATGGACCCAGGGCGGTTCCGCTGCGTGGAGGAGCACCGTGAGTGTTGAGCTGACCGAGAGTTGTGAAGGAGCCGGAGGCGAGGAACGCCGGTTGAAGGACAAAGAAGTACCAGCTATTTCATTCTGAGAGCCAGAGGGACGACGGCAGCCAGCTGTGTGGAGGAGTCGGCATCATGGCTCAGCAGCAGCTTGCAGTGGCCATCGAGAAGCTTAACTCAGCCAACTACGCGGTGTGGAGCCTGCGAATGGAACACTACCTTAAGCGTGAGGGGCAATGGCTGTTTGTAAGTAATCCCCCTGCCGTGTTATCTCCTGCCGAGACTGTGTTGGCCGAGAAGGCGCTGGCAAACATTGTGCTAGCAGTGGGAGATGACCAATTGATATATGTGCGTGGGAAGGACACTGGCAAGGCTGCCTGGGACGCGCTCAGTGGGGTTTACGTTAGTACCACTGCAGGCTCCCTAATGGCCTTGACCAGGAAGATATTCCGCACTTTAATGCCGGCTGGAGGGTGTGTAAGGCAGCACATCAAGAAGCTGACAGACTGCTTCGTTGAGCTTGAAGCCAGGGGCAAAACTGTAGCTCCTGATGACAGAGTTTATATTTTGCTGTCTTCGTTGCCGCCGGAGTTTACACCCCTAATTACATCCCTGGAGACGGTTGATGTGGCGACTCTGACTATGAAGTACGTGTGTGCCCACCTGCTTGATTTCCAAGAGAGGATTGCAGCTGTGAGCTACCCGGGAGTGTCGGCTGGAGAGCGTGTGGCTATCGGCTCGTCTGGGAAGGCATCCAAGAGCGAGCCGGCTTGTGCTGCTGGCAGACAACCAAAGGCTGAAGTGCAGCCGACTGCGCTGTCTGTCAGGCGTTGCTTTGGTTGTGGATCATCCTTGCACCTTTTGCGCGTTTGCCCAGAAAAAGGGAAGCGGCGTGGATGGAGGCAGCGAGGGCCGAGGACCACCAGCAGATGTGAGGAAGAAGCCCGGCTGGTCACTTCTGCAGGAGAGAGTACCGGGTCTGCCTGGATATTGGACTCTGGTGCAACGAGCCATCTCTGCTGCGACAAGGAGCTGCTGAGAGATGTTGTCATTCCTGAACTCAGTCATGTTAGATTAGCCGACGGTGCGACCGTGGCTGTTACTTGTTTTGGCTGTGTAGAGTTTCCTGTTTTGGATTGCACATTGCAGCATGTTTTGTGTGTCCCCTCATTAAGATCAAATTTGCTAAGTGTAAGCATGTTAATTGACGATGGCTATCAGGTAAAGTTTGAAAAAACCTGTTGTAAGATCTTAGGAGGTGGGGGGAAGCTGCTTGCTACTGAGAAAAGAGATGGGAATGTGTATGTGGTTCAGAGTCATTGTGCTCAGGCTGCACAAGTGTCAAATGTGCCTGTGCACGATCAATGCATCCATCTGTTCCACAGAAGACTCGGGTACTGTGGGTTTAATGCATTGAAAAAGACCCTACAGTTGGTGCCAAGTCTGAAGGTAAAGCCCTGCAGGTGTTACTTAGACTGCCAAGTCTGTAAAAAGACTAAGAGCAGGGCTTGTGCAGTTGCTAGGCAAAGCAACAGAGAAAGTAAGTGTGCCTTAGAACTCATTCATCTTGATGTTATTGGCCCATTGCCAAGGAGTCTGTCGGGGAGGCAGTATTGCCTAGTGGCTACCGACGACTATACCAGGTATTCCTGGGTGTTTGCCCTGAAGCACAAATCCGAGGTATACAAGGTGTTTACCAAATGGGCTAAAGCGGTGGAAAGGGAGTTGGATACGCATTTTAAAGCTATTCAGTCCGACCGCGGTGGGGAATTTCTCTCTAATGAGTTTAAACGTTGGCTGGGGAACAAGGGCATTGCCCACAGATTAGCGAACCCGGCCACGCCCCAAGAAAATGGGTTAGCAGAGCGGCACGGAGCTATATTGCAGACTTTAATGTATAACATGTTGGAAGTTGCCAAGTTGCCAATTTCTTATTGGGCCGAGGCCATGTATTCAGCAGTGTACTTGCACAATCGAATTTGGTGTAAAGCTGTGAATGACTTGCCTTACAGAAGGCTATACAATAAGGTTCCAGACTTAAAGTTTTTAAGAGTCTTTGGGACGCAGGCTTGGGTGAATATTCTACTGAAAAATAGAAGGAAAGGAGGTGGCCGGGCAGTGAGCCTAACTTTTCTGGGCTACAAGCCAGAAGCTAGGTGTTATCGCTTTTGCGATAAGAGGGCCAAGCTAACTTTCAGTAGATCCGCTGCCTTTAATGAGCACGCCAGGTGGCCTGATTTACATGCTACTGAAAGAGAACTTGTACTGCTGCCAAGTACTGATAACGGTGCTGGAGTCCTGCCAAGGGTAATTAAGCAGGAACAACAATCTCCCGGCCGAGAGCTGGCAAGCAGACAGGCAGAAGGAGGTGAGCCCAAAGTTGGCACAGAGCCTCAGGTGCAAAGTCAGGAAGTAGAGCTTCCAAGTCAGGAGGTGCAACCTCTGAGTCAGGAGGAGGAACCAGCCCAGGAGGTGGCATGCAGTGAGCCTGAAGGAGTCGAGCCTGGTGCGAGTGCAGGGCCCCGGGTATCTGCTAGAGCCACAAAGGGTATCCCTCCTGCTAGATACAAGGTGCCTTATGTAACACTGGTAGTTAAACCAGACCCACCAGGGTTCCAAGAAAAGCTCAGGAAAAAGGCTGAGGCGTGGAAGGTCTGGGTGGCAGAGTGTGAGGCACGGAACAGGGAGGCTGAAGCCAAACGTCAGAGGGAACTGGCTGACCTGGATGATGAGTTCCTGGACTGGAAACTGTAAACCTGTGAATGGGATAAGTGTGTAATACTGCTGTCTAAGGAAACAATGTGAAAGCATGTGAGTGAAACATTGCATAACATTGTGTGTGACATATAGTTATCAAATGTGTATGTAAACTGTGTCCAATGTTGAGATTCACTGTGTTTAGGTTTACTGTGTACGATAGATTAGGAGGTGTGTCAGTAATTGAATCTATCTTAACACAGTTTGACAGCTCTATTATGACAGCAGGTGATCTAGCTGGCATGCTAGGTCACAGTGACCTTATCTAAGGCCGGTTTGAGCCGGCTGAAGACAGGTGGAAAGGACCTGCTGAGTCAGCATGACTGTGGACTGCCAGGATTGGCTGACAGAACTATATATGAACTGTGCTTGCAATGCACAGGTCTCTTTTCGAGAGTACAATTGCTGGCGGAGCACTTTGGTCCTGTGTTTAATGTATTTGACTGCACTAGTGAGCACGTGTTGTATATATTGTAAATACACCATTTTAGCACTAGCTGCAGGCGTTTGGCTCACTTCTTTCCTGGGGCTCACCGTTGAGCACATCACACAGCTCTCTCTGCTAACACCCACACCAACACATTCCATCTAGAAGAACTCTCAGATTGCATTATTAAAAGTTTAGGTAGGATTTTTTTGTTTTGTTTTTTAAAGTTGTTCTATGGCAATAGCCTGCACCATGCAGTTACAAAAGTTATAATTTTTTTAAGTTATGGATACACTGTAAATTGTTGCTGAAGCCTCTTAGAATCATTGCTAGAGAAACAACTGAACTGGATGTCATTGTAAAGTAAAGAGAATGTGCTGAAGAAACAGGGTAAACTATTTTCGTTTATACCTGCAGGATATCAAAATCGTTTACAGCAACTTTTATTAAAGTAGTAGATGCATATTTTTAGCTCATGGGGTTACCTGAACAAATGGAGATTTTCAGGGGCATCTCATTTCCCCCTCTCCCATCATTTCCTCTTTCCTTTCCTTGAAAGCCCTCATAGACTCTCCCCTTTTCCTGCTTCCTTCTTTCCTTCCCACCCACTAGCCAATCTACCATTATCTGCTCAATTGTCAGCTTTTCTTCCTTCCCTCCCCTGGTAGCCTGTCCCTAAGAAACTCTGAATGGTTCCAGTCACTGAGCTGGCCTGGGCCTAGCTGTGTGGTGCTGGCCTCCAGGCTGGGTCAATTTTAGGGTCCCTAGTCCCCCTTTGGGGGTGGGGGATCCCTTGCTTTGCAAAACCCACCCCATACTGACATTTTTTGAAACTGTTGGGGGGATGACACTCTGGTTTTGGGGCAAATTTACCATAGAGTTTTGTCCCAAAATGAAAGTATCATCCCTCACATTATGACATCACTTCTGGGTGACCTCATCACATCAGGACTGACACTTCCAGTTTTACCAGAAGTTATATGATGTCCCTTCCAGTCTCCCAGAAGTGTGTCAGGATTCCCCCATAGGCCAGGTAAGTGGACCTGAGAAACCTAGCTCAGTTGTGCAATGGAGAACTGCCAAGGATATGTGGGAGGTACCTTACTTTCCACTGTATCCCTCTCCCCACACTATTTCCTCTTCCTGGCAGCCCCCATATACTCACTTTTCCCGTTCTTTTCTACTTCCCACCCACCAACTAGGATTACCAATACTGGGTTGGGAAATTCCTGGATATTTGGGGAGACCTAGGGCAAGGACCTCAGTGGGGTATAATGCCATAGAGTCCAGGGGGACTGATCTCTGTAGTGTTAAGCTCAGTTGTAATTTATGGAGATCCCAAAGCCCTACCTGGAAGTTGGAAACACCTACAACCAATTTTATATTTGCCCTCAGGCTTCAGCTATATTTAGTGACTTCCTTTATACCCTGCTTTTCTTTGCAATGAGGGCTAAAAGCAGCTTATGTAATTCTCCTGTCCTCCATTTTATCCTCAGAATAGGCTTCCCAATCCCCAGGTCCCAGCAGGGGATCCTCTGATTTTACAGGCTTCCCCCTCTGATTTTACAGGCTTCCCCCCTCCCCCAGCCAGCTGGCCGGCGGGGGAAGCCCCGCCCCACAGCCATTATGCACCTCCACCAACGATTCCCATAGGGAATGATGGGGAATTGATCCGCAGGTATTGGGGGCTCTGGGGGGGGCTGTTTTTTGAGGTAGAGGTGTCAAATTTTCAGTATAGCATCTAGTGCCTCTCCCAAAAATACCCCCCCCCCCAGTTTCAAAAGGATTGGACCAGGGGGTCCAATTCTATGAGCCCCAAAAGAAGGTGCCCCTATCCTTCATTATTTTCTATGGAAGGAAGGTGTTTTAAAAGGTGTGCTGTCCCTTTAAATGTGATGGCCAGAACTCCCTTTGGAGTTCAGTTATGCTTGGCACACCCTTGCTCCTGGCTCCGCCCCCAATGTCTCCTGGCTCCACCCCCAAAGTCTCCTGGCTCCACCCCCAAAGTCCCCAGATATTTCTTGAATTGGACTTGGCAACCCTACCTCAGAATAACCCTGTGAAGTAGCTTAGGCTGGGATGTTTGACTGGCCCAAAGTCAGTGAGCACCATGGCAGGGTGGGGATTTAACAAATAGTAATGGGAGTGACGGTTTAAAACAGTTTGTAGAAAAACTCGACACTTAAGCAAAAATATATGAATAATAATTATTAATTATTAAATAATTGAGTCCAATGCAGTGGTCTTATAGCCCAGTTCCAAACGAAGGTCCTAGGTATTGTTTTACTCCATTTCATTTTTTTCTTCCACAGTGGTTAGAGCTTTAAAATATGTTCCATAATTCTACATTAATCACATGTAAAATAAAATTAATTACATTATAATTAATATCATAATGTCATGTATTATTATTCATACAGGCTAACCTTAAATCAGTTAATTATATCCAGGATGTCAATTGTGTACAACTCAAGTGGTGATATTTCTGTTAATAATAAAATAAAAATTTATTAAAAATTATTATGTGCATTCATTTTATAATAATTTATAAATTTATTCAAATATCAATTTTAAGTACCTGCTATTATTCAATATATACACTTCTCTTTGTGATATTCTTATCTATCTCCTATTTGTTTCTATATATAACAAAATAATATAGTTAATTAATTATGTTCATCATAAAGAACAGAAAATTAAAGATTACAAAATTATGAAATTATCTTGCATGAACTTAGGAATCAAGCCTCTTTTTTCTGACGTCTTAACTTCCTGTCTCACAAGCCTACCTAAATACTTATTCAAGCTGCAACATTGCTTTGCATTTAATGTTACAGTGCAATAATGAATCTTGTTCTTTGCAGATCATAAGAAACAGGTGTAATCAATATATTGACTAAGCCCCCCAGGTGTTAATGTTACTAATCTGTGTATGTAGAAGGACTCTCTTTGCAGTAGTGTTTGTTGTAAATTTATTCTGTCGTATTTCTTTTGTTAAACTGTTTCCAAAACAATAAATTTAAAGACCTCCATAGTATGTCTCATTTCATTAAAATGCTGGGTGAGGACCGTTTCAACCAAGCCTCTCCTGAATGTGGATGTGTGTTCAATTATCCATGATCTAATGGATCTAGTGGACATTCTTATGTACAGGAGCCCACATTTGCATATTAAAAGGTATACACACCCCTTAGTAGCACAGGTGAATAGTTCTTTAATCTCTTTACAAAAGTTAAGTTCAGGAAATTCTATCGTATCTACGCACCATGCTAATGTGCAAATGGAGCAACCCCCGCATTTTTTTTTGTCCTGCAAGCTGACTCTCACTTTTTCCTGTTCTAAATAGTGGGATAACATCCCCCCCCCCTCCGATCCTGTGTTGATTGGAGAAGCAGAAGTGTCACCTCAGATTCCTGGATGATCTGGCAATGCGCATGTCTGCTGGGGCTTTTTTTTTTTTTTAAAGGTGGGAGGCAGTATCGCGCGTGAGCTGTCCAAACAGGAAAAAGCCGATCTTGTGCCGCTGTTTTGAAAAAGGCCGGACTTTCTGTGCTGTCAAATTAATGCGCCATTCAGGTGTAGCAAGCCTGGATGACACCGGATGACGCTCGATTGCCAGATGTGGATGTCTGAACGAACACATTTAATCCGTCAGCCAGACGGAGTTGTGTCATCACTAATGGTACATGTGACCGCACCCAAAGTAGAATGGCTGGGTGAGTGGGCGTCAACGTGGCAGATGAGGTTCAGTGTGGCCAAGTGCAAAGTAATGCACATTGGGGCCAAGAATCCCAGCTACAAATACAAGTTGATAGGTTGTAAACTGGCAGAGACTGACCAAGAGAGAGATTGGTCATGTGATTGGGTTGTGGTAGATAACTCACTAAAAATGTCAAGACAATGTGCAATTGCAATAAAAAAGGCCAACGCCATGCTGGGAATTATTAGGAAGGGAATTGAAAACAAATCAGCCAGTATCATAATGCCCCTGTACAAATCAATGGTGCGGTCTCATTTGGAAAGTCCAGAAAAAGGCAACTAGAATGATTAAAGGTTTGGAACACTTTTCCTATGAAGAAAGGTTAAAATGTTTGGGGCTCTTTGGCTTGGAGAAACGTCGACTGCGGGGTGACAAGATAGAGGTTTACAAGATTATGCATGGGATGGAGACAGTAGAGAAAGAAATACTTTTCTCCCTTTCTCACAATACAAGAACTTGTGGGCATTCAATGAAATTGCTGAGCAGTCAGGTTAAAATGGATAAAAGGAAGTACTTCTTCACCCAAAGGGTGATTAACATGTGGAATTCACTGCCAAGGGAGGTGATGGTGGCTACAAGCATAGCCAGCTTCAAGAGGGGATTGGATAAAAATATGGAGCAGAGGTCCATCAGTGGCTATTAGCCACAGTGTGTGTGTGTGTGTGTGTGTATTGGCCACTGTGTGATACAGAGTGTTGGACTGGATGGGCCATTGGCCTGATCCAACATGGCTTCTCTTATGTTCTTGTGTTCTTATGTTCTGCCCGCAAGACTCCAAAGCTTAGAGGGAACATTGCTCACAGGTGTTTTCACACTTGAAAAGGCATGGGAGAGAGGGGGACAAGAGCGTTCAGCCTGATCTGCTGTGGGCCCAATCAGGATTGGGCATTCACAGCATTTTAAAATCACTTTTAAAATGGCAGCAGTTTTTACAGGTTGGAACCATGCATGCCATCATGTCTCCTTCAGCCCTAAGTTGCTAGAAAAGGATTAATAGCTGCAAATAGATATCTAAAGTGAAGATGATGGGAGTCTGATATTAGACTTTTTTTTCTTCAGAAGCAGATAGGAACATCTGGAAACCTGAGGGGGTTTTCCCTATAAGAACTAGTAGGTGGCACTCTTTTGGGACCAAGCTCCACAGCATTAGCACAGAAGAAAAAAAGGTAAAGATAGTCCCCTTTGCAAGCACCAGTTGTTTCCGACTCTGGGGTGATGTTGCATCACAGTTTTCACAGCAGACATTTTACAGGGTGGTTTGCTATTGCCTTCTCCAGTCATCTACACTCTCCCCCCTCCCCCCGCAAGCTGGGTGCTCATTTTACCGACCCACAAAGTTTAATTCATGGTATAAGCTTTTGTGTTCATGTACACTTCAAGCACATGGAAACTTATAGCTGTAATTAAACTCTGTTGGTCTTAAAGGTCTCAATGGACTCAAACTTAGTTCTATTGCTTCAGACCAACATGGCTACCCACATGAATTAGTCTTACATTTTGGCTTCTCTTTTTCTACAGTTCTTGCCCTGAGCAAAGATTAGCAAGCTCTTAATGAAGTAGTCAGTGAATGAAGGAAACAGAGAAGCACTTGATGTCAGTGGCTACTGAGTGAGATATGTGTTGTATATGTATATACCAAAGACCAACTTTGGTGAAGTTAGTAAAGCATTTAGTATGTGGCAATGTTAGAGTGAAACCTTAAATGTCATGTTTCCAGCAGGTGGCAGTAACAGAACACTGTTGTTAAGTATAAACAAGTTAAGAAGATATGCCTTTAAGTCCGATTTTCCATTAACTGGTTTGACGTTGTGTGCCAGTGTGTTTTATGTTCTTGCCTTCTGGTACATGCATTGTCCACAGCAGACAGCGATGACTCAGTGAATAGGAAAGCTTTGTAGACTGAACGTCTGTGCCCTCCTGTGGTGGCTGATCAAAGTGCTCATGAATGCTGCACTGCATTATAGCTTGAGATTCATTTGATCCATTGTCTGTGGACTATGCAGTTGTTAATAGTACACTTCTGTCCAATCTAATTGTGTACCTTGGAGACTATAATAAAGATATGAAGAGAGAAAGGAACCAGAAAAATAGGGGATACTTAGGGGAAAAAATATGGTTCAATCATTTAAAACATCCTTTGGAAATCTTGTTCCATGAAATTGATGTGATCCCAAACTCACTTAAAACAAGTGAGACTGCAATAAGTAGTTTTTATATAAATGTCTTTCCAGTATCATTCATGCCAGTAAGAAAATGAATGTCAAAGCTGAACCTAGGTTTCTTTAATGATAATTTAATTCTTAAGGGTGTGATCACACGAGAGATTTGACCCAACCTAGTCATGCCTCTGTGATGGGGCAACCGATCTACTAAGCACTCCCCTGTAATGATCACCCTGTTGTTGCTTCAGGTATCAAAAGTTACTTTCCAGAAAATGGCACAGTAGGCAGAGGTAGTGATTTAAAGCAAGTTTTAGTTTATTTAAATAGACTAGGAGGGAAGGGATGGAATATTTAAATAAGTCTGGGGGGTTTAGAAGATGTAGGCAGACAGTTAAAACTGAACACATAACTATATCAGAGGTTACTGACTTGATAAAGTGTTACCCTTCAATTGGTTTAACTTTTATTAATAATATCCTCGATGTTAAAGGTTTATCTTTTTATAACTGTTCTAGATTTCCAGTTAACTTTCTCACTTTCTAATCACGCAATCTTGAGTGCACTGTGCTTTGTCCCTTTGGTTATTAAACTAAGCTCTCTCCACTAGACCTCTTTCTCTGGTGAGATTATTATCTTCCCTTGAAGATAAATAACCTGCATGTTTGGTATCTTTTGAGAGCCTTTCACTGCTGCCTCAAAACCTTTTGCCAAAGCCTGATCTACCAGACTTTTCCCCCCTTGAGAGGGAAATTGTTTTCCTTCTCAGTACGTGATTCTGTGTTTTACACATACACAGACTGTTCTTAACTCCTGGGAACAGCCTCCCACTAGAGTTTCCACTATTCAAAGCCACTGCACACAGACTCTGAATCAGATTCTGCTTTGTGTCTCTTGTCACACACACAAAGACCACCACTCTCTTTTCCAGTCACTTTCCAACTGCTTCCACTCTGTAACTGCTTTCTCCAACTGTCCAACTGTCATACTCTTCAAGCTGTAGCATCCTGGCTCAGGCTGAGTCGGCTGAAATTGAATCCGACAAAGACGAAGGTTCTCTATCTGAGCTGGGTTGGTCCAGGAGGAGGGGTCCAGCTGCCGGCTCTAGACGCGGTGCCATTGATACCGGCCCCTATGGTCAAGAGCCTGGGCGTGCTCCTTTAGTCCTCCCTTACAATCACCTTAAAGATTAACAACGACATCAGCTAAAGTTCCCGGTGACCAACCGTCTGAAAAGCAGAACCGCCAACATAGTAATGGTACAGCACTGTGGAATAGTTTTTAAATTTTAATTGTATTAATGTTTTATAGATTTTATTGACTTATTGTTTTAAATCATGTAAACGACTTTTGTAAGCCGCCCTGAGTCTGCTTGTGGAGAGGGCGGGATAAAAGTCTAATGTAAATAAACAAACAAATAAATTTTGACAGTTAGAAGCAGTTGCCCCTATCAGAGTGAGTTCCATTAGCTCCATGAGTGACATCTACTGGGAGTTCCAGTAGATGTCACTCATATGGACTGCCTCTAGTCATGCATGTGCCTGTTGTCCATCACAGCCTCCCATTCAGATTTAATGTGCACATCTGCCCCTCGGGTCCTGCCCATACCTATCATGTCTTAGGACAGGCTGGGACCATATTAAATAACTTTCAGGAATTTCCTGGTAGCAAAGCTTAAAACATATGTAGGGCATGTTTCCCTGCTGTCTGAACAGTCAGGGCATGTGATTTACCCACCCCACATGTGCATGAGCAATCTGAATGCTCCTGTTGTGCATGAGTGGCCTGTGTCTCTCCTGGCAGCAGGGCAGGGGCTGTGTGAATGCCACAGCACGGATCAAAGATAACTGGCTTTTTCAGAGCCGGGATACTGCCACATCAAGTCTATATGTCTAGATAAAAATTTCAGCCACCTTAATGTAAAATAAATAAACTTTATGATCTAGTTGTACTGTGCAATAATATATGCATCATTATAAGATCCTTTTTAGAATAAATCTGTATCCAAAACTCATTAATTTAGAAAAATAAATCAACCAGCTATTGGTTCAAGGCATGTTTCTGTTCTTATAAACATGGGCTTTTGCCCCCCACCTTCTGTTTCACCTCCTATAGAAATACAAGCAGTTGGTTTTCTGATGCAATGTTCTGTATTTAACTAGGGAGTCTATTATTTTAGCAAGGCACACTTCTTTCTTTTACCTATAATTCTTCCAACTGATTCCATAGCTACACTTTCAAAAAGGACTTCATTGTATTTCACTCTCATTTGCTACAGAGAAATGTATTGATTTAATTGGCTCATAAATCCTTTCATCTTGTTACCTCATTAAAACATCAAATCTTAATTTTCACAGAGCACCTATCAGACTCCAACCCAGACTGTGTTAGTGCTTCTATTCATTCGCAAGCCATTAGTTTTAAGAGGCCATTTCCAACCTAAGGTTCTTGATATTTGTTTACAGTCAGACATGATTCTCCTGCCCTATCAACTGTTCCTCTTTTACACTGATCAGAAAGCCTTCAACAAGAACTGTAATACTGGTCTGACCTTCAAGCTGCTGCTATTCCACATCATATATCTACATGACACCTGCTGACACTGGAAATGATGAACTGGGAAGTAAGGCAGATAAGGAAAGAGTCTTGATCAATGGTAGGAATACTGTAATATTCCTCTTCCCCCAACCCCCCTCTCCCATTACAGAGGTATCAAAATGGTCTCCCAATTAGGGCTGCCAGGTCCAAATCAGGAAATATCTTGGGATTCTGGGGGTGGAACCAGGAGACTTTGGGGATGGAACCAGGAGCAAGGGTGTGACAAGCATGATTGAACTCTGAAGGGAGTTCTGGCCATCACATTTAAAGGGACTGTACTCCTTTTTAAAATGCCTTCTCTTCATTGAAAATAATGGAGGGTGGGGGCACTTTCTAATTCAAAAAACAGCTCCACAGAGCCCCAGATACCCATAGATTGATTTTCTATTATACCCTATAGGGACCTGTCTCCATAGGCTATAATGGAGTGCCCAGTGGACATTTCACACACACACACAGAGGGAGAGAAAGAGAGAGAGAGCTGATAGCCCTGAAGCAGGGGGAGAGCCTCCAAGCCAAGGGATCCCCTGCCCCAACTGGGGTTTGGCAACCCTACTCCCAATTAATTTCTTTCAGCTATTGAATAATAGTCCTGAACTTATCAAAGGAAGGGTTTAGTTGCCTCCACCATTTTCACAACCCAAAAATGGCCTTGGGGGCATTATTTGCTACACTGAAGACAACATGTCTAGTTTGATCCTTAGAAGTACCGGCAAAAATATCTTATTTTCTAGGCAGCGACTAAAAAGAATGGAGGGGCAAGGGCTCAGTTCTAACACATCTTCTTGGTAAGCAAAAGAAAGGGGTGACATCACATCAGGATGTTTCCTTGCCAGACTTTTATGGGATGGTTTGCCATTGCTTTCCCCAGTCATCTACACTATAGCAAGCTGGGTACTCATTTTACCAACCTTGGAAGAATGGAAGGCTGAGTAAACCTTGAGCTGGCTACCTGAACACAGCTTCTGCTGGGACTGAACTCAGGTCATGAGCAGAGCTTGAACTGCAGTACTGCAGCTTACCACTCTGCACCATGGAGCTCCTTAAGCAAAACAACCCAGGTTCAATTCCTGGCATCATCCCTGAAGAGCTGCTGCTAGTCTGAGTAGACACTACTGACTTGGTGGACAGTCTGAATGAATACACAGAGAGAGAGAGAGAGAAGCATGAGACATCATTCCTGTTATCTCTCATATGAGAGATGGTGAGGGGTCTGGAGACCGAGTCCTATCAGGAAAGGTTGAAGGAGCTAGGGATGTTTAGCCTGGAGAGGAGACGACTGAGAGGAGATAAGATCACCATCTTCAAGTACTTGCAGGACTGTCATATAGACTCTATATTATAAAGGATGGTGTGGAATTGTTTTCTGTGGCCCCAGAAGGTAGGACCACAACCAATGGGTTGAAATTAAATCAAAAGAGTTTCCGGCTCAACATTAGGAAAAAGTTCCTGACAGTTAGAACAGGCTTCCTCGGGAGGTGGTGAGCTCTCCTTCCTTGGAGGTTTTTAAACAGAGGCTAGTTGGCCATCTGACAGCAAGGAAGATCCTATGAATTTAGGGGGAGGTGCTTGTGAGTTTCCTGCATTGTGCAGGGGGTTGGACTAGATGACCCTGGAGGCCCCTTCCAACTCTATATATTTACTTTGAGCCCAAATACAAATAGCTTTCCTCAATGAAGGGGGGGAGGGGAGAAAATGATCTAATTAACTGAAATGGACTTCAAATTATGTATATTGAAATTATAAACTGGAACTGTCTGAAGAGAAATGTATGGGTAGTTCAGATGAAGATCATGAGATGCTCCTTAGAATGTGAGAATTCCAAGAAATACTTGGTCAAACCAGTGTGCAAATATATTTTGTGCACAAATATACATGGATCATTTATCATTGAGCCCCTTCTTGGGCTCAGACTGGAGATAAGAGCTGTTGTGCAATAGCCAACTCATGAGCACAGACTAGCCTACCTCTGTAAAGAGTCTGTACACATAGACTCCCTCCCCTTGATCATTTCCAGGAAGGGTACTACTTACACATGTACACTTCTGATGCACAGACACTGTGCCAGTGAACATGGGTCAGCAGAAGGTGAGGCCCGTGCAGACATGTCTGCTCATGGCTGCTTTAAGTGCATGTATTTCAATGTGTATAGTATCATGTGTTGCCAAGGGGAAAACCCACATCTGAGTAAAATTCCACTTGCAGGATTTTTTTCTCTGCTTTGCCCAGCTAATAACATATTGGAAATCTTCCCTCCATACACACACAGACTGTTAGTACATCATCAAAGTTGTTCCATCAAGTCTACTACTTAGCTGGACACAAATGGGAGAGAGAGTTTGCTCAATTTCTAGAAGACTTTGGAGCCAGCATGGTGATTGCTTGAAGGAGGTCAGGAGATCCATGGCCCACATTTTCCATAAAATGAATAGACTATTAAAAACTCAGTTGGAGCACGAACGCAACATAAAACATTTAACTGTCTTAAACAAAGGTACATCCTTCTAAGCACACTTATTTCAGGGTTTTAGAAAGATGTAATTCTGCTTAGGATAGCACTGTACAACAATAATCCAAAACAGATCTTCTCAGAATCTTACTCAGGTCTATGCCAGTGGACCTTATCACCAGGAAAGCACCCTTATGATTGCACTTAGCAAGCTAGAAGCAAACTCTAAAAACAGTTTAAATAAAAAAGTGTGTTTTTTTAAAAAAATAATCAACTGCTTAATTTTAAAAAAGGGTTTTGGTATGGTGCCTAAAATGGAGTTGGCTAGGTGCCAGTCAGCTCTCAGATGAAAGTATATTCCATAGTTGAAGAACCACTGCAGAAAAACTCTGTCCCTGATCACCACTCATCTCACCTCACCTTACTTATGAAGGCAAGAGCATACACAGCACCGCTTGCGAGGAAGGTCTTTGTGGGGCTATGGAAGGCAGTGATGAAGGAATGTTTGGGGACTGAAATTCATTTTGTTATGACAATTGAGAAATATGCCAGACAGAGTTCTGGAAGATGTGGCATCTGTAAGTGAAAGCAACATTTAAAAAATATTTCATTTGAGAAAAAACTATACATCGTTGCATTCAGTATTAGACAAATGTCATTGCAGTTATAGAAATTCATTGCTCTGCTATACAAAGTGTATCTGAGTGGTTTAGCTGCTTGATGAACCATTTTTTGAAAATCATGTCTGAGCCAGAACTTAACTGGAGAGTTTAAATGTTTTTTTAAATGAAACTCAATCCATGTTTTAAAGGATGCATCTAGTTGCTTTAAGGTGCTTTACAAGTGACAGGTGTTATACTTTCTCTTCCCTGTTGTTCCATGTATTCATTTTTATTTTTACTAAAGTATAATGAGGTTTTGCAGTTCTTTTTTTTTAACCATATATGTTCCTTTTAGCCTTGGTAGGATTTGTTAGCCTGCAAGCAGCTACAACTCCTTTCTCCACTCCTGCTGATGGGGGGGGGGGGTTGTACATAGACTTAAAGAGGGGTTCTTCTGGTATGACTTGTCATGGTCATCTATTAGATCGGTGATCTGTATCACCTCATCAGAGCAGATCATAATGTTTTAAATCAACAAACTTCTCTCAGCCCTACTATCTAGGCCACATCCACAGACCGTCAGTTCTCCCTCTTTGAAAGAGGAAGATGTTGGATTCATCTTCGCAAATTTTGCAACATGGTGTGGTAAGAATAAGATAAAGTTTCATTTCTTTAAACATAGTTAAAGAGGGAGACTGATTTCACACTAACCTTGCTCCATGGCAGGCTTCTCCTTTTATCCAGAGCAAGCTAGCAATTTCACACAAGCTGCTCCATGCTGCTATTTTTCATCATGGCAACCACCAATTTGATGCGCGGCAATGTAAACCAGGACTGATTTCGCACTAACCTTGATCCACGGAGCAACTTGTGCAAAATTGCTAGCTTGCTCCAGAGAAAAAGGAAAGCCTGCCATGGAGCAAGGTTAGTGGAGTAAACCAAGGGCATAGTGAATTGTTTTCAGTGGTATTGGATTATCCTGAAACATACTGTGCATTTTGCCATGGAAAGTCTTTTAGCCTTACCATGGAAAGTCTTTTAGCCTGAAATGCCACAATTTTTTTTTCTGCAATGCAACAGAAACATGAAAAGAATGGTCAAAAAAGAGTTGGTTTTCTTTTTATCTTTTTCAAAATTTGAGTTGGTTACTTATCAGAATTGAAGCCATTTGTACTAGTAGTCAATCTGATGGTTGTTTGCATTGATTTCAAAGAGAAATACAATTCCACATATTATTATTTTACCTAGTTGCAGTGAAATTCTCATGACTTTTACTCACTCTGCTTCCAGGAGTTCTCTGTGCCAAGCTATAAAAAAAAAAAGGTAAGGTCCTTTAAGTAAGGAGTACAAGCTCTGCAAAATTTATCCCAAGTGAGGCAGAGTAGTTATACTTGAAGATGTGTTTCTGATTGAAACTATTGCAAATGAATGTATTTACTTATGTGGCTATCTTTAATTCTGATGTGAAAGAAACTGACAAGTAACTTTTCTCACATTTTTCAAAAGCCGGAAGTGTCTAAAGCACAGAATAGCTGACAGATATAGAAAACAAACCTGAAGCATGGAAGTTATTCAGAGGTTACTCTTTCTGTATAAATTTGATAATGAGACAAAAACTAGGGAAGATGATCCCCCACAGTTGTATCTTTCTCCCAATTGAATAGTGAAATTTTATGGTTTATCTTTAAGTAATTGCTGATATTGGGATGTACCCTCTGCAGACCTCATCCATATGTGATGGTCATGTAAATATGTGAAGGAATATTGGATTGAGATGGCTGATCTGTTAAGTGTGGGATGTGGCATCACCACTGGGGTTTCTCTGGAGTTATTTCTTAAAATTATGTTCAAAGGTATCCAAGAAAGCTCTAGGTTATTCTCAAGTACATGCTTATGGTTACTAGGCTAGTCTTTGTGAGACACTGGAAATCTAAAAATTGCCCTACATGTTTGGAGTGGCTTGAGAAAGAAAAAGAATTTTTTCTTTTAGTTAAAAATCACTATGTTACAAACCCAGTGTGAGATTGCAGACACCCAAGGCTGTGTTCCACTCCCAGAACTCCTGCTTTAGTTTATTTTATCCATTCCACTTATCCTCCCCCCCTCTAAGTTCCTTCCAGAGGTGTTATACTTTCTCTTCCCTGTTGTTCCTTGTATTTATTTATTTTTACAAAGGTATAATGAGGTTTTGCAGTTTTTTTTTTATCTCATATGTTCCTTTTAATCCTTGGTTGGATTTGTTAGCCTGCCAGCAGCTACAACTCCTCCACCACCATAGTGTAGGAGCACCTTTCCTATGAGGAATGGCTGAAGTGTCTGGGACTTTTCCATCTAGAAAAAACAGCTAAGGGGAACATGATAGAGATTTATAAAACTATGTGCAGGGTGGAGCAAGTAAATACAGACAACTTTCTCCTCTTTCCCATCATACTAGAACTCTGGGTACTCAGTGAAGTTGATGGAAATAGGTCCATCAACTTCAGAAGGAAATATTTCTTAAGTCTAGAAGTAACTAATTTTAAAGGTTTTTATTAGTTTTCTAGAAGTTGAGGGTAAAGGGAAAGGGGGGTGAGAAATTAAAGTTACACATCAATCTTAGTCTGCATATAAAATACTTTCATGAAATACAAGTCTGCATCTACTATACTTTCTTAAAATACATACATTGTCACATATTATTATCTCTTAGCTTTACATCATCAACATTTTGATATTTTTGTATTGTAAATCTTCTTGTTAAAATACCTGTTCAATTTGACATTTCCAAAAAAAGCAATCTTATAGTACAAAATACAGGAGAAAGGAGATATAAGTTCACACCAGAGAATCTTAAGAGTCTTGAGTATCTAACCAAGTATCGAATTTCAACCAATGTTTTCTTGCTTCTTCCTTAGATTTCCCAGCCAACAGCTGGGATAAGTAATCCAACTCTGCTGTTTCCAGAATTTTTCCCACCAAGTCCATTCTCGTGGGAATTTCCTGAAATTTCCATTTCTGTGCCAAAAGAATCCTGGCTGCTGTGCTAATATCTGCCAACAAATGTCTCATCTCTTTGGAGTAGTCCTCAGAAAATATATTCAATAAAAATAGTTCTGGTATGAATTGAATCTGTGTCTTCTTAATCTTCTATAATAATTTGAGAACCATTTTCCAATAGTCCTTCACCATCTCACATGTCTACCACATATGATAGAAAGAACCCACCTGTTTAGCACATTTCCAACATTTGTTAGACATATTAGTATACATCTTACACAATTTCTGTGGAGTCATGAACCATCTGTAAAACATCTTATACAAATTTTCTTTAAAGGTTACTGGCCTGGTTAATTTAATATTGAATTTCCACAATCTCTCCCATTCTTCTAACATAATATTATGACTCAAGTTTTTCGCCCATTGGACCATACAATCTTTTACTTCTTCATCTTGCATCTTCATCTGCAGTAGGTATGCATATAATTTAGAGATTAACTTTTCTTGAGGACCAAGAAAGATTTTATCAAATGGATATTGCTCTGTGTTAAAGCCTATCTTCTTGTCTTTGGCATACCTAGATTCAACTTGCATTCTCAACCACCAACTTATTTTAATGTCCATGTTTTCTAACTCTTCTCTGGTTTTCAGTTGATTATCTTTTCCCAACAGGTCATCATATCTATAACTCTGGTTAGGTTTTAAAAGATTTGAATGAGTGAATGCTTCCACTAGGGATACCCATCTTGGAATTTTCTGGTAAATTCTTGTTTTTAACGATGACCATGTGTGATACAAAGATTTCCGGAACCAATGATTCTTAAAATAAGAATGTCCTTCGAGTACGCATGCCAGCCCAAATTAAGATCATGTCCCTCTAACAGCAATTGTCTCTTATCATTCAATAGTATCCAGTCAATTACCTACAAGAGCACAGAAGCTTTATAATACAATAGCCAATCTGGAAGACCCATACCTGCTCTCAATTTAGAATCTTGCAGTATCTTTAGTTTAATTCTTGGGGGTTTTGCCTTGCCAAATATATTTAGAAACCATCTTATTCAATTCTTGACAAAACCCACTAATTAAGAGTACTGGGATAGTCTGAAATACAAATAATAGTCTTGACAGGATATTCATCTTTATTGAGGCTATTCTTTCCATTAAGGATAAATTCAAATCATGCCATTTTTCCAAGTCTTTTATAATTTCTTTGAGTAGTTTATCATAATTGTCCATTTTTAAACTACTGCATTTGTTTGAGATAAGTACACCTAGATATTTGATTCTTTTCTCATACAAAACCCCTGATTTTTGTTGAAGAGATTGAATTTGTTCTATCGTCATATTCCTTGTCAGAAATTTTGTTTTATGGTAGGCTTCCGGTGTGAGTTTCCAACAGAGCTGTCGTCCCCTGAATAAGGGGGAAACTTAATCCTTTGTTCAGGGTAGTAAAGAGCCTTATCGGGTTCTCTGCCTGCATATCTCAGTTAGAGATTTGCCCAGGATGACGTCATAAATACTTTGAGCCGTTGATCTCAGCTGAAGATTGATGCCAGAGGGTATCTTCCTGAGGCTTTGTAGAGCCGGCAAGGAAAAGGAGCGTCATCCAGCATCTACAAAGGATTAAGAGCCATTCAATTGGCTTAAGCATGTTTGGATCTCACTCTCTTTTGGGACTGATAAACATTTGAAAGACCAGGAAGACCGAAGTTTAAAGAACATAGCCGCTAAGGTACTTTGATCATTTCTAAACTAATCTAAATAACAGTAAAAGGTGGAAAAGCCTGAACAGAAATGAAAGTGAAGGGAGGCGGAGAGACTGTGAAATTTGGACTTTGTTAAATTAAAGGCATTGATAGAATTTGAGAAAGAAGAAAATTGTTTTGAATACCTGTGGTCAGTGACGTAGGCTTCTGTGTTTTGGCTCTGTACTTGCAATCAACATAACAAGCATTCAAAGACTGCGATATTTGGAGAATGAGATCTGAGCTTTGTGATCCAGGAAGCAAAAGCTGGAGGTGTACTGACAGCCAATGTAACAAGGATTAGAAATTTTGTTTTATGGTAGTTGATCTTCAGTCTTGCCCAGTAACCAGATTGAGTGATCTTATTTATAAGACAGTCAATTGAGTCTATTGGTTGCTCTAATATAAAAACCAGGTCATCTGCGAAAGCTCTCAATTTGTATTGTTCACCTTTTACCATCGCTCCCTTGATACTTGTATCTTCTCTTATCTGGTTATTCAATATCTCTAAACATAAAATAAAAAGGAGTGGTGACAATGGGCAACCTTGTCTTGAACCCTTTTGAATGTCAATTGCTTCTGTTAGTTCACCATTCACCATCTGTTAGTTTACCATTCACCATGCTCTTTGGGAAGAGTATATTGATTCTATTGCTCTCAAGAAATTTTCACCACATTCCATACCTTTCAGTTGTTGTAATATAAATTGCCAACGAACATTATCAAAGGCCTTCTCAGCATCCAGACAAATTAGTGCCAGTTGTTTCTTTGGATGGGTCTCATAATATTCCAATATATTACAAACTGTTCTAACATTGTCTTTCAAATATCTTCTAGGAAGGAATCCAGCCTGGTCTTGATGTATTGTGGACTGTAGAGCTTTCTTCAAACGTTGTGCCAATATTGCTGCAAAGACTTTATAATTCACATTTAAAAGAGAGATTGGACGGTAGTTTTTTATATCTTTCAAATCTGCACTTTTTTTTGGAATTAAGGATATTGTAGCTTCTTGCCATGAAACTGGTATTTGGGCTTCGTCTTGAATCCTTTCAAGGAGATGTTTAAATGGTAACAGTAAGGACTCCTCATAAGCTTGGTAGAATTCTGCAGGCAATCCATTTGGACCCAGGGCTTTACCATTCTTTTGAGATGCCATTCCGTTATTGTTACTGGTTCATTTAAAATTTTTGTTGTAAATTCTGTAAAATTATTAAGATTATTTGGGTTAATATATTCTTCTAAATCTGTCTTATGAACTTGTTTATCTTCATATAATTTTTTATAAAATTGTTCCACGATTTGACATATCTCCTGTTTTTGAACTTTCTCTTCGTTATTCTCGTCTTTCAAAACCGATATTATTCTTTTGGCATTCTCTTTTCTCATTCTATAGGCCAACCACCTTCCAGGTTTATTAGCAAAAAAATTTTGTCTAGCAAATCTCAATTTTATCTCCATCTCCTCTATGAGTAATAAATTAAGTTGATGTTGTGTTTCTTTAACCTTATTTTGGAACTCCTGTCTTGTCGGTTGCACTTTTAAATTCTTTTCAGCTTCACCTGCTTGCAACATTATTTTTTGAAAGTTTTCAGTTCTTTTTTTCTTTTTCTTTGCACTATATCTGATTGCAAGGCCCCTAAAATATGCTTTAGCAGTATCCCAAACTACTTGCGTCTTTACATCTTGTGTTATGTTCTGTTTAAAAAAGGATTCCATTTCAACCTTAGATTCTTTAACAAAATCTTTATCTTTAAAGATAGAGGTATTTAACCTCCATGATCTTCTCATTCGTATGCCTTTAAGCTTTACCATTACAGGACTATGGTCTGATATGACTCTTGTTTGGATTTATGTCTCAACTAAATCTTTAACCAAATTTGTAGAGAGCCAACACATATCAATTCTTGACCATGTTTGATGACTGGGAGAATAGTAAGTAAACTCTTTCAAATTTTGGTATCTTGTTCTCCATACATCAACCAGATCCAGTTCTTCTACTAGCTTCCAAAAGCTTATTGGTAATTGAAGACTTTTGCTTTTAGTATGTTTATGTATTTTTTTGTCCAATAGTCTGTCAGAAACTGCATTAAAATCTCCTACTATGCAGTATTCCACATATTGCAAATTTGATAACTTAAGGTTTAAATCTTGAAAGAATTTCTCTTGATGATCATTTGGGGCATAAATATTTGCCAGTAGGATTTTTTTATTGTCCACCATGACTTCCACTAGGAGGATTCTTCCATCTTCAGAAGCATACTGCAATTGTGGGTTAAATTTATCCTTAACATAAATTGCCGCTCCCCTTTTCTTTTTATTCATGTCTGTTGCTGTAAATAAACTGCCAAGTTTCTTATTTTTAAAAAATAAGAGAAACTCCAAATATGATAAGGAAAGAAGGAAAAGTGGGAAAAGTGAATATAAAAATAAAAAGCCAAAAATATTCAAACCATAAGAAAAATAGGACTCAATCTAAAGGGTTATATCTATAACATCCACCATAAGGAGATTATAGTCCACTTTGAAGATTTGCACAGGTATTCTTCCTTCAGCCAACAGTCTGGTTATATTTTATAAGCCAGTATACAAAGTCCACAAGGATTTAAATGTCTAATTGGAGCTCACATAAATTTGTTCAGAGCACTTCAACATAACCTTCAAATTACTTCTTAAACCAGCTGTCCATCTTATCGATGTATACGTGCAAGCAACTTTCCCAAAGCCAAATCCTTCTCCAGAAAGAAGTTTAAAACAAGTCAGTTTAATTCAGCCATCAGGTCTTTTCTATATTTAGAAATTGGTGTGATTCATATTTCTCATGCAGGGATTATAAACATCACCAGGTTAGGCAGGAACCTTTGGAAGCCTCGAAAGAGAAAGAGAGAGAGTTCCCTCCACCTTTCTCAGCCTTTGCCTGTGTCTGAATTCCGTCAACCCCAGCTCTCCACTTTTCCTGCTTATTAAAGCAATGCCTCAGGATTCAGTATTAGAAAGGAAATTTACAACCTTCATAGTAATGATGCAGCTTGTCCAACTGATGCAGAATCGCTGGTTGAAAAGAAGAAGAGAAGAAGTCTGGCAGTCAACCCCTGTGCCATTTAAAAATGGCGATCAGGACAGCGAGGCTTGCAGCGAGCCGGGATCAGGGGGCAACCGCTGCTGTCACCACCGTTCCATTGCTTGAGCTGTTTGCCTTCCAGGACCCCTCTTGGGTCCCAGAATCAAGTCTCCCAATGGGGGACACCCCTCCACTGTCAGATTTAGAAGCGACTCTGGATGCGCCGATCCGAACTGCTCCTAATGACGGGTCGCCGAAACCAGAAGTCCAAGTCTAGAAGTAACTGAATTGTGAATTTCACTTCTAGTAGATGTAGAGATGACCACAAGGGTAGACAACTTAAAAATAGAGTTAGACAGAGTCATGGAGGATATATCCTTCAATACAAAAGCAGCAAACTTCTGAAATCCAGTACCAGGAAGCAACATTAGGGTAAGGCTTCAGCCTTTATGACCAGTTTGTTGGTCCTCTGGGGCAACAGGTTTGTCACTGTGTAAAACAGTGTACTGAACTGGATGGACCACTGGTCTGATCCAGCAATGCTTTTATATTTTTACTAGGAATAAGGCCCATTGTGAGCATAAATACAACAGGTTCTAGAAAGAGGATCTGGGTGAGTGCCCTAGCCTTGGGCACTCAGTGTAAATATGCTGTGGCATCATACCATGACGACATTCACACAGATGCTGAAGCTCAGCACTCCTTTTGTCTGCAGTACATTGTTGCTGCCTTTTCCTGTCATATTTGGTCTTGCAGCTTTTAGCATCAGTGCGTGCTTATGGTGTGCTCTTTTTTGGCCTGGCCTGGTTGTGTTATGGTATACCATAGAGTATTCACTTCAAGGCAGCTTTTTCTGTAGGGGAAGTGATCTGACTTCAGCTTTCCATCTCTTCCTCTCCTCCCTGCAGCCTCTACCTAGGAAAATTACCATATTTCACCACAGTGAAGACCAAAGCAGATTCATGGAGAACACATATATCCATCAATACATATTCATCATTCTCCTCTCCCCCTTTTGATCTGCACAACAACCCTGTGAAAGTCTGTGACTGGTCCAAAATCACCCAGCAAGAACCTAGATCTGGCAGACCTTGCTCTGAAGCACTAACTACTATGTCATACTGACTATCATGCGGGGGAGGGAGTGCTGCTGAACAGTAGCAAGCAGCCAGGGCTAGTTAAGTCATGCCAGTCAGGTGCCAGGTCTAGGGTAGCCAACCTCCAGGTGGAGCCTGAAGATCTCCTGGTATCACAAGTGAACTCCAGGTCTCTCTCCCCCTGAAGAAAATAACTGCTTTGGAAGGTGGACTCTATGGCATTATATTCAACTGAAGCCTCTCCCCTCCCCAAACTCTGGCTTCCTTAGAATCGTAGAATCATAGAGTTGGAAGGGATTTCCAGGGTCATCTAGCCCAACCCCCTGCACAATGCAGGAAACTCACAAATGCCTCCTCCTAAACTCACAAATACCTCCTCCTAATCTTCATTGCTGTCAGACAGCCATCTAGCCTCATTTAAAAACCTCCAAAAGGAGAGCCCACCACCTCCTGAGGAAGCTGTTCTACCATAAAATCTCCAGGATTTTCCCAACCTGGGACTGGTAATCCTAGTCAGGACTGGCCCCAATGAGTTCTCCCTCAAAGGCCAAAATAAGCCTGAAAAGGGCTTCCCCAACAGCCTTTTACTGACAGAACCAAGCTTGGAATATTTTGGTTCCCTAGTAACAGCCACTGAGGGGAAATGGAGGACCCAGTTGGATGGGCCAATAGCATGCAAAGGCAGCTTCCCCAATGGTCCAGTCCTTTTCTGTCCTGGGGCTTGGAGAGTTTAAGTGACACGCAGCTCAGCTATAGGGAGGGTAGGTGAGTTGTCACCAGTACGGCTTGGTTTTTGTATCTATAGGATACTATAGTTCTTGTTGTTTATTTGGTTATTCTTCAGCTTTTGGTGTATCCAAGTGACGCAGCTCTTAATGGAATTAACTACAGAGATTAGCTATTTCCATATCATGTAAGAGAAAGAGGCAAGGCAGAATATCAGGAAAAACAAAGAGCAGGGTTTTTTTGGAGCAGGAATGCATAGGAACACAATTCCGGCTGGCTTGACATCAGGGGGTGTGGCCTAATATACAAATGAGCTCCTGCTGGGCTTTTTCTACAAAAAAAGCCCTGTGTGGAACAATGGTGATGTCAGGGGGTGTGGCCTAATACGCAAATAAGTTCCTGCTGGGCTTTTTCTACACAAAAAAGCCTTGGAAATAAGTATTGGGGAAGGAGACACAATTACCAATATGAGAAGAATTAGGTCTAAGAATTACTATTTTTTCTTTGTGAGTTTATGAAATTTGGCTTTATCAAATCCCACTTCAGATACAAGAGTATATTAGGATCCAGATGCATTCCAATTCAATGCATTATTTTCTCAAGAGGAAGTCACACACAGTTTCAGAATCCAGTATAACTTCTGAGTAGGGGCCCCCTGGCAGGAAGTAAGAGGCAGGGCCCCCACAGGCCCCTCGTGGCTATGGGCCTGACATCAGTACACATGGAACCTCTTTGGGACAAACAGCTTTCTTACAACCATCTCAGGCTGAGAAAATGGTAAAGAGAAAGGCTTAAGTTCCAACACAAATTGGACCCCTGCACTACAGAGCCACAAACTCCCAGAAAACATCTACCCATAGATTTATCAAGGGGTAACAATGTATCATGAAGTTGTCATTTGGGGTTGAATTCACCTAGGTCTGGCATAAATTACATAGACTGGCTGCCTTATCCTATCACACCCAGTTCCTAGACTTGCACAAAGGGAGCCCCAAAGGGATCCTTAAAAGCCAACAATTAGAACACAACCAAAGGTCTACCAATGGGCAGCCAGGTCACAAGGCTTTAGCCCAATGCCATCACAGATCTTGCATCAAAGTGTGAGTGATACTCTCTCTCTCGGCTTGACTTCGCGAATGAAGATTTAAGAAGGGTGCAGTAGTCCACGTCTGCTGCAGGCTCGCTGGTGGCTGACAAAACCAATGCAGGACAGGCAGATCCAGCCACAGTGGCTGCAGGGAAAAGTCTGATTTGGGGTTGGTGCTGTAGCAGTGCGATTCTTCCTCAATCTCCTTTTGTCCTCAAGACCAGCTATGTGTGCGTTCTCAAAGGAAGAGACAGCCTGGTGGATGGTATGCCTCCATGCTTTGCGATCTGAGGCTAGGTCAGACCACTGGTGATGGTTGATGCGACAAGTGCCAAGGGATTTCTTCAAGGAGTCCTTGTACCTCTTCTTTGGTGCCCCTCTATTTCGATGGCCGGTGGAAAGTTCGCCATACAGAGCAATCTTGGGAAGGCAGTGGTTTTCCATCCTAGAAATATGCCCTGCCCAGCGCAGCTGCGTCTTCAACAGCAGTGCTTCGATGCTTGTAACCTCCGCCCTCTTGAGGACTTCAGTGTTGGTCACAAAGTCACTCCAGTGGATGTTGAGGATGGTGCGAAGGCAGCACTGATGAAAGCGCTCAAGGAGTCGCAGGTGATCACGGTATAAAACCCACGATTCGGAGCCGTAGATGAGGGTTGTCATCACAACCGCTTTGTAAACATTGATCTTTGTGCCTTTTTTCAGATGCCTGTTGCTCCACACTCTTTTGTGCAGTCAGCCAAATGCACGGTTTGCCTTTGCCAGCCTGTTGTCAATCTCCTTGTCGATCTTGGCATCTGAGGAGATGATGCACCCCAGGTAGCTGAACTGCTGGACTGTCTTCAGAACTGATTCACCCACAGTGATGCAGGGAGGGTGATAATCTTCCTGGGGTGCAGGCTGGTGGAGAACTTCTGTCTTCTTCAGACTAACTTCTAGGCTCAATAGCTTGGCAGCCTCTGCAAAGCAGGACGTCATATGCTGCAGAGCTGATACCGAGTGGGAGACGAGTGCAGCATCATCAGCAAACAGTAGCTCTCGGATAAGTTTTTCCATTGTCTTGGAGTGAGCCTTTAGTTGCCTCAGGTTGAACAGGCTGCCAACAGTGCGATAGCGGATGTAGACACCATCATCATCATCTAGATCTACTGTGATACTGTTGGGTGTAAAAAGTAATATTTAATTAGGTACAAGTCTGCAGCTAGCACAGTGCAGAAATTCTTGCAAGATTTTTCTGAAAAGCTGGTTGTTCCACCAGATTCTTAGAATCTTAAACAATAGCCACAATCCTGCTTTTTCCATACAGGATAAGTCCTTGGCTATTACAGCAATTGTGATGGAAGTCTCTGTGCAACAATTTTTAAACATAAACCAATGACAAAGCATTTACTTTGTGTGCCCCATCTCCATCCATCTACAAAAGGTATATCATGTAAATGAAAGAGAGGCAGAGTATCTTTAGCTCCTGTCCACAAAATCTTTCATTAGGCCAACCAACTTGATTAGAGGGGAAATATTGATGGAATTTATTTATACATGACAATTAGTGTTTATTCACCCTTACATTGATAATATAGGTAGTAAAAAGATATCAGAAGGAGAGGAAAAAGGAACTATAAACAAATAGACTCCTCCCTTCTACTCTTGAAGGGCTCTACTTCTTTCTAGTTCCCTTTTCATTGGAATGGAAATGAAAGTACCAGAAGGAAGTCTGATAGTGACTGATGCAACAGAATAATGTACATACATTGGTTATTTCAGGAGAAAACCCAGCTGCAGCCCACGCAGCTTCCTTTAAACACTCTAGTTCTTCATGAGTCCTGACAAGAGAAGGAGGTAAGGACAACTCGTCATGCAGCCATTTCCACGGAAATTGGTTTGATGGGGGAGAGGGGTAGGGACAGGCTCAGTTAAAATATTCTTATTACCTAATTTACTTTCATTCCTCTGCTTGTTGCCAAATTTTAAATATTCGTTCATTGATTTCTATTTAAAAAATCCTTTTACCCCAATCATCAGCTTCTCTCAGGCTTCACAACCTAATCCTTCTGAAGGCCTTCTTCCCACCTCCCACCTGCATATCCTCCGGCAGACCCAAGGAGTTGCTTGCACCCATCCTCAATACTGTAATTCCTTTGCTTCAAGCAATAGTTCACCTGTAATTGGAATGCTATGTGCGGTTCTGGGTGCTGGATCTCTTACTGATAAAAGTAGAGTGTCCCCCTGAATTCTTCTATTGTTTGAGCTTATTATCACTGTGATGTCATGATCAGTAAGAATGTAATCATAGACCCCTCCATAAATCTCTCAAATCCCCTACTTGGCATCAGTTTGAATAATTCCTTTGCCTCCATTTATCCAAAAAGCACATAACACTACTCAGATCGCATTCTGTAATGTAATACATTTTCCTTACGTGATTAATACCAAATGAAAACATAGTTAATACAACAAATAGACTTTTTAAAAATATACTGAAAGGTGTGGTGGTGATAGGTCTTTAGGCTAAATTACAGCTTTGTACCAGCCATTCTATTGTTCAGTTTTCAACCTATTTGACAAAACTGTTAAGAGTATATGATGCACGATGTTCATTTTATGAAATATTTATTGAGGAAATGAAAATACAATTCTGTTTAATAATTTGAATCCAGGCAGACTAGATATGCATAAAAGGCACATTAGCCTTTTACTGACATGTTTGGAATCTTTGCTAATAAGGAGTTCCTCAAATCCTCAAACTGAAATGCCTCCTTTTTGTTTCTGTCATCAGCAACCTAGCTTAGTAAAGTCTTAAAAGAGAGCAGCTCAAGTGTCTTTCCCTTATTTATGGGACCAAGAGCCAATCCCATTTTGTAGTGTAGGTCGGATCTCATGGACCATTTTCACTTGCACAAAAGCTCTACACACCCTGAATAATGACCTTCTTTTATCAAATCTTATCACACTTCCAAATTGTACTGTAATATCTTAATAAAATAGCCTTTTGAATTGATGTAAACTGGTTTGGGTCCCCACTGGGGAGAAAAACAGTATAAATGAAGCAAATAAATAAATAGCGATCAGAAATGAAAAAATCAGCACTTGGTCTTACTCTGGTGCAATGTCTTCTACTCCCTTACATAGAAGTTCTCTTCTGCTACTGCCTGGCAGGATTCCAACTAGTAGAGTTCCCAGTCCAGAATCTAAATATATCTCCATTCCTCCTTTGTGGTACACCAAAGTTTATATTCACTCCTGAAAACCTTTGTACTTATGCTATAGGTAGGCAGTACTGATTCTACCCAGACTAACAGGCAGTCCAAAGAATGGCTTGAAGGCATCTGACACTACATTGCTGAAGCTCAGAGTATATTACTACTAAACTGTCTGAACAGGAGACTACCATATAGAAACTGATTTCAGCGAAATGGAGGAAATGATGAGAAGGGTGATGATTAATAATGCTGCAATGTTACATTGTTCTACAATTTTAAAATCTGGCTGTCATGGGCGGGGTTTGGGGGGTGGTACACATTATACTGTTACGCTGTATGTATTGTACTTTTGGGAGTGCACTATTTTCTTATTGGTAATCCAGTTTTAGTCACTGTTTGTTATATGTTTTATACTTCCTGCATTGTTCTAATTGAATAATCTGCCTTGAGTCTCATCCAGAAAGGTGGACATTAAATAAAATTTTAAAATTGGGGGGGATGGGTGTAATCATAGAATCAGTATAATGACTGACAGTAAAAGGCAGTAGTGAAAACTAAACATACTCTTCTCTCTTTTTAGGGTTTATTATTTTTATTTACAAAGAATAAAAAATGGTAACCATTCTAGGATTTAATGATGTGATCTGGCTCTTGGTTTTGTACTTTGTATTTTATGCTGCTTTACCAAACATACAGGGTAAGTTATCGTATTTACAAACAAGTCTAGGATGTTTAACTGGCTTATCAATTTCCATTCCATAGAACAGATTCACTCTTATAGATATCTGGGTGTTACGTTACAATCATCTGGATGTATGAAAGGATATGTTAATTACTTGATCGCAAATGCACAGAAAAGTGCTGGTGCCATACAGAAGTTCTATTGGTCTAAAAGAGGTCGTCATATAGAAGCTGCTGTTAAGCTATTTTTCATAAAAGTACTACCCCAGTTACTAGGCTTGCCAATCCCCAGGTCCCAGCGGGGGTTCTCCCACTTTCCCAGGCTCCTTCCCGCCCCCAGTCAGCAGGCTGGTGAGGGGAACCCCCGCCCCCACAGCCACCATGTGCATTTCCACCACAGGCTTCAGACTCCTTGGGATGGTGTGTCTGTGTCTTCAAGGCTGAATGGGGGTGGGGAGGAGCCGGCAGAACAAGATGGCTGCTCCCAGTGGCTGTAAAAGCAGCCAAGACCCTCCATTGGTTGAATAATCTTTTCAGAGGTCGTTTGCATAGGAAAGGTAAACTTGAAACTTTGGTTGCTCTGTGTTACTTTAAAGAAGTTGGAAGTTCTGCAACTCAGGAGTAGAGATGCCAATCCCCCACTTCAGAGTTGTCAGAAACGGTGGGGGGGAGGGAAATGTCTGCTGGGCACTTCATTATTCCCTATGGAGATCGATTCTCATGGGGTATAATGGAGCATTGATTTGGGGTATCTGAGGCTCTGGAGGTGTTGTTTTTTGAGGTAGAGGCACCAACTTTTCAGCATAGCATCTGATGACTCTCCTCAAAATGCTCTCCAAGTTTCAAAATGATTGGACCTGGGGGTCCAATTCTATGAGCTCTGAAAGAAGGTGCCCCTATCCTTCATTATTTCTAATGGAGGGAAGGCATTTAAAAGGTGTGCAGTTCCTTTAAATGTGATGTCCAGAACTCCCTTTGGAGTTCAATTGTGCTTGTCACAACTTTGCTTATGGCTCCACCCCCAAAGTCTCCTGGATCCACCCCCAAAGTCCCCAGATATTTCTTGAATTGGACTTGGCAATCCTACCAGTTACTGTATGGAGCTCCATTGTTCCTCCATTGTTCCTGATTTTTCTTGAAAGACACAATCAAAATTTTTAAGATCTATTTTCCAAGTCTCTACAAGTGTGTCCAATGCTGCATTATGATTGGAGGCAGGCCTGCTTTCAGTAGAGGCAAAAGTATGGATTTTTGCTCTTTATTACTGGTTAAAAATTGTTTTCTCACCTATTGGCCTTATTGAGATTATGATGCAAGATGCTTTTGTTTCCCTATGGCAGAAGAAAATAGAAGCCAAATTGAGCTATTATGGCTTCTCTAAGCAGTATATACAGTCCTTGGGTTATTCTTAGGCTAGAACCTTGATAAAACAAAGAATAGCAGATGTTGAAGGACAGAATGCTTTACCCTCAGCTATACTCGAGACCAGATTTACTAGATCTTCAAAGAAGCGTTGCTTGTGTGGGATGCAGACCTGTGGCTACAGGGGGCAGGGGATCAGGTCGCTCCATTCAACCCTCCCCATGGTCCCTCTGTTGGGCCAAAACCCCAGGCAGATGCTGCCCACCCCTGATCAGCGGGTAAAATGCTGCTACAGTGGCTGCCACCACTTTCTCTTCTGCAGCTCTGCACCCCCCCCCCCCCGGCGCCTCCTCCTCCCTCAGTTTTTTACACTTTTAAGGCCCCAGGAAGGGGCAGTGAAGCACCACTCCAGGCTCTTTAAAGGACAACCACCACAACCACTGATCAACTTATCAGCATGAAAAACCACACAGGAGGCTGGCTGCTCGGCTCCTATGCCGCTCTGGCATGCTCATAGGGTTGCCAAGTCCAATTAAAGAAAAATCTGGGGACTTTGGGGGTGGAGCCAGGAGACATTGGGGGTGGAGCCAAGAACAAGGATGTGACAAGCATAATTGAACTCCAAGGGAGTTCTTGCCATCTCATTTAAAGAGACAGCACACCTTTTAAAATGCCTTTCTTCCCTTGGAAATAATTAAGGATAGGGGCACCATATTTTGGGGCTCACAGAATTGGACCTTCTGGTCCAATCGTTTTGAAACTTGGGGGGTATTTTGGGGAGAGGCACTAGGTGCTATACTAAAAATTTGGTGCCTCTACCTCAAAAAATAGCCCCCCCAGAGCCCCCAATACCCACAGATCAATTTCCTATTATTCCTTATGGGAATTGTTCTCCATAGGGAATAATAGAGTGCCTAGTAGACATATCCCTCCCCCCCACGCTTTCTAAAGGGGGGGAGGGCCTCCAAACTAGGGAATCCCCTGCCCCTCCCTCTCTCACACACACACACTTACCAGATCTTCCTCCGGACAACTCTACTTCCTGTGAAAACGAAAGCAAAAGAAAGGGAGGGGCCGTTCTCAGAAGCCCTTTCTGCTTCCTGCCCAGCCTTAAAAGGGCAGACATTTTGCAAACGGCTCAGAAGCTCTACAACATGAAGCCTAAAGGTATGTTCTCTCCCCCCTCCCCCCCACCCCCGCTTCCAGAGTTTTGGAGAGCGGGAGATGAGGCTGTGAACCCAGAAGTCTCCCGCCAGAGCGGGAGGTTTGGGAAGCCTACATGCTCACGATCAGTGCTGGGGGCAGCAGCAGTAAGCAGCCTGTGGAAAAAGTGGTGCTGCCCTTGCCTTCTCTCCACTTCCTTCCCACACCCAGGAAGGAAGTGGGGAGGAGGCAAGGGCCCCACAGCTTTTTCCGTGGGTCGCTCGCTGCTGCTGCCCCCAATGCTAATTGTGAGCACGCCAGAGGGGCATAGAAATGGCCAGCCTCCGGCGCGGTTTTTCCCACTGATTAGCCGATTGGTGGTGGTGGGGTGTCGCCCTTTAAAAAGCCCAGGAGCAGTGCTTCACCGCCCCTTCCCGAGGCCTTAAAAGTGTGAAGAACCAAGGGAGGAAGAGGTGCCAGGGGGCAGCGGGGGCGGAGCCAGAGGAGAGGAGGGAGTGGCAGCCACTATAGCAATGTTTTACGGTCCACCTATCTAAAATTTTATCTGCTCTCCCCCACCAAAATTTTCCTGGCTAAGGGCCTGGCGGGATGGGAGTTGATGAAACATTAGAACATGTTATTTTTTTATTGCAGTTTATATCATGACATCAGGAAAGTACTCGTCATGCCAACAGGAAGATACTTATATCAATTATGTTTGTGGACAATAATAAAAATTTGACTAGGAGGTTTGCTAAATTTGGCTAGATGGCTTATTGAATTAAGGAAGAAACAAAGAGGTCTAGACAGAGTTTTTAGTTTATCATTGGTTTTAACACTAATTTTACATCTTCTGAGTTTTAAATTTTGTATTCATATTTTATGTATATTTTAGATAGCATCATATATTATTGTATAATTATATCACTTTTTATTGGTTATGAATTGGACTTTTATTAAATGTTTGCTGGTCTGTGTCTGTTATAAATTCATTCATTCATTCAGGGTAAGTATGTGCATTCAACTGAAGAAAAAGAAGATGATATTGGATTTATATCCTGCCCTCCACTCCGAAGAGTCTCAGAGCGGCTCACAATCTCCTTTACCTTCCTCCCCCACAACAGACACCCTGTGAGGTGGGTGGGGCTGGAGAGGGCTCTCGCAGCAGCTGCCCTTTCAAGGACAACCTCTGCCAGAGCTATGGCTGACCCAAGGCCATGCTAGCAGGTGCAAGTGGAGGAGTGGGGAATCAAACCCGGTTCTCCCAGATAAGAGTCCGCACACTTAACCAGTACACCAAACTGGTGTAGCAGTACAATCGGTGTTAAATCTGATAGATGTATAGGATCGTTATCAAGTCAGATTGTTCCAGTGAACACCAAAGATGCTTTGGAAGAGTGGATTTGAGCCAGTGTTGCTTCAAGACAGCCTGTGTTTTAGCATGCTGACGTGACATTACCAGTATAAGGGGCAAAAATGGATGGAATGGGCAGCATTGCAGAATGAGTCTTAGTTGAAATCCTGTGCTCATTCAGAAGGTCAGTACTGCCTCAACAAAGGCATAATGTTATACTTGCAAATAAAGTATTGTAAGTTTAAACACTTTGGCTGAAGTCAAAGGAAAGCCCTCATTCATTTCACAGGTTATAGCAATGTCTTAGCCATATGATAAGTATATATTAAGCAAATGGAGATGAGACTAGTAAATACAAGCTCCCAGATTCAGGTAAGTACCTACCAGATATTAGAAAGGGCAATGGGGAGCACCAGGCACTCCATGAAAACTATTAATATTGCTGGCCAAATGACCCATTGTTCCTTGCAGGATCAGACGCAGGGTACACAGAGGAAAACGAACAGACAATCTACCGCTGCAACTTGCATGGGACTGGTGAGTACAGTAATGTAATCATTCCTCTACCAGTAACTGGTAAACCACAAAACATGTTACTCAGTAACATCACTGATCAGGGACTGGGGCTAAAACATAAGGCCAGAAATACATACTTTCAATCACTCTCTCACCTGCTTTTTCTGAGCAACTAGGATTAGGAATATGTGTGGCTGTGGGTTTGGGAAACTCTTTTGTTATTTGGATGCTTAAAATCAAGTGAATTCTTCTGAAAGATTAAATTAATTTTGGCAGTTTTGGAATGAATGCATCCTCTGGTTTATCTATATTCACAGCATGGACGTGCAAATTATTATTTAAAAAGATAAACTCTGTGTAAAATGTTACATCTGGACTAGTGCAAATACTTCAAGAACACTTGCTAGTACACTTAATTTATTCAATGGCTTGGGGATAACTCACTGAAATTCCTCAGTGGGAGAATTTATATAAAAGCTTCTGTTGTAATTTTGCAGTCTTGCCATTCGTTTTACTAATGTGTGTCCCATTAATTTCAGTGGCATTTGGGTATAGTCAAAAAGTGAAGGCCAGATGATTAAAAAAAAAAAAAACATGATTGCTTTGCTCTGCTTATGCTTTTAGTGAAGAAGCCATCTTCAGTGGTTTTAAACTGGAAAGTAGATCTGGAAAATATGGAGATGACTTGGGACCCTAATGTCACAATGGAAGAATGTTCTGTTGATACTCCTCCCAATAAGTGTGACTATGGTAAAGTAAGTATAAATCTATATACTATTTCACAAGTGTGGCCCCCATCTGCAGATATCTTTCCCCTCGAAGTAAAATAGCATTTTCCATGCAAGTGAAGATAATGCTCTTTCCTTCTTACCTTCATTATGGGAGAGCCTGGGAGCTGTGGTGATGGCAAAGCAGCCCAGGGATCATGTTGGACGCAGTGATAGCAAAACATTCTGGGGGGACGCTTGGCCCAAAGGCAGCTATAAGTGAGCCCAAGAGCCACTCTGGGCCCAGTGACAATGGGGGGGGGGAGACTTGCCAGGTCCCCTTGCCCATCGGATGGGGGAATTTGTGGGGGTGTTCTGGAGTGGGCGGGGACATCACATGGAGACACTCTGGTATTTGGATGAAACTGTGTTTTTTTCACCCTCAAAACCATAGAATTCACCCCAACCAACCAGCTTGTCCACAGGGGAGAGGAACCACTAAAACCAGGGGATCCCCTGCTGGGACCTGCAGGCTGGCAATTCTAGGAAGGATATGGGATTCCCCGCTGCAAGTGTCACAGGTCCACACTTGTTACTTCTAATATCATGAGCCCATGGATATAATCAACAACTGGAGTTGGACTCAGAAGCAAACTGGAAGCCTATATGAACTGCTGAGTTTATAGGATGGCTTATTGTGACAACTATTTTATCCAATTAACTACAAAAAAAATCAGCTCTCTGTTTCTGCCTGCACTGTAACTGGTTCTAGCTCACTCTCTGGCTGTTCTGAAATACTGAAATGGATTATATTTTGAGGGCAGGAGAGATTTCTAGTCAGCAAGAAAGATTAAGATCAAATTATTGACAACTTATTTTGCCATAGTGACAGGCCCATTTGTACTCATCAAGGCAGCAAAATTTGTGAAACATAACAAGGGTCATAGATAGGGGTGGAATTCTAGCAGGCGCTCCTTTGCATATTACGCCACACACCCCTGATGTAGCCAATCCTCCAAGGGCTTACAAGGCTCTTTTTTGTAAGCTCTTGGAGGACTGGCTACATCAGGGGTATGTGGCCTAATATGCAAATGAGCTCCTGCTAGAATTCCACCCCGGGTCTTAGAAATATTAACTGAGCACAACCATACCACAATTCAGGTTCAATTGATCTTCTAACAGAAAGAGAGGCGAGATGATCCCTAAGGGTGCAGTCACACTCACCATTAAATCTATCTGCAACACACCTCTATTATAATCTGCATAACCAATTTCCCGATCAGACAACAGCCGGGCTCCCGTTCTATCCCATGTGGGTCGATCAGAGTGCTCTTCCGGACCGTCAATCTGCATTAGCGCATTGCCCTTTCATCACAGCCCCTCCAGCCTATAAATAGCAGCTCTCCAGCAGCCCTGGCCCCACTCAATGCACAGCAGCCAAGAAGGTCAGAGCGCCTGCTCCGACTGCAACGCCACTGAAGATGTTCTCCGCAGCTGAGAACGAAACGTCTGGAAGGAAAACTTTCTCCAGTAGAACACGACACTTGAGCCCGAAAGATTCTACATACCCTAATGATTTATCGAGCCAACATTCACTCGCTCATTCACTGGCGCAATGATATCACTTGCAGGGGGCTTTGGGCAGGAAGCAGTGGTGCGCTTCTGACGAGTCGCCAACGATGGAGCGTTCAAACAGAGAAATTCTGCTCAGGAACCGTCAGAAGAATCAAGGGACCTCGCACACCCACCATGACCTCGTTTTTGAGGGCGGGGATGCACGTCGCTTTTAAATGGGTCGGATCACTAACAGTTTTGCTAGTCCGTTGGCACTACTTTTCCAGCACGAGCACTACATGTGCAGAAAAAAACCCAGGAATTCAAATCAGTTCACATCTAGTTCACATCTAGTTTCAAAAGTGAGTTTTGTTTCCGGATATAGGGGCGGGTAAACAATTTATCGAGCCAACCTTCGCTCGCTCATTCACTGGCGCAGTGATATCACTTGCAGGGGGCTTTGGGCAGGAAGTGGTGGTGCGCTTCCGATGAGTCGCCAACAATGGAGCGTTCAAACAGAGAAATTCCGCTCAGGAACCATCAGAAGAATTTTGTTCCGGATTTAAAGCAGTATCAAATTAGTCTGCGCCCCAGTCGTCTCAACGCGGGACTCGAACAACCTAACCACCATTCACAGATGCTGATGTTTGGACAACCGCTTAAAATCCAACATGCTTCCGGACTCCACTCATGCCCGTAGTGGGATTTTCTGAACGTCTGACCTCACCCTAAGAGTGCTTTTTGCCTTTTGCATAGTTAGCCTGTCGTTCGGTTAAGCAGGTACCCTGGGTCCCAGAAGCATATAAGAGAAATACACATCTGAAAACCTAAGGGGGATTGGAAGGCCACAGAAGGAAAGCAGTGAGTATGAAGCAGTTTAAGCATCACCTCAAGTAGCATAGCCACAATAGTAGCATAGCCACAATATGCTGATGTCTCTAAATCCCAATCAAAAAGTACTAAATTTAATTCTTTGTTTTTCAGCCAACAGAAACAGTGTGTTATTTTGACAATGTGCAACTTCATGAGGGGGCTACATTCATAGCCAAAATACACTATCTGAATCAGACTCTTTCAGATAGCATCTACTTCTCCCCTGAAGGTAATTCAGTCAATATCCCCCACACAATACATTTTCCAGGAACTTGTATAGGGTATGGGCACAAGGAGGAGGGAACTGAGTACATTTCCCTTCAGGTCAGTCTAAGTGAGCCTATTTGAAGAGGGGAACAATGACAAATATATTATGTTCTGTTTAATGATTTTGGATTAAAGTGATGCTTTGGGGATATGGAATTAATTTACCCAGTCTGATATTTATAAAATTGGTTAAGAGGTTTAGAGAAATAGTAAAAATGTTTAAAGAATATTGTATAATTCATTTGGATTCTGAGGAATAGCAGAGCAAACCTCTGCCTCCTTTGCTGGCGTCCTTCCTTGGAGCATGGAAAGAAATGGAAGCTCTTAGTAGTCCCATGTTAAAAATTAGGACTCCTTGTTTATCTGGATTTTTTCTTTGTGTCAAATACGGTACTTTGTGCAGAGGAACTTGCACATGTGGGGGTAGCTCTATATTTCTTTTTTATGAATAAACAATTTTTATTAGTAACATATGGTAGCAAAACTATATCTACAACTTATAAAAACGGGGGTAGGCCTATATTTCTTACATTCCCCAAAGGACCTCCTACACACCTAACAGTAGAGAACTAGGAAACTGTATCTATGGGACACCATTTGTCTTTTTTAGTGATGCAAATGTCCTACTTCCTTAGTTCTTCCTAATGGCTGGCATTGGCTTGATAATCAAGTTCCATAATAATGTCTCAACAGAGAGCCTACAGTGTTCTCGCTAATGCTTTGGGACATGGCTATTCAGGAGCTATTTGGACAGGCAAGTAATGGCAGTGGGAGAAGGGTAAAGTACTGATGAAAAAGATATTATATGCTTATTTCATCAAAACTCAGTCATATATGGGGGGGGGGGTGCAACAACTCCAATTAATCCTCATTCGACACTATTGATTAATGCCAGATCTATAAATAATAAAACATCTCTGATTCATGATTTACACTGCAATCCTAAATAGAGTTACATCCTTCTAAGCACCAACCTAACTGTGTATACTCAAAAGTAAATCCTACTTAGTTCAATGGGACACGTTTCCTAGGACAGAGTTTCCCAAACTTTTCCTTCTCGTGGCCCAGTTATTTTTACACTTCTCCTTCATGGCCCACTAAAATTTGGGGGTGGAGCCAGGAGACTTTGGGAGTGGAGCCGGGAGACAGGAATTATGTCATTTCCTGTGGTGTCACTTCCAGGTCAAGGGCCAAGTGATGTCACTTCCAGGGCACACTGAACCAAAACTCCACCAAAACCAAAACTCTACCTTTTCCTGTGATGTCACTTCCAGGGCACTCCCCCAAGCCTGCCTCTTCTTCTGAAGTAACTTTGTTTTCAGAAAAATCTCTCTGAAACTCATGCTGAGCCAAAATGGGGGTGGAAAGTGGGTGGTCTGCAACTTTTTCATACATTCCCAGGGTCCTCTCTTTCCACCCTCACACCTGCATGCACCTATCTGTTTGTGTGTTCTTCTCCAGCTTGCAAGCACTCCTAATGCTTATGTTCAATTGCCTGCACCACCTACACACCCCTTCCTCAACAGCACTGGCCAGTGTATGTAGTTGGAAGTGCTGTTGCCATTGCCATCAGGAATGCCAGTGCTGTGTACCACCCACACTGGGCCCTGGCAGCTGCTGTACTTCAAAATATGCTGAAACATTTAGGAGGCCCTTCCTTCAGCTACTACTACTGGAACTCTCCTTCAAGCTACAGCCAAACTTGCTTGGTTTCAAGAAAATCTTTTGACAGCTATTTTTCATACTTTTCCTTGACAAACACTGGGAAATTGCTGTGAAAGGTAGCAGATAATTGTACTGCAATTAATGAATTAATTTCAAGTTATATAAAATTCATACAAGCTTTTCTGCAGTTATCCCAAAAAGGATATTTATGAGGGGCTTGCAGCTTTTTACTGGCTGTTTCCCATGCCTTTAAAAGCAACCTGTTGTCCAGATATTTAGCCAGTGAACTTCTTTCACCTTTTTAATATCTACAGGAGGAATTTAATTTTGGTGTCAGACAGCTGTTAAAAGCAGGACCAGTAAAATTTTGCCAAATTCATAGTACCATCACTTCCAGTGCTGCTGAGATATACAGCAGTAATCTCCAATAATTTCTTTCTGCTCCACACCTCTCTCACTCACACAGAAATCTCATAGAAAGGCCAGCTGGCTACAACTGGGAGTGCCAATTTTTCATTGACAGAGCTTTTATGACTGCAACAACAGTATGATGAACAGAAAAGTTTCAGTAAAAATGGAAGGAAAGGAAGAAAGTGAAAGAATGAAATGGAAGGAGAGGAAAGGAAAAGAAAAGAAAGACATGGAGAGAAAGAACATAAGAACATAAGAGAAGCCATGTTGGATAAGGCCAGTGGACCATCCAGTCCAAAATTCTTTCATACAATGCCCCAAAAGCACCAGAATGTCCACCAGTGGGGCCAGGGCAATAGAAGCCCTCCCACTGTTGCTTCCCCCCACCCCCAGCACCAAGAATACAGACAGAGCATCCCTTGCAGAGGGAAAAAGAAAGAAGGGGGGACAAAAGGGAAAAAAAGCCTTACTCATCATCAGATTACCCCAGCCAGCAACAATTCTGCCCAGGGGTCATTTGGTTAAAAAAAAAATAGCTATTAGAATGCCCACTCTCCACCCCTCCCGGCTGAAAAAAAAAACCACACGCCTTCTTTGCCGCCCAGGCCTCCCGGGGAAATCTCCCCAAAAGAACATACTTCAAGGCACATGAAAGATCATACCTTGAAGAACACTTCATGGATCTAAAGTGCCAGTGGATGCCAGCTTTTCTCTCAAACAATGGGAGAGGGGGAGAAGGAAGGAGAGGCAGCCCAGCTCCTCTCTGCACAACACAGAGACAGGGGAAGGAAGAAGCCAAACAGAGCTCAGGCTTTGCAGCCTGTGTCACTCTTCAAGGCTAGCTTTTCTCTGCACAACACAGAGACAGGGGAAGGAAGGAAGCCAAATGGAGCTCAGGCTTTGCAGCCTGTGTCAGTCTTCAAGGCAAGCTTTTCTCTGCACAACAGAGAGACAGTGGAAGGCAGGAAGCAGAGCAGAGGTCATGCTTTGCTGGGGGTGGGGCTAGCTTTGGCTTTTCTTGTCATCGAGTAGTGAGGCTTCCGTGGCCCAGTACCAGGTCCTGACCCTGAAAATGGGAAACAGTGCCCTAGGAAATTGACCTTAGATGTGCAGGGGAAGGTAGACCTTGATTAATTCAAAGATATCTGGTTGGAAGAAGCAAATGGGCCAGTTTTAGCCTCGGCTGCTCTCTCAGAAGCTACGTGGTTACACTGTGGCCCACCAATTCCATCATCCTATCTGAACCCATGAGGAGCAGACACATTATAAATCAATAGCGTGGTTGCCAGAATACATATTAACTTCTTTCCTGAGTATTTGATCAAGAAGAGTAAATTAGAGTAGATGGACAGGAGTTTTCTTACTGATAGCACTTAATTTATACTAGGGTTCAGTCCTGATATAACTCATCAAAGCAAGGGTTCAACCCTTTGAACATAAAAGAACAAAGCAAAATTCTAATCCAGTGGCACCTTTAAAACTAACAAAGTTTTATTCAAAGTATAAGCTTTTGTATGCATGCACATTTCTTCAGATGCATTGAAATGGAAGTTATGAGTCTATACATATAGGTAGACAGTGAGTAGCAAATTAGCATACAACATAATGAAGTTTAAACATATATGCTAATTTAACATCTTCATTATGCTGTATGGTACTTTGCTGCTCACCTTCTACTTATATGTATGGATTGGTTACTTCCATTTCAATGTATCTGAAGAAGAGTGTGTGCACCTGAAAGCTTACACTTTGTTGATCTTAAAGGTGCCACTGGACTTGAACTTTGTTCTGCTGCTTCAGACCAACACAGCTACCCACATGAATCTATATAAGAAAATTTCCTCAAGCATTTCCCCAAGTCTGTGTTTTCATCACCATGAATAAAAGCTTCAGAAATACTCATATATCAGGGGATGAAGGAAGATTACTAAACCAGGGCATGTTCTTTTCTGACAAGCTTAAGTGCCAGCATTTCCATTTTCTTATAGTTTAAGAACTGGATTAACGCAGCAGAGAAAGATTATATCAGAAAAAATAGGCTTTGTAAATTATATTATAGCTATCTCCAGATTTTTTGATATTGACTTTGTATCTTCTGCTTCTTCTCCCAATTTCCTCAAAGGATTGTTGAAATTTCAATCAGGATTCCATAAATTAATTTGAAATCATGATGTTAGCATAATACCAAAGGTGACTTTGGTAGCAATTTAAGGTTCAGTCTCAAAATAAATTCCTGAAGTTTGCTGGGTGGTTTTGGCTCACACTTGGGAAAGTTATATAGAAACAAACATATAGGGGATAATATACATATGAAATATTCTTACCACTTGAAATACATTATAGACAGGGCTTTTTTTGTAGAAAATGCCCAGCAGGAATCCTTTGCATATTAGGCCACACTCCTGACATCACCATTGTTTCACACAGGGCTTTTTTGTAGAAAAAGCCCAGCAGGCATTTGCATTTTAGGCCATACCCCCTGATGCCAAGCCAGTCAGAACTGCATTCCTGTGCATTTCTGATAAAAAGAGAGATGCTTTGATTATAGAAATGCTACATAGTATTTACTTCTACTCCTTTTCAGAAACAGATGGAACATCAGCTGAAAATTTCTCTTGCGTGCTTTACAATGTTTCTTCTGTGAACTGCACTTGGAATGTTGGCAGAAATGCTCCAGAAGATGTCCAGTATTTTCTTTTCATGAAGTACTTTGGCAAAGACAGGAAACAAAAGAGAGAGTGTCTACATTACATAAATAATGTCCTCGGACAACATATCGCATGCCACATTCCCACATTTGAATTTGATAAAGATAAATACTACATCTATGTGAATGGATCAAGCAAAAAATCACAGATTCAGTATTATGATGTGCTTCTCAAGCTATGCCACCATGGTAAGAGAGAAAATGGGAACAGGGTTGTTTTAGTTTTTAAATAGAAATCTTAAAGTGCTTAAGGGCGTACCATTACTGAGATCTCTTGTCAGCAAGCAAACTTCCACCAAAGTATATGCTGCTTGATTGCTTGGAGACTGGGAAAATAGGATGTACCACTTAAATGTATGTGAAATGTCACATTTCTCTGCTCATCAAATATGGTAATGGTGGTTTTCATTCCAGAAAGGCTAGGCCCTCCACAAACTATCACTAAAAATTGCTCTAAGCTGACATCGAAGTGTATAATACAATGGATACCTCCTCTCAACAATGAGAACTGCTGCTGCCTTCATTATGATATAAAGGTAAGAGGTCAAGTTGGTCAAAGGCTGTGCAACGAACTAGATCACTTTTCCCCAACTTACATAGCAATACTAAAAATGCAAATGTTTAAAATTTGCCAGTGTTCAGATTTCTCTGGAGTTCAGCTTTAGAGCACTTCCACTATCTACTATGATACATAATTCTCCCCACACCACCTGCCAATTCATTGGACGTTAAAAAGAAGAAACAATCCTACTCTTGTTAGAACCACTTCCAGTTCTTCAACAAACCATATTTTGTGGTTCTGATCAAAGAACGTGTTGACTCTTGCTGACCACCCCAGATACAGCTCCTATCTCTTGATTATATTACTCTCAATCAAGACATTGCTCTAAAGCCTGCAAAGGAAGACCTCATTTGGATATATTTTCACATTGAATTACCTCCTCCATCTTCTGTAGCAAGGTTGTTTTGCATGGGTTACATTCACATGCACACACTACTGTCCCATTTGTGCTTCAATATGTCTATGTGGAGCAGTATCCATAAGAATTTGCATGCCAAGTATTTACCCTTTTTAGACCTATCTAGTGGTGATGCCCCCACATGAAGACTGGATCAAAGTGACATTTTTATTTTGTAAAGTTCTGGTGTGGTCTATGACTTTTGCTTCCTTTGAACACAAAACAAAAAGGTTCTCATGCAGTTTGATGGAATATCACAATTATCATTCAGAAAAAAACAGCATTTATTTCCCCTGTGTGTATGTATATATAAAGTACCATCAAGTCACAGCCAATTGTAACCCCAACAAGGGGCTTTCAAGCGAGAAGCTTAGGTTGTTTGCCATTGTCTTCCTTTGCAGTCTTCCTTAGTGGTACAAAAAGGTTTGGGAAAGGGCAACTAAAATGATTAAGGGGATGGTACACTTTCTCTATGAAGAAAGGTTAAAAGGGTTAGGGCTTTTTAGCTTGGAGAAACAATGACTGAGGGGTGACATGATAGAGATTTACAAAATTATGTATGTGATAGAGAAAGGAGTACTTTTCTCCCTTTCTCACAATACAAGAACTCATGGGCAGTCAATGAAGTTGATGAACAGTAGGTTTAGAACAGATAAAAGAAGTACTTCTTCACCCAAAAATAATTAATATGTGAAATTCACTGTCACAGGAAGTTGTGGCAGCTACAAGTATAGGCAGCTTCAAGCAGGGATTGAATAAACATATGGAGCCACTCTTCCATCAGTGGCTATTAGCCACAAGGTACAGATGGAACATCATGTCTGGGGCAGTGATGCTCTGTATTCTTAGTGCTGGGGGGTGGGGACAACACAGGGGAAGGACTTCTGGCATTCTGGCCCCACTAGTGGACCTCCTGATAGCACATTGGTTTTAGCCACTATATGACACAGAGTATTGGACTGGATGGGCCATTGGCCTGACCTGGCATAGTTTCTCTTATGTGGTGACCCAAGTTCTGGCCCTGCTTAGCTTCCATGACTGGACTACACCATGCTGCCCCTCCTTTCTACACACTTATACAGATCTTATTCCCTGCAGTTTTTTAAATGGGCATAAACAATCAAAAGGAGCTGATGGAGCATTTTATCACATCAATGAAAAGATTAAACCGGAGTCATTCTTACAAGTTCTGATTCCTACTTCTTTAGTGACATGAGACTTAAATCCCAATGTACATGTTTCTACAGTTTAGGAACAACAAAGTGTAAAGGGCAGGCAGAAGGTCTAAGGATTCTTGAGAAGTGACAAAAGACATCTATCCCGAATAGCAAGGAAAGCAAATGGGTGAAGAAAAGTCTCACAACCTGTTGCAATGTAGTAATGTATAAGAGGTGAAAGTTGACAGAGAAGCAAAAGAAGGGAGATAGTGAACATGATTATGAGATTGATAAGGCAAATCAGTCATTTCTAATATGGCGCTCATAGACACCATGACCATCAATGGAGTTTCTGCTGCCTGTTTCTCCATCAACTAATTATCTCTTCACAAAATCAAATAGCCAGTCCTGGCTTTCTTCTACATCAAAGCAGGAGGTACTATAGAAGAAGCCAGGAAGCATCATGTTTGTGTCTGTAGGGAGCATCCGTTCAGAAAAAGCCAGTATGGTGTAGTGATTAAGAGTAGCGGACTGTAATCTGGAGATCCAGGTTTGATTCCCCACTCCTTCAGCTGGGTGACCTTGGGTCAGTCATAGCTCTCTCAGCCTCACCTACCTCACAGGGTTTCTGTAGTGGAGAGAAGAAGGGAAGATGATTGTAAACAGTCCAGAGACTCCTTCCAGTCAGGATATAAAACTACTGCTACTACTCCACTAGGATGTTTGGCTTGTATCTTAGGAAGCCATTTTGTAAATAGCTCTAGTTCCCATGGCAACCAGTTTGTGGTGGAATCTACTCAAAAAGTACCCATAGGGTGAGATTGGGGATCCCATGGCCCAACAAGTTTCAACAACTAATAGAAGCAGATAAGCAGAAAGAATGGGGTTTGGATGGCTCTAGGATTCCAAGTCTGGGTTGGAAAATACCTGGAGACTTTGGGGGTTTATCTGGGAGAAATGGGAGTGACCTCAGCATGGTACAATGCCATGCTTCATAGCAGCCATTTTCTCCAGGGGAGTTGATCTCTGTCAGCTGAAGAAATCTATGGGAAAAATTATTCCTTTATTAATGTGTGGGCCTTTTTGTTTCATGTTTTAGGATGAAAGAAAAGAGACCCCTGATATTGTAAGTATTTTTTGCCGTATCAACAGAGTAAACACAAGGATGCTACATTTTAAACAAGCAGCAAATCTTTTAAACTGTAGTATTCTAAAATATGACTGTATTACCAAATATAGTCCAAATGGTCTAGCTGGAGTTGATTTTTTTTTAAAGGACAAATTATGCTGAAAACTTTCCAGAGGTTTCAAAATTATCTCACGTAGATATCTAAATGAATGGAAGTACACACACGATGTACTTCCAGCCGTTAAGCTCTTTAACGGAAAAGTCATCCCTCATATATTGTACATAATAGAACTTTGGGGCTGGAAGGAACAAACACTTGCTGGTTTGGAGACAATTCAAAAGCTTTTTTTGAGGCATCTTCTGGAACTATGTAAGGGGTCACCAGTGGCCTTATTGCGGGCAGAACTTGGCACCCCCTTAATTAGGGCTCAGGCCCATTTAGCTGTCCTGAAATCATAGAAGAAATATCAGCTATTACCAGATGACTCATTTAGCAAACTTAGCTACTGTGTCTATTAAGTAAGGATAAAATCCACTCTGACTTGTTCAACAACATTATCTCTTGATACACTGTACCAGATGACCTACCTAGACCCTCAGGGAATATTCAGGACCTGCAACAATGGGTATATAATGGGGATGTTTTAATAGACAACCAGTTAATTGTTCAGTTGAAATCTTCCCCTTGGTATAAAAACCTAAAGAAAGATCATTTAAGAGCTTCTTATTTGATAAATATTATTACACTTAGCCTAAGAGTGGCATTCGCGGCATTATGATTTCAGATCAGACTATGCCAGTAGAAATACTGACTGGAAGATAGTTTAATATTTCCCTGGAAATATTTGTCTATGTAGAACTTCTGTGGAAGATCTATTTCATATTGTAATGGTTTGTCCAATATACTCGGATCTCAGAAGTAGATTTTTATCTGGGATACTAAATCAACTACATGATTTTTCTGATAGTGATAAGTTAATTTTTCTGTTGTCGGATGTGAATCCTTTGGGCTCTTATAAGGTAGCACTTTTTGTATTAGCAGCTAGGAAAGTTAGAGGAAAGGTGGTTCTTAGGAACCCAGCCTACCGATATGCATTAACACCGTAATAATTGAAATTAGAATTTGTAAATTCTGTTTACAATTATAATCTGTGGTATTTTAGACATTTCAATGAATATAATTGAATTTAATAACTAAATATGTATTTTAATATATTAGGGATTTAGTTTTGTTATTTTTAATTGTAATGGCCAATGGCCATATACAATAAACTAAACTGAACATCTGATACATGATATACTGGAAAGAATATATATATATATATATATATATATATATATATATATATATATATATATATATATATATATATATATATATATATATATATATATATATATATATATATATATATATATATAACTGAAAATGAAATTAGATGCAAAACCTCAGTCACCCTAAATAACCAACATTTCTGCATCACCACTCTGCCTTCTGTGATATATGACTTTGTAGGCTTAGTATGGTACAGTAATAAAACGTTAGTGCCAACATGTGCTTGGAATATGAGTTGGATACTCAGTTGCCTTGAGTGGGTTGTGCTTGCACAGGAGCGGTGTCTGCATGTTTTTAGATTGCTTACTCAGGATGCAGCCCCCAGTTTGCTTCTTGGGGGGGGGGGGCACAAGGGAAAGCTTCTTGGGGGGGGGGCACAAGGGAAAGCAAGCACTGCTTGTGGATCATAGGATCCGATTCCACAATACCTGTAAATATAATTTTATGAAAACAGACAAAAAATGCTCCTCTACTGCTGCTGCTTCTGACTTCTCTTCAAGCTTAGAAGTGAATCTTGCATGTCCCTAAGACTTTTACCAATCTTCATGGACTGCATCCTATGAATCCACTAATACCTGAGCCTAAAAGAGGACAGTTGAAGAGGACAATTGAAGAATACCTGAGCCTAAAAGAGGACAGTTCATTAAAAAGTATAAATTCTTAGTTATTGCTTTTGTTAGCATTTCAATAGCTAAAATTATTATCATTATGTCGAACAAAGGTGAGCGAGGGGAAGACCATTATTTTTCAGGGATGTCTGGCTGTGTTTCACCCACAGAAACATATTATAAACCCTTGTGGGATTCCTGCTGGTGGAGGTCGAAATTATTGCATCTGGGGTGGGAGACAGGTTTGGCTCACATTATAACACTTTAGTTCTTCTAACAGGTTAAAATAGCAGCCTTCCTATTATATGTGAGAAATAGGGTTACCATTCAATGGAAGCAAAACCTTCCCCTGGTGAACCAGATGTCTGGAGAGAGAACAGACTGTCTCCCAAAATGGAACCCTAATTTCTGACCAATTACTTAGACAAAGCAAATTCAGCTCCTCTTACCCTCAGCATCATTCTGGATCCTATTTTTGACTAAGGAATTCAGACATTAGATTTTATAATAAGAAAAGGAGGCATGTACAAAACCCACAGAGAGCTCTAAATTACAATGAAATAAACTGGACAACTCTTTTGCTTTCAGATATTTGAGAATTACATAAACATTGATATGGCTGAAAGACGTATTGTGAGGATCCGTTCAGTTAAAGATTTGAACGATTATATAGTCTATGGTGAATGGAGTGAACCAATTATATTAGGTAAGGAAGTTCTTTTACCTCTTACAATTTAAGAAATCCCTCTTAGTTTTATAATCCTCTTGTAAAACAAAAACAAACCAAGGTCCTTTTCTGAAGGGTAATCAAGTGTATGGAGATACATTTGGAATACTCATAGGAGCTCAGATAGTTCCAGTGTGATCTGTCACTCACCAAAATACACTGTGGTCATTACTTCTTGCGTAAACAAATGGTGATTTCTCTTCCTCCTCAGTCTTTTAAGGCTCAGATAGACATGCATGATTAAAAAAAGAGGTCTCCTGCAATCACAATTTGCCTTCATTGTGGAACTGCACAAAACCACTCTCTAGACTTTCAGCATGTAAATTCTTAGAAGCCTCCATCTGATTTAGAAAATATTTTCTAAGATGTAATTTTGATGGGAAGACAGTCAAACCAACACCGGACAAAGCAATTCCCCAACTGAAAATTAGAATACTAAAGATTACGTATCTCTTTCAGACCTCCCAAACCAACCAATTCCGTTACAAACAATTACTTTAATACTTCTAGCAGTTGGAACCATCTCAATGATCTTGATCCTGGTTTTTCTCTGTAAAAGGTAAATCTACAATCTGTTTTTTTACATAAGCAACAAAACTTAGTGCACTTAGTTGACTTTCTACCTCATTTTTTTTTGTTATATACTCAGTTCTGGAAAAAAACTTCTTTAAAAGTTGACATAATTGGCTAATGTACACCAGCAATCTCATTAAATACTGTTGTCAACCAGAAGAGATGAGGAAACATACCTTGTGGAGCACATGGTTTCCCTTTTCATTTTAGGCAGCACTGATTCTTAGCAATTTTGTCAAGTGATCCATTCTCTATATGCTCTGTTAATTATCTGCATGGCACTGGTGGTCACTGCAGGGTGCTGACTGTGCTTATATGTTTGTACTTTTGCTTTTTTAGAGTTTGTTTTTCTTGGATACAAGAACCCCTCCTCCTTTATTTTACTTACTTAGTAATAAAGACTAATGTGAAATTCATTTGCACACTCCCTCCTCCAAAAAAAAGGTTATTTCCATTTGTGTTCTCAAATATTTGACAAATCATTATATTAATGTATTAAATAAGAAACTAAAAAGCCACCTTGTGGATCAGATCCAAAGTCCATCTAGTACAGAGACCTGTTCTCTCAGCAACTAGCGATATGCTTCTAGGAAGCTCAAAAGTAGAAGTGATTGCTCTACTCTCAAGTTTCATTCCAGTAAAATACATCCTGTTTGAATCAGGATATTAGGAAGGCTGAAGCTTGTCTTCTACATTGGACGAGGCTATTGATTTTGAGTAGCCTTATAGAATTGCTTTAATAATATGTTTCCTAATGTTCACCTTCCAGTATTTATAACTTTTAATAACATTTACACAATTTATTTAAAACTGCCTTAAAGTATATACTTAGCTTAAATCCAAAGCTTGACATTTGTGGATTTTAGATAACAGTAATATAACAATATTTTTTCTATTCACACTCCTGTTTTTTATTTTGACTAATTTGCATTTAAACTCTATGGATGTGCATACAAAAATAGGCATTTAAAATCATTAAGAAGCACGAATTGCACAAAATCCTCAGAAGTATGTGGCTCTCCATCTGTGAGGGGGGCTGATGAATTCTTCCATCAGGACAACAAATCATGCCCCAGCTATCTTCCTACAGATACCGTACATGGCATAAACTAATTGCTCCAGTTCCACAACCAAAGGACCTTTTTCATCAATACAGCAAGAATATGGAGGTATGCTTTAAAATGTGTTTAGTACCATGATCAGCCAAAGATTTAAGATGATGAAGGTGAATGGCTTTTTTACATTCAAGTGAGTCTTTATATACATGAATAGATAAATATCACTGTTAAATATCTGGTTCTGCAGTTCTGTACATTCAGTTATTAGTGACCACATGTGTTTGTATAAACCTATGATGCAATTTTACTAAACACATTTCTAAATGATGTCACAAACAATTGAACCAGGCTTAGGGATAGGCAACGGCTTTTTAAAAATGTTGACCACTACATTCCCACTTTCACCTCTCTTTACAAGTATAAGAGCTAAAAGTAACACAAATAACCACATCAAACAGAAACAAAAGCTATCCATTATTTCTTTTGTCAGTAGACATTTGTAAACTGTTTTTATATTTAAATTCCATGTCTCAATAATTTTTGATAGTTTTTAATCTAAAATGTTAGTTTTGATATTTTAATTTTTTATCCCACTCTTCCTCCAAGCAGTCAGGGTAGCATACATATTTTGTCATCACACAACAATCATGAAGAGTTAGGCTGGCAGTGACTGGTCCAAACTTATTTAACAAGGTTTAAGAGTAAGTGGTCTTAAGTATATCTAGAGAAACAATTTTTCAAATTGCTTTTTTAAAATAAACACCATTCCAGTTATATTAGCTTCAAGAAACATTTCCCCAAAATAAACTGGACTTGCAGGGGGATGTATTTACTGAACTGACAGTTGAATTCTAGAACTATACTGAAATCAGGAAGCTATCCAAGGCAATGTATCCACTTGCAGAACGTTGTTACAAAGATTGTCCAGCTCAACATATTCTTCTATACATTGGAGAATGTTAAATATATCAGTGTTTCATTGCTGTCAATTACTGGGTAAGTCCCTCATTTATAACTCCAAGTGAAGCTAGAACAATTTATATCCCACCTCTACCAAAAATTTATGTAAGATAGGATAGAAAACCTCAGAAATTTGATTTCTCTTCTTTTTTTTTAAAGAAAGAATTGGTGGACCCAATACCAACAGCACATGAGCCTGATGAAAAAATAACAGTAATTGAAGAAGTTACTGATGGCTTTAAAAAATAAAGATACTTCTCTAGACAGCAAGTTACCAACCCGTATAATTTCTATCCCCACATCTTGAATGGCAAAGGAGGAACCCACTGTCAGCAATTCACTGCTGTTGCTGAAAGACAAGAAGCCATTAGGCATCAGGTACCATGATCTGCAAGCAACTTTTGGGGAAAGTAACTGCTTGAATCCCACCCATTTGGTAAAGACCTAGATGGGGGAGATATTAATTTCCTGCATTGTGCAGGAGATTGGACTAGATGACCCTGGAGATCCTTCCAACTCTATGATTCCATGATCCAACTGTGTTGTCTTATCAAACATGAGTGTAATAGTAATGGAAGTGAGGGGGACATCCTCCCATTATCCTTTGCAGATAGTTTAGTTGGGGTCTCAGAAATTAAAAGTTTGCTGGCCAGGGACTGTATTTTTGTTTAGCACTCCTTCTCCCCACCCCGAACACTTTCATCCTACTCACTGTACAAGTCAAGAGGTATATGCTCTCTGAAATAGTATATTCATTAATATGTAGCTTGGCAAGTATAATTTATTATCTGTCTGTTTACAGTGTTGCCTCTGCTCACATATATGCCTAATGGAATTTCTCCCAGAAAGATTGTCATTACACTGTGATCACACAATGATCCAACTCCAAACATAGCACTCCCTACTACTTCCACACTCCTCTGTCCTCAAATGTTCTGCTCCTGTACTATCAGCTCTCTTCTGACAATACCCTTGCCTGCAACACTCAGAATACTTACAGGATTAAGAATACTTAGCAGCACCATAGGGAATGTACTGGATTACAATATTATGTTTCATTTAGAAAGGTATACAGCAGTTTCCATATGTTATGTGTCATAACATATAGAATGTTTAGTTGTTTAGACCAAACTTATAAAAGCACAATGTTTAGTTCTATATAATCTACTTAAAAAAATAAAACACCATCCTTGAAGTGGTGCTTGTTTTTCTTACAGTATACTGATTATGATTGTTCTCATCCCAGTTATGAGCCAGAGTCACACAATGTCAGACCATTTATTTCTAATGGCAAAGAGCAGTCAATGCAATTTTGCTATCACAGAATATAGTCTCAAGTTTAGCTGTTTTAGCTTCTAGGAGAATTCAGGCATGATTTGATTTGACCCCCCCTTTTTTTTAGCAGTCCACAGTATCTATAAATGTCTCCTCCACCCCCACATTTCAAATGAATCAGCTTTCTTCCTGTCAGCATTCTACTATGTTCAACATACAAACTAATTAATTATTATGCAAGCCTATATGAATGAAAATTTATAAACACAGTTCTTCAGAGAGCAGAAAACAACCAGACCTTTAGTTAAAGTATGAAGTTATTTTACAATGTACTCTTCTTTTTTTGCCTAATATAATATTGTATACTCTATGAGATTTTTCAATAAATTTATAAAACTTTTTTTAAAAACCTTATTTTACAAATAGCTGCAGGCACAAGTCAAAACTTCTGAGGTCACATAAATTTGCTTAGTTGATTTCTAATGTCAAACAGTTCCTGCAAGTCCCAAGTCTTGAGCACTCCAAATTCATCTGAGTTCTTTAATCTTTATTGCTATTGTATGAACTCATAAGTTTTTATTATAGCTATAAACTAGTATATACATAAAGGCCTAACCAATATTGCCAGTTAAGGAGAACTCATTTCCATGTAAGTATGGATTCCAACTGCCCTTCAGTTTTTGAGCTTCTGGATTTTCTTTTATTAAGTACTACAAATTACCAACAAATCACTGAGCTCAGTGATACTGGGACCTTTCGTCCCATTATGCTACTAAACAGTTAAGACTGCTCTATCAAATCTTACAGTATTTTTTTCCAGTATTTACATTGCTGGTTAAGAATCACAAGAGGGAAAAAATGGCCAATTCCACACTAGCCTTTGTCCTGGTCTCATTCTTAGCTCTTGAGTTTGTAGGAGGCAAGGAGCAAGCAGGGCACACACAGCCCTGCTTCATAGATGCCAATGCAGGATCTGGAAAAAAGAGCCACCTTGAGGAGCCCCACACAGAAGGGAGGGAAGTGCTAAATGCAGAATCAGTCTAAGCTGGACAATGGTTCAAGTTTCATATAAGGAGCCACACCAACATCCAATCTAGTTTCCTATAATTACTAGTATCCTTCATCATATATCCTAGTGCAACTTTAAACTTGCCAGCATTACACCCATATATCCAATGGAATGTATCACATCATTAGAACTTATTTTCTAGCAGAAGAGAACTTAGATTTGGATCAACAGAATGCTATAATGTACTGTATGTACAGAAATAAGATCATTGCTTGTGAAGTCACCCTACCATTTACCCATTTATAAAAGTGGTACCTATTTCTAAAGCAAGTCATTATATACACACTGACAAGATACTAAGGTACTCCTCAGGCTGCATTTTGCCCATCATCATTTTTACATAACAAACTTTTATAACAGCCTGCTTTCTTTTTCTATTCGCTAAAGCCTAATTTTAAAACGAAAATGAAATGTTTTTTTTTTTTATGTACAAGGCTTCCAGTGGTCAGATATAACAGCAAATTCAACACAAAGAACAGGGTTAAGTACATTTATTGTTTCACAGAATGCCCCAAATTTAAAAGAACACAAATGCTAGATGTTCAGCTGTGCAAGTACATAGTGCTTAAGTACAAGTGGGGAAAAACGTGATTTGTTAGATGAGTAGTTCTCCAAACATGATTTTATGGTCCTGTAAAATAAGACTTGAAATTTCAAGCTGATCTACAAGCAAGTGCAAATCAGCTCCCTTGGACCTAATACAACCTCCACTATAGTAAACACCAAAAACAGACAATCAGTGAACTGAACAGTCTATTCTGATACCTCAGTAATGGTATTCCAAAGTACACCAGTTCACTGAAGGTAGTTTCTAAGGACTACTTAGAAACATGATCTGGTCCCGATAAATAGACGCTGCACAGGAATTTCAGAAAATCAAATGGTCCATAATGGTAAGTTATGCTACATGATCTGTTCAATTTAACCTCACAATTTTAGTAAAATAGTTAGATTACTTTCTTGAACTCATCATACAACACAAGAACAAAAGCTCCACCCATGCCCCGAAGAACATTAGACCAAGCACCCTTAAAGAAAGCTTTTCCGCCTTCATCTTTTGCTATCTTCCTCCAACAGTCAATTGTTCCAGAGTACATGATATCACCTGTGGGAAAAAAGAAACCAAGCTCAGTTCACCTGAAGCATTTAGTTTCAAGACCACATGAAATTTCGTGTGAAGAAATGTAAAAGCTGTACAGAACTGAAAATAAAATGTTTCAGAACTCATTTTACTACAAAGTAACTACGCATTAAGTTAGGGAAACTGTTTCAACTATATACTTTCACTTGTTACACCTTTAACTAGGCAATGAGAGAAGCAAAGATGAGACTGTATTTGAATAATGAATATGTGTAGTCAGTTTCAACTCTATGAATTTGTCCATAAAGCAAAATTAATATAAGACACATACCACTGATAAATACCTATAAAACTATCACATATGAACAGACTGAAAGCTGTTCAAAGGCTTTTCAACCTTAACTTCACTTTCCAACTGACTTTATCAAGTTATACAAGGTGTCAAACTTTCAACGATTTACACTTAAACCAAAACATAAAGCCACCAAAATGTTACTTCATACTTCTATAAGGGAAAAAAAAGCACTGGTTACCTGCTTTACGCCCAGACTGCATCATCATACGACGACGCACGGTGTCAAAAGGATAGGAGACCACACCAGCTACCGCAGTTACAGTCTGTGCAATCATCCAGCTGATCACAATATGCGTGTTCCGAGGATCTGGAAGCATACCTGTAATGAAAGAGAGCAGTTTCTGAAAACAATGATAAGTATATACTGCTTCATAATTTAAAAATACCAGCACCTTGCACTTGAAAAAAACAGGCACAAAACAACACACTAGACTGTATCTAGTCTTCTAAAAATACATCATAACTTTTAGTTAACTTAGCAGTAAATACACAAACCAACTGATGAAAGCTACAAACAAGGTAGGTTCACTGACTATTCAGCAGAGAGAAAAACTGAGTTTATTTTGATAAGCTGCTTTTGATTCCACATTGGAGAGAACTTGGCTTACATCACTGTTTCCCCTTCCTCCTCATTATAGCCACTCTATAAGGCAGGTTAGGGTGACTGCTCCAAGATTCCCAGCCCCCAGGAAGATTTCATGACAAGAGTGGCGATCTGAACCTAGACCTCCCAAATGCTAGGACAATGCTCTAACCACTACACCACAGCGGCTCTAATGATGTTATACTCAGCAGCCTAACCCAGATTGCTGGAGACTGTACTGTCATGTTTTGTGACAGATGTCAGATTCAGTCAAGCCTGAAATACTAAAGACTGTTTCACATATTTGTAATCACAAATAACCTCTGACACTTACAGAAGTAATGTAGTACTGCAGTTTGCTATGCAGGCAGGAAAAGTGTCACATGTGAAGTAGTCAGTTTTACAGCCTGATCCTATGTATGCTTAAGAGGCAGCTCCAAGGATTCTATGGGCTGTACTTCTAAGTACCGGACTGTAATCGTTATTTCATTTCTAACCCACGTAACTCCAGAGAAGATAATTACATAGCACTTTTACAAGCATCCAAAGTGCACCTGGCCAGAGCTGGTCAAGATAAAATCTCAACTTATTTAAGGACCACCTTATTAACCTACTTCAACCACTGCTAATCATCTTTTGAAGCCTTGCTTTGGGTACTCCTACCACCTGATACCAGATGGGCAGAAACACAAGAAAATGACTTCTCAGTTGTGGTACCAAAACTATGGCTCTCCCCCGCCCCCCAAGAGACTTGTATGCCTTCCTTCCGCTACTTAGTGAAGATTTTGGTTTTGTTTGTTCTCTCACTGACTTTCTAGTCCTCCTAAAAAACCAGGTGGCTGTGGTGATTCAGAGTATTTTCACCCAGCTTCAGCTGGTGTGTCAACTGTGTCCATTCCTGGTCTCTCAGATCTAGCCTCAGTGATCCATGCCTTGATTACATCCAGACACGACTACTGCAGCGCACTCTCTGCTTAAAGCTACCTTTGAAGAACGTTTGGAGACAGCAACTAGTACAGAACACTGTGGGTAGACTGCAGGTTGAGGACAGCTATTGGGAGCAGCAATTATACTAGCTACTGATCTGTTCCCAAGCCCAATTGGCAGTGTTGTGGTTTTGAAGTTTAAATCCCTACAGTGTCTTGGGACCACTATGACTTGGGACCACAGTGTCTGAAAAGACCATCTTCTCCCTTATATTCCTGCCTAGAAATTCACAGGGAGATGCCCTCCTACAGCCCCATCAAAGAAGTTTGTTTGCTGGGTACATGTGAAGGCCTTTTCAGTGGCAGCTTCATGATTATGGAATAGCCTCCCCAAGGGGGTGTACCTGGCCCATTCACTTTCTATCTTTGGGAGGCAGCTGAAACCAGTTTTATTTAGGACAGCTTTTGATTAAAGTAGTCCTAAACTGTGATTTTAAGTGTTTTTATGTAATCTATTTTATTAATATTGCAAGTCACCTTGAGATCTGTAAGGAAGAAAGGTGGCTAATACTTTAAATAGGTAAATATGTGTTTATGTTTAGGTTTAAATAACTCTGTGTTTAATAAACACTGTTTTCAACATTGTGGAATGGTTGTCTCTTTGGGACCCTGTACTTAGTAGAAAGGCAGCATACTCATTTTTAAATAAATAAATTTACCTTTTGCTGTGTCATAAATTCCAAAGTAGGCAGCTCTGTAGATGATTATACCCTGAACGGAGACATTGAACCCTTGATATAAACCACGTAGGCCATCAGACTTGAAAATTTTCGCTAGACAGTTGCCCAAACCGGTGAATTCTCTATCAGCACCAGCCTTTCCAACATCAGCAGCCAGACGGGTTCTTGCAAAATCCAATGGATAGACAAAGCAGAGAGATGTAGCTCCAGCTGCTCCTCCAGAAGCCAGATTACCAGCAAAATACCTCCAAAACTGTGTGTGTTTGTCTACTCCTCCCAAGAATACTTGCTTATACTTATCCTTGAAGGCGAAGTTGAGTGCCTGAGTGGGGAAGTATCTGATGACATTGGCCATATTTCCACGCCAAAAGGATAATGCTCCTTGCTCTTTTGGAATGCGAACAACACAATCAATGATTCCTTTGTATTGTTTATCAGCAGCAATCTGTTTACTTGCATGTTGCACCTGTAAGAAACAAGGCTTTCATGATTGCTCTGAATATGGGGATTTCAATAATTAATATTCAAAAGCAGTATTGACTAGTTCCATTTTCTAACACAAATGCACATTTTAAATATTTCATTACAAGAGTTAAGGAAGAAACAACATAAGCAAACTTAAAAGACTGAAGAATAACTAGCTATCTATGTTGTTAATTCAGATGGATAGCCATGCTAGTCTGAAGCTACAGAACAAAGTTTGAGTCTAGTGGCACTTTTAAGACCACAAAGTTTTATTCAAGGTATAAGCTTTTGTGTGCATGCACACTTCTTCAGATACAACGAAACAACATGTCCTCAACCATTACATATGGGGGGAGGGGGAGTTGTTTGCCAGGAAGGGATAGTTAAGAGTCAAAATGCATAAGTAACTGAGTGATTATAGCCAAGACTGGATTAAAGCAGCTGGTAAAATCTGTGAATAGCAGTAAATTAGCATATAAATACAAGACCTAACAAAGAACATATGAGAACTACATTTGAGTCCAGTGTCACCTCCAAGACCAACAGATTTCAATTCTGGGCATAAGTGAAAACTGAGAGTCTTCTTCGAAACACTTAAAGAGATTTTCTCAAATGTTACATATAGGTGAGTGAAACTTTGGCCCTGGAATTAGGAGACCACAGCAACAAAAATGAGAATTTGATACAAAATATAGAGTCAATCACCCATCCCTGCCTCAGCAAGGCTCAGGGCAATGCACACTTCTTAGATACATTGAAACAGATTTCCTCAAATGTTACATATAGGTAGAGGTTAGTTGCCAGGAAGGGCAAATAAGAATCAAGATAACTGAGCAATAAATACAACTAAGACTGTAATAACACATTTGGTAAGACCTGTGCATAGCAGCATATTGGAATACAGATAACAAATTAGCAACAGATGTGATAACAGTGTCAGTCCAGTGGCTCCTTTAGGGCCAACGACATTTAATGATAAGTAAGAACTGAGTGAGGATATGTAGTGGGATAAGAAGCTGATATTTCTGTTAAGCCCTGAGGGTACCATTGTCCTGAGTGTTGTAATAACTTGTAATTCAGCAATCTCTCTTTTTGATTTGTTTCTGAAATTTCTTTGCAATAGAAATGTTCTCCTACAGGTTTCTTGGTTTTGTGATTCTTGATGTCAGATTTGTGTTCATTTATCCATTGGCATGGGGTTTGCCCTATGTAGACATGGTTGGTATTAAATGGTATATAGTGTTAGAAGATAAACAAGTGAATAAGACTGAGATGGTATAGTTCAGGGGTGGCCAAACTTGCTCAATGTAAGAGCCACAAAGAATAAACGTCAGATGTTTGAGAGCCACAATACATGACAAATACTACACACACATTTTTTATTAATACTGGACTTGGTGGCACAGCCACTTTACATGCTCACTTTTCTCCATCGGCTCTTGCATTCTCTTTCCCTGCTCTAGATGTCTGGATGACCACTGTGATGGTGGAGAAGAGCCTGCCTATTTCCTCCTCTTCATACATGGTGGAAATGGTTGCCTACCTATGGGTCAGCACTGAGGCCATGATGCTATGCATGCTTACTCAAGAAAAAGTCTCAGCCTCTGGGAGACACACAATATGCGTGGAAGAGCCACATGTGGCTCTCAATCAGCAGTCTGGCCACCCCTGGTATGGTTGATAGTGTTAGGTCCAGTGATTGAGTTGCCTTGGTGTATGTGGCAGCAAAGTTGGAATCTGGCTTTATTATAAGCCCTGATATCAGTGCCCATGTTAAAGTTAGATGTTGTATTACTGCAAGTGAGGAGTTGTTGGCTGTTATTGACTGTAAGGAGGAGTTAACTGTCAGGATGAAACTAATAAGTGGTAGTTATGGAATGAGAATTCTTACTACATGGTTTTTTTAAAGGAAAGGCATTAAGTAGAACATTATCTTAGCAAAAAGGATGTAAATATTTTTAGAATAGTCCATTCATTTGGGCTACTTATGCTTTACTTATGGTCAAAAGGCACCTTAGTAAAGCTGATGATGAAAAGCGTAATCAGAACAAAAGATCAATTTCCCAAAAGGAAGCTAATGGACCATAATGTCATAATCTTAACATACAATGAAGTTAAGAGTCAGGTAAACCAATGCTCACTTTAAACTTGGGAAAGTCAAAAGGCCTTATCATCCATTTTTGCCTCTGAAAGCACAGTGGGGTGAGACTTTCAAGTGACACTGGTAGCATTTTTAACAAATATCTGTCCATAAAGTAACGCCTGCTTTCTTCTCCTGAAGACCTGCGTTTTATAGCAACCCTTTTTAAAAAAGATGCCTGAAAGCTGAACCACACTCTTCCCAGCAGTCAGGCGGCAAAGCCACTTAGGGCTTTCCCGGGCAGTGCAGAGGGAACTTGGTGCGGGAAGGGCCGGACCATCAGCCCCTCTTCCCACGCCTGCCCGAGCTCCCCCCCCCTCCGAGTTCAGCTGCAGCGCGAGCGACGTCACGCCCCCGCCCCTCTGGCGCTCTCAGCAGGGGGCGGGACGACGGTGGAGCCGCGCGAGGGGGGCGGGGAGTCTGTCAAGCAGCCGCATCTCGTGCAGGCGGGGCCTACCAATCCGACTAGTGAACTCCCGCTCCCAGACAAGCCCTCCCTTTTGTGACAGACAATTGGCCATACGTCTGTCGCCGACGAAGATGGCGGCTGCCTCCCTCCCCCCCCCGCCCCGTAGGAGAGAGTTGACACGCTGAGGAAAGAACAGATAAAAACGCACGCTCGGCGCAGAAGGGGGCGGGGCGTTGCAGGCACAAGCCCAACCGACCCCCCCCCCCGGCGTTCTAGAATGGACCCGGCCGCACAGCAGCCCCGCTGGCGAGCGCACCGCCCACGTGACCGGCGTTTTAGGAGTGGGGGGGAGGAGGCGCGCGAGCGTCCCAACGCCCCTTTGTCCTTGCCGAGGAAGCCCTCCCCACCTTCGATTCACGAGCGAGGAAAATTGCGTCACAACCCCTCCCCCCTCCCGCCCCGTGCTTTTTTCTACCGCGGCCCCACCTGGAGCAGCAGCTTGACTCGCTCGATGGGCGCCACCGCCGTCTTGCTGATAGCCGCGGCCACGCCGCCTGCCAGGAAGTCCTTGGCGAAGGAGAGCGCCTGGTCTGCCATAACAGCGTCGGACGGGCCCGGCAACGAAGACGCTGTCAGCACAGCTTAACGCCCGCAAAAAGGAAGGACCCCTTTCGGAGCATGAGCTAAATGGCCGGCCCGCTAGGCCCCGCCCGCCCGCCGCCATTGGTAGGCAAGGCGCAAAGGGGAGGGCTCTTGGGGGGAAAGGATGCACTCGCCAGCCCTTCTCCTTCTCTGGCCGGGTTAATTGACCAGCAGCCTTTCTTCACAGGGTGCCGCTAGCCCTGCGATGGTGAAGCTTTGCTCCTCGTGGTCCTGAACGGGGGAGGAACCTCGGCAGAGGCAGCGCTGTGATTGGCATTTCACTTCCAATGCGCTTTGGAATTGGCGCCTGCGGGACTCTGCGGGGAGCATCGCTCGGATGCAAGAGGTGGATGCGCGCTTCTTCTTTGGTACAGTCCCGACCAGGGGATGCAGACTCCTCACAGCTTTTATAGAAGAATCTGGCCCTGCGCAGCCGGAACCAGCGAATAAATTAAATGCATGGGGAGATGATCTGCCACTTCGAGTGAGAAACCCGTCTCCTGACTTGTGTGGATTTCATGTTGTGTATTTTGGCTCTAGGCCGGGCAAGAAGGTATAATATAGGGATGCGTTTTACACAAGGGTAATAAACCCAAACTTGACTTCTCAGTGGACTTGCTCAGCCGTATATCGGGCTGCGCCAGAAAAGTGCTTTATTGAATTTAGATTTCGTCTCCCTCGGGGGCTGGTCGACGATGTCGCAGCAGGCCGGTGGGGATGCTTGGCTTCCGGGATAATTTCTGCGACAGAATAATATGTCCACGAGACGAATATATTGGAAAGGGGGTTTATTTTTCTAATGTAAGCCAATGATATTATGGTGAGAAAATGGGATATAAATCTGACATGGGTGGCCAAACGGCAGTTCAGGAGCCACATGTGGCTCTTTCACACATATTGAGTGGCTCATGAAACAAAATACTTCTGAAGCTGCAGAGGGCATTTTATTAATGCCATCCATCAATAAAAAACACCCTGCAAGAAGGAGGAAGCTGGCTTAGCTGGAACTACTGTTTGATAGTTTTATGTAGCTAGGTAGTATGGCTGCCAAGATTCCGCTGGGGGCTGGAGATCCTCCGATTTGGGGGCCTCCAACCCGCCAGCATGGAGTGGGCTGCCTGGGGGATCCCCGCCCCCAAAGAGCTCCATCATTGCACATGTCCAGCATGATAATGTCACCCGGAAGTGACATCATGCAGGGCACATTGCACCCGGGACACTCTAGCATTCAGGGGAAAGTTCTATGGTACCATAGAGTTTTAACCCAAATCCTAGAGTGTCCCCAGCACGACGTGCCCTGTGTGATAATGTCACTTACAGGCAGACCTTGAATTCAGCAGGAGTACAGCTCCTGAACCTTTGTGAGCGTTCCCCTTCCTCCTCCCCACCTACCTACCTTGTCCACTGAACAGTAGGTGCAGCTGCATAACAATCCCTGGATGAGCTCCACCACCTATTTTTCTACAAAATGACTCCTGCTTACAGGTGATTTTATCATGGCACATGCATGCAAAGCATACATTAATTTAGTCCCCTGCCATGGCCAAGGTAGAACTTGGCAACCCTACTACATAGGGTGTGTGTTTTTCATAACCTGGGAGATTCAGAATCAGCATCTCATGGGCATTTGTTATTGATGGATCCACTTTAGTATCAAATTTTGCTGAATGTGCAAACCAGGGATCCTCAGCCTTTTTGAACCCGTGGCAACCTGTGCAGATTTGAAAAGGGGTAGTGGGGTGCCAGGGAAAGTACTGGCCAGTGCTATGGTGCTCATGGATTCACATTTGGGATCACTGTAAACGAATTCCTTCATCCATTGTCCCATTGCCTATTGTTTGTTCTACCACATACTGATGTTGAACCACAAGCTTATTAGATTTCGGATCATTGTTGGTCTGTAGTCTGAATTGAAATTCAGTAAAATTATCCCTAAATTACAACTGCCAGGGCAAAAACAGTTTTACCAGAAATTAAGGTGCTAGAATAGCCACATACTTTATCATAAAGCAAGGATGAGGAAATTGAAAGGAACTTGGGCACTTTTAAGGACAAGCTGAAACTCATATATTGGCAAGTAAAATAAGTTTTTTACTTATAACAAAAAGCATTTGGCTTTAAAGCTTCAGACCTACCCTTGGGAAATCAAATTTACAGTTGTTAAGTATTCTTAGACGTAGCACTGCTCCTGGATCACCAGGTAGCAGTTGGGGCTCACTGGGGCCAGGCCTGGAAGTGACTACCAGGCGACTTGGTACCATGCAACTTGCACAACTCACCTGAATCTGGATGCCTGCTAATGTTAAATTACTCCATGATAGCCAATGTGGCATAGTGGTTAGAATTTCAGATTAGTGTCTGGGAGACCATAATTCAAATACCCACTCCACCATGGAAGCTCATTGAGTGACTTCAGAACAGCCACACACTTTTCAGAGGATAAAGTGCAGAATGATGTAAAGCTGCTTTGGGTGCCAACTATGGAGAAATCTGGGGAATAAATGAAATAAATATGAGGAACAACTAAAAGGGAAATTAGGAAGATGAGGAACAACTAAAAGGGAAATTAGCAGAAGGAAGCAGGGAATCTTAAGAATACATTGATTGCTAGAAGAGAAAGAGGAAATAGTGTTGAGAAGCGGATACAGGGGAAAGTGAGCCCCCCTGAATCTTTTGCAGGTTCTCCACTATGCAACTGTGAGCAGAACAGGAACTGGCACCATGCAACAAGGACAGAATTTTCCCGAGAGGGGCTGCCATTGGAAGGAAAGGAGAGAAAGCTGAAGAAAGAGTGGAGGAAATCCACTCTTTTCATTTCTCTCTGTGTGAACACATATATTTAACAACTCCAGTAAATTTAAAATGAGCAATGCTGCAATTAATCTAAATGATCAAAATTAAAAATTACAGCTAAAATGGAGGTTGTACTACACATGATTTATGGTTTTACTGTGCAGTTCTTTATTTAGGCCTTAAACTATGTAGAATTAAATACTGCATTGAGGTACAGGATTGAGTATATCCGCAACTGGAGATGTTAACCTCCATCTTAAGCAGTTCAGCAAAGCTGTTACTTACTCTGCTGATCACAACTGTGTGAGAAAGCCTGCAAAGCTGCTGTGTCAGGGTTGTATTAATAGAATATCTGAAAGTTTTACACTCTGATTACAATGCATATCAGCAGGCATATGTTTTTAATTTTACAGTAACATTGGATGTTAACAGAATGTTGTTTGCTAATCATTTTTTTCCTTATAATCATTAGAATGTTCAGACTAGATACTACTCCCCACATTTTTTCCCTGGAGTTAGTACATGTTTTGATAGTGCACATATTCCTGCAAAGCCCTCCTTTGATATGGGAAACAAGCTCAGGGGGGTGTTTGCTTTAGAAGTGTGGTAAGATTTTGTTTAGCACACCCTGGGGCAAAGGATTACTCACATCTTTTTATCTCTAGAGCTCTTCTGTTTCCAAGAGTAATTCTGTCTACATAACATACGTTCCTGAAGCAATATGTACTAGCTTGGTGCATAATTCCTCTGTAAAATTTAGCAATCGAGGGTATTGTAAATCTCTGGAGAAATACTGTTAACAGACCATAGCAACCAATTTTTTTAGCATCTGCATTATATATCAGGAGTCAGGGCAGAGCTATAGATGTTGTGGCATTCAACACTTCCTGGTGTAGTTCTTGCTGTGCCCCTCTCCTTGCTCATGCTTCATCTCCCAAGCCCTATCCCCTCCCTTGGCCACTTGGCACTTGAGTGAGCAGTAGTGCTGCAGCCCCGAGAGATAACCCAGGCATGTGACTGGACAATGACTGCTGCAAGCAAGAGGGAAGATCAAGCAGTTAATGTTTATTATATCCCAACAAGGTGGAAAATCCCACTACCCCTCTCCTGTCCCTACACCTTCCCTCCCACCCTTTATCCTTGAATGGTAGTGGCTTCTCCACTTTCCTTCCCTCCCACTTAGTTTATCTTCTGCACCTCAGCTGCCATTTTCTTTCAGACACTCTTTCAGCCTCCTGCACCTTGTCCCCATTTCTATTTAAGTCTTCCTCTTCTCCATGTTTTTCCCTGTGTCTTGTCACATCTCCTGACTAGATGAAAGAATGGTAGGCAAATTAGAATGCCTTCTGTTGTCCCCCCCCCCCCATGCAGACACCACTTTTTACTTTTTAAAGAACTTATTCCCCCTCAATTTTGAGGATTTTTTCTACATCTCCCTTACCAATATGTAGCACCGCTGGGCAGATTTTTGGCCCTGGGGCCAAAATTGGAATTAGATATGATTTTCCATGGCTGAAATGGAAATGAAATAGTTACAAATGTAATGCATTTCTCTGTTGGTGTATGAGTGAAACCTTTGCTCTAATTGTTACATAAAAAAATGAAAAGGAATTGTTAATGCCTGATATTTATGGCTTCAAGACTTCATTTAGTCTGCCAAACAAAGCTGTATACAGCTGTAACCCTGCTGACAGAGCTGACTTCAGATGTTTTCCAAAGACCCCAAGTAGTGTCCCTCTTGTGTAAGTTGAGAAGAGCAAGAATTCTGCCAAAGACTGCCCAGGCAGAACTGCTAAGGGCAAACCATAGATCAAAGGAAAACATCACTTGCATGCAAAAAAGTAGCCATCCAGCCATTTTTAAGGAAAGGCTATTTGAGATGAAAAACTGCTAGAACTAAAAACTAGAACTATCTATAGACTTTTTCATAGAGTCAAGAGTGTTTTTGTAAAGCAAATGAAGAATGCAAGCTTTAAGACACTACCAGAATAGAAGGAATGCTGTCAAAGAAATGTGTGCTCTGGATTTCTTTCCTTTTTAAAAATGTAAATCCCATACTCTCAGTTTTAAAATCTCCTGAGAAGCCTATGAATGACTTGCATACATATCACTACTACCAGAGGAGAGAGAAACGCCTTTATAATATATGAACTATAGGCCAATCACAACACCTTACAAACAATTCACAGATGTGCTTTCCACAGCAATGATTTCTGCTTTAGCTCTGGGACCTATAGATCAGTTCTATCAGTATGCCTCTTCTTTCCTTTCTTTTTTTAAAAATAAATTTCTATAGCCAAGATCTGTCTGAAAAAAATATTTTAAAGAACCATCCTAAGTGACAGTCCATAGAGAACAGTCAGAGATATAGACAAATTAATAGGATACTTGGGGAAAATCAAAGCAATGGCTCAGAAAGTATGTCCACAACCCTTCTGTCTGCTACTGAAATAAAGATATTTGTTGCTGGGTAAGGTATTGGCAGGCAGAAAGAAATCCTCTATTTTTACTCTTTTAAAGGATGAAGTAAAACATTACAATTCTTCTTGGCCCTGTGAAGTATGAATGGATATATTTATAACTTTTTATTTGGTTAATCTTCTGAAATCCATTCAGACTTGGCCATGCACATACTCAGTAATCAGAGAATCCAAAAGGAAAACATCCTGTTAGATTATTAATATGGTTAAGTTTAAATAAGACACATTTACTGCAATCACGAATTTGGAGCATCCAGTTTAAAACTAAAGTATATGAAGAATTCCAGAAACACAGGGCTAGCTTGCAAGGAGAGATTTAATCCTTATACTGTACCATGTGATGGAGTTTTGAGAATTTGTGCTTGTTTTTTTTCTGAAGAACACAAGTCATTATAATCCCATTTTCTTTAAGAATGTTCCTTTCAAACCACTTGGGATCCATTTTTCAAATGATATCCAGAAAGCAGCTTCCCAAAGTCAAAACTCTTTTTTCCCCCTTTTGAGATCTTACCAAGTTTTTCCATGCATTCAAACTGTATAGCATTTCCTACTGCTAGGAATAAATAGAAGACTAGTCTGGATGTACAATGTATCCTCTTTCTCTCTCTCTTTTCTATATGGATACAAAATAAGTAAAAGTTTGCACATCTGCAATCCTGGTGAAGTCATTTGAGCATTTTAAAATGCAACTTTTTGGTTTCTCTGGTTTCCTATTTGTAACTTGAATTTCGAAGAGCTCTTTCAAAGAAAACAAGTAAGGATGAGGAGTCAATATACATTCACAGCCAGAAACAGTCTCTGACCATACAATAAGGCTTTCCTAATCCACTGAGAAGAAAGAAAATTAGAATTTTTCTTAGGGCTGTTTTAATCAAGAGAAGTAGTATAAGGTTTTATAAACGGCTCATCCTGTATCACAGCAGTCCTGAGCAGAAATTAAGACCACAAATATAAAAACATATATTAATTCTGGGAGATGAATTTGCTTGCCTCAGGTATTGGGTACTCAGTTTAATGGGCAGACACTTTCTTGAAGCACAGAATTACATCTAACAGATTTCCTGTTATCTTAATCTGCACACTAGTGAATCCATATTTTTCCAGTAACTGCTGGTATTCTGAACCACTTCTTTGCTTGCCTTCTGTCATGGTGAGAGACTGTAAAACAGCTCGGACAGGACTTGTTTGCTTTTCATCCAGCACGGTTTCTGCTACTAACAAAGCACTTCCTGCATGTCCAAAAGAGAAACAAAAATTGTTTAATAAACCATGCCTAATTTCAAAATTGTTAATTTCATTTTTTAAAAAATCTATAGAATGGGTTTCAGAGCTGGATGATTTCCTTCTTTCCCTGCAGTTTTGAATCCAGAAATTAGGAGACCATGTCTTCAAATACAAGGGGGTTTGAGAGCCTTTCAATTCATGTGAATGGTTCCTCATCCTCTTGGAGAGGAGTGACAAGTGGAGTGCCTCAAGGATCTGTCCTGGGACCTGCTTTGTTCAACATCTTTATAAACAATTTGGATGAAGGAATAGAGGGAATGCTTATTAAATTTGCTGATGATACTAAATTGGGAGGGGTTGCAAATACAGAACAGGGGTGGTCAACGGTAGCTCTCCAGATGTTTTTTGCCTACAACTCCCATCAGCCCCAGCCAGCATGGTCAATGGCTGGGGGTGATGGGAGTTGTAGGGAAAAAAACATCTGGAGAACTACCGTTGGCCACCCCTGCAGTAGAAGATAAAAACAGGATGACCTTGACAGGCTGGAAAACTGGGCTAAAATCAATAAAATGAATTTTAACAGGGATAAATGTAAAGTTCTGCATTTAGGTAGGAAAAATCTAATGCATGGTTATAGGATGGGGGAGACTTGTCTTAGCAGTAGTATGTGCGAAAAGGATCTAGGGGTCTTAGTGGATAATACACTGAACATGAGTCAACAGTGTGATGCGGTGGCTAAAAAGGCAAATGCAATTTTGGGCAGTATCAACAGAAGTATAGTGTCCAGATCACGTGATGTGATGGTATCGCTTTACTCTGCTCTGGTAAGACCTCACCTGGAGTATTGTGTTCAGTTTTGGGCACCACATTTTAAGAAGGATACAGACAAGCTGGAAGGGGTCCAGAGGAGGGCGATGAAGATAGTGAGGGGTCTGGAGACAAGTCCTATGAGGAAAGGCTGAAGGAGCTGGGGATGTTTAGCCTGGAGAGGTGGCGGCTGAGAGGTGATATGATCACCATCTTCAAGTACATCTTCAAGGGCTGTTATATAGAGGATGGTGTGGAATTGTTTTCTTTGGCCCCAGAAGGCAGGACCAAAACCAGTGGGTTGAAATTAAATCAAAAGTGTATCTGGCTCAACATTAGAAAGAACTTCCTGACAGTTAGAGCGATTCCTCAGTGGAACAGGCTTCCTCAGAAGGTTCCTTCCTTGGAGGTTTTTAAAGAGGCTAGATGGCCATCTGACAGCAATAAAGATCCTGTGAATTTAGGGGGAGGAATTTGTGAGTTTCCTGCATTGTGCAGGGGGTTGGACTAGATGACCTTGGAGGTCCTTTCCAGCTCTATGAGTCTATGGCATTTCTTTCCAGTCTTCTATCATCAGATTATCAGGCTCTTTTTTATTTCAGTAACGTTTTAGTTAGGCAATATTACTTCTGATGAACTGTACCTCAGTGCTTTTGTTTTATTTGGAAGTCTTTTCCAGTTTAAAATTGTTGCTGCTGTTCTTACTCATTTAGAACATTTTTGTTCTACCTTTGAATATGTAATATTCAGCAAAGACTGCATGTCAATGCACAGTGCAGGGAATAGACACAGCTTCCCTTCAGTAAGCAATCTCATTGTGGAAGAACACCATTTCCCCAACTACAACATTTTCTCCTTGGGACCATGCAATTTCCCTTCCAAGACTCACACTGCTGGCTGGAGAGCTGAGGGCATCTACATATGACACCACTGACCTGTGATGCATGCACACCCCTGTCCAATGCCCGCATCACTCTAAAAAGGCTGTAACTTACTGTCATTTCATTTTATGACTTTAAGAAGCTGAACACTGTTAGGCCACTTCAATGTGAAAAAAGCACACAGCTTTTAAGATGTAGAAATAAAGCTTCTTAACAGCTTTAATGCAAATCTCACCCACTTTTTAAACTTCGTTGGTCTTAAAGGTGCCACTACACTCAAATTTTGTTCCATGGCATTATGTGTTTTGTTTTTTTAAAATATATACTCGTAGTTTTGTTCTTGCTCTATTCAACCCTGTAAATATGCCACAATATTTATACATTTTTAAAGAGAAAAACAGCATTACTTAAGAAGAGGGGAATCTCAACACAAGGCTGTAATTTGGAGTAACAGCCTTTGCTTCTTGTCATGATTAATTCTATCCACAATTTCTAAGGAACAAAACAAATTTGCGTCCAGTATCACCTTTAAGACCAACGAAGTTTTATCCTGGGTATAAGCTTTTGTGTAAACATAAGATCATAAGAGATGCCATGTTGGATCAGGCCAATTGCTCACCCAGTCCAACACTCTGTCACACAGTGACAAAAAAAACCAGGTGCCATCAGGAGGTTCACCAGTGGAGCCAGGATACTAGAAGCCCTCCCACTGTTGCCCCACCCGAGCACCAAGAATACAAAGCATCACTTGCTCCAGAGAGTTCCATCTATACCTTGTGACTAATAGCCACTAACAGACCTCTGCTCCATCCAATCCCATCTTGAAGCCGTCCATGCTTGCAGTTGTGGCAGTGAATTCCATGTGTTAATCACTCTTTGGATGAAGAAGCACTTCCTTTTATCTATTCTAACCCAACTGCTCAGCAATTTAATTGAGTGTCCACAAATTCTTATGAGAAAGGGAGAAAAGTACTTCTTTCTCTACCTTCTCTATCCCATGCACACACACTTCTTCAGGGAATGCACACAAAAGCTTATGCTAAGAATAAAACCTATCCTAAAGACACCACTGGTCTCAAACTTTGCTGTTTCAGGCCAACATGACTTCCCGCCTGAGTCTTTCTAAGGAACAAACCACTAAATAGCTGGAAAAGACAATGATAAGAGGGAAGGTTCATTTTAAGTGAGAACAGAAAAACACTTTGAAATTAAATTTTGGTTTCTGCTAATGGCATTGAAATCTTCCTATGCTACTAGTAAAACTACTAAACTTACTAAATTATATGTACTGTAGAACTTACTGAATTATATGTAACAAGAAAAAATAGAGAATGAAAATTCACAGCTCTTACCTGGTTTGCAAACAGCAGATAGTTTACTTAAAAGGATATGAATCTTTTCTTCACACCAGTCATGTAGAACTCGTGAAAGAATATAAAGTTCTGCTTCTGGAAGATTATCTTTGAAAAAGTCACCTGTTTGAAAATACCTTTTCATTAGTGCCAATATACATGATTAAATTTTCCTTTCAGTAGTTTTATATCCATTCTGGTTATCCTAGCAGCAACTCTGTAGTCAAAGTTTCCAGTGTAGAGAGCAGGGATGTTGTTTGGGGCAGAAAAGAAAGGTTTTACTATTGCCCTTAAGTGGAAATATTCAAGAAGAAGAAGAAATTGGATTTATATCCCGCTGTCCACTCCGAAGAGTCTCAGAGCGGCTCACAATCTCCTTTACCTTCCTTCCCCCACAACAGACACCCTGTGAGGTGGGTGGGGCTGGAGAGGGCTCTCACAGCAGCTGCCCTTTCAAGGACAACTTCTGTCAGAGCTATGGCTGACCCAAGGCCATGTTAGCAGGTGCAAGTGGAGGAGTGGGGAATCAAACCCGGTTCTCCCAGATAAGAGTCCGCACATTTAACCACTACACCAAACTGGCTCTCCACACCAAACTGGCTCTTCTGTTGCCTCCCAATCTTTAAGTCAGGGGTGAGGAACCCCCATCCCGAGGGCCGTATACGGCTCTCGAGGTCACTTGGTGTGGCCCTCGGGGATTACTGGGCTGAACCGAGCCATGTAGAAGCCTCCCTGGGGCCTGGCTGGCCAGCGAGGATCGTGAGGCCCAGACGTGATGTGCAGCAGCCTTTCCAGGGCCCAGCAGGGATCACAGGACCCAGATGTACTGTGCGGCAGCCTCCCGGGGGCCTGGCTGGCCGGCCAGAATTGCTGCAGGGCCTGGAAAAGACTGTCACAGTTCAGTTTGCACTTGATTATCCCAGATGGTGTAGCCTAATAAGCTAATGAGCGTGTGATGTAATATGCTAATATTAGGAGATGTGGTCTAATATGCTACTGAGTTCCTGCTGGGCTTTTTCTACAAAAAAGCCCTGGAACTATGCATTTGCTGAGGGCTGCGGGCTGGGTGTGTGTGGGTATGTGTGCCAGATTAGGCTCTCTCCGCATGACTTCAAATAGAAAAACAATTATTTGCATTAATTTTGTTGGCCTGAATCGTTCTCCCTTGGCAGAGCACTGTTTTTTAAGTTGATAATTTTGTATGGCCCGCGAATGATGTTATAAATATCCATATGACCCTTGGCAGAAAAAAAGTTCCCCATCCCTGCTTTAAGTAATCACAGCTAATAGCTGTAGACAGACTTTACTAACAGTTTTCTTTCAGTTTCATAGTTTATAACCTTCTAAACTAGCAACAATCACCAGACCTTGCAATAAAACAGTTGCACCTCAACATTGGTGGATACTTATATCCAAAAAGGGCTTTTTTTTAGCAGGAACACACAGGATAGCAATTCCAGCTGGCTTGGTGTCAGGAGGTGTGGCCTAATATGCAAATAAATTCCTGCTGGGCTTTTTCTACAAAAAAGCCTTGTATGAAACAATGGTGACATCAGGGGTGTGGCCCAATATGCAAATGAGTTCCTGCTGGGTTTTTTCTGCAAAAAAACCCTGCTTACATCTCGAGAAATGCTAGAACAAGACTGATCTTTCTACAAATCTGAGAAAGTCCCAGGTTTGCAGAAAAATCTGCAGCGGGTTAAACATCCTTCAAAAACATCAGAAGCAATGCCTGTAGTATTAAGAACAAAATGCCCTCTGCAGTAGCCATTGTAGGAGTTGTTAGGCAGCCACATCAATATTGCTGGGCTTCAAGCTTTGGATTCTGTCAGTAAAAAGCAGAAGCCTATCCAGGGTTGTTTTGGCCTTTGAATGCAGACTCATGAGGGGCTGGCCTGGCAGCAATCATCAGGCAGCTTGCTACCATGCAGCTTGCATGAGTCATCCAGGTCTGACTGCATGCTAATGTTTAACCACCCCATCATAGCCAGTGTGATATAGCGGTTAAAGTTTCAAATACCCACTCTGCTGTGGAAGCTCAATGAGTGTCTTAGAGGCAGTCACATGGCCTTTGGCCTAACTTACTCCGAGGGTGGTTGTGAGGATAAAGTGGAAGGCAGGACAATGATTTAAGCTGTTTTGGGTGCTCACTGTGGGATACAAATGAAGTAAATAATATAACTGAGGATGAGGAGCAGATAAAATGAAAACTGGTGGGTGAGTGTGAAAGAGGGGAGCAGGGAAGGTTGAGAATATGGTGACTGCCAGGAAAAGGGATAGAGGCAATAAAGTGGAGGAGAAAGTGAGGTGTTCATGCAAGTCCTTGAAGATTCCCAATTATGTAACTAGGACCAGCCTGGCCAACAGCATGCAACTGGGTGCTGCCTGGCTAAGCAGATAACAACATGCAACTTGGACACAGTTCTTCCAGAGGCTGCCAGCAGGAGGAAAGAAGAAAACACTGAAGATGGGCAGATAAAGATAGGTTGGCTGATAGGAGGGCAGGAAAGAAGGAAGCAGCACAAGGGGAGACGTTATAGGGGCTTTCAGGGAAGGAATGAGGAAATAGTGGGGAAAAGAGAAAGTTAAATGTCCCCCTGCAAGTCCTTGCAGGTATCCTGCTTGTATCACAGATCTATACAAGAGCATTATGATACAGGCCATTTTATTTTCCTTTGCTTTTATAATAATCCCTAGGTCATCTCTGCTGTACATTGGGTTGATATTTTTATTGAGCTATATAACATGACCCCAAGGTTTCTTGGTCAGCCATCACCAGTTCAGAACCCCATCAATCTATATGTGAAATCAGGATTTGTTGTTGTTGCTATACTATGTATCACTTCACACTAAACTTTAAGGGTCATGTTGTTACCCACTTATCCAGTTTGGAGAGGTCCTTCTTGGTTAAATGGGCAACATAAGCACAAAGCTAAAAGAGACATGATGCAGCTACTGTGCTGAAAATAAGCAGGTCTGGGTCTGCTTCATGGCAGGTTAGGAGATCACTTGGGATCCTTATGTGTGATGCCTTCAGCTCCAGGATGGAAGAGGCAAATATAAACAAAGTAATATGTGTAAAAACAATCATGTGAAGCAGCCCTTAAACAATATCATCACAAATATAACTGCGTATTCAGGAACGATCCTTTCAGACACACCACAGGAACCTCAACCAGGTACCAAAATACACAAACCCAGCAACCTAGGACACCCCATTGTCTCAGGCATTGGCACTATCACTGAGGGGAGATCTGTATGTATGGACTCTATTCTAAGACCCTACGCCATCAACACTTCAAGTTATGTTCACAACATCACAGACTTTCTAAGGAAAATACAATCTTGGAACTGCCTTCCAGAAAATATTTTAGCCACTATGGATGTGGAAGCTCTGTATACCAACATCTCACATCAAGATGGATTACAAACCATAAGGGACATGATTTCTGACAACACAGCTGACTTTGCCACAAAGCTCTGCCATTTTGTTCTCACTCATACTCACTTCAGATTTGGCGGCAACCTGTTCCTCCAGATCAATGATACAGCCATGGGCATCCACATGGCCCCACAGTATGCTGACATCTTTATGACTGACTTGGAGCAACACTTCTTAAACTCCCACCCATTCATACCTCTCTTATACCTGCATTACATAAATGACATTTTTATTGTCTGGACACATGGTAAAAAAGCCCTGAACATTTAATAGTCCTGAGCTATTTAAAAAATCCATTTAAGCCGCTGCTTTCTGCTCCCCACAAAAAGCTGCAAGGAACAGAAAGCAGGGGTTTAAATAGCTCCAAGCCATTTAAACCAAACAGCTAAGTGGTGGAGAGCTCCCGCCACTCAGCTGTTTGGTTTAAATGCCTCACCAATAATATGAACCAGTTTAGTTCATGGTTCAGTCACAAACCATGAACCGAACCACAAAAACATAGTTCATGCTCATCCCTAACCATGTTTCACCAGTGCCTTCAAAAGTAACTAAGCTGCAAAATCTTGTGAGCAAAAATTCTCCTTTGTGAGCTACTGACATTAAAGTTGTGAGTTACTGGCATTAATTTAAATTGCAAATTATCTAATTTTAACTGATTATTGTAACTGTTTTATGGTTTTATTGTTCTATTGTTGATTTCCAATGTTGTTAGCTGCCCTGAGCCTGCTTTGGTGGGGAGGGCGGGATATAAATGCGAAATAAATAAATAAAAATAAAAATAACGTCGTGATCAACTGCATAAATTAGTGTGCTCTGGGGTCATGCTTCCCGAGCTAAGACAAAAATGTGTGAACTGGAGGCTAAAAATCTGTGAGCTAACTCAGATTAGATGAAACACTGCTAAGCATATTGGAAAGTCATGAAGGTTCAGTGTAAAGAGGTTTGCATTAGGAGTAACCTCACTTGCATCCATGCATACATACTCAGCATCCATGCATACCAACATACTCAATGCTCCATAGATAAGTTTACCTGATGAGAAAAATACTTTAGCTCTGTTTTGCCTTGAAGGGTGAAAGCTGGGGGCATTTGCAATAACATCTGGAAGGTCAAATACAGTGACTTTCATCTCCGGATAGGTCTCAGTGAGTTCATAGGCTAGAGCTCCAGTGCACCCTGCAAAATATTAATACAGTGGGAGCTTCTGTTAAGCTTAATTAAATCTGAATGAAGCTCATCGCGTGATGTTGGGCTAGTCACAGTTGCTCAGCTTAGCCTACATTGTAAGGTTATCACAAAGATACAATGGAGAAAGTGCACCTTGGAAATAGTGATTCATTTTTAATTTAAAAAGACTGCACACATCTTCTGAAAATGAAACTCATTGAAAGCTTCAGCTTTGAAACCCCCAAGCTACTCTAAATTGTTACATAATTTATAGTGCAAGTCAAAGCAGTTACATCCTTGAGTCCACTGAAGTCAAGTTCACAGCTTTGAACTTCACTATTAGAACATCTTGAGTACATGTATAAAACCCAAGGAAAGTTCTATCTGTATCCATGCCATAGTTCTATGATGTTACAATGCCCCCCCCCCCCGCAAAAGCTTATAACAAGAGCAATGTTACTACACTCTGAGGAAACAAGTTTATTTTGAGAATCTCAGGCTCAGCCATGATGGTAATTATAATGACAATATTTTCTGTCAATATAACATGGAGGTTTTTGAAGTCATGCCTACCTCCTAAATCACATACAACTCTGAACTGGGAAAGATCAAAAGCTGAGGCCACATCTCTTGCTGTCACATTGGCAATGCTGTGCATGGCACTCATAAAACGGTGCTTCATCTCTGTACTTTGATAGTAGAAATCCTGGAAAAACAAAAGCAGAACAAAGAATTTAAACTCATTCCCAACAGTGAGAATGAATAGCATATATAATAATGTTAATAAAACATACACACTTTTGGAAGTTACACTGCTTTTACCCCAATCCTGGAAAAAATTAACCAAGTTTTAAAATTGTATTTCTTTTTACATTATTTCTATTTATATTAACATCAGATTACTTTACAACAGCAGTGCAATCTATTTAAAATACTGTCTGCCATTTCAGATTATTCTGGAGACTATTTCAATAGAGAACAGAAAAACATTCTCACTTCCCCATGAAGCTCGCTATGTGAGCTTAGTCCAGTCACTCTTAATCACAGAGTTGTTGTGATAAAAGTGTGGAAGGGAGGACCATGTATGGTACTCTGAGTTCTTTGGAGGAAGAGAGGAATAAAAATTTGGCATTCAGGATTATATCAGATGGCTTAATGAACTCTGTGTGTGTGTGTGTGTGTATATATATATATAAATTACTGGTGCTTGTACAGGTACCTTTACCTATATATATATATACAGGTAAAGGTACCTGTACAAGCACCAGTCATTTCTGACTCTGAGGTGACGTTGCTTTTACAACATTATCATGGCAGACTTTTTACGGGGTGGTTGCCATTGCCTTCCCCAGTCATCTACATTTTCCCCCCCAGCAAGCTGGGTACTCATTTTACTAACCTCAGAAGGATGGAAAGTTGAGTAAACTGAACCCAGCTTCCGCAGGGACTGAACTCAGGTCGTGAGCAGAGCTTAGGACTACAGTACTGCAGCTTTACCACTCTGCACCACGGGACTCTTGAAAAAAAAAAGTGACAGTTGCAGAGGACTTGAAAACCCATAGGGTTTTCATAGGGTTTTCAAGGCAAGAGGTGATCTGAGGGGATTTCCCTTTGCCTGCCTCTGCAGAGTGACCCTAGATTTTCTTGGTGGTCTCCCATCCAAGCACTAATCAGGGCTGACCCTGCAAGATCTGGTGAGATTGGGCTAGCCTGGCCCATCCAAGTCAGGGCATATAAAATCAAGAACCTACTAAACAGATTTAAGAGAGTTAATTCTGAGACAAGAAAAATCCTCTCCTTGTTGTATTTTTAAAATCTATTCCATCCTCTGAATTATTCTAACTGTAAGGACACCAAGTTGATTTGTAGACATTTCCTCATTCAAGAGATTTCTTAGGTATACAGAAAAATTGCTTCTCATTGCAAAATAATACTCTCCGTACAAACCCTGGATGGAGGAAGAAGGGCTTAGCCTAGCTTTCATCTTGAAATGCCTGTTTTCTATGCGTAATTATTTTGTTGATGTTCTTGGAGAAAATGTTCAGCTTGATATACATAGTATGAAGTACTGGTGCCCAGCATAGCTTTACCTTTTCAAGTCCCATGTGGCTCACAGTGACATCCTAAACAGATTTATTCCCTTTAACCAGTTCACTTCAGTGGACTTAGAAGGGTGCAACACTGCTTAGCACTATAGGATTGCACCTTAAATCAAGTGTACATAAAAGATTATTGCATAAAATGCAGATTTTTAGGACCCATGCTTCTACTGTTGCTTTCCCTTTAAAAACTAATTTCTGAGCATACAATGTTAGTAGGGATGCCAACATCCAGACAATACCTGGAGATCTCCCACAATTACAACTGATCTCTAGACAACTGAGATCAGTTCCTCCTGGAGAAAATGTCTGCTCTTGAGGGTATTATACCATGCTGAAGTTCCTCCCTTCCACAAAACCCACCCTCCTCAGGCTTCACCCCCAAAATCTCCAGGTATTTCTCAACGCAGATTTGGCAATCCTAGGTGGTAACCTCCTGGTTTATTGTGATAAATGAATACAGCTGCATTTTGAATGATTATGACAAAAACAGCCTTAATGATTTTCCACAGTACTCTTTTGTTTTGAACTAAAGGTCTTCTCCACCCTGCAAAAATGTATAATCTCCGCTACCTGAAACAAATCCTCTCCTTTCTCCCCAAATGTGCAATGGTTCTGGGAAGTCCCCTCTTTGACTGCCAATTCCAAATGCGTATACAGAGGCCATAGGCGGTCATTACAATGAAGAACAAAGTCATGAAGTGAAGATTCACTGTCTGACACCAGATACAAGTTTGCCAAATCTGCATTGCTGTAACCTTTCAAGACAACAAATAAATATGAAATGTAAGTAATGTTTTTCTTTAGAAGTACAAAACAGTATTTTTAATTTTAGAAACATCCAGTTGAAGAATAGACTTTGATGCAGCTTCACAACACTGCTGAAGACCACAACTCAAGACTTTGTGCTGAGTTTAACAGAAACCAAATATTCTCTTTGTTTCTTGTGGTCAGTTCGTACATACACTTACTACTGAAAGATATAGTCCTGACAGTGACCATTTTACAGTACTTAAAGCTTAGTTTAGGTACCTTCTGTACCAGTGGGATCATGGGAAATATCCTAGAAACATGCAGATATCTCTTCCTATAGGATACTGACTGAAAGGTTGGGCAAACTATTTTGGTACCTAGAGCAGAAACGGGACCACCTTCTACTCTTCTGCAGCTTCATTTGCATGAGGCTTATGGAAGAAAATATCTAACTGGATGTGTTTATGGGTCAAGTACTGGTCTCTAATTGTGTTACCTTTCCTGGCAGCCCAAATTCACCACCTGAGGCAGCTACCTCAGTTTGCATCATTCTGCTAAAGTTGATCCTGACTGTGGGGAGCCAGTTCTGTAGACTAGTACCAGCCTTAAAGCATGGGACCTGACATCCAGGTGAAGAGAAGGGTGCACCAAGAACAGAGTGGATGGTTGGCAACAATTTAATGACAATGATGTTAAGGGAAGCTCTTTGGGGTCTTACACATCACAGAACCCAGCAGAAAGCCACAAAACCTAGACACACTAATGGGAGCACCATGTCAGTGTTTCATCAGCAGCACCAAAACACCTAAAGCTACTCAGCCTAAGAGCAGATGCATATGAAGCCTATTTTCCTTATAACAACAATTTCACCTGTTGCCAAGTATGTACCCATATGGATATGTACATTGTGTGAACTACCAGCATGTAGATGTAATGAGCAGCAGTTCTTATAGATCACAGCAGTTAGAAAACAAAGTGCCACTCAAAATTGCTTCTATGATTTCCCAATTCAGACAAAGGGTTTTTGTCAGGGCTCTCAAAGACAGCGAGGACTGCTCTCACATACTGAATAAAAAAATATTGTGTATCCGCTTGTACACTTTAGCATCAGTAATGCTAAAAAAGACTCAGAAGGTAAGCAGAGTTGGCTCTGGCTAGTAAATGGTTGGGAGACCTCCATGGAATACCAGAGTCATTATGCAAAGGCAAGCCACAGCAAATCGCCTCTGAACATCTCCTGCCTTGAAAACCTTAGGGGGATGTCATATCAGCTGTGACTCAGCAGCACTTTCAACCAGCAGTTCCAGTTTCTCCCTTCTTCTGAGCCAGAACTTGCTACTTTCTATGTATTTTTTAAAGTATTTTTAAACTAATGAGATTTCATTAGTTGCATTTTTTCTTCAGTTTTACGAACCAATACTCTAGTTAGCAACCTGACTGTTTTATAGTGTCACGTCAAGGCTCTCCCAAGCCTCCTCTCCCAACTGCTTCACAGTGAATGGTCACCTTGATGGTTTTTTTCCAGAAGGCTAAGAGCAGCACAGGCATCCAGCAGCCTTTCTGTGCCACGCACAGAGGCTTTCACTTGATTTGCAATGTCCACAGAGGTCATGGCACCCTTTTCTTTGAGAAGATCAAATATTTTCAGCTTACTGGACACAAACAATGCCTGTAGATATGAAAAGGTATTCATTACTGAAAAAAAATTCAAAACACTTCATTATCCTTTTTAAAAAGTGATTTTATTTATTTAATCAAATTTATATCCCGCCCTCCCCTAATGGGCTCAGTGCGGCTTTGTAAACCACTAACTGCCATCCTAAACAGAATTTTCAAGTCCACTGGAGTCAATGGCCTTCCAAGAGTGCCAAAAAATCACTGCTTCTTCATGATCCAAGCCTATGGCTCTCTCCAGGAGCTCTGCCGTGATGGGATGGCTGGGCAAGTGGGTTTGCAGGGATTTCCTACTCCACTGCCTGGGATCATCTTCCACGGAGGAGGTCCCATGGTTAGAGACCTCAGCTGCAACATCACTGAGACTGAAGCAGCAGGCAAAAAGTAAACAGCCTCAGGAAGATGAGGCCCAAAGAACAAAGACAGTGTGTTTGTTTTTTAAACAAAGGGAAAGGCACCCAGAAAGGCACACAGGTAGGACAAAAACAAAGTGCAGCCAAAAGAGTTCCTTAAAGGAAAATCTCAGGAGCTCTCTAAATCCAGTGCTCTCTCAGGTAGAGGCAGGAAAAAGACTGAGGGTGGGCTCCTCCCCCCCTTGATGGAAAGTGCGATCAATTTCCTGCCTTCAGGGACCGCAGGAAGAGGAACTCAAGTTTATCAGAGTGTCATCTTCCCCTTGAGAGAGAAGAACATTGTAGAGGTGACACTCAGACATTTTTTGTATAACAGCTTTTGAGCAAGACAAACTCATCAGACTTCCCCAAAGGATTTATTTAGACCTTACAAACCTGATTCTTCATGATAGGCACAAACCTGACATCTTGCCATATTTTCAAACACTATCACATACAGAACGAGTTTGACTGTGGGTGCCGGGAAAAATTGGAGTTAATTTACTTCCCACAAATTAGGATTCTAACCCATAATTTAATGCTCAATGAAGCGGAAACAAGTTCCACTTTACTTAGGTAACTGCATTTGGATAACCTGGCACACTGTATTTCAGGATTCTAAAATTAGGAAGCCTGTGACCTTTCTCCACACATAAGGGAAGGAAAGAGGGGGAAGAAAAAGAGTCACATGCATGCCAACAGTTAAGGTTTGGGCCTCTTTGTTGCACCATCTGAATGTATTTGGGCCAATAAGAACTGTATACATCAAAATGCCACTTTATTGGCTGAAAAACATTTACTCAGATCCATGAACAATTTTACCTTCGATGCCTTGAAACCATCCAGTAGTTGCACGAGTTTAGGTGGGAATTGTGTTGTGTTTTCCTTTACACCATTCTGACAGTCCAGAGGCACATTACAGTTACTGTTGCCATTTATGCATTTTCCTGAGGGGTGGATAATTCTGCCGCTGTTTCGCTTCTTAACATCTTTGCACAACATAGTATCTGAAGAGTCACGTTCCCCATCGCTTTGGATCTCAAAGGTCTCTACTGAAGGGATAGAATCATGCTTTATACGGTGGATGGTGTGCTTGGAGGGTGGATAATATAATTCTGCTAACTTCTTGCAGAAACGATTCAGAGGAAATCCTACCACATTCAAGAAATCTCCATGCACGTATTCCACTAACATTCCCCCAAGAGCCTGGATCCCATATCCACCAGCTTTGTCCCTAAGAAGGTAAGAAAAATATTTAGATAATAATTAAGGGGGGGGGGAGATAAGCCAAGACACTAAGTACCTCAGTTCTGACTAGTTAATGTTATAAACATATACATAAGACTAAATAGTTTAGGTAGGTTCAAATAACTGCTGAGACAAAATGTTCTGCTAGTGGAATGTTCAACTTTTTTTCTGAATTCTTAATCCCCTTGACACAAGAAACTGTATATCATGTGGCAAAAGAGGCTGCTAGTCAAGTAAAAAGGAATCAAGCTCTCTTGGACTCAAAGAACTAGCGAAAATATTCTAGACTTTTTCTGTACACACGAAGATGCAAAATTAATGCATCCAATTTCCAAACTAGTATTCTAGACACTTCAAAATATTTATTTACTTCACTTACACACCACCTTTGTCCCCCATGCTTATATAGATCTCCTCTCCTCCCTTTTATCTTCACAGCGACCCTGTGAGATTGGCTATGCAGAGATAACCGGTGGAGTACGGATTTGAATCTGGGTTTCCCACATCCTAGTCTAACTCTCTCATTACTATACCAAACTGGCAGGGCCAGCTTGGCAAACTAGGGTGCTGGGAGGGTGGGGGCGCCAATTTGGTGGGGTTGCCAAATTGGGCTCCCCACCCCCTCCCAGTGCCCCAGGCAAGCAACTAGTTTGCCTGCCTCCTCTGTCCACTACTGCTGCCCACCCCTCCGTTCCCTTCCCTTTGCCTCCCCGTGGCTCCACACTCCCCCCCACAGCTCCGCACCTCCTCCCCTCCTTCCCCTCGTCTTCCCCACCCCATGTTGATTTCAATGCTGGACCCAGCTCTAGCGCCGTGTTCCGGCTATCTAAAGCCCCCCCCCCAGCCAATCGCTTGTAGTCTGTCAGGACCAGCGTCCTGAAAGGGCAGCCCTGCTGCCACTGACTCCTCCCCTCCCCACTTCCTGGATGGGAGTGGTGGCAGTGGGGCCACCCTTTTAGGACACTGGTCCTGACAGACTGTGAGTGCAGCCCAGCCCGTGGTTTTACCCGCCAATCGAGTGATCAGCCAGGGAGGGTTTTAGATAGCCAGAACATGGCATTAGAGCCGGTTCCGGCATTGAAATCGACGTGGGGTGGGGGAGGGGAGGAGGCAGAGAGGGGAGGAACTGCGGGGAGCACGGAGCCGCAGGGGGAGGTGCAAAGGGGCGCTTGGGGGGGCACCAGGCAGCGAGTCTGCCTAGGGCGCCATGGGGCATCAGGCCGACCCTGCAAATTGCTTCCTGTACTCAATTTGATGAATAAACCTCCATAAATTAAGCTAACTAGCATTGCTAGCCGCACTGCAGTTGGAAGCATACAACTTTTCTAAATACATACATACAATGTCTCCACATTCAGTACCCCTCTGGGATGAGAACCAATCTGAAAGTTCTATAAACTGTCCCACTACTCACACAAGGAGAAGGAACCGGAATACAAATCATGATAACTACAAATTGATTTTTGGGGAATATATTAATTTTACTAGTCTTTGGCTTCTTTCATTTTGAACTTTTATTCCCATTCAGCAACTCAAGTAGAGTGAGAATATTTTTGTGTGTATTTCCACACAATGTTGTCCTTTATTCACTGTGGCTGAGTAGTAGAGCATCTGCTTTGTATGCAGAAGGTCCCAGGTTCAATCCCTGGTATCTCCAATTAAAAGGATCAGGCAGTAGGTGATGTGAAAGACTTCTGCCTGAGTCTTTGAGGAGCTGCTACCAGTCTAAGTAGATAATGTTGACTCAGATGGACCAAGGGTCTGAATCAGTATAAGGCAGCTGCAGTCATGAACAGCCCATGTTTTCTATTAAAAGAAACTTTTTTAAAAGCCAAAAAAACCCCATTACTTTTCCTGGCATGATGGTGCATGGATGATCTTTTTAATGCGTGCGGAAGAGAACCGAGGACTTTGGTTTCAATACAAAAGGAACATCCCTTTCTGCTGCATATTTGCTTAAAACCTACAATTGCTGTTATCTGTGGAACTCTGGAGCACCAAGAAGAGTGCTTTCACAGGAACTGAATTGCTTCATTGGTTGGAACAAACATCAGCCTGCTAAAGAACATGCTCCTTACACGGTTGGGGGCAACACTTCAATACTGGGCAAGAGAATGGAATGGTACAGATCCCCATTCCCTTCATATCTGATGGAGGGAGCTTTGACTCTCAAAAGCTCATACACCCCCCCCCCCAAAAAAAAAAAACCCCACAACCACACACCCCTTATTCTTTAAGGTGCTACTGGACTTGAATCCAGCTGTCACCTTTACCCAGATACTCCTGCCATAAGGTTAGGATACATTTTAGCGCTGGTTAAGAAAGACAAGGCTGCAGATCCTTTCTCCCACCCCACTTTACAGAACCTGTTTGCATTCCTGGACAGATAACTGGCTCAAGTGTCATTGTAAGAGGGGACTCTGTTGTTAAACTAATCCAGAGGCTTGTTACTGTGCACTGGCAAGACTTACTTGTCTCCAAGGAAGAATTAAGGTGGAGAGAACTTCAGGAATGCTCTTTTAATACAGAAAACTAGACACTGACGAACCCTCTCTTTTAGTATCTCTTTTTCTGCATGGGGTTGAAGTACTGCACTATTCTTTTTCAGGACTACAAATGTGTTCAAAAATTTTCTAAAGGGGAAAACAGTGGACGGGGACCCATGACTGTAGCAGGACAACAGCAATGGAATGGGGTGTGTGTGTGTGGGAGATATAATATGACAAAAGAGAAAACACATCTACTAATGGATCACTGCATGATGTGTGGAACCTCGATTGCCAGTGTGAGTTGAGAAATATTCACACTGCTAGTGTGACAACCACTGTAAAACTCCTAGAAGCAACCTTTGAGGATACTGGTGTGTCGGATTCTGCTGAGACTAATTTCCAGGCTGTTGTGCCATTACATAAACCCAGATGGCATGTTTCTCCTCTACAGCATGAAATTTTGTGGGCATGTTTACATTCCATATACTATTCTTCTGAACCACGATTAATTATGAATCAGTTACAAAATCCTCATAGCAAGGGAAACTTCCTAGTTTACTGTCAATCCCTCACAACAACTGGCCAAACATCATAATTTGTAAACCTGACATTCTTCCTAAAAATCCAAGGAGTTTACCACTTAAACCACATCATTTTGGTCAGCTGCATGCTTCAGAACACAGAGATCCTACAGCCACACTGTGAGGTTCATTTGAGTTTTCCCTTTCAAAAGCAGCTTCCTCAGGTGCCCAACAACTTGCACAAAACCTCAAATAAGCAAAAGGTCTGTGATACATCATGGCAAGGAAAGAAGTGGGGATGATCCTGTTGGCTGGATCCTAGCAGCTAAGGAAGATCTAGCTAAGGTTGTTTCTCCTTTGCCTATGGGTACATAAGGCTTAGGTGCAGCCAGTGGCACAAGCCAAAATGCAAGGGCCAAACAGCTCTTAGATTGAGAATCACAGCTAATGCTCAGAGGAAGATCTGTTTATACAGAGAAGCCCTTTATTCTACATTCTTCTGTTCCCCCCACCCCCCTGTATTTTGGAACTTTATTATTTCTTTATTGTAAGGCACCTGGGATTCCCGTTGGGAAGTAAAGTATAACAGAAATGAATGCATGAATACAGAAGTAAATCATAGGCTGTGGTACAGAGGTGCTCAAAAGCTCTTTTGTATCCAGAATGCAGCCACTGCAGTCAGGCACTATTCCAGCATGCCTAGAACCAGGTCCAGCTGAGAGCTCCCCTTCCCCCAGATTCTATTAGTGAAGTCAGAGAGAGGAGGCAGCAACCAACCATGCCTGCAGAGAGACCTAAATTGTATTTTAATTGCTATGGGTGAGTTTGTAATTGCTGAAAGCCTCTCTTAAGCTATGGTTCTTTTAGCTGAAAAGTGCAGAAAAATGTAGTACAAAAATACAGATTTCTTTGAAGTATTGTCTTGAAGTCTGGATCATATTTGAGTAATTTTCAGGGGTGCCATTTAGGAAAGGTGGGGGCACTCCTTTCTTCCCCAAGTTTCCAACCACCTGAGGACTATTTTTCAGGAACACCTAAATTTCAGGCCCACACACTGGTTCTGCCACAAAGAGTAATTATTGCTTTAAATAAATGTGCCTACATACTAGGTATGTAGTACCATTTCCTTATAAAAATGGAGACGGAAGACACTGGGCTGCACTGATAATATCACTGTGTGATAAAGTGGCATCAAGTCACAGCCAACTTTTGGCAATCCCTATAGGGTCTTCCATGGCAAGTGATTCATCAGAGGTGATTAACCATTGCCTTCCTCTGCAAAGTCTTCCTTGGTGGTATCCCATTCAAATACCAACCCTGTTTAGTTTTCCAGATCAGGCTATATTGTACCACTTCACATCCCCACTGTAGCTATTACAAAGTATTAAAAGGCTTTTTACATATACCTGTTCCCAGGGCTTTTGTAATAGCAGGAATTCCTTTGCCTATTAGGGTACACCACCTTAATGCAGCCAATCCTCCAAGAGCTTACAGAGCTCTTCTTACAGGGCCTTCTGTAAGTTCCAGGAGGATTGGCTACATCAGGAGGTATAGCCTAATATGCAAAGGAGTACAAAAAAAGCCCTGCCTGTTCCCATTTAATCTTGACTATACACTAAGGCTCAATGTGAATCCTTCTCTCCCCCCAGTCTAACCCCATAATGAAATCTGAAAAGGTGCCTCTGATCATCCCACTATTGCTAAAAGCCAAACATAAAATATTTTACAATATTATGTTCTCAGGCTATGACTAGAGGTTTGCTTTATATATCACACTAGTGCCTTTGCTCAATGTACATGCAGTGCCTCACAACATACACTTTGTAGAGCCATTTAGCAATTTAGCATTTAAATTCAGTCATGTACACCCAATTACCATACTTACATTGGCTCTCCACTGTGGATGTAATCCCACAAGAGTTCCTCAGAGAGTTCAGCAAATTTAACTTTTGTCTCTTCGTAGAAATCCATCACTTCAGTCTCTAATTGTGTATCTAGAAAAGCAAACCTTAGTAAAAATGGACATGAAAAACACATCAAAACCAATACACCACCTCAATCCAACCACTGAGACTTTATAAAGTCTCCCAGATCTAGAGCCCTCAGAAAGTTGTGATGAATACATGGAGTTCTCGTATGGGTAGCTTTCCTCATTGACTTTACATCTTTTTGAAGAGGTGGTATGTAAGTTTTCCAGATAAATAAATACTTCATTGAAAAGAAGAGGAACACTGCAAAGACACTCTGTGTTTCTTTTGGAGCGCCAGCAAACTATTATCTGATTGGGATGAGCGTGTTTGGGCCATAATTTCAAACTTTAAAAAACCCTGTGCAACCAAATGGAAGTACATAGATGAAAAGGAATGTATAAAGTGGCATTTAGGAAAGGTGGGGGCCATCTCAGTTTCAGTCTAACCATCTTTGAGAAATTTGAGAAATAAATAAATCTTCAAATTGGAAAAAAGGGAAAAGACAATTTCCTTTCAAAGTGAAGAACATAGTAGGCTTACAGAATGAAATACGTGTTACAACATGAAAAGGCATTCCATTTAAAGAAAACACTAAGGCACTCTGAATTAAGTGCTTAACTTATTATTTCCATGCTTTTTGGAGAATGAGTAGATTTGTAAGTTACAGTTGCCACCTTGATTTCTGTGCCATAGGAGCAGTGCAGACCCTAGAAAGTCTAAGGGTCCCTAAGTTATTTGAGCCTCAGGGCACCATTGGAATTGTGACATAGCTTGGTGGGCACAGACATAAAATGGCTGCAGCCAGAGACTATTCCAGCCATAAAATGACTGCTACAGCTTCAGTCATACAGTGAAGATGCTTGTTCCATGACAAATCTACAGGCAGTCAAATCTTCAATGGCCAATCAGAAGTCTTGCTGGGCAAAAGTCCCGCCCACTTTCTAAAAACCCATGGTGCTGCCAGTAGATTCAGTATTTTGTGCTCATTCACAACTTTAGCTGCATTAATTACACTTTCTTTTGTTCTTTCATTCAATTTTCCCCCCAAAGAGACACACTTTCTTTTGTTCTTTCATTCAGTTTTTTTCCAAATAGGCATTTTATGTCATTAATTTCAAAATGTCACATTATCATTAAGATAACTTCGATGCATATGTTTGCTCTTTTGATCAGAAAGCAGAAATTTATACAAATGGAAATAAACAATGCAACTAGAGTCAGTTTGGTATAGTGGTTAAGTGCACAGACTCTTAGCTAGGAGAACCGGGTTTGATTCCCCACTCCCCCACATGCATCTGCTGATATGACCTTGAGTCATTCACAAATTCTCTCAGAGCTGTTCTCTCAGGAGCAGTTCTTGAAAGAACTCTCTCTACCTACCTCACAGGATGCATGTGTTAGGGAGGGGAAGGGAAAGGAGACTGTAAGCTGCTCTGAGACTCTGAGTGAAGGGCAGGGTATAAACCCAGTTTCCTCCTCCTCCATATTTCATTTGGCAGTTTAGCTATATACTCTTCTAGCAGCATGTATATTTTCAAACTTTAAAAAACCCGTGCAGCCAATTTTAAGAGCTTTTACAATTCTATCTAAATAGATTAAAATACCTAGAATTGTGTTAGGTGAAATCTGGATGGGATGCAAAAAGTTACTTTAGGTGCATTGAGACACACCCAGGCAGAAGTTTCACCTTTTCCTTTTTCAACAAAGCAACAATAGAAACAGCTTTTGGAACATGCCTTGGTTTCAAAAATGGTTAACCTTGTGACCAAGATAGCTGCTGTTTGAGAACCACAATTCCAAAGTCCACCTGGGCACATAAACTAGTTTCCTGGTTCTTTGGATCCTGGGTTTCATGATGGGTTACTAGATAAAACACTTAAACACTATTCTCTGGTTTATTTGAGGACAATGAATTCTACCTGAAAATGGAAGATGCTTGTTCCAATGGATACCTACCCTGCCTTCTCTGTCCCAGAGCAGATCCACAAAAGCCACTTCAAGTGATCCTCAACAATATGCTATGTGGCACTGGGAGCTGCCACAAGAAGAGGAAATTAGGCACATTTACCCCAACAAATATACCGGTGTGAGCAGAAGACACTCAGTGAATGGAGCAAAAGGTCTTGCAAGAGCAGGGGTGGGGGCAATTTTGCTTATTTTCTTCTCCTTGTTGCTCTTTTCTGTGGTACATGGCTTGCTTGAGGGGGACTAAACCTTCAGTGGTGGCTTTTTAATGGGTGGGGGCAAAAATGGGAAAGATCTTCACTGATGAATTCCTTCTGTTGGTGTGAGCTTGGATCTAGCCTACTTTTGTTTATATTTGAAATTTCTCCCTGTATTTTACTAGATATTAAAAAAAAATATTTCATTCAAAATAATGACTCAGAGTACACAGCCAGAAGATACACCCATCAGGATAGTGTCTCACAGAAGACTATAAAAATTAGGATTCTAATCCATGTTGATGGTTGTATAAACAGGCATCCTTTAGTAGCTCCAGATTTCAGTTTTTGGAAACTTAAGTTGCCAAGGAAACGGCCCACAGTCACTCATTTTTAATGCTCTTCTTCATTACAATGTCAGGATCAACTGTGCATGTAATACCGTTAAATAAAGGTTGAAATGACCTCACCGGAAATAACTCCTGCCAGGACTACTTTGTGTTCTTTTGCATGATCATGAATGTGTTCATCATTAACAAGTATTTTGAGGGCAAGTACTCTGGGGAAATGGGAGAATTATCTGGAATTTGTGGAAAGCTAAACAGAAGAGACGTGACAACATTTTGAATGCCTATGACTTGTGCAACTGGAGTCTACACAAAAGTTGTAAATTCAGGCCATAGGGAACATAAAAATTTAACTGGCTAGCCCAGTTGATGCTTTCCACATGTGCTAATGGGAGTTGACACCCTTGATATAAATGAATGACGGCTAATGTCCTATTCACTTAAAACAAGGGTCAGGTGATTTCTCGATCTCGGCCTTGCTCAAAATACTAATTTTTTTTCTATGTTGCTCTGATTGACTAACTTGTTCAAATGCTGGACTGGAAATCTAAATGAATAATAACATACAGATTTGTTCCCACAATATGACTCCAGGCAGTGTTCATATGGGTGCAGCTCCAAAATGGGGCAAATAACTGCCTCTCCCCCGTGGCTGATTCAGCTCAGGAAAATGTCTCATGCAATTTGGTCCTCTGTTGGCTGCAGAATGAATGCAAATTTTGATCTGTCATTAGCATCTACACTAGTTTACACCAATTACCTTTACAGCTGCAGTGAACAATAGCAACACCTGTGAAGACACTGTGTTCCTTCCCACTCAGCCTATTAAGAGAAAAAGAATTATTTATTGCAATAAACACCAATTTTATCAACAAAGTCCTAATACTTGATTTTTTTAAGAAACATCTTTTGCCTATTTTGAGTAATTCTGCAATATTAACAAGCTATTTGGTTTTATAAACACATACATCTAGTCTAATGTTAGATCATCCTTTTAGAGCAATAAAAAAACTAAAGCACATTTTTTCCTTCAAGAAACCACAGCAACTACACTGCTACAACAACACTGACACCTTTCAAATGGAGTATGATACAGTAGTATAATTAGCTAGCCAATGATATACAAAATGTAAAATCAATTCGGTAGACTTTACATGGAAAAGAAAAGGTACAGATATAAATATAAATGTACTTTAAGACAAAACTTCATTGTAAACAATTAAAATTGAACTCTACTGTGCACAGTCATTATAGAGAATAGTATGCTGCACAATAGGTCTAATTGTTTGCTACTGACAGAGGGGCAAAACTAAGTCAAATTTAAGTCCCACTGAAGTCATTACATGAACTTATTCTCTTGGGGTGCTGTCATACACACCAAATATTGCACTTTCAATCCGCTTTCAAGGCACTTTCCAATGAGATTTTGCTATGTGAAACGGCAAAATCCACTTTCAAACAGTTTCTGGAGTGGACTGAAACTGCATTATTTAGCATGTGTGACAGCACCCTTAGAGGATCTAAATGCAATAATGTCTATATCTAAACAGCATAACTGTAATGAGACTAATACACTGAATATAGCTAGACTTTTAGATATAAGCAATGACAGAGAAAACACGTTTCATATTTTAACCGTTATTTTTTAAAAGTGTAAACCTTGAAAGCATCTTATATGCATCTTGCTTATCTACTGGTTTCTCCAAGATCTGTTCTTCTACAGTCTGAAATAAAAACAACATTGTCATAATTACTTCACTGGACATGTGTGCAGAAAATTACATATGTATAACAATATTAACTTTTCCAATTGGTAAATCCTATAGCATTGAACATTAAGATTTTCAAGAACAGAATCTTAACATAAGCACCAATATAAAATTCCATTTTTTCTGAAGAATGTATTATCTACAGAATATTTTGATTTCATGTTGTACTATATTAGTTACTCCTAACACCTGGCAAAAGGATATGGAGAGATATATTCAAATTACTTATCCCTAGATCATTCACCACCCAAATATGTGTATTGAGTGCTGACAGTACTTCCTATCTAAGATTTATAGTGTGAGTTCAGGGTTTTATCAGTTAATTTAATATCAGATATTTACTTTTGAAAATAAGGCTTTATTCTTCAGCTCTGTAGTGTCAAAGCAGTAACAGGCTTTTCTTCATATAACCGTACAATGTGCACCACCAATTCTGTCTCATACTTGACAGTCTCGACAGCAGATTCCTAAGTAACAGGAAACTTCCAACTTTGTGAATTCTGTGGGCAGAATTAGATGGATTTCCTAACTGCATGTTTTTCTTATAATGTTAATGCAGGAACAGGTGGGACAGGAGAAATGGGTATGCTTTCACTGCATTGTGACACTTCACTGCAAAGCTCCGTTCACCCCAACAATTTTAAATTATTTAGTCATTTGTGTTGTGTTCTCTCTTGCAAGTGTCCTGTCAGAAAATACTTTCCTACTACATTAGGAGATGAGGTTAAGGAACACATAATTTACATAGATAGCAACTAATTCTGCCATCTAGCACAACTACTAACTCCCATCAGACATAGTTTTTACATAATTATTAATTCCTTTTACTAAAATATTTTACTGTTATTAATATATAATTATACAATTACCAACTGAATTAATCACAACATGTATTTATTTATTATTTATTTATTACATTTGATTTCTCATTGCCCTTCCCTATGCAGCAGGGCTCTTTTTGTTAAAAAAAAGAAAGAAAAATTATAGCCAATACAACCAATTAAACAACTTTCAGTATCTTGTTCCTTACTAAATCTCTGAGTTCAATTTTGTTCCAGTATGTAATGAATGGAACTCACATGTGAGTGAACTGACTTTGAGCTGAACTTTATCTTTCCCATAATCTTTTATATGCAGAGAGTTTCCCCATGAGTACCATACACCTAACTTTCTTAAGCCATTTTTCTATATTTGTACTTTCTCTGACTTCCATATTTGTCTAATGAGTAGGATTTCCAGCCTCTGGCTGGGGGTGGTGGTTCCCCCAGTTTTGGGGCTTCCAACATGCTGGCACGGAGCTGGCTGGCAGGGGAACCCCTGCCCCCAAAAAGTTCCATCATGCCTGATGTGCCTGGCATGATTACATCACCCGGAAGTGATATCATCATGCTGGGAATCTTGTGCGGGGGATGCTCTAGCAGCCCTATTAATGAACACCCTTCAATTATAAACAAATTTCCAATGAATAATAGTTTTTTTCTTGTAGATCATGTAGCATGATAATTAATAGTGGTAATTTCAGTCAGGTTGTAAATTTGTTTGAAGAATCTCATTTCCTTCTGAAAAGACCTTATCAAAAAAATTTCTTTTAACTGCACAATATCACGAAACATAATAAAAGTACCAGAGTATCTTCTACATCTCCAATGTATGTCAGAAACTGAAGGGATTTTAAGTAGTGAAACCTCAAATGATAAAATGGGCAATAAATATGAACAAAGAAATACAAATGGAGACATGGGAACACCAATGGAAGAACTCTATGAAAATATCGATGTATTACAATATTAAAAAGAACTGTTTTAAAATGTTGTACAGGTGGTATATAACACATAAGAAATTAGCAAAAATAAATAATCAAATATCAGACAGGTGTTGGAAATGCAAAAAAATGAAGGTTCTTTCTACCATATGTGGTGGACTTGTGAAAAAGCGAAACAGTTTTGGCAAATGATTCAACAAGAGACCTCGAAATTTTGGGGTTATGACATTAAGAGAGCACCAGATATCTTTCTGGTGGGATTACAAATGGAAAGTTTTCCAAAACAAGATAGGACATTGTTGTGGTACTTGCTTTCAGCTGCAAGGACATTATATGCGCAAATGTGGAAGCAAGATAAAATACCAGAGAAATGGGACTGGATCTTAAAAGTGCTACACTGGAGTGAAATGGATAAACTTACTAGAATCTTAAAAGACTGTAATTCAGAAAAAATTAAGGATGATAGGAAGAAATTTCAAGAATATGTTGATAACCAATGGAAAGTCAAGAGACAGTGGTCTTTGATAATATTACATGAACTTTTAATGGGAAGATAAAGTTGTTAATATGGTTTTCTGATCTGATATAGGTGGTTAGATTATGAGAAAAATAGAAGGTTAATTTTAATAATTACTAACGCATAGTCTTGGTTTATTTTGTGTTAAGATAACTGGAAGTGTAAGTGAAGATTCTATAATTTGTGAATTTTACCTTTTTTTTTTCTTTTTTAATTACTTTAAGCACCGGCGGAGGTCAAGAAACTGAGGGTTGGGGGGAGGAGGAAATTTGTAATGTATTGGTTAACATTTTAAAATATATGTTTAAATATATTTCAATATGTTGCAAAAAATAAAAATTTGTTCTACAAGAAACTGATTAACATTTTAAAATATATGTTTGGGAAGTAATTAGTTAGTAATTATTAAAATTAGTAATTTTAGTAATTAGTAATTAGTAGTTAGTAATTATTAAAATTAACCTTCTATTTTTCTCATAATCTAACCACCTATATCAGATCAGAAAACCATATTAACAACTTTATCTTCCCAAAATATTGGTTAACATTTTAAAATATATGTTTAAATATATTTCAATATGTTGCAAAAAATAAAAATTTGTTCTACAAGAAACTGAAGGAATTTTTTCCCTTAGCCTACCTGCTGTCAAATAGCTCCAGTATATAACATTAAGAATATTTTCTCTAATTACCAGATCTGTCAAATTTTTAAAAAGCATATTTTATGGAGATTAATCCATAAATTCTCTGGTGGATGAATTAGCAAATCTCTTTCCTGTTTATCTTTATATACATTACTTTTATATTCTACTTTTGCTAATATTGTATGAATAGACGTTACTGATGTTTTTCTGAAAACCTTAATGTATAGTTAACACCTATTTGCGTGCCTAAAAACGTTGAGCTGGATTTATGTGTATGGTATGTGTATATCTTGATAGAAAGGTGCTACTTCCTTGAATTTTTGTTGGATTCCCAAAAAAGACATAATAGCATTCTTCACAAAAAGCTCATAATGTTTTACCCTTTCTATACAATGATCACAGCCCTTAGATAATGCCAATCAAATCGCATTAGATTCTGTGTACTGCTGGTATTATTCATCCAACTATATCCAGCTTCTTAGTAAAGACGTTAATCCTAGCTGGTTGATCTCCCAGACTCTTTAAATTAGGCCTTCTATAAACCAGTGGGAAAGTCTTGTTAAGATATTATAGTATCTTTTTATATTTGGGGTTGTCAGACCACTGTATAGCACCTGATTTTGTAGCCTAGCTTTCTTTTTCTCCCAAATAAATTTATCCCAGACAGATTGAATTTTGCCTAGTAATGAGTTAGTGATCACTAGGGGAATTGCAGTTATAAAAAAGAGAATTTTTGGCTTTTTTCCATTTGACTACTAATATCTTACCTAGTTGCAACAAATTACAACTAGCTTATTTAAATATTCCTCCATCTTCCTAATTAAGATATTCACGCTATGTTGCATCAACTTCTTTATCATTATCTGAAAAAACAGATAATGATTAGTTATTTAGCAACTGCTTATCTAGTAAATACAAAGGGCGAACTAAGTTTAATTCCATACTTTAAACAGTAATAAATGAAAGGGCATCATTGCAGATTAACTCTAAGAAAGAGCTCCAATAAAACAATAGTATTATATGAAAAAATGGATACTGAAAAAGGCTTCTTCATGAAAAGGCAAGCTGGATTGTACTATTAATAAAACACAGATTACTAACAGGATTGGTCTAGTTATCAGCCATTAGTTAATATCATAACTTACGACTATAGTGTCTGCTCCTATGACAACATCTGGTGTTCTAAGATGTTTCTGGAATAAAAACCAAAAGTATATTTTAGTTGATTGTTCCCCTCCCCCTTAACTACCAAGTCCTGCTTTACACATGAAGATTTACAGGTTCAATCTTGTGGCAGTTTCACACATTACATTCAGCCAGTGTGAGCCAGTTTGGTGTAGTGGTTAAGTGTGCAGACTCTTATCTGGGAGAACTGGCTGAATGTGGGTTTGATTCCCCACTCCTCCACTTACACCTGCTGGAATGGCCTTGGGTCAGCCATAACTCTCATAGAGATTGTCCTTGAAAGGGCAGCTGCTGTGAGAGCTCTCTCAGCCCCACCCACCTCACAGGGTGTCTGTTGTGGGGGAAGAAGATAAAGGAGACTGTAAGCCGCTCTGAGACTCTGATTTAGAGAGAAGGACAGGGTATAAATCTGCATTCTTATTATTATTCTTCTATCCCTTTTTAAATGTTTATAGTATTTTAAGTAGACACTTAAAATGCACAACAGGATTAGATTACAAACGTAAATCATATAGGTATAATTCACCAGACAGCAACATGTGGCTGTAGCTCAAAGCTGAGTATACATTAAAGACCAGATGAGATGATAAACTAGAAGATCTTCAATTGCATCTTCTGTGCCTCTGGAGGAGGAGAGTGTTCAACTTTCCCACAGTACCATTTTCTAGCTATCACCTACAATTCTTGAAGACACTGATCTAGATACTTGCACAACTGCCTCTCCTGCCATGCTCCATTGTGTCAAGTTCTACTCATCTAAGTCAAGCCTCCTGAAAGTGCCAATCTAAAAACAGGTAAAATTGACAACTGCCCATTTTGTGTTACTAGGAATCTTTGTTGTTAGATTCAAATGTTATCAAATGATAAAGTACTAACAACAACAGTTATCATTATTATCATCAATATTATCATCATTCTGACTTCTGTGCTTTCAGCCTTTGTGTTAGTTATGTTTGTATTCCATTATTTCAAAATGTGCTTTGGGCAGAATACCCCATTTATCCCCACAATATCCTTGTGATGCAGTTTAGGCTGAGACCTTGTGAACTACCTCAGGATCACCCAGCAAGGAGGTCTGTTATCTCGTTGGCTGTTGCCTAACGTAGTAAGATAGAGGGGGAGAAAGCATAAGGAATGCAACAAACAGCCTGAGAAATGAATTTAGCTGTAAAAGTAATCAAAATAATTCAGGAAGCACTAAATTTGACAATGAAGATTAAAGAATTACCAGGTGCATTCTGTTAGCCACTTCCAGGGCTTTTTGTTTTGCAGTTTCTACAGCGTATTCATAAGGAGCTGCAAAAGATGACTTCTCAAGTGTTTCTTTGAACCAAGAAGGAACAACTTCAAATCGGAGGCCCTGTAAAAAATGAGAAATTCAGTGGCTGCAGGTATACATCACCGCTTTCTACTTAAGCCTCCCTGAGCCTGCCTAGGAGAGGAGGGCAGGATACAAATGGAACTAACTAAATAAATAAATAAATTAAGACCCTGGTGGAGAGATTTGTACCCAGTCCCATGTTGAATTGTTCTACTGCAACATGAATTAGAGACTTTATATTCTTAGATACTAACAAACTATTAGTTTTTACAAAACCAAATTCAGAATTACCAAGACTGCAGTTTAGGCCAAGTTAGCAAAACATGTATCTACAAATGACAGACCATATGACAGATGATCCTTATATAGTCCCGGAGTGGTCAACAGTAGCTCTCCAGATGTCTTTTGTCTACAACTCCCATCAGCCCCAGCCATTGGCCATGCTAGCTGGGGCTGATGGGAGTTGTAGGCAAAAAACACCTGGAGAGCTACCGCTGGCCACCCGTTATATACAACAGACTTCTAGCAGAACTCCTGATGTACACAGTAGCAGTACTTATGAATTCTGCAGTTAGGAGAATACAATAACTAATGCCAAGTTGTACAATACATGTATCATCTCTAAAAAGGCATTAACAATGCCATTCTAAGCAGAGCTGCACCCTTCTAAACCCACTGATTTCAATGGACTTCAAAGGAAGAACTTAGGATGGCACTGCAAGTTTTCAAAATTGGTCCTATTTAACTATACAAATAGTCTAGTAGAAAAAGAAAGTATTCATTAAAACACTAGTTAAAGATTTTGCCCAATATAAAGAAATTAAGAATTATATGCAACCCAATCCAGTCCTTATTTGGCAGTAAAAATACCTGATTTCTATGGCATTTATTTTCCAGTAGCTTTAGGACTTTAATTTATTTGCTTCATTTATATCCCACTTCCTCCCTAATAGGTATCCAAAGAAGTTGTTTTCCTCCACTTTATCACAGTAACTACTACTATTACTGGTTCTGGTATCAGTAACCTGTGCATACTATAGATAACTATTTAACAGAACAAGGAAACAAATCAATTAATTGTTGGGAGCTCCATATGCAGCAATGCCCCATCAAGTCTGCCCCTACATGAATGCAAATACAACGTATGTCATATTTAGAAAATGCAAACTAACTAAAGGCAGTTGTTTGCATAAAAATAATTCCAGGGGCATCTGAAAAGCAAACCGGAGTTGATATCCTAACATAATCTCAACACCAGTAGTCCTAACGTAGGACTAGTATGTCGTAACATAATTTTTCTTATGAGGAAGAGTCCATGTGTGTGCAAGTGTCAAGTCATTTCCAATTTATGGAGACCCTATGAACTAATGAAAGCCCCAGGGCGCAGAGTGTTAATGCTGCAGTACTGCAGTCCTAAGCTCTGCTCACGACCTCAGTTCGATCCCCAGTGGAAGCTGGGTTTTCAGGTAGCTGGCTCGAGGTTGACTCAACTTTCCATCCTTCCGAGGTCAGTAAAATGAGTACCTAGCTTACTGGGGGGGAAAGCATAGATGACTGGTGAAGGCAATGGCAAACCACCCCGTAAAAAGTCTGCCATGAAAATGTGAAAGCAACGTCACCCCAGAGTCAGAAACCACTGGTGCTTGCATAGGGGACCTTGCCTTTCCTTTTTCCTATGAACTAATGACCTCCAAAATATCCTATCGTTAACCTTGCAAACTGAGGGCTGTGGCTTCCTTGATTGACCCAACCCATGTGGAGCCTTCCTCTTTTCCTGCCATTTTCAACTTTTTCTAGCATTATTGTCTTTTTCCTGTAACTGTTGTCTTCTCATTATGTGACCAAAGTTCAACATGCCTCAGCCTAGTCATTTTAATTCTAAGAAGAGTTCAGGCTTAATTTGATCTAGAACCCACTTATTTGTCTTTTTAGCAGTCCAAGGTATCTGTTAAACTGTCCTCCAACACCACATTTCAAATGAATCTAAAAGGGAAGAACCAGGACTTAATCCTTCTTTGGAGTCTTCTGAACCTGGAAAGCCTATTGCTGCCCGATCCTAAATGTTCAGGTTGGTAGCCATGTTGGTTTGAACCAGTAGAACAAAGTTTGGGTCCATTGGCACCTTTAAGACCAACAAAGTTTTATTCAAAGTGTAAGCTTTCATGTGCATGCCTACTTCTTCAGATACAATGAAATGAAAGTTACCAGTCCATGCATACAGGTAGAAGGTGGGCAGCAAATTAGCATACAACACAATGAGGATGTTTAACAGATTCAAGAACTGAACAGGAATAACAAGCTTAGTTTATATGGTCACCATTTGTTTGGATTTAATTCTAAGAGAAAACATAATGAAAGCAATAAATACATCAAATATATCTTTCTCCAATGTTGCTTATGTTTAGGGCCAACTTATCCACTGGGCACCATATGGACAGTGTCTAGGGCTCACAAAAATGTTTTAATTGTTTTTTTTAAATCAGAAGAAGAAAAATGAGGTTTTAGGGTTGAAGAAAATGTTTTGATTTTTTTTCTTACATCCAAAAAAAATTTAACATTTTTAGAGCTCAAAAAATCTATTACATTTTGCCTAAAAATAAAAAAAATAAAATGTTTAAGTATTTAAAGTTATATAAAAATATCTAGTATTGATGTTATTATAGTGCAGGGGTGGCCAAATTTGCTTAACGTAAAAGCACATAGAATAAATGTCAGATGCTTGAGAGCCACAAGACATGAATATCAAATGCTTGAGAGCTGCAAGACAAACCAGAAGGAAGGAAAATGGAAAGAAAGCAACTTTAACTTTAAATACATTCCCCAAGCCACCAGCTGGCTCGGTGAAGTGATTTAAAGAGACAAATGACTTTTCCAAGCTGGCTGACGTGGTGGAGGGGGCTTCAAGAGACACACAATATGTGTGAAAGAGTCACATGTGGCTCCTGAGCCTCAATTTGGCCACCCCTGTAATAGTGGGAAGGGGCCACAAAAGGAAAAATGCCTAGGGCTAACAAAAGTCATAATGTAACCCCGGTTATGCTTATGCTAATTTGCTGCTCACCATCCACCTATATGTATGGAATGGTAACTTTAATTTTGTTGTATCTGAAGAAGTGTGGTTGCACACAAAGCTCATACTTTGAATAAAACGTCGTTGGTCTTAAAAGTGCCACTCCACTTGAACTTTGTTCTAATCCTAGATGTGTGAGAGATGCCAGTTAGGACTACTCAGCAGTTACAACAAAGCTAGGGGCTATGGTCTGAATCAAAAGAAGCTCAACTTGTCATAACGGTTTATTAGGTTGCCAGCTTTTTCACACGCAGTAGCAGGCTACACGCAGGCTCAGAGTAGCCATGAGACTGACGCTCCTGCCGCCGCCACCCCGCCTCGTTGAGCTGCAAAAACTCAACAGATGCAGCCTTCCCCAGCAGGAGCCTTAAAGCGACAGAATCTTGCTAAGCGGCGCGTAACAGCTGGGAGAGCAAAGCCAGTTCTTACGCCCGCCGCTTCCCCAGCGCAGGGCCTTTTGCAGCCGGCTGCCACACTCACCGCATTGGTGAGAATCTCCTGCCTGCGCGGAGAGGCGCTGGCCAGCACCACACGCTTGTCGACCAGCTTCCTCATAACTGGGTTCAGCACCATCGCGGCGGCGGCGGCAAGGCCTAGGCAGCGACGAAAGTCGTGCAAAAGCAAAACCCAAGAGCCAGGGCCGGAGAACGGCGCTTTTATCGCGGCGCACAGCGACGAACAAAGGGGCGGTGTCAACGGAATTCCCGTCCCGCCTCGGGTTTGCCAGGGTGGGCGGGAAAGGAAGGGCGCTTGAGGGAAAGGAAGTCCTCCTCTGCTACGGCCGTGCTGTTGGACGACTGGTAACGGGGAGAGACGGACTGGGCTCGTGGGTTGCAACTACGAAAAATGTTCTCAGGTGGAACGATTATACATACTTAGGGAACAGCAGACAAATCCTGTCTTTTTTTGGCTGTTTTGCATCTTCTCAGCAGCTCAGAAGTAGACCTAGTTGCTGTTTGACTACAAAGCACATACGGCTGGAAAATGAGCTTTTAAAACTAGGGCTGCCAGAGCCACCATGGTCCCTTCTGGACAAAAAGGGGACCTTTCACCATATGACGCTCATTAAGGCTGAATATCATAACAAACTAAAGGTGTGGTCACACGTCACATTAAAAGCGTGTATGCAATGCTCACATTTGAACCGCTGAATATTGATTCGATGCAGGGCCGATCAGACGAGCATCCAAGAAGAATGAGACTGTCCCGATCTCATCCTTTGAATGATCAGACATTGAATGCTATCACGCTCTTTTCTTGGAGCACGCGCACAACCGATCAAACAGATCCAAAGTCATCTCGCTCTCATTCAGTTGCTGAGAAGACGGCAGATTTATACCTCACCCTTCTCTCTGAATCACTCAGAGTAGTTTACAATCTCCTATATCTTCTCCCCCCACAACAGCAATGGTGATTCCTGCTGAGGGGTTTTCATTGAACATGTGCCCAACCATTGGGAGGTGGAAAATCAAAGGTTGCTTCAAGGTGGCGGGGGGGGGGGGGAGTTTCTGAGAATTAACATTGCCAATTCAAACTAGGGGACTGCGAGGAACTACTTTCCAGGAACTGGGCAATGATATCTGGAAATTCCCCACATTGAAAAAAGATTTTTTCCCTGTTCTCCTGTGGATCCTGTGTTGCTTGAAGAAACAAAAACCTCACCGCAGATTCCTAATTATCTGGTCATGCGCATGTCTGCTGGGGCTTTTTTTTTTTAAGGTGGTTGGGGTGGATAGCAGGTGCCAAACATCCCAAGGGGCAGTATCACGCATGAGCTGTCCAAACAGAAATAACCTGAATATGTGCCGTTTCTGGGGAAAAGGGACGGACTTTCTCTGGGGTAAAAAAAAAAAAAAAAATGAAAATACTGTAACATATATCTGCACACTTCTTTTACATCTGACAAAACGGGCTCTAGTTCACCAAAACTTCATGTCACATAATAATTTAGAGGTGGAATTCTAGCAGGAGCTCATTTGCATATTAGGCCACACACCCCTGATGTAGCCAACCCTCCAAGAGCTTACAAAAAAGAGCCTTGTAAGCTCTTGGAGGATTGGCTACATCAGGGGTGTGTGGCCTAATATGTAAAGGAGCTCCTGCTAGAATTCCACCCCTAAGTAAATCAATAATAAAACTATCAAGTTTATCCTTGCACATTTATATAGCAAAAAGCCAGAGACAAACGGTGATCAATGAGAAGCACTGGAATCATCAGGATTTATTTTCGTGGGAGCCATTCGTGGGAAGGGCGGGATAATAAATAAAAATAAATAAAAATTTTACTGATATATCTTTTTTGTTAAAAAAAGTTGTTCATATGGCTTGAAGCATATACAAATTATCTCTCTTCCCCCACCCTAGTGTTAGCCTCAAGTCTTCAATGTTCTGAGTGGCAAGCAGATGAAAGAGCTGGGAGCTGCTATGCCTCTACCAGTGGAATGGCTGTTTCTTGGTTGGTTGACTGTCCTGGCCCACCTTCAGGGACAAGATATATTCCATGTGCGCACTTATGTTTTTTAATTCTCTTTTATTTAATTGTTTTTGTTTAATAATACATTTTAAAGTTCTTTTCCAATGATTTTGATTGTTCACTGTCTTGGAGATCCTAAAATGGGGTCCCCAACCCCTGGGCTGTGGACCAGTTTGATGTAGTGGTTAAGTGTGCGGACTCTTGTCTGGGAGAACCGGGGTTTGATTCCCCACTCCTCCACTTGCATCTGTTGGAGTGGCCTTGGGTAGCCATAGCTCTGGCAGAGGTTGTCCTTGAAAGGGCAGCTGCTGTGAGATTCCTCTCAGCCCCACCCACCTCACAGGGTGTCTGTTGTGGGGGAGGAAGATAAAGGAGATTGTGAGCTGCTCTGAGAGTCAGAGTGGAGGGTGGGATATAAATCCAATATCTTCTTCTTCTACCGGTCCATGGCCTGTTAGCAACCAGGCTGCAGAGCGAAACAGAGGCACTTCACTGCCACTTCCACCCAAGACCCAGGCATACAAAAAAGGCAGCATGGCGTCACTCTGAGGCTGCCTCCCCTGCAAGTGAGACAGAGCAGCCTCTCCGCTCCTTTCACCTGACTGGGACCCAGGCTGACAAAAGAGGCAGTGTGGCCTCACTCCAAAGCACCACCTCCTTCATCCAACCGTGTCCTGGGTGGACGTAAGGGGCAGCATGGCAGCAACCTTCACCTACCCCTCATTTAAAGACCTCCATGGGGGACAGGGTGAGGGTGGGGGGGGGCAGCCTGGGGCAGCCAAAACCCCAGCACCCCCCCCCCACACACACTGGTCTGTGGAAAAATTGTATTGCACAAAACCTTTTAAAACTAGGGCTGCTGGAGCCACCATGGTTCCTTCTTGGACAAAGAGGGGACCTTTCCACATATGATGCTGATTAAGGCTGAATATCATAACAAACTAAATCACCACATGTCCATGGTGCCAAAAACGTTCAGAGGCACTATCCTAAGAGGTGAAAAGGTGACATAAAAATGTTTTAAATAAATACCCCATAAACAATAAGAACCATTGCAGAAAGGAAAATTTAATGCTGAATTTGGCTTTCAGAGATCATGAAGCTTACTCTGTGAACATGAGCCATTCTCTACTGATAGCCTTATCTACCTCACAGGACTGATTTTTTTTTTTCCCTTTACCTCACAGGACTATTGAGAGGATAAAATGGGACAAACCTAGACACGCAACTCTGAGCTCCATGGAGGAAAATATTTATATGTAACCATGCTAAACTTCAAATAAGCTGACTCATGGGGGGATTCTGACAGATAATCATTATAACTCATTCAACAACAAAGCTTCAGAAATCGAAGGAACATAGTTCAGTAAGTTGACTGGGATGAAGAACAATGACACCTGGAGTTATCAGGGAAGTGGTTGCCTAGGATAGATACTCAGGTCAAAGTTCATCATGTCCAAGGTTTGGTTAGGAAACTGTTGACTTTTACAAATGTCTACTGTATTTTGCTTAAAAGTATGGATTAGAGACACAGAGAGCGGTCACCATAGATAAGACTGTTGTGGTATCATACAAGTAGCTGTTTTTCTAGATTTATGTATTTTTCTACTAAACCAATTGCTAGCAAGCACATAAAGTATACTGAGAAAACCCAGACTGTATATCAAGGGTGTTGAACTCATTTGCTATAAGGGCCAGATCTGACATAGATGAGACCTTGTTGGGTCAGGCCGTGTTGGGCCAGGCCATGTGTGTACCTATTTAAGGTTAGGTAGTAGAGATATAAACTTTTTAAAGGACACAGACAAACACAACTAAAAGTTTTATTTTTTAAAAAAAAACCAAAATAAATCATACTTAAAACATTAGCAGTTGTTGGTCTTAAAGTTGCTTTCTTTGTACTTCTCCTGTAGCATCCAGGGGACTGGGCAGAGGAAGTTCTGGCTCTTTACCTCCCCAGGGGACCAGGAGGTGTAGGAGGGGTCTCTTCACACCTGAAGGAAATCTCTTGTTTCAAGAAAATATGATTTTTAATTAAAATAAATAAATAAACTCAAAATGAATATTATACCTAGGATTATTTATATTTTACATGCAATTGCTTTCTATATTCATAAATTGAATACTTTGTTTCAGAAATTTATGTGGAATTTCTTACTGCTTTGGCTTTCTCTAAAGAGAATGCAACTTCCATTCACTGAAGGAAGATTTGGTTTCCCTGCTCTTTGTTTGTATAATCAGGTATACTTGTAAACTTGTACTAATTATTGGGCTCACTTCTTGCAGTTGGGCTGTTTATCTTGGGCCCTTTTGAAGGCCTCTTGTCTGGTGCCCTTCTCTAGGTGTAGTGCACTAGGGTCTATTTATGCTATAGTGGATCCTATTCCTTCTTGCAGTTTTTACTCCAAAAACAATGGTGTATAGTGGCACAACAATATCAATTTGATCCATTTTAATATTCTAAATTATGAATCATTCAGATCTAAAAACTGGAAAGAAATCTTTTTTGTATAATGCTTGGACTGATAAGGGGATTTTTACATTTGATCTTTTGAAGGATGAGTTTTTGTCATTTTCTCAGCTGAGGCCAAGATATGATCTGTCACTTTATATACAATGGCAGTACTTACAATTGCAACATATGTTGGTATCTAATCATATCCCTGTGGTATTAAGTGTCTCATAATCTTCTTTGCTCCTGGATACTCAATCAAATCAAGGCAGAAAACAAAACCTATGATGTCTGTTTATAAATATTTGATGTCAATTAATTAAGCTTGCCATATTCCCCAGTTGGAGGCAGGGATCCTGTTTTGTGGGCTTCTGCCTGCCACCAGCCAGCTGGCCAGCAGGAAGAACACCCCCCAACAACAACATTCCATGATATCCCTACATCACCCAGAAGTAACATGGGCATGCTGGGGGTGATGCTTTGTTTTTTGGGTAAAACTCTATTGTTTTAGGGCAATTTTACCATAGAGTTTTACCCAAAGACCAGAGCATCACCCACAATGTGCCTACATCACTTCCAGATGATGGAGGCGTGGCATGTGATGTCACATCCAGTGGTGCTGGCATGCTAGGGGTGACATTTCCAGCTCCCCCTCACCACCCACCAGCATCTCAGTTTGATCTGACAACTCCACATTTAGTAAATATGATATGCAGAATCTCAGTAATGAATGGGATAAGTAGTTAAATTGCCCTGTTTTGCCAAAGCAATGGGATATGGCCTGTATTTATTCTCTCCGTGGATCTTGTTGAGACTTATTCAGCAAAACATTATGTTTAGGATTTAGTGGACACCACATAACACATCTTTAGCAAAGGACAGGGCTTTTTTTTTTTTTTAAAAAAAAAGCCCAGCAGGAACTCATTTGCATATTAAGCAACACCCCCTATACAAGTCTCAACTGGCTTGGTGTCAGGTTGTGTGTGGCCTAATATGCAAATGAGTCACAGCTGGGCTTTTTCTACAAAAAACCCTGTGTGAAACAATGGTGATATGCACCATTCTTTCACACAGGGTTTTTTGTAGAAAAAGCCCAGCTGTGACTTATTTGCATATTAGTCCACACACAACGTGACACCAAGCCAGTTGAGACTTGTATAGTTGTAGAGTGGAACATTTCATTAAGCCTTGCATTAATGCAACACGACCTATACATTTTTTAACTTGTGGTTATATTTGAATGGTGGTCAGGGAAACTGACAAATGTTGGTCAGGGAAAGTTAGGGAAATGAAACATATAATTTTAGTGGCAACCCTGAATGAGCAACTTGTATTTTTAAACAGACTTTGTTAAGATAAAGATTAGCAAGAATAACTTTTTTGTATACTTTAAAAACAGATTTTGAGTAAAGATAAGATTTTATGTTGCTTGAAGTTTAAGCTAATGAGTTAGCCAAGAATATGTTTCCTTATCAAATTGGACAGTTAGCTATTGTCAGGCGATGATGCTAAAATCCTAAAACATAAAGGAAGTTGAATTGATCAAGGATTTCTTCTCAAAAAGGGCTTCTCCCCTGTAACTTATTTTTTTGGGGAAAACTCCCCTCATGGATTCACATAGCTGCTGTCCTTTAATTATCTATGTAACAATGATGGATGGTATAATTTTATGTTTAGTAAAGGATGCAAGACTTATGTTTCAATAAAAGGCTTAAAATTGAAGAAGAGATTCTCTAATAGTATTACTTGTATACTATACCTTTCCCAACGGGTAATTTTTTACAGTCATAGTTATGGGCCCATCTAGCTGATTTCTTAGCTATTGAGAAAAAAGATACCCTCATGTCTCTCCTCTCATGCATGTAGGAAACAATTTTGAGAGATAATTTAATTGAACAAATAGTCCACATTCATTAATTTTTCAGTTAACCCTGAACATCCAGTAATATAATATTACAGTATCATCCATGAATTTTAGCTGAGGTTATGGCTATGCTCTCTCACATCCCTTCTTTCTCTCTGGCTTGTAGAAAACAATTTCCTATGTGATTGTGCTGTTAATATGCCATTGTTTGCTTTTCCACTGCTAGCATTGGGCAATGGACTCAAAAGCGCTTTGTGTGGTCATTTCACAATGTATCTGAAGACAAATGGTGCAAAGGAAAGAATTACCCCTATGTGTTTTTCATGCAGCTCTGTGAGGGGGGATTCTTTTTAGATTCATTCCTATATGTATGAAAGCTTTTTAAAATTGATTTCTGCCACACTACAGCAGCCATACAGTCTAGATCATAAATAGCACATAGGGCTCCAGGTCTGCTCTGACCACTGGTGGGGGATGAGGGAGATAGAGTTACCAGATCCAGGTAGGGAAGCTTCTAGAGATTTGGGTATGGAGTCTGGGGAGGGCAGCTACCTCTGGGGAATAATGCCACAGGGTCCACCCTACAAAGCAACCATTTTCTGCAGGAGAACTAATTTCTGTAGTCTAGAGATGAGCTTCAGTTCTGGAGGATCCCCAGGTTCCAACTTGGAGACTGGCATTCCTAATAGCAATGATAATTTAAGCCTCAAGAGTGAAATTGCCCTGTGTTACTTAAGGTGTTTTGACCAAATTGGCCAGAAGAGGTCAGTAAAATCCATCAAATCGAAACAACTGTGCCCTCTCCCCTTGTTCTTTCCTGCAGAGGTATGTGGTGCAGAACTGATTACTGTCTCTAAAGAAAGGCAGCACAAGAGAGACCCATTCTGAGTAGAAAAGTAGCTTGTGGACAATCATGCTCAACATATTTCTATTGGCCATTTTTCCATTTACAATTCCTGCTTCCTTACCCACTTCTCTCCCCCTCCCCCCCCCACTAGGGTTCCAAGTGCTTGTTTACCAGTGTTTTGAAAACCAGCCAAAAGCACAAATCCTCTAGTAAAAGTGAGCCCTTCCCCCAGCCTTTCCTTCTGGAAAAAGTGACTCTTGGTTGGTGCTGTCTTTTATTATTTTTGTGCCGTTTGCCCCTGTCATTTATAAACAGGAGGGCTGTGCCTAAGAATGACTTCAGCAAGATCACTTGGTGACAGTAGCTACTGTGGACATTGTTGTTTGGTACAAGTTTGATGCCTGTTGTAGGACCTACACATTAATTTCAAATGTGTAACGAAATCTTGAATGCTTCTATGGAAACACAACTTCAGGTGTAGGATTTGGAGTGAAAATGTGGGAGAAGGGAGAGATGCTTCACACTCTCTATTCCTGCAGCTTCTCTGTTCCAAATTACATCTGGAACAACCTCTCCTACTCAAAGGTTCCAAAGCATATATTTTCCCCTCCAAAGTCGTTTGGAGTCCTAGATGTTTTGGATAAGAAGGAGATAGGGTTGTCAGATCAAGTTTGGGAAATTCCTGGAGATTTAGGAGCAGTGCCTGGGAGAAGGGAGTTTGGTGACCAGAAAGAGCTGAGTTGGAATATCATGACATAGAGTCTGGCTCCCAAAGGTGCCATTTCCTCCAGGGGAACTGATCTCTGTAGTCAGCTGTAATTCTAAACTACAGGCCTCACCTGGAGGCTGGCAACCACAAGAGGAGGCCAGAGAGTGATTCATACCAGAGAGGCAGCAAGTTGAGAAAGGACTGATTTCCCTTCTAATTTTTCTTTTCTTCTCTGCTTCTCTACTTGAAGCTGAGATTCTTTGAAAAAAGTAGAAATTGGGTACTTGATGCCTATTTATGTAATTATACCTTTTACACATTTCTCTAAAAGCAAATAAATTTTTATGACTTCTTTTGTCTGTGTAGCCCAGAATATTGCGTTGAGACCTTAGAGTACAATATTCATTTTGCTGTTCCAGTGACATGTAGTTAGTGTTTACATGTAGTGTATAACACAGAACACAAATTCTGTACCATTGGGAATTTCCCTGACCCTTGCACTTGGTGTGAAAGATTGCCATCTTTCCTCCTTGATCTGCCTCCACAGATCCTCAGGCCTTGTATAGCCAGAAGTGAAGAGGAACAATCTTTCATATCAAACCAGAAACTCATGATCAGGCTGCATGCAATTAAGAGGCTCGTGCATGACTGAGAAACATGATGCCTGTTTCCTTAAATGACCCCTTTACTCATGCCAGGATTGGCTCAGGCTTTCTTTTCAGACTATAGCCAAGCTTGTGCCTGGAAGCAAGAAAGAGAAAAGAAGGCACTATGCCCCGTGGACTCTGGTTTTGTTGCTCCAGCAATACACGGCTCTGCATCTGTTTAATTAAAGTACAAGGAGAATTTCCAGTGTAAGAATGTCTTGTTTGATTTTCTCCTAAGTCATAAATCATTGACAGTTAAATAAAAATGGCCATGGACTCACCATAGTTTGTAGCATTTGGCTTTAGTTAACAGAAATATAAAGTCCTTACAGTCAGCTGAAGGAAGATTTGGAGTCCTGTTCTATGTTTGTTTTCTATTGATTTCAGTGAGATTTCATTGGTTTCCCTGAAAAGTACTTTGGGGGAGAATGAACAGGACTACTGTAGTAAGTCTAATTCTTACTCAGAAACAAATCCTAATTAAATGGGACTAACTTCCATTAAATGGAACTAACTTTCAAAATGCATTGCAGATTTAAATGGGACTCCCAAAATGCATTGCAGCCTTGAAAATTTAGATATCTCCCAACAATCTGCAGGAATATTGAGCCTAAGACTTTCTCTGCACAAACAAGAAACTGACTACCAAATTAGAGCTTAATCTGTCACTCCATAAACTCAACTGAACCTCAAGAAGTTGCAGATGCCCTGCCAATAGTAGTTTATACTGAACCTGATTACATTTTTATTAGTATATTCAATCCAAGTATATTTTGAATATCAGTGCACAGAATATAGGCAAGTAATTTTATTTATTTCTTGATCTAGAATTATAACCTACCGGTACCTCCCTCTGTAAACAAGGATTCAGGGTGAGGGACAACATTTCCAACAATATTCACAAATAGTTTAAAATTAAAATAACCGTAACAATTCAATGAACAACTTCAGATGGCACAAAAAGGCACACAATTTAATGCCCTTTTCCTGATGGGGGAAGAGGAAGGAAGGAGCCAGGCTAGCTAGAAACCCGTCACTGTCCTCAACTATAGGCCTGGCAGAACATCTCTGTCTTACAAGCCCTGTGGAACTGCATTAGGTCCCACAGGGCATGGATGTCATTTGGCAGAGAGTTCCACCAGGTTAGACCAGGGCCAAAAAAGCCCTGGCTCTGGTTGAGGACAGCCAGATATTTTGGGGTCAGGGTAGGTGCTCCCTTGACTGTAAAGCTGTTTGGGGGATATACCAGGAGAGGTGGTCCCATAGATATGTTTGTCACAGACCATTTAGGGCCTTAAAGGTTAATACAAAAACCTTGAACCTTGATAAAAGGAAGTACTTCGTCACCCAAAGGGTGATTAACATGTGGAATTCACTGCCACAGGAGGTGGTGGTGGCCACAAGTATAGCCACCTTCAAGAGGAGGTTAGATAAAAATATGGAGCAGAGGTCCATCAGTGGCTATTAGCCACAGTGTGTGTGTGTGTGTGTGTGTGTGTGTATATATATATATATATTTGGCCGCTGTGTGACACAGAATGTTGGACTGGATGGGCCATTGGCCTGATCTAACATGGCTTCTCTTATGTTCTTATGAACCTGATCCGGTATTCAATCTGGAGCCAAAACAGCTGGTGAAGCACCGGTTGAATATATACTGTCAATGGAATTCTTGTGAGAACTTGTGCCATTGCATTCTGGACCAGTTGTAGTCTCACGGGTAACCCTGCATAGAATCAGTTGCGTCATCTGGCATAACTGAAGGAATGTAAGTCTGGCAACATTTGCAATCTGGGTCTCCACTGATAAGGAGGCATCCAGTAGCACATCCTGGCTCCCGGCAATTGAGACTGGTGTTAAAGGTAGACTGTCAAGAGCTGGGAGTTGGCACCCTAACCCTGAATCCCACTCACCCAGCCGGACCTTCAGAACAAAATTATCTGGCCATGGCACTCCATCTGAAGCAATCAGATCTGTATCTATTCCCAGTACATGAGACAGCTAGCCAAACAAGTAGGGCTGCCAAGCTCCCACTGGGGGTGGGGGATCCCCTGCCTTAGAGGGCCCCAATCAGTCAGCAGGGAGCAGGCCATCAGGGGGATCCCTGCCCCCGAAGAGCCCCAGAAGTGACGTCATTGCACCGGGGATGCTCTAGGACTTGCACTAAAAACTCTATGGTTTCCAGTGTGACACTCTAGTAATGGCACTAAAACTCTATGGTACCACAGAGTTTTATCATGAGTCCTAGAGTGTCCGTGGCACAATGTCCCCGGTGTGATGACATCACTTCTGGGTGACATCATTGCACCCTGCACACAAAACGCATGAGAAACAAGTCCCTTTCCACAATGGCAGTGGGAATTGGCAACCCTACAAACAAGTAAGAGGAATAGTACTCTTTCTTTAGAATATTTAATATACAGCTAGAAGGAAGAGAGTCTTAGGAGCTACAGAAGCCATCTTAGAGGAGAATTTAGGTTTTTATATATGCTAAATTCCCCCTCCTAAGCTGCCACAGCTTGCAGATAATAAAGGGAATTGATTCCCCAAGTATGTGTTGCTCCTACAAATCTGAGATTGGGGGATCTGGGCTTCCAGTATGCTTCCTTTGTATCTTTTACACAGAATGTGTTGATCTTGGGACTCAAGGACCACTATCCCTCCCCAAATGGACCTATTTTGATTTTTAGAATTATTTGATGGAACCAGCCAACAAAGGAGAAAATATCTAACACAGATAAGCATCCAAAGAAAAAGCACACAAGCCTTTTACATTTTGCACACTGATTAAAACTCCCAATATACAATAAAGAAGAGGAGGAGGTGATTGGATTTATACACCTTTCACTTGGAGTCTCAGAGCAGTTTACACTCTCCTTTCCCTTCCCCTACTTACAACAAACACCCTGTGAGGTAGGTGGGGCTGAGAGAGCTCTTTCAAGTTGTAAGAAAGCATTACACATCTGAAACAAGGACTAACTTTGAAACTTATGAATGGCTCTTTTTCCTTAAAACAAGGTAGGAAAGTCAGGTACTTGAAAAACCAGGCTAATTTCAGACCTGCATCTAGATAATGCCATCTAATATGTCTTCTTTTGACTTGCAATCTAAAATTATTTTCCAATTTTGAAAAAAATATAAATATCATTTTGTTTGTCTTGCAGCTTTCAGCTTGATAGACAGAACTGGGAAAGAGATTGATAAATACTGTCCTTTTATTATTTTCTTTAAGAGAAAGAGACTTGATTTTTATTATATTCAGGGATTTTTTTGTAGAAAAAGTCCAGTAGGAACTCATTTCCATATTAGGCCACACACCCTGACATCACTATTGTTTCACCCAGGGCTTTTTTTTTTAAAGAAAAAGCCTAGCAGGAATTCATTTACATATTAGGCCACACTTCCTGAAGAAAAAAACAAGCAGAACTAGCAATTGCTGCTTCAGGTCCCACAAGCTCAGAAGCAGCAGCTCTGGCACTGGGGAGCAACATATTTCCTCTACTTCATGTGTTAATTTGTGTCTTTTGAAGGAAAGGCTATGGCTTTGCTTGACATGCCCCAGGTTCAATCCCTGGCATCTCCAATTAAAGGATCCAACAGATGGTAATATGAAAAATCTCTGCCTGAGACCCTGGAGAGCTGCTGCCAGTATGAGTAGACAATACTGACCTTGATGTACCAGATTTGGTAAAGGCAGCTTCATGTATCCATACTCCCATTACCTGTCAGTCACAGCCATGACTTCCCATATTGGATAGACCAAAGGGAAGGAGGAACAGGAATATTTCCACTGCATAGATGAAATATTTTCCCTTTATATCTCTGCAATAAAAAGACCTAAAAACTTGCTTTTGAAAAAATGAAAACATGTCAATAGATGATCCAAAAAGGTGCTGAGTGGCATGCCTAGATTCCAGGGAAAATTCAGTCAACCAAGCATTATGGCAACTCTGTCCCAATCCTAGTATGATGCTTTAATGATCATATCACTCTGGCAGAGGGGGCTCACTTTCCTAAGTTCTAGCTCTGGCCATTCATTGAAGAGTCAGGAGGTTAACCAAAATATTACAGATATGGAAGAGGGACCCCTTATTCACTCAAGAAAAGGCATCAATGGAGTAAGATTAATGCTGAAGTTTAATATCTCCTGTTAAAGAACATGCACTGAGATTTGATGCGACCTAGCTTTTTCCTCAGTGCTACAAAATTAAATCACATCAGTACCTTGCACATTACCTGTGCAATCCTAGGCAGCATTATACCCCTTAAACGTCAACAGATTTAGAAGGATGTAACACTGCTTAGGATCACACTGTTTATCCTCAGTCTGCTTCAGAAGAGATAAAATTCCCATTAATGTTTTATAAATAAAGTAGCCAGCCAGCCCCCCCCCCCCAACAGCCACCAGCTGGGGATGCGGGGTCAAGTTGCCATATCCAGGTTGGGAAACTCTGAAGGTAGAGGCTGGGGAGAACAGGGACCTCAGTGGGTACAATGCCATAGAGTCCATCATCCAAAGAAGCCATTTTCTCCAGAGGAAATGATCTCTGTAGTCTGGAGATGAGCTGTAATTCCAGGAGATCCTCAGGCCTAGGTTTACCAGGCTCTTCCTGGCAATCAGCATGGGACAAGGGGGTACTTACCAGGAGAAAGAGGAAGGTCCAGGCCATATTGCTGGTGTTGCATAGGAAGGGACATCAGCATGCTGCGACACCACTGCAATGCTCTGATATTTGGGCGAAAACCCTATGATAAAAATGGCTTCTACTATAGAATTTTTCTTCAAATACCAGTGTCACCTGGCTATTGCTGGCATGATGATGCCACTTCCTGTGTGATGGCAGTGACATTGCCTAGGTCTTCCTCTTTCTCCTGTTAAGTCCCCCTGCCTGCAGCTGGGGGCAAGAGCTTGGCAGTGGGCAACCCCCACCTCCATTAAGGGGTCTGGGCAACCCTACCCAGGCCCCATATGGAGGCTGGCATCCTGATTTACTCAACAGACATTCAGACTTAATATTCCTCACATTTTAAAATCTCAACAATTTATGTTTCCTATACACTGTCACCACAACTTGTCAAAACAGAACAAACTGCAGCACATCTAAAGTTGACTGTTATGAGTGGAAATATTGAAGACAGTCAAATGCCATTTTTCATTGTAAGTGGATCAATGAATGCTTGTTTTGGCATAGTTTTTCTTTTTAGATTAGTACTACTTGTAAGAAGAGACAAGGAGCTACCTGCCACAAAATAGTAACATTTTATTGATCTGTCTCACAATACCTGGAAATTCATATTAACTTTTTTCCCATGTCATGTATGATGTCATATGATGAGGCCATCTTGTGGGCTAATTGTTACTCCATATTACAAGGGACTCGGAGAGAACTCATTTTGGGGATGCCTTTGCTAGCACATTATGATCCCAGTAATGCGAACTTTCATTTTTAGTGAGCAGAATGAAATGCTGTTTGCGGTATTTATACTGTCTTGTGGCTACTGATATTTTAGAAAGTCTTAGAAAGAGGGCACCTTCCTCACACTTGAACACTGGTGTTAAAAAACACTTTCATTCCTTTGCAAAAATGGTTTAGTAATAGCCAATGCTTCCCCAGGGCCACTTGACATGGATCTTGCTGACATTGTCCTGCCATTGACTGAAAACACACTATCTCTCCTGACCTCTGCACTGTCACTCAGCAGCACCTTCTTGCCCATTACCTGCATGAATGTCTGGTAAAACTCTTTGGATGCAAAATAGTAAATGAATGGATCTATGCAGTTGTTGAGGCAGCTGAGCCCCAAGGTGAGTTTGTAAATGTGGTAGAAACTCTTGTCCATGTAGAGGCGGCAGATCATGTGAACAAGCAGTACAAAGTTGTTGGGGGCAAAGCAAGTGATGAAAACCAAGAGGACAATTACAGCCAAGTAGATTGACCGTGTCTTCTGCCCATTGCCGTATCTAGAAGATGCCTGAACAAGCTTCCGAATAATGCCAATGTAGCAAGCCACTGTCACTGTGAACGGGATCAGGAAGAAGAGAAAGAAGAGTGATAGGAGGAAAACTGCCCATGCCAGTCGACTAGGAAGCATGCTCCACTTGAGGACATCAAAGCAAGTTGTGATATTTAGTTCTTTCACTTTATAAGTCAGGTCTGTCTTTGCAAGTGGAAACAGGGCTAATAGTAGGGAAGCCCACATTACCAAGCAGCCTACTACTGCATATCTCTTTCTTCTCCATTTGATTAGCTTCATTGGGTACACCACTCCCAAGTAGCGCTCCAAGCTGATGCTGGTCATTGTAAGTATTGAGGAATACATGTTTGCATAAAACATCACCGTTACAGCACTACACAAGTTGTTGCTATACACCCAATTGTTCCCATTGAGATGATAGGCAATTTGTAAGGGAAGACAGCAAGCCAGTGCTAGATCTGTGATACTAAGGTTAATCATGAAGATGACGGAAGGTGTTTTGGGCTTGATGTGAAAGAAGAAAATCCAAATGGAGAAAACATTCCCAGGGATGCTGATTAAAACCACCAGTAAGTACAAAAGTGGCAATGTGCTCATGACAGTTGGGTTCCTAAGCATGGCCAGGGTTTCATTATCCAACTTGGAATGATTGTGGTCCATTGTGTGCAATCGTTGACTGTTTAAAGTTGGCAGGATTGTATCAAGAGCTTTAAGACTGCAACCTAGAAGTGGAAATAAATAGACAAGAGATGAATTAAAAATAATAAATGGAAATATGTATAGCAATTATGTCTACATTTCAGCTTTATTTGTGGATAAATTGATTCATTACCTTTTGATGACTTTGAAAACAACAGTGATATTACATCATCAATAATACTATCTTAACTGATCGAGAAACTAAACTGCTGTCTTGATAGCTCAATATTGTAATGAGCTCTGTGTGGGATTACCTTTAAAATGGTTCAGAAATTTCAACTGGTCCAAAATCTGATGGCCAGTCAGGGGCTGATTCCAAGAATTTTTATTTATTTATTTATTTATTTATTTATTTATTTATTTATTTATTTATTTATTTATTTATTCGGGATTTATATCCCGCCCTTCCCACAAGTGGCTCAGGGCGGCTTCCAACAATTAATCACGCATAAAATTTAAACAATTTTAAGTATAAAACAATTAGATACTTAAACATTTAAGACCTTAAAAACCAGTAATATTGCAATTTGATAAAAACAATGATATGATATGATCTTAGTTGTAGACCTGCCCTGGTTACCCATCTGTTTCTGAGCACAATTCAAAGTGCTGTTTCTTTCCTTTAAGCCTCTAAACAGCTTGGGAACGGGATACCTGAAGGACCAACTCCTCCCATGCTATCCAGCCTGCCAGTTATAATCTGCTTCTTAAGCCCTGGTCTCTATGCCCCCTGCCTTCAGAGGCAAGGCAAGTGTGTGTGTGACTTTTTAAAATGGCCTGCTTCTGGTCTGTTTTATGGCTATTTTTATCCAATGGCTTGATTGTAATAGATGGTTTAAGTAGTTATATTATTCTAATTGTAAGCTGTTTGAAGCAGAACTCTGAAGCAGCAGCATAGTAATATTCTAAATAAATAAAGTTTTTATAGTGCCTACTTGGATTGGTGACACTACACATAACTTTCCAAGTTGCGAAAAATATATCTATTATGGAGAACAGAAATGAACACTTAAAGTGCCATTCTAAACAGAGTCAACAGGTTCTGAAGAGTGTAACTCTGTGTAGGATGATGCTGTTTATTGCATACACAATATAGTGATTTACAAATCTGCTTTTCATTTTCTTCAGTCATATAGTTCATTTCAAATCCATTTATATATAAAAGCCAAAGCCAAGAAGCTCTTAAGGCCAAGACTGTAGGCAGACAATCATTTGTAAGAAAGCTGAAAATAGCATGAGCGAGCCATTGCTGTCCAAAATCTATATGCTTATTTTGATTAGTGCACAAAACAAATGAAAGCAAGAGGGTTATGGGATAGGGGAAAAATGAATTAATACAAATATGTAGTATGTTCTGCTATTACCACAATATTTTCCTTCACAACATCTCTTTAGTTTCTTCTATATAAATTGATGACAGCCATTCCTTGTTGAGACTTGGCATTTTGGTACAGTGATTAAGAGCGGAGGACTCTAATCTGGAAGAACTGGATTTGATTCCCCACTCCTCCACATGCAGCTGCTGGGTGATCTTGGATCAGTCACAGTTCTCAGAGCTGTTTTCTCAAGAGCAGTTCTCTCAGAGCTCTCTCAGCCCCACCTACCTCACAGGGTGTATGTTCTGGGGGAAGGAAGGGAAGGAGACTGTAAGCTCCTCTGAGACTTTGAGTGAAGGGCGGAGTATAAACCCAATCTCTTCTTAATTAACTATGGGAAATTTCAGTTGGAAATGACAAATCTGCATCATGTTAATAACAGAAATAAATGATAAATGCATGCCTATAAGAAAATATATATGTATAGAGAGGCTGTTGGAGTGAAATTAAAATATATATAACAAATACCAGGGAATGTAGGACCTAGGGCTCTGCAGTAGGCCATTATCCTGCCACCCTGAGTTGACTGGCTCATGTAATTGCAATCAGTGGCCTGCATGTTTACCCCTCTTTTTCCTCTTTTGATAAGTTTTGTAAGGATGTATAGCTTTAAAACCAACAAAATCTGTTTGATTAGCGATCACTGTGAGAAATAAAAAAATAATGCACTATACTTCCCACCAGAAACAATGTCTTCATTATACCAGCTTCAATCAATCAACATTTATTATGATCAGTAGATCAGTAAAACAAAAAGCACAGTTGACATATAAATGTAAAATTAATATACTGAAATTAAATTTGTAACCTTATTGTGCTGTAATTAATTATACATAAAAGTTATTTAAAAGTTTGTAACATCTACTTTCTTATGGAAAGAGTCTCTGAACATAATCTGGCCATTATAACAGCTTCAGTTCCCTCAATAACTATTGTCTGTCCCCAGTATATGACATCTGACAGTAACTGTGTCATCTTATTGTGGTTGGGAAAAGGACAAAAAAAATTAGCAGTTTTTAATTTCCCTCATGGTTTGTGTCAGACAAGTAGCCAAGGACTGCTTACTATCACTGTGGAGGCTCTCTCTGCCTACCATGTAATCACCAAAAAAAAGGTGAAATGTTGAGGGGAGAGCCAGTTTGGTGTAGTGGTTAAGTGTGCGGACTCTTATCTGGGAGAACCAGGTTTGATTCCCCACTCCTCCACTTGCACCTGCTAGCATGGCCTTGGGTCAGCCATAGCTCTGGCAGAGGTTGTCCTTGAAAGGGCAGCTGCTGTGAGAGCCCTCTCCAGCCCCACCCACCTCACAGGGTGTCTGTTGTGGGGGAGGAAGGTAAAGGAGATTGTGAGCCGCTCTGAGACTCTTCGGAGTGGAGGGCGGGATATAAATCTAATATCTTCTTCTTCTAACAGTGGAGGACACCATGTTCAACCATGACCCCTGGAAAAAGACACCCTCCCCCCATGTAAAGATCAAGTAGAGATGAGGGAAGAAATTCAGCAAGTCTTAATGGATCAGGTTACCTCTCTAGGAATACATAGCTACTCACTTTAACTCTTCACAAAAAAAAAAAGGAAATGGCTTCTTGTTACAGAGCACTTGCTATGGTTTCCAAATAAAGCAAAGGATTAAAATGCATGCTTAGAAGCAGGCAGGACTTATTCAAGCTCTCAGAGCATGGGGAGGTTTGTACACCTACTTTTCTACCTTTCTTAACTCTAGATGCAGGGAGAAGAAGACAGATGAAATGCACAGGTCTGTGCTTGTTTACTGAGAAGCAAGTTCCACCAGAATTTTTCATCCCAGGGGCAAAAGAAGCCTTTATTGGTCTCCTCTTATTAGTCCAGCTTTATTGGTTATATGTGATGTTCTTCAAACAGGAGAATTAACCAGGAATGAAGAAAATGTTTTATAAACATTTGTAAAGAACCCAAGAATGATCTGTAGATCAATTCATAGGGTGTAGGATTTGTCAGTAAAAGGAATTTAAAGTTAATGTTATTGTTACAGAATCATAGAATGGGGAAGAATCTGTTGAGTCATCTGGGGTAGGTGTAAGATTGGTTGCATGAGGCGCTGTTGTTGTGGGTTTGGGTACATGACAAAAGGCTTCCTTTTTGCATGTCTTCACATAACTGATTTTAAAATGCTAGTGATTATAGTCATATATAAGTAACGGTTGATAAAGAAAGTAGAACCACAGAGATTAAACTGAAGATGTCAAATAAAGACTTCTGTCTCATATATCTGATTTCTGATAACATCAGCACTGTTGCTGAGTAATCAAACTGGGAGGGGAACACAGTTCTGACATTAAATTATCTACCCCTATTGAAGAATGAGTTAGATTTTAGAACCGCTGTTTATCTCTTGGCCAAAGCACCATGCCATCAACTTGAGTCTTACATATGTTGATGTCATGAGTAGGAGCTTTTAGAAAGTGAATAATGAATATAAATCAAATAATATCACACAGGGCTTTTTTGGTAGGAAAAAGCCCAGCAGGAATTCATTTGCATATTAGGCCACACACCCTGATGTCACCATTGTTTCACACAGTGCTTTTTGTAGAAAAAGCCCAGCAGGAATTCATTTGCATATTAAGCCATACCTCCTGATGTTAAGCCAGCTGAAACTGCGTTCCTGTGCGTTCCTGCTCAAAAAAAGCCCTGATATCACAACATCTCAGCATATATATCAATATTGCACCCATACATTGACTGTGTGTGTAAAGTGCCATCAATCTGCAACTAAATTATGGCAACTCCAGCAAGGGGCTTCCAAGGCAAGGGAGCAACAGAGGTGGTCTGCCATTGCCTTCCTCTGCAGAGTCTTCCTTGGAAGGCTCCCTACCAAGTACCAACCTTGCTTAGTTTGCAAGTTCTGACAAGATCAGGCTATATCATTTTGCTTTCTCCCCATACCCTAGATGTATGTATGTAAACACACACACACTAAAATTTACACAGGGCAGCAATAAAATGGCCAGTGCCTTATGAATGCCCTGAAGGTTTTAGATTTCTTGAGTATAGAGTATGTAGTTAATTATACGCAGTGCTTACATACAGAGAGACAGATGCTCTTCAACTTTGTTCTCTGTGCTGCTCTGAAGAGCTACATGGCAAGACAATCAATTAATCACCACTACAAGGATGGTGCTTCTTGTACTGACTCAATTTGTTTTGTTTGTGCTACTTTTTGCAAGCTTGCCATACACATCTTATTATTTGAGGCTGCACAGTTGTTTCAAGCAACAGGCCAGTGAGTACGCTCACACAAGCAGATCTTGCTCACAACAGACTTGCCAGCTTGCTACTGGAAACAAAGACTGTGTGGCACTTTGACTCAAGAGGGAGTCCATCAGTCTGCTGTGAAGGTGTGCCTCTGTGCAGCCAGTTCTCTAGCAGAAGATGCTTACTTGGCAGGCAGCTCTTTATGAATAGTGCTACTTGCAAGTAGGTGCTCAAGCTTTACACTTCAAACAGCAAGCAATAAACTACTCTGAAGCAGAGAAGTGTCCAAGCTGTGAAACTGTAAGGGGAGCAGATGACAAGAAGAAACAGGGCTCTCATAGTACAAATACAGAAGAAACATTTGCTCTGATGCAGCTTGCTATTCAGGGTCAGAAAAGCAACAACTGTCAGGTTTTCTTATTCTCTACTTCATATAAGTGACATGGAAGAACTGTTTCTCTTTGCATCTGCTTACCATGAAACCACATTGCTCAAAATATCAGTCAGACCATATGAAGAATATTGTGGACAGTTAGTACATCTTCAATGTGGTTTTGACTTCCCCACAATAAACCAGATAAATGGGGTTCCAGACAGAGGCATCACTCAGACCAGGTGGAGATTTTACTAGCAACCTCTGGTATGTGTTCAGTTATACCCAAGGTACAGACAGACAGGAAGCTGATAAATGATGCATAACTTCCTTAAAAAATAATACATCTCAAATGTGGGTTCCTTGGTGGTACCACTCCCTAACATGTATTTCCCATAGAAGTTACTTTTTGTGCATTTTATGAGATTCTTTAATGACTGTACGGTTTTGAAACATGCTTGTGGAAGCAATCTGGGTGATGATTCTGGGCTTGTGAAGATAGAATCACGTCCTTTTATTCCTCCTTTAGAGAGCTGAGTGGGCACCGTACTAACATTGCTATAGGCCTGGGCTACAGCTGAATACTACTGAAGAGTAAAGGGGAAGTTGAGGCAGTAGAAAGAGGTAAGAATCCCAAGTCACCAGGAGAAGAAGGCAGGAGACACCTAAAGATAAAAGGTGAGGCAAAGCTAGTTTAGAGGCTGTCCCATTTCTCACACATGTTGTAAGAGACAGTCCATCTTTCCAGCCGAATTTCTGTTCATATGTCCTCTTTTTGGTGGGTACCTCCCTGGTCTATAATATATTTAATAAACGTTTTATAGCACTGCAACAGGAAATATTTCTAAATAGGAACTCACAAGACAATGTTTTGACTGCTGAGCATGTATTTAACTTCCTTTTTTATAGGTCAAATCATGTGCAAAGTGCCTGACATACCATTTTAAGAGCTAAATAATAAACATCTGCTAATAAACAAGAATGAAAATTTTGTTATTTTTGTCACGCAGTTGGTGGCAAAAAAGTTGTTACTGTCTCCATGTAAAAGGAGAGTAAAATCAGGGCAAGGGAGAACTTGCAAATGCTTTCTCCCCTTAAATACAATGCTGTGCCAGTTTGGGAGTGTAGGACTCTTGTCTAAGCAACCAGCCACATTGAAGATGTACTAATTGTCCACAATATTCTTCACATGGTGTAATGGTCAGAGTGTTAGAAAACAAGGTAGGAGACCCAGGTTTGAAACCCCAGTCTGCCATGGAAGCTCACTAGCTGACCATGGGCTAGTCACACTTTCTCTCAGCCTTGCCTAATGTATTTTATAAGGATTTTTGTTGTACGGGTAAAATGGAAGAGTAGACAGCAATGTTGTAAGCTGCTTTGGGTTCCCATTGAGGAGGAAAGTGGGATATAAGGGTGTGCAAAAAATAATAATTTTTCGGGTTTGGGTATATTGGATCAAAAATATTGATATTTCCAAATTCCAACTACTAGTATAGTATTATTAGGATTGGGGGGGGATTTCTGAATTTTTGGGGGTCCATTATTGCCTATGGGCAATGGCTAGGGGAAAGGTATAGTTGTTTTTCAGGGCTTCTGGGTGGCTGGGGGAGTTGTTTTTAGAGATATAGGCACCAAAATTACAGCAGACCTACTGGTGCCATGTCAGTTGGGCCAAGGGGGTCCAATTTTATGGGCCTCTGAATAGGTGCCCCCAGCTGTTCTCCATCATTTTCTACAGAAAGGGAGGGGAACCCTGCAAGCTGCTTCCCAGGCAAAAAGCCATGCCTGCAAGTAGCAATCACTGACAAACAGCAGCTTCACTAAATCATTGTAGAGCTCAGGAATCTCAGCAGAACCAGAAGCCAGTGTGCCAAACCAAACAGTAAGAAAATCAAACCACAGAATCTCTGCACTGTCTGCAGTTGAAAATGAAGGTGTGGGGCATTTTTTCAAGCCCAGCATTGCCAGTTGCAGCATACAGAATGCTAAGCAGAACCAGTGCCACTGTGGTGAAGCAAGCTTAAAGGACTGATCTCAAAGCACAGAATCACAAGAAACTCAAATAATTTATTTATTTATTTATTTATTTTTATTTATTTTTATTTGATCTGATTTATATCCCACCCTACCCCACCGAAGTGGGCTCAGGGTGGCTCACAGCATAAAAATTCTATCAATAACATTCAGAATTAAAATACAATAGTAATCTACATAGTTAAAACGTTAATATCGATACATCAGTCCATATCAGTGTGCTATCTATAGACTTCCTTCAGTATTTCGGTGCCAGTCAGTTATAAGCCAACCGGAAGAGGACTGTCTTACAGGCCCTGCGGAACTGTCCAATATCCCGCAGGGCCCTGACCTGTCCTTAAGAGGAGTTGCAAATAAGAGGAGGAGTTGCAAACCCAGCACAACCAGTTCAGTCTACAGAATGCCCAGCAGAACCAGTGCCATTACGGTAATGCAAGCAAAAGAGGACTAATTTCAAACCAGAGAATCCCTGCAGTACAAACAGTGTGGGATTTTCAACAAATCCAAGCAATGGGTGGATTTTACAAGGCCAGCAAAACCAGCAGAACCCAGTGCCATTGGCATTGCAAGCTTAAAAGGTCTGAACTCAAAGCACAGAATCATAACAAAGCCATGCTCTATGCAAGAAAATGGGAAGGGAACACAGCAAGTGGGGGGGGGGGACATCTTGAAACTGACAAGAGCCATGGGGAAGCCCACAAAAACCCAAGACACAGAAGCAAAAAAAGAAAAGGAAAAAAACCAGTCATCATAGCCTGTAATGCTAGCTCCTGATCTTCCTGGAAAATCCCAAATATATCCGGGATTTTTTGGGGGGGAATATATATATATTTGGTTTTCCAAGAAATCTCAGATATCTTTGGGATGCTGAAGTATACCGGAAAATACTGATAAGTTTTTTGGGGGGTATATTTTCATCTCCGGTTTATCCAAATGTATAAATTTATTAATTCAATAAACATAACTTGAATATTTAATTCATTATTTAAATAAACTTAGCTCTTATTATGCATAATTTAAACATGAGAGACATTAAACATTTTTTCTGATTTAGACTTCTCATTGGAAGTTAGCCATGATACCCAATTACTTACAAGGGATGACTGATAGGTGCCCTGCAGTGTGCATGTGACCCCTGAATAATATTCCAGTCCCCTTCCCAAGAGTTCAGAGAAGTTAACAAGCGGTCTACTTGATAGTAAGGTCACTTAGGGTGTTCCTGCATGTTACTTTTCACCAATAGTGGTATCAAGATCTCGTCACTTTCTAAGATAAGACATTTTATGCCGAATTGGAATAACTGAGTAAAATAAACATCTTTCAATTATTGCTTTAACACTTCAGTTTGTTACTTTGGTCTATGAAGTTTGGGTGACTGCAAAAAAAAGCAGCTCTGCAGATGTGGGTTTCAGTAGAACTGTTGCTGTTTTTAGCATTTGACATGGGGGGGGGACTACCAACAACTGGTGCAGCAGGTTATTATTTATTTCATTTATATCCCGCCCTCCCCCACCACGGCAGGCTCAGGGCGGCTAACAACATTCTACAATCATACAATAACAAGTAAAACCTTAAAATTACAATATAGAGCAATAAAACATTAAAATATTAACTTAAAACCAATCCAATAATACAGTTGTGATGCGGTATAGATCTTTAGACCGCATTGGCGGACCCTTGGTTACCGTTTTTCCTAGCAGTCCGAGTATGCTAATTTAAAAAGGGTGGTCTTGCAGGCCCTGCGGAACTGTTCAAGGTTCCGCAGGGCCCGCACCTCCTCTGGGAGTCGGTTCCACAGGGTAGGGGCCGCGATCGAAAAGGCCCGTGCTCTGGTACTCTGATATTTAATTTCCTTCGGCCCAGGGACAGTCATTAGGTTTTTCCCGGTTGACCTCAGTGCTCTCTGGGGTTCGTATGGGGAAAGACGGTCCCTCAGGTAGACAGGTCCTCGGCCATATAAGGCTTTAAAGGTAACGACCAACACTTTGTACTGGACCCGGTATATAATCGGCAGCCAGTGCAGTCCACGTAGCCCCGGCTGTATATGTTCCCGTTTTGGGAGTCCCAACAACAGCCTGGCCGCCACGTTCTGCACTAGCTGCAATCTCCGGGTCCGGCACAGAGGTAGCCCCAAGTAGAGGGCATTACAGTAGTCTAGTCTTGAGGTGACCGTTGCGTGGATCACTGTTGCGAGGTCCCGGCGCTCAAGGAAAGGGGCCAGCTGCCTTGCCCGCTTCAGATGGAGGAATGCTGACTTGGCAGTGGCTGCTATCTGGGCCTCCATCGATAGTGAAGGCTCCAGTAAAACACCCAGACTCTTTACCTGGCGCGCTGCTTTCAATGGCGCACCATCAAAGGTCGGGAGAGCTATTTCCCTTCCCAGAGCGCCGCGACCCATGCATAGGACCTCTGTCTTCGCTGGATTCAACTTCAGCCCACTCAGCCTGAGCCATGTCGCAACAGCCTGTAATGCCCGGTCGAGGTTCCCTGGGGCGGAGTCGGGCCAGCCATCCATTAGTAGATAGAGCTGGGTGTCATCTGCATATTGATGGCAACCCAGCCCAAACCGCCGGGCAATCTGGGCAAGGGGGCGCATATAGATGTTAAACAACATCGGGGAGAGAACTGCTCCCTGAGGCACCCCACAATCCAGTGTGCGCCTCCGGGACCGCTCGCTCCCGATAGCCACCCTCTGTCCCCGACCTAGGAGAAAGGAGGAAAGCCACTGCAAGGCCGACCCCTCAACCCCAATGTCGGCGAGGCGGCGCGTCAGTAACCGATGGTCGACTGTATCAAATGCAGCCTTTAGCATGCATTGGTCTGGAATTGGATACATTGTTCATTGTACCAGATTATCATTAAAATGCAAAGTTTAGGAGTCATTTTACTGTAGAAATTGCACAGAAAGTTTCCTTATGCAACTTACTGACGTTCGCTTCTGGCAACACCAAATAGAAAATGAACGTCATTTATGAAGTTCCTTCTAGAATAGTGTAAATAAGACCCAAACTATATGTTACATTTTGCATGTGATTGCCATGGAGCCTGCCTTCCCATGGAAGCAGTGAATTCCCGGTGGCAACTCAGTTTAGAAGTGCCAAAGTGCCATATTTGGGTTGGGACCACATCACAGTGGAAGAAGGGACTCTTGCGTTACTCCACAGCTGTTTTCCTGACATTAAATGGTCTCAGCAGGGTATTATTTGCCCCAGCAGGGGGCTTCACATACACTGAATACCTGCACATGCAGAGCCCCAACTGGGCAAATAATGCCACCCTGGAACCATTTGGAGTTAGGAAAATGGTATGGGGGGGGCAGGAGCCCTTTCTCCCACTCCATATCACAGTTCCAACCAAAATCTGGCACAGGAAACTCACAGCTGGCATCCTGCTATCAGATGGTACAAAAGTACCAATTACTTTTTATACCAGGACAGTGACCTCAACTGAAAGAAACTGCGCTCAAATTTATAAAAAGGCATTAGCTATTGTGGCAGGAGTCTGCGTTGTTGTTGTTTTTAAATCATAATTATGTATATGGTCATCCTTTTGCAATCTGAACAGACCGTGAACCACTAATTGGAATTTTCACTGAAGACAAATCAATGACTTCCATTTTATCTCCTCCTATGCAGTGTTGGAGTGTTATGCTGAACAGGCCAGGAAAAGAAATTGCAAACATGAGTGCCTTAAGCTGTCTACTTCTGCAGATACCTGATTGTGCTATTGTTTCACCAATGGAAGTCTTATGCTGGAATTCATGCCAAAGCCCCCTCTTCAGGCTGCATTGATTGCTAGAATGACAACAAGCTATCCCATCTTGACATGTGTTCTCAACTGGGTATAAAATCATAGAGTTGGAAGGGACCTCCAGGGTCATCTAATCCAACCACCTGCACAATGCAGGAAATTCACAAATACCTCTCCTCACACCCCCAGTGACACCTGCTCCATACCCAAAAGATGGCAAACAAACAAAATACCTCCAGGATCCCTGGCCAAATTGGTCTGTAGAAAAATTGCTGCCTGATCCCAAAGTGGTGATCAGCATTTCCTTGGGTGTGTAAGAAAGGGTCACAAGAACAAGCACTGATGCAACCCTTCCTGACCTCCTTCTCATGATCTGCCTAAATCCACAGCATCAGCATTGTTGTCAGATGGCCATCTAGCCATCTGGTACGGAGGGGCTGGCCCACAGAAAAACTGGATGAAGTATTCAGGCAATTTTCATTCCATTAGTATAAACTGCCAGCTCATAAGGATTGTTTATTATGGGGAAATAGGATAGTCATTCCAGAAGAAGGACACCAAGTCACACTTAAGAGAGCCAGTTTGGTGTAGTGGTTAAGTGTGCGGACTCTTATCTGGGAGAACCAGGTTTGATTCCCCACTCCTCCACTTGCACCTGCTGAAATGGCCTTGGGTCAGCCATAGCTCTGGCAGAGGTCCTTGAAAGGGCAACTGCTGTGAGAGCCCTCTCCAGCCCCACCCACCTCACAGGGTGTCTGTTGTGGGGGAGGAAGGTAAAGGAGATTGTGAGCCGCTCTGAGACTCTTCGGAGTGGAGGGTGGGATATAAATCCAATATCTTCTTCTTCTACATGCAGCACACCCTGGTATGGTGCAAATGAAGGCACTAGCTAGTTATGTGTGGTGACCTGGACTAGTGTTGAAAGGGTCATGAGTGAATGCAACACAGATTTCTCATGGCAGTTGTTTCCCAGCTTTTTGTGTGCAGTGATTTACCACATACGTTGAGAGATCTGGTTTTCTTTCTACCACCATTGTTAAGATCCTGTGATGTTATTCAGAAAATGGCTTGATCTGCATGTCATACAATCACAGATGCAAACCACTTTCAGTGTAGATAGAAGCAGTCACCACGTGGAAAGATTTAAAGCAGCCTTCATGGGCTTGCTCTGTTGATGCCAGTTCTTAAATGCTGGTGTTGCAAAAGTCAAGTTTCAAACAGAAGGAGGAAGTGGTTGAAATTATTTGCATCAAAGAGTAGAGCAAATGGCAGGATGCATTGCTAAAGCTTACAGTGCATAGTAGGAGTCAAGTAGGGGAAACTTGGAAGTAACATTCAGATCCTGCCGAAGTAATATATAAACGTGTAAAATAAACATTATAGTAAAAGGTAGAAGCAACAACAACTGCAACATCTTACCGATATGCCATTCATTTTATTTCAGAAACAAATTCTATTGTATTATTCTAAGTGCACATAGGATTACAACAATTCTAAGCATATTTTCGAAGCAAATCCTGTTGAGGCTGGCCACCAGTGGCAGGTGAGGGTAGGGTTGCCAGATCCAGGAAAGGAAATTCCTGGAGATTCAGGGATGGAGCCAGGGTGAGGACAGGGACCTCAGTGGGGTGCAGTGCCATATATTCCCCTTCTAAAACATCCGTTTTCTCCAGAGGAGCTTACCCTTGCAGTCTGGAGATGAACTGTAATTCTGAGGGATCCCCAGGTCCCAACTGGAGGCTGGCATCCCTAGAATTCAACTGGATTTCTCTCACAGTGATCGGAGGGTTTCCTAGAACATCCAAACATCTCATGAAACTGATAGCACATCCACATGATACCAACAAGGTGAAGTTGCACGTCTAATTACAAAGAATGACAGTAATGGTTAAACATGTATATAAACCAAAAGACAACACATTTCAGCCCAAAGGGCTTTCTTCAGTGGTCAAAATTTTATCAACACACACATAAAACCATAATGGTACCAATATAAAATATATCAATATATCATTATAAAATATATCAATATTTCAATATAAAATATATCAATGTATCAGTGCATCAATGTAAAATATTCTTCATATACTGAGGAACCCTCCCCCATCAGAAATGATCACTAAGAGCCATATGGCCCAAGACAGAATGGTGGGTCCACCGACCATTTCTGATATGGTCTGGAGAAGAGGTCCATCAGTGGCTATTAGCCACATTGTGTGTGTGTATATATATATATATATATATTTGGCCACTGTGTGACACAGAATGTTGGACTGGATGGGCCATTGGCCTGATCTAACATGGCTTCTCTTATGTTCTTATGTTCTTATGTTCTTATGAGGGAGGGCTCCTCAGTACATGCAGCATTGATATGCAAGCATTGTTAGGAGCTTCACTTTTTTTGTGACTCATACACATCCTGCCAAGCTTGAAAAAGATATTTTATATTAATACAGTTATGTTTTGTGTGTAAGTTGATAAAATTTTGAAGAAGGCCCTTTGCGTCAAAAAACGTTGGGTCTTTTGGTTAATATACATATGTAACAATTACTTCATTCTTTGCTATTCGACAAGCATCTTCACCTTCTTGCTGTATATCATGATCTAAGTTTTTAATGATATCCCACTGCCATTTTTAATGCTATGATTCTGTGCACTGTGTAAGAAATATTTGCATTCCTGACTTGTTCTCTAGTAATTTTCCCAGGAATCTATGGTCTTTACCATAGAGATTGGAGCAATTTCTAGAGCATCACAGAGGATATGACATGTCATGACCCCTGATGAAAAGGAGCTGGAAGGGTTAAACATGTATATAAATAGACCTGGAAGAGTTGCCAGTTAACAGACCTGGAAGAGTTGCCAGCCAGTTCCTCAGCTGAACAAACAGCAGCTGGCCCATCAATCACTCGCCAGGCACCAGTGTCAGCTGTTGACGATCAATCTCCTCCAAGCTCTCCTCCTCCCATCTCAAGGGTTTGAAGCAGGCTCCGGAAAGAACTTTCAAAGCGAAGACATGAGGCACGCCGATGCTTCAGATCTCTTAGCCCTGAGTTCTAGCAGAGTCACTGCCACCCAGAGAGCAGGCTGATTGAGACTCCCATATAGCTCCCACTCAGGACCTGGTAACCTTGTGGAAGCAACAAGTCTATTCTCTGGCTTGCAGCCATGCTCCTTCGTGATTTTAACCTGCTTGATTTCCTTGGCACCCTGACCTTTTGGCTTTTGGACATTGACTTCTGATTCCGGTTTGTGATTCTGCATTGGTGACTTGGCTCCTGCTTGACTTCATGGACTTTGACCTTGGACTGGCTTTGGACTCCCGCCTGCCTGCATCCTGAGAACGTGACATGACATCACATTCCCTGAAACTTTGCACTCTGCAGGCACTGTCCCCCAAATCTCCCAGTATTCACTGATGAAAAGCTGTCAACCCTTAGTTCACAACAGACAGATGCCACCACCCAAAATCCCTCTGGTCGCTGCCTACCTTGCCTCTGCAGGTGTGAATACAGATAGCAGGGCATGGCAGACTAATATAAACTGATTTCCAAGGCTTTCCCTAGTTCTGCATGCAGCTCCTCAAAAGAGGAGCTGACCATGGTTTCCATAGTGCCCAAAGCTGTATGCACTCTAGAAGCTCCCAGGGAAGACCTCATGCTCCTGTTCCAGCAGATAAAGAAACCCTGGGTGTATCTGATTGCATCCGATAAAGAGAGCTGTGTTTCTTGAAATGTATGCTAGAATAAAATTTGTTAGTCTTAAAGGTGCTATTTGCAGCAACAGACTAACATGGCTAACTCCACTGGATCTGAGTGGATATATCCACCTTCCACACCTCCAGAGCCTTCCCTAGGACCCCAGGAAAGGAGGATGAGAACCTAAGCCTGGACCAGGCAGAAGACGACACACTTAGCAGTTGGGGCCTCCCACACTCCAGCCTCTCAGGAGCAAGGTGTTTACAGAATCAAGGGCCTAGCCCTTGCTACAGAAATGGGTGCAACCCTCATTTCCCTATATATTTCTGCATTTGAGTCCCACCTTTTGCTAGTTCAGCATCTTCTTTTAACCAGCTTGTGCTTTAGCCTAGAAAGCAGCTGACTGCTTCAGATTTCTAGGGCCTGCCTGCTTGCCTGTTGTGGAAATCTCTAGTCCCATGTTCAGCTCCTGCCTTGACTCTCAGATCCTGCCCTGCTTGTTTCTCAGCTACTTGCTTGCTTGTGCTACTTGAACTTTGCTACCAACTTTCCAGAATGGGATACTGATGGACTGGACAGTATGGGAAGAGAGAATTAAACCACAGTGCAAGTCCAAAGGATTCATTGATTGGATGAAGACATAAAGGTGCCTGGAATGTTGTTATAAATAGATTCACTACAATAAAATCCAGAGATTGGACTACCCTCTGATTAAGAATGTGATAATTTTTGAAATATTTTAAAATAGATCACTGTCCCCCCCCCCCCCCCAAACATATCTACCTGACTTTCAGTATAGTGGTGGTTTTATCACAAAGTAAGATGAAGCAACTGCCTCAGGGAGCATATACTATCATGGATTAGGAAGTGGAGGAAGTGGAATAGCCATGGGTAAATCAGCAGGAGTACTGTCCATCTTGTTTTCACCAAACAGAGAAAATTATGAGTCTGGCCCCAGTGAGCCAACCAGAAGATCCATAATTTTAATTTTTACATTATAAGTTTTACGCATGTATTAGTCCTTGCAAAAACAACATGCAGGTAACACAGGGGGGTTTTATTTAAACCTTAAACATTGTCAGTGTAAAATGTTTTAGAAACAATTTATGCATTACCTGGAGTTCAGTTTTTTCACACAGGACTGAGTACATGACCATCCTCACAGATGCTCACCTAGATCTCAGCTGTAGCATCTTCTGATGTGTTTTCTGATGCTGCAAATCAAACATTAGATTGTGAAGACTGCTGCAGATGAGGTCCATGAACAAGCAGCTGATGCATAGACACTGCTAGTATCAATAAACCAGTCCAATGAGTTAAAGGGTCCCAGAGTAACATACGAATCAACCTTCAAGGAAGCACTTTCTACAGTCCATTTGTGTGTGCAGCTCCTATTTATTTCTATTCAGATGGTAAGCAGATGCTCCCCATCAGATTTATTTATTTAAATCTTTGCACCTCACCTTTCTTTCACACTGGGGATTCAAAGTAGCTTATGTATAAAATGAGCCAACTTAAACCAAGATCTGCCTTAACACACTTCTCAAGCAGTCAATAAGCTATAAAATGGGCTTGGGCTGGTGCTGGTTCTGTCACCATGGCTCCCACAGGGCCACAGGCTCACAATCAAGGACCAAGAGCTCTTGAACTCATGCCTCTGGCAAGACGAGGGAGGGGCAGATGATCAGCCACAGTTCAGTATACTCAGATGTTCCTGAGCCCCTCCCCCGCAACCTCTTGGTAGTTTCTAACACTACAGTTAAAATCTAAACACACTTCTCCCCCTCCTGTTAATGACATGTAAACAGGACTTTTTTTTTTTTTAGCAGGAATGCAGTTCCAGCTGGCTTCATGTCAGGGGTGTGGCCTGCTGGGCTTTTTCTACAAAAACAGTCCTGTGTGAAACAACCGTGATGTCAGGGGATGTGACCTAATATGCAAATGTGTTTCTGCTGGGCTTTTTTTTTTACAAAAGAGGCCTTGCATGTAAGCAACAGTCCAGGATTACATACTGATATGCCCTGCACAGAACACAAATGAATATTTCTCAATAAGGACACAAACTGGCCAAGACAATCTTTAGATTTTTAGCATGGATGAGAAATACCAGTGATAAGTACAGCTGCTGATCTCCCAGGATTACAATTGATCTTCAAACTACTGAGATCAATTCCCCTGGAGAAAGTGGTATTTTTGGAGGATGGACTTAATGGCATTATATCCCACTGAAGTTCCTCCCTTACCCAAATTCCATCCTCCCTAGTGTCCACCTCCAAGTCCTCAGAAATTTCCTAACCCAGATTTGGCAACTCTATTAGGTTTGGACATCAGTAATATATATTCCTCCACCCACTGTGCACAAATAGTGCAATATTCACCATCCTCATATGCATGATGCAAGAAGCATGATCCTGAAATCTGTTTTTGTTGTGGTTTGATTTATCGTAGCTAAATTGTCGGCTCTGCCCTTTCCAGTAAACCTCTCCCTCAGAGTTAAATATTACAAAAGTCTATTGAACTTGCATGTGTGGCTCTCAGGCACTTTGGATGAAAAGCTCTTGCCCCACTTCTCCCTGCCAGTGCTGACCAAGTGCCCTTACCTAACGTTGGTATGCAGCAACCCTTGCTGATGCAGAGGGGGTGGGTGGGTTTTGGCGACAATGCAAGGGTTAGGTTGCATAGTTATGCTAGAGGTGAGATCCTTCAGCCAACCTCTGGTGAAACATTCCTTGGGGGAACTATCCAAACACCTCTTCTTTTTTTCAATGCTTGGCTAATGGGGTCAATTGAGATTGGGGAAACGGGAAGAAGCATTAAGCGCCACCTCTCTTTGTGTCACTGCTGCAAGCAATATGGGAGCCCCGCATGCCTGTTTTTAACTTGAAAAGTGTTCAGAGTTCCTGTCACTGATTTCCTGTGTTATCTCTGTTTCAGTTGTAAATGAGCACAGCTATGGGTGGTGGTGGGGAGGGGGTGCATGCTGGATTCATGCCAACTGCCTGCTGCTGAATCACTGCACAACTACCATGCACTTATAAACACCAGAGTAAGCATGCTTGAAAAGAAGAAAACATAAAATTGGGGGAGATGTACCAATGAAGATGAGAATGTTTTATTTGTTTCAGCTATTTATACCCCACCTCACCCCAACCCAAAGGGTCTGAGTGCAGCTTGCAAACATAAACAAATCCAGATCAAAAACCAGTAAAACAATAGTAACACTGTGGGGGGGGGGGAAGTCATAAAACATCATAATCCCATAACCTCAAGAAGCAGAAAAGTTAGAAGTGGCTTTTAGAAAAGCACTATTCACAAGATAATAAAAGCAGAATCAAATGTAAATATCTTGACAAAGCTATAGGTAGAGATGGGAGAGAAGGCAGTATGGTATAGCTCAGTCTCATCAGATCTCAGAAGCTAGGCAAGGTCAGTACTTGCATGGGAGACCACTAAGGAAGGCCCTGTGGGGGAAGGCAATGGCAAGCCAGCTCTGCTTCTCACTTGCCTTAAAAACTCCTTGCTGGGGTTGCCATAAATCAGCTGCAACTTGATGGCACATAAGTATGTATAACTAGGGCCAGAAATAGAGATGTGTGCGTGGTGTTCTATTTGATACATACATGTGCACACACAGGTGCAGAGTCAGCAAGTAAAGATCTTAAAATTGTAAGGCATAGAAACCTAGATTACATATAAGAGAGGGAAGAACCAAGTATCCAAATTAAGTAAATACAAGCCAGGGCAAATAACTGTGCCTTCACTTGGTTCCAAGACTTAACACATAGCACCAAGCAATCCATTAAGGTGAGGGCTATCACTGCAAAGGCAGGCTCCAGCTTTCCTCCCTGATTTTTCTTCTGGTTCATCTTTAGCTCTGCTTGAGTCTATATTTGTAGCTCTCTACAGCTGCAATGATAACAATCCACCCTCAAACATTTGAACTTTCTCTTGAGATATATTGTGTATATATTTCAAATTGCAGCATCCTCTACAACGTATCTGTAAAACTGCACATGTAACTTTTTCCTCTGCAAGAATATACCTGCCAGGACTCTCTCTCTCTCTCTCCCCTTTATCATTACATTATTTTAATCCCAGCCTTCTCTCAGAGAATCGAGGGTGTATCTTTCATCTTATGTTTTACCCTCACAGTAGCCTGTGAGGAAAAGCAGGCTAAAAAATGTTACATGGGCCATGGTCAGCCCAGAGACTTCAAGACTAAGCAAGTATTTTAACCACTATCTCTCTAGTCTCACATGCTGACCATTACATGACATTGGCTTAGCTACAGTAGACTTGATGGGGAAAATAAAACTAGTGCTATAGTTTGAGATCCTGTGCATTGACTGTAGATGATGATGAATGAATGAATGGACGTCATAAAAATATTTTGGATTGTTTTAAAAATCCACAAATCCCATTGAACCAAAGGTGACTGCGGCTAAAAAAAAATGAGTTCAAGTTAGGATTAAAGTGAGTTGAGCAGAAAATATATGTGGACATTAGCTATTGTGCACATTCACTGGACATCATGGAGAATGTGCACATTGACCGTGAGAAGCTAATCCTCCCCCATCTCCAGATTATCCAGTTTTAGGTTGTTCTGCATATAAATGGCATGTGCTATAGAATAATAACAAGCATAGTAAGGGAAATTATCAATGAATAAGCATCAAAAGAGTGCAAGGATATGATATAAAGATTTGGAAGCCAGACAAAATAAAAGAAGCCTTCTAGTACCTGAACATTGCATTGGATCAATAATTGTTCAATTTTTTTTAACTTTTCGCAGTGTGAACTGGAGATGTTGTAAAAGTTTTACTGAGGGTAAAGAAAATAAGCACACTTTGTTTTCATGCCCTGTGGTTAGGTGGGGTGAAAAGATCACCTACCAAACCAGCAGCCATTTGGCTTCTGCTTTTATAGTGAGTAGAGACTGAAAATGTTGTATTAAAAATAAGGATATATGATTATTTTTCTTGCAGTATTTTTAGCTTTTTTAAAATTGCAGGCTATTGTTCTTTGATGTTTTCAGTAATGCATTGGATTACTCACCTTGAATACCAGTTTTCTAGGATAAAAGCTGGCCTATAATTTTTTTAGATAAATAAATATATGTTAAGTAAATAATATCAACATCTTCTTACTCTCTGACACATCTAGATCATGTTAATCGTCATATCAACTATCTCTCAATTATATAAACTTTTAGTAAATAATTTGTATGCCATTTAACTAAAACGTGACTTCACTTTCATATATATCATTCTACATAGTTTAACTCAGAAAATAACTAGAATCTGAGCTGAATTAAGCTTTAGTAACAGTTGTAGCTCCTTAATAAAATGCCTCCTTTCCCCCATGTCCTGCCATTCTTTAAACAGTGGTAGCTAGCAGTTATGACTACTCTGTGCTAATCATTTTGAATGCTTCAGCTATCAGTGGTGCTAATCTAGATCAGAAAGGCCAATAACATTCATTGCAGCAAAACTTAGAATCATTAACAAATGAACATGAGGTGTTACCCATATTTCATATATTAAAAATATAATTCTTACCAAAGATGAAAAAGAAGCAATGAATCAATACCTCTGATGTGTAACTCATTGCATGCAAATGCTGCACGAGATGGGAGATGTTTTGGTAGAACTCTGCATATCAGGAAATGACCATCTATCTATTTTGCAACTGTTAACTGTTTCTTTACTTGGGTGATGATAGCTCCCCACAAGATTTGGTGTCAGACAGGACTCTCTCTACAGTGTCTGTCCACAAATTACAAGATATTGATTATCAGATGGGCATCAGTGTACTTAATGAAATTGCATAGAACAAAGAAGGAGGCAGACAGGTGCATGTGCTTTCTACACACATATTTTTATTGGATTATTTTACAGTTTTAATTGCTGTTTTTAATTATCAAATGCTTTCATAGTTTCAGATTCACCATCCTGGGGACACTAATCTGGTGGGAAAGTAGCATTAAAATGTTTTGAATAAAAATAAATAAATAAATAATGTTGTGCTGGCTTCCCCATACATTACTAGGAACACATTCTTTGGAGATGCATTTGTACACACAATGGAAGTCATGACATACAACTCGTACCCAAAAGCCCTAATATCACATTGGAGAGAAGAATATTAACTGGAGAGGAATATGGAATAGATAAATTTTGAATAGAGAAAGCAACCCTATTTTGACTGGTGTCTGTGCATGAAGAAAGCGGAGACTGGTCACTAAGAAAGATGGGGTTTGTATATCATTTGTGAAATTCAGTTAGGAACTTGGTAGAAGACAGCCATGGAAAGTTCAGCTATTACTGTTCCCTGGCTTTGTTAAATCTTGACTCCACAGTGATGGTGTATATATAATACATGCATAACTAGAAGAAGGCATTAATCATTTCTCAGAATGGGGTTAGCTATAGTTTATACTATATTTATTTATGTATTTATGTTGGCTTATATTCCACTCTTTCCCATGGGCAGGCTAAGAGCGGATAACAACATAGGTTAAAACAGTTAAAAACTTACAAATTAAAACCATATAACAGTACAATAAAACCAAAATAATAATATTCAGTAGGGGTGGCCAACGGTAGCTCTCCAGATGTTTTTTGCCTACAACTCCCATCAGCCCCTACCAGCATGGCCAATGGCTGGGGCTGATGGAAGTTGTAGGCAAAAAACATCTGGAGAGCTACCGTTGGCCACTCCTGATATACAGCATAGGTGGCAATTTCCATTGGGCACATTCTATAGTTCAATATAGCTAGGCCAAGGAATATAAAATAAAATGATAACAATAAGGTAGCATCACAGCAAGGGAGGCCAAGCAGATGGAATAAGGATGCCTGCTGCCTCAACCAAAGGCCCGGCAGAATAGCTCCATCTTGCAGGCCCTACGACGACAACAACAACAACAAAATTTTATTTGTATCCCGTCCTCCCCGCCGGAGCAGGCTCAGGGCGGCTAACAACATAATTCAGGTTTAAATTATACAGTAGATAAAATTACGTTTAAACATCATAAACATTTTAATTAAAAATCTGCTTAAGTTTTAAAATTAAATTAAGTTAAATTAGTAAAAGTGCTAATTCTATGTTTACTTTTTATGATGGCAGTTTCCTTAGCAATTTCCATTTTCATCAGCGAAAGCCAGTCGGAAGAGGAAGGTCTTGCAGGCCCTGCGGAACTGTTCAAGGTCCCGCAGGGCCCGCATTTCCTCTGGAAGTTGGTTCCATAGGCTCAGAGCTATGGAGGAGAAGGCCCGGTTACGGGTACATTGCAGCTTCACCTCTCTCGGTCCGGGAATAGTCAACAAGTTTTTCCCGGCTGACCTCAGTGCTCTCTGGGGTTCATATGGGGAGAGACGGTCCCTAAGGTAGACAGGTCCTCGACCATATAGGGCTTTAAAGGTAATAACCAGCACTTTGTAACGAACCCGGTATATAACTGGCAGCCAGTGCAGTTCGCGCAGCCCAGGCTGTATGTGCTCCCATTTAGGAAGCCCCAGCAACAGTCTGGCCGCTGCATTCTGCACCAGCTGCAGCTTCCGGGTTCGGTACAGAGGCAGCCCCATGTAGAGGGCATTACAGTAATCCAGTCTCGAGGTGACCATTGCATGAAGCACCATTGCCAGATCTTGGCGCTCTAGGAAGGGAGCCAACTGCTTTGCCTGCCTTAGATGGAAAAAGGCTGACTTGGCAGTGGCTGCAATCTGGGCCTCCATTGATAGTGCAGGCTCCGGTAAAACTCCCAGGCTCCTAACCCGGTGCGCCGCTTTCAGCGGCCCCCCTGTCAAAGACAGGGAAAGGTATTTCCCCTCCCCGAGCGCCCCGACCTAGACAAAGGACTTCTGTCTTCGCTGGATTTAGCTTCAGCCCGCTCCTCCTCAACCAAGTTGCCAAATTCTGCAGGGCCCGGTCTAAATTCTCTGGGACGCAGTCAGGCCGGCCGTCCATTAGCAGATAGAGTTGGGTGTCATCTGCATATTGATGGCACTCAAGTCCATGTCTCCTGGCAATCTGGGCAAGGGGGCGCATATAGATATTAAATAACATTGGTGAGAGAACTGCCCCCTGAGGCACTCCACAGTCCAGTGTGCGCCTCTGGGACCGCTCTCCCCCAATTGCCACCCTTTGTCCCCGATCCTCGAGAAAGGAGGAGAGCCATTGCAAGGCAGACCCCCTCACCCCTACATCGGCGAGGCGGCGGGTCAGTAGCCGATGGTCGACCGTGTCGAACGCAGCCGACAGGTCCAACAACATCAGCACCGCCACACCGCCCCGATCTAGATGCCGTTGGAGATCATCTACCAGGGCGACCAGTACTGTCTCCGTCCCATAACCCGGGCGAAAGCCGGACTGGCAAGGGTCTAGGCTTGGAAATGGTAATACATCAGATAGGGCCAGGATCTCTATGGGGAACTGATTCCACCAGGCCGGGACCAAGGCAAAAAAGGTCCTGGCGGTCAAGGCAATTTGGATGTCCTTTGGGCCAGAGATGGATAGAAAATGTTGCGAAGCAGATCGTAACAATCTCCAGGGTGCCTATGGGGAAAGGCGGTTCTGCAGGTATGTAGGTCCCAGGCTGTGTAAGGCTTTAAATGTCAAAACCAGAATCTTGAAACCAGATCCGGTACTCAACTAGTAGCCAATGCAATTGGTACAGTGCAGGCCAAATGCTTGCCCAGCTGTGCTGCAACATTTTGCACCAGCTAGAGTTTCTGGATCAGCCCCAAGAGCATGCCTGCATAGAGTGAGTTACAGTAATCCTATCTGGAAGTAACTGCTGCATGGATCGCTGTAGCTAAATCCTGGGGAGATAGATAGGGTACTAGCTGTCTGATCTGCCAAAGACAGTAGAAGGCAGGTCAAGCAACTGCTGTGACATGGGCCTCCATAGAAAGTGAGGCATCCAGTATCACTCCCAGGCTCTTCACTTTCTGAGCTGGCACAAGAGATGCACCATCCAGGGTTGGGAGCCAAATGCCCGAATCTAATCTCCCTTGGCTCAAGTACAGGACCTCCATTTTATCTGGATTAAGCTTCAGCTGACTTTGCTACAACCATCCAGGCATGGCTTCTAAAGCCCTGGTCAGATGATCTGAGGCATATACACTCACAAAGCAGCCAAATAAACACAGCACACACACACACACTTTTGTGATCTTACTGGGGCAATTGACTCACTGGAGCTGCTAAATGTAACCCTCTGCTGTATTTCAATCAACCTTTTCAGACTAACAGGAACACAAAAGAAGAGCAGCCTAAGGGATAGAGTTTTCCTCCAAGTAAACAGAGGGACTCTGCTGCTTCTCATCCTTTCTCCTGAGGAAGACCCAGGAGCCTCAGCCAATTGAGAGATGGCTTTCTGTGGCAGTTTCCCTCCTCCCTCTGTCTGCCAATCAAGGGAAGGCTTTATTTCTCTCCTCTGTGAAACAGTGCTTCAATCCTCAGTAAATGGAATACAACAGACCTTGATTGATGGTTTGACAGGCCAAAGGTTGATGCAGCACAGTCCCAACCAATCAGGGTGCTCCATTTTGCCACCACAAAAAGGCTTTTATTATATAAAGGATGCTTTAATTATACATTGCAGTTTATTCTTCTTGTAACTCGCCTTAAACCTGCCTTGGTGGGATAGCGAGATAGAAATCCCAATAAATAAATAAATAAATGTTCCTGGCCACTGTCCATTCATGCAGCCCACTAGTGCAATGTGAGAGAGCCAGGAGTGAACTATGTTCCAAGATGTCATTGTGGAATTTCTAATAGCTAATGAGGGTCAATGTCACTTAGCATTATAGCAATTATTTATTTAATTGTATTTACTGTGTAAATAGTCAGCCTTGCTCACTGAGACTTAAGACATATGCAGTGTTAAGATAATACAATTAAATATTATATAACATCCAACAAATAATGCAATGGGACTGAGATCACAGAACTTAAAAACAATACAAAAACCTATCAGAGTAATATGATACTTTGTAAACAGTGCAAAGATAGAACTACAAAATTAGAAAACAATGTAGTAATAAGAAAGATGAAATATTCAATAAACAGTGGAATAAACAACAATCCTGTTCTCTTTATAAAAGCACTCCCCATTCCATTTTACTACAGCTTTTTAGAAATGGCCTCCTGCACAATTCTATTTTACACAGTTTGTGGACTGACAGAAGGGTGTCAGTGACTGACTGACTGACTTCCTGACTGGGATGAGCTTGAACACTCCCCCCCCCCCCAAAGTATGCTTTGGGGTTTGGAGCAGCTCCCAAACTGACCCCAAAGGGCCCCACACAAACCAAACCAGTCCAGTGAGTTCAGTGGTAAGCCAAAGCTGGGAGAAAGGTGGGGGAACCCCCCCCCCCCAAAAAAAAAGTATGATTTGGGGTTTGAAGCAGCTCCCAAACTGACCCAAAAGGGCCCCACACAAACCAAACCAGTCCAGTGAGTTCAGTGGTGTGCCAATGATGGGAGAAATGTGGGGGAACTATCCTGGAAAGGACTTTCCTTCCACCTTTCTCCCAGACATGGCTCACTGGGGCCAGGAGAAAGGGGGAATGCATGGGAAGGGTTAAATAGCTGCCAGCCTTTTAATTTGGGGAACGAAACCAAGGGGGTTAATGGCTCACAGTTATTTAAACTTAACAGCTGAGTGGGCTAGGGTTGTCAGGCCCAATTTAAGAAATATCTGGGGACTTTGGGGGTGGAGCCAGGAGCAAAGTTTAACTCTAAAGGGAGTTTTGGCCATCATATTTAAAGGGACCGCATGCTTTTAAAATGACTTCCCTCCATTGGAAAGAATGACAAGTTAGGCAGTCATGGCTGAGATGAGGGGCAGTTTTTTAGCTGGGGAGTGGGTTGCAGAATAGAGGCATCACTCCCCCAGGACAATTTCTGTCCTTTCGCTTTAGTAGGCCATAATGATGAGTCCTCCCCCAAGCTAGCCTATTTAGAGACTCCTCTCATGACCCCCCTTTGTTCTCCCCTACCCCAAGGAGGCCTCCCTTCTTTTCATCTAATCAATAAGTAGGGCCCCTGACCCTTTCCTCCATTAGGCATTCATTTCGGTTCTGCCCCCACCCCCAACTATTGTCTGTGGCCAGATTGGCCTTTTCAATTTTCCAGAAAACTTTTCCTCCTCCTTATTTCTGTAGACAGGCACACACTAACTAACCCCTTTCCAGGTTCAGTGGTCAGCCACGAGTTCTCAGGAAGCATCACCCCTTGCCCTTTTTTGCTCATCTCCCTTTCATGGCACGCCTCTGATCTCGTTTGCCAGAGCCCCACCCCACCCCGCAAACACTAACATTGAAGTAAAAAGTATTTTAGCACCTCTTTGTCTCTTGTAAGCAACCCTTAGGCTGTACGGCCTCATCTGGGCACCTTCTTTTGGGGCTCATAGAATTGGACACCCTGGTCCAATTGTTTTGAAACTTTGAGGGTATTTTGAGGCACTGAATGCTATGTTGCAAATTTGGTTCCTCTACCACAAAAACAGCCCCCCCCCCCCGAGCCCCAGATATATATGGATCAATTCTCCATTATACCCTATGGGAATTGGTCTCCATAGGAAATAATGGAGTGCCTAGGACACATTTCCCTCCCCCCCCTTTCTAATGACCCTGAAGTGGAGGGAGGGCCTCAAAACTGAAGGATCTTCAGTTTGGGAGGGACAGTGGCTCCATGGTTGAGCATCTGCTTGGTAAGCAGAAGGTCCCAGGTTCAATCCCCGGCATCTCCAACTAAATAGGGTCCAGGCAAATAGGCATGAAAAACCTCAGCTTGAGACCCTGGAGAGCTGCTGCCAGTCTGAGTAGACAATACTGACTTTGATGGACCGAGGGTCTGATTCAGTATGAGGCAGCTTCATATGTTCATATGATCTCCCGGCGCACCTAGAGATAGAAAAATTGGAGAGAGGTCACTCGGGAATATGTATGGAAAACAACCAAAGGTTGTCTCAAATTTGCCCTTTTTGGGCAAACTTATCGAGAGGGCAGTGGCGGTGCAGCTACAGACTTTCCTGGATGATGCTTCCGTCCTCGACCCCCTTCAGTCCGGCTTTTGCCCGGGCCATGGGACGGAGACGGTGTTGGTTGCCCTGGTAGATGACCTACAACGGCATCTGGATCGGGGCGGCTCGGTGGTGCTGATGTTGTTGGACCTATCGGCAGCATTCGAAACGGTCGACCATTGGCTACTGGCCCGCCGCCTCGCCGACGCTGGGATACAGGGGTTGGCCTTGCAATGGCTTTCCTCTTTCCTTGAAGGTCGGGGACAGAGGGTCGCTATTGGGGAGGAGCTGTCCCAGAGGCACACGCTTGATTGCGGGGTGCCTCAGGGTGCGGTTCTTTCTCCAATGCTATTTAACATCTATATGCGCCCCCTCGCCCAGATTGCCCAGAGGTATGGGTTGGGTTGTCATCAATATGCCGATGACACCCAGCTCTATCTGCTTATGGACGACCGGCCGGTCTCCGCCCCAGAAAATTTGGACCGGGCACTACAAGCCGTGGCTGGGTGGATCAGGCTGAGCGGGCTGAGGCTAAACCCGGCAAAGACAGAGGTCCTTTGCTTGGGCTGTCAGGGTCCGGGAGGGGAAATCCCCCTGCCAGCTTTTGACGGTGCGCCGCTGATTGCAACGCATAGGGTCAAGAGCTTAGGGGTACTACTGGAGCCTTCCTTAACGATGGAGGCCCAGATAGCAGCCACTGCCAAGTCCGCATTTTTCCATCTTAGGCGGGCAAGGCAGCTGGCCCCCTTCCTGGAGTGTGACGACCTAGCAGCAGTGATCCATGCAACAGTCACCTCAAGGTTGGACTACTGCAATGCCCTCTACATGGAACTGTCCTTGTGCCGAACCCGGAAATTGCAGTTGGTGCAGAACGCCGCCGCCCGGTTGTTATTGGGGCTCCTGAGATGGGAGCACATTCAGCCGGGACTTCGGGCTCTGCACTGGCTGCCAATACTTTATCGAGTTCGGTACAAGGTGCTGGTCATTACCTTTAAAGCCCTATATGGCCTAGGACCTGCCTACCTGAGGGACCGTCTCTCCCCACATGTTCCCCAGAGAGTGCTGAGATCGGGAACGCAAAATCTCCTTGTTGTCCCCGGGCCAAAGGAAGACCGTTTGAAATCTACGAGGGATAGGGCCTTCTCTGTAATGGCCCCTATCTGGTGGAACCAGCTGCCAGAAGAGGTAAGGGCCCTGCGGGATCTTGTTCAATTCTGCAGGGCCTGTAAGACAGCCCTCTTCCGGCTGGCTTTTTCACTAACCGGCATTGAAATCTGAAACTGAGTTTAGTGTGATAAGATTGCTGTATGTTTTAATAATCTTAATCTGTAAATTGCCTGAACTGTCTTAATTGTTTAATTTTAATCCATGTAAATTTTATGATATGTTTAAACTTTATATTTTAATGTTAGATTTTATATGTTGTAAGCCGCCCTGAGCCACTTGGTGGGAAGGGCGGGATATAAATTACAAATAAATAAATAAATAAATAAAATATTGACTGAAACTACTAAAATGTATTTTAACAATTAATTTATTAAATGTGAACACACAATAATCACAACAAATTCTCACTCTTGCATACAATGTACAATAAAGTATCCACTTGAAAGGGTTCCATACCATAAGGGAATTCCAATAAATAATAAAGTATCAACTTGATAGGATTCTCAATCAATCACATGGAGTCCCGATGAACAAGAAGTTGACTTGGTGCTCCTGCTTTGATTCCTTTTCCAACATGGGATGCTTCAATGGTTATACAAGAAAAACCATCCAAAATTCAATTCTAAGGTTTCTTCAGCATTCCAAAACTGCCCTAAAGCTTTCTAACAGATTCTTCATATAAACAAACATGGACATGAAATCACCAAAACAGTTTTACAAACCTACTTAAGATGGGTAAATGTTCAGGGAAGGTGCCTTCCCTGAACATTTGTTCACAAACTCTGAGCAGCCCAAATTTGGACCAAATTTCAGTTCATGAACTGGTTTGTGCCCATTGCTATTCCTGACCTCTCCAGGCAGGCACTTCCACAAGGTAGTTGCCACCACAGAGAAATCGTGTGTATTGTAAGGTTGGCAGCTCCAGGTTGAGAAAGACCTTGAGATTTGGGAGGTGGATCCTGAAGAGGGTGCAGTTTGAGTAGAAGAGGAACTTTAATGCAGTATAAAGCCATACAGTCTGGCTTCCAAAGCAGCCATTTTCTCCAAGGAAACTGATCTCAGTCTCCTGGAGATCCGTTGCAATCCCAGGAAATCAAAAGCTATCACCTGTAAGTTGGCAACCCTACGGGCACTGCTGATCTTATCCATTTTCCTGGTGCCACTTTCAGAAGGCCTTGCTCAAATGTGTGAAGCTGTCACAGTGAAGCATAACAGGAGAGGTGGATCTGAAGATATGAGGGTTCAATGCCATGAAGGGCTTTGAACCTAGTAATGTAGTGATTACAAAGTGGGTGTAATATACATACTCTGCCTAGGAAGAGTAATAGTTTTTGGGGGTTCACTAAAGGGATTACAATTTTTGCATGCATGTTAGACTGTTTTTTTCTTGCTGCTATTATACTTTTGACATTGATTCAGAGAGAAATATATGACCTAGCTCCATCAGTATACACTCTGACACAGTAACAACCATCATAAGTGAATTACAGGATTCACCTATATACCAAAGTGTTGAGCAGAGAAACAGCAGGACATGGGAGCATATTTTGTCAAACATTTAAAAATGGTTATCAGATTTTTGTCTTTGCACACTTGAGAGCACACCCTCCTATTGCTTACTTGTTTCTTCTTACTCAACCTCGTGTATCAAAAGAGCAGGCAAGAGGAAGGAAGCACCACACCCAGCAACCCAGCTGATTTTTACTAACTTTGAATTGTATCATATATAACCACAGTCATTTTTGTAATGAAAAAAAAGTTATAGATTCTGGTGTTCCGTGCGGATTGTCCTTTATTTTTTCTAGAACAAAGGGTTATTTAATAAGTGTCCATACATGTTAAAAAAGCATAAAACCTAAACTGCAGATGGAAGCAGAGAGCATCCTAGGTTCAACTGCACTGTACAGATGAATCTGGGATACACCCTCACTTGATATAGTGCATGACCATGTCATAGGTGCAGTTAGTCAAGATGAGCTACATCCGGGGTGTCAAACATGCAGTTTGGGGGTCGAATCAGGCCCCCACAGGGCGCCTATCAGGCTCTTGAGTAACTGGCTGTCATCTGCTTTCTTCTCCCTATAACTTGCTTCCTTCTGCATAACAGCTTGCTTTGCAAGGCTTGCTCAATTGCACAGCAGAGCTGCTGAGCCAAGCCTCTCTTCCTTCTATTGGCTGAGGCTCCTCCCCACTCCCCCCCCAAGTCCCCTGAGAAAGGAAGGAAAGAGCCAGAGCTTCCTTTGCCCAGTTCCCTGGATCCCATGGGGGAAATACAAAGAAAGCATCCTTAGGACCAATGAGTGCTAACATTTTAAGCATGTTTTAAGTTTTTTAAAATATATATATATTTGGTTTTGTCTGTGTTCTTTATAAAATTTATATCTCTGCTACCTAATATTAAATAGGTACACACATGGTCCAGCCTGACATGGCCTGGCCCAACAAGGTCTCATTTATGTCAGATCCAGCCCTCATAACAAATGAGTTCGACACCCCTGAACTACATTGTCGTACAATTTGACCTTTTGCAATGGGATGTCTTTGATGATCCTTAGCACCATGGCAACACACTCTCTGTAAAGAATCCAAGGTTCTAGAATCAATATTTGATATTAAAGGAGGGGGGTCAATGGGAAGAGAAAAGGAGGAATGGAAGAAATATTCATCCTTTGCCAGTTTGTATTCTTTGATCAACACAAGCACCCTACATTTGGAAAAACTGGAATTATTTAAAGTATGTACTTCACAGGGAAAAAGCCTTGTCCCTGGTTGAGGACATCCAGATCTCTTTCAGGCTAGGGACCGCCAGGAGGTTCTTACTTCACAAGCCTAACATTTTTTGCAGGGGGAGAAAGACACAGGATATTTAAATTCTTCTTCCAGTGATTCCTTGGAGGCCCTTAGCTTGTTTACTACTAATATCAGGCTTGGGGACCAAATTTTTGTTGTTCAGTCGTACAGTCGAGCCCACTCTTTGTGACCCCATGGACAAAGTCACGCCAGGCCCTCCTGTCTTCTACCATCCTCCGAAGTCTGCTCAAATTCATTTTAGTTACATCAGTAATGCTGTCCAACCACCTCATCTTTTGCTGTCCACTTCTTCTTTTGCCATCTGTCTTCCCCAGCATCAGGGTTTTCTCCAGCGAGTGCTCCCTTCTCATTTGATGGCCAAAGTATTTGAGCTTCAGCTTCAGCATCTGACCTTCCAGGGAACAGTCAAGGTTCATTTCCCTTAGGACTGACTGATTTGATCTTCTTGCAGTCTAAGGGACTCTCAAGATTCTTCTTCAGCACCACATCTCAAAAGCGCTTGGCCTTCCTTATGGTCCAACTCTCGCAGTCATACATTACTACTGGGAACACCATTGCGTTGACTATATGGACTTTTGTTGGCAGGGTGATGTGTCTACTTTTTATTATACTGCCCAGGTTCAACACAGCTGTCCTCCCAAGGAGCAAACGTCTTTTAATTTCATGGTTACAGTCACCATCTGCCGTGATCTTGGATCCCAGAAATTTGAAGTCTGTCACTATTCCCATGTCTTCCCCATCTATTTGCCAAGGTGTGATGGGACTAGATGCCATGATCTTAGTTTTTTTGATGTTGAGTTTCAAGCCTACTTTTGTGCTCTCCTCTTTCACCCTCAACAAGAGGTTCTTTAGGTCCTCCTCACTTTCTGCCATTAGAGTGGTGTCATCTGCATATTTGAGGTTGTTTTTCCCAGCAATCTTCATTCCGGCTTGTGTTTCATCCAGGCCAGCATTTTGCATGATGTACTCTGCGTATTGATTAAATAAGCAGTGACAATATATATCCTTGTCGAACCTCTTTTTCTATTCTAAACCAAATATATGTTCCAAATACATGTTCCAAATAATAATACCAATCAACAGGCCATTCAATAGTTACATGCCCATGACATTGATGCAAGCATAGCTGTTGAAGAAATATCTTGACCTGAAGAGAGAAAACATCCTGCTGAGATTTTCATATGCCATCTGAAATGGTTCCAGCTGAGGCAGACACATCTTACTATGCTCTTGCAGGCCTACTTAAGAGCTATCTTGCTATGAGAAGAGGAATGAGAACAGCCTGTCAGCATGATCCCAGAGAAAAACATGAAAAATCACATGATAATATATTTAAGCCATAAAATACAGCTTCTGCAAACATTTTTTTAGCCCAAGCATCTTACTGTAAAGCACCTTAAACATTTAAAAAACCAACAAAAATACTATGTAGAGATGCTCTCTCTAAGCTTGATAATAATATACAACTCAGGGAAAATGATTTATCAACTGTATGTCTCCCCTGAATGGATAACAAAACTTTACAGCTTATCTTCAAGTAACTGCTGGTAGTGCGGCACTCCGTCTGCAGATTTTATCCATTTGTGGTGGTATTGTGAACATGCAAGGGGATATTAGGTTAAGATTGCAGATTTCTCTTAAACTGTGTTCAGCTGTATCCATGTGAACTCTGTGTTATTCCCTTATATATAATGACTGCAGCCAGGCTAGTCTTTGTGAGAGACTGGAAACCCAAAACTTGTCCCAGCCTTTCGGAATGGCTTGATAAAGTAAAAGACACTTTTCTTTCAGTTAAAATCACACTGAGAGGCCCATGTCTGCTACAGTTGGAGGAGATATCATCCGGTATAATTAATGTTTGGTCAGCAATTGGTGCATCAGATTGTATTGGTAGTCTGGTATTTTGTAATCGTACTTATTAACCTATTTGAGTTGAATATGTATATATGTGTGGCACTATCTTGATTATGAATTTAACCCTCCTCCCCAATACAAATAAGCACACAAATAAATAAGAATCAAGGAGCTTAGTTCCTCCACACACATGTGCATAGTTGGTGGATAGGCACTGTGTTATATTTTGCCGTAAACATTATAGACTTTGTGTGAAAGAGCCACATGTGGCTCCTGAGCCACATTTTGGCCACCACTGGTTTAGCATGTCCTACTTTAGGGGAGAATCTTTGCTGTATCTCTACTGGATGCCCTTGAATGCTTTGAGGCTGTGCTAAGAGAAGTACTCTCAACCTTTGCCTTTCAGTTCACATCAGGTATTTTCTTTTCTGGCTGTGGCTGCATCTATAATTAAAGTCTGTATCCCCACCCACCCACCCCCCAAAAAACCTACCCTAAGCCGTGTAAAAAACTGGTGACTATTCCTTCTTCTAGTACCAATTCAGTCTAACCCAAGGATAAATCTCTCCAGGAATAAAGAACACAAAATGTATTTAATCGCTTGTTGTTTTGTACAACATTAATTTTGGTTGAAACAACGTAGTCATTATTCCAATATAGAAGTGGCTTTGAAAAGAATATGTATATGTTCAGGATAGTCAAGTCCTGGCTGATAGATTGCTGGTTACCCTTGGTTACTTACCTGCTATTTACTCTGCTCATCTTCCAAGTAACACAGAACAGGTTATACATGGCTCCCAGCAACTTCAAATCCAGGCACTGACAAAGGTTTTCATCAGATCATCATTACCCTCACACTTTGATAGATTCCGGCCCTCTCCCAGCCGGGCGGTCCATGGACCGCTGAGGGTGGGGGCCGGCCATTGCCTCCCCGTGCGGATGAGAGGCAATGGTTCTTTCCAAGGGTGGGGGCGAGGAGCGGCCTTATAAGGCTGCTCCCGCCCCCAAACACGCAGTTTGAATTGAGTTGTCGGCCGGGCGCAGTCTCGCTGCGTTCTTCGGCCGAGGGGAGGAGGCCGCGTGTCCGTTTGCGAGCCTGCGAGGCTCCCGAAGAGCGGGCGTCGCTGCGCGTCGCGGGAGGAGTTGCGTCTCGTCCCGAGGACTCCAGGGTCCAGGCGTTCGCTGCCTTGATCAGCTGTTCGGCGGGCAGCGCGGCATCGTATCGGCGTGAGGCTATCGGGACGCCGCGAGGCTTCGCGGCGCCCCCCCTCCCCCCCTTTTTTTTTTTCTCGGCTGTTCAGTTGTGGGCGCGTGTTTGGCCCGTGGTGGGCTGGGAGGCTTACTATTCGGCCTGTTTAGGCCACACGGGCTGCTTAGGGCTTGCCTTGGGGATTTTCATACCCCTCCTCCCCCCCCCCTCCTCTCACGTGTTGGGCCCTGTAGGCCTGTTGTTGGGCTGGCGTTTTTTCCCTTGGGCTGCTTAAGTGTGTGTTGGGGTCGGGCCTGATTCTGGTGGGTTGCCCCCCCCCCCTTTTTTCTCTGTCTATTGGTTTAGGGGGCATTGGTGGTGCATTCCCTCTCCTTTCCTTTCTCTTAAAAAAAAAAAAAAAAAAAAAGGGGGGGAGAAGAAGTTGAGTGAAGAGGTGGTTGGTTAGAGGAGAGGCATTCCTTCACCCACCTATTGGATTTGCTTCGGGTGTGGTTTCTTATATAAAAAAAAAAAAAAAAAAACCACAAGGCACCATTAACATGGGCCCCAAAAAAGGCCAAGGCAATAAGAAGGGCAAGCAGCCCGCTAAGCGCCCTTCTAAGCGACCCCAACCAGAGCTGCCTCCGCCTGAAGAGACTGAGGAGGCACGGACCAGGCAGGCCATTATCGATCAGTTGGCCGCCTTAGAAGAGGCCATGGGTTTGCCTGGTCCTTCTCGCAGGGTTACTGGCTTGTTGGGTCCGGGCAGGGCGGCTACCATGTCCTTTCAAAAGGAGGTGCTGGCCAGATTGTCTGTGTTGCAGGGTACGGAGGCGAGTAGTGCTGCGGTGAATCCCGCCCCCCCCCCCTGATGACGAGCCAAGAGAGGAACCCGAGGCTGTCGTGGTGGTGCCGCCGGTTAGTGAAGGTAAGCTACCCGTTACACAACAGGGCGTAGCTTGGCCATGGGGCCCGTGGGGGCCCAGTCCTGCAGTGGGACCCAACACTGGGGTTGGGCCTCAAGTTCCTGGTTCTAATTATTCGTGCCCATCACCTTCTTTGGGGCAGCAGACAACGCAAAGCTCCCTTGCTCAGGCCAGCGCTTCGTCCTCGGCGCCGGTTCCTGGAGTTTCCTGGGCGCCATGGGGTGTAGCCCACTGTACCAGTGGTTTTGGCGCTGGCTTGGGGACCCCTAGTCAGGGGCCGGCGTTGGGTGTATTGCCCTGGGGATGGCAGCAGTCCTCTTCCACGCCTTTGTCGTGGGCTGGGCAGCAGGCTGGTTTTTGGGGGTTCCCACCCCATCCACCAGTTCCTTACAGCGCATTGGATTTTCACGCGGTCCCATTTGGGGACCCTGCCATGCCCTTGGGCGACCACCTTACCGCCGCTACTAGGGAAAAGATTCTTAAAGGCGAATACGTCGATGTATTCAGCCTACTGTATAGGGAACTAGAGAAAAAATCCAAAGATGAGCTTGATGAAAAGGACAAAGAGAAGCTCAAGCGCCGTAAAGTGGATAGAACCTGGGCTAACTGGTTGCCCGGCTTCCTCATCTACGCGGGGGTTATTGCCAGGGCCCATCCTTGGAGAGCCGCACCACTGTTTCAGTACTGCGACATTATATACCGGACATATAATGACTTCGCTGGGGGCGCTTGGCTCCAGTACGACGAGCAGTTTCGGATGCGGGCAGCGGTCAACCCTTGTCTCCAGTGGAACCAGATCAATCAGCAGCTTTGGTTGCAGCTGATGGCCCCCGCAAAACCGAACGCTGGGGAACGATCCGATAGTGGCCATTTGGTCCAGAAAACATCGGCTACATCCTTTCCTGGTGCCCGCGCTGTCGCGGGGCAGTCGGTTCAGCCACGGCTGCTTTGCTGGGAGTTCACCTCCCAAGGCTCATGCGCCAGGAAGGGCTGCAGATACAAACACGAGTGCCCTATCTGTGGAGGCCCTCACGCTTACACCGCCTGCACCAGGTCCAAGCAGCGGTGGCCCGGCAAGCGGACGGGCGGCGGGCCCGGGCAGCCCCCTGGAAAAGGGTCCCAGCCCCATTCGGCTGACGGTTCTTAAGCAGCTCTTGTGCTTGTACCCCTTTTCCTGCGAGGCGCGCTACCTGTTAGATGGATTCTCCTTTGGTTTCAGAATTCCGTTTCAGGGTCCTAGGACATCGTTTTTTGCTGCTAATTTGCGTTCGGTTAAGGGTTTCGAGTGTATTGTGAGGGAGAAGATCAGGAAAGAGTGTTCCGAGGGTCGGGTGTTAGGCCCGTTCAAGTCCCCTCCCCTGCCTAACCTTAGGGTTTCCCCCCTGGGGGTTGTCCCCAAGAAGGCTGTCGGTGAATTTAGGCTAATTCACCACCTTTCTTACCCCAGGGGTGGTTCTGTAAACGATGGAATCCCCCCGGAGCTTTGTTCGGTGAAGTATACTTCCTTCGACCGTGCAGTGCATATTGTCCGGCGGTGCGGCAGGGGTGCAGAGTTGGCGAAGTGCGATATAAAATCAGCTTTCCGCCTTCTCCCGGTTCACCCCGAGGACTTTGATCTTCTCGGTTTTGCTTTCGAAGGTAGTTATTATGTTGATAGGGCTCTGCCTATGGGTTGTTCAGTTTCTTGCGCCGCGTTCGAGCGCTTTAGTACTTTTTTAGAATGGGCTTTGCGTTTTAGAACGGGCTTACGCGACACGGCTCATTATTTAGATGATTTTCTCTTTGTGGGCCCCGCGGGTTCTGGGCAGTGCCTTTCGTTGTTGACTGCCTTCATTGATTTAACCGAGGAGCTGGGAGTTCCGTTGGCTACAGAAAAAACCGAGGGTCCAGCCACGGTTCTCACCTTCTTAGGCATTGAGCTGGACACAGTGCGCCAGTTTTCTAGACTGCCCGAGGACAAGCGTGTTAGTTTGCTTGCTCGTGTCCGAGCTGTGTTGGGTAAGCGCAAGGTCACTTTGCTTGAGTTACAACAGTTGGTGGGTCATTTGAATTTCGCTTGCAAGGTGGTTGCCCCGGGTAGAGCCTTTTTGAGGCACTTTTGCGACGGTATGGCCAACTTGCGTTTACCGCACCATTTCACCCGAGTTACGAGGGAGATGCAGGAAGACCTTGCTGTTTGGGAAACATTTTTAAGGGACTTTAATGGCATTTCCTTTTGGCGGGCTGACATGCAGCTGGAAGCCGAGCTTCAGATAGTCTCTGACGCTGCCGGTTCCACCGGTTTCGGTGTTTATTTCCGCGGACACTGGTGTGCTGAGCGATGGCCGCAGGATTGGTTAAGTTCCGAGTTGTGCCGGAATTTGACTTTCCTCGAGTTTTTCCCGATTGTTGTTGCTGTTTTTCTCTGGGGAGAGGCTTTGGCCAATTGTTCGGTACACTTTTGGTGCGACAACATGGCGGTTGTTCATGTTGTTAATGGTTTGACCTCTAAGTCCCCCGCTGTCATGCATCTTGTTAGGGCGTTTACCTTACGTTGTTTACACTTGAATATTTTGTTTTTGGCTAAGCATGTTCCCGGCATTTGTAACGGGGTGGCGGACGCTCTGTCTCGCCAACAGATGGATCGTTTCCGCCAATTAGCCCCGGAGGCCGACCTGTTGCCAGAGCGCATCCCGGCAGAACTATGGCTGATTGGAAGGAGGAAGTAAGCCGGGCAATCCACCTGGCGATTGCGCCCAGCACTCAAAGGTCGTATGACCGGGCTGCTAGTCAATTTGTGGGTTTTCGAAGCGGGGTCGGTTTACCTGAGGCGTGGCCCATTCCTGTGGACCAGTTGTTACAGTTTTGCGTGCATCAGCGGCATAGGGGCCTGTCGGTGAAATCCATTCGGGGCCAGCTCGCGGGACTGGCTTTCATGTGTAAGGCCAGGGGGCACCGAGATGATACTAAGGATTTCCGCATACAGAAGATGTTAGAGGATTGGTCCCGTGAGTCTGGACCCCGTGCGGATTGTCGGCAACCTATTTCACCTTCCATCCTAAAGGGGCTTCATGCCTCCTGGGCCCTGGTTTGTGGTTCTCCTTTCGAGGAGGCGCTTTTTCACAGTGCCGCATTAACGGCCTTTTTTGGGGCTTTTAGGGTATCGGAGCTTGTGGTACTCTCCCGTAATGATGTTTCGGCCAGGGCCCTGCAGTTAGGGGACGTTTGTTTATTTAGTGACCGCGTGTCGTTCCGGGTCCGCCGTTCAAAGACAGATCAGAAGCAGCATGGCTGCACTGTGACGGTGGGTTCGTGTACGGAAAACGAGTTATGCCCGGTTGCCGCTATTAGGCGGTACTTGGAGCTGCGGGGGTCATCAGACGGCCCCCTCTTCCGCCACGCCAACGAGGCCCCGTTGACGAAGTACCAGTTTTGGGCCATCACTAGCAGGGCTTTGCAGCTTTTGGGCCTTGGGGGGCGCAAATTTGGTACTCATTCATTTCGGATTGGGGCGGCTTCTACTGCTGCCGCTCTAGGCTATGGGGGCGAAGACATCCGGCGAGTTGGGCGTTGGAAGTCTGGGGCTTATCGTTCCTACATTCGGCCTTTGCGGTCTTAGAATGTTTTGCCAAAGTTGGTTTTACCCCCCCCCCCTCTCTCTTTTGCTGCTGTCTAATAGTTTTTTCTTCTAGGTGCTGTGGTTGGTGACCAGAGAAAAAGGATCCTTATATGCGGCCACAGCATTGTTTTTTGGGCGGCGCATCAGGCCCGGAGGACTCCGATCGGTTCGCAGCTGGGCCTGAGTGACAGAGCTGTCATCACTTGGCAGGGCCGTCGTGGGATGAGATGGCCTGGTCTTCTCCCCCTTTTGTTTAGGGAGCTAAGCGGCCCCCCTCCGCAAATTTTGGTAGTTCATTTGGGGGAGAACGATTTGGGGCTGATCAAAGGGAGGGCCCTTTCGATTCAGGCCCAAACGGATTTGGCTGTAATAAGCAGACGGTGGCCGGGGGTCTGTATTTTATGGTCGGCCATGCTGCCGCGCCGCGTTTGGCGGACGGCTTGGGATCCCACTGGATTGGAACGCGCCCGGATTAAAGCCAATAGGGCCCTGCGCAAAGCCCTTTGTTCGGGTCTTGGGGGTTATGTGCCCCATCCTTCGATTTTATCCGACATCCCGGAATTATACCGGGATGACGGTGTTCATTTGTCTGCAAAGGGCAATGAACTATTCTTGGCTGACTTACGGCAAGGGCTCCTTCGGGTTTTGTAGCTTGGGGTACAGCGGCCTAAGCTGAGGCTTGGCGCTGTCCGTGGCGGTTTGTGTTGGGTTATGTTTTGGGGATTGGTGAGCTCCCGTTGCATCGCGCCGTTTTGGTGCATGGCTTCCCTGGGGAACTGCAAGCTGTACGGCCCAAGGTTGTCCCAGGAAGTCTTGGGATCCCGGCACGCGGTGAGTGTCCGCATCCTAGGCTGCAAGGCTGGGGGGATGGCGGAACTCTGGTGCGGTGATCATGTTGCCGGGCCGGCCGGGTCTGAGCCGTTTAGCTGGCTCATACCCGGGGCTCAGGGGGCTCGCCCAGTATCAGGTATAGGAGGTGGTCGCCTTGACCCCTGGCTTTACCTGCTTCCCCATGTTTGCCCTTGCCGTTAAGTTTAATAAAGTGGCCCTTTAATCCAATCTGGTGTATGTCTCGTTATTCCGCCTGGGGGGGCAATCCGGCCCTCTCCCAGCCGGGCGGTCCATGGACCGCTGAGGGTGGGGGCCGCCCATTGCCTCCCCGTGCGGATGAGAGGCAATGGTTCTTTCCAAGGGTGGGGGCGAGGAGCGGCCTTATAAGGCTGCTCCCGCCCCCAAACACGCAGTTTGAATTGAGTTGTCGGCCCGCCCGCCCGCCCGTCAAGCAGTGCAGGCAGAGGCTGGTCGCTCGTTCAGGGGGCCGGGTAGGAATTTTTCGCCCCCAGACGCATTGGCTTTGTCTGGGAGTGTTTTTGCCTACCTTGCACTGCTGATGTTCGGTGCTGGCAATTGGATCGGCGGAGCCGTTATAGGTTGGTCACTGGCGGTTTGTGTTGGGTTATGTTTTGGGGATTGGTGAGCTCCCGTTGCATCGCGCCGTTTTGGTGCATGGCTTCCCTGGGGAACTGCAAGCTGTACGGCCCAAGGTTGTCCCAGGAAGTCTTGGGATCCCGGCACGCGGTGAGTGTCCGCATCCTAGGCTGCAAGGCTGGGGGGATGGCGGAACTCTGGTGCGGTGATCATGTTGCCGGGCCGGCCGGGTCTGAGCCGTTTAGCTGGCTCATACCCGGGGCTCAGGGGGCTCGCCCAGTATCAGGTATAGGAGGTGGTCGCCTTGACCCCTGGCTTTACCTGCTTCCCCATGTTTGCCCTTGCCGTTAAGTTTAATAAAGTGGCCCTTTAATCCAATCTGGTGTATGTCTCGTTATTCCGCCTGGGGGGGCAATATAAAGAGGACAAGAGAGCCAGTTTGGTGTAGTTAGATCCAAGTAGTCAGCCATGTTGGTCTGAAGTAGTAGAACAAAATAGGAGTCAAGTTGCACCTTTAAGACCAACTTAATTTTATTAAGAACATAAGCTTTCTAAGTGTAGTGGTTAAGTGCACGGACTCTTATCTGGGAAAACTAGGTTTGATTCCCCACTCCTCCACTTGCACCTGCTGGATTGGCCTTGGGTGAGCCATAGCTCTCATAGGAGATGTCCTTGAAAGGGCAGCTTCTGTGAGAGCTCTCTCAGCTCCACCCACCTCACAGGGTGTCTGTTGTGGGGGAAGGAGATAAAGGAAATTGTAAGCTACTCTGAGACTCTAATTCAGAGAGAAGGGTGGGGTATAAATCTACAGTCTTCTTCTTCTTCCTAATGTTAGGGATATAGGACAGAGAAAAGTTCTAAGTGCAAATGATTTCCTATTATAACAGATCACCATCTTGGATTGTAATTTATAGAAATATTTTCTCTCCATAACTGACAACCAATTTCTACAATACGCAGAATTGTGGTAAAACTGTTCCTAGTCTGTATCACTTCTCCTTTCCATTCTACGTGTCTATGTACAGTGAGCTGCAGGTAAGAGGAACAACACACTCCCCTGGCCTTTCTGTGTGCAAGCAGGACGTTGTGATATGTACAACACTGCCACCTTCTGCCTGAAGGACTGCAGTCCAGGAATAGTGTTGCCACTTCATCCCACTGATTGTTTAAATTGGTATATCATTGATATCCCTTGAAATTTCCTCAGGAAATAAAGGTGGAAAATTCATTTGATGTAAGCATGTAAACACAACATGAATGGTTTTATTATTGTTAAACAATAATGACTTCTGCAGTATCTTTACAAGACAGTTAGTATTGAATGTGTTTCATACAGTCCAGAAGAACTTTTATATACATAGCTTTGCAAAAGCAGTGTTAAAGAAGAACAGTATTACAGTGATTTTAGTTCATTACAATAATTGTTCAAATTTTAGTACTCCAAAGTGTCCTCACTGTTTGGTGGTTCAGTGGTTAGAGTAGCTCATGATGTTCTAGGTAGGCTGTCTCAAAAGATGGTTGCCTTCACTCAACCAAACCATCTTTAATATTTGATCCATTAGATCTAGACAAGTCAAAAGTGGTTGCATAAATATTGCTGCCATCACACAGTTTTGTTATGTACCACAAATTCCAGAAACAGCTGCATCAAAAAAGTGTAACTTATCAGTACCAGTCTGGTTGGTCTTTTTACGGTGCCTTTACTATATACTCTTGAAAATGTGATTGACATTCATAGTTCACTTCTGGAAGCACCAAATAGACAGTGTTGCTTAGCTGGGTTTTCAGTGTAGCATGGGCTTGAAGTCCTGTTGTGAATAATGGCTTCTAAACTTTTTCAATGACAATTCAATGCAATGACCAGCACTACTTCTTTGGCACATTTGCTATTGGCGTTATTTGCATGTCATGTTCTGAAAAGATGGGGGTATTTTCACTGAAGCTAGCAACCACACATCTGCAGAGCTTCTCTTGTATCTTTCGTCGAAATTCCTTGGAGCCAAAGTAATAAACCAGTGGGTCAAAACAGCAGTTGAAGCTATTCATTGCAAGTGAAAGTTTATATTCCACATAAAATGACTTGTCACTAAAACTATAGACATAATGGACCACTGATATGACAATATGGGGCAGGTAACAAATGGAGAGCACCACCAGCAACACGATTATCAAATAGACAGTATGCCTCTTGGTTTCTGTGAGTTGTGTAGAAGAGGAATGGAGAAGAGTTAGAATGATTGAGATGTAGCAGAATCCCATGACTATTAAAGGGAGGAAAAAGAAGAAAAATGTATTGGAGCCAAAGTAAGCAATGAAATGATTTGTCCCTTCAAACATTTTTTGAGGCAAAACATCAAAGCAAGTAATTATTGACAGCTGTTGAACATGAATGGTGAGATTATGCTTCATGAGAGGGATGAGTGGCAATAAAACGAGTGCCCAGATAACAATGCAGGTCAAGAGGGAAGTTCTGATTGGCCTCATGACTTTGTAATGCAGGGGATGGACTATCCCCAGATAGCGTTCAATGCTGATACTCATCATGGTTAACATGGAACAGTGCATATTTCCATAGAAAAGAACAGTGATAACACGGCACAGAGCATCCCCAAAGAGCCAATTGTTTTTCTTCAGGTGGTAGATTATTTGAAAGGGGAGGAGCATACTGTAGAGTAAGTCCGCGATTGTCAGGTTGATGGAAAACACAATGATGGGAGTCCAAGGCCTTGAATACCACCAAAGGAACCATAAGGAAGCACAGTTGAGAGGGATACTGATGCTAAAAATAATGGAGAAGAGAATGGGCAAAGTAATTTGAAGCATACTACTCTGAAGCATCTCAATTGTGGTGTTGGTCACATTTCCTTTAGGAGTTATGGCAGACAACTCTGCATATCTTCTTGAAGACCAGGAAAGTGTGAGGTTTTGAGGGTGAGACATCCTTCTTCAGAAAAGAAGCTTGAAACCGGTGGAACTTTAGTTCTAGATATAAAAAAGAGGCATAATGGTGAAATCACTCATCATAATGGTGAAATCATCACTGGTAAACTGTACAATAACCACACATGTTTTATTACTAGATATTGTTACCAGAAATTCACCTATGTAAAATATAACTACATAAAAATTAATAAACATGCACAATAATTTCTTAGCACTGATGAGCCATGTTGTTAGTGAATGGGGTACTCTGACGCCATGTAATTGGGTTGAGGTTGTCTTAACAGGGAGACTTTTGAAAGCTGTTTTTCTGACATACAAGATGAGCAAACATAGGAGGAAAGCAATTCTAGGTTGACTGACAAGTAGCTCATGTATTCCAAAGGGGTTTTTAAGAGTCAGTATAGCCAATGACCGTTTTCGCACACAGCTTACCTCGCAGTCACAATCCTGTTCCCTCTGCAACGTCTGGTCGGATTTCCCACCATCTGCGCCGAAGTTACAGGAAGTGCCGCAGCTTTTGCGTAGCAAACGTAAACATCTAAAACCCAGTTTGCGTTTGCTACGCCAAAGCCATGGCGCAGATGGTGGGAAATCCGACAGACGCTGCGGAGGGAACAGGATTGTGACTGTGAGGTAAGCTGTGTGCGAAAACGGTCAATGTTTTATGCCACACTGAGGATTTATTCATCTACTTATTGTGCTGTCTAATGAATCAGCTTGCAATTAGAGAAGATGGACATGAGGTGGCACCAAAACATATTTATTATTTATGTTATTTATAGTCCGCCTTTCTCACTTGGACTCAAGGTAGATTATATAGAGTAAACCAATACAATCAACAAGATGGGACATGCAGTAAACTGTGAACTAGGATTTGGGTTGTAGCACCAACCAGAAGTCTAAAAACAGAACTGAAGCAAGGCATAAGTGTTAACATGACGCATTAAATGATGCAAAAATACACAATAGGACACAATTCACAGCAAGCTATACACAGTAGTACAAACCACAGTCCCCAATAATTTATCCCAATAACCTCATGATGCCTTTTGTACAGTGCTATCCTATTGTCTACATAGAAAAATGCTCTTGAATAATTCAGTTTTGCATATTTTGCTGAAAGCCAGGAGAGAGGGAGCCTTCCTGACCTCCCCAGGCAGGCCATTCCACAAGGTGGGAGCCACAACAGAGAAAGCACATGCATGGACTGTTGTTGATTTTGCTCATTTGCAGGTTGGCACCTGAAGAAAGCCCTGTTCAGATGAGCAAAGCTGTCATGGTGGAGCAGGTGGGACAGATGGTCTTGCAGATAAGAGGGTCCAAGGCCCTAAAAGGCTGTTAAATTCAGCCTGGCAACTCACAGGCACCCAGTGGAGTGACTGTAGAATGGAAGAAATACACACACACCACATGGTTCCAGATAATACTCAAACTACAGCATTCTGCACCAACTGGGGTTCCCAAATTGATTTTGAAGGAAGCCCATTGTACAGTGCATTGCAGTAGTCTAGTCTCTATATATGATCTATAGTAGAAGAGGAAAAATGGTAAATGCAGGAGGAATTTGACAAATTCAGGGGCAGGTGCCTGAAATTAAATGCGTAAGGGATTGCATTGCAGCTGAGTTGAAACAAGAATGGGCAACATATCTGTAGAGAAAGAAATATGTATGTGTTTACTCATGCTGGGCTATGGATCATCACTCCATAGTCAAACTGGGGAGAGCCTCTCCTGTCCTAGCCCTGCTCCTTTTCCTCTTACCAGTGCCAAGTCTGAAGATTCCCAAAGGAAGCCATCTACTGTGAGCTTCACTTGCACGCACAAGTATGCATGCCTATATGAGCATACATATATTATATGTGCACACACGCCTCATCTCACTGCTTGAGAAAGGAATGCAGCATGACTGGTGATTCCTTTAAGTCCTGTCAGTGACAACAATGGGACATCACCACCCCCTTCTTGTGAAGTTGCAGGGGCTTCTGAGGCAAACTCCTATTTCCATCTGGGTAGAAGGCCTAGGGAAGCAAACTCCTATTTCCATCTGGGTAGAAGGCCTAGGGAAGCACCTTTCTAGCCTTTCCAGGGAGAGCTGCATACTGAAGGAGGGTAAGAGAGTGCTTTCTTGCTAAGAAGGGCACCCTGAGAAGAACAGGTCAGGGGCCTCAGCAGCCACTCAGCCATACCAACCCCAGATGTCATGTGAACCTAGGGTTGCCAAGTTCAATTCAAGAAATATCTGGTGACTTTGTGGGTGGAGCCAGGAGACATTGGGGGTGGAGCCATGAGCAAGCATAACTGCACTCCGAAGGGAGTTCTGGCCATCACATTGAAAGGGACCGCACACCTTTTTAAATGCCTTCCTTCCATAGGAAATAATGAAGGATAGGGGCACCTTCTTTGGGGGCGCACAGAATTGGACCACCTGATCCAATCTTTTTGAAACTTGGAGAGTTTTTTGGGGAGAGGCACTGGATTCTATACTGAAATTTTGGTGCCTCTAACTGAAAAACCAGGCCTCCCAAGCCCCAGATACCCACGGATCAATTCTCCATTATTTCCTATGGGTATCATTCCATTATTCTCCATTATTTCCTATGGGTGTCCAGCAGTCATCCCCCACTCCTGCTTTCTGATGATCCTGAAGTGGGGGGAGGGCCTCCAAACCAGGGGAACACCTGCCCCCACCTGGGATTGACAACCCTATGTGAACCCTTTCACACACATATATCCCCCCCTATATATTTACATAATTTCTTTCCTTGTAAACAACTGATACCAAGAATCTTGATACTGGAATGTTTTATGGTCTTTGCCCAGTTTACCAATGATTTCACTTCCAGCAGAATTAGCATTATTCCTACTAGGCAGGGAAGAATGTAGATTAAATTTCCTTAGATAAGTATGTGTATATGGAAACAATTCTAAAAGTTTCAAACCTTTACCTGGAGAAACCTTTAAATTTACTGAAATCATATGAGAATGTTAACTGCTGCATTTTGTGCTCTTCCAGTGGTTCATTGGCCAAGTTTCTTCATCTTTATGTCCCTACCTTTGTTTAACCAGTCTTCCCTTAGTGGCCAAAGCTTGGTTTTCAGAAATTTGGTGAAAACCCAGCCTTGCTGCCATCAGTAGGTACAGAGATATAATCTGATATTGCTTATGACTAGAGTTAGCAGAGTTAAGTAAGGTAAGTTCTATTGTTTTTGTCATATTTATTTGGAAACCAAGCAACATTAATGTCATTATCATAACCCTAAAAGATTTTGCTCTAGCACAATACCACCACAAATGCAGGAAATTATCACTAGGCTGTACACAGCGACCACTGTTATTTATATAAATTCTCATAATTTGAATAGGTGAAAGAAGCCTGGGATGCAACATCTTACAAATGTTCGCTTTAAACATAGTTGACATTCAGAAAAAGAAGCCATGAGAGAACAATAAGTCCAAACACTTGAGTCAATAGTATATCCCAAAGCCTTGTTACACTTTTTAATGTAACTTGGAATTGAATTACTAAGCTTTTCAAGTATAAAAGCATTTGACTTTGTAATATAGTAACATTTGACTTGTAATAAAATAGATTTCAACATTTGCCGCATCCTTCAGTTTTCAATTATAAAAACTGCACACCTATAAATACTGAAATAGTGGAATGGTAAAAGTACTACATTGTCTTATTATACGACACAACTACATTATTTTTTAAGAAGTGATCCATATTTGCATCCATCCAAGACTTACATTGCTGCCTTGATCAATTAATGTTTAAACCTATTTTAAGTACTGCTAAAGCTAAAGAGGCAGAGCAAGGAGCAAATTTCCATTGCCATTTATCCCAGGTTAACAGAATAGTGTCAATCATCAAAGACTTATGTAAATAAAATTTCTCTTTCAGTTTTCTTCAGAAAAAAATCAAATATCTTAAAGGTCTGGAAACACATGCTTTGTCGATCAATATTATTGGATCTAATTGTATTTTAAACCACAATTTTTGTTGCATTATAATAACATGGTACATAGGGAATTGCTAGTCCCCCTAATTTTCATTTCTGCAGTGCATATTTCTAGTCAATTCTTAACATTCCCCCCCCCCAAAAAAAAATTTCCATCTATATTTCTGATATTTTTATTAAATTTAAAACCTGAGATATAAACAAGAAAATATTGAAATGAAAAAAACTAACTTCAGAAGAACAAGCATTTCAATTGCATTCTTTCAAACAAGGCCAGCTGTACTGAGGTCAGAGGTAACAGTTTATTTTTAATTTCTCTAAGAACTAGAGCCAGGTTATAGTTACAAAACCATTTGTGATCAACAGGTATAAGGATTTCTAGGTACCTAATCTTTGCTAAATGGCCTTCTGCGTGCAAAATGGGGATCCTGATAGTTCAGCAGGCATGAGAGGTTGGCAGCTTTGCCTTGACACTGGATATTGTCTCCTAAATATCACTATGAAGTGGAGGGAAACTAGCACCTGCAGTTGCTTCTCCCTGTTCCCTCCCTGTTTATATCATCCATCCATCTTCTTCATCTACTCTAACAAGTGAGTTCCAGGTATGTTGCACAGTAAGAGGGAAGAAGGTAGATTACAGTTCCATGAAAGAAATGGCTGGCATAGGGGAGGGGATGCAGCTCAGTGCTAGAGCACCTGCCTGCCATGTAGAAGGTCCCAGGCTCAATCCGCTGGCATCTCCTATTAAACTAGTCAGGTAGCAGAGATATGAAGGGCACTGATGGACCAAAAGTCTGATTCAGTATAAATCAGTTTCATGTGTCCATGTGGCAAGAGATGCAGTTACTGTTACTTCCACTTCAGCTGGATTCTTTAGCAGGGCAAAGGCCAAGGTAAAAGTTGACAACCCAGAGAAGATGGTGATGCTTTGGTGTCATTAAAGATTATTGGGGTGGGGAGGGGAGGGTGTTGTGTGGGGTGAGGAGGGTGTTGTGTGTGGTGAAGTGTAGCAGCTGCAGCCTCACTGAAATTGTATAAGGCTATGGGCCTCATCGGGTAAAGCTTGCTGTTTAAAAACACAGCACACAACTTTAGGGAACTATCGATTAACATTTTTTATTGAACTTTCTTTAACCATGATACAGCAGTCCTTCAAACCTTGAAAGTTACAGAACAGAGGATTTGTTAAAGTAACAGGTATGCATGTCTAACGTATAGATTTTAACCATTTAAATTTGCAGTATTTTGTGTAAACAGTAGGGTGAAAATAATTTTCAATTGCTTAACTTAGCTTAAATTCTATTTCCTGGAAAATAGTAAAGTAACTAAAAAGTTACATGTGTCCTAAAAGTATATTAATGATTGATACATAAGGTTACTTAGTATAGTCTCCTGTTGAGTAAAAAAGGTAACTATTGGGAACCAAGGGATTACAATCTTTTTCTCATAAAATGACAAAGAAGAGGTGTTATAACAACCAAAAGCAATTTTACTGTAAATAAAATGTTCCCAAATTTTGTCATACCAATTGCTGAGTAGGTATGTGTTCTTCCTTCCATTTTTTTGCAATTAAAGTTTTTGCTGTTGAGAACAATAGAACCACCATTTCTTTTTTGTGTCTGTCAATATTTTTAGTATTCCAATGGTTTTATAATGTAGTCTCTGGAACGTTAGGAATCTTTATTGAGAGCATAATCTCTGTTTTCTCAATGATTTTTTTGCCAAAATTTCTGTAATTGAAGGCAAGACCACCAGCAGTGCATGTAGTCAGCTTCCTTTCTGCATTTTTTGTAACAATGTCTTGAATATGAGGGATTAATGCGATTTAAAGTTTGTGGAGTCATATACTATCTTGCAGTTAGTTTCAACTATTGTATTTTAACAGAATAGATTTTTGATTGTGAATTTGCTAGCTTCCATATATCGATCCATTCCTCCCCTGTTAGTGGTTTTTGTAAGTCACTATGCCATTGTTTTTGGAAAAGTGTGGTCTCCTCCTCATTTAATGTGATAAGTAACTTTAGGGAACTATAAGGTAGCTATTATGGTACCCTGAGCTGTATCTGAAAGTAATGTGACAAGAGGTTGCACTTCAGGTGACCTGAGGCAAAAGGCAACAGGGCACCAGTACTTTTCATTGATGCATAGAAAACTCCAGCAGTTGTAGTTTTTCTCACTCTTGTAGCAATGCATATTGATAGGCTGCATGCGCAGATCCTGCAGGGTTTTTTTTTTTTCACCTGGCTTCTAATAGGACAGGATCCCTGTTCTCTGTTGCATTTGGCCAACCCTTGGCCACAAATAATTTCAGCTGCTTGCTTAAAAAAAACAAGTGCATGGAGAGCTCTTTGAAATTTAATTGTGAATGATCATCAGTAGAGGATATCATTTTAGCATGTGAGATATACTTCCCCCCTCATAAATTCATAAAGGTAGAAGGTGCCGGATTTATTTCTGTGTTTATTAATTCCCCTTATATGGCGCTTTTCAAATTTCAGATATCTGATATCCACTTCAGAATAGTTTCCTCTGCACAGAAGCTGCTCCTCATAGATCAGTCCATAGAAGCAGACCTGGGAGTTTACCACAAGCAGTAAGCAGGTGTACAAAAAGGACAACACCAGAGCATATAACACCAGGTTTCTTATGCAAGTGGGCCAAGCAGCATGAGAAGGCCAAGCACAAACAGAAAACAGACTCTTTGCTTCCCCACAATAATCCAAGCCTTGGACATGACTTAATTCTATAATCTGAAGGGCTGATTCACACTACATAGCAAGCAGAACGCAGTGTATTCTGTGTTAAACACTTTATAATAGGACTGGAAAAGATGTCTGATGCATGTAGGGTGGCCATAATTTCTGCAGGCCAGCCAGGGAAACCTTGAGGGGGGAAGGAATGTGTGTGCGCGTGCGCCCCGCGCGCGTGCCGCCGGAAACAGGAAGTGATGTCACTTCCGGTGATGTCATGCCACCGCCAGAAGCAGGAAGTGACATCATTTCCCCCGCACCACCTGCCGGAAAGCAGGAAGTGACATCACTTCCTGTGACATCATTTTCCCCAAATGACATCATTTCCCCCAAATGCCACTGCCGGAAACAGGAAGTGACTTCACAGCACTTCCTGGGACGTCCCCAAAAATCCCCCAAATATCACCGCCGGAAACACCAAGATTATTTATAGAGAGGGAAAGGGGGAAATAAAGTTAAATAAAACTCTTTTTTTACTTTTTTCAAAGTGAGAAGACTAGAGAGAACGGGTTTCACGCTGAGAAGCCAGTCAGATTCCAGTGAGACTGTGCTGCATAATGCAGCCTATTTATTTTGTCCTGTTTGCTCTGTTGGCTCTATCTGCGCCACCTTCATCACTTTCGGGGTGTGGATCCCCCAGTGGGGTGGCCTCCCGACTCCCTCCGCCAGCTGTTTCTGATAGCCCTGTGCCCCCTCTTTCATTTGATATGTGTCCCGTGCGGGTGCCACCCTCCCGCCGGGAGATGCCACAAAATGAGCCCCCTCGAGGCTTATGGCGGCAGGGCTCGGGGGAAGCGAGCTAGACTGCTGTTCTTTTGAGGGGTTATAGAGTGTTTCGAGCCCGTCCCTGTGGCATCAGTCCCATCATTGTGGGACCCAGGGGGCCGGCGCAGCTGCCTGCCGAAGCAGCCTGTCACTAATAACACAGGTCGAGATGCAGGACAGGAACCCGTAAGTGACCGACAGGCTGCTTCAGCGGGCCGCTGCGCCGGCCTCCTGGGCCCCACAACGATGGGACCGATGCCACAGGGACGGGCTCGAAACACTCTATAACCCCTCAAAAGAACAGCAGTCTAGCTCGCTTCCCCCGAGCCCTGCCGCCATAAGCCTCAAGGGGGCTCATTTTGCGGCATCTCCCGGCGGGAGGGTGGCACCCGCACGGGACACATATCAAATGAAAGAGGGGGCTCAGGGCTATCAGAAACAGCTGGCGGAGGGAGTCGGGAGACCACTCCACTGGGGGATCCACACCCCGAAAGTGATGAAGGTGGCGCAGATAGAGCCAACAGAGCAAACAGGACAAAATAAATAGGCTGCATTATGCAGCACAGTTGAGAAAGTGCCTTATCCCATATACTGATGAAGTAAATACAGGATTTGAGACAAAATTGCACCAGAAGACACAAACACAAAGGCTCCCTTACACTGAATCAGTGCTTGGGTCCACCAAAGTCAGTATTGTCTACTCCAGGGGTGGCCAGAGTTGCTTAACAAAAGAGCAACACAGAATAAAGGTCAGATGTTTGAGAGCTGCAAGACATGAACATCGGATATTTGAGAGTCACGGAAGGAAGGAAGGAAGGAAGGAAGAAGAAGGAAGGAAGGAAGGAAGGAAGGAAGGAAGGGAGGGAGGGAGGAGGGAGGGAGGGAGGAGGGAGGGAAGGAGGGAAGGAAGGAAGAAGGAAGAAAAGAAGGAAGGAAGAAGGAAGGAAGGAGGGAGGAAGGAGGGAGGGGAGGGAAGGAAGGGAGGAGGGAGGGAAGGAAGGAAGGAAGGAGGGAGGGAAGGGGAGGGAGGGAGGGAGGGAAGGAAGGGAGGGAGGAGGGAGGGGAGGGAAGGAAGGAAGAAGGGAGGGAGGGGAAGAAGGAGGGAAGGAGGGAGGAAGGAAGAAGAAGGAAGGAAGGAAGGAGGGAGGAAGGAAGGAAGGAAGGAGGGAGGGAGGGAGGGAAGGAAGGGAGGAGGGAAGGAAGAAAGGAAGGCCGCCCCCTCCCGCCAGCCGCCCCCCCCCGCTTTCGGCCCCCTCCCCTCCCTGCCTGCCCTGCTTACTTTCTTCCAGGGCGGGTGGCGGCCTCCCCTCCGGGTGGGCGGGCTGGCCAGGAGGCGCAGCGGCGGCTGGTGCTGCTAGCGGCGGCTGAGAAGGAGGCGGCCGAGCCCACCGACCCGGGGCCTCCCACTCCAGCCGCGCTCCCCCCGCGGGCCTCCAGCGACCAGCGCCGGCCTCTCCGCCGCCTGCCCGGCCTCCGCCTGCAGTGGAGGCCCGCGCGCGGGACCCGGCGGCGATGGCGGAGGCCGGGGAGGCGGCGGAGAGGCCGGACACTGGTCGCTGGAGGGCCTCCAGTGACCAGCGCCGGCCTCTCCGCCGCCTCCCCGTCCTCCACCACCGCTGCCGGGCCCCGCGCGCGGGGCGGGGAAGGTGGCGAGTGAGGGAGGGAGCGTCCTCGCGCATGCGCAGAGCTCGCCACACCGCCGCCAATCGCCCTGCGCACAGCGCAGGGACACCTCCCTTCCTCACTCGCCGCCTTCCCCGCCCCCGTGCGCGGCCCCACCGGCTCTCTGGCTGGCTAAACCGGGACCTCTAATGGTCCCGGTATAGCCAGCCCAGGAGCCGGGGAATTGGGGGCCAGAACCGGGACTTTCCCGGGTGACCGGGACGGTCTGGCCACCCTAGATGCATGTACACATTTGGAGACCCTCAAGGTCACCTAGCAGGGACTTATAACAGACTCCAAGCTCTATTCCTGTCTCTCTCCTGTACCACCTCTTTTTCCTTTCCCTTTCTTGTGCTCACTAATATATACTGAAAGTATGCATTAGCTCAAAGTATGCCTCCTCAAATGATTATATTGGATGCATTCCCACTACCTTAGTCTCCAGGTGTACTGTTTAATAAATTAAATAAAACCTGAGCTCTCTCTCCTTTTTGCAAGCATCTCTGCCTAGCACTCCAAACAGGGCCAGCACATGGGAGTAGGCCAAGTAGGGCGGCTGCCTAGGAGCACCACCTGACCCTAGGTGCAGCACGGGGCACCCCCTCTCCTCACGCCCTGTGCCAGCTGCCGTCCTGACTTCGCTGAGGCTTCCTGAGGCTTGGGAAGCCTGGGCGAAGTCAGGGGGCTGGGGGTGTGGCAGCAAGCACGCTCAGAGCCTGGTTCTGAGCGCACCTGCTGCCTTCCCAGACTTCACTGAGGCCTCCCAAACCTCAGCAAAGTTGGGGAGCATAACAGTGATGTTAATCGGTGACATCATCAGGGTGTGCATGCTTCATGCATGCGGATATACTGCTGGGAGGGAGCAGAGGAGTGGGGTTCAGCCTGGGTGCAGGAACCCCTAGCGCTGGACCAACTCCAAAATGCTCAAAGGGGGTTTGTTCAAGTGTACATATGAGTATGCGGCTCTCTCTCACTACACATAGGGAAAGCTCTTTCCTGCAAGTTCCATTGAGTTTCAGGTTCCTATCTGGGTGGAAGTTCTCAGGGTCCTGGCTAGCCCTTCTTGCTGCCATCAGCTGGGCAGTGGGAGGAAAAGGAGGGGGGAAATGGGGGGCAATCAACTAGTATCCTGATGCAATAATGTCACCTCAGCCACAACCAGATTTGATGTCATTGTGTTGCTAGTAACATTCATTCAGTAAAATCTCTATGGTTAATGCTAGAGCATCACCAGCAACATGGTGACACCACTCAGGGGTCAGTTTGTAGAAAAAGAGGTGCCGGAGCTCCTTAGTGCAACACATTTGCATAACTCATTTGCATATGCTACACACCCCCTGACATCCTCGGAAGGTATACTAAATTATATCAGTTCAGCATCTACTTAAAATGCTTCTTGAATTATGTCATTATAAAACCTTACTCCATCATACTTTTTAAAATTACTTTCTCCTATGTGACCACAGTGGCATGATGAAGATTTCCATCTGTCTGCTTTATATGTTTGGGTTATTTTCCCATTTTTTTTTGTGGAGGAAAATTTTAGAAAATTTGTCAAATCTTAGAATTCAGCAAAATTCTCACAAGGGATTTGAACAATTGATCCCCAGAAGCAGGACCAGATCTACATGTTTTTTGAGGGAGGGGCAAAATTAAAAAATGATGCCCCTTATGGGCCATTCTGTTTTATATGGCCACAGAATAGAAATGGACTCCATACCCAATTTGGTGCCCCTTCTCTGGAGGCACCCAGGGCAAAGTGCCCTTCTGGCTCTTCCCCCCCAGATCCAGCCCCTGCTATCTGCCCCCTCTCCCCCCAGATCTAGCCCTGGGACTTCATGAAGAAGGAAAGTGCAGACTTGTGTTCCTTTTTTGTGTTGCTTGCTAAAACAAAGAAAAATGGGAACTAGCTATGACAGAACCTTCATTGCAAGATCATCTTGCCTCACGGCTGTTTTGTAATTGGGAAAATAATGATATCTCAAAAACGTGTTCTTGCTGATTCTCAGAGAAAGCTCAAAAATTCTCAGACAAGGCTGAAGAAACTTTTGGCACACTTACGCACTTCCTGTGTTTAAGCGTTTCCTTTTACACTTTGTGCTCAGAGCTGTTTCTCACTTTAAAAGAAGTTTTTTTTTTTTTGCGTTGTCTTCTCTTTTGCTTTGTGGAGGAACTCAATCAGTCAGCAACTGTGTACAACACAGGGAGAGCAGTAATCCTTATGCTGACAGTAGCTAGCCCAAGTGGCTAGTAGTGAGGATCACCAGTTGAAGTAGGATGATTCTGTTCAACAGGAAGATCAGCAAACTATTTTGGTTGGACAATATCCTTCTCAAGCACAGATCTGCAGAGTCAGTCTCTTGTGTCACTGCTTTCCTGCTCATGGAAATGAAATCACAGTCTGACAACAAGGCACCACAAAAAAGAGTCAGATCTGGGCCAACATGCAAAATGGTTCTATTTAGAAGGTCTTTTAGTTGACTTTTTTCTGTTGTTGGTTTGGAGTTCAATAAATAAATAAATAGTTGTATTCCTACTGATTATCACTCCGTCACTCAGCTGGATTTTGAAAAAAATAAATATTAACCAGTGGAATGTGGTTATATTAGATTCTGATTAGTTAATACAAGCATTCCTCCCTAATACAAATTCTCACAGCATATAACTAGTCTAGTCCTATATACTATGACATTCATATTTTTTACTGAGAGTCATTCCTAGCTTCCTTTTCCAACATTATTCAAATCTGAATATATGATTTGCTTGCATCTGTTTTCATCGGCATTTCATACATTTTAGCCAGCAAGCAAGAGAGCACATTCACTGGATGCTGTTAACATTCAGTTAACAGCCTATATCAACATCAAGTGATCATTGAATTTTAGTACCTAAATTTTCATTTTAGAAATACTGGAAAGTAAGAACGCCATTTTTTTTTTTTTTTTGCACAGCCATAAAATTAACAATCTTTCTGGACCTTGAAGTTAATAACAGAGGAAATCCAATGCATCATTACTCCAGGACTGGTGAAGTACTTCTTTAAGTCACTGAAAGCAAGACAAAGCATAGATCCTTATAAAATTTATTCCTGTGGCTCCAAATATGGATTCAAGTCGTTATAAATTGTTGAGAAAGTTGTACCAAAACTGCCTGTTATCAGAAGGCATTTCTGGTTTTTTGCTTTAGATTTCAGTCTTCATCTGTACTTGTGGAAGTGACCTACCTGTTGAATGAATATTATCAGTTCTTATGGACCATTTGATTGCTTGAAAAAGTTCACCGTGGGAGCAAGAAAGAGTGGATGCTAAAAGCTCCAACACGGAGAATGAGAGAGAAGGGACTGTCACTCTTAACTTTTTCGATAAAAGGAAATGAGGATTTCTCATGGGATTGTTTTCTATTATTATATGGATGTGAATAATGGTAATATAAACAGTGTTACTATATGTTATAGCTTTAAAAGTGTATAAAAGAACCAAATTTTATGTATTATGGTTTTAATAATTGTTTATTGTTTTATTTTAATACTGTTTTATAATAGATTATTGTATTTTATGAAGTTAATTTGCTGTTAGCTGCCCTGAGCCTGTTCACAGGGTGGGCGGGATACAAATAGAAATATAATAAATAATAAAATGTTTATATAATATGTGGGGACTCATTGTGATATATTTCAGCAGTTGTGTTTGTCAGATCCTGCAAACGGGCAGCAATTTTTTTTAAAAACCTTTTCATTATCTTTCCCTCGTTTCGCTAACTCTTTTCCACACTTTCAACTGCCTTCATTTTGCTCCCTTCCTTTCATGATCTGCCATTTGTCTACCTTCACTTCTAACCCTCTCCCCTTATTTTTCAGTCTCAATTCCTTCTCATCCATCCTGGTTGGCAACTTAGAATGTCTTAAGTAGTAGTACTGCAGCAAACATTTCTTAATATGAACAGAAGGGGGGGGGGGAGTTAATGGTAGTAAAAGGATGCTTCCTCCTTTTACTTGCATAATAATAAATGTTAATCTACCTCAGTAGTAACCGAAGTTAGAACATGTATTTAAATATTGACGTTAACTATATCCTACCTTTCTTCCCAAAGGGGAACCAAAACGGTTTACATTGTTCTCCTCTCTTCCATTTTATCCTGTGAGATACACTAGGCTGAGAGAGTGTGATTGGCCCTAGGACACCCAGCAAGTTTCCATGGCAGAGTGGGAATTCCAAACTGGGTTTCCCAGATCCTAATCTGATACTTCAACCACTACACAAGAATAGCTTCCATTGTAAAAAGCATGGAGGAGGGGCCTGGAGATACCCTGGGCCAGGAAATTCCTTTCATTTTGGACTCTGTAGCTCCCATGATCAACCTGAAGTTGGTGGACAATTCTGAGATTCCCAGTTGTATATTCTGATGAGTTATGCTTGCCACAAATGGACAGACAGAGGGACATGTGAATCTTGTTGTTGTGTGGTAACAGCTAGCCAACTGACTTGTTTTGTTATGTTTGATTTGCATTAGGGTCATATTGGTGGGGCTATATGGATTCTTTGTCCAGGGGCCCATGGTTGTTCTTGGCAGTCCTGGACAAGGCAGAATAAAGGTGAAAAACAGACCTGGAAACTGCCCTGCAACCAAGCAACCCTGTCCCCACTCTTTCCAAAGGAGATGGGGAAGAGAAGAAGAAGATGACATTGTATTTATATCCCTCCTCCACTCCGAATCTCAGAGTGGCTTACAATCTCCTTTATCTTCCTCCCCCACAACAGACACCCTGTGAGGTGGGTGGGGCTGAGAGGGCTCTCACAGCAGCTGCCCTTTCAAGGACAATCTCTGTGAGAGCTATGGCTAACCCAAGGCCATTCCAGCAGGTGCAAGTGGAGGAGTGGGGAATCAAACCCGGTTCTCCCAGATTAGAGTCCACACACTTAACCACTACACCAAACTGGCTCTCCCAGAGGGGGGTTAGATATTTACCTTGCTCTTCACTTGGAGTCTCAGAGTGGCTTACAAATCTCCTGTCCCTTCCCTTCCTCACAACAGACAACCTGCGAGGCAGGTGGGGCTGAGAGAGCTCTGACAGAAACTGCTCTTGAGAGGAACAGCTCTGTGAGAACTTGTGATAGACTCAAAGTCACATAAGCAGGTGCACATGGAAGAGTGGGGAATCAAATCCGGTTCTTTCAGATAAGAGTCAGTGCACTTAACCACTACATCAGACCAGCTCATCCAGTCCTATCCCATCAGTCTTGGCCAGATATATCAGTCACTGCTCTGGGTGAGTAAGGCCTTTCAGGGTGAGCTAAAGCTGAATCGATCCCATCCTTTTCTATGCTGGGCAAGCAAGGCCAGACTGGGCCAGGTACATCCCTCACAGGCTTGCCAATCCCCAGGTCCCAGCAGGGGATCCCCCAGTTTTGCAGGTTCCTTCCGACCCCCAGTCAGCTGGCCGGCAGGGGGAAGCCCGCCCCACAGTCCCCACCTGCCTTTTCACTTAAGAACTAGAGGAACCTTGCAAAGGCTTGCTTTCTGGATAGTGTCTCTGTGCCTATTAATCTAGGATCCAGCCAGGCTGAACTGGAGCAGGGTGAGCAGTAGAACAAGATAGCTGCTCCCTGTTAGCTGTGAAGCTGTAGCAGTCCAGACCCTCCATTTGTTTCACTTCACTTCAGCAGCTCATGGGTAAATTGCCCCAGTGAGACCACACAAGTGTGGGATTGCAGACTGTTTATTTTGGCTGTTCTCTCTTTGTGTGTGTGTGTGACAGAGAGAGAGAGAGGGTATGCTAGGGTTGCCAATTCCCAGGTGGGGGGCAGGGGTTCCCCCGGTTTGGAGGCCCTCCCCCCACCATCAGAAAGTGATGGGAGGGATGTCTGTTGGACACTCCATTATTCCCTATGGAGATCAGTTCCCATAGGGAACAATGAAGAATTGATCTGTGGTTATCTGGGGGCCTGGGGGAGGGGCTAGTCTTTGAGGTAGAGGCACCAGATTTTCAGCATAGCATTTGGTGCCTCTCCTCAAAGCACCCTCAAAGTTTCAAAAGGATTGGACCAGGGGGTCCAATCTATGAGCCCCCAAAGAAGGTGCCCCTATCATTCATTATTTTTCAATAGAGGGAAGGCATTTAAAAGGTGTGCAGTCCCTTTAAATGTGATAGGCAGAAGTCCCTTTGGAGTTCAATTATGCTTGTCACAACCTTGCTCCTGGATCCACCCCCAAAGTCCCCAGATATTTTTTGAATTGGTCTTGGCAACCCTAATCTCTTACCAGGTGAGATGAAGCACACTGGGTGACTGCATCCAGGTTGGGCACATTCATCACTGAGTGGGGTGAGACCATACGTGTTGCTCTCTGTGCTGGGCAAGTGAGCCCTCACTGCACCAGATGAGCAAGCCCAGATTGGGCATCTCCATTACAGCACAAGATGAGGCTGGGTCAGGCATAGGGTTGCCAACTTTGGGTTAGAAAATTCCTAGAGATTTGGGAAGTGGAGCCATTGGGAGGCCAGGGATTGGGGGAGGGGAGGAATCACAGCAGGGTATAATGCCATAGAACCCACCCTCCAAAGCAGCCATTTTCTCCAGAGGAACTGATCTCTGTCATTTGGAAATCAGTTGTAATTCCAGCTATTTTTATTTATTTATTTATTTATCTGAGATTTATATCCCGCCCTTCCCATCGAGTGGCTCAGGGCGGCTTACAACATATGTAAAACTAACATAAAAATAAATTACACTATAAAATTAACATTTCATTAAATAATTAAAATCCAACGTTTGTTATAAATGTACATGTCGTTAAAATCAGACAGCGGTCATAAAGCTACACTCTATTCAAATTCAAATACTGATTCGGTATACCGTCTTCAACATTTTGATGTTCCATATTCGATATTCAGTAGTCGGTATACAGGTATACAAGAATACAAGGATACAAGGCCGGTTAGTTGTGGGCCAGCTAGGTTGACTACCCTAGCCAAGCACCTCTTTCTCCTTGTCTTGCAGGGGAAGTGCTGTCAGCTTGTGGAGATGATAGAATACATCCCTTACTTGGGCGGGGGAGAGGTCATCAGCTCATTGGGACTTCATGGTGGTCTTAATGGCCAATATGCCCTTGACCAAAGCTTTAATTTTCTTATTTTCTTAGTTTTCTTCTTGATTTTTTTATTATTTTGCAGAATGGGATATCTACTTACCTCATAACTGATTATGATGGTCTTGGAACTTAATAGATAGACCTGAAAGATCTGTGACTGGCTTGCCCAGAATCTTAAACTATTTCAAAAATGTTGAGCTATAGAGAATGGTCAAAATTATTCAGGGGTAAGAAAAGGAATTGTATGCATACTTGCTGTTATCCTCCTTTTGAAGCAGTCTGATTAGATAAAGAGATTGGATATGGACCCCACAAGCCTTTCTGACAGAACAAGATAGAACACATGGCAGTCTTGATTCTTCTCGTCACTGCAGTCCTGTCCCATATGACTTTTTTTTGTTAAGAGCAGTGTGTCCTTATCAGCTCCGCAGTCTCTTTGGGGGTTATCTTGCACCAATGGAAAAGCTGGTAGGATTCAATTCAATTGGCCAACTTAATATGATGGAAGAAATGAATTCTGTTGCAAAAAAATAATCCTACTTGTAACCCTAAATTAAAACAAATGCTGGATGCACAGCATTGCCATAACTGTGTGAAATCTACAATAAATCTACCTAGAAAACTTAAGTGAGGAAAGTGAAATTTCACTTTCACTTTGAGGAAAGTTTGTGAAGAAGCTTGTTGGGGGAGTTCCCGAAGTTGGCAAACTCCACCCCCCCCCCAGTCTTGGTCTCAGTCCTTTGTCCCTAATATGGCCCCTTACCCAAACTCAGGCAATCACACTGCTGCTTTGTGTATCTAAGGCTAGCTAGAAGTGAAACGAACAAGGCTAAACTCATGCAACAATGTAAACTTTATTTGCAAATGAAGTTAACCTTTAACAAAGAACAGAATTACGAGGCGGGCAGCCCTCTGGTGTCCAACTGGTTCAACAAAACGCTTATACAGTAGCCCTTCTATCTTAGCTATACTGGCAGTAAAGTAAAAGACAAAGTAACAGAAATTTCCCCCCAGGAAAAGCGAGAATTCTCGGACTATGGATAGTCAGCAGGATCAAGAGCAACCCTCTCTGCTGATCTGGCCAAGCAGTCCCGATTCTCCGAAAAGCACAGCTTATATAGGTTGAGTCATCAAAGGATCTCAAAACCCTGTTAAATGTATAAATTCTGCTGGCCATTGTTTGCTTTGATAACAACAGGTCCATCCTGAGATACCTTTGGTTGTTTACATGTTTACAGGTTCAGGCCATCTGGTAACACAAATATATATAGAGATAGAGAGAGAGATAGAGAGAGAGAGAGAGATAGAGAGAGAGAGAGAGAGAGAGAGAGAGAGAGAGAGAGAGAGAGAGAGAGAGAGAGAGAGGGGGGGGGGACCTGCAAAAGGAATGCTGAGCTTCAATGTCTGCATGATCATCGTCATGCTATGATGCCACAAAAAATTGACCCTGAGTGCCCAAGGCACTCTAGGGCACTCACCCAGAGCCTCTTTCTAAAGCCCACTGTATTTATTTTCACAACATATGTGCTTTAAGCAGTGGCTGAACGGGTCTTATTCCTAGTACTGACCATAAATATAAAACTTGTTAGAACAAAACTGTTTTCTTCTGCCTGATTAAATATGCCAAGGCACAAAACAAAGCTACCTTAAAGGTAGTTCATTACAACGACTGACAAGAAGAAAAATATTGCTTGGATCTACCTGGATAACTGGTTGTAATTGGAATGATAGATATGTATTCCAAATATTCTGACTGGCAATGTAAGCGGACATGCTCAATTGTTTCTGTGATTCCAGATTGGTATGGACAGAGACATTTCACATATGGGATGAGTGCATATCTGCCTACAAGAAGGGCAAATGGAAGGTATTAAGCTGAGTCAAAATAAAGTTTCTGCAATGTTTGGGGAATTCTGATATATAGAGATAGCTAGATGACCTGATATACACACAGGGCCGGCTCTAGACCTTTTGGTACCCTAGGCAAAACTAATTACTTGCGCCCCCTCTTCCCAGTCTATCCTATGAGCCCATAGGATAAAATGGAGGAACCGGGCCACCTCTGTGGCGTGACACCAGAGAAGGGGTTTAATGTTTATAACCTCTTCTCTAGCATTGCACTGCAGCACTGGCCCGATCCCTCCATTCTATCCTGTTGGCCCATAGGATAGAATGGAGGGGGGGAGATCCTCTCCCTACTTTTGCACCCCTGGGGAAAGCCCAGAAAAGCCCCAAGCACTGTGCCTCTTGGGAGACTCCAGAGAGGTACAGGGGGAAGAGCCTTTCCCTACTTTTGCACCCCTGAGGTGCAAAAGCAGGGAGAAAGCCCCCACTGCCTGCACTTCTTGGGAGACTGAGAGGTGTGGGGGAGAAGCAGCCACCAGGCAGCTGCTTCACCGAGTCATGTGGAGGCACCTAATTCCATGCCCCCCAGAAGCCCTGCATTCTAGGAAAACACCTAGTTTGCCTAGTGGCAGAGACAGCCCTGTATGCACAATCCATAATTCTGAAAAATTTCGTTTCCCTACTAGTGTAGTCTTCATTTAGAGAGTGTTAGCTGGAAAAGGGTAGAAGTCAACAGGCATGCTCTTTTTCTTTTTAGTATACACATAATTCTTATATGAACAAGGCTTATATTTTTCAAAATATGTAGACTACTTTTGCAGTGTTTTTTTTAAAGTGGGGTGAATAATACAACTGCCAAGTGGGGAAAAACATATACAAAAAAATTGAGAAAAATGTGTACATTATTTTGTGGCAGGAACATGATATTTCCTGGAGACCAAGCCCAAGGCTGAGGGACTTGGGAATATTCAGTATGGAGAAGAAGTGGGGGGGACATGATTGTGCTCTTTAAGTATTTGAAGGGCTGTCACTTAGAGGAGGGCAGGGAGCTGTTCCTGTGGCAGCACAGGAGAGGATTCGCAATAATGGATTAATTAAGGGTGGGAAGTACCAGCTGGATATTAGGAAAACCTTTTTGACACTAAGAGTGGAATTGTTCAGCAGTGGAATCAGCTACCAAGTGAGGTGGTGAGCTCCCCCTCACTGGCAGTCTTTAAGCAGAACAAGAGATGCTCTAGGCTGATCCTGAATTGAGCAGAGGTTTGGACTAAATGGCTTGTGTGGCCCCTTCCAACTCTGTGATTCTATGATTCCTTATACCAATGGTATAGCATTAAGCAAGGGCCTGGTCTCTTAAATAACTTTTGGTTTACTGGCTACAAATATTCTAACTCTTACATACTAGTCATTAGTATAAGGAAGACCTGTTTACTTACTCAGTGTTAAAGTGCTGCTCTGAGAGATGATATGAGAAATCAGTGTTTTCTAAAATTTCTTTATGAGATCTAGCATGTGAACACCTGCAGAGAGATGAAAACAAGCAGATGGACAGAGTGATTCTTGCACTGGGTCTAGCACACTCTCTTTTTCTCTCTGGCAAAACAAGTACAGAGTAAATATATCAAGAAAAGATGTAAACACATTCTTGATCTACTATCGATCACATTCACAATATGTACTTATACTTAAATCAAATAACTGCTGCATTAAATAGAAGGGACTGGAGCCACAGAACTGGACTATGCAGTGCAAAATTAATGACTGGAAATTATATAAATTATTAGCAATCAAAACAATACCATGTATACAGTACTTGTCAGCAAAAGCAATGATTATTCCCATCTATTTAGTTTTTAAAGGATTAAAGGATTGAGTTACCTGCTTTTTCATCCACATCTGAAGACTTGATGTTTTGTTCCTCAAATGGATTCATTTTTTCTTCAAGAGTGTGAACACCAGCTGCGTGTTATATTGCAACATCCACTTCCTTTCAACTGTTCATATTTTTTGTACGTGTCATACCATTGGATTTCCTGCAGAGATTTATGGAGTTTCTTTTCCTCTGGCAAGTTGCATTTCAGCCACTATGTAGGTTGCTTTTATTATGTTATTATTGAGTTATGATAATCAGTTCTTTATATATATATATATTTGAAAAGTGATACCTGTTTAAATGTGAAAAGATCCTATTGGGTTGTAAAGCATTTTGCTTTGGTTGTAAAGCTAACCTGGCTTTGAAATCTTGGGAAAATGTGCAATTCTTTGTGGAGCTAGAATCATGAAGGCCTAGAATCCAGAGATTCTGAGCAATTCAGGTACAATCTAGAAAAGTGTAAGTACAAAATTACATGGCAAGCAACATGATCTTATCAGATTTTAGTTTATTAAGTATTTAACTGGGGGACTTAATTGGGGGACTCAGTTTTATCAAAACAACCCTATGAGGAAGTTTAGGATGAAAGTCTGTTCCTGGCCCAATATTCCCCCACAAGTTTCCATAGTGAAGTGAGAATTATTTAGGTCTCCCAGGTTCTAGTCTGACAGTCTCTCCACTACTATATGATGCCTGTCTTGTCTTATCAGAGACCTAGAATGGGATAGTGCAGGAGTCCCCAGTGTGGAGTCTGTGGGTGTCATTGTACTTACCAACACCTTCTCTGGTATCCACCAAGTGTTTTTAGGAAGTGGCCAGGTAGGGTTCAAATTTCCACTCTGCTATGGAAGCCCACTGGATAACCTTGAGTCAGTCTCAGAGTCTCAGCCTAACTTACCTCTCAAAGTTGTTGCTTTGTAATCTGTTTAGTTCCCTTTGTTGGAGAGAGAGAGAGAGAGATCCAATTTGCTATGAAGTAAGTAAATGTGTATAGGATTGTAGCTGGACATACTGATTCAATCATTCTACTATTCTGGACAGCTACTTCCACTAGCCTGATGTCAGTGTACTGTAATTGTGATGCTATGCACGTTAGGCACTGCTAAATCAGCATTATATCACCTTCGGCAGATAAGGCAGTTGGTCCCCTACCTCGAACGTAATGACTTGGCAACAGTGATCCGTGCTACGGTCACCTCGAGATAGGATTACTGTAATGCCCTCTACATGGGGCTGCCCTTGTCTCAAACCCAGAAGCTTCAACTAGTGCAGAATGCTGCAGCCAGGCTGCTAATGGGCCTTCCCTTGTGGGAGCACATTCAACCTGTGCTGAAAGTGCTGCACCAGTTGCCCATTGCATACCGGGTTTGTTTCAAGGTGCTGGCTCTTACCTTTGAAGCCCTATATGGCCAGGGACCTGCATACCTTCGGGACCACCTTTCCCCACATATTCCCCGGAGAGCACTTTGGTCAGGGTCACAAAATCTGCTCTTAATCCCTGGCCTTAAAGAGGCCAGGCTCATGACAACTAGAGCCAGTGTCACGGGCTGGGGCCTGGTCAGGCAAAGTCCAGGGACAGTCCAAGGTCTGTAGCTGGTGAGCAAAGAGGGCCCAAGGCACCAAAACCGAATCACAGTCCAGGTATCGCAGGTCAGAGGTTCAGAAGCCGAAGTCAGGGGGTCCAGAAGTCAAAGCCAAAGTCAGGGGGTTCAGAAGCCGAACTCAAAAGCCGAAGTAGATGCTAGAACATCAGGTAAGTGACTAGTTGCTTCCACAAAGCCTCCTCTTAAAGCCCACAGCTATATAGTCCTCTGCTGTCTGTTGCCCATTTGGGCTAATTGCTGGCTCAGAGAGGCAGCCAGGATCCTGCTGAGACTCAAGCATCCTTCCTCCTAAAAGGGCCAGAATCCTTTCAAAACTCAGGGCTCAGGGAGCGTCTTGCTCGTGAGCGTGCCGCCCTCCTCCGATCCCTGAGGTCCTGACGAAGGCGGTCATGCACACGAGCCACCAGAGAGGGCGAGGCAGGGGGGCTTGGATCTTCTCCAGCAGGAGGCAGGGGCACTGGTGCAGGTGGCAGGGGCACAGTTTCTTCTGCAGGCTCAGCTTCTTCTGCAGGGTCCCCAGCACCCATGACACTATCCCCCCCCCCACGGCCCCCCTCCGTCGAGGGGCCTGGGAGGTCGGGATGGTCATTGTGGAACCGTTGCACCAAGTCCGGGGCATGAAGATTGTCCACGGGCTCCCAAGACCGGTCTTCCAGGCCGTATCCCTCCCAGTCCACAAGGTACTGGAGGCCTCCACGATGGTACCAAGAGTCCAGGATCTGGCACACCTCATATTCTTCTTCATCATCCACCAGCACCGGTGGTGGCGGCTGTGGGGAAGGAGGCCGAGCTGGGTCAGGGGGTGCAGCCGGAACAAGGAGGGAGCGATGAAACACAGGGTGAATGCAGAGGTGGGGTGGCAACTGGAGCCTGAAGGCGACGGGGTTTATTTGTTCCATGACGGGGTAGGGTCCAATGAACTGTGCATCCAGCTTGTGAGACCGACCAGGCCGGCGCAGGTAGCGAGTCGAGAGCCACACATGATCCCCCGGCTGCACTGGAGGGCCTTCTTGCCTCTTCCGGTCCGCAGCCAGTTTATATGCCTCCTAGGCCCGCTGTAGCTGCTCTCGGAGCAAGTCTTGGCTGGCGCGGAGTTCTTGCAGGTAGGCATCGACGGCGGGGACATTCGTGGGTGGCAGGATCGCCAGGAAGAACTGAGGGTGGTACCCGTAGGTTGCAGCAAACGGAGTCATTTGGGTGGATGAATGGACCGCGTTGTTGTATGCAAACTCTGCTAGGGGCAACAGAGTGATCCAGTCATCCTGCTGGTAACAGGTGTAACAGCGGAGATATTGCTCTAGCGTGGCATTGGTGCGCTCTGTCTGACCATCTGTCTGTGGGTGGTAGGCTGAGGACAGGTGCACTCGAGTACCCAGGCTGGAATGGAGGGCTTGCCAGAACCGAGAGGAGAACTGGGGGCCCCGATCTGAGATCAGGTGGGCTGGGAGTCCGTGCAGACGAAAGATGTGTTGCAGGTAGAGCCGGGCCGTCTCCTGAGCTGTGGGAAGTTTCGGGCACGGAATGAAGTGGGCCATCTTGGTAAATAGGTCGACGACCACCCAGATACAAGTCTGACCCTTGGATCGCGGAAGTTCTGTGATGAAGTCCATCGAGATGGTATCCCAGGGTCCTGAGGGTGTGGGCAAGGGCTGTAACAACCCTGAGGGTTTGCCTGGGATGTCTTTGGCCTGTCAGCAGACGTCACAGGAGCTGACGTAATGGGCAACATCGGAGCGAACTCGTGGCCACCAGAATTCCTGTGTCAGCAAGTGGGTGGTCTTATGCTGTCCAAAGTGCCCGGCGGGTAACGAGTCGTGGGTCAGGCGTAGCACTTCTGCCCGCAAGGGCCCGGGCGGCACATAGAGGCGTTCGCGGTGTAGCAAGAGGCCGCCTCGAGTCGTGAACTCACCTGTTGAGTCATCTTGGAGTGCCTGGAGGTGTTGCTGGACCCAGGGATCATTGGCCTGGCTAGCCCGAATGTCCTCCACGAGTGCTGGTGAAGTGGAGGTGGCTGCAAACACTGAGGGCGGCAGGATGGGAGCAGCGGGCGCGGTCTCAGTTGAAGCAGGGGCGTATTCCGGTTTCCGGGACAGCGCGTCTGCTTTCCGGTTCTGGGTATGGGGGATGTAGGAGACCCGGAAGTCGAAGCGGGAGAAGAATAGGGACCACCAGATCTGGCACTGGTTGAGACAGCAGGTGGAGGTGCTCCAAGTTCTGGTGGTCGGTGAGCACTTGAACAGGGTGGCGAGCCCCTTCGAGATAATGTCTCCAAACCTCAAAAGCCGCCTTGATTGCGAGCAACTCCCTCTCCCAGATGGTATAGTTCCTCTCTGCAGCAGTGAGCTGGCGCGAGTAATAGGCACAGGGCTGGAATGGCTGGGATGGCTCCTCGTGCTGGGACAGCACTGCTCCCAGGGCCACGTTGGAGGCATCAGCTTCCACTGTAAAGGGAAGCTGGGGGTTGGGGTATCTCAGGAGTGGCCCGGTGGCAAAGCGGGTCTTCAGGGTGGAGAAGGCGTTATCGGCCTCTGGGGACCAGCGGAAGGGTTCTTTGGGGCGGAGTAGTTGAGTCAGGGGTGTGGTCAGGGCTGCATAGGCCGGGATGAATTGCCGATAGTAGTTGGCAAAACCAAGGAACCGCTGCAGGTCTTTGCGATTCTGAGGAGCCTGCCAGGTCAGGACTGCTTCCACTTTTTTCGGGTCCATGAGGATTCCCTGCGGTGACACAATGTGACCAAGGAACATGACGGAGCGCAGGTCAAAGTCGCACTTCTCCAGCTTGGCGTAGAGGCCGTAGGCTCGTAGGCGCTGCAGGACCTGGCAGACGTGCTCGGCGTGCTGGGCAGGATTGCGGGAGTAAATTAAGATGTCATCCAGGTATATGATCGCGAAGCGGTCGAGCAGGTCCCGGAATATGTCATTCATGAACCTCTGGAAGACAGCGGGGGCGTTGGTCAATCCGAAGGGCATCACCAGGTGCTCGTACTGCCCGTATCGGGTCCCAAACGCAGTCTTCCATTAGTCTCCGGGCCGTATGCGCACCAAATTGTACGCTCCACGGAGGTCCAGCTTGGTGTAGATTTGGGCCCCCTTTAAGCGATCCAAGAGTTCAGGGATCAGTGGTAGAGGGTACCGGTTGTGGATGGTGATCTTGTTCAGGGCCCGGTAGTCATTGCACAGCCGGAGCTCCCCACTTTTCTTCTTCACGAAGAGGACTGGAGCCGACAGGGAAGAGGTTGAGGGTCGGATGAATCCGCGTTTCAGGTTCTTGTCCAGGAAGTCTCGCAGAGCTGCCAACTCAGGATCTGACATTGGGTATAGACGCCCCACTGGGAGTGGTGCCCCAGGTACCAAATCAATGGCACAGTCATAGGGCCGGTGAGGGGGAAGCTGATCCGCTCCTGTCTCTTCAAAGACATCGGCGAAATCCGCATACTTCTGAGGGAGCTGAGGACCACCACTCGGGATGCCGGCTGCTAGAGTGGTGGGAGGAGTCAGATGGGGGCATGGGTCTCGGAAGCGTAGTTCCTGCTGGGCCCAGTCCACGATGGGGTTGTGCAGCTTCAGCCAGGAAAGGCCTAGAATCAGCGGGAAGCGAGGCATGCGGGCGACATCAAACTGCAGCTGTTCTTGGTGCTGCTGGACGTGGAAGGTGATGGGACAGGTCTCCTAGGTGACGGGGCCAGAACGGAGGAGGCGCCCATCAATAGCCTCCACCAGCGTCGGAATCTCTTTTGTCTGCACTGGGATCTGGTGCTGCTTTACAAAGGCGGCATCTACAAAATAGTGGGCCGCTCCCGAGTCCAGCATGGCATACACTAACAGCCAGCGTCCATCGGGCAGACGGAGTTTGACTGGTAGCAGGAACGGGCCCGGGGTATCAGCCTGCTGTTCGGAGGACCCAGCTAGTCGCCCCAGGATGGAGGGTCCACTTACACCTGGGGCTGCCCTTTTGGTGGCGGTGGCAATGAAGGTCCGGGTATCCGACGCTTAGTAGGGCAGCTAGAGGCATAGTGGCCTGCCGTGCCGCAGTAGAGGCACAGATTCTGCGTGCGGCGTCTGTCCTTTTCTTCTGGAGTCAGGCGGGGTCGAGCAGCTCCAAGCTGCGTAGGCTCACCCTCGTCTCTGGTACTAGCTGGGGATGGGAGAGAAGTCAAGTGGCATGGCGCAGGGAGCTGGCGCCCTCTGGTCTTGGCTTGGCGGTGACTTTCCAGGCGGCCATCGATGCGGAGGCAGAGGGTGATAAGTTCTTGGAGCGTGGGTGGCTGCTCCACCCTGGCCAGTTCATCCAGGAGTTCCTCTGCCAACCCCTCGGTAAACTGGTCCATCTGGGCAGCCTCATTCCACGCCAAGTCTTGGGCCAGGAGCTTGAATTCGGTGGCATACTGAGCCACCGAGGATTTGCCTTGTTTCAGGGCCCTGATTTTCCGGTTGGCTGTGGCTGCTTGGACTGGGTTTGAGAAGGCAGCAGACAGGTGGGTCTCAAACCCCTGGTAATCAGTCAGTAGGGGAAAGGACACAACCAGCAAGGGTGTGGCCCATTTGGCCACCTGCCCCTTTAACAGACTGATGATGAAACACACCTTTGTTTTGTCATTGGGGAAGTCCCGTGCTCTTAGTTCGAAGTACAGCCAACACTGCGCTAGGAAAGCAGGAAATTCTTCCACAGCACCCCCAAATCTGCCAGGTGGAGGAACTGGGCACTTGGCTAGAGCACTGGCCGCAGGTTGTTGCTGCAAGTGCACTACTGCCTGTGTCAGCTGCTGTACCTGGGCTTGGAGCGCAGCCAGTAGTCCTGTGGTTCCACTTGCTTCAGCATCCATCCTGTGGAATGGGTGTTTGTGGGTGGAAGCAATCTGTCACGGGCTGGGGCCGGGTCAGGCAAAGTCCAGGGGCAGTCCAAGGTCTGTAGCTGGTGAGCAAAGAGGGTCCAAGGCGCCAAAACCGAATCACAGTCCAGGTATCGCAGGTCAGAGGTTCAGAAGCCGAAGTCAGGGGGTTCAGAAGCCGAAGTCAAAAGCCAAAGTGGATGCTAGAACGTCAGGTAAGTGACTAGTTGCTTCCACAAAGCCTCCTCTTAAGGCCTACAGCTATATAGCCCTCTGCTGTCTGTTGCCCATTTGGGCTAATTGCTGGCTCAGAGAGGCAGCCAGGATCCTGCTGAGATTCAAGCATCCTTCCTCCTAGAAGGGCCAGAATCCTTTCAAAACTCAGGGCTCAGGGAGCGTCTTGCTCGTGAGCGTGCCGCCCTCCTCCGATCCCTGAGGTCCTGACGAAGGCGGTCACGCACACGAGCCACCTGAGAGGGCGAGGCAGGGGGGCTTGGATCTTCTCCAGCAGGAGGCAGGGGCACTGGTGCAGGTGGCAGGGGCACAGTTTCTTCTGCAGGCTCAGCTTCTTCTGCAGGGTCCCCAGCACCCATGACAGCCAGGGCCTTTTCTATTGTAGCCTCATGCTAGTGGAACAACCTCTCTGAGGAGGTTAGGGCCCTGTGAGAGCTCGCACAGTTCTGCAGGGTCTGTAAGATGGTGCTCTTCCACTAGGCATTTGTTAATTAAGATCACAGGCTACAACAGACTCCAAAACATCTGGACCACCTCTAGCATGAGCCTAAAATCTGTTTCTCTATAGAACACCTAGCTGGAACAACAGAATAGAAAGATTTAAATATCATTATAGCACTTGAAATGTTTTGATTTTAATGTTTTTATCTTAATGTAATTTTATATTCCATGTGTTTACATGAGCATGTAAGCCGCCCTGAGCCTGCTTTCACTGTGTGTGTGTGTAAATCGAACAAAATAAAAAAAAATAATAAAAGTTCACAGCAAAACAATACTATGTTAATCAAGAGATAACACAACACCACCAATCTTTTTATTTTATTTTATTGAAGTATACAATATAGAATCAGTTGAGCTATTCAAAGTCCTGAAAGATGATGCTGTTAAAGTGATGCACACATTATGTCAACAAATTTAGAAAATGCAACAGTGGCCACAGGATTGGAAAAGGTCAGTTTATATTCCAGTCCCAAAGAAGGGTAATGCCAAAGAATGTTCAAACTATTTCACCACTGCACTCATTTCATGTCAGCAAGGTCATTTTAAAGATCCTACAAGCTAGGCTTCAGCAGTATGTAGATCAGGAACTACCAGAAGTTCAAGTTGGGTTTCGGAGAGGAAAAGGAACAAGAGATCAAATTGCCAACATTTGCTGGATTATGGAGAAAGCACGGGAGTATCAGAAAAAATGTCTATTTCTGTTTCATTGACTATGCTAAAGACTTTGATTGTGCTGATCACAACAAACTGTGGCAAGTCCTTAAAGAGATGGGAGTACCAGACCACCTCACATGTCTCATGAGAAACCTGTATAAGGGTCAAGAAGCAACTGTCAGAACGGAATATACAACTGATTGGTTTAGAATAGGAAAAGGTGTTTGACAAGGATGCATATTGTCACCCTGCTTATTTAATTTATATGCAGCGTACATCATGCGGAATGCTGGCCTGGATGAAACACAAGCCGGAATGAAGATTGCTAGGAAAAACATCAACAACCTCAGATATGCAGATGATGCCACTCTAATGGCAGAAAGCGAAGAGGACCTAAAGAAGCTCTTGTTGAGGGTGAAAGAGGAGAGCACAAAAGTAGGCTTGAAACTCAACATCAAAAAACCTAAGATCTTGGCATCCGGCCACATCACACCTTGGCAAATAGAAGGGGAAGACATGGAAGTAGTGATAGACTTCACATTTCTGGGATCCAAGATCACTGCAGATGGTGACTGTAGCCATAAAATTAAAAGATGTTTGCTCCTTGCGAGGACAGCTATGGCGAACCTGGGCAGTATAATAAAAAGCAGAGACATCACCCTGCCAACAAAAGTCCATATAGTCAAAGCAATGGTATTCCCAATAGTAATGTATGGCTGTGAGAGCTGAACCATAAGGAAGGTCGAGTGCAGAAGAATAGATGCTTTTGAGATGTGGTGCCGAAGAAGAATCTTGAGAGTTCCTTGGACTGCAAGATCAAATCAGTCAGTCGTAAGGGAAATGAACCTTGACTGTTCACTGGAAGGTCAGATGCTGAAGCTGAAGCTCAAATACTTTGGCCATCAAATGAGAAGGGAGCACTCACTGGAGAAAACCCTGATGCTGGGGAAGGCAGAAGGAAAAAGAAGAAGGGGACAGCAAAAGATGAGATTGCTGGACAGAGTTACTGATGCAATAAACATGAATTTGAGCAGACTTCAGAGGATGGTGGAAGACAGGAGGGCCTGGTGTGACTTTGTCCATGGGGTCGCAAAGAGTCGGACTCCACTGTGCAACTAAACAACAACAAATACAATATAACATATCAGATATGTTTATATCAAGCATAAAGAACTTTTTCTGCAAACCAATCACATTACAGAGTCCTTTATCTTCAACAGAAATATATTTTTAAAAATCACAATTGTTAATACATTACAAAAATGATAATTCTGCATAACGTAATATAAATGGTAAAAACCTTACCTATGTCTGAGATAGGAACAAATACAATGATTTCGTCAGTTCTCATCTGTCTCAGAGAAATCAAGCTGGGTGTCTCAGCTGCAGTTTTAGTGCGGGGAAAAGAAGAAGAATTGCAAATTTATACCCCACCCTTCTCTCTGAACCAGAGACTCAGAGCGGCTTACAATCTCCTATATCTTCTCCCCCCACAACAGACACCCTGTGAGGTGGGTGGGGCTGAGAGAGCTCTCACAGCAGCTGCCCTTTCAAGGACAACCTCTCCAGAGCTATGGCTAACCCAAAGCCATTCCAGCAGGTGCAAGTGGAGAAGTGGGGAATCAAACCTGGTTCTCCCAGATAAGAGTCTGCACACTTAACCACTACACCAAACTGGCTCTCTTTGGAGAGAAGCAAAGAAAAATAGACACAAACACAGAAAGTAATATAAGAAAGCAATTCTGTTATGGTATGGCCCACCTTTTATACAGTTTCTGCCCATGTCTGCTCAAGGAAGATTCTTCCTCTATGGATTAGGCTCCCAATACCTTCCAGAGTATTCTGGAAAATTTTGGTCATGTTGGATGTCTCTCAACTATTGGAAAACTCCTCAGTATTTTGACAGCTAATTTAATTATCCTACTTATCCCTTGTCCACATCGTGATCATATATTAAAAACCTGGTCAGCAAGAACTTCTGTTTTGTCGGAAAACCCTCCTTCTGGTAGTGTTGCCAACCTACAGGTGCTTAGAACAGTCCGAGAGAGCTTTAACTAATACATATATTGAAAACAAAATTTTAAACCGCAGTATTTTTACATATTAATTTGGAATTATTTTACAGTCCATTTTACAATACACAATGGTTTTCTTTGTTTGTAGGATTTCCTGAAGTCCAATGCACCAATGCAGGTGTGATTGAAGTTCCCAAACTGGTGTGGCTGCAACTGGACTGCTGCTTCCGCCCACTTTCAGAGAATCCTTCTTCAGGCAGGTCTCCAAGGGACTGGCATGTCACAAAATATTTTTTTTTCCAGTTAACAATATATTAAATTGCATTTTTTCTAGAGTCTTATTCAAGGTACTCCCATATATGTTCTCATATATACTCACTACAATTTCAATTTGGCACTGCTTTGCTTATCTCCAAGGATCAAGCAGGGCTTCACACTTCTATTTGTCCTTAGCTTCTCTTGAAAGGACCAGGATTACAACTAAGCTCCAGGTGATAGAGATCACTTCACCTGGACAAAATGACTGATTTGGAAGGCGTATTTTATGGCATTATACCACACCGAAGTCCCTCCCTCAGGCTCCACCCTCCAAATCTCCACGTACTCTCCAGTCCAGAGCTGGCAACCCTACTTTCTGGCCAGTTTTAGAAATCTTTTAATCTACTTATGCGGAAGACTGTTCTGATCAATATTGTCAAATCTCCCATCAAGAGGGAAGCACGGCGAGAAGGGAAGAAAAAAGGCTGTTCCCCCATAATTTCTCATGAGTCATCATCTACATGTCTGTATGTATGACAGACAATTCCCAACATTCTGTTCCTTTGCCACACAGTAAGACGCAAGCTATATGTTATTTGCAATTTTATTAACAGTAAGTGATATAAATTAGGAAAAGTCAGACTAGTCTTTGTTGGAAAAGCCCAGCAGGAAATCATTTGCATATTAAGCCACACCCCCTGATGCCAAGCCAGCAGGAACTGCTTTCCTGCTTTAAAAAAAAAAAACACCTGCCTGTAAGAGAATAGCTGCCATCCTATAGTTAAGAGTAAAGACTTTCACTTCAATGCTTGGGTGAGAGTAAAATCAGTCTTCTAACCTGATAGCTGGTGGCTTGGCCATCACAGGCAGAGATCTTGTACTGAAATGTTAATTTAAATTGTAAATTTAAAATTGACATTTTCACTCCCACACTTTTTTCAGTGAGGTTGGCTATAAATAAAATGTGATAAACCAGACCTCATATAACCTCATAACCATAGATCACCAGGGTCTTCTAGCACTGCTGTTTGCCTAGATCAGCTAGAACAAGAGTGCTGTCAAGAGCTTGGCAGACCATAACAAACACTCATACACTACATCTATAGCCAAACTACACAATATGTTTTTCACTTGCATTAAAAAAAAAAAAGAGAAGACCCCAAATGGGCTTGGAATGGCATCTGGGGGAATAGCTGCCTGCCCCCCCCCCCAAGTTTTCTTATGTGAAAATGGTTGGGGGGAGGCATTTCACCTATTTTGCTGCTCCACATGGATGTGGAGTTTTGTCCTCCACAACGCTTTACTGAGCTCATTTGGGCTCTCCATTTTTAAAAGAAGCACAGGAAAACTAGTGTAACTGAAAGAGTAAATATATCATGTAGTATTGCTCATAGCCTCAGACATTACAAGGCATCAAGACCAATAAATCAATTCATTCAATAGGTGATGCTATGCTATTTTTATATTTTAGTCAAAGAGGTCATAAATCAATTCTCCTGTGAACTATAAAAAACCTTTTTAAGCCACTAAAAAAAAGGAAGTTGTGCAACTTCAGATACTACTGTGTATAGCATTGTGTGTGATAACATTAGCAGGGCTTTTCTTTTTAGCAGGAACGCAGTTCCGGCTGGCTTGGTGGCAGGGGCCATGGCCTAATATGCAAATTAGTCCCTGCTGGACTTTTTCTACAAAAAAGCCCTATGTAAAGCAATAGTGATATCAGGGTGTGTGGCCTCAGGGGTCATTTTGCAGAAAAATAGGTGGTGGAGCTCATCCAGGGATTGTTATGCAGCTGCACCTACTATTCAATGGACAAGATAAGTAGGTGGAGAAGAGGAGGGGAACCGTCAGAAAGGTTCAGGAGCTGCACTCCTGTGAGCTTCTGCTGAATTCAAAGCCTGTGTGGCCTAATATGCAAATGAGTTCCTGCTGGGCTTGTTCTACAAACAAAGCCCTGATTATTACTAATATAGTATTTGTGTGCATGTGCGTGTCCAGGGCATTTCCAAAAGTGAAAAAGTAGGTTTGCATATTTTTCATTTCTCAGACGCCAAAAAGGAGCTTCACAACTCCTAGGGACCAGAGCCCAAAGCAAAAAGATACACACAATTAGGAGAAAGGCCATTATATCAACATAAGGATAGCAGAAAAACAACCATAGTACTACATGGATGCTGCAATTCAGATCCCAGTAATTGCACTGGCACACACTTTGTGCAGGCAGAGAACTGTGTGAGGATTATAACCACTTAGTACAATCTTATTCATATCAACCAGCTAAGAGATCCTCTTGCATCACTGCAGTCCTCAGCTCAAATAATATTAATATAAAAAATATTCCAACCACTTTAGATCTCCACCATCAACTGCTGGCTGCACAAGTGAGAATTCATTCCAAACATTGGATGAGAGCAGGCATGACAACAGAACATACTGTGCAGGAAGTGCACTTCGCTCAGAAATGAACACTTGCTTTGAGCAGGCAGCTAGTCCTCTGGAACCACTGAGGGGAGGTCATGATGCAGACCCAGTCTGCAAAAAAAACAAAAAGTCTCTGCAAGTGAAGGGCACCTTGTGCTGCTCATTGCTACTGAGCTCCATTGATTTTTTGACCCTGGCTCCAAGCCGGTGGAACTCTTTTCCAGATGAGATCCAGGCTCTGCAGGACTTGATGCAATTCTGCAGGACCTGTAAAACAGAACTGTTCTGCCAGGCATATGTTTGAGGACAGCCACAGGCTTTACATCAGGACTGCCCCCACACCTCCTTGCCCTCCTGCTTATCAGCGAGTTTAGGTTTTAGATGTTCATCTCCTGTGTAATAAATCTGATTGTGTTTACTGTATTTTATATTTATTATATTTAAATTATGAATGTTCTAAACAGTATATTATGTCTATATGATGTTACCCACCCTGAGCCTGTCTATGAGAATGATGTATAAGTCCAACGTAATTTTTAAAGTAATAATTAAGGTGAAATTATACAGCATCAGGACTGGCATCAGCATACTCTTAGGTGAGGCAAGGGCCCATGGTTTCTGGCAGGGTCCATGCTGCCACCTCCCTGCCCACATTCCTGCCCTGCCCCCCCCCCCATGTACTAGGACTGTTAAAGGCAATCATGCCCACACACTACCTAAAATGGTATGATGTGATGACAGGAAAAATGAAGCATATATTTTACTTTATTTTTATTTAAAACTTTTTTATGCCTCCTTTTCACGCAAATGGTGTTCTCATAGTGGGTCTTCACAATGGGATTGCAATGGGGATGGGGACAAACTCTATTTCTGTGGTTTGTTTAGGTTCATGGCCAAACCACAAACTGAACCACAAGCCAATACAAACTAGGAGTTGGTTTGTGAACTGAACCAGTTTGTAGCAGTTTGTGACCCCTGCTTTCTGCCCCATGCCACTCAGCTCTTTTTGGTGAAGAGCAGGAAGCAAGGGTTTAACAAACTGCTATGAACTGCCTTAAAAGTCGTGAAAGTTTCATGGTGGTTCTTCAGTTAGTGAATTATGGTTCATGCACCACGAACATTCAAAATTCATCACAAACTTACATTTTCAAACTTACAAGGGCTGGTTCATGCCCATCCCTAAATGTATATTCGTAAGTTTATCCAGGGGTCATTTTGTAGAAAAAGAGGTGCCAGAGCTCATCAGCAGAACTCATTTGCATATGCCACACACCCCAGACATCACCAGAAGGTGTATTAAATTATATTGGCTCAGCATTTACCTTAAAATGCTTCTTGAATAATAATTGTCATAATAAAACCTTACTCCCATCATACTTTTAAAATTACTTTCTCCACTGTGGCCACAGTGGCAAGATGATTTTCATTGGTTTGCTTTATATGTTTTGGTTCTTTCCCCGTTTTTTGTGGGGGAAAATATTAGAAAGTTTGTCAAATCTTAAAGAGTTCAGCAACATTCTCACAGACAGTTTAAACAATGGAGCCCAGAAACAATTTTTTTTAGGGGGTGTGTGTGGTAAGAATAAAAGAGCACAATACAATTTAGAGGTTCCAGAGCTCTGCTCCTATGAGCTTCTGCCTAAAATGAGGCCTTAGTATACCAGAGTCCAGACAGCTTGGCAGCCATTAATGATGATAGCACTTAAGCAAGCAGAAGCACTTAAATAGTGTTATTTCAAAATGTGAAACATTATGTTTCTCCGGGAACAATTCCTATTGGGGAACAATTCCTATTGGAGAAAAAGCTCCACCAAAATAGTCTTAATTCAAACCCCCATCATCACATAGATCAGATTTTTTTTTAATATTAAAGAAAATAACAGGTCAGAATGAACACAGACCATCCACCTAATGTTATGAACTGTTTTATAAGTGCCTTATATACTGGTAGGGTTGCCAACCTCCTGGTGGTGCAACCAAAAGAAAATCACAGAAAAGGCTGAAACCTGGAGAATGAACAATGTAATGTAACAAATATCCAAAATTATAAAAAAAACCCTGTAATAAGCTACAAAAATGCGTACAATGATATACAGAGTCCCAATATACATTCAAAGTCTATCAGTTCTAATTCTTATAAGACTTCATAGATACATAAGTTTCAAAGTGCATTTCTTTTACACATTCCAGGTAGGTAAATATTCCTATCTACTTTTAACACTTCATATAAAGTGCTGATGTCCATTTTTAAAGCTCCATCAAAAGTGCTTGTGTCATTCTAAAAACTCCTTAAGAAGTACTTTCAGTTCCTTTATAGTCGTATCTTGTCAGTTTTACATCCCAATCTAGGTATGGGCTCACATTAAAGCCCCTGATGGTACTGTCGACTGAATCACCGTTTTACAGACTTTATCAAAGAGGTTCAATCACAGGTCCAACTCTGCAATATAAAAATCAAACAGCCATATCAATAAAACATTCAAAGCCAACACAAAAGGAAAATCTCAGTTATCTCAATCAACAATAGGTGATGAAACTTGGAGAAGAGCAATGGTAGCAATTCACATTTGTTATATTTATAAAGGACATCCTTAACATTTTCCTCAGAGGCACAGTGATTTGCTAGCAACTGAAACAAGTGCAGACGTCTCATGAGCCTCATGTGTTGCCATTTCTGGTGAATAGCCTGACATGGCAGGAAACCGGAAACCAGATTGTACGACACTGAAATGAGCTGTCCCCTTGTTTCCACATGAAGATACTTCACCCATCTTATTCCACAGCCAAAGCAAACTGCAGTCTTAACATATAAAAAGCTAAATCAAAGTGTGACATACTCTTATTATGCTGCCCTCCCTCTGTGTTCATACAAAATCCTTATCTCAAAGTGCCTGCTTCTGCAATAAATGGTGTGTGGTTTTCAGTACAAAATGGGTTAAAGGAACAAGCTTACACAAACAAAACAGACCTTTGTCTCTATATGCATAGTTTATTGTTAGTGTGGTGTAGGGGGTTAATGCAGAATTTAATTTTTAAATATACAGCCTAAACAACTCTGAATCCTTTGTCCATGTATATATGTTTAAAAATGCAGGTTATGGTTAATTTAAAGAAAACAAACTAACACTGGATTGGAAAACATGCATTTTATTATTCTTTATACTTGTACTTCACCAGTTCACTTTTCATGGAAAGAATTCAGAATCGTTTGCAGATCTTTCCTTCTAATCCAGGAGTGTTTAGTCAGTATGGTATTGTTGTTAAGAGCAACAGAATTGAATCTAGAGAAATGTGTTTGATTATGCACTCCTACGGTGCTAATTGACATTGGGCCAGTCACCAGTTCTCTCAAAACTCTCTCAGCCCCACGTACCTCACAAGGTGCCTGTTGTGGAGAGAGGACTGGAAAGCAAGCGGGATATAAAAGTGGGATATGAAAACCAACTCTCCTCCACTACTGAAGTTCTCCCAGTTCTCTTGTTCACTTTAGATCTTCATGAAAACATCCATCCTCAAGATTGCGGTTTGATTGAAAAAAGGCTGCCACCGGACATCCTACAGAATGCTGGCGATCTTGGTCGAGAAGTCAATACCGCCTATACTGGACTGAAATAGTACTATAGAATGGTTTTAAAGTTAATATATGTAAATTATGGTTTTATATGTTTTATTGGATTGATTGTTTTTATAATGTTGTAAGCCGCCCTGAGTCCGCTTGCGGAGAGGGCAGGATATAAATGCGAAGTAACAAACAAACAGACAAACAAACAAACAAATAAATAAATAAACATACTTACTTGAAAGCTGCCTGCTGTGGAAATCTTTCACCTTTTTTGAACCAGCCAGCAGGCTCTGCTGTGATTCTCACTTGATGGAATAGCCTGCCTGAGAAGGTCCGGAAGACTCCCACACTTCTGTTGCTCCTCAGAATGTGCAAAATGGAATTGTTCAGCAGGGCATTTTTAAATGAAGGAAACAGGGATGCACTAAAATGGACTGGTTCAGGAGGCTCCTTTTACAGGCACTAAAGCTATAGTTTATGGTAGTGTTCATTGTATGCATTATCCTGTTCTTACGGCATTATTTTCTAATTCCTGTAATTCACTTTTTGCATCACTTGAAATGTGTCATGCCGTTTACTGCTTTTTATTGTACTGTTTCCTAATTTTGAAATCCAATCTTAGTGCATGATTTATTGTGCATCTTAAATTTTTCACACAGTATTATTTAAAAATTTTGTAATCTACCTTGAGTCTCAGTGACAAAGGAGGAATATAAATAAATCAAAGTAAATAAATAAATATGTCCTAAATCATCAGTCTCTGAGGCAGCCTGGCTCTGATATACTTCCTCCCAAACATAAGAACAACATATGGATCAAGCCAGAGGTTGTTTTGTAGAAAAATAGGTGGTGGAGCTCATTAGCATAACTCATTAGCATATCCCCCCCCCAAGCCAAAAGCAACCCGATGAAAGAAAGGAGAGTTCCAGGCAAACGAGGCCTGCTTGGACTGGCTAGAGATCCAGCCAGCCCAAGTAGGCCTTGCTCACCTGAGGCTCTCCTTGGCTGCCCCCCCCAGTCAAAAGGCCAGCAAGCTACCTGCTGTCCAAAATCACGTAAGAAGTGGAGAAAGGGTGGCATGGGCTTCTCTAGGGGTTAATGAGGGCTGCTGGAGGTGTGGCGAAGTCCGTGATGGCTGACTGGCTGCCCACTCTCCTAATCCAGGGATTGTTATGCAGTTGCACTTACTATTAAATGGACAAGGTAGGTGGGGAGGAGGAAGGGGGCAATCAGAAAGGTTCAGGAGCTGTGTTCCTGCTGAATTCAAGGATCAAGCAAAGATGTCTTTCAACACCAGCACTGGTTTGTGTTTTTCTCATTTCCATAGTCCTTCCATCGCAGCATGTTTGGAATAGTGGTTCCACACAGAAGGTTTTTATGTGGACTTTCCCTATGTTTGTGGCCTTCCTTCCTGAACATATGTTTCAGTTTATGGCAGGGCTTTCTTAATTTGTTTGTTCTACATTTTGTGCACCTGCACTGTAGCAATATTGCACTGTACTAAAGAACACTCTATGAAACATTTGCACAAACTGCATAGTGCTGTTTCACTTTATCCGTTAACACCTCACTAAAAACACCTTTGGATTGTACCATGCATATATGCCTTGACATTAGTTGGTTTGTTTGATTTCCCACAGTTGAGTGGTAGTCTTTATTGGCTGTGCAGTCCTTCATCCCACTTTTGAATTACAGACAATAGCTATAGTGGAAGACAGCACAGCGGTCATCACAGCTGATTGCCAGACTAAGTTAATGCTGCTTTGGAGAGCTGCTTTTGTTGTTCTCAACCCACAGCTGAAGTGAAATGGACATCCATGAGGAAACCTATCCCAGTGGAGAAAGGGGTGGCAAATGGCAATAGCTATTTTGGTACAAAGCAAACATGAACTGCATGAACATTTCAAGCTGGACTGTCTGCTGGAGGGGTGCTTTGCACTGGAGTTGGACCTTCTCAGGAAGACAGTTTGCCTCTGTAAATAGATAGAAAAGATAATCTGGTAATCTTTTCTTGTGTACTACCGATATTGATCTCTAAATTTTTAGGGTTGGCAGTTTCCAGGTGATTTTCCTGCTTTTACAACTTCATGCAAGTCTCTTTTGTTTGATGTTTGTATTTTCATGCTGTATCTCATAAAGCCAAAGTAAACAAAGCAGGTTGTGGGGCATTGCTGACCTTGCTGCTGTGTGCAACAGTCCTCTTGTACTTGAGTCGCAATGCCTTGGGCTTTGTTCAGCACTCCAGCATTGAGTGACTGTGGCCACAGATGGTCAGTTGCTCAACAATTCTTTTGAAACAATTGATTTTCTGATGGGTGCCTCCTCACCACAGATAAATAGCAAGTCAGTGGTCTCCTCTTCTCTCCAGGAGACCCCATGTAGACTTGCCTTTCAATTGCATGTTGAAAAGGAACCTAGGACACAGTGCACCCTGAGCCTAAAAATGGTGCCTAGTCATGATGGTCAGATGTGCCCTTCCAGAAGAAATCTTCCAGGGTGTGAGAAAAAGACCCCTAATTTCAGAACATCGTAGTCACCCGTTTGGTTGCCAGGGTGCCTGGAGACTCAACTCACACACATCTGCCAGGAGAACGTGGGTTTTGTCTACCAGACTGTAAGGGACTTATGTGAGTACTAACAGCCACAATGTTGCAGCAGCACTCCGTGTCTCTGGAAGAGTGCTAATAACCAGCAGAACAGATGGGTTTCCAGTCACTCTGTGTGATCACCATCTTGGCTGTTGCAGCAGAAGTTGCGCTGCCAGGAACTGTCCAGGCAAGCGGCTTCCAGCCTTGACCATAGAATCCATATGGAAAGGGTAACATCACCAGCAGCTATCTTCCTGCAGTGCCAGACTCCATTACAGCGAAGCGGGAGGCTCACATACTCAACAGATGTCACCTATGCATAAGGCAATCAAGCTTATCTTAGGCGTGGATCCTGTCAGACTGCCTAAAGCCTTTGTCCAACGGAACCCAAGACAGAGAATGGTGCCAGTCGAGGAATGAAGAAGAGGAAGAACATCTTCACCCAGAGCCAAGTTTCTTTGTATAGATCGGGTGTTACATTAGGTAGCAATTTGGCCATCTATTGTCACATTTTAGATAAGTTTTGATAGTTTTAATCACCTCCACCCCAATAATTTCACCCATTCTTTCCCTTAATGGTCACCCTGGAGCCTCCCCCATTGTTACCTGGAAGTCCAATCAAGTAACCAGGGCCAGGTCTGCTCATTGGCCAGGTATGGGCATCCAATCAGGTACCCCCAATAAACTGGCTATTGGCTACTGCATAAGTCCAGCCCTTATGGTCATTGTAGAGCCTCCCCTTTTTCTGAGGTCATGTACCAGCTGACCACCTGTCATCCGCCCTCGTACCTCCCATCCCCTAAGGGCTCAAAGTAGTCCTTATAACCTGTGACCCAGCTCCCCACAGGTGTGCATCTAGCAGTACCCCATTCCTGCTGTTTAGATACATCCCCGATTCCTGATCAGTTGAGGGTCCCTTCCCCCTAGTCCTTGTTTGTCACCACTGGAGCCTTCCTTGAAGACTACGATCAGTAATTATCACCATTTGTCCATTCTTATGTTACCTCTATGCATTTCTCTCTATTTTTATTAGGACTGTATGTGTTCATTACCTTGTATGTGGGTTCTATATTTTTCTGCAATAAAGTCATGATTGTTTTACTTAGTGTCCTTGGTAAATTTAGCAATAATTTCTGGAAGTGGAATCCTGTATACATAGATTCTAGATCCTTTTTAAGCCAAAGGTGCCCACCTGTCAATTCCCCAACCTCTTTTGAGGGCATTTTGGCTTATAAGGGGGCACTGATGATTGGCGTCTTCTTCCCACTGTTGCTGCTTGTTCCCAATCAATCCCAAAGTCTGATTAGTGAATACACATAATATCACTGTGTACACACACACATACATATAAAAAGGTAAAGGTGGTCGCACCAGTCATTTCCAACTTTGGGGTGACGTCGCATCACGATATTTTCACGGTAGACTTTTTACAGGGTAGTTTTGCCATTACCTTCCCCAGTCATCTACACTTTCCCCCCAGCAAGCTAGGTAATCATTTGACCGACCTCAGAAGAATGGAAGGCTGAGTCAGCCTTGAGCCAGCTACCTGAACCCAGCTTCTGCTGGAATCAAACTCAGGTCTTAAGCAGAGAATTCAGACTGCAGTACTGCAGTTTTGCCACTTTGCACCAAGGGGCTGCTCTCTCTCTCTCTCTATATGTGTGTGTGTGTGTGTGTGTAAAAAAGTGTGAGTTTTTACAATTGATTTAAACTTGTGATTGCCACCCACTGTGGGGTGTGGTAGGTGCAGCCATGTGAAATGGAGAAGACATTAAAGACAGGCAAAAAAAACCCCATCAGAACAACACTGGTTTCAGAAAAGGTGGGGAACCAACAGAGGCAGCAAGGGATATGAAATGAAGCTTTGAGGAAGCACAAACAACAATGAAACAGTAACAAATGGAATCCAAACTGTAACAGTAAGTCTGCCTGGAAGACACTAAAGTAAATCTAGTCCAGCATTTTGTCTCCAACATAGGACAACCAGATGCCTCCAACTGCCCCCCCCCCCAAAAAAAAGGCAGAGCAAGATGCTAATAGTCACTCCTCTGTAGCTGGCCTCCAGCATCTGGCTCTCTGTGGTGTAAGGCCTCTGAATATTGCATATAGCTGTCATAGTGAATAACCATCAATACACTGATCTTCCCTTCTGAATAGGTTTCCCATATTAGAAGAAGGTCCTGCTAAACTATTAAATCATAACAAAGGGCACAGTGGGTTTAGATTAAAAGATTGCTGGCAAATGAACATTCCTGTTTAAGGCAACAGCTTCCTCTAGTGGAGTTCTACAGTAATATTCATTTAAATAGGTTAGACACATTCAATAGTTATAACAATGAAAATTATTTTCAGAGTGAAACAAGTGCAAGTGGTGGTTTTACAAGCAGACCCTGGCCTAAACTATTCTCAACTGGATATTGTTACTGAGAGATGCTGCCTGATATAAGCGGAGTACCCCAGCGCAAATAATAAACAAAATGGAGTCCGACCAAAGACAGGCCAAGACAACACTCCATCTAGAATGGGTATAGTGGACCCAGTAAAGAGCCTGGTTTGGTTGGCGCCTGCAGTCTGTATCACAGCACAATCTCACCCATTCCCCCTTCCAGCGTCCCTGCCCAAACGGGATGCATAATGATGTGGGAACTACAGGTAAGTAGTACTCTCACTCTGATCTTCTGGAATTTGCCAACTGTCTCTTCCTCCAGTCTATCACCTCAACTTTGCTAAAACCCAATCTAATGCATAACTTGATTGATCCTACCTTTAAGTCTTTGATTCCTTTTCCGAGTGTTAGACAAAGCCCAGTAACAAATTATGCATTTCCTTCAAACTTATCCTAGCAAAATGTGTGAAATTTCCCAACATAACGATGCAAGATAGCCATCTATGGAAACATTAAAGACCCTTTGTAACTACTGACCCCCATCCTCATACCCCTATAAAGTGTGGGTCAGAACCCCACCTCGGTGTGCATTCTTGTAGGGCGCCATTTGCAGTTTGTACCACCCGTTACTCCTGTAATTGGGTCTATAGGGCACGTTATGCTGGTCGTTCGCGTTCCTCTCTGCGTATTTTTCCTTGGGATGGACATCTCCTCTTCTGGATCAGGTGAATATTACCCGCTTCAACGACCCTTGAATTCTTGTATCGATAACCTCTATTTTTCTTAGACTCTTGTTTGCTTGTACAACATATGTGTGTGTGTATAAATCCTCTTGAAATATATCTTAAGTAAACACTATAAAAGATACAAATGTGTGGTCTATTCTTGGCTGAAAACCTGAACTCCGTATTATTGAAAGCAAAGGTCTTCGCTCCTAATTCACTCTACCAAGTCTCTTAGCTAATTTCCCCATCAAAATAAGAGACTTAAAGCACTGTCTGTAACAATATGGATGGTAGATCCTAAGCAGAGTTACATGCTTCTATTACTACTGACTTCATCGAACTTAAAATGGTTAGCAAAATTCCTTTACTATGCTTCTTAGATGTTCTTTTTGTCCATAGATTCTAGTGCAGTTCATTTGATTCGTGCTGTTATGCCAATAAAAGTTGTGATGATGATGATGACGACAACAACAACTTAGAATAATGTAACTGTGCTTAGGAAGGCAAGTGGGAACAGAAAGAAAGAAAGAAAGAAAGAAAGAAAGAAAGAAAGAAAGAAAGAAAGAAAGAAAGAAAGAAAGAAAGAAAGAAAGAAAGAAAGAAAGAAAGAAAGAAAAGCAAGCTATGAGGATGCTACCACTTGTCTGCTTATCTGTAAGCCAAAACTATCTCAGTGGTAACATCTGCTTTATACATCTCTCCAGAGAGGTTTACAGATTCTCCCAGAGAGGCTCATCAGACCTGCTTTCAACATGTTTTGCTGTTTCTTTTTAAATGAAGTCTAAATTAAATGAAGTCTGATATTTAAACTGCTGCTATAATTAAATGTTTGCATTTTAAATGTTTCCATTTTATGTTATTGTAAACCACATTGAACATTTTGAGGGGAAAGCAGAATACCAATATCAATTTAAATACATTGAGATATATTAGTAAGAAATAAGCACACATGGTCATGTGAATCAACCCCCCCCACCCCATTATTGAGTTTAGATGAACAGCTTGAGTATTTTAAGAAACTGCCTTCCCCTACAACAATTTATGAAAATATTTACTTTATAATTTCAATAACCAATGTTTTCAAAAAAGCAGTCACTTGTAGAAAAGTAAAACAGAAATCGAGCAGTACCACGTTTATTTCAGCTTATTTCAGTATAAGCTTTTGTGAGTCAAACTTCACTTCTTCAGATTCATAATATGAAATGGAAATTTCACATGAACATTAGTAAATATAATGATGTGAGGGAGAGGAGGTGGCATGTAAAATCTTGCAGCAAATCGTTATGAATGAATCCATGTTTAAGGCACTGGAAATTCTTATACTTAATTAATGATGGAAGGGGCTTATTATTAATGAGAGGGAACTTTGATCCCCCTCTTTACCTGAAGTCTGAAATAGGGTTGCCAGCCTCCAGGTAGTGGCTGGAGGTCTCCCATTATTACAAATGATATCCAAGTGACAGAGAGCAGTTCACCTGGAGAAAACGGATGCTTTGGAAGCGAACTTTATGGCATTATACCACATCGAAATCCCTCCTCTTGCCAAATCCCACTCAGGCTCCACCCTCCAAATCTCCAGGTATTTCCCAACCCAGACCTGGCAACTCTAATCTGAAAGGTTCATGCTGCCTCAGCAATCGATATTCCCATCCATTGTACTGCATGTGTAGACCAGATCCCAGACATGTGAGGGCACAGAGATAAATATGCACAGTATGTGCCCAAAGCAGGCTACAGGACTGATTCACGCTCCAAGTAAATGCCATTAGCATTAGTTCTTTTATTTGTGGTGTACACTCATGCATAGAACTTGCTACTAGGCTCCAGTAGTCCTGTTATCCTTCAAGACATGATATAATTCAGATGCTATGCAGGCATCATCACTTCTGAACTTGTCTTCCTACATCTGATACACTACAGGTCTTGAACTCCAAGCACTATGCCAAAATGTACAGAAATGTAACTTCTCTATGATTTTGAAGCCAGAGACCTACTGCTTCCAAATGCTAGACTAACAATTCCCTTGCCTGAGAATGAGATTCTGTTTTATTTGTATGTCACGGATTGCTTTCTTAAAAAATGGTGAAAGGGACAGCCCTTCACAGGAAACAATAAAGAAATCCTGGGGTTTAATACTTCCAGGCAGGTAATCCTGTTAGGCTTTAGCAGCAAAATAAAACAGGAGTCCAGTGACACTTTAAAGCCCAACACAATTTATTCCAGGCATAAAGTTTGATGAGTCAGAGTTTGCTTCCTCAAACACTTGTATCTGTTATGAGTTTATGGGACTGGGTAAAAGTCAGGTCTAGGTAATTTAAAACAGATCCTCATGAATTCATATGATTTTTACATTGAAAAGTTAAAACCACTGTCATATTGTAGATCCTGTCTTAGCCTACAGGCAGCACCACAAAAATCATGCATCCACTGCTTCATGGCTTTGCCATGGCTTAGAAATATAGTTCCAAAGAATGGATCCGGATGATTTTTGCATTGTGTCACCCCAAACTCAACATAAAATCACATATCATGACAATAGCCACAGACAGTGGTGTACCTAGCCTATTTGGTATCCAGGGCAGATAATTTTTTAACTCCTTTCCCCTCTATTTTTTCCCATCAAGTCACAGCTGACTTATGGTGACATTGTAGGGTTTTCAAAGCAAGAGACATTCCGTTTGTCACACCACCCATGTTCTGAGCAGGCACTTGGGAGGGCTCCTCTCATTTGAAGCCCAAGAGCTAACCATCCCAAATACCTACAAGGCATTTTTGCTAAGAGCTTGCCTTTGTATTAAATTTACTAACACTAGCCAAAGCCAATTTTGTAATCTAGTCTCAGGACTAGATTACAAAATTACAAAAAGACAAACTATTAATAATATATCTCTGAATGTCAATTGCAGGAGGCAGGGTGTGGGGTGCTGTAAGCCACCTCTTTGCTAAGTTTATTTAATGGTTTACTTTAAGAATCTAAGAAGAGCCCTGCTGAATCAGACCAGTGGTCTATCTAGTCAGGCACCCTGTCTCACACAACTGGCCCACCAATTCCTCTGGAGGTCCAAAAACAGGGCACAGAGGTCAATGCCTTCCCCTGATGTTGCTTTTTGGCACTGGAATTCAGTGACTGACTGCCTCTGAACATGGAGGTTCCCTTTAGTCACAATAGCTAGTAGCCACTGATGGCTACTTTATTTACAGTAATGTGCTTCCAAGAAGCCAGACAAGATAGTTCTTTGGTCTGATCCATCAAGGCTGTCTGTATTTTTACTTTAAACAAGGGATAGGACAGGCCTCTGGATTTGGGAATGTGTGAAGCAATAGTAAAGAGCAGGGTTGCTAGCTGTAGGTTGGGAAGTACCTGGGGATTTTAGATGTGTAGCCTGAGGAGGGCCGGGTTTGGGAAAGGGAAGGACCTAAATGGGGTATAATACCAGGGTTCACCTTCCAAAGCAGCCATTTTCTCTGGATGAACTGATTTCTGTCACCAGGAGATATGTTATAATTCCAGATCTCCAGCCAGCACCAGGAGGTTGGCAACCCCAGAAGAGGAAAGAATTCAATTAAGCTACTGCAGAATATTTCCCTGGTGGCTAAGGTTGCCAGCCTCCAGGTGCTGGCTGGAGATCTCCTGCCAGGACAGGATCTGGGGATTTCCTTCTGAGTCAAGACTGAAACATCTTTTGCTAGCAAGCTCCCATTGGGGCTTTCTTTGGAAAAAAAGCTTCCATTGGGCAAAAGTCAAATACAGATCCTTATGAACTCGTATTTTTTTTAACACTGAAACGAAACTGTTATAGATTTTGTCTTACTTTATAGGCAGCACCACAAAGGATCCACTATATGAAGATGGTTGTATTTTGTTTCGTATCCAAAAATCATAAGAATCCATGAGGACTCGTGTTTCGCATCATGTTTTTGTGCCACTGCTCCGCCGCAAAGTACAGAAGGTTCAGTCTGCGGTTTCAAATGTGATGACACTGGATTTGGGGGAGCTCGCTGAAAAACTCGTGAAGATCCGGCTTTTATTTTTCTCCAGAGGTTATTTCCCCTTCGCTTTTCTACACGCGGATGAAAAATATTGGTGGAAGGAGGGTGGTGGAGCGTTTTAAAATACTGTCCTTCCTGCCCGTGCAACTATTTTGCATTGCTGTTGAGAGACCACGGTTTATGCCAACCCTACAAAGTAGTCCAGGATTATTATCCGCAGACTTGAATTACTCTAATGTACCTTTTTATGCAACACTCACAATACCATTCTATGCCTGGTAACAGACCAGGTTACCAGTTAAGCGCCAGCAACGATGTCCCCCCTCCCTCCGGAAAGAGACGTCATCTTCAGTCGCCGGCTGACCTTGTACCCCCCACTTCCGGGTGCCTGACCAATTTCTTCCTGTCGCTGACTTTGCTCGAGTGTCAAAGGAAGCGGAAGTGCTTTTGTTTTGGTGGGTGCTAGGCAGTGTGGGAAGGCCGGTGCCGCGCGCGTCAGCCTTGAGGCGGGGGAGGGAAGGAGGGAGAAAGAGAGAGGACGGCGGTGACGACGCTGATGATTCCGGTCTGGGGTCTCTGAGGCTAAGGTGGTTGGATCTGGAGGGTGTCAAGAGGCGAGGTGGTTAATCGGCATAAGAGCTGGTGTGTCCCTTCGCAGTCCACGCTCTCCCCGCTGGGTATGCCTCTGTGTGAGTGTGTGTGCAAAAAGGAGGGCAACCCCCCGGTCCCTCAGTCTGTCCGTTATAAAGCCGGTCTGCCTTACAGGGTGCCTCCGAACTTTCAAAGCCTATACAAATGTGCAGTCTTGTTGGGGCTTTTACTCTAGATGTAATGTGACGTTTCTGAGCCCCACCAAATCGCTTCTCTTTGTTGTTAAATTTCCTTATGTCCATTTTCCAAAAATAGTTCTGCATATTTTACCTGCTAGTATAGTAATTTCCGTCTTTCTCAGGCCATCTTTAAACCCAGACTGTGATGCGACCCCTTTAAAATTATGTCACATCTGTATTTTTGTTCTTTTCCTCCTCTCTTTGTAGTATTTTCAGAGGCAGTGTGGCAGAAAATACCAGTTGCTGGGGCAAAAAGCAGGAAGTGGCCATTGCCTTTATGATCTGTTTGGTTGCTAGTGAGTGACCATTTTGGAAGTACAGTGCTTGGTCTTGTCCAGCTGAAGAGCTCTTGAATACTTCTCTGTTTAGAAAAATGGGAATGCTGTTGGAATTGCTAGTGCAGCACAGGTTAAATAAGGGCATGACTGAGCTATCAGTGTTGACCTGTTAGCCTGAGAGTGTGTGACTGGTCATATTCTGTGGGTCGCCCAGAAGTCTTCCACAACAGAGTGAGATTTTACACCTGGGCTCCCAGATTCTATTGTATCCACCACACTTCCTTTTGCACCAAGTTTAAGACAAAACTTTGCTGTTGCAAAGAAGGGATGGGACCACTTTTAATAACAGGATTCCTAATGAATACAAACTGTTTAAATTAAAAGCCAAAAACCTCTAGAAAGGCTGGTAACCCTGAATTTACTGTTTTTGTATATATGTGCTCCATACCATGAGGTGGATGAAGTTATGCAAACATTATACAAAAGTGAAAAAAATATATCTTTAACTCGTGCATCCTGGTTAACTCTGTAATATGTCAGATGTCCTGAAAAGGTAATGAATAGGTGTTAAACATGTAGATTTTGTTAAATTCGAAGGGCTGCAATCTTGTGTCTGGCTGATGAATAAATATGCAGAGGTTCATGCTTGAAATACATATATTTTATATAATTTCATTGTATAGATATTTTGGTATGATGTTTACTGCTTTGAATACTTTAGTAATTTGGTAGCATTGTGATGCAGTGGTTAACATCAAAGATCTGGGAGACTCCAGGTCTGAATCCTCAGTTTGCCTGAGAAGCTTGTTGGGTGATTAGGCCAGTCCACACACATGGCTGTCATGATTAGGCCAGTCCATTCACAATGCACCTCACAAGACTGTTGTGAGGATAGAAAGAGAATTATGTAAACCATGTTGTGACCCCTTAAAGAAAAAGTTTAAAATAATAAAAATGACTTTATCAGATTTGATGAGGATAAGCAAAACTTTAATTCTTTTTCAATTTCTTACAGAGCAAAAGCGTTCTAGTTACTGTAAAGATTGGCATTCCATTCATATGGCTGTGATTCATTATGGAACCTTGCAAGCAGTCTGAAGGCAGAGATTCTCGAGAGCTATTGCTGTTTTGGCATTATTACGGAACCTGGCAAGCTGTCTGAAGGCAGGAATTCTCAGAGGGCTATTGCTGTTTCTGCATTTTCAGTGTCTTCTCAAACACAATTAACTCTTGTATTTCTTCTACAAACCGGTTTTGTGCTGCAATATTTCTTGCACACAAATCTGTCCATTCATGGTCTTTGTGTGATATGTTTTGACAAATTCTAATGGAACTTAAACCAAGACAGGCCAGGCCTTGTCTTAAATCCCCTCACTGCATGTACTTTTCAAAGTCTTAACAGTTAAAATGGTCATTTATTCAAAGAAAGGGACCACTTTTCCCCAGTGTCTTCAAAATAGATAAGCCTACATTTTTCTTTGCTAGCTTTTTTATTAGTCACAGGTATGGCAGCTGCTACAATAGTTCATGACACTTCAGAAGCAGTGGAGCTCTGTGCTCCTTATGGGCTTTACCTTAAACCCATTACCAAAATGACCATCAGCGTGGCCCTTCCTCAGTTAAAGCAGCCAGGGAAGTCCATTTCTAACTGGGAGGTGATGGAACGGCTGAAAGGAATGGTGCAAACTCATCAGTTTTCAACTTTACGGATTTCAAAAAGCACCATGGATTTCATCCGCTTTGAAGGAGAAGTAGAAAATAAGAGTTTGGTTAAATCCTTTTTGGCTTGCTTGGATGGGAAGACTATCAAACTCAGTGGCTTCTCAGACATTTTAAAAGTTCGTGCTGCAGAATACAAAATTGATTTTCCTACTCGACATGATTGGGACTCCTTCTTTCGTGATGCAAAAGATATGAATGAGACTCTGCCAGGAGAAAGGCCTGACACTATACATTTGGAAGGTTTACCTTGTAAATGGTTTGCACAGAAAGATTCTGGCTCAGAAAAACCAAGTGAAGAAGTTCTTATCAAGGTGTTTAGTAAATTTGGGGAGATACGCAATGTGGATATACCCATGTTGGACCCTTACAGGGAAGAAATGACTGGCAGAAACTTTCATACTTTCAGCTTTGGAGGCCATTTGAATTTTGAGGCTTATGTTCAGTACCAGGAATATGCAGGCTTCATCAAGGCTATGAATGCTTTACGTGGAATGAAACTGATGTACAAAGGGGAAGATGGCAAAGCAGTGGCTTGTAACATAAAGGTGAGGTCCTATTGAGTCATTTATAGTTGATTTCTTTGGTAGAACTGTTACATGCCCTTCTGTATGTTTTTGTGTCTGTTATGCATTCTGAAACACTGATTTAGATACACATTCTGTTGATTTCTTCTTTTGGAAAAATGATTTAATTTCATTGAGTGATTGTTAGGGGCAGGATGGAGGGATCATATTATCCCACTGCTGAGAGAGTTGCAGTGGTTGCAAATTTATTTCCAGGCAGAATTAAGATCGCTAGATTTTAGCTTTAAATGGCACTTGAAAGATTGCCTCATCCTATATTGACCAGTCTGCCAGTTAAAATCTGCCTCTGAAGCCTTACTCTCTGTGCCTTCAGAGCTGAGGTGGATAACAACCATACAGGGCTTTTTAAGCCATGGTGTCTCACTTATGGAATGTTCTTTGGCTTGAGGCTGTTCTGGTACCTACATTGATTCCTTTTAAGCTCAGCAGAACAATACTTACTTGTAATCTCCAGCCCGAGACATCTGCCTGACTTCAACCAGAGCCAGAGCTTTTTCGGCTCTGGCTCCAGCCTGGCAGAACGTGCTCCCAATTGAGATCACGGCCCTGTGCAACTTACTGCAATTCCACAGGGCCTGTAAAATGGAGCTCTTCCCCCAGGCTTTTGGTTGAGATGGTGGGTGCCTCACTATATCTGCCTCCCCTGCTCTAACCAGCCCCTCCTGCTCTAACCAGTCCCTGAAAGGGCAGCTGCTGTGAGAGCCTGCTCAGTCCCACACACCTCACAGGGTGTCTGTTGTGGGGGAGAAGATATATGAGATTGTAAGTCTCTCTGAGTCTCTGATTCAGAGAGAAGGGCGGGGTATAAATCGGCAGTCTTCTTCTTCTTCTATAATAGGTTGGGGCTGGACCCAATTAGTACCTTGATAGCCCTTTCTGGAGTCATATACAGTTATATCCCTAGGGTCTGTGTCTTCCATCTCACCATCATGTAGGTTTAATTGGATTTTTTAAAGTTTAACTTAAATTATATGTAATTGCTTTTATGTGTTTGTTGGAGAATTGTACCCTGCCCTGAGCCCGCTTGTGGGGGAAAGTGGGATAAAAATCTCATAAATTTGAGATAAATTTTATGCAGTACCAGAACAAAACATTTCTATTCACCCAGGCCTTTAATTAAGGGTTGATCTTTTAACACTGTTTTACTTTGGAAACTTCTTTCAATCTGTCAGTGGCTTGTTTTTATAGTATATGGATTTTTTGATGTTGGGCTGGATTTTTATGTGGATTTTAATATCTTTGACTATTTTTGTTTGTAAACTTCTGCAAACAGGCTCCTGTAGAAGCAGCAGAAATATTTACTGAATAGTTTAATGTTAGAAGTAGTTTTCTTTGTTGCCTTATAATGGAAGTTTGGATATGTTTACTTACCTGTCTGGATCACCTTTCCATAAGCACAGCTGATGTCAGTACATATAAAGTGGGCTTCCCTAATAAAACCGTCATCCCAACATCTCCTGTGAGAGAGGTTCATATAACATTGTTTACAGGAACACAACTGTTGTCTAAGAATCCTTTGCAAATGTGTTACAAGGCCTTTTGTCCCTTTGTTCTTCTTGCCACTGAAACAAAGACGAGAGCTCTGTGAAGTTTGTCAAGTTTTGTTTTCTCAGTCCCACATGAAAAACCTTTAAAAATTTATGTTGTTTTTAAGGAAAGCCACTCTGGTTAAAGAACAATTGGAGTACAGTATTTCTAAAACACAAGAATTCAAATAATTATTGTTAAAGTATGTATGCTAAGAGCCCTTTAGACTATTAATGTTGCATCCTAAAATGTATGTTAACTATACATAAGCTTAAGAGAATTCTAACTGCTGGTATGAATATTTTCCCCTGTGCTTGTAAAGGTTTCATTTGATTCAACAAAACACTTGAGTGATGCTTCAATTAAGAAACGTCAGCTTGAAAGGCAGAAGCTTCAAGAGCTGGAAAAACAAAGAGAAGAACAAAAACGCAGAGAAAAAGAAGCTGAGGAAAGACAAAAAGAGGAGGAAAGGTAGACTTTTTATCTATTCTTACCAAATCTTCAAACATTTCTGTACTTGTAAAATATTTCATACTTTTGTCATATTCTTGGGTGGGGAGGAGGGGTTTAATTTTTTTTTGGAGAATATTGAGAATAATTTGAACTATATATTCTGGACCTTATTAATAAAAGATTAGTTTGAGGTTTCTGATGCAGGCAGATGAAATGGGAGGCCTGCTTTTAGAAATTCTGCCCTTCATTTGCTGGAAAGCGCAGCAGTAGGTCTTCGGGTCTTGCTTCTAACACTGAAATAGATCTCAGACTACTGATGTGAAAAACAGGCCTCCCCTCAGGAAGATAGTGAGGGGTTTGGAGACCAAGTCCTATGAGCAAAGGTTGAAGGAGCTGGAGGTGTTTAGCCTGGAAAGGAGGCATCTTGAGAGGTGATATGATCACCATCTTCAAGTACTTGAAGGGCTGTCATATAGAGGATGGTGTGGAATTGTTTTCTATCGCCCCAGAAGGTAGGAGCAGAACCAGTGGGTTGAAATTAAATCAAAAGAGTTTCTGGCTCAACATTAGGAAGAACTTCCTGACCGTTAGAGCAATTCCTCAGTGGAACAGGCTTCCTCGGGAGGTGGTGGGCTCTCCTTCCTTGGAGGTTTTTAAACAGAGGCTAGATGGCCATCTGACAGCAATAAAGATCCTGTGAATTTAGGGGGAGGTGTTTGAGTTTCCAGCATTGTGCAGGGGGTTGGACTAGATGACCCTGAAAGTCCCTTCCAACTCTATGATTTCCTGCAGAATTACTTGAGAGTAGTACCACTATAATTGTGCTCTTGTAAGAGGCATGAAGATTTCAGTTTTGTCCATTCTCTAAATGTCTTATCTTTTATTCCTCAGGATGTTTGTTGATGTGTTAAGAGTAAGAAATTTTAAATAACTGTGGGAAATTAGTGTGGAAGAATTTAATGTAATATGCCATCAATAGAGTGACTGCTGGATTCTATTTAGACCACTGTTTTCAGTAGCTTTGTTATGTATCCTTTCTGATATGGAAAAATTACTACTCACTGTTTGCACCCTATCTGTCATGAAAACTGATTGCTTTCTTTATGAAATTCTTTGTTTTCACAATCAACAAGTCTCTTTTTAAAGTTAGCTTTGTGCCAGATTCAAGGCATGTTGTCTTTTATGCAAAGCATATAAAACATACATAATACATGCTTCTCATATTTCATGGTACCACCTTTAAGATAAGGTGGGGGTAGTTTTGTTTTTAAGATGTTCTTGGACAGAAGTAGTGTTTAGAAACCTTTCCTTGTATTCTGAGGTGGTTTTCTACTTCCACTCCTCAGTCTGGTATTTTGTAGAGATTGCAATTCTGGGCACTTTTACGTGAAACAAAGTTTTGTTGAAATTGGTGGAACTTAAACTTCTAGTGAGTATGTATAATGTTCAAATATTCATGTGTCTTTTGGTTGAAGCATCATATAAAACCTGAAACTGTATACCTGTTCTGACTTATGTAATATGCATCTTTAGGAGACAGAAGGAACTTGAGGAACTGGAACGAGAAAGAAAAAGAGAAGAGAAATTGCGGAAGAGAGAACAGAAACAAAAGGATCGTGAAATTCGTAGGAACAAGAAAAGACTTGAAAAAATGCAAGCTGAAGAGCAGAAAAAACTTCAAGAAAAAATAAAACTAGAAGAGAGGAAGCTTCTTTTAGCGCAAAGAAATCTTCATTCCATTCGACTAATTGCTGAACTGCTGAATAGAGCCAAGGTAATTTTTTTGCAAACCTAGAGAGCAAGTTTCCATGTACAAGCCACCTTAAAAAACCATGTGTATCAATTGTCAATAGCTTCTCCTGATTTCAGGCTTTCCAGTATGCAAGATTTGTAGTTCCTGCTCTGTGAAGTACTTAAATAGTGCCAGTGACCCTTTGCTTCTGGCATTGAGCTGTTGTGAATCAGGCAAGCAACCCTATTTTCTTGTCATCACACTTTTTCTTATGTGCAAAGCAAGTAGATCTCTCCCCTCACCCCACCCCAACACTTATAAACCTGAACTGGATGCTCTTATGTGTACTGCAGTCAGTGCAGATTTGTTGTTGGGAGAACTTGCAGGAAGTCGGCAGTCTGTGATCATCTGACTCTCCTTAGCATCTCCAAGGGACAGTGGTTTGGTGTTGACATGGATAGGGAGCAGACTAGGAACTGCATGCAGCATCACAAAGTTTGCTAAAGATGCTGACGGTTTCTATAGTTGAGTGGTTAAGAAACATAGAGGGCTTTTAGTGTACTGAGGATTTTTTCTTATACAAGTTTTCATATATAAGCTTAGGATGTTGATGTGGCACAAACTTTTTTATGCATCATGATAGCTTCATGTGGCTGCCTATAAATTTAGGACATGAATAATACTTACAAAACAGCTACAATCCAAACAAAATCCCTTAGAAGTTAAATTGAGGAGAATAAATACTAGGCATTCTGTTTCTTTATTATGCTCCAGTGCCTGAGGCTTCTTGAAACTGACATCTAAGCCATTTTCACCAGACAATTGATTGCATGCACAAGCTTTTGTTGTTAATGGTTGATTAGTATAGACTAGAATTTAGTTGCCATAATCTGTTCTGAACTGACTTTTTTGAGGTTGCCCATTGCAGTTTTTCAGTTTGCCTTGCCAAAACTGTCTCAGCTGAGCCTGCCTTTGTTTGTGGAATTGTATTTAGTAGTTTGGAATGAAAATTACTAATTCTTATAATATAGTATTTATCTTCTTTTAATTGGATGGATCCAATCTACTTTTTTGGTCAAGCTGACAGAATTTCCTTCCTTATTATGGCCCATGTCCCACATGGCTTTTGTCCACATGGCTTAATCCCATGGTCCCCTAGCATAGTGGTGGTCAGAGGAGACCCCAACCAACTCTTTTCACCTACAGAAAAGCTGGTTGACTCCAACCTATTATCTGAACTTGAGTGTTTTATGCAGGTCATTTTCTAACACATTGTCCCTTGTAATGGTTCTCTGAATCTGTGGAAGGTTGTCTTTGTCTTACAGGGAACATGCTTTCATACATATGATACTGTCATCTTCCCTCAATGTTCTTAGGCATTAAAGCTGCTGGAGCAAGAACACAATGAGGAAAAGGTCCGCCTTCAGCAGCTCGAAGAGAAGAGGAAGCTGCAAGAAGCTGAACTTCGTCGTGTAGAGGAGGAAAAGGAGAGAGCTCTTCGACTGCAGAGGAAAGAGAGGGAATTAAGAGAGAAACTATTAAGCAACCTCATGAGCAAGAAGATAGAAGCAACCCATTTGAAAAGGATAGAACTTAATTCTGCTCCTTTGAAAGCAATTGGGGGTGTTTCCCACTGTGTCATATCTACCTCAGCCCAGTCCACCTTGGCCAGACCCATTCAGTGCTATCAAAGCAGCATATCACCTAATGAAAGCATCAGTCCTCAGCTGAAATACCTAAATGGAAGCTTTCCGGAGCCGGTTCACATCAATGAACCGAAGACTGGTATTAATAACAAAGAGACTGTTTCTGAAGAAAATAGCTCAGGTGTCCTTTCTTGCATCCCTGTAAATCAGCAATATAGGAATGCATCAGAATATGAACAGAAGACATGCAAAAAAGACTTATTGACTGAACAAGACAAGTGTAACAGAGAACCCAGTAAGGGGAAGAGCCATTCATACAGAGATATGCATAACCATCACAGCAAAGAAAAAACTGAAAAGAACAGACATAAAAGAGACTTAAGCAGTGAGGATGAAAAATACAGAAAGGATAGACATCACAACAAAAAATATGCTGCAAAAAGTAGCAGTCCTTGCCAGAGAAGTTCAAGTCGAGAACATGCACGAGAGAGGCGATCCTTTAGTAGAGACAGGGAGCAGGATAAAAGAGGATGCAGTCATGGTCACAAGAGCAAGAAACAAAAACATCAAAAGAGATCTTTGAGCAATCAAAGAAACTCTTGGAGTAGGTAATTAATATGACTTGGCCTTTTTGTAAGAGTTATCTCAGGCAGGACTGGAATGGACCCTCTGCGGAAGGGCGGGGGGGGAGGGATGGAAACCCTGATCAGTTATTTTACTTGAATATAGTTTAATGGAGCCAAAATGCATATAACCAGGCATTTTGAAATTTTCTTTTGTGACTTCTCATCTATCAACTCTGCTGGCTTACTACTACTATAGCATACATTGAGCATTCTTGCTCACACTTTGACTGACTTTCATGGTCTTCGCTTATTTCTTCCACTGGATCCCTTTTAAAGATACAATCACAGCAGCCTCTTTTTCAGAAACTGGCCTGTGTATGCTTCGAGAAGGAAACATGAACATAATAAGTAATTATGTGCTTGAATCATATAAATTCAACAATTCAGTGCAGGATGTTTTGCTACCTGAGTTGGTGCTAGATGCAACCATAAAGGCAAACCTATTTTTATAAAGTGCCATGATGGTTCTTGAGCAATGCATATTTGATAGCGTGATCTAGGGCTCAAATAGTCATGGTATTTGATTCTATTATTCAGTGTTTCAGATTTCTGTTTAAAATATGCACACACACTCTAGGAATTTAGAGCCTTGGTGAAAGTACACATGGGACTGCTGTAGTATTTGATGTTCGACTATTTTGTTCATACTGTTGGTTGAAATACCTCTCCTCATGCAGTTGCACAGACATCTATCTTTTGAAAGAGGGGCCTTCCTGCTAAATTATTTTTACTTGTAATGTTCAGATTCAAAGTTGCTATTTCTCTTAACTATGTTTATAATATCTTTGCTTCTGGAAATAAAGTTCAGGAATTTCCAAAAAGAGAAGACGTTAGCATTGCTGTGCAAAAACCAGCTTTACCATCTTATGGTAAAAACACAAAAGCCATTGCCAGTGAACCCAAACTGCTGTTTCATATTTTAGTACATTAAAGATCTGTACATTTACTGCATTAAATTAGATCTCACTTGTGTGTGTTTCGATAATTACTGGGTTGTCCTGATAACTTTCAATATGAAATGAAAATAGGCTTCTTCACAAGAAGATAATGGAAGCCTAGAAATGTTTTATCTCATGCTTCTTTGGTCTCAGTTATAGATTGCATTTACAAAGTGTTCCTAGGAGAGACTCCAAAATCCCAGATAGTGTAATAGGTAATGGATAGATCCAAAGTGTTCTGCAAATGGAGTAAATTCATGTGAGCAGCTTTTACTGCCTCTCCCTTCATCCAGAACTCCTTGTGCCCCTCAAGCATCTGTTGGGGGGCACTCTTCCTAGTCACAACTCAATCCACATCTTAATGCTTCAGCTAAATGTTCTTGTAGCGCTAGTGTTCTTCACCATGTTAATTTTCTCTGTGGAAGTGTATAGTTTGAGCTGCAGTTTTTGTTCTTTTTAAATAATTTTGACCCCATTTTCTTTTGAAAATGTTACTACTAAGTTGTAAATGCTTTCTTTTGATTTAAATAGTGAGTAATACATTGATCCAATGTACTAGGAAGATAGTTTTGCCCTTTTGCTTTTACCATTTGTAATGGCTTTAAAATGAACTCAAGATAACCATTTAAGCTATTGTCATCAAGACAATTAGGCAGGTGTTATTTCCATACTTGATACATTTGCTGATGAAAATAGTGGAAGTGAGATGTTTCATTGGAGTAGTTGTAATTTGCAGCACTGCATGCTGTTTTAGAACATAGTTGCAAGTGGAGAAAGTGCAGAACAAAGCCAGAAGGCTGTTGTACAAATGTTTTCTAATTAATTTCTCTCAGAATTGGAGAGCAGAGCCATCCATGTGAACTATCATCTAGTAATATAAGATTGAACAGTCATCATTGCATCTATTTCCCTGCTGATTCTATCCATTCCGTACCTTATTTAAATATTTAGTTTTCCTCTCTAGGGGCATCCAAAGGGGCTTACAACAATTTTAAAAAAATTAAAATCAGTTTCGTCTTGGGCTGGTTCTATGTCCTGTGGGCCAGTTTGTCCAAGGCCGCAAGCCAGAGCTAAGAGGCAAGAGCCCTCATTGACTTGCACTTCCAGTTGTGCCCAGGCTTCAAACCTGGAAACAGGAAGGGAAAACAAAAGCACTACTCAGATGTTACAGCTAGCAGCCATGTTTCTCCCAATATTTTGTTCCTGCTCTAGAATCCCAGTGCTGCTCTCCTGTTTGTTGTTTGCTAACACCAAGCATTGCTTTCATTTTATTTTATTTTTTAAGAAATGCTCACTGGTTTGGGGTTTTTTTTGTTTTGTTTGTGTGTGTGAGAAAAGGTGTCATATATAAGGTTGTACCAATTTTCAACAAGTCTCATACTGGACAGCCCCCCCCCCTCCCCGGTGCGGGTACTTGATGCCAGTGAGTACTGTGAATAAATGTAGTTTTTTCTCCTTTGGAGGTTTGGAATGAGCAAAACCTTCACCATGAGTTTAGAAGTTTTTTTCCCCTTTTTGAGCAGAGGGCAGGAAGTGGGTAGTTCAGTTGCTTTCCAGACATACCTCTGCCCACTTACATAAAAATGCTAATAGATCTAGCAGGATCAATAATGGGTGTGTCAGGCTCTCCCCCTTCCCCAAGCAGGGGGCAGAGATTTGGAGGAATTAAATACTAGAGAGACTCCAGGAAGGAAATATTTGGAAACCAGGAAAAACTTATCTGACCCAGCCTGACCTGGTCAGTGGGTGGGGAAAAGCGATGATAAAACTCAGGAGAGCAAGAAGGAAGTTACTGTCTTTGATGCAGAATCCATCAGAGTGGACAGAACTCTTAACTGAGGTCTGGGGGAGGCAGCCATTTAACCATCTGCTGCCCTGGAGATCTGAAGGAAGCTTCAGGGTAATGGCGCTCTGTAGAAATGTGTAACTTCCTATGCTAAGGAGCCTGTCCTATATTTTAACATCTGATAGGGCATCTATAGAGTGAGGGACAGAGGAATTCTGTTTTACCCATTTCTTTTGGAATCCCTTGCTCAGTCTGGTGCTGTGCTAAAAGTATGTTGGTGAACATTTTCTTTTTAATAAATCCTTTAAAACTTTTAATGCTGGAAGTGGTTCTCTGTACCACATAGACCTCTGTCATCTTGGACATGCTATTTTAAAAGGAGCACCATGGACAAGGCAGTTAGTTGGCAAGTGGCTACTCCTCTAAGGACGCACAAGGCAGTAAACAGTGCCCATGGTGATGCTGAGCAGTGGAGATACAGAGGCAAAGCTTCAGAACTTGGAAGGGAAGCTGGAAGTTCTGACCCCGCCACCCCCCCTCCCCCCTGTGGGTAATTCCTGCAAAGATCAGGTGGTGGTGTCAGGCTACCAGAGAGAAAAAAAAGCCTCTCCAAGTGTTGGGAGAACCTTGGAAGGCAGGGTGGAACAGAGCCTGCAGGCCCATTCTGCCCCAAGTACCACTACAAAAAAAAAAAAAAAAGCCTTGGAAACACCACTACATTGTGTTTCAATCCAAATGTCCTTTTTTTGTAATTAGTGTGAGGTTTTAAAGAGAACAAACAAATGTTCTTAACTATGTTGTATGTTTGCATTTTTACCCTGAAAGTCTCTGGTGGTGGGTCATTTGACCAGGCTGAATTGAGGGAAGCTAGGAGAAACAGAGGCTAAAATCTCTTTTACAGCCTTACAGCCTCACCCCCTCTCTCATTGATGCTAACTGATGGCTTTAGATATTTTTCATGATGGGATTATGGCATTCTCATGTTCAGAGAGGCTTGCAGACTAACAGCTTTCCCAACAAGCACTTTGGGGTATTAGGCTCCAGTACCTTAAGGTTTTCTTAAGAGAGTGAAAGCAATTCTAATTTACTTTCTCTATATTTTAGTAGGCACTTAGACAGTAATCATCAATCACTGTCCAAGAAAACTGCAAACTGTGCACAATATGTTGTCTGTTTAGTTACTGGAACGAACAGTCTTGTGCACAAGAAGACACTCTGCTTTTGTAAATCTTTTTAGCTGATTATCTTGGATATCCTCAAAAGAAACAGCCGCTCACCAAGTTAGAGATTTATTGCATTTGGTTTTAATCAACAAGATAGCCTTACAGATTAATATTTAAAAACCTGTCACCTTTATTTTCTTTTTATTGAAGTTAAGATTACTGACTTTTTTTTGAAATGATAAACACTCCTCATTTCCATACCTCTGTGGTTGATGGAAGAATCTATGTTGAGGGATCATGCTGAACAGGATGGGGGACTCCAAGACATGGCTTTCAGAAAAGGAGTAAAAGGTGTCTTCTGGTCTCACCACCTCATCCTGTCAGTTCAATCATAGTGTCAGAAGAGACCTCCAGGGCCATCTAGTCCAACCCCATGCACAATGCAAGACATTCACAAATACCTCCCCCCCACACATCCTCAGTGACACCTATTCATGCCAAAAATGGCAAAACCCCCCAAAGACCTTCAGGATTCCTGGTCAAACTGGCCCTGAGAAAAATTGCTGTCTGACTCCCAAGCGGTGATCAGCATTTCCACGGCTGTATAAGAAAGGGCCACGAGAACTAAGCACTGATGCAACCCTTCTTGCCCTCCTCATGACCTGTGTAAGTTCACAGAATCAGCATTGCTGTCGGATGGCTATCTAGCCTCTGTTTAAAAGCCTCCAAAGAAGGAGAGCCACAACGTCCCAAGGAAGCCTGTTCCACTGAGGAACCACTCTGTCAGGAAGTTCTTTCTAGTGTTTAGCCGAAAACTTTTGATTTGGTTTCAACCCATTGGTTCTGATCTGACCTTCTGGGGCATCAGAAAACAACTCTGCAACATCCACTATATGACAGACCTTCAAGTACTTGGAAATGGTTATCATATCACCTCTCAGTCTTCTCTAATAAACATATATAGCTCCTTCAGCCTTTCCTCATAGGACTTCATCTCCAGTCCTCTCACTATCTTTGTTGCCCTCCTCTGGACATGTTCTAGTTTGTGTATATCCTTAAATTGTGGTACCCAAAACTGAACACAATACGTTAGGTGAGATCTAACCAAAGCAGAGTGCAGCAATTCCATCACTTTGTGTGATCTGGGAACTACTTCATCCACTATGCTTTAATAGCATAACATACACATTTAGACTTCTGTTGATACAGCACATAATTGCATTTGCCTTTTTTAGCTTCCACGTCGCACTGCTGACTCATGTTCCGTGTATGATCTACTAAGACACCTAGATCCTTTTTTGCACAGACTATTGCCAAGACAAAACTCCCCTGTTCTACAATGATGCATTTGATTTTTCCTACCTAAATGCAGAACTTTACATTTATCCCTGTTAAAATTAATTTTATTGGTTTTAACCCAATTTTCCAGCCTGTCAAGATCATCCTGTATCCTGGCAGGCTGGAAAACTGGGCTAAAACAAATAATGCAACACATCTTAATTTCTATTTTAATAATAGCCATGATGGCTCATAATGTGATTAGCAAATGACTAGGGCAACCTGTGCCTTGCAAAACTTGACAAATTCCACAACTTGGCCGGTATATCAGTGCTACGGGAAAATAACTCCTGTATGAAAGAGATAAACTTGTTCTAATCTATCTCAAGGGCTTGATAAAATATTAAAAATGAAATATGTTGGAATATGAATTGCTTCTGTTAGAGTTGACTTAATCTTGTAAACTGTAAGCTTTCAATGGTGACAAGTTAATTCCTACAGCAACATATTTAAAAACTAGTTTCAGATGGGTAATCATATTGGTCTGCAACAGAAGAAAAAAATTGAGTCCATTAGCACCTTAAATATCAGCAAGATCTCAAGGGTATAAACTTTCAAGAGTCAAAGCTGCCTTTGTTAGATTTAAAAAAGCATTCTTCTGACTTGTGGCCTGCAATTGTTCCAAGTGGTCCCACTTTAACTGGAGCAAATTAAACCCACAGAGATTGGAGCATTTCATTCAAGTGAGTGGAATTAATATAGTTAACTAGGCTGTCCAAATGATCTGTGCTAGCAGGGAAGAGGCTTATTTAAATGAAAAGGGAAAGAGGATTTCTGTCAGAGAAGAGCAGAAACATGAGCTCTGCAGAAGACCTTGAGTATCTTCAGATGTTAATTCAATATCAGAATGGATTTTTAATATCAAAGGTAAGACTCACAGGTAATACCTTAACGTTACTGAAACTAAGAAGAAACACTTATAGTTATCTGTGGTTATGTGATCAAAATGAGTAGACACTTCACATGAGAACTACAGGGGTAAACATTTTAACCTAATGATCATAACTGTTGTAATTTGACATTGGAACTGTGTTTGTTTAAAGAACTGAAACTGACATTAGCTTTGGGAGCTTGACCAACATCTGAATAATATATATCAATACAATAATTTAGAACCTGCCTGTCACACTGGGAATTCCATTTGTTAAAATTAATAATTTGGCTAAACTATATAATTTGTCAGACTTCCAATTGCATTCAACTTTCTTTCTTGATAACATTATATATTTGAAATCCTTTAATGCTTAAACTAGAAGGAAGGCATGCTTTAACTTTAAAAAAAATCAGCGTCAACCAAAGACATTATCTAAAAACAGTAATGTAGCTTTCCCACCATCTGTATTTCATTCTTTTATTTTTTTTACAGAGAACGTATAGTTGCTTGGCATTTACCAGCTTGTGCTGTCCAGGAAAAAAATCTGGTCTTGGTTAATATGTTTCCTTACACCAGCGAACAGAGTGGAAAGAAAGCAGATGGCAAGATAATTCTGTTTGTTTTTACATTCTAAAGAACTATTTAGTGATGCAAAAAAAGAAACCTGTGGGTCTGTACAATTTTTTTTTAAAAAAACAGCCCTTACTGGTTCTTGCTTTTGCAGTCACTGAAATTGATTTTGTAAACCCACAAAATGATAGGAATATTGTAAAGCCTAGTAAAGAAATGTTCAAAATTTCCATCAGACATGACCAGAAGGGGAATACTGAAGTGAGACAATGTTAACCTTTGTAATGTCTCCCTTTCTAATTTAAATGGTGCCAGATCCACCCCATATTACCTTTCATTTCTCCTCTTGTTTGGTCTTTAGGTTATGTTTGCAGCTTGTGAGTTGGGTGTTTTTGACCTGTTAAGCAAGTCAGAAGAGACCTTGTCCACAAAGGCTATTGCTGAAGAGCTGGGTACCAGTCTCCAAGGGATGGAGAGGCTGCTTGATGCATGTGTGGGTTTGAAGCTCCTGATCATAGAGGTCAAAAAGGGAGAAGGTAAAAATGTCTAGATGGAATCAGTACGACCAACCACTTTCTATCTTGGTCTCTGTACACAAACTGAAGTAGGAGATATCTGCTAGTTTCTTCCAAAAATTGAAGGTAATATGGAAGAAAGATTGCTGTCCTTGGTGCATACACTCATCCTGCTGTTATCTTTTGATTAAGCAAGTTTTAGAAGTTCCTGAATTCAGAAATATGAAACAATTGATGTGTTCATGACAAATTTTGGCCAGGTCATGGTTTGCAAATTGAATTTGTGACTCTGCACTTTTTGTTCCTTCTAAGCTTGCAGTGCAAGTGGGTTTTTCTGGACCCTCTGTGATTTCACTGGTATTTCTAGGCAACTCTGTACATTGTACTGGTTTTGCTAGGCTTGCAAAAATGCCCCGTTGCCTGGATCATGATTGAGCTGGTATTGCCACATTGGTATTGGGTGCTGCTAGGTACTAGCTCAATGTGTGCCGATCCTATTCTCAAACCTGTACAAAGTGTTTGCCAGTTTGCATGTGTATGTGCATGGTGGGAAATGATGCCTCTTCCAACCCACTTCTAGCTCTCTAAAAAAAGTGTTTGTTTTCATCCTTGGTACAGCAAACCCTTTTGAGTGCATGCAAGGGTATGTGAATGCACTACTGTTCAGCTTTTGTTCCCCCCCCCCAACAGAATTTGTGTTGCTTCAAAATTCTTTTAAATTGCTAATTTTAAAAATATGAATTTGAACACAAGGGGGACTACTGCTGGGAAGGGCTGTTTGCAAGGAGTTTGATACATGGCCCTCTGAATCATGAAGTATACTATTTTAGATTCTATTAGGACCATTTGACTATGTAGTTCAGATCATTTTACTTTTTAAAGATAACATTTTACTGTGTCATGGAAAAGTGGGTCTGAATGATTAGCTTTTTCAGACATATCATAACACCTATAAGTGAATCTCAAATTTGGATTAATGGGCAAAATGTTCTGCATGAGTGAGTTGTTCAGTGGAACATTGCCACTCTGATGTCAGTATAAAATTGACAATATTTAAAATTATTTATAGTAGATTCAAGTGAGTACAATATATCTTGTTTTCTTCATCCTCCTTGTTATTTTGGTCATGGTTCCATCAAGCATCTTATGGTGGCTTAGTCTCCTGTATAATCCCCATTTTCAAAGAGATTCAGTATGGATTTGCTTTCCCTCACAAGCAAAAGAATGGACAAAGTAAATATAGATGCTGAACAGACCTTGCTACATAGTATATTGATTCTACTTCTTTCCTATTTAGTGTTTTATAGAAATACAGAAATATCCCATCTCTTCCTCACAAAATCAAGTCCAAAGTCTCAGTATCATAATTTGATGTACTACTCCAAAACCATCTATCCATGCTGGCACTACTTAACAGATGCTGTAAGGTAAGGAGTGAGGGAAAGAGTGTTTATGATGCCAAGAGAAATATCATGTATCTTCAGAGCTCCTTATAATGAAAGATTGTGCTTTATAAGGAATTGTGTCATGAGGCAGATCAGGAAAAATGAAGATGTTGAATCTTAATTATGAGAGAATTATTCTGATATGCATTGTGTGTGATCACAAATAGTGTTGCTCTACTAATGCTTCTGACTGTTTAGTGTTACACGTCTTGTGTTGCCATTTGCCAGTAATTCAAAGCACAAAATTACTGCAGAGATGAGGAAAACTATTAGGTTGTACCTATCTGATGGTCCCAAAGGGAATATAGTCATAACAACACTATTTACAGAGTGGATCTCAGGGGGATGCTTGATGATGTCCACTGGTTCTTCTTCAGGCTAAAGTGTGCAGCACATGTGAAAAACAATATTATTCCAGTCTCTTTTATAGTATGATTTTTTTTTAACTGTTAAAGTAACTATCAACAAGAAGAATAAAGACAAATCAAGCATACTCCTTCTTGAAAGTTCTTTTGAAGAAGCCTTTTAAATGAATGTGTTTCTTTAGTTAGTTATATCACACTCAAGGGCCCAAAGCAGCTTACAGCATCATTATCTCCACCTTCATTTTATTCTCAAAACCCACCATGGGTTTCCTGAACAGGAAAGACTTGCCCAAGGGCACCTAGGGAACTTCCATGGCAAAATGAGGGAGATATATTCATTTCAAATGTGGGGATTCAGACCCCTGACTACTATGCCACATTGCTCTAAGAACTGCCTGGTTAAACGATGAAATATAATAAATTATGAAATATAATAAAATAAATAATCACTTTCAAAAAGAACTTCTCAAATATATTGGGGTTACTTAGACACCAGATATATGTATAAGGTGTATAAAGCACAGCATGTCCAAGTTATTTATTAGAGTCTAACTAACATTTGAATCAGAGTTACACCCTTGTAATACAAGTGTCAATTGATTTAAAAAGGTGTAATGTATCATAGAACATTTTTTGGAGGTCATTAATTTATAGAGTCACCATAAACTGGAAATGACTTGACATCAGCTAACACACACACACAAAACACTATGCTCAAGACTGCACTTTTAAAACATGATGAAACCTTTAATGAAAAGCTGTAACAATTGTTTTCTGTTGATGCAGCACTGATCACCTTTAAATGTTGATCAATATATTTTCCTTATTTTTATTTTCATTTTTTAAGTTGTTATATAAATACTTGACACATGTAAGAGGGCTGAAGTCATGCACACATGGATCCCCACTAAGAAGAAGTAACCATGTATATCAGATGTTTGATAGATATGGGAAGGTAGAAGAAGGAATTAACGGCAATCCCACTATTCCACATTAAATAATTGATTTGATTGACACTATTACTGCTTAACGTTATGAAGAGTAAATATGTATTTACAATTGATAGAGTTAGAAATGAAGGACTGGGTGGTGTCCTCTGCCTCCAGACTTTGTGGTAAGAGAGTCAAATAGCCAGAGAGGCAATCCCTATGTTTTCTTCCTATGTTTACTCTCCTGCCACTGTCCCCTTTGATATGTAGATTGCAAGACTTTTTTGTAGAAAGAGCCCAGCAGGAACTCATTTGCACATTAGGCCACACCCCTGACATCACCATTGTTTCACACAGGGCTTTTTTGTAGAAAAAGCCAAGCAGGAATTCATTTGCATATTATGCTACACCCCCTGATGCCAAGCCAGCCAGCACTGCATTCCTTTGTGCTCCTGCTCAAAAACAGCACTGGTAGATTGTATTCTCAGGGACAACTTCTTTCCGTTCATCCTCTCTCCCGAACACTTTCCCTCCTGCATGCACCAAGAGGGCGAAAACACTGTCGTCTTGGCACCATGACCCAGATGGCCTCTCACTATCTCTGTCCATCCTTCGTTAGACTAGAATACTATCCTATCTCTACACTTTCCTATCCAGAGTGTAGTTCTAGAATAAAGCAACTACCATTAGTCTTAAACTTGCAGCATGGCTCTGTGTAGTTTTGTAAGCTGGGTAACCTGGTGAAAAGACGCTCCTGTGGTTGTCGCTTTGTTTAAAGCACTCTGCTAACTAGTGGGTATTGGACTATAACTATAACAGTTAATGCAGTAGGTTATGGGTCCAGCACAAAGTATCCCTGGACAGGATAACCTAGGCTAGCTCAGATCTTGGAAGCTAAGCAGGGTCAGCCCTGGCTAGTATTTGGATGAGAGACCTCCAAGGAATAGCAGGGTCATGACATGAAGGCAAACAATGGCAAACCACTTCTGAATGTTTCTTGCCTGCAGGGTCACCATAAGTCAGTTGTGTCTTTGCAGCAAAAAGAAAAAAAAGAAAGGACAATCAGTTCAATAATGAAAAATAATTCATTTCACATCAAATATAGACTGAAGTTACCACAAATATCTGGGGCAGGAGGGATCCAGAAAAGTCTCCACATGCATTATACATGTGGAACCTCTTAGGCAACACTGTACTTATTTTATTTGATTCATTTATACCCCATATTTTACCCCAAATAGGACCCAAAGTAGCTTACATCATTCTCCTTCATTATATCCTCACAACAGCCTTGTGAGGTAGGTTAGGCTGAGAGAGTGTGACTCTCTCCTGTTGCTCCTGTAATGAGGGCTAATACCAAACCATTTAACTGTCATGTCTAATGTAAGATTATTCTGAGAAGGAAATAAAAATAATTGGCATTTGAAAAGTTAGAATGGTATTGTAATGTAATGGGAGATATAGTAAGAGAGTGGAAAATGTATAACAAAACCTGAGCTTGCAAAAGATCCCAAATTTATATTGTTAGGGCTCTTCCCAAGTAGCGTTTCACTAACGTATAGAAGCCGACAAATATTCACTGCAGCAAAAATTATTATAGTAAGAAAATGGAAAAGAAAAAGGTATTTAAATTTTAAAGAATGGATTAATAAGTAATGACACACTGTCTAAGTTAACCAAACTGGTGAGGCTGAGAGATTACAGAAACTCATGCTTTGATGAATGCTGGAAACCTTTTCTGAAATCCTGATTAACTGAGTTGAAGTTAAATTATATTTAAATATGTGCTGTTTTAGGTAAAGAAAAAAAAGCAAAAAGTCTAAAAGGTTTGATATAGTTTGTATTACTTAGATGTTTACATTTTCATAAACATATGTTTTCTTTTGTTGTTTATATCATTATTTTCTTTAAAAATGTAACTACAGCAGTGATTGATTTGGGGAAAATGTATTATTAATGTATTATAATGTAAAATGTAATAAAAATCAATGTTAAAAAAGATAGGTTAAATCTGTTAGATATCTTAATATATTTTTTTTAATTTAAGGGAAGGAAAAAGTCAATCTGAGAGAGCATTTGGTGTTTCATCAAATGATATCTTTGAAGCACTTTACAGGTAAGGCTGCTGTGTAACAAGGTGATGGATTGGACTTTATCGTTATGTGAGAGGCAAGTGTTGATGGTGGTGGATCTTTCTCACATTCAGCTTCGCATAGAACCTCTCTGAAGCCCTCAAAAAGGCACTGCAGTGGATTGCCTTAAGTCTGTTTACATTCTCATAGCATTAGATTCCTATGCAACTGCTCACAGTTTGAAGAATTTTTAACCACCACCAGCAAAGAACCTAGCGAGATGCAATACATAACAAGAGAGAAATGGTTTGCTTGTATATGTTGACCTACAAGACATCACTGAAGACTAAGTAGTAAGTAAGTAAGTAAGTGAAGACTAGAGACAAAGCTAGCCCCAGGCAGCCTGTGTTATGCTAATATGTGTGTGTACTCCGACTAGTAATGGGGGTGGGAGAGATACTAGGGCCAAACAGAAGAGATTCAAGATAGTGGAGATGAGGGTAGAAATGAGGTTGCTTGATATCTTTATTATTCCTTTAAAAGTAGCTCTCTGGGGAGTGGGTGAACTTCTGAGAATTGAACTCTCTGCCTTCTAACAGATCACAGATGAAAACAGGGGCACCCATGAATGGCTGGGATATGACAGTGAGGACAATATAGGGATGCCAGCCTCCAGGTGGAATCAGGGGATCCTCAGAATTGCAGTTTATCTCCAGACTACAAAGAAAAAGGATGCTTTAGACTAGAGGGTGGACTCAATGGCATTGTACCCCACTGAGACCTCTGTCCTCCCCAAGCTCCACCCCCAAATCTCCAGGAGTTTCCCAACCTTCATCTGGCAACCTTGTGGTGACCAGAGGGACCTGGCAATCTTAATCTGGCAGCATGGCTGACTTCCACTTGATAATGATTCTCAGGCATTTTCTCATTGCTGCTGATTCAGAGCCAAGGGCACAGAACTTCTACATGCTACATTGCCCTGCATTTTCCCTGCCACAAATTGCTCCAACTGCCACACCTTCCCCCAGCCACCAATAAACTTTTGGTTTTATTTAAGCATTGGTCTTTGACCATTTAAAAAACCTCAAAAAGCCCCTTCCTTGCGGTGATGGAACAGAGTGTAAGAGGAAATGGCAGCTGCAGGCCAGAATAGTACTCCTTGGGTGGGACTTGGAAAGAGCTGGACTTCCCCACCACTGCAGCAGCAACCTTAGCACTGCTGCATTCATTCCAAAAAAAGATATAGTAAAGCAGATATAAGACTTCCGGGGGAGGAAAATGTCGAGCTGAGCTGCTTCTCATAATGGGAGCAGGCTGGAACTTCTGTTCGGGGTAGTGGAAGGCATTTAATGCCTACTGCCTACTTTTCTCAGTCAGAGATTAGTCCAAGATATGCACAGGAAATTTTGAGGAGATTTACCTTGGCTAAAAGGGAGTCTGTGGGGGGCGGGGGCTCCTTTGAGGGGTCTCCGGGAAGAGTTGCATTTTCATCATCTGTAGAAGTTTTCAGAGTCATTTAGTTGACATAAGCTCAACAGGATCCTAACCTTCTTGGACATTGCTAAACATCTAAAGCTTTGCAAGACCGGTGGAAACTTGGATAATTGGAAGAGAAGGTACAAATTACTGTCTTTCATTCAGGAACTATTTACAGCTTAATGGAATAAATTGAAAAGGTGGGAAAGGAAAATCTAGAAAGTCTGGAAGAAGAGGGGAGGAAGAGGTGAAATTTGGACTTTATAAATATAAAAGACAGTGTTAAAAAGTGCTTAAAAGTGGAAAGGAATTAATTGTTTAGTCTACTTGTGGTTTTGAAAAAAGAGCACCATCGTCACAGACTTACAGCACATTCAAGCAAGACAGGAAGTACATCAAGTATCGTGAGATCTCCTTACCAGTGTGAATGAGACTTCGTGGCAACAAAAGCAGGAAGTAGCAGAGGGAAAACCTACTCTAGGAATTTACTACCATTGAGAAACATCGGCGACCATTGCTGGAAGGTCAAAATAAAAACAATGTTTTTAAAGAATTCGGGACATTAAAAATTATTGGAGTTAACTGAGAAGAGGGTAAGAAGTTAAATACTATTGGTCATATTATTTATGTGGACCTTGGATGTTTTTAAAAGGGGGGAAAATTGTAAGGAGCAGTAAAAAGTTGTGACTGCCATTTTGGAAGTTTTAAAAACTTTAAAAATAAATATCTTGACTTTGGGAGCTCCGAGGACAGCGAAATTGGGCTTGTTATAAAGGGCAAGTCCTACTCTTTTGAATCTGATAGTCGAATTGGAAATTGGTGAGGTCCAAATTTTCGTTGTTTTTTAAATGTCTGAACACAAGCAGCCCCGTACATGGGCTACTTCATTGGAAAAAATGCAAAGCCAATTGGAGGCAATGGAGGCCAGAATGATGAAAGGGGGAGAGAGATGATAAATGAATCGGAGAAAAAAAATATTGCAGAGATTAAAAAAGATATGGAAGATCTCAGAAAGGAAACTGAGGAAACATCTAAGAAAGTGCAGGAGGTAGAAGGCAGAATGAAAGTATATGATTCCACCTTGTTGAAAATGCAAGAAAAAGTGACAATCCATGACTGCAAATTGATGGAGACTCAGATACTCAGAGAGGAGTACCTGAGAAAGGAGGATGGTGATTTAAAAGAATATATAATAAAAATAATAGCAGAATTTTTAGAGGAAGACCTTGAAGAGTCTAAAAACATGTATGACTATATGTATAGAGTGAACTCACTTTATGCCAAGAAAAATAACTTACCAAGAGATGTTGTCATAAAATATATGACAAAGGAAATGGTGGGAAGGATCATGAGTAAAAACTTTGAAAAGACATTGATAGTGGGAGACAGTAGAGTGAGAATCATGAAGGAGCTGCCAAGGCAAGTGATAAATGATAGAAGAACATATAAAAAGTTGACAGAAAAACTGAGAGACAATGGAATGAGGTTCAGATGGATAATACCTGAAGGCTTGAGCTTTGAACTCCAGGGGAAAAGAATTACAATTACAAATGCACAGGATATGTGTAGATTTTTTGAAGAAAATAAAGAATTTGCACCATGATGGATTACAAATTATCGTCTTGGAATGTAAATGGACTAAATTCACCACAAAAAAGAAGGGCAACATTTCATTGGATTAAGAAACAAAATTGTAATATAATTTGTTTGCAAGAAGTGCATATTAAACAAAAGGATTATAAATTTTTATGGAACAAACAATTGGGAGTGGAATTTTTTTCATTGGCTGAACAGAAGAAAAGGGGAGTGTTTTTTTTATATTAAACAAGAATTGGAGCCAAAATCAGTATTTAAAGATAAAGATGGAAGATTTGTAGCAGTAGAGACAATATTAGATGGAAAAACAACGTTGTTATTGGGTCTCTATGTGCCTAATGGTGCAAAGACATTATACAACAGCTTGATGAATTGACCTATGACCAAGTTTTGATAATGGGAAATTTTAATGGAACAGTTAAGAACTCATTGGACAGGTCGGGAGGGGAAAAAAAACAATAGTAAAAAAGGAAAATTGCCAAAGTCTTTTTTTGAACTGGTTAAACAAGAAAATCTGGAAGATATATGGAGGAAATTTAACCCTGAATATCAGGAATATACTTTCGTTTCTGCAAGACACAAAACTTTTTCTAGAATTGACATGTTGTGGGGAACTAAAGATTTAGGTCTTATAACAACGAAAATAGAGTTTTTACCTAAAATTGGTGCTGATCATAACCCAATAATGTGGATTACAAAATTGTCCAAGAAGGTGAGAAGATGGAGACTGAATGAAAATTTGCTACAGAATAAAGAAATAGTGACATACTTAGAAAATGAAACTAAAGCTTTTTTCCAAGTGAATGACAAAGAGGATATTGACTTTCAGACAGTCTGGGATGCCTATAAAGCAGTAATGAGAGGAATGTTGATTACTTTGAATAATAAAGATAAGAGAGGTAAAAAAAAAAGTTGTTGGACATTCAAAATGAAATAAAGAAAAAGAAAGGGGAGTTGAGAAAAAGGCCAGGGAAAAAGAAAATTTTAATGGAAATTACAATATTACAAACTCAATTGACACATTTGTTAAATAAAGAAGTGGAATAGAGTTTGAAAAGACTTCAGCAGAAATCCTTTGAGGGAGAAAATAAACCGGGAAAGTATTTGGCTTGGCACTTGAAGAAAAAGAGAGAAAAATAGAATTATTAGAATTGTGGTAAATGGAAGAGAAGTGGTTACTCAAGAGGGAATAAAAAGAGAATTTTTAAGTTCTATGCCAAATTGTTTAAAGGTGTTAAAATAAAGAAAGAGAAGATGGATGAGTATTTACAAAAGATAAAAATAGAGCCCTTAACTGAAAATATGCAAAAAGTTTTGAATGATCCAATTGAAAAAATAGAAATTGAAGCAGCAATTAATGCAATGAAGAATGGAAAAGCACCTGGGCCTGATGGATATGCAGCTAAATATTTTAAAACTTTTAAAGATGAGTTGATACCAAAATTGCAGAAGTTGATGAATACGATAAGAATAAAAGGGAAAGTACCAAACACATGGAAAGAAGTTGTTACTTCGTTGATACCTAAGGAAGATAGAGATGTCACGAACGTAAAAAATTATAGACCAATTTCGCTATTAAATAATGACTATAAAATATTTACAAGAATCTTGGCAGAACGGCTTAAACAACATTTGATAAACTTTATAAAGGAAGATCAAGCAGGGTTTCTTCCCAAAAGACAAATAAGAGACAATCTTAGAACTGTTGTAAATATTGTAGAATATTATGAAAGACATCCAGAAAAAGAAGTAGCATTATTTTTTGCAGATGCAAAGAAAGCATTTGATAATTTAAATTGAGACTTTATGTTTGCAATAATGGAAAAAATGGAGCTGGGTGAAAACTTTATAAGAATGATAAAATCAATATATTCTGAACAAAGTGCAAGGTTGTATATAAACACAGATCTTACAGAAGATATGAAAATTAGCAAAGGTACTAGACAAGGCTGTCTGCTTTCACCATTGTTGTTTATAATGACTCTTGAAATATTATTGATGCAGATCCAAGAAGAAAAAGAAACAGAAGGATTAAGAATAAAAGGATTTACTTACAAATATAGAGCTTTTGCTGATATAATGTTTATAAATGAAAACCCCATACAAGTTACACCTTTGCTACTAGCTAAAATACAAGAGTATGGGGAGTTGGCGGGACTTTGTATTAATAGAGAAAACTAAAAAAAATTCTGTGTAAAAATATGTGGATGAACAAGCAACAAGAATTACAGAGACTAACGGTTTGTGAAGTCACCTCTAAGGTAAAATACCTAGGGGTGGAGATAACAATGAAGAATATTGATCTGTTTAAAAATAATTATGAGAAGTTATGGCGTAAAATGGATGAAGACATTAAAATGGAATAAGTTTAATTTGTCATTGTTGGGTAGAATAGCTGCAATCAAAATGAATATCTTACCAAGAATAAGCACCATGTTGTTTTGTGGAAATTGGGGGCGGGGAGGGAGACCACATCCCATCAGCATCTGAGCCAGACAAACACTTGAACTGATTCCCCACTAGGCTTGTTCCAGCATCGGAGCTCTCCCCCCCCCCCCCGACACTTCCATCCAATTTCACACAAGCTGGCCGGTGGCTGTGACCTGACCCACCTCTTTCCTATGATAAGCAGAAACCAGTTTTCAGAGGATCTTACTTGCCACAGGAAAGAGACTGGCCAAGTCACTGCAGTGTGGCAGCTTGTGCAAAATCAATGGAAGTGTTGGGGGGAAAAGAGCTCCAACACCGGAACAAGCTTAGTATGGAATCAGTCTTGGTATGGAAGTGAGAGAGTCCTCACAGGCAGTGGAAGGACCTATACAATTCAGATTCAAATGTGATGGAAGTAGCAAATGAGGTCTAAAATTGCACCAAGGCAGGTGTCTCCAGCTGACAAATAATTAGTACACATCAAGCTAGGGTTGTCATAGGGTTGCCAAGTCCAATTCAAGAAATATCTGGGGACTTTAAGGGTGGAGCCAGGAGACTTTGGGGGTGGGGCCAGGAGACATTGGGGGTGGAGTCATGAGCAAGGTTGGAACAAGTAAAATTGAACTCAGAAAGGAATTCTGACCATCACATTAAAAGGGACTGCACACCTTTTCAATGCCTTTCCTCCATTAGAAATAATGAAGGATAGGGGCACCTTCTTTGGGCTCATAGAGTTGAACCCCCTGGTCCAATCCTTTTAAAACTTGGAGGGTGTTTTGAGGAAAGGCATCAGATGCTACACTGCAAATTTGGTGCCTCTACCTCAAAGAACATCTCCCCCCCCCAGAGCACCAGATACTCATGGATCAATTCCCCATTATTCCCTATAGGAATCGTTCTCCATAGGGAATAATAGAGTGCCCAATAGACATTTCTAAAGCGGGGGGAGGGTCTCCAAACCAGGGAATCTCCTGACCCCTCCCTCCCTCCTTCTCTCTCTCTCTCTCTCTCTCACACATACACTGGGTATGGTTCCTCCACAACTTTACTTGCTCTGAAAATGAAAGCAAAACAAACAGAGGGTCTGTGCTCTGACAAAACTGCTGCTGACCCTTCCCCATGAAGCACTTCCTGTTTCCTACTCAACTTTAAGGGCACACATTTTTAAACCGGGTCTGTTTGCAGGTTTCTAAACCTGCCCGAGCTCTAGAGGTACATGATGACTATGGGGGCGGGGCTTCCCCCCACCGGCCAGCTGGCTGGGGGCAGGGGGAAGCCTGTAAAACCAGAGGATCCCCTGCTGGGACATGAGGATTGGGAAGCCTTGGTTGTCAACACCATCTTGGGAAAAGTTTGGATGCTTTGGGAGTATTGTCTGGAAAGGGTATAGAAGCATAGAAGGGTATAGAAGCATAGAGTCCACCTGGACTTCCTGGAGAAAGGAAGAAGCATAGAGTCCACCTTCCAAGGTTGGCATTTCCTCCTGAGAGCCAGTTTGTTGTATTGGATAAGTGTGCTGACTCTTATCTGGCAGAACCAGGTTTGATTCCCCACTCCTCCTGATGCAGCTGCTGGAATGGGGAGGAAGATAAAGGGAGACTGTAAACCACTCGGGGCCTCTGAGATTCAGAGTGAAGGGTGGGATATAAATCCAATATGTTCTATGTTGTTCTTCTGAGGCACTGATCTCTCTAGTCTGGAGATCAACTGCAATTCCAGGAGAATACTAGGGACCACCTGGTTAGACCCACACCAAGTCCCTATAATACACATACTGTTTCAAGTTTGATGTGCTCACATTACATGTACACAAAGTTTAGGATTAGGATTAACTGTGTGTCTTTACTTAATGTTAGACCTTCTGGATTTATGCCATAAATTTATTGCAAATATAACTTGGAATGTCTAGATCAGAGGAAGAAATGATAAAATTCATGTCTGGCTTGAATGTGATTTGGAGCATTTGTGGCAAAGATGTGATAGCAGCATTTGATCTTGCCCCTTTCACTATGATTTATGACCTTGGAGGTAAGTTCCTTCAGAATTTTCAATTACCTTCATTTCTTAGATATGGAGAGATTTGCTGTGAACTCAATTCCACACACTTAGGTTCCCCACCCCATCCCATCAGGAGAGCAATTTAAGTATTTTCTGGTCCATGTAGAAACTCCTTATCTATGTAGCATGGGATCTAACTGTAAAAATGTGCTATTTCTTGGACATAATTGTAACAATTCATACTCCAGTTCGGTCTTTTACTGAGATACTCTAATGAAGTATATGCACATTATAAAGATCCTTTAACTGCTTGCTGTAAAAAAGTGATCCCACAACGTGTTGACCATGTGTCTCTGGTGCTCACTTCTGCCTTTTGTAAATAGCTTCTTTCCCAAACCAAAGAATTTATCATGGCTTTCCCCTTCTTCATTGGAGCACAAGGTGCTTCAGAAGGCCCTGGGAGGGAATCAACTTTGTGTCTTCAGGAAAGCATGCATTCAAAAATTGCTGTCTCATTGTGACTGCTGTCTCCGTCATTGTGACTGGCCCTCTACTCTCATAGTATTTGTGCTGTGTTTGCTGGATACCCCACTCCAAATATGCATTTTATGATCATTGGTCACAATCAATACACTTCCTTAAAATCTAAAAAGTACCCACAACTTCAACAAGGTTGGGTGCTACTGCTCTAATGTGTCAAGGGCACACCTGACATTTCCCTGGAAGACTGGGATATTCCAAGCATTCTAGACTATGGATCCATGCATTAGCATGTTTCTTTTCTTCATATTTCTGGTGAAATATTGAATGAAGAAATTTATCTTCCCTGCACCAGTTCCATATATGTTTGGTAGTAGCATGTCTTGCCAGTGATTTGAGTTCCCCATTGGACATTACATTAGTCACATGAAAAAGGAAAATAAGTTCTTCATGCATTCTAATTAGTTCAACCAAATCCCAAAGGAGTGTCACAGCAGAATATAGTGCATGGTGTGAATTTAATTTGTACTTTTCTCTGAAAAGGTGGGGCTGGTGCCTTGGCTCAGGAGTGTGTGTCACTGTATCCAAATTGTACAGTCACCATTTTTGACCTACCCAAAGTGGTACAAACAGCAAAGAAGCATTTTGTGTCTTCAGAGGAAAGCCGGATCCGTTTTCATGAAGGTAAACTTGGGATGCAGTCCTTAAAAACACTTTCCTGGGAGTTAGCCCCAATGAATGAAATGGAGGTTGCATCCAAGTAGTCATGCTTAGCATTGCTTTCGTGGCTTCTTCTGGGGTCATGTTCACAGTATGCTTTGTTTCAGAGATAATAAGTATGTTCTGCTCCCCCTGTGTATTCCTTTCCCCATCTGTAGAAAGCAGTTTCATACTATAGTATACCCTGTAATTTCTAACTCAGAAATTTTTCCTCCGATGATTGGAAGCAGGGGTTTTTTTTGTAGCAGGAACTCCTTTGCATATTAGGCCACACACCCCTGATGTAGCCAATCGTCCTGGTGCTTACAGTAGGCCCTGTACTAAAACCCCTGTCAGCTCTTGGAGGATTGGCTGCATCCGGGGTGTGTGGCCTAATATGCAAAGGAGTTCCTGCTACAAAAAAAAGCCCTGATTGGAAGTATTTGATACACTTCCTTAAAGGCTTAAATATTTGTTAAAGTCAAGACTGTAGGAAAAGTACATCCACTTCTGATGGCAAGTATAGATGCTAGGTTGTGTTCTTCATTACAGCCTGAATTGAAAGAAGGAGCATGCATGGCCATCCAGATGCCTAACTTATTGCTGCAGACAATTCTCAGTGCTTAAGAAACAAGCCCAAGGACATGGCTTGGCTCTTGGACACTGGAAGCAGCTGGTGCTACATGGTGCTCAGCCTTTGTATGCACAGTTCTCCCTCTTGTGTGTTTGTGTCTTCATCAGGCCCCATCTTGGAAGTTTATGGGTAAACAGAACAAGGAATGCATAAAGTTTGACTCCTTCTGCTAAAAATTAATCACAAGAAAGGCAGTCTGTAATACAGCTTAAAACGGAAAGAACTTGTGGTTTCCTTTTTTGTGAAAAGCAACAGTTCATATTTTAGTGCCTGGCAAACTGACTACTTGTGGCTTACACTATGATGCTGCTTATCCTCCAGCAAGTCAGAGGGGGGGAAATGGCTGTTTTAATGGCTGTACTATTATGGAAGCAAAACCAGTGGATTTCTTTTGTTCTTAGCTAGTTTTGTTTCATTTTATACTTTCTTGTTCCATTTAATCAGAAATCTTTCCCCCTCCCTTTTTTTTGGAACAGGAGATTTTTTTAAAGACTCAATTCCTGAGGCAGACCTGTATATTTTAGCAAGGATCCTCCATGACTGGACAGATGAGAAATGTGTACAGCTTCTCACAAAAGTGCAGAAAGCTTGCAAAATGGGTAGGTATTTGTATGCAATGGGTAAAATGTCTAACTCACCTTCCTGAAAAATAGGGAAAGCTATAAGGAAAGGAGGGGAGGGCTTCTCCTTCCTTATCTCTGCTGCAGCAGTCAACTGTCCCTGGAGATTGAGGTAAATTGCAGCAGGACTAATTAACCATTGGAGAAGAAGTAAGATAAGCAGAGGAGACAAAGAATAGGTAAACAGACCAAACGGCTTCTGCTTTCCTGGATTCCACCAGGTTCCTGCTTTTCTAGGTTCTGGTCAAGCATTCACTGGTTTCTAGGGAAGCAGCAGAACTGTCAAAGTCAGGTCCTGCCTTGCCTTTGAATGCAACGTGCAATCAGATAGGAAAATTAAAGATTTCCTGTCTACCATCAATGCCTGTTGGTAGAATTAACCTAAAGAGTTATTTATATAAGCAGTTTCTAATTTATATGTCTGTAGTATGCAAGGACATGTTTAAAAAGATTAACAATTACAAGTTTTACAAGAAAGCAACTCCAGTACTTCCAAATCATAGTTTTAATTTTGTTTATTTATTTAAAACATTCATTCTTCTTTATGGAGCTCAAGGTGGCTTGCAGTATAGGTAACATACAAAAAATAAAAGACATAACCCAAAATTTAAAATCACAATTCATGACTGCTAGTAAACTCAATCAAATGCAGTTCCAAATAAAACCATCTCCAACTGTTTCCTACAGATCAAAAGTATTCTGTCCAGGCACACCTTCCTGGGTCCGTAAGTGCCCAAGGGAATTTTGAGCTTTCATTTGTGAAAGATATGGTCCCCATTCCATATGGCAGTTTTTTAAACCTTAAGACTTGGAGGATATCAAGCTGCCTTATAGCCAGAGAGACCATTGATCTATTTAGTTTAGTACCATTTGCTCTGACTGGCAGTGACGCTCCAGTGTCTCAGATTGAGAAAGGTCTTTCCCAACACCTGTTACTTGAGAACCTTAATGTGGAGATCAGGAACTGAAGCTGGGGCCTTTTGTATGTGATGTATCTGTCACTGAGCCACTGAAAATTCATGCCACGGAGTCAGTCTGTTCTCAAGACAACTAAGGTAATTATTCCACCAGACATGTTACAGGCATCTAGGCAAATAAGTAAGCCCCATTTCCCTATCACATTTTTATCATACATTTCCTTCAAGGAGTTCATTTTATCCTCACAACAGTCAGCTGGGCAGTGACTGGTTGATGCGCTTAATGGCTGAATGGAAATTTGAACTAGGCTCTCTAGGCTTTGTCTAATACTCTAACAACTGCAACACTGGACTGAATTTTAAAATTCTAGCTTTATACATTGTGTGTCCCAACTAGGTGGTGGAGTGTTACTGGTTGAAACACTCCTGAAGGAAGACAAAAGTGGGCCCCTTGAAAGCCAGCTCTATTCCCTCAATATGCTTGTACAGACTGAAGGAAAAGAACGGACATCCACTGAATACAGTGCACTCCTTACAGCAGTTGGTTTCAAGGAGATCAAAATCAAGAAAACTGGAAAACTTTATGATGCCATTTTAGGAAGAAAATGATGGTTTCTGCTGAGGTATTATGTATATGCAGTAATGGAGTAAAAACATTAAAGGTCAATTCAACTGAGGTAATCTATGTTGTTACAGTTGAGGACAACAACATAATGTTAGATTATGATGATTTAGTTCACCCTACAATAAAACCTTTTTGGCCTTTTCTGTTTAAATTCTCCCCCTCAGCATGCCTTACAAATCTATGTAGCATGTGTTTCTAGATGACTATCCTATTTGTAAGCTTGGGTATCTCTGATGTGTTGGACTATTATTAAACATTGTAAATGCCAAGGGCAAGAGCTCAGTCACAGAATGATGAAAAACAGGTCAGCCAAAGTGAAAGAAATGAAAGACCAATGTTTAGTTGTGGGGGTAGGGTGGGAAACCTCTCATACAAGCTTGAAATGGCAGGCTGAGAGACTGGGGAGATAGAGCTAAAGTGCTTATAAGGCAAGACAGAACTTGGGCAGAAATTAGTGTTGTCGTGGGAAAAATATCACCCATTTATTGTGAATAAAATCACATGGTTTCTCATTTTGATTGAATACATTGTCGTACATGTTTAATGTGTCCTCCTTTATGTAGCTTGGATCAGCAAGGGCAGTTGAACAGTTGTCTATAATGTTTGGTGAAAGCAGTTGAACTGCCTCAACCCAAAGTTATTGTCTGTGCAATTCTAACTAGAGTTATTCCTATTAGAAATGCACTGTATATAATCTCCATGAGATCTCTGCATATTGTTAATCGGTTCAGGTAGGTAACCAGGTCTGAAACAACTGAACAAAATCTGAGTCCAATGGCACCTTTAAGACCAACAGAGTTTAATTCTGGGTGTAAGCTTTCATGTGTATGAACACTTCTTCAGATACATTAAAATGCAAGTCATCAACCACTACATATAGGTAGACAGTGATGAGGGTGTTGCCAGGAAGGGCCAATTAGAGTCAAGATGCATAACTCACTGAGCCGTAAATATAGCTAAAACTGGATTAAGGCAATTGGTAAGACTTGTGAATAGCAGCAAATTAGCATACAAAATAATAATAAAGGTGTTTACAATATATGCAATAACTGAATGACTTTAGCATGTGTAGTGAGATAAGAAATCAATATCTCTGTTAAACCCTGGGGGTTTCATTGCCTTCTGTGTTGTAATCTTGTAATTCAGCAATCTCCTGCTCTAGTCTGTTTCTAAATTTCCTTTACAATAAAACAGCTAATTTGAGGTCCCCTGTTGAATGTTTTGGAAGGTTGAAGTGTTCTCCTACAGGTTTCTTAGTTTTGTGATTATTGATGTCAGATTTGTGTCCATTTATCCTTTGTCATAAGGTTTGACCTGTTTGCCCTGTGTAGAGAACTGAAGAGCATTGCTGGCATTTAATGACATATGCATTGTTAAAAGCTGAACAAATTAATGAACCTGAGATACTGTAGTTGAGGTACTTAGGTCCAGTGATTGTGTTGTCTTGGTATATGTGCAGCAAAGTTGGCATCTGGGTAACAGTATCTGAAGAATGTAGGCTCTGGTAGCAGTAACTGAAGAAGTGAGCAATGACTCATAAAAGCTCATATCCTGCCACAAATTTTGTTAGTATATAACAGGGATGGCCAAACTTGCTTAGCATAAGAGCCACATAGAATAAATGTCAGATATTTGAGAGCCACAAGACATGAATGCGAAGGAAGGAAGGCAACTTAATCTTTAAATGCATTCTCCAAGCCCTCCCCCCCCCAACATTTGTTGGCTTGGTAAAGGGATTAAAAGATATAAATGCTTTCTCCAAGGTGGCCAACTGGACGGTGGGGGTTTCGAGAGCCACGCAATATGTTTGAAAGAGTCACATGTGGCTCCTGAGCCAGTTTGGCCACCCCTGGTACATAATTTGCTACTGGTCTCTTGCTCTTTTCTTCTAATACCAGTGTCCATGTTCAGATTTGATGTAGTATAATTGTGGGTGAGGAGCTGTTTAAGACTGAGGGCAAGAAAAGGTTTGCCTGCCAGTACTTGTGAAAGAGAACAGACATTATCCAGTAGAGCAGGGGTGGCCAACGGTAGCTCTCCAGATGTTTTTTGCCTACAACTCCCACCAGCCCCAGCCAGCATGGCCAATGGCTAGGGCTGATGGGAGTTACAGGCAAAAAACATCTGGAGAGCTACCATTGGCCACCCCTGCAGTAGAGGTTTAAGTACCTGGTAATGCAGCTGTTTGGAGTTGAGAGTTGTATATGACTATTAGTGGTATTCTCTTATTGTCTATTTTGGGCCTGTCTTGCATCCGGTTTTCTCTAGGTGCCATTCTGGCTTTGTTAATTTTTTTTTTAACTTCATCAGGTAGTGGTTTTAGAGCTTGAGATCAGAGCCCTGCTGAACCTTTTACCATTCTGAAGGGCCTGTCAAAAAGAGCTGTTCTGTCAGGCATTTGGATGAGGCAGCAGATATCCAATTAAGTGGGCTGCCCTTGCTGAAGCCTTCCATCTTTAGGTGGCCCAAACTGAGTACATCTTAGGCTCAGTGGCTCTAGTTTCTGAGATTATTGCGCTTTAACTGACAGTGCTACCTTTTTAATTTATTTTGTTCTTAACTGTTTAAAATTATTGGAATACTATTTTATTGTTGTATGCTGCTGTTGTGATCCATTCTGAGCCTGATTGCGGGGAGCATAGAAAAAAAATTGAAATAAATAATTGAATTGAAATAAACTACACGTGTTAACATCCATCAGTTCTAGCATCTGTTGTAATCTCATTTGTTATGCTGTATGCTAATCTGCTACTATTCACAGGCCTTCCTGGCAACACCCTCCTCACCCTCTACCTATATATAATGGTTGGTGACTTCTGTTTCAGTGTATCTGAAGAAGTGTGTGTGCACATGAGAGCTTACACCCAGAATAAAACTTTGTTGGTCTTAAAGGTGCTTCTGGACTCAAACTTCATCTTGTTCATATTTAGAGAAGTGATTTCTGAATATCATTCACCCTTTTGAAAGTATCAAAGTTTTTTGAAAATGAAAGGAATGTATATTTAAAAGGAAGTGGAACACAAGAAAAAAATAATTCTTGGGAGATGTTCTCTTACTTTTCAAACTAACACTTTTATGCACCAAAATTTTGTGAACTCAAATGACTATCTGGTAATAATAGTAAGATGTTAATGGACATTCGGCTTCTAGATAAATTTACAGAAACACCCTGTGAACCCAATCTAAACCAAAAACACTTTAAGAAAATTGATGTTTGTCATTGTCAGGAATTTGAGATAATGTATTCAGAATATAAATATTACTACGGTTCTTTCAGGAAAAATGATCATATATACCATTAGGTGGTGCCAGTGTTCTGTTGGAAGAGAGCTAATTCTGATATTTGTATGCTAAGTCTCTTCCTTTGGTGCTTTAGGAATTCAGCAAGCTGAGGTCAAGCTATTAAAACCCAAGGCAATTTGAGCATTCATACTGTGATTTACATCAGGGTGCCATTAATTTTGTAGTTGCTTATAGTATGCATAAAATTTCATTACATAGGATGAGCCTAAAGGATAGACTGGGGTAAGGGTAAATGTAAACGACATGCAACTTTCCCATCTTATAGGTTTAGTTATTTAATTTAAAATTATATGGGGTTTTTTGGAATTATGTTTTTATGGTGTTTACAGATGGGAAAGTAGCCTTGAAAAGAAGTAGCTAAAGAGAAGTAAACCAGCTTTGGTTGAATCAGAATTAAATATTTTCTGATAGCTTTCTTTACTTACAGGAATAGTCTCCTGAACAGAATGGACGGCATATGACTTGCATAGTATATCCTGCCCACTAGCATTTTCTGTTACCCTTTGTAGCCTCATACTCTAGCCATGTGACAGTTCTTCCATGGGTCTGAAGTTCTCTTTGAAAGGAGAAAGAATGCAGGCATACCTTTAACAACACCCCCCATCTCCTTCATAAACTTCATCAGCCAGCTATCTTCTCACATTTAATTTTAACATTTTAGCTGCAGTTTGGGCTGGACATATGCTGTCAGGCAAATCTACTCCCACAAGATTGTGAGGTTTTGTATTTTTAATATGTGCATGTATGGCTCTGAGTGTGTGCACACCTGGAAGTTATGGCAATCTCTGGTGACTGACCCCTACTGGGCACCTGGAGGATATTCAGAGAGGTGGCTGAATAAAGTCTGTCCCTATTCTCTCAACTGCTGGTATTTCAAGGTCTCCCATCCAATTATTTGCCAGAGTCGACCCTGCTTAGCTTCTGAGATCTGATGAGATCAGGGATGCCTGGGCTACTCAGGTCAGGGCTACAGAAGATTGTTGTCAGGATAAACTGAGGAAGGCAGACCAGTGTAAGGCATTCATTCTTCAGTTCCCAGCTGCAGCAGGAATAACCTTGTTAATCTGGGAAACCAAGTCAGAAACCTGTGCATTCCCTGCCCCCATCACAAGTTTTTAAAGAGAGCATTCCCTTTCTGTGTTGCATCCAATTGTGTTCAATTTGTGAGGCAGAACCAAGAATAAGATCAAGACTGAGATTCAATTTCCACCTCCTTGCCGCCTTGCACCTATTGGACACTACCGCACTTTAGACTTTGCCGCCTTGCACCTTTTTTGGACACTACCGCCTTGCACCTTTGTGGACACTACCGCACTTTAGACTCTGCCGCCTTGCACTTTTGGACACTACCGCACTTTAGTTTTTAGTTTAGAGCTGTTATAACATAAGAAGAAGAACTGCACTTTAACACTTTGTTTTTTTTTTTTTTTTTTTTTTTGAGTTTTAAACAATTTATTGGTAGCATATGGTTACAAAGCTTATCTATTTCTTAATTTTTTCTTTTTTTTTCACATTAACCCATATGACATTTCCATCCCCCCTCCCTCCAATGTTGACTTCCCCGAGGTTATAAGTTCAAATCCATACTAAAGGCACTTCTGATTGCTCAAAGTTCCGTATATATATTCTTACAACTAAAAAAATGTCCAATATTTCTTTACTTTCCAAGTTTTCTCCATATATCCTTTAAATTTTCTCCACTCCCTTTTGAATATCTCTAAATCATAGTCTCTTAGTGTTCTGGTTAATTTGTCCATTTCACACCACGATAAAACTTTCATGGTCCATTCCCATTTCTCTGGTATTTTTTCTTGCTTCCAAAGCTGCGCGTACAAAGTCCTAGCAGCTGATAACAGGTACCAAATTAAAGTCCTGTCTTCTTTTGGGTATTTTTCTAATTGTAATCCAAGTAAAAACGTCTCTGCAATTTTCTTAAAATCATAGCCCAAAATTTTGGTGATTTCTTGTTGTATCATCTTCCAGAATTCTTTCGCTCTTTCACATGTCCACCACATATGGAAGAAAGAACCTTCATGTTTTTTACATTTCCAACATCTATCCGACATTTTCTTACTTATCTTAGCCAATTTTTTCGGAGTCATATACCACCTATACATCATTTTAAAACAGTTCTCCTTAATGCTTTGACAAGTTGATATCTTCATTGAGTTCTTCCAGAGGTGCTCCCATGTTTCCATTTGTATTTCTCTATTCACATTAATTGCCCATTTGACCATTTGAGACTTTACTACTTCTTCTTCTGTAGACCATTTCAATAATAACTTATATACTTTTGATATCAATTTTTCATTGTCACCTAACAGGACTCTTTCCAGTTCTGTTTGTTCTCGTCTAATCCCCTCTGATTTTATGTCATTTTCCATCAAACTTTTAATTTGTTGCATTTGAAACCAATCATAATTGTTATTTAGCTCTTCTGAGGTTTTTAATTCAATTTTGTCTCCTTGAATCTTAAGCAGTTGGTTATATGACATTTCTCTTTTTTCTTCAGAATCAGCTGTTATTTTTATTACTTCTGCTGGCACTATCCATAATGGTTTTCTCTCGTCCCCGTATTTCTTGTATTTTATCCAAGTATTTAGTAATGTATTTCTGACATAGTGGTGAGAGAAAAAACCATCCATTTTATTCTTCCCATAGTACATGTATGCATGCCAGCCGAATCTATTTCCGTGAGCTTCTAACCACAAAGGTTTTTTATCTAACAGCATTATCCAATCTTTTATCCATGTCAAACAAACTGCATCGTGGTATAGTCTTAGATCGGGAAGTTGAAAACCTCCTCTCTCTTTGGCATCCGTTAAGATCTTCATCTTTATCCTTGGTTTCTTTCCGGCCCAAATGAAATCAGAGATTTTCCTTTGCCATTTGTTGAATTGTTTTGCTTCTTTTACAATCGGGATGGTTTGAAACAAATACATTATCCTTGGCAAAATATTCATTTTGATTGCAGCTATCCTGCCCAGTAAGGACAAGTTGAGTTTATTCCATTTCATCAAATCTTTGTCCATCTTACACCACAGTTTTTCATAATTGTTTTTGTATAAATCAATGTTCTTCATTGTTATCTCTATTCCAAGGTACCTAACTTTGGTTGTGACTTCACAACCTGTCACCTTTTGTAGTTCGTTTGTTTTATTTGGTTGCATGTTTTTACAGAGGAATTTCGATTTCTCCTTATTTATGTATAATCCTGCTAGTTCTCCGTATTCTTTTATCTTAGCTAACAGCAGTGGTGACACTTGAACCGGATTCTCCATTATGAACACTATATCATCTGCAAAAGCTTTATATTTATAAGAGAATCTTCTAATTTTTAGACCTTCTATTTTTTCATCTTTTTGAATTTGTTGTAACAAAATTTCAAGAGTCATTATAAACAACAATGGTGATAGCGGGCATCCTTGCCTTGTTCCTTTACTCACTTTCAATTCTTTGGTAAGGTCTGCATTTATACACAATTTTGCATGCTGATCTGTATATATTGCTCTTGTCATTTTTATAAATTGTTCCCCTAAATTAATTTTTTCCATTACCGCAAACATAAAGTCCCAATTTAAGTTGTCGAAGGCTTTCTCTGCGTCAACAAAAAATAAGGCCACTTCTTTTTCCGGGTGCTTTTCATAATATTCCACAACATTAATAACAGCTCTTACATTGTCCCTTATTTGTCTTTTAGGAAGAAATCCCGCTTGGTCTTTGTTTATAAAGTTGGTCAGGTATTGTTTCAGTCGCTCTGCTAAAATTCTTGTATAGATCTTATAGTCATTATTCAACAATGAGATTGGTCTATAATTTTTTACGTTTGTGCTATCTTTATCTTCCTTAGGAATCAGAGAGATTACAGCTTCCCTCCAGGTCTTTGGGATTTTCCCTTCTTCTCTTATCGTGTTTAACAACTTCAACAGTTTGGGTGTTAATTCATCCTTGAGAGATTTGTAAAATTTTGACGTGAATCCATCTGGCCCTGGAGCTTTACCCTCTTGCATTGCTTTTATTGCTGCTTCTATTTCAATTTTCTCTATTGGGTCATTTAATATCTTTTTCATATGTTCCGTCAAAGGTGCCACCTGAATGTTTCGTAGATACTCTTCCACTTTTTCTTTACTTACATTCACACCCTTGAATAAATTTGCATAGTATTTAAAGAATTCTCTTTTAATTCCTTCTTGATCCACTACTGTTTTCCCATTTGCCATGATTTTATTTATAGTCTTATTTTCTTTCCTTTTTTTTAATTGCCAGGCCAGGTATTTACCAGGTTTGTTTGCACTTTCAAACGATTTCTGTTTCAAATTTTTTAAATTCCATTCTAATTCTTTATTCAGCAAATGTTTAACTTGGGATTGTAATATCGTAATTTCTTTTATTAATTTTTTCTTCCCTGGTCTTTTTTTTAAGTCCTTTTCTTTTTTATCTATTTCATTTTGCAGTGCTGACAGCCTTTCTTCTCTTGCTCTTTTGTCTTTATTATTCAATGTAATTAATATACCCCTCATTACTGCTTTATAAGTGTCCCATACTGTTGGATATTCCATATCATCCGTTTCATTTATTTGGAAGAATGCTGCAGTCTCCTTTTCTAAGAATGATACAGTGTCTTTATTTTGTAGTAAATCCTCATTAATTCTCCATCTTCTTGATTTTCTTTGCAATTTTGTTGACCAGCATATTGGATTATGGTCCGCCCAAACCTTTGGAAGAATCTCAATTTTTTTTGTTATGAGGCCCAAGCCTTGGGAACCCCACAACATGTCAATTCTGGAAAAAGAATTATGCCTTGCTGAGAAAAATGTATAGTCTCTTACCTCAGGGTTGAACTTTCTCCAAATGTCTTCTAGATTTTCCTGTTTAATCAACTCAAAGAAAGAATTGGGCAGCTTCCCTTCTTTATCATTCTTCTTTGGACTTGATCTGTCAAGGTTATTTTGTATTGTCCCATTAAAATCGCCCATCATCAATACCTGGTCATAAGTCTCTTCGTCCATTTGTCTATTTATGTCTTTAAAGAATTTGTCTTTCGCTCCATTGGGTGCATAGAGTCCTAGTAGTAACGTTTTTTTCGCCTCTATCGTCACCTCAACAGCAATGTATCTTCCTTCTTTGTCTTTAAAGATTAATTTTGGGTCAAGTTGTTCTTTAATGTAAAAAACCACCCCTCTTTTCTTTTGCTCTGCTAGTGAAAAAAATTCCAACCCCAAATTTCTATTCCACAAAAATTTACTGTCCTTGCGTTGTATATGAACTTCCTGTAAACAAATTATATTACATTTTTGCTTTTTAATCCAATGAAATGTTCTCCTTCTTTTCTGTGGTGAATTTAGTCCATTTATATTCCAAGATAGTAATTTGTACTCCATTATGATGTTGGTTCTTTATTTTCTTCAAAAAAGCTATGCATCTCTTGTTCGCTTCTTATTGTAATCCTTTTGCCATTTTGTTCAAATCCAAGACCCTCTGGTATTATCCATCTATATCTTGTGCCCTCTGCACGCAACTGATCGGTTAGCTTCTTGTACTTTTTCCTATCGCTGATCACTTCTCTTGGTAGCTCTTTCATTATTTTAACTCTGCTCCCTTCTATTGCCCAGGCTTTTTGGTACCCTTTCCTCAAAATTTTCTCTGCCACTTCTTTTGATCTTAATCTTATGACGATGTCTCTTGGCAGACCTTTATTTTTCGCATAAACTGAGTTGACTCTGTAGGCACCCTCCAACATACTCTTAAATCTGTCAGGGTCTTCTTCTATGTACTCAGTGATGATATCCACCATATAGCCTTTTAAGTCTGTGTCTTCTTTTTCAGGTACCCCTCTTAGACGCACTTGTGACTCCAGCAACTTACAGTCGTGTATTATGACCTTTTCTTGAATTTTTAGCAAGGCAGAGGCCTGTGTATCCACTTTCATCTCTACCTCTTTCACTTTATTTTGAGTCTCTTCCTTAAAATTCTCTATCTCCTTCTTAAGGTCTCCAACTTCTTTTTTAATATCTTTTTTTATTGCCAAATGCAATTTGTCCATAGCTTTTAACATTTTTGCCTCCAGAGCGTCAAATTGAGCCTGCATCTTGTCAAATGATTGGGCTCTTGCACGTGTTGTTCTTTCTACTGACATATAAAAAATCACCAAACCTTAAAAAAATCCCCACATAAAATTTAGCATCCAATCCAATAGCTTAGAGCCAGTTCTTTCAGATGAGACTAGTTTCGTTTTTCTCCCTTCTTCCTGAGCAAAGATATTGAATTTTAACAATTTTGACAGTTTTTCTCCCTTTTAAAATGGCAATCGTTATTTCTCTATGGTACAGTTCCAGCCTAGAGAGGTCTCTCTTCGTCTTTCTTGATCTGAGTCTTGGACTCAATTCCTTCCTAGTTCAAAGGTCGGATGTCACAGCTCTTGTTGTCCTTATAGGCTCTGATTTATTGTCCAGCCCCTTTTAGTTTCACTTCCTGTCACAGCTTAGACTGATCTCGTGTCTAATCTCGCAGTTTTTTGAGCTGCATGAAGAAACCACAACCACAAAAATTCACAACAATATGTCCTTTCTCCAAAATATCTTTGAAGGCAATTGTTTTTACGGCGTTCAGTTTTCCCAAGCTGAATTCTTTTCCTGCTGTGCCCCCACTCAGCTCAGTTCATTCTAGGTTCTGCAGTTTATGGGCATATATACACGGCAACTCTCTTTTCTTTCTTCTGCGTCACCAGCCTCCCATTGCCAACTTTCACTCTTATCTTGAAAGGTTTTTTTTTTTTTGCTGTTGTTCACATCCAAAGCCACAGAGCTCAGCTTAACAAGGTAAAAGTTTTTTTTTTCATTCAATTATGCTTTGCCTTCGTCTGTTATTAATCCACTCAGTGTTTAAACTATATTCAAAGTCTCTCAGAGTGAAGATAAGAATGATGAGTCTACCTTTTAGATGTTCTCAACTCCCCCGGCTGCTATTTTCTTGCAATTAAAATCAGTCCTTCTAGCGTGCTTGGATTCCGACAGCCTTAAGTGACCGAAGTCACTTTAGAGTCACTGCAGACGATGGTTGACATTCCATTGCCGGACATCAAGAAATGAAGGAGTCAGTTCCCTGACTGCTCCAGTTCGATATCAACAGCATTAAAGGAAGATAAGTCGTCTTGGGTTAACCCTTGCCTAGGGTTAATGAGCATAGACCTTATCAGGGGTCTTTAATACCCTGAACAGTGACAATAAAATCCCCCTCTGTTAGGGAGCTGCAGACTGTCTTCCAGCCAAACAGGAAGTCCTGCACTTTAACACTTTGCACCTACTACTCCGTAGTTGTATACAGCAGCACTTTACTTCCCAAGCTACTGTTACCATCAGTCGACGAACTGGTTTCCACTATAGAAGATGACTGGCCTGGGGATTCCGGTACTCCTGGGGAGGGGAAGGTATGACGGTGGGAGCAGGCAGACCTATAAGCGAAGGAGGCTGAGACATGAGAGTGCTCGACCACCTTCCAGCCTGTGTCCCATCCCGATGGTGACAGGTAGTGGGACCAGACGAATTTACCCGCCTCCGACACTGGTGTTATGCAACGCCAGGTCCATCAATAATAAGACCGTCGTCCTTCGGGACTACCTGCTGGAGCAGGACGCGGACCTGGCTTGCGTGACCGAGACCTGGGTGCGAGATGGGGAGACCGTGGCTCTCTCCCAGATGACCCCCCCAGGTTACTCGGTCTTCCACCAGTCCCGGACTAGCGGGCAGGGGGGAGGAGTGGCACTACTCATACGAGAGGCTTACTCCTTTAGGCCTCTCCTGGCCCCGGAGATCCCGGGCATTGAATGTGCCGGCCTGATGTGGGATGTTGGGGAGGGGTTGGCGATCTGGCTGGTGTACCGACCGCCTAACGCACCAGCCGCCGCCTTACCATCCCTGGTGGAGGCCGTGCCGGGCTGGGCGCTGGAGTGCCCAAGGCTATTGGTCTTGGGCGACTTCAATGTCCACGCCGACGATGCGGCCTCCAGCCAGGCGATGGACCTAGTGTCATCCATGGCGACACTAGGACTCTCCCAGGTTGTTACAACACCCACTCATCAGGCAGGACACATGTTAGACCTGGTCTTCGCGGCGGGAGTACAAGTGAACGATATTGCAATGGAAGCAGTGCCATGGTCGGATCACTTTGCCCTTAAGGCTCGTATGGATATGGCACCCCAAACCTGTTTAGGTGGAGAGCGTATTTTAGCTCGCCCACGGAGCCTGATGGACCCGGAACGGTTCCTGACGGCTCTGCGGGATACCTGGCCCACTGGCGACTCTCTGGATGATCTGGTAGAGTCCTGGAACGATGGACTCTCCAGGGCCATCGATGAGATCGCGCCTAGGCGTCCTCTGCGCCCCCGCCTTAAGCCGTCTCCCTGGTTTAACCAGGAATTGCGGCAATTGAAGCGGGACCTCAGACGACTAGAGAGGCAATGGCGGCGCACTCGAGACGAGGTGACCCGAACATCTTATAGAGAGAGTTTGAAGACCTATGAGATGGCAATCAAATCCGCAAAGAAGACATACTTTGCGGATAAGATTGCGTCCGCAACTTCGCGCCCGGCACAATTGTTTGATATAATTCGGGATCTCACTACGCTGCCTCAGGGCAGACCAAATTCCTTTGAATTGGAGATAGGCTGTGAGGCTTTTGCGAATTATTTTGCGGACAAGATTGCATCACTCCGCCTCGACCTCCCCGTCAACTTAGAGACAGTTAACGCAACCGAGGCCCCGAGCATGTCTTCGGATTATATTCTGGACGGTTTCGGCCCCCTCAGCCTGGAGGAAGTTGACAGGATCCTCTTGGCTGCCTGCTCAACAACTTGTAAATTGGACCCATGCCCTTCCCGGCTTATTAAATCTTGCCAAGGGGATCTCAGATATCCTATACGGGATATCATAAACAGATCCCTAACGGAAGGGCTCTTTCCAACGCCGCTTAAAGAGGCTGTGGTCCGTCCCCTCTTAAAAAAACCATCTTTAGACCCGGCCCAATTGGCACACTATAGGCCGGTCTCAAATTTGCCCTTCCTGGGCAAACTTATTGAGAGGGCAGTGGCGAGGCAGCTACAGACTTTCCTGGAGGACGCTTCATGTCCTTGACCCACTCCAGTCCGGCTTTTGCCCAGGTCATGGGATGGAGACGGTGTTGGTTGCCCTGGTAGATGACCTTCAACGGCATCTGGATCGGGGTGGCTCGGCAGTGCTGATGCTGTTGGACCTATCGGCGGCGTTCGATACGGTCGACCATCGGTTACTGACTTGCCGCCTCGCCGACGCGGGGATTCAGGGGCTGGCCCTGCAGTGGCTTTCGTCTTTCCTTGAAGGTCGGGGACAAAGGGTCACAATTGGGGGGGAGCTATCCCGGAGGCACACACTTAATTGTGGAGTGCCCCAGGGAGCGGTTCTCTCCCCGATGTTATTTAACATCTATATGCGACCTCTTGCCCAGATTGCCCGAAGGTATGGGCTGGGGTGTCACCAGTATGCTGATGACACCCAGCTCTATCTACTTATGGATGGTCAACCGGTCTGCGCCCCAGAAAACCTAGATCGGGCATTACAGGCCGTGGCTGAGTGGCTCAGACTGAGTGGACTGAGACTGAATCCTGCGAAGACAGAGGTCCTTTGTTTGGGCTGTCGTGGACCGGGGGGGGGGGGAAATCCCCCTGCCGGTTTTTGACGGTGCGCCGCTGACGGCGGCGGACAGGGTCAAAAGCCTGGGGGTGCTACTGGAGCCGTCCCTAAAGATGGAGGCTCAGATAGCAACCACTGCCAAGTCCGCGTTTTTTCATCTTAGACGGGCAAGGCAGTTGGCCCCCTTCCTGGACCGCGACGACCTAGCAACAGTGATCCATGCTACGGTCACCTCGAGGTTGGATTACTGCAATGCCCTCTACATGGGGCTGCCCCTGTGCCGGACCCGGAAATTGCAGCTGGTGCAGAATGCCGCGGCCCGGCTGTTATTTGGCCTCCCAAGGTGGGGGCACATTCGGCCGGGTCTTCCGGCTCTGCACTGGCTTCCAATAATATACCGAGCCCGGTACAAGGTGCTGGTCATTACCTTTAAAGCCCTATATGGCCTGGGACCTGCCTACCTGAAGGACCGTCTCTCCCCACACGTTCCCCAGAGAGTACTGAGGTCTGGGATGCAAAACCTTCTCACCATTCCCGGGCCCAAAGAAGTCCGTCTCAAGACAACCAGAGACAGGGCCTTCTCTACAATGGCCCCCACATGGTGGAACCAGTTGCCGAAGAGGTGAGGGCCCTGCGGGATCTTACTCAGTTCCGCAGGGCCTGAAAGACAAGCCTCTTCCGGTTAGCCTACGCCTGACTAGATAAATGTAGCTTATCAGACTTCAGTGAAATATACTGTATAGTTTTAACGTTAAGATTTTAAGGTTTTTAGGTTTTTAAACGCTCCAACTTTTTTAAATGTAATAACTTTGCACTCTGTTTATTGTTTTATCGTTTGTTGTGAGCCGCCCTGAGCCATTTTATGGGAAGGGCGGGATATAAGTCATAGAATAAATAAATAAATTACTTTTGTTAGCGTGCACTCACAGTGTGTAGTAGCCTAGCAAGATTACATAATGTGCTTACAGTATGTCTTTTTTCATAATACTGTCTTAACAATTTCTACAAATATTTGCTATACAGCATGGAAGAACAGAAATTCTGCTTTTGTGCATCACTTTTGTTTCTGAAAATCAGCAACTGAACCTGAAAATTATGATCCATAAAGTTGACTTTATGTTCTGTGTGTGTGAGACAGAGAGACAGATTCTTTGAGGGTACATACTGCCATATCAATAAACAGTAGCACAACCTAGCAACAATGGGAAAACACAGGGCCTTTTTTGAGAAAGAATGCACAGGAATGCAGTTCTGGCCAGCTTGGCATTAGGGGTGTGTGCCTAATATGCAAATGAGTTCCTGCTGGGCTTTTCCTACAAAAAAGCCCCGGGAAAACATAAGAAAAAGCACTCAAAGTAAAACAGTGTGACTGAGGAAAGAGGAGCTGACCAAAAGTTTCTCCTTACAGGCAGCTGACAGAAGTCATGTAGCACTTGTTGAATGACTATATATGCTCCTTGAGAAAATGTGAGTGTGTCTGAGAGGTAACTGAGATGAAACTTATATTATTAATTAATATGAGTCTTATAACACACCCTCCAAAATTAGTCGGTGAGACTAAACCCATGAAATGTAGTATATTTTATGACAGAATCTCAGGAGTTGGTTTTTAAAAATTAGGTGGGGAAGGTAATGCTTCCTCTTCTACAAACCATTTTCCTGACTTCACACAGCCACCAGAGCTGCTAATCACCCCACTGAGACATACAGGTGACACATATGAGTACCCCAACAGAACAAATAGCATGGTGGAAGGCAGGTCTCAGATTCAGCGGGAGCTCACAGAAGCGCAGCTCCTGAACCTTTCTGACAGTTCCACCTCCTCCTTCCCACCTTGTCCATTGAATAGTAGGTGCAGCTGCATAACAATCCCTGGATGAGCTCCACCACCTATTTTTCTACAAAATAACCCCTGATGGGAGGTATTTGAGGTCAGGAAAATGATGGGGGAGAATGAAGTCAAACCTACACCACCACAGTGGGTCTCCTGTTGACATTCTAGAGATATGACGGACATTCATTTATAGATATTTCAGTATCTTGTCTGGCATTGGTTTGACCCTAACAAAAATAAAAATTTCTCTTATAGCGTTATAGTGGATTATCATTCACAACATGACAACTACTGAGGGCCAAATAACACAATTTATTTTCCCCACAGCAGCTGTGGGGAAACATCTTATTTAAAGCCTGTGAGGGTCCAATCTAGCATGGGACCATGGTGTCAAGGAGCAGCATGCTTTCTCCCTCACGCCGAACCAGCCCTGATGGGGAGTTATTTGCATACCTTTGAACCACCATTGGGTAACCTGGTTTCAACTTGTTCAAAAAATGTTTTGTAGTTCAACGTGTTCGCTTTTTTTTTTCTCCTACTGAGTGGAGCAGTTTACATTCTGAGCAGAATATAACTGCTGTAATCTTAAAATTAGGAGATGGGCAGTGCAAGTACCTGTGCAGTTCCAGAATGCTGCTGAGTGGGGCCTCCTGTGTTAATGAGTGGCCACTCACACATAGCTTAGAAGGCACACTAGTGTAGTTTAGCTCTGAGCTTCAAGGAATAACAGGACTTTGAACATGGAACTTCCTAATTCCACATTTTATCACTGGAGGAATCATTGATGATTCATAGGTGATGTGCTTTAAATTCTGTTTGATAAAGAAAGTAAAATGTTAGTATTTAAGATAATAAAACCCAGAGATGCTTAAGCACCCACTCTTCCAGTTGCAACACATGTTACAGATGTAGCGACTTCAGATGAGAGCCACTGGAAAAGTCAAACATGCTAGGAAAAGTTGAAGGCAGAAGGAAGATCCCAAATGAGATGGATTGGCTCAATAAAGGAACACACAACAAGACCAGAACAAGGCTGTTAATGATAGGACATTAGGGAGGTCCTATAATGTAAATGAGGAATCTGATGATGGTAAGTTTGACTTGGGTCCTGAATGACTAGCATTTCTGCTTGTGGAATGTATGCTTTTTTCCCCATCTGACCCCCTCCCACATCATTCTGAAATGCCCACTGAAATCCTGTTCTTGAAGGTCTCCTATGGAGAAACAAGTTCTCTAACCTGGAAAAGGCATACTGTTTGTAACAATGTCAGAATGTTTGTTATTGTTATCTCTGTTTTGTGTATGTATAGCAGTTTTGAAACCCTCCTGCTATTCCTTTCCAAGTGTACATTGTATTTTCACTTAGTGAAGCAATTGAGTATTGTTAAGGAAAAGTTAAAAGGTCACTCAGAACAGCATTCAAACTCAGAATAGGTTTTCAACCCAAAAGGATGCTTTGAGGGGGACTCCTAAAGCCCAGAATTCCAGAACCAATTAGAACACGGCCTAGCTGGGTAGCTGTAGTAGATTGGACAGAACTTTCCTGAGACAGAGTATATAAGGGACAGTTGAGAGAAGACACTGAAGAGAGGCAGCAGAGAAGTGAGTGGAAGTCATGGGGAAGGGGTATCCTCAGGAAGAGGAAGTGAAGAAAACTACCATGAAAAGCCTTCCAAGAGCTGAATGAATGAGAGGCTGAAAGCAAGGAAGATTTGCCATCAGAGAGAAAGAACATAGATATCCTAGGAAGAAGCTAGAAGATCTATGGTCACATCTCTCTGAAGAAATGGGAAGAATACCTCAGCATGACCTTTTATTTCCAGGACCTGACTGACAACCTGGTGAGGCTTAGAAACCTTTGGAATTTTATCACATCACCACATCCTGTCCTCACTGATTGGTGGCCATACTTAAAGTTCTCAGTACCTTTAATCAACACTAAAAAAAAACAGCAATGCCAGTTTCATCTGGAAAATTCCTGTCCTTGTCTTGTAACTCTTAACAGTTTTTAAAGAGTGTGTGTGTGTGGGGGGGGAGGATTATATGAACCCATGGAGGGAGACCATTTAGAAAGCAAAACAAATAAAACAGTTGGGGGGGGGGCAGCTTGCAACAATGACCCTTAGTGGTGATAATATACAAAAAGGGAAAGCAAGATCATCTCTTCTGAAATGAACCTATTGGAGAGGGGAGGAGGTAAACTGTCCCCTGATGTAATCTCACGAGTGCAGGATAGATGGGGGGAGGTGTCATAGCTCAGGCCTCTTCTAATAACTTGTTTCCCTTACAAAGCAGATCTCTGTTGTACTTTCATTGCTAATGGATATTTTTTGATGCTTGACACTGGAAAGGTTTAACAAAATTCTAAAAATAGCTTTGCACACAGGACAATCTTTGAAATAATTGAAATCTGCCTCCGTTCCTGAGGACTCCGTTCCTGAGGACTGGAAGGTAGCAAATGTCACCCCCACCTTTAAAAAGGGTTCCAAAGGAGATCCGGGAAATTACAGGCCAGTCAGCCTGACTTCAATACCGGGAAAGTTGGTAGAAACCATTATCAAGGACAGAATGAGTAGGCACATTGATGAACACGGGTTATTGAGGAAGACTCAGCATGGGTTCTGTAAGGGAAGAGCATGCCTCACTAACCTGTTACATTTCTTTGAGGGGGTGAACAAACATGTGGACAAAGGAGACCCAATAGATGTTGTTTACCTTGACTTCCAGAAAGCTTTTGATAAAGTTCCTCATCAAAGGCTCCTTAGAAAGCTCGAGAGTCATGGAGTAAAAGGACAGGTCCTCTTGTGGATCAAAAACTGGCTGATTAATAGGAAGCAGAGAGTGAGTATAAATGGGCAGTCTTCGCAGTGGAGGACGGTAAGCAGTGGGGTGCCGCAGGGCTCAGTACTGGGTCCCATGCTCTTTAACTTGTTCATAAATGATTTGGAGTTGGAAGTGAGCAGTGAAGTGGCCAAGTTTGCAGATGACACTAAATTGTTCAGGGTGGTGAGAACCAGAGAGGATTGTGAGGCACTCCAAAGGGATCTGTTGAGGCTGGGTGAGTGGGCGTCAACGTGGCAGGGCTCAGTACTGGGTCCCATGCTCTTTAACTTGTTCATAAATGATTTGGAGTTGGAAGTGAGCAGTGAAGTGGCCAAGTTTGCAGACGACACTAAATTGTTCAGGGTGGTGAGAACCAGAGAGGATTGTGAGGCACTCCAAAGGGATCTGTTGAGGCTGGGTGAGTGGGCGTCAACGTGGCAGATGAGGTTCAATGTGGCCAAGTGCAAAGTAATGCACATTGGGGCCAAGAATCCCAGCTACAAATTGTTGGAACTCAGTCCTAAAATGGCTGACTGACTCCATCTTAGTAATAGTAATGTTGTTTCTGCAATGTCATGCTGAGTCATGCTGCATCATGATCCAGCTGTTACCTGTTACTGAGGTAAGGTGGGATGACCTCACCTGTAATTAGGCTTTGTGCTGACTCACAGAGCTGATGCAACCCTGATGATTGGTACGTGTACTTAGGGAAGCTCAGTGAGCCTGCTCAGTCTGCCTGTAAGGATTGTGGGTACTGTGAGGCCCTCTTTCTGGGTGGCAGCGAGACACTCCTAGTGTTGGATCCTAGGCTACTGTGCTTGGATCGTGCTGTGTATACTTACTGCTGTATACTGTTATCTACTGAAGTGTGTACTGATTACTGTGTATGACCTTGGCCTGGCAATGGTAAATATATCTACCATTGAATACAGCTGTTTCTCTTGACTATTAATTCTTGTGTTTTGCCTGTCCCTCTCCTTCAGCTCTTCTGCTGCGTGCAAAATACTCTAACATTGGTTATGGGCCCAGAGCTCCCAGTGCTCCCAGTGTTTCCAGAGGTGCTGCTGTTCTGAAGACAGAGGAGGCAACACAGTGTTTTGGAAGAGACGGAGGCAGACTGCCAAGTTGCCCAGGTGTCCAGTGATAAGTAGCAGAGATGGAAGCTGCAAATGTTGTTTCCTTCTCTGGGCTCAGCATTACTAAGCTGAACGGGACTAACTATGCTACATGGTCCCAGAAGGTCAGTCTGTTATTAAAGCACCAAGAGCTGTGGGAGGTGGTGGCTGCTCCTTTACGGGGGTTGTTGGCTGCTGCTGAAGACAGAAAAGCTGCAGACCTTTTGCGTAAAAAGGATGTTAAGGCTTTGTCTTTAATAGGTCTTTCTCTAGACGACTCCCAGCTGGTGCATATAGCAGGACTGGAGAAGGCTCATGACTGCTGGAATGCTTTGAAGGAAATTTACGTCCGAGGAACTGTCGGTTCTCAGATTCGTTTGGTGAGGAAGCTTCTGCATACCAGGCTGGCAGCTAATGCTGATATGTTATCTCATATAGAGTCTATGCGTAGGATGTTTCTAGAGCTAAGAGAGCATAACCAAATGTTTTCTGAATCACAGGAGGTGTGCATACTTTTAAGTTCCTTAGATGCATCATATGACGCTGTGATAACGAGCCTGGAGGGTTTGCCTGAGACAGGGTTAACCATGAACGTCGTAACTGGACGGCTTCTTGATGAATATGGCAAGAGACAGTCCAATTCCTCTCTACGTGCGGAGAGAAAGCCTGTCTGTAAGCCAGAGAGGGGCAGTGGATTTACTGTTAAGGAGGATCCTGACTGTCAAACAGGAAATTAGGCCATGCTGGTTTTCCTGCTCTAAAGAAGACTGTTGAACAGGCAGAAGGCCTTAGTCTTAAACCTTGCAAGGAATTTCTTGACTGTGAAATCTGCAAGCTGGTAAAGTCTACAAAAGCTCCTGTGCGTACTCCAAGTAAATTTACTAGTAAGAAACCTCTTGACCTAGTGTTCTTAGACCTGATAGGGCCCTTTAAGGAGTCAGTGGGCGGGGCCAAATATGTCTTAAGTATAGAAGATCACTATTCAAGGTATGGTTTTGTTTACCTGTTGAAAGCTAAAACTGAAACCTTTCAAAATATGCAGAATTGGCTAAGGTTTGTTAAGAGAAAAACTGGAAATGTGCCTGCATGCATTATTTCTGATAGAGGCTCGGAATTTGTTAATAAACGTTTTCAAAGTTTGTTTGCAGAGCTTGGGATTGAGCACAGATTGACTGCTCCGTACAGACCTACCCATAATGCTTTTTGTGAGAGAAGAGGCCGTACATTGCAAGACATGTGCCAGTGTATGTTACGTGATGCAGACATGCCCTGGAGATTTTGGGCAGAGGCTATGTGCTGTGCCAACTACAACCTGAACAGAGTTTGGTGTTCATCTACTGGCAAAATACCAGCAAGCCTATGGCATGACAAGGTAACTAACTTGGCAAATTTGCATGTATTTGGAGTTACAGCTTTTGTTCATATTCCTCAACAGCTCAGACGTAAAGGCCAACTGAAGGCTAGACGTATGAGGTTTCTCGGGTATGAGAGAAACGGGAGCTGTTATCGTTTTGGCACGCTCGACAGTCGTGAGGTGGTGATTAGTGCTTCAGCCACGTTTCTGGAGAGATCAGAGGGCTGGGATCGTTGCACCCAATCGCCAGCGTTCTGTCCTGAGGATGACCAAGGAATCCGGTTACAAGTCAGCTCAATGCCTAGCAACCCAGAGGAGGGAGAGGCGGCTGAGTTAACCCCAAAAGAAGAGATGCCTGATGAGGAGGAGATGGAGGAGAAGCCTACTCGTGAGGAATCATCCGGGAGGAATGTGCCAACTGATGAGCCTGCATTGAGGAGATCTACATGTGAAAGAAGAGCTCCTGAGAGATTTAGTCCTGTAATGTCTGCTATACATGAGCCTGAGAAATATACTGACATTTTCTCTTTGTCCAGTGAAGAGCAGTGTAACTGGAAGGCTGCTATGGACGATGAACTTTCTTCCCTGAAACGTTTAAATGTTTATGTTGAGACTGATACTGTACCTGCTGGTGTAAAACCCATAGGCAGTAGATGGGTATACAAGGTGAAAACAGACCAGTCTGGGGGAAAAAAGTAGAAGGCGAGGCTTGTAGCACAAGGTTTTAAACTGTCACAAAAACCTAAAATCATAGATTTGTTGGACAAGTACAAGATGACTGATTGCAAAACTGTTTCAACCCCTATGGTGACTGGCTTTGTAAATGATGTTACAGATAGCCCACCATGTAATGTTGAAATGTACAGGTCGTTAATTGGTAGTCTGAGCTATATCAGTAATTGGACACGGCCAGACATATCAGTAGCCTGTAATCTGTTGGCAAGAGCTACCCAGAACCCTAAGCAGAATCACTGGATTGCTGCTAAGCGAGTGTTGAGATATTTAAAGAACACTGCTGACTGGTGTCTTTATATCGAACCTAAGGGGGAGCTAGCACTGAAAGTGTATACAGATGCAAGCTTTGCAAGTGACTGTGAAACCAGAAAGTCAACAACAGGTCTTTCCATATATTTGGGAGAGGTATTAGTATGCTGGAAGACACAAAAGCAGCGTGTGGTTGCCTTGTCCACCACAGAAGCAGAGTTCTGCGCCCTTTCTACTGCTTGTACTGAGGTAGAATGGTTTAGACAGCTACTAAAGGACCTGCATATAGAGGCAGAGAAGCCCGTTGAGATTCTGGAAGACAATCAAGCTGTGATTGAGATTGCAAAAGCAGAAGGAGTAAAGACAAGGAATAGATACACTGACATAAGGTACCAGAATGTCAGATCATGTATCATGGAAGGGTTGATAAACATAAGGTATTGTGATACTGGCCACAATACAGCAGATATGTTTACGAAACCCCAGACTATGGAAAAGCATAATGAGCACTGTAAAAAGCTCGGATTGAGAAACGAACAGAACTATTAAGAGGAGAATGTTGGAACTCAGTCCTAAAATGGCTGACTGACTCCATCTTAGTAATAGTAATGTTGTTTCTGCAATGTCATGCTGAGTCATGCTGCATCATGATCCAGCTGTTACCTGTTACTGAGGTAAGGTGGGATGACCTCACCTGTAATTAGGCTTTGTGCTGACTCACAGAGCTGATGCAACCCTGATGATTGGTACGTGTACTTAGGGAAGCTCAGTGAGCCTGCTCAGTCTGCCTGTAAGGATTGTGGGTACTGTGAGGCCCTCTTTCTGGGTGGCAGCGAGACACTCCTGGTGTTGGATCCTAGGCTACTGTGCTTGGATCGTGCTGTGTATACTTACTGCTGTATACTGTTATCTACTGAAGTGTGTACTGATTACTGTGTATGACCTTGGCCTGGCAATGGTAAATATATCTACCATTGAATACAGCTGTTTCTCTTGACTATTAATTCTTGTGTTTTGCCTGTCCCTCTCCTTCAGCTCTTCTGCTGCGTGCAAAATACTCTAACACAAATACAAGTTGATGGGGTGTGAACTGGCAGAGACTGACCAAGAGAGAGATCTTGGGGTCGTGGTAGATAACTCACTGAAAATGTCAAGGCAGTGTGCGACTGCAATAAAAAAAGGCCAAAGCCATGCTTGGAATTATTAGGAAAGGAATTGATAACAAATCAGCCAGTATCATAATGCCCCTGTATAAATCAATGGTGCGGTCTCATTTGGAGTACTGTGTGCAGTTCTGGTCGCCGCACCTCAAAAAGGATATTATAGCATTGGAGAAAGTCCAGAAAAGGGCAACTAGAATGATTAAAGGGTTGGAACACTTTCCCTACGAAGAAACGTTGAAACGCTTGGGGCTCTTTAGCTTGGAGAAACGTTGCCTGCAGGGTGACATGATAGAGGTTTACAAGATAATGCATAAGATGGAGAAAGTAGAGAACAAATTCCTTTTCTCCCTTTCTCACAACACAAGAACTGGGCATTCGATGAAATTGCTGAGCAGTCAGGTTAAAACGGATAAAAGGAAGTACTTCTTCATCCAAAGGGTGATTAACATGTGGAATTCACTGCCACAGGAGGTGGTGGCGGCCACAAGCATAGCCAGCTTCAAGAGGGGATTGGATAAAAATATGGAGCAGAGGTCCATCAGTGGCTATTAGCCACAGTGTGTGTGTATATATATAATTTTTTTTCTTTTTTTGCCACTGTGTGACACAGAGTGTTGTACTGGATGGGCCATTGGCCTGATCCAATATGGCTTCTCTTATGTTCTTATGACAAAGAAGTGCCAGTGGGTTCATCTGTGTGACAAATTACTGTGTCCAAAAAAATCCTTTCCTCTTTACACTGTGATGATGAAATGCCTCTTCAGGTGATCTCTCTGTTGATTCTCTATGAGGTCAGCATAACATTGGTGATTGCTTGCTATTTGTATCTATTTATTTCTGTTGTTATTTCCCTGTGAACATAATTCCAACATATTCCAGCATTCTCCAGTTAATGGAATGGGCAAATGAATGTATACACAATGGAGTCATGCTGCAAAATATTATGTGACAGAAAACTAACATGCTGTCAGTTGCTTTCAAAATCCCATGCTCCTGGAGCATATTTAGTAATTATCACATAGGTTTTGAGGGCTTCTCTCTTTATCTTATAGTCGTATTTCTCTGCAGGTCTGGTAAGTTCCACAGGTAAGTAGAGACCTCTTATTTTCCTGGTGTTGTACTTTTGTCATTCACAAGGGAACCAGCCAGCTTACTATTTAATGGAATTCTTGGGTTGTGTCCTACCACCTTATACTGAGAAAAGTCTGAAGTCTTCCTCCAGTGGAAATGCCTCTTCCTATCATGGAATAACTATTTAAGCTGGAGGAAGGTTCCTTAGGCTGGAGGAAGTTCCTCTAGACTAAGTTGGGATACATGCCATTAAAACTACAACTAAGAATAATGCAAAATGCAAAGGCTCAAATTCACAGGGCCACAGTGGCCTTCATCCATTGCTCCCCTTCCTACTGCAACCACTGTCAAGTCGGCAGATTCAATAACGAGTCGTTGTTGATACGAAGAAACTACTTTATTGATACTGATACTTGAGGCTAGGCCAGCATTGAAAAGACTAAAGAACAAACTGTAGATACACTGCATATAAAGGATACTTCAAAGGGATTCCTAATGGGGGGGAGGAATATGCAGGGAACATTCACACATTGGTGTTACCAATTCGTTCTCAGGCTTGCATGGCCTTGATCGTATTGGGCTCCTGACTCCCTTTCGAGAGTCAGGCCTGAGAAGGCGCAGATAAGACTTTCACATCTTTCCATTTCAAAGCAAGGTTACTCACTACAGGAAAGGAGGGGTAGGGAGAGTATAAGCTAGCAGCATTTGAATATACTTTGGTTCTACCCATAATGCTCTTTGACTGAGCCAGAGTTACAGACAGACTTGAAAACCACTTGCAAAAATTTGTTTCCGATCCCATACATACATGCAATGTTTTGAAATCATTCATTGGGGGGGGGGCAGAGGAAGAAGAAGAAAAAAATGGATTTATACCCTGCCCTTCACACAGAGTAGTTTACAATCACCTTCCCTTCCTCTCACCACACAGACACCCCCTGAGGTAGGTGGGCTGAGAGAGCTCTCAATGGACTGCTCTTGAGAGAACAGCTATGCAAGAACTGTGGCTAAGCCAAGGTCACTCCAGCAGCTGTGTTGGAGGGGTGGGGATTCAAACCCAGTTCTCCCAGATTAGCGTCTGTGCACTTAGCCACCACACCAAACTGACTCTCCTGGCTAAAATATTTACATTCTACTAAGTGTTATTAATGTAAGCCAGTTATTGATTTCCAAAACCGGAATCTATCAGTGTGTTTCAAGCTTTTATAAGCAGATAGCAGGAAATTATCATGTTATGTTAGTCCTCTTGAGCGTTTCAGCTCTTTGGATGTATTAAAAAGAAAATGTCAGTTGCCTTCCCAGATTTCATAATTGATTGCACTGAAAGAGGATACCTTATGAATGGGGGGAAATTGTAAAATAAAAACTTGGGGAAATGTATGATTTGACATTGATTATTATGGTGTTAGAGGAACAATGCTATTGGTTTTGTACTGAGAAAGCAATTATCGCATTTGGCAACTGGGTGAAGCTCTTGTATTTATATACTTTGTATGGCTGTGTCAAAATGGTTATTTGTTAAACAGCTCAAACAGAAGGACTGCATAGTCTGTTCCAGGGATGCCAGAAATCCTGCTAATTGCTTGAAATGCTCAGAAAAACAAAACATGTTTAGTAGTGCAGGAAAGGTGTTTTCTAATGCAGCTTTCAATCTCTAATTTACTTGCATTACTATCTGGGATCTGAAATTTGAAAAAGGGCATAGGTGATATATGGGACTTTCCCCCATTTCTATGGATATTCTGACTAGGGATGGGCACACACCAAAAAACAAACCATTGTTTGAGCACAAACTAGGCAGTTCTTGGTGCTTTTCAAACCAGTTTATTTGGTATTACCATGCCCAAAGTTAATTATCAAGCATAGAAAATTTGTGTGGCTCTGTTAACACTCTAATCAGAACATTTCTATTCTGATCACAATAGCTATAGAAAGAAACTCAATCGTGCTTAAGATGAGGTTACTATAGCTCAAGTAATTCCTAATCAATATTTGCTACTAATGCAGTATTTTAGGCAGAAGATACAATGGATTGTTTCATTTGGTAAATAATTTTTTGTTTCTGCTTGGACCTTCATGCTGAAATTTAAACCGTAATCCTAAATAGTTGGAAGTGATTTCAAAGCAGCAACAGAAGCTTACTTCTGAGTAGATGATATTAGGTTTAGGATGTAAAGATACTTCCATTAGGGTTTGCATAGCCCAATATAACAACCCCGGGAAACTAAATATTGCCCCCAATTTGTCAAGCATGGTAGAATTCCACTGGTAATTAATTGTTTTAGGGTCCCCCATAAAGCTGGTCTGTGAAATATCAGGGGGACCAAAGTATATTGGCTCTGTTATTCTTTCCCCCTCTCCCTTCTTGCTTTATTGCTTGTGAAGTAGAATAGAAAGAAATGAAACTGACTTGAGAAGAAGCAATCGGCACCTTCCCATACATTCTCCTTGGGAGTGTGAAACATCTGGGGAAAGCAAGGACGAGATACTGATAACATTGTGAGGATGTAGACATTTATGATAGTTTATGTGTTAGAGCGCCCCCTTGCCCCCACCCTTGGGAATCCTTTGAAGTATGTCTTAAAAGTAATGTAGCAATGTATTTTTGGCATTACTCTCAAGCACCTGTATCGAGAGCATATCAGTCTATCAATAAACGTAGTTTTGTATCCACTTGACTCGTCATTGAAAACTGCATGCTTGACACAATTAAGATAACATTAGTCATGATTTATGTTTGCTTTGAATATGTTGTGATTAGCACTGTACAACAGAAATAAGGTTTCCAGCTCCAGGTGAAGTCTGGAGATATCCAGAATTACAATTGATCTTCAGACTAGAGAGATCAGTTTGTCTGGAGAAATGGCCACTTTGGAGGGTAAATTCTACAGCATTATACCCTGCTGAGGCTTCTCCCTTCCCTAACCCTGCCTTCCCTGGGCTCCACTTCCAAATCTCCAGGAATTTCCCAACCTGGAGTTGTCAATCCTAATCAAAATGTCCATGTGCCTCTGAGGACTGTGGGATCTGCAGTGGCATTAAATGGGATGACTACTACTACAAAAAAAGCATCAGTCTTGTTGCTACTTTCCATTTGATGTATTTAGCACTTATATAGAACAGCTTGCCATGGTCTTTGTCCAAGATAAGACAGGGTGAGCAGAGATATCAAGAACAAGCCAAAGGGGTTACATAAAAGTAATACTACAAAGGAATAAACCAGACAGTTCCAACAAGTACGAAGAGATCTAGATAGGAACTGAGTAATAAGAAACCTGAGCTTCTCTGTGTTTGTAATACCAGGTTAGCATCACATTTCAGTGAAGAGAAGGAGCTGTAAATGATTTGGTGCAAATATCACACCAGCTATACTCTTTAAGTGGCCTGAAAAAAGCCCCTATTACCCCCCCCCCCCAAAAAAAAAATTCTATTACAAAATTAATCACACTGGCCTATTTTATGCAGCAGGATTACAGAGATGATATTTACACAGAGTTTTCCCAAAGTGTTCAAAGCACCTCATATAGACCAAGCATTATTAAGTTTAAACTAGTGGGTGTGGATAGATGCAGCTATGCCCAAGCTTCACATAAACTTTGGGGTGGGACGGTGGCTCAGTGGTTGAGCATCTGCTTGGTAAGCAGAAGGTCCCAGGTTCAATCCCTGGCATCTCCAAAAAAGGGTCCAGGCAAACAGGCATAAAAAACCTCAGCTTGAGACCCTGGAGAGCCACTGCCAGTCTGAGTAGACAATACTGACTTTGATGGACCAAGGGTCTGATTCAGTATAAGGCAGCTTCATATGTTCATATCTCCTAAGCAGGCAGGGAACTGGCAAAAATCTGGCATCCAGAAGGTGAAATGGGCAGGTGTGTCCTGGCAGTAGTATCAAATAGTAGGCTAGCAGATGCTGAGCACTTTTGCCCTGTTCACATTGCAAATAATGCATGCATACCCAGTATGCATGTGCATATATGTTTGTAAGAAAGAACCAACATGTGTTCACTTTGTGAATGAAACCAGGGACACCTGGATAGATGTGCAGTTTAAATCACATGTTCCTCTGCACATGCGTTGAATGTAAGAAAATAGTTAAAATATGTATTATCAAAAATTGAGTGTATATTGTACATGGATTGTACAGGCATTCCCTATAACTTTTGGACAGGGCTGCAGTAGGGAAGAAAAGGAATGAAATGAAGAAATCCAGCACTAGATGTCTGAGTCAGTGGCAAATGATTTAGGGGACAGTGACACTGTTTGTGTCAAGGGTAAAGCATTGATATGGTATCACTAAATGTTTTGGTGTTTAGTTTCTGCTATCATATTGTCACACAGCAAGGGACCACCACTGCTGGCTGCCACCACTCTGGTGTAAGGGAGAGCCCAGAGCACCCAACCACCCTTGTACCTTCCTTTTTAGCAAAATCTTTTCCCCGTGACTTAAGGACCCAGGCAGTTAAACAACAACAGTTTATTTGCAGTGCTCAAACAATAAGGGGATAATAAAGACTTTAGAGCAACAGTGAAATATATTAACAGTAAAGGTTGGTGTAAACAAAAAGAAAAGCCCTAAAATGACTTGCTAAATATCCCCTTCCTCTAATACCAAACTCACCCTCCTTTAGGGTTGCCAAGTCCAATTAAAGAAAAATCTGGGGACTTTGGAGGAGGAGCCAGGAGACTTTGGGGGTGGAGCCAGGAGACACTGGGGGTGGAGCCAGGAACAAGGGTGTGACAAGCATAATTGAACTCCAAGGGAGTTCTGGCCATCACATTTAAAGGAGCAGCACACCTTTTCAAATGCCTTTCTTCCACAGGAAATAATTAAGGATAGGGGCACCATCTTTTGGGGCTCATAGAATTGGACCCTCTGGCCAATCGTTTTGAAACTTGGGGGGTATTTTGGGGAGAGGCACTAGATGCTATACTAAAAATCTGGTGCCTCTACCTCAAAAAATAGCCCCCCCAGGGCCCCCAATACCCACGGATCAATTCCCTATTATTCCCTATGGGAATCATTCTCCATAGGGAATAATAGAGTGCCCAGTAGACATTTCCCTCCCCCCCACACACTTTCTAAAGGGAGGGAGGGCCTCCATACCAGGGAATCCCCCTCCCTCTCTCACACACACACAAATACTTACTTGGTCTTCTTCTGGAGAACTGTGCCTGCTGAGAAAACGAAAGCAAAGAAGGGAGGGGCCGTTCTCCGAAGCCCTTCCTGTTTCCTCCTTCCTGCCCAGCCTTAAAGGGACAGGGATTTTACAAACTGCTCAGGAGCTCTACAACAGGAGCTCTATAGGTATGTTCTCCCCCCCCTCCACCCCCCCCCCCCGGCTTCTCAATTTTTGAAGACCGGGAGATTAAGCTGGGAACCCAGAAGTCTCCCGCTAAAGCGGGGGGATTGGGAACCCTACCCTCCTTGAGCGAGAGATCGCTCTCCAGCTGCCTTCTCTCCAGAAAGAACTTTCTCTGTGTGACTTTTTGCAGAGCGAACACGCCCTGTCTGTGCCTTGGCCTTTTATGCTTTCCCCCCAGGTCCCACCCTTCTTGGGCTAGTCTTTCCCTCTGAAACTTCTTCACCCAATCAGAGGGATATCAGGAATCCTGTAGGCCCTGTATCTACTCCTAGGCAGGCTTCTCCCTGCTCTCTAGGCTGCACTAGGCCTCAGATCATGACACATACCACTATTCTAGAGCTCATGCTGAGTAACTGAAGATGTATTAGAAGAGGTCTCCAAGCATTTGGTATGGAGGAAAAATATGGATTTATCTTATCCACTGGGATTTTCTCATTTGTTACAAGTATACTGTATGCTTCATGAAATGTCAGCTCTGAACTGTTTTGAGGTTTCTTAATGGCTCCTGGCAGATAGACCCAGGGAGCAACTAAAAACCACAAGTAAATCACTCTTCCAATGAGACACAGTTTATTTACTCATGGGTCATCTTGTCAATGCACTGGAACTATTTTCACATCTAACAGAGCACATAAATCATGTCTTCATATGGCATATCTGTAGTGTGTGTCTTGATGATAGTTTAATTAACAGGAAGATCTGAGATAAACCTGCAGTTTATCGCTATGACAAGGTCTCAAGAAATAGAAGGGGGGAAAGGCAAATAGAAGTAGTTTGTAAGGAGCTGTGAAGCTGCACACTATTGTGATTACTGTCCTTTTCAACCTATAGGTCTCATCCCCAGCCAGTTAAAACCTACAGATCACTTGTTTATTGACTTTTCAAGGTGATGTTATTTGTTGTGGGCAAATATTTATTAGTGACTCAGTAGCAGTAATGCTGTGTGTCATACATAATTATTTACTTATTCATTTTATTCAATTTATATCCTGCGCTCCCCACAATTAGAGGGATCTTAAGGAATGAGTCATGCATGCATTTCTAGTATCACTCAATGTCTCTGCATTTGTCACTCTGACTTGCAGCTGAGCAGGAGAACCCCTTCCATTTTGTGTCTGAGGTCATGGCAGGTGATGTGGAAACAGTTCTCTTTGTGATGTTTGATCTGTGATGCCAGTTTCATGTATGCCAGTCACAATGTGTAGTCATAGAATGCTAAAGAACTAATGATACAACCTTATATTGTTCGGGAGGAGGAAGTTGCTACTTGGAGTAGCACTATTTACAAACATTAAACCATGGTCAGCTTGACAGTTTGCTTATGGTTTTTGGAAAACATAAACTTTTAAATATTTTAGAATAATTCTGGAACTGGTAAGCCATCAAACAGCCCTGAGCTTATCCTTGCAGAAATGTATTCTATTTAGTGCAAGTGAACCTTCTAAGCCCCCTTCCTGGTTGAAGTCTGATGTGCTCCTAAAATTGTGCTGCTGTGGGTGATGGGTGGGGGGTTCCTGTTGTTTGGAGGAGAATACAGTATCCTTCCTTTTCTACTGGCAAAAGTAGCAGCAGAAAACAGAGTTAGGATCTAGGCCAGTGTTTGGAAATGTTGTGTTGAAGGTCATAATTTCAGTCTCTGGCAAAAAAACAATGTATATATTGCCAATATTTTCTATGTGATTTTTAAAATATTCAGATATTAGATTTTGCTGGGAAAGGGGCACAGCTAAAGCAAAGGCAAAATACTAATTTGCATTACTGAGAATAACTCTGCATTCTCTTCTGCTAATATTGCCTTAGCTCAAATTATGTTTCTTCCAGCTAAATCCTGGGGGAGAGAAAGGGAAGCCTGATGTCAGATAAAGATGGAGGAGCTGTAAATAGGAGGAGGGGGAAATGAAAGCAAATTAAACATTACTTGATCTTGGAATGGATCTCAGTGCATCCATTTGGTGTGGAATATGGTTTGGAGAGACACCTACAAACTTTGAGTGACATGGTGTATGCCATTCTTATGGACCTGTGTTTACCTGGCTTTCAGTCTCTGAATACACAGACTAAAGAAGAGAGTAGGGTTGCCAAGCCCAATTTAAGAACTATCTGGGGACTTTGGGGGTGAAGCCAGGAGACTTTTGGGGAAGAGCCAGGAGATATTGGGGTGGAGCCATAAGCAAAGTTGTGACAAGCATAATTGAACTCCAAAGGGAGTTCTGGCAATCACATTTAAAGGAACCGCACACCTTTTAAATGCCTTCCCTACATTAGAAATAATGAAGGATAGGGGCACCTTCTTTCGGGGCTCATAGAATTGGACCCCCAGGTCCAATCGTTTTGAAACTTGGAGAGCATTTTGAGAAGAGTCATCAGATGCTATGCTGAAATGTTGGTGCCTTTACCTCAAAAAACAGCCCCTCCAGAGCCCCAGATACCCCCAGATCAATTCTCCATTATACCCTATGAGAATCAATCTCCATAGGGAATAATGAAGTGCCCAGCAGACATTTCCCTCCCCCTTCCCCCCCCCCCCCATTTCTGACAACTCTGAAGCAGGGGATTGGCATCTCTACTCCTGAGTTGCAGAACTTCCAACTTCCAACCAAAGTTTCAAGTTTACCTTTCCTATGCAAAACAACCTCTGAGAAGATTGTGCAACCAATGGAGGGTCTGGGCTGACCCAATGGAGGGTCCACTGGGAGCAGCCATCTTGTTCTGCCGGCTCCTGCCACCCCCCATTAGGGTTGCCAATCCCCAGGTGGGGGCAGGGGATCCCCCGGTTTGGAGACCCTCCCCCTGCTTCAGGGTCGTCAGAAAGTGGGGTGGGGGGTGGGGAGGGAAATGTCTGCTGGGAACTTCATTATTCCCTATGGAGATTTATTCCTATAGAAAATCATGGAAAATTGATCTGTGGGTATCTGGAGCTCTGGGGACCAAATTTTCAGTATAGCATCTAGTGCCTCTCCTGAAAATACCCCCCAAGTTTCAAAAAGATTGGACCAGGGGGTCCAATTCTATGAGCCCCAAAAGAAGGTGCCCTTATCCTTCATTATTTCCTATGGAAGGAAGGCATTGAAAAGGTGTGCCGTCCCTTTAAATGTGATGGCCAGAACTCCCTTTGGAGTTCAATTATGCTTGTCACAGCCTTGATCTTGGCTGCACCTCTAATATCTCCTGGCTCCACCCCCAAAGTCCCCAAATATTTCTTGAATTGGACTTGGCAACCCTACCCCCCATTCAGCCTTAAAGACACAGAGACACCATCCCAAGAGACACAGACACACCATCCCATTTCCAAGTGCAGTCTGAAGCCTCCGGAGGTGGAAAGGCACACGGTGGCTGTGGGGGCGGGGCTTTCCCCCGCCGGCCAGCTGACTGGGAGCGGAGAGGAGCCTGGGAAAGTGGGAGAACCCTCCCTGGGACCTGTAATTGGCAAGCCTAGAAGGGAGGCAAAACAGAAGAAGAAACTACATCACCACCAATGTTCCCTCTAAGTTGCAGAGTCTTGTGAGCAAAAATTCTGCATCGTGAACTACTGGCGTTAAAGTTGTGAGCTTCTGCATAAATTATTGAGCTCTGGGGTGAGCTTTCCAGAGCTAAGACAAAAATGTGTGAGCTGGAGGCTAAAAATCTGTGAGTTAGCTCACGCCAACTCAGCTTAGAGGAAACACTGATCACCACCACTATGAAAGCAGTGCCAGTGCAGAGAAGAAAGGCATAGTTTTCTTTATACTTTCTGGAAAACAAGCATTACAGACTATGAGGAGAGAAGGTGAATGTTGCTCCCCAGCTGAAAATTAGAACCAAAGTATATGAGATACAAATTCTCATCTATGACGAGGAAGAATAAGAGATCTTGGTTAGAGATCAGCGGGTATCAAATTTTTAAGATCTCTTGCATCTTTAATTCTACTTAAATAAATTGGGGGCCTAATTTTGATGTTGATGCAGAGCTTGAAGAAGAGAATAGACCAACCATCTTAGTCCATGGCCAAATGGATGTGATCTTTCTATAATGACTCTACCCATTTATATTTAAAGAAAGTAGGAGGCAGGAAAGTCTCCTTTTCAACAGAGAAGGGAGTATGCAGATGGGGAACATTCAATTGTGCCTTTTTAGTTGATAGAGCCGTTATTTGTTCTTCTCTTGAAGTTTAGAATCTTATTGTACTTTGGGATTCTTCTCCTTATCTCCTTGTATCCAGACTCTGGCCAAGTCTTGGCATTTTTGGTTGATTAGCAAATGTACAATTATCTTAAATGCCCAATAAAAATCATTCTAGAGATGCCATTGAACTCATATTTCCTGGGCTTAGAAATGCAGCCATCAGCATCTCAGGCTCACCTTGAAATGTGAAGGTGAGCATTACATCCTGCATTTTCCTCTGACTCAGACTGTATATTCAACACTCTCCCTCATCCTCTCCCAATAACACTTCCTGCAGCAGACTGAAGGTGATGGCAGCTGGCCAGGAAGACTTTCAGCTAGCAAGATAGCTAGCTGGGAAGAAAGATTTCGCTTTCTTTCCAGTCCCCTCCCCCTACCATTGCCAAGGCACACTCTGGGAAATGCAGTTCCTAGGGCAGATATTACCCAAGAGAAAGAGCAGAGAAGAAGTGGGAGGGACAAAGGGAAAGATTCTCTCTTCTGGCTCATGGGCCAGATTATGCATGGGATGGAGAAAGTAGAGTAAGAAGTACTTTTCTCCCTTTCTCACAATACAAGAACTGGTGGGCATTCAATGAGATTGTTGAGCAGTTGAGTTAAAACAAATAAAAGGAAGTACTTCTTCACCCAAAGGGTGATTAGCATGTGGAATTCACTGCCACGGGAGGTGGCGGTGGCTACAAGCATAGCCAGCTTCAAGAGGGGATTGGATAAAAATATGGAGCAGAGGTCCATCAGTGGCTATTAGCCAAAGTATATTATTGGAACTGTCTGGGGCAGTGATGATCTATATTCTTGGTGCTTGGGGGGGGGGCAAAGTGGAAGGGCTTCTATAACTACTTGTGAACCTCTTGAGGAAACTGAAAGGAAAGGTAAATACAGTCAGAATCCTTGGGGAAGCTTGGAGGCTATTTAAAACTACAATCCTAGAAGTTCAGATAAAATATATACCACAAGTTAGGAAAGGCACAAACAGGTATAAGAAAAACCTGCATGGTTAACAAACAAAGTAATGGAAGCTGTAAAAGGTAAGAAGAACTCCTTTAAGCAGTGGAAAGCTAGTCCAAGTGAGATTATTAAAAGGGAACACAGGCTGTGGCCAATCAAATGCAAGACTGTGATCAGGCAGGCTAAAAGGGACTATGAGGAACATATTGCAAAAAACATAAAGACCGACAGTAAAAATTTCTTCAAATATATTAGAAGCAGGAAACCAGCCAGGGAGGCAGTGGGGCCCTTGGATGACCAAGGGGTAAAAGGATTGCTGAAGGAAGATAGGGAAATGGCTGAGAAGCTGAATGCATTTTTGCCTCCGTCTTCACTGTGGAAGATGAGAAGTGTTTGCCCGCTTCAGAACCACTAATTTTGGAAGGGATGTTGAAAGACCTGAGTCAGATTGAGATGACAAGAGAGGAGGTCCTACAACTGGTTGACAAATTAAAAATTAATAAGTCACCAGGTCCGGCTGGCATACATCCAAGAGTTTTGAAAGAACTCAAAGGTGAACTTGTGGATCTCCTGACAAAAATATGTAATCTTTCATTAAAATTTGCCTCCATTCCTGAGGACTGAAAGGTAGCAAATGTCACCCACATCCTGAAAAAGGGTCCCAGAGGAGATCTGGGTCCCATGCTCTTTAACTTGTTCATTAATGATTTGGAGTTGGGGTAAGCAGTGAAGCGGCCACGTTTGCAGATGACACTAAATTGTTCAGGGTGGTGAGAACTAGAGAGGATTGTGAGGCACTCCAAAGGGATCTGTTGAGGCTGGGTGAGTGGGTGTCAATGTGGCAGATGAGGTTCAATGTGGCCAAGTGCAAAGTAATGCACATTGGGGCCAAGAAACCCAGCTACAAATAAAAGTTGACGGGTTGTGAACTGGCAGAGACTGACCAAGAGAGAGATCTTGGGGTCGTGGTAGATAACTCACTGAAAATGTCAAGGCAGTGTGCGATTGCAATAGAAAAGGCCAATGTCATGCTGGGAATTATTAGGAAGGGAATTGAAAACAAATTAGCCAGTATCATAATGCCCCTGTATAAGTCGATGATGTGGTCTCATTTGGAATATTATGTACAATTCTGGTTACCGCACCTCAAAAAGAATATTATAGCTTTGGAAAAAGTCCAGAAGATGGTAATTAAAATGATTAAAGGTTTGGAACACTTTCCCTATGAAAAAAGGTTAAAACGCTTGGGGCTCATTAGCTTGGAGAAACGTTGACTGCGGGGTGACATGATAGAGGTTTACAAGATTATGCATGGGATGGAGAAAGTAGAGAAAGAAGTACTTTTCTCCCTTTCTCACAATACAAGAACTCATGGGCATTCAATTAAATTGCTGAGCAGTCGGGTTAAAACGGATAAAAGGAAGTACTTCTTTACCCAAAGGGTGATTAACATGTGGAATTCACTGCCACAGGAGGTGGCTTCAAGAGTGGATTGGATAAAAATATGGAGCAAAGGTCCATCAGTGGCTATTAGCCACAGTTTGTGTGTGTGTGTGTGTGTGTATATATATATATATATTCCTGATGAGTTCCTTCCCCTCCTCAAACTCCAGGCTCCTCAGGCTCTGCCCCCAAATCTCCAGAAATTTCCAAAGCTGTAATTGGCAACTCTAAGTTCCTCCCTTTAAGACTGCTGCTCCTCCCTGAAGCAAAATGAGAAGAACAAAAGGGATTGGGGGAATCCAGGAGTGAGGGTAAAGACTTCTACACACTCTTCTCTGAACAAACATGGCAAGGAAAGAAATAGGATTGTCAGACTCTAGGTGGGGTCTGGAAATCTCGTGGAATTACAATTATTTTAAGATGACAGGTCAATTCCCCTAAAAAAAATGACTACTTTGGAGCATAAACTCTATACATTATACTCTGCTAAGGTCCCTCCCCAGGCTCCACCCCCCAATATCTCTAGGAATTTTCCAACCCAGAGTTGGCAACCCTAGAGAAGAAAGCATAGAGGAAAATCATAAGGAGGAGGGGGGCTGAGAACAAGGCCCAGCCTGGAGTTTTCTCATGGTTCTCGCTTGTTATTTCATTTCCTGGTCCCTCCTGAGAATGAAGGCTGTCTCAGTTCCATGCTGACTGCTTCTTTTGAACTTAGGCTTCCCAAACCTCCCGCCCTGGCGGGGGACCCCAGAATTAGCCCCCTTCTCCCCCGCTTTCCAAAAATCTGGAAGCGGGGTGGGGGGTATGGCGTCTGGGAGCAATTCCATTGTGAGCAGTTGCTTAAGGTGGAGAGCTCAGTTCCTCTGCACGAGAAGAGCCAAGCTGAGTCCAGGAACACCTTAAGAGACCACCAAGATTTTTAGGGTTATAAACAGCTTTCAAGATTCAAAGCCCCCTTCATCTGATCTTCTGAAGGGAACTTTGGTTGCAGTCATGCACACAAAGGTAGGAGGGCCTCCTGGAGCGGGGCAGGGGGGGAGTGGTAAGTTAACTGCATACTGCCTAGCCCTTGTAGGATTACCCCCCCCCCACGCTTTCTGGCTCCTCTCTTTCACTTTCCAATCTTGGCGTTTACACAGAGAACCTGCTGGGATCAATTTGCAGCCGTTTTGCATTCCACTGGCTTCCATCATCCCACTTCTTCATAATCTTCTTCTTTTTGCACATTTACTTGGAAGCAAATCCCAGTGTTTCAGCTGAGTTTACTCCCTACTAGGCGCAAGAAAGATCGCAGTGCCTCTGTTTCCTGCTGAAGAGAGCTGCCCCAACCTTGTGCACGCTGATTTGGGAGTGCTCTTTGAAGTAGGCATGCTGAATTAAGGCTGCTGTTCTAAGCAGCGTTACTGGGTGAACTTGCCTTCTGAGCTTAGGGTTGCCAATCCCTAGGTAGGGACAGGGGATCCCCTGATTTGGAGGCCCTTCCCCCACTTCAGGGTCATCAGAAAGCAAAAGAGGGGGGTGGAATGTCTGCTGGCCACTCCATTATTCCCTATGAAGATCGATTCCCATAGAATAATGGATAATTGATCTGTGGGTATCAGGGCTCTGGGGGGCTGTTTTTTGAGATAGAGGCACCAAATTTGTATCATAGCATTCAGTGCCTCTTCCCAAAATACCCTCCAAGTTTCAAAATGATTGTACCAGGGGGTCCAATTCTACGACCCCAAAAGAAGGTGCCCCTATCTTTCATTATTTCCAAAGGAGGGAAGGCATTTAAAAGGTGTGCAGTTCCTTTAAATATGATGCCAAGAACTTCCTTTGGAGTTCAAATATGCTTATCACGCCCTTGCTGCTGGCTCCACCCCAATGTCTCCTGGCTCCACCCCCAAAGTCCCCAGATATTTCTTGAATTGGACTTGGCAACCCTATCTGAACTAAAGAGGATGAAGCCCTTACATAGCAGCTTATTGCTCAGTAAGGATAAATTTACACTCCTATACACCACTGCCTTCCTTGAATTTCTCCCCTCTTCTCTTTCTCCTTCAGTTAATGATATTTACCTCCAAATGTCTCTGTGGCTTTGAGCCATATATATTTTTCCTTTTGCTGTTTACTCCTTCTGTATGCCCCCCCCCCTGCAGGAACAGATCTTCTAGTCAAACCCGAGATTATTCTTTGCCTGTGTTCCATTTCCCCTCACAGCTCTATCACTGGAATGCCTTCCAACTTGACATTGAATTATCTTTGCTTGCTTTTCTGTTCAAGAGACATTTAACTGACTTTTTCTGTTATGCCTTTTTAAATGTTGATTTCCCTTTCTTTTCCTCAATATTTCCTGTGCTTACTTTCTGTAAGCCTTTGGACAAGGTATACTTTGCACACACACTTTTTTTTTACAGCACCTTGCAATTTAAATGATGGGGCAAGGGCTTTAAACGTCACATAGCAATTTGAATTCAGCCAAAGCCTGGCATTCTCGAAAATGAAACCATAAACATTCCCTTTAGGGTGCTATGCCTAAGCAATCAATTGTCAGGAACAATCAGTGGCAATTTTTTTTGTAGTTGTTGTTCCTGTTTTCAATCACTCTGAAGTCATCCCCCCAGCATGGGAATTGGGAACAGGATCTTCCTGAAGAGGGCCTCGTTCTGATTTATCATTTACCCCCTGATGAAGAACAAACTGATTTAGAGTGATTGAAAATAAAGACTTTTCTAAAGATTGTTACTGGAAGTTATTTTTATCTTAAGGCTACTGCTGTCATGGTGGCATTTTCCTTTATAGCCCTGTTTGGCTGACTGGCTGGCAGGCAGTTGGGCTGGCACATCCCATAGCATTTTTTGCATGCTATGATGTGGTTTAAGTGACGCCAAGGAAATCTTATGCTACAAGCTACTTGCAAAGGACACTTTCACATAGTTGCACTGAGCTTCACTTTAAATATTAAAATTTAAATGTAAAAAATATGATAAAAATAAGTAGAGGAAAGAAGTCAACAAAAAATGGGTAAGGTTGTAATTTCATTTTAATAATGGAGATATCTGGGAAGTCATTTGTAGAGAAATTAAGTACCAGAATTGCTTTCCTATACATGCTTTTTTTTTTGTTTCTCAGTCTGTACACACTGGTAAGTTCTGACAAGATTTTTTTTTTGGGGGGGGGGGGAGGAATACCCTCTTTTACATGTTACACAGAAACCTTCTCATTAACGTTTTTGCCCAAAGATGATTTTGGACAGGTTATCCAGTTGATATGTACATTTATCTTAATGCCAGGGTTGTCACTTCAGATAGAGTCCTCAGTTCCCTTGGGGGGATATGGCAGCCTTGGAGGATGAACTCTATGGTAAGCCCATGGGGCTTACTGTCTTTGTGGCTGAGTGAACCATCCAGTGGGATCTAGAACCAGCCCAGGGCCTGTGTTGCAGGTATTTGTTTTTATTTCCTTGTCTAAATAATAATTTTCTGGGGGGGGGGGGGGGGTTGCACGCTTCCTTACATAAATAATGTTGCACCTACTAGTGATCTCAGTTTAAGATGAATAGGAGTAATGATTGCCTATATTTCTCAATATCAGATAGAGAAAAGTGGAAATTTTAAAAGTTGATAGTTTGAGATACTAGTTTAATTCATACAGAACAACAAATAGGCTTTTGGTATCCAAACCCTATTCTCAAATGCTCCCTCCAAACTTCCTTTTGGCTACCTACATTTCCTCTTATAGTTTGCAGTTGCATCTGAACAGGGCAGATGGTTTGTCCGCAGGGCTTGAGCCTGAGACACATTTCCCTGTCCTCCAAGTCATGGTTTGGAGTATTAGAAATATATGACCCAAATGAATCGACTCAATGAAAAGCAGACATTATCATAACAATATGTCAGTCTCAATTAGTTAGAATAGATTGCAGAGCATAAGTGTTATCAGTAGGAAATAGGATAGAGAACAAGAAGTTTCATGTGTGGAATGATGCAAATACAGGCAAAATTTGCATACTAAACAGATTGAAACACAAAGGGTAGCAAATTGAATTAAATGGTTCATTGTTCTGATAGAAATGATGGAGGGCACAGAGAAATGAATTGAGCTAAAGTTGCAGTAAAATAATCATATTCCTATGCTATCAAATAAAAATGAGAAGACCTGAACTATTAGACAGTGAAGAGGAGCCCTGCTGTGCTAAAAAACAGTCTTCTCTTACATTCAGTGATCTCAGCTTGTCATCCCATGATCCCTCTCACCATGCATGCAAAAAGAAGCTGGAGGTCTGTTGCCCTTGCTCTCTGCACACAGCCATAAAAATGGTAGCTTTGAAGGGGCTTGTTACCCACCTGGTGGGGTTCTACAAGTCAGCTGAGGGTTCTGATTAGGATCCTTTAAGGAAAGCCCCAGAATATACCCATATCCAGACTGTGACCCCCTCTCTGTTTGAAGCCCTCTGTGAGAATCTCAAATAATCATTTGTTTATGGTTCTTCCCTTCTACTTTGTGAGAGTATTTAAGATTCACATGTAGGGTTGTCAACCTCCAGTTGGTGGCTGGGAATCTCCTGGGATTACACATTCTCCATTTAATCCTTGCAACAACAACACTGTGAGGTAGGCTAGGCTGAGAGTGTATGGCTGGTCCAAGATCTCCCAGCAAGCTTCCATGGCAGAATGGAGATTTGAACCTTGGTCTCCTCGGTCCAACTTTGATACACTAACCCCTATACTATGCTTACTGTCAAAGGCACATGGGACTTTGGGTTCTTAAAGGAACTTAAAATAGACAGGCACACATATCATTTATCAGTGAGTTGAAATTCCCCACTGAGCTAAACTAGAAGAAAAGCTAACAGTATGATTTTTTGAAAAGGGGGAAATAAAAGACTGGGTTATGAGAGGGGGATAGAATTTGAACATTAGAAGAGTGATGTGAAGGCAGTGAGGAACCTGCTATTATGCATCCAAAAATAGAGAGAGGGGAATTAGGCCAGAATTAGAAATCAGCTTGTGCTAGACATGTTGAGTACAGCTTTATTCTCATACCCAAATACACAGTTTCTGAAAAAGGATATCTGAGATGATGCTGACATTCCAAATATGAAGAGTAGGTACCAACTAATAACACACAATGTGCTGGAACTGGAATCATTTTCAAATAACAGTCTAATAGCTGCTTTGTGAATATATAACCAATGAAGTCTAATTACTTTGGATGCCTGCTTGTGATTTAAAAGACTGCATAGGAATTTTGTAGCACTTTGAATAGTGTGTCCCTTCTTCAACTAGTTCCCTTTTCAGATTTTGATGAATTAATCCAAAACTATCTTATTCTGAGCTTTATCCTACCATTATTTCACAAACATAGTGACTTTTTTGCCCAAAATTAGGGCATTTTTCATTGTTTGGGATCTGTTCCAAAGCCATAACCTTGGAAAATATCTTTAGTTCATTACCAGACATTACTGTGAAATTGCATAAACTGAGCTAATGCTTATACATAGTCTGTAAACATATAAAATAATTTGCATAACTGCATGATTCCCCACTCTTCCTCATGAAACCTGCTGGGTGATCTTGCTTCTAGACTTGACAATCCCTAGGTCGGCGATCCCCAGGTTTTGCAGGCTCCTTCCCACCACCAGCCTGCTGGCTGGCAGGGGGAAACCCTTCCCCAAAAGCCATGTGCCTTTAGATCTCTGGCAGGTTCAGAAGCTTGCAACTGCTTCTGGTTTTAAAGGTGTGTGTGTACCTTTCAATCTTAGCAATACTGAAGCTGGGGTGGGAGCGGGGGGGGGGGCGGCAAACAGGAAGAGCCACACGTATGTGAGAGAGAGGAAGCCAGAGAGACTAATCCCTCTGTTCGTTTTGCATTCCTTTCAGAAGCTGTTGACTAGAAACTGAGTATGGAATAGAGCAGGTATGTCCCACAGGTAGATCGCGATCTACTGGGGTCAGAGGTAGATCACCAGCCGCACTTGGTCTCATGGTTTGCTGGACAGGTGTTTGGGTTTTTTTGATGATTGTTTGGTGTGGTGGTATTTGATTACTGGTGCCAGTATGATGAATTCTTATTTTTACTTTTAGAACTGCATGTGTGGTTTTGGCATCATCCAGAGGTCTTCAGTTCCTGTTGATCTTTAATACTTTGGGACAGTGACAGTTTTGGACCAGATTCAGCCAGTGTTAACTTAGCACCCCAGCCACTCCAGTATAACGAAGATGAGTATTCCAAAGAAGAGCAAAACCTACCACTTTCATGATGAATGGGAAATGGACTACTTCTTCATCGTGGTGAAAGACAAGTGTTGTTGTCTCCTTTGTAACGCCGCGGCATCCTTGCCCAAAAAGGGTGATCTGGAGCGTCATTATAAGTCTCTGCATAGCGATGTTTGATGCTGATTTTCCACCCAAAAGTGAAATTTGTAAACTGAAGCTCAAAGAACTTAAATCTAAATTGGCTGCACAGCAACAGTTGATGGCAAAGCCAAGGTCACATTCAGTCAATGCAACCGTGGCATCCTTCAAGATCAGCAACCTGATCGCAAAGAAATGCAAACCTTTCAATGAAGGAGAATTTGTAAACAATCTTTTTCTTGAAGCAGCAGACAATCTTTTTGAAGGATTTAAGAATAAGAAAGAGATCATAGCTGCTGTTCAAGATGTACAATTGGCAAGAAACACCATCGTGCGGCAAATAGAAAAGACGTGTGGAGACACAACTGAACAATTGTTGGAGGATGTTTCAGTTTGTGTTGCTTTCTCACTCTAACTGGATGAATCTACAAACATAAGAGACATAGCCAAGTTACTAGTCTTTATCTGGATGGTTTTTGAAGACTTCAGTATTAAAGAAGAACTACTTGGAATTATTTCTTTAAAAGGGAAAACTACCGGTCAGGAAATATTCAACTCTTTCCATTCTTTTGTGACAAAGTATAATCTTCCATTGCATAAACTTGTTTCCATTACTACTGATGGAGCAAGAGCAATGACAGGTGAGGTTAACCGTTTCATAGACCTCTGTAGACAGCATGATGACTTTCCAGATTTCCTTTCTTACCACTGCATCATTCACCAGCAAATTTTGGCATGCAAGAGACTCAATACAAAGAATGTCATGGACATCACTTTCAAAATTGTAAATTCAGTTTGTGGAAGATCACTTCAAAGACAGCTTTTTAATCTTACTCTTGATGAAGGGGCAGCGGAAATCATTTTGCACACAGATGAAAGGTGGCTAAGTAGGCACAAATTTCTGCAAAGATTTCGTGATTTGCTGAATGAAATGTTTTTGAAGAAGAGGGGAGATGACAAAGCAGAGTTGGAAGATGAGAAGTGGTTATGTGATCTGGCATTTCTTGCTGACTTTACAGGCGAACTAAGTGATATGAACATTGAACTACAAGGTAAAAACAAATGCATTGGTGAGATGATGAGTACAGTTTCATCCTACAAGAGCAAATTTGATCTAATGATGACTGACTTTGCAAACAACACTTTTGATCATTTTCCTAATGCACAGAACCATCTGGGACAATATCCAAATTTTGTTTTTCAGAATGAGAAGTATGTGACAGAAATCTGCTCTGTTATCCAGGAATTTGAAAAAAGATTCTGTGACTTTCAAAGAATTGAAAAAGTTGTGGAGTACTTGTCATACCCATTCAAAGCAGATATGGACATTAAAGAAACTGCAGCTGCTATCAGTAAAAATTACTCATTGAACAAGGCATCTCTTGTAAACGAAATAGTAACCCTTAAAAATGACATTTTTTTCAAGACCCGTGCTGAGCAAGAATCGTTTTGGAAGCTAGTGCCTAGAGACAAATTTCCCAACTTGAGAAGATGCAGTGAAGCTGTACACTCCTGTTTCGGTTCAAATCATTTGTGTGAATCTTCGTTTTTCCATCTGAAAATGACAAAGAGTACACAGCGTTACATGACAGATGAACATCTCCAGGATTCCCTGAGACTGGCCCTCATGCAATATTCACCCAATTTCAAAAAGTTGGTGGATGAAATGCAGGCTCAGACGTTTCACTAATTAGCAAGAGTGAAGTTTTAAAGATTGCGCAAGGTTAGCCTGGATCGATACTTGACCTACATTTAACACAAATTACTCAATAAAAGTTAAAGTTATTAAAACAGTTAAAGAAAGTTATAACAATAAAAATTTAAGAAAAACTGTTTGCAGTTCTTTCTGGATCTTCATCTCTCTGTTTTGTTTTTGTTTTTGCTTATTTTGCTTACCAGTAAATGACAGAAGGTGCACTGTAAATGCAGGGGGGGGGGCATTATGGAACCCAACTTTGGTGAGTTTAAATCTAATTTGATTTTAATTTTCATGGTGGTAGATCACCAGCACTTTTGTCCAGAGAAAATAGATCACGACCTGTTCGAAGTTGGACATGCCTGGAATAGAGGAAAACTCCATCCCCTAGACCTCTCTCTCATATGATGCTTGTTACATTCAGCAATTCCAGTGAGTAAAGCTATCTATTTCTTTGCCTCAAGAAGATCACAAAAGTGTGGTCGTGCAAACTGTTTATTTTGGCTGCTTTGTGAGAGTGTGTGTGAGAGAAAGAGAGAGAATTTACTTTCATTTTAGTGAAAGTGCAACTGCTGTGGAACCATTTGAATGCAAAAAAAGAGGAATGGAAAAGTCTCCTGTCTCCACCCCCAAACTCCCCAAATAGTTCCTGAGTTGGACCTGGCAACTCTACTTGCACATCATATTTCTTTCAGAGCTCTCTCAGCCCCACCTACCTCACAATGTGTCTGCTGTGGGGAGAGGAAGGGAAGGTGATTATAAGGCACTTTTGGATTCCTTAGTATAGGGAAAAGCAAGATATAAAAAACTCTTCTTCTGACTTGCAGAAGATTTTTAAGTCATTTGCATGCTGTGACTGGCTGCCAGATCAGGATGTTTAAAGATCGTGGCAACTTATTTAAAACATAAAATTGTTTTTTAATAAGTAAAGGTATGATTCTAACAAAATACTACTTCACAAGTCCACTTTATTTTAAGCAGGAATGCTATATGGAAACTTCATCACATGGTGATTTTTCTTTTTCTCTTTCCAAAATGATTATTGACCCAGTGTCAACAATTTTGATCATTCAAAAGGTTTGCTGCAGTGGTGTGTGAATATTTCCTACACTTAACAGATACTTTCTGCACTTAATGATGGCAGTGTGCTACAATTTGCTACATACCCACTGAGAATGAGGCTCAACTCATGTCCTGCTTGTCAATAAACAAAGAGTTGATCAGTCAATGAGCTCTTTACATTTGTCTGAATGTATTTGCATTACTTTTTCACATGATTATGCTGTTTTCTGCTTTCTCATATGACTACAGTACTTCCCTGTAGCTATGACTTGCCCCCTTTCAATTTCAGAAGCCACATCAAGAATTCACGTGAAGAAGGTGTCTCTGTGTGCCTTCTGTGCCTGCTTCTTATGATCATGAATCCACTTTTCCATTTGTTTACTAAAACAAGCAGAAGTGAACTTCCACTATGAGTACCAGGATTCTAGGATGAAAACTTAAGATCCCAAGTGTCACAAGAACATACCATAAGAAATACATTTTTTTTCCTGGCCTGAGCATCCTTGGGTACCATGAAGCTGTCCTGTACTGCATCAGAAATAAGATTCTGTCACTTTTGGGTCATGTATTGCAATGCCAGTGGGAGGTCTCCTGCCAATCTAAGGGGCCTAGCAGCCCTGCTAATGTCCAGATCTCATTACTAGCCTTGTGGATTTTTTTTTCAGGTTTAAATGACTTTATTGAAGTAGAATCACAGCATACATATAGCAGGTTAATGTAAGACTTACAGAATATATTGTAAAAGGTATCATTACAATAACTAACAATAATTTTTTACAGAAAAACAAAAAATCATCAGTCAATTAAAATAAAAGTACCAAAATTACTATATGACAATAATAATGGGGGGGGGGGGAATAAGATAATAGCTTAACTATACAGTTAAATACACCAAGGTATAGTTATAACAACAAGAAGTCTTTATACAGCTTACTCTTATTATAAGAATTAATATAAAATGGGTCACTGTCAATTTTTTCCAAGATAGGGAGCCAAGTTGCCAGGTACTTGGAATAAGCCTGGTAAGGATCATTATGATCTAAAGCCGCCTGAATTTTGTCTATTGCAATATGCTCCCAAATTTTAAGGAGCCAAGTATCGAGTGACAATTTATCAGGATTTTTCCAGGACTGTGCTACCGTTGTTTTTGCAGCCGTTAAAAGTTTGACAATTAAGGATTTTTTTGAGGGTAACAGTTGTATTCCAGACCAGTGATTAAGAAGTATAACAGTCAGGTTGTCAGGGATTATGATACCCGTTAAGGAAGAAAGGTGAGCACATATTGAGGTCCAGAAAGGTCTAATTTTGGGGCAATCCCACCAACAGTGAATATAAGAGGCTTTAAGACCACAGTTCCTCCAGCAATCAGAGGAGCCCAAAAGGGTCGTGTGCGTGAGCTGGCTAGGTGTAAATTACCACCGAGCTATTAATTTATAGTTCTGTTGTGATATGTTTATTATATTAGATTGTAAAATCTCACTGGCCCAAACGGAGTCCCATTGTTCTGGGGAAAGTGTAATATTACAATCTTTATGCCACAGGTTAGTATAAGAAGGTAAGGAGGATTCCAGTTTAGACAGAAGAATGTGATATATCCGTGTAATGAGACCTTTTGTCTTTCCTTCTTGCAAGTGAAGAATCAGTTGTTCAAAATCTGTCGCCGGACGAGACATTGACGAAGTCACTTAGGAATCTTGAAGTAAGTGTATAATTTGGAAATATTCAAACCAAGGTGATGGAGTTATCAATTTTTGGTTTTAAACAATTTTATTGATAGCATATGGTAACAATATCCATTTATATCATCTCTATCCCTAACCCATATGATATTTTCTAATCCCCCCTCCCTCCGTTACTAGACTCCCACCGAAGTTATATACTTAAAGTTCACTTATAAAGGTATCTTTAACTATAACAATCTAAATTCATATTCTACCTTTTTCTAATATTCATTTTTAAAAATTGTCCAATGTCTTTTTACATTCCATTCTTTCTCTACATAGCCTCTAAATTTCTTCCACTCCCTTTTAAACACTTCCAAATCATAGTCTCTTAGAATTCTTGTTAGTTTATCCATCTCACTCCATGATAAAACTTTCACAATCCAATCCCATTTCTCTGGTATTTTTTCTTGCTTCCACAACTGCGCATACAATGTCCTAGCAGCTGAGAGCAAGTACCAAATTAAAGTTCTATCCTCTTTTGGAAATTTTTCCATTTGTAATCCCAACAGAAAATTCTTTGCTACTTTCTTGAAGTCATATCCCAGAATCTTAGATCTTTCTTGTTGTATCATCTGCCAGAACTTTTTCGCTCCTCCACATGTCCACCACATATGATAAAAAGAACCTTCATGTTTCTTACATTTCCAACATCTATCCGACATCTTTTTACTCATCTTTGCCAATTTTTTAGGAGTCATATACCACCTATACATCATCTTGAAACAATTCTCTTTAGAGAGCCAGTTTGGTGTAGTGGTTAAGTGTGCGGACTCTTATCTGGGAGAACTGGGTTTGATTCCCCACTCCTCCACTTGCACCTGCTGAAATGGCCTTGGGTCAGCCATAGCTCTGGCAGAGGTTGTCCTTGAAAGGGCAGCTGCTGTGAGAGCCCTCTCCAGCCCCACCCACCTCACAGGGTGTCTGTTGTGGGGGAGGAAGGTAAAGGAGATTGTGAGCCGCTCTGAGACTCTTCGGAGTGGAGGGCGGGATATAAATCCAATATCTTCTTCTAATCTTCTTCTAATACTCTGACATGTTGATATTCTCATAAAGTTCTTCCAAAGATATTCCCATGCATCCATCTGTATTTCCCTATTTGCATTAATTGGCCAGTTAATCATTTGAGATTTTACTACTTCTTCTGTAGACCATTTCAACAATAACTTATATATTTTTGATATGAATTTTTCATTATCTCCAAGCAGAACCTTTTCCATTTCTGTTTGTTCACATCTAATTCCTTCAGATTTAATATCGTTTTCCATCAAACTTTTTATTTGTTGCATTTGAAACCAGTCATACTTGTTGTTCAGCTCTTCAGCAGGTTTGAATTCAACTTTATCACCTTGGATCTTTAGTAATTTATTATATGACAACCCTCTCTCTTCATCAGATTCAACCGTTATTTTTATTACTTCTGCTGGTACTATCCATAACGGCTTTCTTTCATCACCCTATTTCTTGTACTTTATCCATGTATTTAACAAATTATTTCTGATATAATGGTGAGAAAAAAAACACATCCATCTTTTTCTTCCCATAGTACATATAAGCATGCCAGCCGAATTTATTTCCATGAGCTTCTAGCAATAAAAGTTTTTTATTTAACAACATCATCCAATCCTTTATTCATGCCAAACAAACTGCATCATGATATAATCTTAAATCTGGAAGCTGAAATCCTCCCCTCTCTTTAGCATCTGTTAAAATTTTCATCTTGATCCTTGGTTTTTTCCCAGCCCATACAAATTCTGAGATCTTCCTTTGCCATTTATTAAATTGTTTATTTTCACAATCGGAATAGTTTGAAACAAATACATTATTCTTGGCAAAATGTTCATCTTAATTACAGCAATCCTACCCAACAAAGACAGATTAAGTCTATTCCATTTCACCATGTCTTCATCCATTTTACACCATAAATTTTCATAATTATTTTTGTACAAATCAATATTCTTCATTGTTATTTCTAAACCTAAATATTTAACTTTAGAGGTAACTTCACATCCCGTCAAACTCTGCAATTCTTTCTGTTTATTTTGTTGCATATTTTTACATAGAAATTTCGATTTTTCTTTATTTATATAAAGTCCTGCCATTTCTCCATATTCTTTTATCTTAGCTAGCAACAAAGGTATCACTTGTATCGGATTTTCAGTTATAAACACAATATCATCCGCAAATGCTCTATATTTTTAAGAGAATCTTCTGATTTTCAGTCCTATTTCTTTATCATCTTGTATTTGCCTTAGCAAAATTTCAATAAACAACAATGGTGAAAGCAGACATCCTTATCTTGTACCTTTGCTCACCTTCATTTCCTTTGTAAGATCTGCATTTATACACAATTTTGCGTGTTGTTCCATATATATTGCTTTTGTCATAAAATGTTCTCCAAGATTTATCTTTTCCATTACTGCAAACATAAAGTCCCAGTTCAGATTATCAAAGGCTTTCTCTGCATCTACAAAAAATAATGCCACCTCTTTTTCTGGATGTTTCTCGTAATATTCTACAATATTTACAACAGTTCTTATATTGTCTCTTATTTGCCTTTTAGGGAGAAATCCCGCTTGATCTTCCTTTATAAAGTTAATCAAATATTGCTTAAGTTGTTCTGCCAAGATTCTTGTATATATCTTATAGTCATTGTTTAATAATGAAATTGGTCTATAATTCTTTACATTTGTGACATCTCTATCTTCCTTAGGAATCAACGAGATTACAGCTTCTTTCCAAGTATTTAGAATTTTCCTTTTGTTCTTATCGTATTCATCAATTTTTTGCAATTTTGGTACTATCTTTTCTTTAAATTTTTTATAAAATTTAGTTGTATATCCATCCGGCCCAGGAGCCTTACCTACTTTCATTACATTGATTGCTGCTTCGATTTCAATTTTTTCTATTGGATCATTCAAAATCTTTTTCATATATTCAGTCAAGGGTGCTATTTTAATATTTCGTAAATACTCTTCCATTTTTTCTTTTTAATTTTCACACCTTTGAATAAATTTGCATAATATTTAAAAAATTCCCTTTTGATTCCTTCTTGGTCTAATATCTCTTTTCCATTAGCCACAATTTTGTTAATAATTTTATTTTCTTTCTTTTTCTTCAGTTGCCAAGCTAAGTACTTCCCAGGTTTATTCACACTTTCAAACAATTTCTGTTGCAAACTTTTCAAATTCCATTCCAGTTCTGAGAATTCAGCTGGGCTGCCGTCACCTGAATAAGGGGAAACTTAATTCTCTGTTCAGGGTAGTAAAAAGCCTTTCTTTTGGCTTTCTGCCTACATTTCTCAGATAGAGATTTGTCTAACATATGTACAGCAACTTTGAGATGGTTAACTTCAGCTAATAAAAGATCTCGGAGGAGATCTTTTTGAGGCTTTGAGGACCGCCGAAGAAGAGTGGTGTTTTCAGCATCTACAGAGGATTATAGAGCCATTTAATTGGCATAAGCCTGTCGGGATCTTATTCTCTTTTGGATCTGATAAACATTTGAAAACTGAGAAGACCGAAGTTTAAACTGCATAGCTGTTAAGAGGTACTTGATTACAATCTCTTGCTCCGAGACTTTTTAAAGCTAATCTAAATAACATTGGAAGGTGGGAAAGATCGAATTACAAAGACGGGGAGGTGAGGAAGAGAAAGCCTAAAACTTGGACTCTGTTAATTTAAGGACTTTGATAGAAACTGTGAAAGAAAAGAATTGTTTTGAATACCTGTGGTGGCTGACGTATGCATCGGTGTCATAGCTCTGCACTTGCAATCAACATAACAAGCACTCCAAAGATCGCGATAATTGGAGAATGTGAACTGGGGCCAAGTGAACCAGGAAGTAGACTAACAAAGAAGGTGAGAGGAGCAAGAAGAAGGCCTACGCTAGGAATTTTAACCATAGAGAAATTACAATTGCCATTTTGAAGAAAAGAAAACTGTTAAAAACTGTTAAAAATCAATATTTAAGCTCAGGAAGGCCGGAGAATGGCGAAATTAGTCTCATTTTAAAGGGCAAGTTCTAAGCTATTAGATTTGGTGTTAGATTTTAGAATTGCAGACTTTAGAATTTTTGAAGGGTTTTTTTATGTCAGAAGAAAGACAAACTCATGCAAGAGCCCACTTTTTGGATAAAATGCAAAGTCAGTTTGATGCTATGGAGGCTAGGATTATGAAGGGTGTGGAAAAGATGTTAACAGCTTGTAAAAAAGAACTTAAGAAGGACATTGGAGATCTTAAAAAAGAAATTGAAGATTTCAAAAATGAGGTGGTTGTAGTGACAAACAGAGTCAAGGATGTTGAAGAGAAAGTTAATGTACATGCTTCCACCTTATTAAAGCTACAAGAGAAGGTAACAGTACATGACTGCAGATTAATGGAAACTCAAGTGCATCTGAGAGGAGTACCCGAAGGAGAGGAAACTGATTTAATAGAATATGTGGTGAAAATAATTGCTGACTTTTTAGAGGAAGATCCTGAAAGGTCTAGAAACATGTTTGACAGTATGTACAGAGTTAATTCATCATATGCAAAAGATAAAGGCCTGCCAAGAGACATAGTTAAAAAATTAAGGACAAAAGACATGGCAGGGAAAATTCTGAATAAAAACTTTCAAAAGGCTCTGACTGTGGAAGGGAGCAGAGTCAAAATAATGAAAGAGCTGCCAAAACAAGTGATAAATGACAGGAAGAAATACAAGAGACTGACCGAGAAGCTACGTACTGAGGGAACGAGATACAGATGAAGGTTGGGCTTTGAGCTACGTGGAAGAAGGATTACAATAAGGAATGAGCAGGAGCTATGTAGCTTTTTTGAAGAAAATAAAGACTTTGCACCATAATGGATTACAAATTACTATCTTGGAATATAAATGGACTAAATTCACCACAAAAAAAAAAGCAACATTTCATTGGATTAAAAAACAAAAAATGTAATATAATTTGTCTACAGGAAGTTCATATACAACAAAAGGATTACAAATTTTTATGGAATAAACAATTGGGGTTGGATTTTTTTTCATTGGCGGAACAAAAGAAAAGGGCTGTGTTTTTTTATATTAAGGAACAATTAGAGCCAAAATTGATATTTAAAGATAAAGATGGAAGATATGTAGTAGTGGAAGTAATGATTGACACAAAGAAAACGTTATTAGGACTATACACACCAAATGGTGCAAAAGATGTTTTTTTTTAAATACATCAATCGACAGTTGGATGAAGTGTCCTATGACCAGATCTTGATGATGGGTGATTTTAATGGAACAATACAAAACAATATAGATAAGTCTGGCCAAAAGGGCAATAACAAAGAAGGGAAACTACCAAAATCTTTTTTTGAGTTGGTTAAACAAGAAAGCTTGGAGGATATTTGGAGAAAATTTAACCCTAAAGTAAGAGACTATACTTTTTTTTCAGCAAGACGTAATACTTTTTCTAGAATTGATATGTTATGGGGCTCTAAAAATTTGGACTTCATAACTAGTAAAGTAGAGATTCTACCAAAGATATGTGCAGATCATAATCCAATATTTTGGGCTACAAAACTGCAAAAGAAAACAAGAAGATGGAGAATAAATGAGGATTTGTTACAAGATAAATAAACAGTGACATTTCTAGAAAAGGAAACCATAGCTTTTTTCCAAATAAATGATACTGATGATATAGAATTCCAGACGGTTTGGGATACTTGCAAAGCAGTAATGAGAGGAATATTGATTACATTGAATAATAAAGATAAGAGGGCAAAAGAAAAACAGATGTTGGACATTCAAAATGAAATATAGAAAAAAGAAGAGGAACTGAGAAAAAGACCAGGGAAAAAGAAAATAATAAGGGAATTTACTACATTACAAACTCGTGAGACATTTGATGGAAAAGAACAAGAAATGGAGTTATCAATTTTTGATCTAACATATCTTTAGGTATGATTTGTTTGGAGGAGAAGAGAAGGTCAAAGAAAAAACCTTCTGAAGAATTCCCCCAAATTTTATAGGAGGAAGGTAACTGAGCTGGGGAAAACCATTTTTGGCCTATGAAAGAAGAAATGATAGAAAATCCTAGTGCTAAGTAGGAACGCTCCGAGTCCCACACAGATAAAAGTGCCTTGAGAAATGGGTTTATAAAATGCCATAATGGATGTTCAGATTTCTTAAGCCATAATAATTCATAGTATTTGAGAGGAGTAAAATGGGCCTCCTCTATGGACTTCCATGGAGGTGGGGGATGTTGATATAGAATTTTGGTCATTTGAGATAGAATTGTAGCTTTGTAATGCCATGTAATATCAGGAACCACCAGACCTCCTTTTATTCTTGATCGACAAATGGTTGTTATTTTAATTCTGGCTTTCTTGTATTTCCAAATAAAAGAGGTCAGTACTCGTTGCCAGGATTTTAATGCAGACTGAGATATCTCAATAGGAAGGGCTCGAAATAAATATAAGAATCTAGGGAAAATAAAAGATTTCATTATTTGAATTCTTTCTATCCAAGACAGTTGTAATTTTTCCCATTGTTTTAAAGTAGTAGAGACTTCAGATAGAGTGGCTTTGTAATTTACTTTTAATAAGCCAGAGAGGTTTAAGGGGATTTTTAGTCCTAGATATGACCATGTTTCTGTGACCCAATGAAAAGGATGATTAGTAATAATATCCTTTTTAGAGGTAGGAAGAATTTTTATTGGGTAGATGATAGACTTAGAAGGATTAACACAAAGACCAGAACGTTTACCAAAGTCAGACAAACAAGTGGAAATAACTTGCAAGGATTGCAGGGGATTAGAAATGTATAAAACAATGTCATCAGCAAATAAACTGATTTTAAAAGTGGAATCCTGAACTGTCACGCCAGGAATTTTTGGAGAGAGCCGAATCAAATTCGCAAAAGGCTCTATAGCTATAGCAAATAGCAGTGGCGAGAGGGGGCAACCTTGACGTGTCCCTCTTTCCAATATAAATGTGGGGGACTGGTGACCATTAATGTGTAAAAAAGCAGATAGACGTAGGTAAAGAGATTCTATAACAGTCATAAACTATGGCTCGAAACCCAGGTGATACAAAACTTCGTGAAGGAAAAGTGGCTCTACACTGTCAAAGGCCTTTTCAATATCCAGGGCAAGGATACAGGATTCATATGGTTGGAAGGCACAATATTGTATCAAATTGAGTGTTTGTCTCGTATTATCCATATCTCGATTCAGAATGAATCCTGATTGGTTGATGTGAATATAAAAACCTACAATTCTATTCAGTCTGGCAGTCAAAATGGAGGTAAATAATTTGTAATCGTTGTTGAGTAATGAAATGGGGCGGTAAGATTTGGTGTTTAATGGATCTTTGTCTTTTTTAGGAATGAAAACTATCTTCACCTGAGACCATGAAGGAGGCATACAGCCTGATTCCAACACCAGATTACATACTGTGGTAAGATGGGGTATTAGAGAGGGTCCATATTTTTTGTAAAACTCTGAGGGTAAACCGTCCCTGCCTGGGGTTTTATTGAGTTTGGAAGATTTAATAGCATCAACAACTTCTATTGGAGAAATAGGCGAGTCTAAAAAGTGTTGGTGTTCAAGAGATAATTGGCTAAGAATGTTTTGTAAAAAATGGTCTATTAAAGAAGAAGGAGGGTTTTGAAGCAGTATACAGCTTTTGAAAGTATTGATGAAAAGTATCCACAATTTTTTTGTTAGAGGAATGTATTTTACCTAAGTGGTCTTTAATAAAGTTAATTTGTCTTTCGCCTATTTCTTTCCTGAGTTACCAGGACAGTAGTTTCAGTGAGCGAGGGTGATTGAGAAAAGTAGATTTTTCCTAATAGTGGAGGATTCCATTAAATCTAGTTTTTTCCTCTTGAGCACAAGTTTATGATATATCTTTTTTGAACAGGTTTGCTTGTGTTTTTGTTCTAATAATTTAATGTTATCCACTATGAATTGTCTAAGTTCCAATTTTTTTTTCTTATAGGCCAAATTCATGGAGATGCACTTGCCTTGTAGGACTGCTTTCATTGCATCCCAAACTATATCCGTGGAGACCCCACAATCAGAATTGTTTTCAAAATAAAGATTAATCTCTTGCTCAATTTGTGTGCAAAATTCTTGGTTTAAAAGAAGCATCTTATTCAACGTCCAGTTGTATAAAGGTCTATCTTGAGGGGCAGTGTTTAATGTACACTCCAGCCAAGCGTGGTCAAAGAGTGTTCTAAGGCGTATATTAGTGTGTGAAACTTGGTTCAATAAAGAAGGAGAAATGAGGAAATAGTCAATTCTCGTAAAAATGTTATGTACGACCGAAAAGTAAGTGTAATCTTTAACCCCAAGGTTATTAATTCTCCAGACGTTGCATAAATTAAAGTTTTGAAGAATAGCTTGCAGAGGTGCTGGAGGAATGGTTGTGGAGAATGTAATTTGAATGATCTATCCCAGATAGGATCAATAATTTGGTTAAAGTCACCTCCTATAATGACTGCCCCTTCTTAGAAAAGGGCAAGTCTAGACAACGTGTCTTTTATGAAAGTGAGTTGTGCTGTATTAGAGGCGTATAAAAAAAACAAAGTAAATGGAGAGTCATTAAGCATTCCTTTTACAAAAATATATCTTCCCTGGGGGTCAATTTCTTGGGCCGAAGGTACGAATCTAGTTCTTTTAGAGAGTAAAATAGCCACTCCACGTGACTTAGATAAGCCAGCAGCAGTAAATTGTGTTTGAAACCATTTTGAACGAAGAATGTCAACTTTATCACCTTGGATCTTTAGTAATTTATTATATGACAACCCTCTCTCTTCATCAGATTCAACCGTTATTTTTATTACTTCTGCTGGTACTATCCATAACGGCTTTCTTTCATCACCCTATTTCTTGTACTTTATCCATGTATTTAACAAATTATTTCTGATATAATGGTGAGAAAAAAAACACATCCATCTTTTTCTTCCCATAGTACATATAAGCATGCCAGCCGAATTTATTTCCATGAGCTTCTAGCAATAAAAGTTTTTTATTTAACAACATCATCCAATCCTTTATTCATGCCAAACAAACTGCATCATGATATAATCTTAAATCTGGAAGCTGAAATCCTCCCCTCTCTTTAGCATCTGTTAAAATTTTCATCTTGATCCTTGGTTTTTTCCCAGCCCATACAAATTCTGAGATCTTCCTTTGCCATTTATTAAATTGTTTATTTTCACAATCGGAATAGTTTGAAACAAATACATTATTCTTGGCAAAATGTTCATCTTAATTACAGCAATCCTACCCAACAAAGACAGATTAAGTCTATTCCATTTCACCATGTCTTCATCCATTTTACACCATAAATTTTCATAATTATTTTTGTACAAATCAATATTCTTCATTGTTATTTCTAAACCTAAATATTTAACTTTAGAGGTAACTTCACATCCCGTCAAACTCTGCAATTCTTTCTGTTTATTTTGTTGCATATTTTTACATAGAAATTTCGATTTTTCTTTATTTATATAAAGTCCTGCCATTTCTCCATATTCTTTTATCTTAGCTAGCAACAAAGGTATCACTTGTATCGGATTTTCAGTTATAAACACAATATCATCCGCAAATGCTCTATATTTTTAAGAGAATCTTCTGATTTTCAGTCCTATTTCTTTATCATCTTGTATTTGCCTTAGCAAAATTTCAATAAACAACAATGGTGAAAGCAGACATCCTTATCTTGTACCTTTGCTCACCTTCATTTCCTTTGTAAGATCTGCATTTATACACAATTTTGCGTGTTGTTCCATATATATTGCTTTTGTCATAAAATGTTCTCCAAGATTTATCTTTTCCATTACTGCAAACATAAAGTCCCAGTTCAGATTATCAAAGGCTTTCTCTGCATCTACAAAAAATAATGCCACCTCTTTTTCTGGATGTTTCTCGTAATATTCTACAATATTTACAACAGTTCTTATATTGTCTCTTATTTGCCTTTTAGGGAGAAATCCCGCTTGATCTTCCTTTATAAAGTTAATCAAATATTGCTTAAGTTGTTCTGCCAAGATTCTTGTATATATCTTATAGTCATTGTTTAATAATGAAATTGGTCTATAATTCTTTACATTTGTGACATCTCTATCTTCCTTAGGAATCAACGAGATTACAGCTTCTTTCCAAGTATTTAGAATTTTCCTTTTGTTCTTATCGTATTCATCAATTTTTTGCAATTTTGGTACTATCTTTTCTTTAAATTTTTTATAAAATTTAGTTGTATATCCATCCGGCCCAGGAGCCTTACCTACTTTCATTACATTGATTGCTGCTTCGATTTCAATTTTTTCTATTGGATCATTCAAAATCTTTTTCATATATTCAGTCAAGGGTGCTATTTTAATATTTCGTAAATACTCTTCCATTTTTTCTTTTTAATTTTCACACCTTTGAATAAATTTGCATAATATTTAAAAAATTCCCTTTTGATTCCTTCTTGGTCTAATATCTCTTTTCCATTAGCCACAATTTTGTTAATAATTTTATTTTCTTTCTTTTTCTTCAGTTGCCAAGCTAAGTACTTCCCAGGTTTATTCACACTTTCAAACAATTTCTGTTGCAAACTTTTCAAATTCCATTCCAGTTCTGAGAATTCAGCTGGGCTGCCGTCACCTGAATAAGGGGAAACTTAATTCTCTGTTCAGGGTAGTAAAAAGCCTTTCTTTTGGCTTTCTGCCTACATTTCTCAGATAGAGATTTGTCTAACATATGTACAGCAACTTTGAGATGGTTAACTTCAGCTAATAAAAGATCTCGGAGGAGATCTTTTTGAGGCTTTGAGGACCGCCGAAGAAGAGTGGTGTTTTCAGCATCTACAGAGGATTATAGAGCCATTTAATTGGCATAAGCCTGTCGGGATCTTATTCTCTTTTGGATCTGATAAACATTTGAAAACTGAGAAGACCGAAGTTTAAACTGCATAGCTGTTAAGAGGTACTTGATTACAATCTCTTGCTCCGAGACTTTTTAAAGCTAATCTAAATAACATTGGAAGGTGGGAAAGATCGAATTACAAAGACGGGGAGGTGAGGAAGAGAAAGCCTAAAACTTGGACTCTGTTAATTTAAGGACTTTGATAGAAACTGTGAAAGAAAAGAATTGTTTTGAATACCTGTGGTGGCTGACGTATGCATCGGTGTCATAGCTCTGCACTTGCAATCAACATAACAAGCACTCCAAAGATCGCGATAATTGGAGAATGTGAACTGGGGCCAAGTGAACCAGGAAGTAGACTAACAAAGAAGGTGAGAGGAGCAAGAAGAAGGCCTACGCTAGGAATTTTAACCATAGAGAAATTACAATTGCCATTTTGAAGAAAAGAAAACTGTTAAAAACTGTTAAAAATCAATATTTAAGCTCAGGAAGGCCGGAGAATGGCGAAATTAGTCTCATTTTAAAGGGCAAGTTCTAAGCTATTAGATTTGGTGTTAGATTTTAGAATTGCAGACTTTAGAATTTTTGAAGGGTTTTTTTATGTCAGAAGAAAGACAAACTCATGCAAGAGCCCACTTTTTGGATAAAATGCAAAGTCAGTTTGATGCTATGGAGGCTAGGATTATGAAGGGTGTGGAAAAGATGTTAACAGCTTGTAAAAAAGAACTTAAGAAGGACATTGGAGATCTTAAAAAAGAAATTGAAGATTTCAAAAATGAGGTGGTTGTAGTGACAAACAGAGTCAAGGATGTTGAAGAGAAAGTTAATGTACATGCTTCCACCTTATTAAAGCTACAAGAGAAGGTAACAGTACATGACTGCAGATTAATGGAAACTCAAGTGCATCTGAGAGGAGTACCCGAAGGAGAGGAAACTGATTTAATAGAATATGTGGTGAAAATAATTGCTGACTTTTTAGAGGAAGATCCTGAAAGGTCTAGAAACATGTTTGACAGTATGTACAGAGTTAATTCATCATATGCAAAAGATAAAGGCCTGCCAAGAGACATAGTTAAAAAATTAAGGACAAAAGACATGGCAGGGAAAATTCTGAATAAAAACTTTCAAAAGGCTCTGACTGTGGAAGGGAGCAGAGTCAAAATAATGAAAGAGCTGCCAAAACAAGTGATAAATGACAGGAAGAAATACAAGAGACTGACCGAGAAGCTACGTACTGAGGGAACGAGATACAGATGAAGGTTGGGCTTTGAGCTACGTGGAAGAAGGATTACAATAAGGAATGAGCAGGAGCTATGTAGCTTTTTTGAAGAAAATAAAGACTTTGCACCATAATGGATTACAAATTACTATCTTGGAATATAAATGGACTAAATTCACCACAAAAAAAAAAGCAACATTTCATTGGATTAAAAAACAAAAAATGTAATATAATTTGTCTACAGGAAGTTCATATACAACAAAAGGATTACAAATTTTTATGGAATAAACAATTGGGGTTGGATTTTTTTTCATTGGCGGAACAAAAGAAAAGGGCTGTGTTTTTTTATATTAAGGAACAATTAGAGCCAAAATTGATATTTAAAGATAAAGATGGAAGATATGTAGTAGTGGAAGTAATGATTGACACAAAGAAAACGTTATTAGGACTATACACACCAAATGGTGCAAAAGATGTTTTTTTTTAAATACATCAATCGACAGTTGGATGAAGTGTCCTATGACCAGATCTTGATGATGGGTGATTTTAATGGAACAATACAAAACAATATAGATAAGTCTGGCCAAAAGGGCAATAACAAAGAAGGGAAACTACCAAAATCTTTTTTTGAGTTGGTTAAACAAGAAAGCTTGGAGGATATTTGGAGAAAATTTAACCCTAAAGTAAGAGACTATACTTTTTTTTCAGCAAGACGTAATACTTTTTCTAGAATTGATATGTTATGGGGCTCTAAAAATTTGGACTTCATAACTAGTAAAGTAGAGATTCTACCAAAGATATGTGCAGATCATAATCCAATATTTTGGGCTACAAAACTGCAAAAGAAAACAAGAAGATGGAGAATAAATGAGGATTTGTTACAAGATAAATAAACAGTGACATTTCTAGAAAAGGAAACCATAGCTTTTTTCCAAATAAATGATACTGATGATATAGAATTCCAGACGGTTTGGGATACTTGCAAAGCAGTAATGAGAGGAATATTGATTACATTGAATAATAAAGATAAGAGGGCAAAAGAAAAACAGATGTTGGACATTCAAAATGAAATATAGAAAAAAGAAGAGGAACTGAGAAAAAGACCAGGGAAAAAGAAAATAATAAGGGAATTTACTACATTACAAACTCGTGAGACATTTGATGGAAAAGAACAAGAAATGGAGTTATCAATTTTTGATCTAACATATCTTTAGGTATGATTTGTTTGGAGGAGAAGAGAAGGTCAAAGAAAAAACCTTCTGAAGAATTCCCCCAAATTTTATAGGAGGAAGGTAACTGAGCTGGGGAAAACCATTTTTGGCCTATGAAAGAAGAAATGATAGAAAATCCTAGTGCTAAGTAGGAACGCTCCGAGTCCCACACAGATAAAAGTGCCTTGAGAAATGGGTTTATAAAATGCCATAATGGATGTTCAGATTTCTTAAGCCATAATAATTCATAGTATTTGAGAGGAGTAAAATGGGCCTCCTCTATGGACTTCCATGGAGGTGGGGGATGTTGATATAGAATTTTGGTCATTTGAGATAGAATTGTAGCTTTGTAATGCCATGTAATATCAGGAACCACCAGACCTCCTTTTATTCTTGATCGACAAATGGTTGTTATTTTAATTCTGGCTTTCTTGTATTTCCAAATAAAAGAGGTCAGTACTCGTTGCCAGGATTTTAATGCAGACTGAGATATCTCAATAGGAAGGGCTCGAAATAAATATAAGAATCTAGGGAAAATAAAAGATTTCATTATTTGAATTCTTTCTATCCAAGACAGTTGTAATTTTTCCCATTGTTTTAAAGTAGTAGAGACTTCAGATAGAGTGGCTTTGTAATTTACTTTTAATAAGCCAGAGAGGTTTAAGGGGATTTTTAGTCCTAGATATGACCATGTTTCTGTGACCCAATGAAAAGGATGATTAGTAATAATATCCTTTTTAGAGGTAGGAAGAATTTTTATTGGGTAGATGATAGACTTAGAAGGATTAACACAAAGACCAGAACGTTTACCAAAGTCAGACAAACAAGTGGAAATAACTTGCAAGGATTGCAGGGGATTAGAAATGTATAAAACAATGTCATCAGCAAATAAACTGATTTTAAAAGTGGAATCCTGAACTGTCACGCCAGGAATTTTTGGAGAGAGCCGAATCAAATTCGCAAAAGGCTCTATAGCTATAGCAAATAGCAGTGGCGAGAGGGGGCAACCTTGACGTGTCCCTCTTTCCAATATAAATGTGGGGGACTGGTGACCATTAATGTGTAAAAAAGCAGATAGACGTAGGTAAAGAGATTCTATAACAGTCATAAACTATGGCTCGAAACCCAGGTGATACAAAACTTCGTGAAGGAAAAGTGGCTCTACACTGTCAAAGGCCTTTTCAATATCCAGGGCAAGGATACAGGATTCATATGGTTGGAAGGCACAATATTGTATCAAATTGAGTGTTTGTCTCGTATTATCCATATCTCGATTCAGAATGAATCCTGATTGGTTGATGTGAATATAAAAACCTACAATTCTATTCAGTCTGGCAGTCAAAATGGAGGTAAATAATTTGTAATCGTTGTTGAGTAATGAAATGGGGCGGTAAGATTTGGTGTTTAATGGATCTTTGTCTTTTTTAGGAATGAAAACTATCTTCACCTGAGACCATGAAGGAGGCATACAGCCTGATTCCAACACCAGATTACATACTGTGGTAAGATGGGGTATTAGAGAGGGTCCATATTTTTTGTAAAACTCTGAGGGTAAACCGTCCCTGCCTGGGGTTTTATTGAGTTTGGAAGATTTAATAGCATCAACAACTTCTATTGGAGAAATAGGCGAGTCTAAAAAGTGTTGGTGTTCAAGAGATAATTGGCTAAGAATGTTTTGTAAAAAATGGTCTATTAAAGAAGAAGGAGGGTTTTGAAGCAGTATACAGCTTTTGAAAGTATTGATGAAAAGTATCCACAATTTTTTTGTTAGAGGAATGTATTTTACCTAAGTGGTCTTTAATAAAGTTAATTTGTCTTTCGCCTATTTCTTTCCTGAGTTACCAGGACAGTAGTTTCAGTGAGCGAGGGTGATTGAGAAAAGTAGATTTTTCCTAATAGTGGAGGATTCCATTAAATCTAGTTTTTTCCTCTTGAGCACAAGTTTATGATATATCTTTTTTGAACAGGTTTGCTTGTGTTTTTGTTCTAATAATTTAATGTTATCCACTATGAATTGTCTAAGTTCCAATTTTTTTTTCTTATAGGCCAAATTCATGGAGATGCACTTGCCTTGTAGGACTGCTTTCATTGCATCCCAAACTATATCCGTGGAGACCCCACAATCAGAATTGTTTTCAAAATAAAGATTAATCTCTTGCTCAATTTGTGTGCAAAATTCTTGGTTTAAAAGAAGCATCTTATTCAACGTCCAGTTGTATAAAGGTCTATCTTGAGGGGCAGTGTTTAATGTACACTCCAGCCAAGCGTGGTCAAAGAGTGTTCTAAGGCGTATATTAGTGTGTGAAACTTGGTTCAATAAAGAAGGAGAAATGAGGAAATAGTCAATTCTCGTAAAAATGTTATGTACGACCGAAAAGTAAGTGTAATCTTTAACCCCAAGGTTATTAATTCTCCAGACGTTGCATAAATTAAAGTTTTGAAGAATAGCTTGCAGAGGTGCTGGAGGAATGGTTGTGGAGAATGTAATTTGAATGATCTATCCCAGATAGGATCAATAATTTGGTTAAAGTCACCTCCTATAATGACTGCCCCTTCTTAGAAAAGGGCAAGTCTAGACAACGTGTCTTTTATGAAAGTGAGTTGTGCTGTATTAGAGGCGTATAAAAAAAACAAAGTAAATGGAGAGTCATTAAGCATTCCTTTTACAAAAATATATCTTCCCTGGGGGTCAATTTCTTGGGCCGAAGGTACGAATCTAGTTCTTTTAGAGAGTAAAATAGCCACTCCACGTGACTTAGATAAGCCAGCAGCAGTAAATTGTGTTTGAAACCATTTTGAACGAAGAATGTTGGTATTTGCCATCTTAACATGGGTTTCTTGTAAAGAAAGAAGGTCAGGTTGCAATTTTGTCAAAGCAGAAGAGAGCATTTTGGCTTTAATAATATTGTTAAGGCCTCTACAATTAAGAGAGATTAATTTTAAATCTGACATACCAGTAACATGCTAAAAGGTAATGAGGTTTATGAACTCCAACATAACCAAGAGGCCTGTTAGCCTTGAAATGAATCTCTTCGCAACCAATATAAAAAGATTTAACCAGATAAATAACGACAACATCTATATTATATCATCGCTCACCCCTCGATGAAGTCAAACAACAGCTCTAAAAGTAGAATTAGCAAAACTGAAGACGAAATTATACAAACTCAATTTAATAACTGTTACATTATTTGCTAGAGGTAAAGTAAAATTATAGTGGTCAGGATCTTGAATGTGATCTAAATGTATCAAGCTAGTCTTGATATATCTCGGATCACACTTTAAAATAAGAAAAAAGAGTTTCAATAGCCATAACATGGCCAAAAAGTTCCACTTACTTCGTGGGTCATAACTGGAAAATAGCAAATCAGACCAAAGTTGACTAGAACTAACAAGCTGGAAAAACCCATCCATAGGCAATATCAATGAATAATTTCCCCCCCTGTAAGAACAAATAAACAACAATAAATACAACACATAACTTTCTAAACTATTCGTTGTCTCTAAATAGAGAACAATAAAACTCTGCACAATGGTTAGAACTAATCAATATGAGGAGAGCAAGAAAAAGGAACATCCCGACTGTCCCTTTGAAGTGTAGCTTGATGTAAAAAAAAACACACCCGTTCCCTTTAGATTGAGAGAATAAAACACAGGTATGGCAAAAACAGCAATCTTATGTTAGAAATAAGAACAGACACAAGGTGAACTGAGTGTATATAATGTACTTAGCGTCTCTTTCTTGACTTAGAAGAGAATGGCAAGTTAGGTGGGCGAAATGCGTTGGCCAGGTTCGAGTCAGTGGCTGAAGGAGGGTCAATGTGCAGTTGTTTAAGAAGATCACATCCAGAGGCAAAATTGAAAGCTGTCAGTCGAAGACCCTGATGAACCATGAGGATTTGCGTGGGGGAGGACCAACGAAAGTGAATCTTATGTTCAGCAAGTAGATTTAAAATTGGTTTCATTTCTTTTCTGTACAGCAAAGTTTCTGGAGAAAGATCAGCCAAGACTAGGATTTTCTTTCCCTTGTAGAGTAGGCCCTCTTCAGAATGGGCTTTTTGTAAAATCGAGGTTCTGGTCCTGGAATCCGGGACCGTAAACAAGATATCTTGTGGAAAGTCCTTTAAATTAGGTTGTAAGGCACCCAAGCAATAAGCAGAATCAATGAGGGGAGCAACGCCATCTTGAAGATTAAGAGCAGAAGCAAGCCAAGACGCAATGAAAATTCTGATCTCCTGGTTCTCTTCAGCCTGTTCAGGCAGCCCTCTGAATTTCAGATTTGCAGCCCTTAATTTATTGTTCAGGTATAGCACCTTTTCATGAAGCCAAAGGTCTGAGCGCTGGAGGTTCTCCACAGCGTCATGAGCTTTAGTTGCGATTTCAAATGCTGAGTCAGCAGTTTGGGTAACCACCATTAGCGTTTCATTTGTTTTTTTGAGCTCAGATTGGATGGGGGCAATAGCATTAGAGATTTTGTCCCCAATGGTCTCCTCCACACGTGTTATAATAGCTTGAAATGTTTGGGAGGTTAGTAAGGGGCTTTCTTCTGGGCCAGAGGAGGAGCCGGACGCCATTTTTGAGGAGATAAAAGGCTTAGGAGAAGAAGCAGAAGCTTCGCTGGGAGGAAGGTAAGTACCTTTTGCATTGTTGCGGGGTTTCTTTTAGCTGCCCTGGTGTTTCCGACGCTTTGTTTGCCCATACCCAGGTGGAATCGGCACGATAGATGGGAGCGGGACGAAAGTGAGGGGACAGTTAGCCAGGAGTAACTTCTTCAAGCGTCTGCCATGATCCGTGTCACCTTGCCCTCCCATTACTAGCCTCCCATTACTGGTTTGTTGTTTTTATATTGATAACGTACAGTTTTAACTGTAAGTTACCTCAAGCAGGACTCTGAGAAAGTAGAAATAAATAAATATAAATAAAATAAATCCACTATAGCTTTCTATTGGGATTCTGCCTGTGGACCACAACTTTTTTACATCCCACAATATATCCCCTGAAATGCTGGGGAACCCACAGCAGCAGCATTTCACAGATATTTTGGGCTGCAAGAGGAGAGAGTAGGTGATGAAATTGCATTCTGCAAGCAGAAATCCCATGGATATGTTCCAGCATATCCAAGGCAATGTATGGTTAATCAGAGGTGCACTTCATGGAATTCAATTGCACTTACTCCTAAGTAAATGTTCATTCAATTACTGTCTAAATATCTATTCCCCACCCCCTTTCTGTATGATACAAATGTTTTTCAAACTCCTACACAGAAGTAGGCACAGAATGTACTAGATTTTTTATCACAAAATAGATTTTTAAATTAGAGTAACAGATTTTCTAGCTTTTTCAGTAGACTGGAAGGAATTGACAGATACAAGACAATCTTACAGTGTTTTTAATCTTAGCTATTTTAGCTGGATACTTCAAAAGAGATTTTCAAAATAAAAGACTTCTCCTGCTTCCTTTGAAATCAATAACAAATAAAGGTTCTCCAGGCCAGCTTCTCTTCCCCCACCTTGATTTAAAATAGTATTTTTCTCTGAAGGGGGGGGGGGACAATTCTATTTTGTTATGTGGGTGAAATTGTTTATTTTTGAAAAGGATTATACAACTGTGACAAAACAAAGCCATGATCTTAGAAATAATTATTTTTGAATAATCCCATTGATTTCTAAGGGCCTACTACACAGAGAGAGAATTGAAGATTACAGGCTAAACAAAAGAACTCTCAGAAATGCTAGAATTTCATTTTCAGTCCTAAATGAAATTAAGGCAGATCCTCCTAATCTGAACATCATATTATACAGGAATGGATATGTGTCAGGCAATGCCCAGTATGGCTATATTTAGGGAAAATATACCTCCTTATTATGAAAACTCTGTACTGAAAAGAACATGTTATATATTTGCTAAATAATTTAAATGATATTATAAGCCACTCTTATATTGTTGGATCACAGCTTGCAACTAAGATGCTATATATCTGAGTGTAACTTCAGACGGGTAGCTGTAAGAAATTCTGAGCAGACAGAATTCACAGCAGAAAACAATGTGTGACTAATGGCAATGCTAAGGTTGGCGATGTTTTGGATTGGTGTGAAATGATATTTTTGCCCAGGCCCTATGAGGAATATTCTTGGAATATTTCCTTTTATTATTTCCTAACCTCTCTCTGCTCCTAGTAAATAATAATGATTATTTAAGAAGTGTAAATAAAAACTGTAACAATGTATACTACTAATGTAAAAGTCAATGCTAATCTGATTATCTTTTTTTGGGTGGGGGTTGTACTTGTATACCAGCAGGGGATGGTGAGGACTTACCTGGTAGGGTTACCAAGTTCCTCCACCGCTGCAGCAGGGGACTGTTCTCTCTCATGCACTTTGCATGCAGGTAGCGATGATGTCACCTGGAAGTGGTATCATCACACCAGAGATTTGCACCAGGGACACTCTAGGACCCTAGATTTTATCATGAGTCCTAGAGCTCTAGGTACCATAGAGTTTTACAGTGAGTCCTAGAGCACCCCCAGCATGACATCCCCAGCATGATGATGTCACTTCTGGTTGATGTCATCACCCTGAGGATGGTGCTTGTGATGCGGCTGTTCGACAATGGGGATCCCCCCAGCAGTCTGCTCCCCCTGCAGACCGGGGGATCCCCCACCCCCAGTGGGATCTTGCAGTCCTATTACCTAAAGAAAGAAAAAAGTCCAGGTCTCACTGTGGGCATTGCACAGGAAGTGACATCATCACGCCAGAGATGTCCAGGCATAGTATGTGGGCAAAAATTCTATAGTAATTTCTATCATAGATTTTTTGCTCGGTTATCAAATTGTCACCTGGATGTTGCTGGTGTGATGACATTGGTTTCTGTGTAATGCTGGCGATGAGTCCTGAACCTTTCTCTTTCTTCAGTTAAGTCCACCCACCAGTTATCTCATCAGCAAATGAGAGGGCAGGGCCTGGCAGCGTGGGACTTGTTGCCAACTGACTTGAAATTTGGACAGACTTCTGATGACTAATATTGGGATTGACTACTACATGTTTACATTGATGATGTTTTCAACACTGTGAAGTAACCTGATGCATATTGGCTTTTATTGTAATATAGTCCAGGGGTGGCCAATGGTAGCTCTCCAGATGTTTTTTGCTTACAACTCCCATCAGCCCCAGCCATTGGCCATGCTGGCTGGGGCTGATGGGAGTTGTAGGCAAAAAACATCTGGAGAGTTACCATTGGCCACCTCTGATATAGTCTAATAGGTGTGACCTTTTCTGCTAGTGTGCAACTTATTCCACCAAGGAAGCTGCTGGTTGACTAACGTCCTTCAGACTTGACAAAGATAATTTTGCCTATATCTTGCTCTCTAGTTATTGTTTATTTAAGTTCATTTGCATCATATATAAGATACATTGTGTCATTCCTTTTGTTCTTTAGTTATTGTGTTTTCACCATTACTTTGAGTATTATTATGGTTTACAAAACAAGCATTGCTTATGTAGTCTGATTAGAGATTGAATTTTTTTTGTTTTTTTGTGTATGTACACCATTTACGTTTCTTGGAAACTAATCTTGTTATGTTAATCTTGTGTTAATACATTATTTATTCTAGAGTTTGAGCATCATTTATAAATAATCAAACATAACAGAGGTTTCAAATATTTTATTAAGATGGACATATATTTATACAGTTGATTTAGAAAATTTAAAGGAGCCATTTTAATTAGTTGGCTCTATAGCCTGTTAACATGGTGTTTTTGTTATTGTTTACTCATATCTCCACACTGTGGTCTGATGTCTTGGTTTGTCCACCATGGGGTCTGGCAGCCCTAGTATATCATGAAATGAGAAGGTGAAATATTACTGAACAGGGCTAAATTCCAGTATCAACCAAAGAATAGATTATCCAGATTTTGTAAAATGTGAACTGAATAATCTGTGAATGTAAAAGTGTATCTATCCCTGATGGCATGAAATTTACTTGCGCCCAGAATGTTGTGCATCTTTGATTTTAGTTGAAGTCCTCAAACATATCAATAGAAAAGATATTGTTCTGATATAAAATAACTCTGTTTTCCTTCTGAAGTAGTTGTACAGTCATATTTTCTTCCAATGTAGTTGCCCAGTCATGAATCATAAATGACATTCACGGTACTCTTTCTCACCAGACCAGTTTTTTCTTCCAGATATTTGGGATATCAAAAGTCACCAATCACAGTGCTGCATCTTCAGGTCAAGGATCTACCCTGCTGCCTGTGAGGGAGAACTGCCTCACACAACCTACTCTGCTGTTTAGAAATGAAAATAGCTTTACTTTATCTAAATTCAGTTGTTTACAGTATTTTGTAACGGATATTGTCACAATAGTTCATATAGTATGCCATGTCCTTATATAAAGATTGTCAGGAGATTAAATAAAATGGTTTGTCATGTAAAAATCCCTTCCAAAGTAGCATCAGGAACGTTTGAAAAAAAAATTCTCCAAAAGAAGGAACTAAACGTACTAGGGTTTTTTGTTTTGTTTTTTTTTAAAAAATATTGTACAAACTACATAGTTGAAAGCACTGATATAATGGAATATTTCTGACCCAAAAGTATGTATATTCAGCCAGATGCTTTTGAACAGGAACACATTTAAAAATGGAGCTGCCTTGAGGCTAAAAATTTAGAATTCAGTTTCACTGGCAGTTGTAACATTTATTAATCCTCACAGTTGTATAACTGCCTGAAGAAGGCAAATCAGAGGATTCTTCCAAGATAATTCGTATCTGCCTTTGTAGGCCTCTGACTTTTGAGTTTTTTTTTTAAAACACTGGGCTTAATTAAAAGTTTTCAGGATATTAAAAAGCAAAACTATTTAAAAGGTTTTCCACATTAATAAAACCTTAATCTCAGGGGTGTGGTGCAAAGTGTTTTGTTTTTTTTCTTAATTTGCAACTGAGATATAATCGGCACAGTCTGACAGCCCATTTTTACAGCAACCTTTGGAATGACAATATTATGTACATCTTGAAAGGAAATAAATGACCTAAATTATCATGACAATGGCAGGATGCCTTTCCTGCCATTATTCCATTCCAATTCCTTTTTAAAGGAAAAAGAAAGCAGAGGAAGAAAGGATTGTCATCAGATGGTTTGTGACATTTAGGAGACCTTGCTGATGGCTGCCTTGTGTGAGTAATGCTCTCTAGTGCAATCTTAGGCTCTAATATATGTGTCTCTGTATTTGGGTCCACATTATGAAGACTGGAAGAAAATAACCACCTAAAAATGGATTCATATATTATGCAGTAGCAGTTTCAGAAGAGCTGTGGCAAGTAACAGTACAATCCTAAACAGAGTTACAAAAGTCTAGATCCACAAAGGCATACCATGGTGGGTTTTTTTAAAAAAAAAAAATCTCAGACCTGTGAACATCTAATTTTAAGATAAATGCTAATTTTTATTCCCTGTTTGTTTGGAAATCCAAAGCCAATTTGGTGTAGTGGTCAAGTGTGCGGACTCTTATCTGGAAGAACCAGATTTCATTCCCCACTCCTCCACTTGCAGATGCTGGAATGGCCTTGGGTCAGAGCTGTCCTTGAAAGGGCAGCTTCTGTGAAAGCTCTCTCAGCCACACCTACCTCACAGGGTGTGGGGAAGGAAGGTAAAGGATGTCCATCATAGAAAAGTATGTCCATCATAGAAAATGAATGGGGTATTCTAGGTTTTCTGCTGTACTTTCTGCTGTACATTTCTTATAAAGAAGCCATAGTAATTTCTCTCATGCCACAATAATTTCTGTCATGATTGTTCCCTTCTATACTGTCCTAATAGTATATAATTATAAATTTACTTATCCAGTCACCCAAATGTATGTATGTATGTATGTACAAGACCTTGATTTATTCAGTTCAGGCTATAGTGGGAATAAGTGGAAACCACCACGTCTACCAGTCCAGACATTCTTGCAATAACTCTTGCATGAATGAAGACTGAGTTTACACCAAAGAAAGGAATACTTGCCAGTTCTTTCTCCTTATTACGGCCTCATACCTCACATCCAATTTTATCACCCAGGATCGAAAAATGGTTCAGAAGGAGAATAGAAATCACCCAAAGATCCCTCCTGTGCAAATTATTCAATTCACACTAAGTTTGGATACAAGTCAAAGAAAGTGGATAAAGCATTACAATTACTGTAGTGGGCCGTTTGGGATTTTTAAAGGTGTTATGTACATTTGGAAATATAACTACCAACCCATCAGCTTGATGTCTATACCTGGAAAAGTTTTAGAACAAATCATCAAACAGTCGGTCCTGGAACATTTAGAAAGAATGGATGTGATTACTAAGAGCCAGCATGGTTTTCTCAAGAACAAGTCATGTCAGACTAACCTGATCTCTTTTTTTGAGAAAGTGACTACCTTGCTGGATCAGGGGAATGGTGTAGACATTGTTTATCTTGATTTCAGTAAGGCTTTTGATAAGGTTCCACATACTATCCTTGTTGACAAGTTGGTGAAATGTGGTTTGAATCCTGTTACTGTCAGGTGGATCTGTAACTGGTTGACAAATCGCACCCAAAGAGTGCTTGTGAATGGTTCCTCATCCTCTTGGAGAGGAGTGACAAGTGGAGTGCCTCAAGGATCTGTCTTGGGACCTGTTTTGTTCAACATCTTTATCAATGATTTGGATGAAGGAATAGAGAGAATGCTTATTAAATATGCAGATGATACTAAATTGGGAGGAATTGCAAGCACAGAAGAAGACAGAAACAGGATACAGGATGACCTTGACAGGCGGGAAAACTGGGCTAAAACCAATAAAATGAATTTTAACAGGGATAAATGTAAAGTTCTGCATTAGGTAGGAAAAATCCAATGCATGGTTATAGAATGGGGGTGACTTGTCTTAGCAGTAGTATGTGCGAAAAGGATCTAGGGGTCTTAGTGGATCATACACTGAACATGAGTCCACAGTGTGATGCGGTGGCTAAAAAGGCAAATGCAATTTTGGGCTATATCTACAGAAGTATAATGTCCAGATCACTCTGCTCTGGTAAGACCTCACCTGGAGTATTGTGCTCAGTTTTAGGCACCACATTTTAAGAAGGATATAGACAAACTGGAACGGGTCCAGATAGGGGTCTGGAGATCAAGTCCTATGAGGAAAGGTTGAAGGAGCTGGGGATGTTTAGCCTGGAGAGGAGGCAGCTGAGAGATGATATGTTCACCAACTTCAAGTACTTGAAGGGCTGTCGTATAGAGGAAGGTGTGGAATTGTTTTCTGTGGCCCCGGAAGGTAGGAGCAGAACCAATGGGTTGAAATTAAATCAAAAGAGTTTCTGGCTCAACATTTGGAAGAACTTCCTGACTGTTAAAGCGATTCCTCAGTGGAACAGGCTTTCTCGGGAGGTGGTGGGCTCTCCTTCCTTGGAGGTTTTTTAAACAGAGGCTAAATGACCATCTGACAGCAATGAAGATCCTGTGAATTTAGAGGGAGGTGTTTGTAAGTTTCCTGCATTGTGCAGGGGGTTGGACAAGATGACCCTAGGGGGTTGGACAAGATGACTCTATGATTCTAATCTGCAATAGAAAATCCTTTGATGAATGAAATGGTTATGTCTTGAAGAGAAATAAAAGATAGATGTCTTGAACCTCATATTCAACACTGAGGAATAGTCATGCTGCCACACTATCATTCTAAATGGAAATCTACAGAAGGAGGTGGGAAACATGAAATTTACCACAGGGCTGAATGCTACTGAGAACTGGAGTTTTCCAAGCCATTACAGCCACCAAGTAATACATTTTTAAGCAGCTATCCTGTGGATAATGGTTATCTGTTCCACCTTCAATAAATGTACAACTAGAAATGGCCCCATGACATTTGTTTTCGACTGAATTTGCATCTTCTCACACATACCACACTGTTAAGACACCTGTCAACACTGAAACAGCTAATAAATGTTTTAAAATATTTACAGTATGACAATCTCAGTCAGAAAACACAAACATCTGTTTTGTGTTCATTATTTATTACCTGCCCTTTAAATGTATCATCCAGTACAAGTTCCTTGGATAGATCTATTTAAGAATTACTTCTAATATAGCAACCATTAGAGATCAAAAGAAAAATATTCTGCATTCAAAACATAACATATCTCCAATTTTTCTACTCTCTCCTGATCTATAGCCACTCAAGCAAACTTTCCGCAGACATTCTTGCTCATTTGAGTGGTTTTAACTGGTGATGCACAAAGTTTCCAGGACTTGATTTAGAATTGGTCAGGTTAACCAAATCATTTCCCTCACCCAATAACAAAGTAGTTCAGTAACTGTACCACCAGAACCACCACCTGGGGCAGGGAACCAGGAAGGTACCACATTTTTCTATACATCCAGTTCCAAAACCAGAGGCCCTGATGTGTTACAAATTAGCAGTGCAATGAGTTTTCTAAATGCTCTCAAACCGTGCCACCTATGCCTTCCCATTTCATGTAGGTACAGCAACAGTAATCAGTTGCCCATTTCAATACCAAAGTGTCTTTCATATTACCTTAAAAATCCATTTGCATTACCCAATGTAAATGCATTTTTTAAAATCATTTTAACACAACTTCATAAACATTCCAACACTCTCTCATATCTGCCCTGTCCCCCCCCCACCCATTCCTAATAAAACTGATTTCTCCCACACTTTGGGGGGGGGGGGAAGTGAAATGCATTTGCAACAAAGTCTCCACTCTTTAATCTGAACTAAGTTTTTGCATTGGTGACTTCTAGCACAACTTGCTAGCCCACCAAAACGCATCCAGAAAGGGCAGGCTGGTGTGCTTTTTAAAAAATTTGCATCTTTGAGATTCTTCGGAGTGGAGGGCGGGATATAAATCCAATATCTTCTTCTTCGAGGCTGGTATTCCTTCAACTATGCCAAACCAGGCAGCTGGCTCCCTACCTGCCTTTCTCCAACCTAGCCATGGTAATCCATGCAATGGTCACCTCCAGGATAGACTACTATAACTCACTCTATGTGGGCCTGTCCTTGGGACTGACCCAGAAGCTCCAACTGGTCCAGAACACAGCCATACAGGTCCTTATTTGTACCCCTTGGATGGCACATTGTGAGCAAAAAGCCCCCTACTTTTCATACACATGGACATCGTGATCACCAGTACGGTTGCCAGGCCGCCTGGAGATACAACTCACACACATCAGACAAGAAAAGTGGGTTTTTGTCTACCTGAATATAAGGGACTTATGTGAGCATTAATAACATTGCAGCAAGCACTCAGCGACTCTGGAAGAGTGCTGACCAGGAAGCAAAGCAGGATGCTCACGTACACAATAGATGTCACCTGTGCATAAGGCAATCAAACTCACCCCAGGAGGGGAATTTGCCAGACTGCCTCAGCCTTTGTTCATCGGAACCAAGACAAAAGATGGCACCAGCAGAGGAATAAAGAAGACGAAGAACAGCATTATGCAGAGCCAAGTGTCTTTGTATAGATTTGGTGCCACCTTAGGTAGCAATTTGGCCATCTATTGACACCTTTTTGGTATGTTTAATAGCTTTCAGTTACCCCCACCCCAGGAATGTCACACATTCTTTCCTTTGATGGTCACCTTGGGGCCTCCCACCTTGGCCCTTTGTTGCCTGGAAGTCCAATCAGATAGCTAAGGCCAAGTCTGCTCATTGGTTAGCTATGAGCATCCAACCAGGGGTTGCCAATTAACTGGCTATTGGATACTGCATAAGTCCAGCCCTTATGGTCACTGCAGAGCCACCCCTTTTTCTGAGGTCATGCACCAGCTGACCACCTGTCATCTGCCTCTGGACCTCCCACCCCCTTGGGGCTCAGGGGAAGCCTTATAACCTCTGACCCAACATTTTTACCTGTGTGCATCTAGCAGTACCCCAGTTCCGCTGTCTAGATCCATCCCCAATTCTGGCCACAGTTTTGCGTCCATTTCCCCCGTCCTCTTTTGTCGCCATTGGAGCCTTCCTTGAAGACTACGATAGGTAAATCTCACCCTGTGTGTCTACCCTTATGTTCATCTATCTATCTATCTATCTATCTATCTATCTATCTATCTATCTATCTATCTATCTATCTATCTATCTATCTATCTATCTATCTATCTATCTATCATCTTTCCTAGGACTGTATGTGTGATTTTATGAGTATTTTATCTGTATGGAAGTCTATACTTTTCCTAATAAATTGTAATTGGTTTTACTCAATTAGAGTCCCAAATATTTAAGCATCACTTTTCTGGACGTGTATTCTTGTATACATTGGTAAAAGATCTCTAGTGAGCCAGGTGCCCACCTGTTAATTCCCCAACCTCATTTTTAGGGCATTTCGGCTTACAACATATTCTCTCTGTGCTGTGTGAGCTGCACTGGCTTCCAGGTTCAAGGTGTTAATTTTGACCTTTAAGGCACTGAGTGTTCAGGGACCCACATGCCTTAGGACCGTCTCTCCCAGTATGCCCCAAGAAGAGCTCGTCGCTCTGAAAATAAGAACTTACTGGTGGTTCCCAGCCTGTGATTGAAGTTTCCAAACACTTTTCAAGAACAGCCCCACATAGGAGGTACTGCAGTAATCTACTTTGGTGTAGTGGTTAACTGTGCAGACTCTTATCTAGGAGAACCCAGTTTGATTCCTCACTCTTCCACATGCACCTGCTGATGTGACCTTGCGTCAGCCACAAGTTCTCTCAAAGCTGTTCTGCTCAAAAGCAGTTCTAGGAGAGCTCTCTCAGCCCCCCACCCCTACCTCACAGAGTGTCTGTTGTGGGGAGAGGAAGGGAAAGGGGATTGTAAGTTGCTCTGAGACTCCTTCAGGTAGTGAAGGGCAGGGCATAAATCCAATCATCTCCTCCTCCTCCTCCTCCTCTTCTTCTTCTTCTTAGTAGTAGTATTATTATTAATTTAGATGTAAACAGGGCACACACCACAGTGGCCAGATCTTTTCTGCTGCAGAAATGCCATCACTCAGTCTCAAACATGAGCAGGAAAAATAATATTGGAACTGGACCTAATTTTTCCTGGGTATAATGCAAATGGTTTAAATGCCTGCCAATGAAATAATAAATTATATTCCTTGTACATTAGTGCATTGTAAACAAATTTCATGTATTGTAGACTTGATTTGGAAAGAGATGGACAAATGCAAATGTGTAGAAACAGCAGACATGGTTAATCCATCCTAGTTACCATTTTAATACCAGCAGGCAGACAGCAGTGAGACTAAAAGCTATTTTATTAAAATATAACAACCTACATGAAACCAGATAGCATGGACTTTTTATACAAAATGATAATTTTTCAAGTGCAGGAAGATTATGTTTTTATACAGGGCATATCTGTGCAAAGTATGCACAGGCCTTTGTCATTTAACCAAGGCCAGCTCAGGCTATTGAACTGTTGCCTCAAGTGTCTTCCTCCCATGCAGCCCTGGCAGGGTTCAAGGTGTGGAGTATTTGCAAGGTAAATCAATGTACCTGTCTTGGTTGATCTCAAGTGACAGCAGCACAAGTGTAGAAGCCAACAAGAGGCAGAAAGCATACCTATACTTCCTCCCCCATCACTACCCCTCCCAACCCTTGTGGGTTGGTAAATCAGCTTTGAGTCTAAGGTAGCCAAGTCCACTAAGTACAATTGAATCTGCTTTGACGGAATTTTTTAAAGGAGACTTTTATAGCTACAGTAGACGCTAGGCAGTACATTTGTCATTGTGTGTCGTCTCATGCACACCAAGCCATTCTTCCAACTGGAAAGCATCTGCTACTGCAATCCTTTTCTTCCCTCCAAACCCTGTAATTGATGAGGTAGCAGCCATCAAACAGCAAGATATAAACTAACTTCTGCTGACTGCTGTCACAGCGCTGAACACCATGATAATTAAAGAGCTCAGTGCTTTAAGAGGCATCAATAAACTATGTTATTGAATACTCTGTTTAGCTTCTAATTATTAAAAGGAAGAAATAAATAATATTTTTAGCAATTTATTTCCAACAAAGTATCCATTTTCTCCACTCCTAAGGTAGGAAAGTCAATCGACCTCAATTCTTCATTTGTGCGGTATAATGGCTCCTTGTAGAATCACAGCATAATTATTAAACACAATTATTTACTGTTTCCTGGGCTACAGTATGCTTATGTCATGACCCCCTCCAAGCAGCACCGCAACTCAGAGTCCTCAGGGGAAGATCCTGAGGCATCAAGGCCATTGGCTGAGGAGGACCAGCAGTTCCAGGAAGGGCCTGCCATTGCAAAGGCTCCAGCAGTTGATGTGCCAGACGTCACGCTGTCAGAATCTGCAAGTGAAACTTCATCACTGACCCCTGAGATAGCCACCATGCCTCCACTGCACAGGTCTCAAACCCAGACCCATTGCACCCTGGGACCTAAGCACTTCACCTCCTTTGGGAGAGGTCACTCAAAAGAGATGGTGTCAGACTGGTGGCATGCAGCACTATCCCAGAGCTAGGCTGTGGTGCTGATACTTATTCACAGGATCCTGGCCACAGCACAGCTGTCAGAGTGCAACCCATGCCAGCAGTGCAGCTGAGCCTAATTACCTCCCAATTTATTTAGGTTAAGGCACAGGAAGGCTGCCTTCTTAGATCAACTGGTCCACTAGATGTAAGCCTGTGTGCCAGCTCCTTATTCTTGCTAACAGTTTTGGCTCCTGGTTGCCAGAACTTGTTGATGTTTCCAAATCCTGCTATGAGGGCACTGCTCCAGAGGAGACCTAACAGCCAGCTTATTTGGGAGTAAAACCCATTTGTGAGGTTTACTTTGTGCAAGCATGCACTGGCACAGGCAGTATACTCTTGTAAAGTATAGTTTGTAGACAGAAAATTACAAGATTCCTTATTGAACAAGACTTTGAGTTTGTGAGCTGGGTTAAAACCACAAATATTTACCATTCTATACCCTATTAGGATAAGTCATGTATTACACTTAGGACAAGAGTGGAAGACTAAAGAGGCAGGGACTTGGGAGGGCATGACTTCAGTTCTGGGAAACTTCCAGAAGTGATGTCATGCCTCTCTATAGAATTCCCAGTGATTCCTGGAGAGGATTAATGTGACTTGCAGGTTTTCTCAGGAAGCAGTGCTATATCATTTTTCTCCAGCCATGTTTGGAGCAGTAACAGAAAATGGGAGCTGTGAGCAGAGGATTCTGTCAAGCATGACTAATTCTGATCAATCAACTGATGGGTTTCTGGCCTGATACGAGCAAGCCTGGGTAAGATCATATAGAACCAAATGCTGCTCGTTTATTATCCTTTCCTGGCCCCTCTTTGTTTTATGACTGCTAATTACAGGGAACAAAGCAATTGGCACCTTCCCATGAATCCTCCTGTGGGAGGAAGTACTATCTGGGCAATGCAAGGCCAACTGCCTGATAACGCCCTGGGAATGTATGTAGTTTTGATACTTCATGTGTGAATGCTCCCCTGCTTCCCCTCCCCGTAGGAATCCCTTTAAAGTGTATCTTAAAACTTGTGTATCAATGTATTGGTTTCATTCTTCTCGAGCTAAGGCTTGAGCCAAAGTAGCAGTTTATCAATAAACGTAGTCTTTGTATCAACTTTGACTCGTCATTGAATCCGCCTGCTTGACAGATTCCCCACCCCCAGTGGTGTGCTGGCAACCCTGGTTACATTTGAACATGACATTAACCCTTTTTAGTTGTTATATTTGGTGCCATGTATGAGACAAACAAAATACATGCAATCCTCTTGATATGCAAAGTTGCTTCTTCAGAAAGAGATGATACTTGTATATGCTATCTTCTGAACACATGTGCCAGATTCAGGATTAACCTGTGATTTGGTACACATATACTGACGTAGAAAATGCACATCCCTTTGAGAAGAAATAGTTTATGCGTGCATTCCACATGCATGGTACAGCACCAGGAATGTAACAACTTTAGATACAATCTGAACAAACCAAATCTTCTTACAAATTCCTGAAAGACAATTTAGCCTTGATGAGAATCTTGTGCTAAATACTTTGAATGCTCTTTTGGGAAGAATGCTATCAGGGGCCTAATTATCATCTGCGGCCTTGCTCACTTGAATCTCACCTTCTGACTGAATGTCAGTGAAGTAGTGACATGGGTCATGATTTGAATGATCCAGCAAGCTGTGGTCTTCAATAAGTAAGTGTAGCTATTTCTGACCTTGATAGGCTTGTGGTCTGACTCAGTATATGCCAGCTGCCAGCTTCATCCAAGGGATGCTTGCTCTTGTATTATACTCAGTAATACGTTTCAGTGGTACAGAAAACTGTGTTGAATGTTCTTCTGTGTATCCAGGGCTTTTTTTTGTATAAAAAGCCCAGCAGGGACTCATTTGCATAGTAGATTACACTAGGGTTGCCAAGTCCAATTCAAGAAATATCTGGGGACTTTGGGGGTGGAGCCAGGAGACATTGGGGCGGAGCCAGGAGCAAGGGTGTGACAAGCATAATTGAACTCCAAGGGAGTTCTGGCCATCACATTTAAAGGGACAGTAACCTTTTTAAATGCCTTCCTTCCATAGGAAATAATGAAAGATATTTTGGGGCTTATAGAATTGGACCCCCTGGTCCAATCGTTTTGAAACTTTGGGAGTATTTTGAGGAAAGGCACTAGATGCTATACTGAAAATTTGGTGCCTCTACCTAAAAAACAGCCCCCCAGAGCCCCCGATACCTCCAGATCAATTCCCCATTATACTTTATGAGAATCGATCTCCACATAGGGAATAATGAAGTGCCCAGCAGACATTTCCTTCCCTCCCTCCACCCCCTTCTGACGACTCTGAAGTGAGGGATTGGCATCTCTACTCATGAGTTGCTGCCAACTTCAAAGTAACACAGACCCACCATCCCAAGAGGAAGCCTTTCCAATCGGAGACTGAAGCCTCCGGAGGTGGAAAGTCACATGGTGGCTGTGGGGGTGGAGCTTCCCCCCACTGGCCAGCTGACTGGGGGCAGGAAGGAGCCTGGGAAAGCAGGAGAACTCCCATTGGGACCTGGGGATTGGCAAGCCTAGGTTACACCCCCTGACACCAAGCCAGCCAGAATTGTGTTCCTGTACATTGCTGCTCAAAAAAAGCCCAGAGTGTATCTTCTCTGTAAGTGTGTATGTATGTGTGTAAGTGTCATCAGGTTGCAGCTGACTTATGGTGACCCTTGGTGGGGTTTTTTATTTTTATTTTGAGGCAAGTAAGAAGAAGAGGCAGTTTACCAGTGCCTCCCTCTGCAGAGTCTTCCTTGGAGGTCTCCCTTCCAAGTACTGACCCTGCTAAATTTCTTAAATCTGACAAACTCCAGCTATATCATGCTGCCTTCCATCTCTCACTGTATCCTACCACCTCCTTATTTCCTCAGCAAGGCAGTGGCTACTGCTTCCCTTCCCCCCACACCAGATATCAGTGCCCAACTGGATGAGATGTTGGGAGTTCTGTGATCCCAGTGAGCTGTTAAAAAAAAATCAGGCTTCATAGGCCCAATTCTCATTGGAGTCAAAACACAAAAGGAAGCCTTCTTCCTGTCTTGTTTTTCTGACATGAAATGTCTCTAGGAATGTCATTTGCCCCTACAGAGAAACACATGGGTCCCCATATTTTTGTTCCATTGCCCGTGCCTACAGTGGTCCCTAAAGACTTCGCAGGCAGGAAAATGGCATGAGGGGGAACTCTTGTCTCTTCATGCCACAATTCCAATTATAAGCAGTCCCCCCCCTCCACATTCCTGATAACTGTAGGAAACTCTAGAAGCCCTGGCTAAGGAACTCATGTCTTGGCTGGTGAGACCCTCCTGGTGTACAACTCATAGATTTGTCACTTGATATTGCTGTTCACTACACAAGTTAGATCTCCAATCTGGCACAAATGTAAGCCTACTGAGAGCCAGAACCATCAATAAAAGTCAAAAATTCTGTCACCTGATTAAAGAAATCTTATTTGATTAATTGTTAGAGTTTTAATTGATAGATAAAACACTTTTGAAGAAAAAAGACTTTACTTATTTCATATGAATTTATGTCTTCATTCCTTCCCTGATATGTGAGATAATAGTGAATGATTGCTGTGGATGGCATCTGCCATCTGCAGATTTTATAAGTGATTTTATTTGAAATAATTAACTTAAAGAAAAGGAAAACATCCCAGTTAATTGGTGGCAACTTTCTAGTCAGCCAAAACCATAATTTTGAAAACTTAGAAACAGAAACTACTGTTTCAAAGATGCAATCTTGTTCTTTTTAAATTGTACAGGCTACCTGATACGAATATGAATGGAAAGAACCTAAAGATTATATGACCATGTGGGAAAAGGACCTAAACAAGAGACTTGCAAGGACCTTATGGGGGCAATTTTTCCCTCCTGCATTATTTTTCTTTCCCTTTCCTGAAAGCCTCTCCACCTTTCCGGCTTCCTTCTCTCCTTCCCACCCACTAGACAACTTACCTTCATCCATTCATCTTTCTTCAGCTTTCCTCCCCTCCTTTCAGGAAGGCTGTAACTGGGAAAATTATGGCACATTTGTGCAGTGCTCTTCTCCAGTCTGGGCAGAGTTGCATGATGCCAGGTGCTGGGTCCAGATGTGTGATGAGGAATCTACAAAGACCTCACTTTCCCTCACTTTCCACACTATTCTCTTTTTCCTTCCTCCTGACAGCCCCATATCCTCTCCTTTGCCTGCTGTCTTCTCTCCTTCCCACACATCTGCCACCAATCTTCAGATATATTTATTATTTGTTTTCTTCATTTATAAACCACCTTTCTCCACAACTGGGACCCAGAGCAACATTCATCATTCTCCTCTTCATTTTATCCTCACAACAATCCTGTGAAGGAGGTTAGGCTGAGAATATGTAACTGTTCCAAGGTCACCCAGTGTGCTTCCTCATCATAATGGTGGTATGAAACTGGGACTCCTGCACAACACTGGTTTTTTATGGGGTGGTTGCTGTTGATCAGTGATGAGCTGCCAGTCTTATGTTAGTCATGCAAGCTGTGTGCTATCAAATCACCTGGTTGTTCCTGGCAGGCCTGACCCTGATGAATCCTCCTTAGGACTGCCAAGCTCCCGGGCCGGGTGGGAGTTCTCCCACTCGGGAGTTTCCCAACCCACTGACCCGCATTGGGCAGGTGGGGGAATCCTCTTCCGAAGTTGCCAGCATGATGATATCACAAGTGATGTCCTCATGCCGGCGATGTCATGTGCTGGCCACTCTAGCAATTTGGAAGGGAAACGCTATGGTACTGGAGGCAATGGGGGCTTGGCAACCCTAATCCTCCCTCAAAGGCCAAAACAGCCCAAGGAAGGGTCCTGCCCCCTCCTGCATTTTTTTACTGACTGAAAACAAGGCTTGAAGGTTAGCAGTACTGTTGTGATTGCCTAGCAACCCCAACAATAACCTTAGAGAGGGTATCCATTTCCTAAAGTTGCAGTTGTTACTTCTACTATTCTGCGTGTTTTATCTCCCTCCAATGTATTTTTTTTAGATTTCAATTTTTTCTGCAAACCTAGGATGATGTTACCATGTACATACATGGTATGTATATATGTGCATATATACATAGTGTGTATATATGATCGTTTAGCTTTTAAAAATCCAGGGCTTTTTTTGAGAGGGAACACACAGGAACACAGTTCTGGCGGGCTTGGCATCAGGGGGTGTGGCCTAATATGCAAATGAGTTCCAGCTGGGCTTTTTAAAAACAAAAATCGCTTTGTGAAACAATGGTGCCATCAGAAGGTGTGGCCTAATATGCAAATGAGTTCCTGCTGGACTTTTTCCTAGCAAAAAAGCCCTGTAAAAATCTATTTGCAACAATGTGAAGGAAATAGCTGGGTCAATAAGGGGAGAAGTACAAAACTGAAAGGCCACGAACCCAGACATCCAGGCTAGGTATTGCTTGAGAACAGTGGCAGATGTATTACTGCACCATGGTCTAATGAAGTGTCTTGTGTGTGCCTTTCTGTATATTGGCCCAAATATGCTGTGAAAAGGGACAAATATTTCTGTATATTGGCCCAAATATGCTGTGAAAACATTGTGGCTCTCAGGAGCTCTCGGACAAAGGCTTCAAGTTACTATATAGATGGGAACACTCAAGATTTATTATAGAATCATAGGTTTTGTGAAAGTGAAATGAGGCTTTCCGGGTTAAAAGAGGTGCAAAGTTTAGTAATTCTAATCAAAGGGTTTTCAGCCAAATAATGTAATTAGTTTTGGTGGGATCCAAACTTCCATCTTTCTTGCCTCTTCCCTCCTGCTGCAGTGGAATTGCATCCCTGGTTATAAGGAGCCTAAATATGGCCTGTGTCTTTCCCCATAAGGGTTTATTCTGTGGTACATTATGAGTGGAATATCTTCTTCCAATCAATGTGTGATTCCAACCAGAAAAGATAAAGTCATAAATCAGGTAGCCAACCAACCAGAAAGTATAATTTCAACCTTAAGGCACAGCTCCTAAAAGAACCTGTGGGGGTGTCTCTTTCTTAGACCTTCTAGTTTGAGAATTGTCTGTCATGAGTTGCAGTTAATATCAGCCAGAAAAGTGAGTTAGCATATTCCAAGAAAAGCCTAATTTCCCTGCAGCAACTGTCTCCTTCAATGTACTGAAATTTCACTATTGAATTTTTTCTCTCTCTGAGCTGAAAGCAGATGGAGATGTTAAGTGAGTGAAAAAGAATATGCCTTTCTAGGAGTCAAGAACTCTTAATTCTACTAACAGCAATTTTATTCCAGAATTTGTACCAGGAGTCAATATGGTGAGGCACCTGCTAAGGTCTAGGGACAGGCAGGGAGTTTAATCAGTAGCATGAAATGCTTTACCCATCCCTCATACCAGCAAATAGAAGATCAGCCCAGACAGAGGCAATTACAGTGTCACAGGAGCCTCTCTGGAGTAATGTCCCATTTCCTGGTAGGAAGGGAGCCTGGAGGATGTCGTGGAGTTTGGCTTTCTCACGTGCATGAACAAGAAAGCTGTAATGTACTGAGTGACGAGACGTGTTGAAGGCAACATGCTTTATTAGCGAGTGCATCACAAGGCAAGGAAACGTGGGCTGGGTCCCGATTATATACATACCCCGGAACAACCCTCAGTCTGGCCAGGTCCAATCCTGGCCAGTTAAACTTCCCGCCACAGATCTTGATTGGCGGAGCATATTTTCAAGCTACATCCGGGGACCAGTGGACTTCCACTGGTCACCTCTGTAGCGTTCACTGTGTTGTAACTTCAGGACTGAAATGCAAGACACAACAAAAGTCATGCTCAGCTGCTTCCCCCAGGCACCTCTTTCACTAGGGAATGGCACATTCCCTCAGAGTCCCTCTGCAATGTCTCAAAGGCCTCTGGGACCATCTCTTGTTTCCTTATTGAAGAGACTGAATGGACTGTAGCAGAAATTCTCTGCATATTGTTGGTTTTGCCTAACAGAGAGCAAATGGGTATGTAGATGGGCATATCATATGTGTGTACAAACACTGAAAAACATACTTTAGGGTGGGGGGAGTCATGAATCATTCCTCAAACCCAAAATTTGGGATATGCATGTTATGTCACAAGACAGTAATTATCCAACTGCAGGCTGGTAGGCAGAAAGTTAAAACTTAAAGGATTTTCTTTTTAACTATTTATTTTAAGCATATTTATGCTACCTTTCCAAGCAATCAGGGTCCTTATACAGGTTCAGAATTTTGAGACAGTAGATTGGTTATATTCTGATATACAGGTTTCTTTCCTCAAAACCAACAGTACGCTGTTAGAAAAGCTGTATGTCTTGCCTTTGCCAATGGAAACTGGCAGTCAGCAAGTCATTTGCATTCATCCCATATCCACTTCTTCCTTCATAGCTGCAGGGATTCTTTCCCTCTGATTATTTATGCCAAACATAAAAGCAGGACAAGGGGGAAAAAACAACTGCATATTGGGACTGGCCATAATACGACATTCATACAAGTTTCATAGTGAATCAAATAAAAAGTGTGTGTGTGTATTCTAGGGCAGTTCAAAAGGCAAAAGAATAAATAGCTTTTTTAAGGTCAGAGCATAAACAGTTGTAAGGCTAAACTAGCTGCCAGAAGTAGTGGGTGCAGGTCCTTAAAGTGAAAGGATTGCTTGGGGGAAAACATGAGCAGAATACCAATCAGATAAGAACATAGTTTGTAGAAAGATGCAGCAAATGCTGTTTGGGAGCTAAATTTCTAAAGCAGCCAGTGCAAAATATTGTGCTTAGAAGAATTTACTGTTTTATGGGTTCCCTGAATCACTACTCCTTTCATATGAACATAGTTGCCCATTCAATATTGTGATCACAGAATTCATCATCCCTTGAAGCCATTGTGAAATATTCACCCTAAGAATTTATTGGTAGCAACACACAGTACCTCACCAACGAACCCCCAGGTGAACTGGTGAAACTTGACTAAGCATTCATGGATCATGGTGCTTGTCACCTCTTCCTCCTGCACCAAACATATTCTTCCATTTACCTCTTGAATTCAGATCTGTTTCTTTCTGTACAACTGCATTTCTTCCAAAGGTTGCTTCCACTCTATACCCTTTCCATTGCCCCCCCCCCATTTGGAATAATGAGACAGACAACAATATGGGATAAAGGGCCACTTTATTTAAACCTAACGGCAATGGGAATATGGGGTTAGGTTAAGTCAGGGGTCATAACACCGACCACCTCCTCAACATGAAAACAGGGCGAGCCCAGTCATACGGTCATACGACCTCCTTGTGCTAGGTGCTATTGCAAGTTGAATGGCCCGGCTCACTTCATCTCTCCAATTCGCCACAGCTCTGCCGGCATATGCACTGGACAACGGTCGGCCTCTGGGGCAAGCTGCCGGAACCGCACCATCTGTTGGTGGGACAGGGCGTCCGCCACACCGTTACTGGAGCCCGGTACATGCCGGGCTGCAAACATGACATTCAACTCAAGGCAGCGTAGCGTGAAAACCCTGACTAAACTCATAACTGGGGGAGACCTGGTTGACGCACCAGAAGTGCATAGTATGGTTGGCAAGGGAGTGCCCCCAAATGAAAACAGCAACCATGATAGGGAAGAACTCCAAAAAGGCCAAATTACGAATCAAATCAGAGCCCAACCACTCAGCCGGCCAGGGTTTCATGCACCACTGTCCCCTAAAATACACACCGAAACTGGTGGTACCTGCAGCATCCAATACAATCTGCAACTTGGCCTCCATCAGCATTACCTCCCGCCAAAAAGATGTCCCATTGAAGTCCTTCAAAAAGGTTTCCCAAACCTCCAGGTCACTGCGCATACCCCTAGTAACGTGGGTAACATGATGGGGCGAGCGCAAAGCTGTCATGCCTTCACAGAACTGTCGCAAAAATGCCCTGCCAGGCGCTACCACCTTACACGCAAAATTCAGGCGGCCAACTAGTTGTTGAAGCTCCAGCAGCGAAACTTTCCATTTTCCTTTCACTTCAGCAACTTTTTCACACAAGATCTGCAACTTATCCAGCGGTAACTGTGAAGACTGCTGTACGGTATCTAGCTCTATCCCCAAAAACGTCAAAACAGTTGAGGGACCCTCCGTCTTTTCGACTGCCAACGGGACGCCCAGCTCAGCTGCTAACCTCTCAAAGGACCTGAGCAAATAAGCGCATTGTCCGGGGCCCGCAAGGCCTACAAAAAGAAAATCATCTAGGTAATGCGCCGTGTCACGCACACCTGTCCTAAACTGTAACACCCACTCTAAGAACATGCTAAACCGCTCAAAGGCGGCGCAAGACACTGAACATCCCATGGGGAGAGCCCGGTCCATATAAAAATACCCTTCAAAACGAAAACCCAACAACTCGAAATCGTCCAGGTGCATGGGCAGCAACCGAAAGGCTGACTTAATGTCACATTTCGCAAGCTCCGCACCTACCCCACAGTGACGCACGATTCACACTGCCCGATCAAAGGACGTATACCTAATGGAACACAACTCCCCCGGGATGGCATCATTGACAGACTGGCCCCTCGGGTATGATAGATGGTGAATCAACTGGTACTCCCCCGCAGCCTTTTTTGGCACCACTCCTAAAGGGGAGACCTGTAAGTTAGGCACCGGAGGCTCCGGGAAGGGACCTAAGACTCGGCTTTCCGCACATTCCTTCCTAATTTTGTTCTGCACCATCTGCTCCAACCCTTTTACGGATTTCAAATTGGAACACAAAAACGGGCTCCGCGGACCCTGGTAAGGGATCCTAAATCCCCATTGAAACCCTGTAAACAAAAACCGCCTATCCTCCAAACGCGGATAGTTTTGTAACAACTTCCTAAGAACCGTCATTCTGATGGGACTGGGACCCTTTTCCAGGTGGCTGATTGGAGCCTCCCGGCTGCTTGAAGCCCCCTTTTGGCTTGGACCTATTGCATGCCATAAAGGCATGGGGGCCCCCGCACAGTGGACATTCATGCTTATATCTGCAGGCTTTTCTGGCACACGCCCCTTGGGAGGTAAACTCCCAGCAAAGCAGCCGAGGTTGAACCGACTGCCCCGTGGTAACGCGGGTACCAGCAGGATGAGCTGTTTTTTGCACCAGATGACCACTGTCTGATCGGTCGCCCAGATTGGGTTTTGCAGGGGCCATAAACTGCAGCCAGAGCTGCTGCTTAATCTGGTCCCACAGTAGCCCAGGGTTAACAGCCGGCCTCATACGGAAAGCTTCATCGTATTGAAGCCACGCTCTGCCCACAAAATCAGTATAAGCACGATAAATGATATCGCAATATTGGAAAAGAGGGGCCGCCCTCCAAGGCTGCGCCCTAGCAATTATGCCTGCATAAATTAAGAACCCCAGCAACCAGTTAAACCAAGACCTGTCTACCTTTCTCTTCCTAAGCTTTTCTTTGTCTTTCTCATCCATCTCCTCCTTGGGCTTCTTCTCTAACTCCCTATATAGCAAACTGAATACGTCAACATATTCGCCTTTCAAGATCTTCTCCCTAGTTGCTGCTGTAAGGTGGTCGCCCAGAGGCATAGCCGGATCTCCAAATGGGATAGCATGAAAAGGAACTGAACTGTATGGAACCGAGGGGTGTGGTAGAAACCCCCAACTCCCCCACTGCTGTGGAGACCAAGGAATAGTTGACGGAGAAGCTATTTGACCTCCCCAAGGAAGGACGCCCCCGGCTATAGGATTCGTCACACCCTCCACAGCACCAGGCTGTCCCGCCGATGATGGTGAGGAGGACCAAGGAGACCAGGTCCCTACTTCTCCTGATGAGGAAGGCAAAATAGATGGTCACCCAGCCAGCGACTGCTGGCTCATAGACAGGCCACTGGCTACATACGGGGAACCAGTCGAATGTGGCGGCCCAGGTGTGCCCGCACCGGGTCCAGTGATTGGGCCCCAAGGGCCCCATGGCTACACCATCCCCCGAGGTTGAGCCGGTGACCTACCTTCCTGGTCCTGTGGAACCACTGCAACCTCCTCGGGCTCCCGCCTGTGCTCCTCCTTCGAAGTCACCAAGTCCGGCTCACTGCAGTCTTCACCACCCTGTAAGGCAGAGAGACGAGTGAGAACCTCCTTCTGAAAGGCAATAGTGGCTGCCCTGCCAGTACCCGTGAGCCCCGTAACTCTACGGGAAGGACCTGCCACCCCTCTTTCGCTCTCCAAAGCCGCCAAGCTGTCCAGTATAGCTTGACGCGTACTGGCATCATCCCAGTCCTCCACTGGCGACTCCGCCAGAATGGACCTCTTCACCGGCTTCTTAGCTGGCTGTTTTCCCTTTGAAGGGCCCTGTCCCTTCTTAGGCCCCATAGCCCTTGTTACAACTGCCGCCCAGCTCTGCAATGCCTGCCTTCTTGGACCCCGGTGACTGGGAATGAAAGAATAACCTATTACCTGCCCTTACCAAGCAGGTGCTCCACCCCTGAGCCAATGTCACTCCCCGCTAACAGAGTTGGTCACAAAATTGTCCCACCCCCACAGGGAGGCACCCCCACAAGATGTTCAGAGGTGCTTTGCAATTGCCCGCCTCTGTGTCATGAACTTGGACTTCACAGGTGGTCTCCCCTCCAATACCAACCAGGGCTGACACTGCTTAACATCCAGGAGCTGACCACTGGGCTAGCTTGGACCATCCAGGTCAGGCCAAGGACTCACAAATCACTTCTGCCACCCCTCCTCCCCAAGGCTGAAGGGATGGAAGTGTTGTGTGTGGGGGGGGGGGTAAGGAACAACCGCAGCCATCCAAAACAACCCCACTTTTTCTCACCAAGCACGCAGCCACCGCTCTCCCCACCGACAGGGCCCCACCGCGTGGGAAAAGAAAGAAGGGGGGGTAGGAACTGCCGCGGCTGCCCTGACCAAGCCCCCAGCGGAACAACCAGCTGCAGCTCTCCCTCCCGGCAGGGCCCAACTGCTCGCAAAGGGAGGGGGGGTGAGCAGCCGCCGCAAAACCCCCAGCTACTCGACTGTCCACCGCAACAAGATGCTGCCGCCGCTCCACTATCCAATGCCGAGCCCTCTGACGCCCTGAGTCCGCCCAGCCGAAGCGTCCCTGACCTTCACTCAATCAGCTTGCTGCACAGCAACAGCTGAACGCAGCCGAGCTAATCCACCGAGAAGCCCTAAAAGAACTACGAAACAGGGGGTTCTACAAAAAAAAGCCCTGTGTCAGCATAATTATATTCTAATGCTGATGTTTTTAAAAATACAAAGGCCTTGGTGGTAGTGGTGGGGGGAATAAAATGGCTGCTGCAAGGACAGGGTCAGAGAAAATTAATCCCTCATGGGCTGAAAAGTTTAAAATTTCCTAACAACACAGCAGCCATCCAGTTTAGTTTAGGTTATTCGATTTATATCCCAGCCTCCCAGCCAAATCCAGGCTTTACTGTGACCCTTCCCAAAACTTCTGGGCAAAGCAGGTTTGAGAAATATCAGGGAAAAGTCAGGGAAACTTCCCCAATGCTGTGGGGATTCAGGAAAAAGCTGCTTCCCAAAAGCATTAAACTCAGGGCAGATCATCCATGCAGAAGAGACTTTAAATAATATTACTTTAAAAAAAATCCCACTCTCCCTCTAGGGTTGCCAATCCCCAGGTGGGGGCAGGAGATCCTCCGGTTTGGAGGCCCTCCCCCCGCTTCAGGATCATTGGAAAGCGGGAGGAGGGGAGGGAAATGTCTGCTGGGAACTCTGTAATTCCCTATGCAGATTTATTCCCATAGAAAATAATGGAGAATTGATATGCGGGTATCTGGGGCTCTGGGGGGGGGGGCTGTTTTTTTAGGTAGAGGCACCAAATTTTCAGTACAACATCTAGTACCTCTCCCCAAAATACTTTCCAAATTTGGACCTTGGACCAGGGGGTCCAATTCTATGAGCCCCAAAAGAAGGTGCCCCTATCCTTCATTATTTCCTATGGAAGGAAGGCATTGAAAAAGTGTGCTGTCCCTTTAAATGTGATGGCCAGAATTCCCTTGGAGTTAAATTATGCTTGTCATACCCTTGTTCCTGGCTCCACCCCTAACGTCTCCTGGCTCCACCCCCAAACTCTCCTGGCTCCACCCCCAAAGTCCCCAGGTATTTCTTAAATTGGACTTGGCAACCCTACCTCCCTCAAAGAATGGAGAGCAGTGGACAGAAGTTTTCCCTCATTCTATCTTCACAACAACCATCTGAGACAAGTTAGACTGATAATGACTATACTGGCATACTTTGTGGCTGACCTGAATTTTAACATGGAGTCCCAACACTGCTTTAAGCAGGAAAATGTAGAAAATAATGCAACTGTGCTGGAGAAGACAAAGTCAGTCTGAGTTATTCAGCTACCCTTTACTTTACATTTACATCTCAGACTCCTGTTGTTAAGGTTTTTCTGGTTCTTCCTCCCTTCTCCACCTCTTAGTTCCTCCTAGGATACAAATGAAGTCTTGTTCACTGATATAGCAAAAGCTCCTGTTGTCTTTGGCCAAACGTTTCAGAGATATCTCTATCCATTAGTGCTTGAGCTGTTTTAGAACATCACCCTCCATATCGTAAGCTTCTGACTGATAGCAACATCTAGTGAGAAGGGACTAAATGGAGAGGGAGCATTTCATTTATATTTATAAGGTTGCTATGCAATTAGTTTTCATCAGTTTGTTTAATGAGATATCAATAGTTCTTCATTGTGTCTGGTAGTCTTACAGTGGAGCTAAAAGGCCACATCCATTTATAACTAAATCACATTTTATCTCTTCAGTTACCAAAGACCAAAGAAATGATAAAATTCTCATGATTTCTAGCTGTAAAAAGACTCCCTTGCACCTACTAATCATAAATTTGCATGGCTGAAGAGGTCTAGATACAAAAAGAGACTGAGAAAACAGGGAGGTTATAAAGTTCCTCAACAAAGACTCCTAAGTAAGCTCAACAGTCGTAGGGTACAAGGACAAGTCCTCTTGTGGAGCAACAACTGGCTAATTAATAGGAAACAGAGTGAGTATAAATGGGCAATTTTCACAGTGGAATGTGGTAAGCAGTGGGATACTGTAGGGCTCAGTACTGGGTCTGATGCTTTTTAACTTGTTCATTAATGATTTGGAGTTGGGAGTAAGCAGTGAAGTGACTAAGTCTGTGGATGACACTAAATTGTTCAGGGTGGTGAGAACCAGAGAGGATTATGAGGCACTCCAAAGGGATCTGTCAAGACTCGACCAGTGGGCATTAATGTGGCAAATAAGGTTCAACATGGCCAAGTGCAAAGTAATGCACATTTGAGCCCAAAATCCTATCTATAAATATAAATTGATGGAGTGTGAACTGGTGAAGACTGACCCAAGAGTCTTGGGGTCGTGGAAGATAACTCACTGAAAATATTGAGACAGCATGAGACTGCAATAAAAAAGACTACTAACACTATGCTAGGAATTATTAGGAAGGGAATTGAAAACAAATCAGCAAGTAACATAATGCCCTTGTATAAATCGATGGTGTGGCCTCATTTGGAGTACTGTGTACAAAACATTCTGTGTACAAAAAGGATATTATAGCATTGGGAAAAGTCCAGAAAAGGTCAACTAGAATGATTAAAGGGTTGAAACACCTTCCCTATGAAGAAAGGTTAAAATGCTTGGGGCTCTTTAGCTTGGAGAAACGTCAACTGAGGGGTGACATGACAGAGGTTTACAAGATTATGCATGGGATAGAGAAGGTAGAGAAAGAAGTATTTTTCTCCCTTTCTCACAACACAAGAACTTGTGGACACTCTATGAAATTGTTGAACAGTTGGGTTAGAACAGATAAAAGCAAGTACTTCTTCACCCAAAGGGTGAATTCACTGCCACAGGAGGTGGCGGCGGCTACAAGCAAAGACAGCTTCAAGAGGGGATTGGATAAACATGGAGCAAAGGTCCATCAGTGGCTATTAGCCACAGCATATTGTTGGAACTCTCTGTCTGGGGAAGTGATGTTCTTTATTCTTGGTGCTTGGGGAGACAACAGTGGGAGGGCTTCTAGTGTCCTGCCCTCACTGATAGACCTCCTGATGCCACCTAGTTTTTTCAGCCAGTGTGACACAGACTGGATGGGCCATTGGCCTGATGCAACATGGCTTCTCTTATGTTCTTATGAAAAGTTAGAATGGCTAATCCAAACTTGTTGAATTATATAGTGCTATCTTGTGAGCTAGTTGAACATGTATTTACTTTTGTGAAATTATACAGCAGTCCTTTATGGCTTTGAAGGGTTGTTTTAATATTTAGATATTTTGGGTGCTATTTCATGGATAACTATTTTTTTCCTGTTAGGCTTCTGCTAAGATGTATGTGGCAATTTAGAATTAAAAGATATTTGCAGAAGTCAGCCTGGGAGAACATTTGAGACACAATTATGAAGTGTTATTTTGTGGAATGAATTACAGTGGGTAGGAGTTAATGCTGCTAAAATGGAACAAAAGAATCCCTTTCTTTAATAGAAAAAGGCTTAGCAGAAGAGAGTTCTTGCTCCCAAGTTAGCAAAGCAGTGACTGGATCCAACAGATTATCCTTGAGAGATATAGTAATTTTTGTGCTAATCTAGTAGGACTTTTGAATGCTATGGTTGTCTCTTAACAGTCTTTCTGGAAATGAAGGCTTGGCTGCATTGTGAATTCAGCGCAGCTAATTGTTTTAGGTCCACAAATGGCTCTCATCTACTAAATCAGTATGTGCTTCAAAATGATCATTGTTTTTCTTGTGCAGGGGCTGTTCCCTAGCAGACAGTGAAAAGTTGACAGAACCCCCAATTTTTTAAAGAAGAAAAATATGGTGTAGAAGGCCTTTTGGGCCATGACCTCAATAGCCCAGGCAAGCCCAGTCTCGTCAGGTCTCAGAAGCTAAGCAGCATTGACTCAGACAAGTACTTGGATGGGAAACCTCCTTGAAATACCAAATCAGAAGGATAGGAGCAGAATTTATTTAGCTACCTCTCTGAATATCCTCCAGGCCCCCTGTAGGGGTCAGTCACCAGAAGACACCATGATTTCCAGGTGCATGCACACATACACACACAAATGCACACACGCTCAGACATACACATATAAATACAAAAATGCCCCCCCCCAAAAAAAAAACTAGAGCTTTTTTACATCCCCCCCCCCTCAAATTGGTTCTGGCCCCATACTGCTTCAGTTTATCACCTGACTTCCACACACATTTTTGCACCCTTAGTTTTTGCTTAATTCTTTTTGGTGTATGCTTTCCCCGTTTTTCTCAATTCTTTTGAAACCACTTTTACTTTGATCTTTTCCTGGAAGATTATTTTGAGCCTGCTTTTTTTTGGTTCTTAATGTTTCTGTTGGTTTTCCAATGATCTCCAGCCCACATTTCAACAAATGGACTGTCACCATCATCAAACCAGTCTCTTTATTTCTCCCTCTAAAGACGTGGTTTCCATTTTCATTCGGTTTTCAATATTTTAAAAAGCTGTAAAATATTGATATAGTGTTGTAATGACAGTTTAAGTAGCTCTCTGAATTTACAGCTTTCATTTAAAAAAAAAATAAGGAAGTTTTTATCCCCTTCCCTCATGGAGATATGCATTTTTCCTTATATCTCCATGATGGGAGGTCCTAGAGACTTTTTAAAAAAATGAAACCTGAGAATTCAGAGAGCCTGCTTAAATATCATTAGAACACTATATTGGTATTTTAGGACCTTTTATTTTAAAAAGTGGGGTGCTGTGACACCACTGATGGCACCACTGATGTTGACAGCATGCTCCCATGAAAATCCTGATTATTTAAGCCAAATTTGGAAGAAAATAAGCTAACATCCCTCTAACATGTAGAGGGAGGGCAGATGTGTGGAAGAACCATGCCAAAATCAATTCCAATTAATTGCCAAGAAAATCAGGGGTAATTGGACATGCAGAAAAGCCCCTAGATGTGGTCATATTGGCACTGGTAAATTTAAGATTTTTAAAATCAGTGTCTAAGTGCTTTTTTGCAGGATATGTTCTTTTGCAGGAGAAGCTAAATGAATTTTTTGCCTCCGTCTTCACTGTGGAAGATGAGAACTTTTTGCCCGCCCCAGAACCACTAATTTTGGAAGGGGTATTGAAAGACCTGAGTCAGATTGAGGTGACAAAAGAGGAGGTCCTACAACTGACAGACAAATTAAAAACTAATAAGTCACCGGGTCCGGATGGCATACATCCGAGAGTTCTGAAAGAACTCAAAGTTGAACTTGTGGATCTTCTAACGAAAATCTGTAATCTTTCATTGAAATCTGCCTCCGTTCCTGAGGACTGGAAGGTAGCAAATGTCACCCCCATCTTTAAAAAAGGTTCCAGAGGAGACCCGGGAAATTACAGGCCAGTCAGTCTGACTTCAATACCGGGAAAGTTGGTAGAAACCATTATCAAGGACAGAATGAGTAGGCACATTGATGAACACGGGTTATTGAGGAAGACTCAGCATGGGTTCTGCAAGAGAAGATCTTGCCTCACTAACCTGTTACATTTCTTTGAGGGGGTGAACAAACATGTGGACAAAGGAGACCCGATAGATGTTGTTTACCTTGACTTCCAGAAAGCTTTTGATAAAGTTCCTCATCAAAGGCTCCTTAGAAAGCTTGAGAGTCATGGAGTAAAAGGACAGGTCCTCTTGTGGATCAAAAAATGGCTGAGTAATAGGAAGCAGAGAGTGAGTTTAAATGGGCAGTCTTCGCAGTGGAGGACGGTAAGCAGTGGGGTGCTGCAGGGCTCGGTACTGGGTCCCATGCTCTTTAACTTGTTCATAAATGATTTAGAGTTGGGAGTGAGCAGTGAAGTGGACAAGTTTGCGGATGACACTAAATTGTTCAGGGTGGTGAGAACCAGAGAGGATTGTGAGGAACTCCAAAGGGATCTGTTGAGGCTGGGTGAGTGGGCGTCAACGTGGCAGATGCGGTTCAATGTGGCCAAGTGCAAAGTAATGCACATTGGGGCCAAGAATCCCAGCTACAAATACAAGTTGATGGGTTGTGAACTGGCAGAGACTGACCAAGAGAGAGATCTTGGGGTCGTGGTAGATAACTCACTGAAAATGTCAAGACAGCGTGCGTTTGCAATGAAAAAGGCCAACGCCATGCTGGGAATTATTAGGAAGGGAATTGAAAACAAATCAGCCAGTATCATAATGCCCCTGTATAAATCGATGGTGCGATCTCATTTGGAGTACTGTGTGCAGTTCTGGTTGCCGCACCTCAAAAAGGATATTATAGCATTGGAGAAAGTCCAGAGAAGGGCAACTAGAATGATTAAAGGGCTGGAGCACTTTCCCTATGAAGAAAGGTTGAAACGCTTGGGACTCTTTAGCTTGGAGAAACGTCGACTGCGGGGTGACATGATAGAGGTTTACAAGATAATGCATGGGATGGAGAAAGTAGAGAAAGAAGTACTTTTCTCCCTTTCTCACAATACAAGAACTCGTGGGCATTCAATGAAATTGCTGAGCGGACAGGTTAAAACGGATAAAAGGAAGTACTTCTTCACCCAAAGGGTGATTAACATGTGGAATTCACTGCCACAGGAGGTGGTGGCGGCCACAAGTATAGCCACCTTCAAGAAGGGTTTAGATAAAAATATGGAGCAGAGGTCCATCAGTGGCTATTAGCCACAGTGTATGTGTGTATATAAATTTTTTTGCCATTGTGTGACACAGAGTGTTGGACTTGATGGGCCGTTGGCCTGATCCAACATGGCTTCTCTTATGTTCTTAAGTGTTTCCACATTTTGGACTTCATGTATTTCAACTGTGATACATGTGAGAAGTTAAGGATTGTGGAGGCCAGGGAGTAAGTAGGAATGCTGTGAACTTTGTGCTGAACATGCTCAGCAGAAGAACATGCAATTTTCAAGAACTGCAATCAGGCCTAAGCCTGAATTTAAGGTCTTGTAATCTTGTTCCTGTCTGACTTGAACAGCTGCCAAACAGGTTTGATGCTGTCCTGTAAATGTGATTCTTACTTGCTTTTCATTGGGTGCAGAGCAACATCAGCAACAAACTCCCATCAGCCTTTGCAAAAATGTGTGTGCATGAACTGAGCATGAGAAAGGTGTGGTGATGGGGTCTGCTAGAAGGAGGAAAAGAGAGAATAGTATGGGCAGGGGAAATTGATTGCTGCTGATTGCACTATAATGTTCTGTATAAATACATTTAAAAAATAACCCGACGAGTAAGTTCCAGCTGCTCATGAACAGTCCATTGAAAAAAATCTCCTTCTCCCTCATTACTGGCAAACAAAATGCTTGCTAAACTGGCAGGTGCTTGACCAGCCCTAAAAGCAAGAAATATAGACAAGTCTTCCAAAGAACAGAGGAATTAAGCGAGAGACAACCACTGTATGTGCTGAGATGAGGAAGGACTTGGACAAGTAACGAAGACTAGCTGTAGCTAATGTGCACCATTATGGTCTGACTGATCCAGTTATGAAACCTTGCTGATTGGAAAAGGCCCAGGTCTCATTTGACAGAAGGAGAAGAAGAACCAGCCAGCCATTCAATCCCACAAGGGCATATATACTCATAGGTAGAGACTAACCTTTGTTGGTAACTGCTCTTTTTATTCTTGTGATTATCTCTTGCAGTTTTGATTTCTGTCACACTTACACACTCTATGAACCTTCAGACAAACAGTCTCTTTCACAGAAAACCAGTGTGATAATGTTACCCTTCAGCAGACTTATCTATTTCTTTAAATTGTTTTACTCTTTATGAATATTCTTACTGTTTGTTGTCCACCATCCTGAGCCCTGTGTACTCAGGGAAGGGTGGTTTATAAATAAATAAATATGTTTTCCATTCCTCTAATTATCCATTCTGTACCTTTCCCAATTCAAATTAAGAGAAGCAGGAATCAGTAATGCATATTGTCTACACATGTTTTATGACTGGGTCCAATTTTTGTATAAAGTAGAAAGGGAATGCAGTGATTAGAACCTGTATAATACAGCCAAAACAAAACACTGTATGTACACAAGAATTTTTTAATAAAACAAATTTCAGGTATTTTAATAAAGTTTCATACTATGTTTCCAAATATTCAATAATTCTCTTGTCTTCATTTCATAAGTATCAAGATCCTTCTCATAAATATGTTATTTTTTAAACAAGCAAGTCATTAAATACAACATTAGTTTTAAAGCTGAAAATGCTGGGGATTGAACCTAGGGCCTTCTGCATTCAAAACAGATGCTCTGCCACTGAGACACAACCCCTTCTCTGTTTCCAAAGCCTGTTTTGGATCTTGATCATGTTGTTTAAGTATATGCATTACAATGTGGTGACAGGCGGTGATTGGGCGTCCTCCATCTGAATTGGTTTCATAATATGTAAAGACTGCCTTTCAGCATTCACATTCTGCCTTGTCCATCAAAAACAGGTTTGAATGCAGGTAGGATTCATATTGACATCTGAATGAAAGCAGCTGTTTTTTTCTTCCATGTTCAGACTCAAAACTATTTTTGTAATGCACAAGAATGACACACTGCATTAGGCTGATATGGAATATGTGGTGGGCCCAGGAAGACAGAATGCCAAAATGTAGCCTTACAGTTTCAGTTCAAAGCAGCTTTGAACATGACTGAATTTCAGGCTGATGTTTCTGCTGTGAATAGGGACAATAGAAACTCCATCATAAGTTAGGAGCAGAAAATAACAGCAGCATGTATGTAAAAACTGGGAATACAGAGATGTACTCTTGAGGCACAAAAAACTTGGTACTAAAACACATGTACCAGGGAGTACTGCTCCCCATATATTTCATAACCTTCATGGAAATAATATTGCCCTTTCAATTCCTTAGTCTGAATCAGAAGTTGTAAATCACAATTGTGTATTGTCTTCCTTGCCAGAGATAAATCCATCAGGATTCCTGCTGATCCCTTCTTGTTTTTCACAGCACTACAATGAAATGTTGGTATCCTGATGCGGGGTGGGAAGGGAATTTTGCACAGAACATTATTTTTCTTTGTTGCCTCAGAAGATACCAAAGATCAGGTATATTTTGAAGCAGCAGTTTCTTCTGCCTGCCTCTTTCCAATAAACGTGGGAGGCTTTGCTCAAAATTTAAAAGAAGCTAATTATTTACTCAAACAGTGACAGATCCATTTAGCAGACTGCGTTGTTCCCTTTGCCACACAAAGGTATGCTGTAGAGAGGTGTAACAGAGCTTGTCTCCGAAAAATCTTCCTATCATCTCCATGCGTTTCAGTTTTTGGTGCCAGCATGTTGTTCCGGCTTTTGTTCTTTTACACCACAGTGTTTGAATACCACTGCAGGAGCCAGACAACTAAAGAAGAAAAAAAATAACAGTCACTTCTGAAGGCAGGGAAACTTTGAATAATGTCACTTATAAAGCAAAGAAAGCCATGCATTAGTACAAAGATCACTTCATAACTTTTAAAACAAATGTAGAAAGGAGGAGGAAAACCATGTCATAACTAGATTGCACTTTCTAGACAATTTCCTTATGATGGATTTTCTTTCTTTTTAAATGTTATTTGGAAATTGAGAGTTTCTTAATAAGGTGCATAATCTATGTGCCTGTCACCATTTTCCACTGAACGTTGCCCTCACAGTGAGGAATAACCTTTCCAGGAACAAGTAGGTATATTATGCAAAATATCTCATTTTGTCAGGACTGTTTGTGAAGTAGTTTGTCTGCCAAGTTTTCCTTTTGGGGCTCACTCAAATACTTTCTGAATCTGGGGTGAGTCACTTTAGCAGACACTTTGCTTGGACAGTAAACCACTTCCTCTGGTACAGGGATTGTCTGTTAGCCGACACAGAGATGTTGCGGAAGTTACAAATAAATAATTGCATTGTTCTTCAGCCTTAAATTGAAACTGGCTGAGTGGTTTAGTTAAACATCATTTTACTTTAAAAGTATTTATTTAAATGATGGGCTAGTGAATACTTCCTAGATTTGAGAAAGTTCATGGAAGGGGTTTTTACTACCAATCTCCATGTCCCTCGTGCAAGTGGCTGCTAAGGGTCAGAATCTGGCATGGCATGGGATGGCATCTGCAACAAGAAGGCGGTATCAGCCAGAACTGATCCCTCTGGCTACTGTAATTAGTGATCAAGTGATCAACTTTTGATTTTACAGTGATCAGAGGGGGATCTGGACAATGGTTTTGCCATTTCCCAGCTGGGGATGGGGGACTCTCCTGCTTTTTCAGCTTTTTGTCTGCCAGCAGCTAGCTGGACCATGGGAGAAAACTCATTACCAGAAATAAATGTGACATGCCCACATCACCTGTAAGTGACATAGGCACATCAGTGACATCAGGGGCAACACTCTGGTTTTTGGGCAAAAACCAGAGCTTTGATCCCAGTATCACTAACATGCTAACATTACTTCCAGGTGACATGGACATGTTGTGTGACATCACTTGTGATGATGTGGGGATGTTGTGCGAGGATGCTTCCAGATCCCAGAACATCCCCCCATCCTCCACTGTCATCTTTGAGTGACCTGGCCACCCTAATTTGGACTGATTTCCCTTTCTTGTTGGTGCTCCACATGCTGCACAGTATAATTTTCAGAGCAGCTGCTTTGGAGAAACTGGGAGCAGTGAGCTCTGGGGAACCTCAGTCCATCTCCCAGAAGCCCTGGATCCAATTTAATAACTAGAACAAAGATTTTCAGGAAGTTTGTGGCTCAGTGATAAAGCATCTGCTTGGCATGCAGAAAGTCCCAGTCTCAATCCCTGGCATCTCTATTCAAAAGGATCAGGTATTAGGTAAGGTGAAAGACCTCTGCTTGAGACCCTGGAGAGCTGCTGCAAGGCACAAAAGATGATATTGACCTTGATGGACCGACAGTAAGATTCCATATAAGGCAGCTTCATGTGTTATGTGTGTGAGTATAATGCTCTCTTCAGGATATCCAAATGTAGAAAAGCCTAATTCAAATACCACATTTCAGTACAGTCAGATCTGCTATACAACCAGTTGGGATCTGCAAGGATTTGCGGGGGTGGGGGCTCATTTCTCTCTTCCAGAAAGCCCTCACAGCCACTCCTGGTTTTTGTGCAGTGGCTGCTGTTCAGCAGTAGTGAGTCACTCAAGTCACATATTAGCAATTCACCCAGTGGGATGCTGGAGGGCCTGGGCCTGGTGAGTCCTCTCTCAAAGGCCAAAACATCAATGGAATGGAAAGAGCCATGGCACTCCTGCTGTCTTGTAGTAACAGAAACCGCATTTTGAAGGCTGGTGAAACTTGTGATTTCCTAGCAACCCCCAGGGCCGGTGCGTGAGAGTAGGCATCCCTGTCCTAGGGGTGAAATGAGGCACCCCCTCTCCTCATGCCCTGCACCCTCTGCGTTCCTGACTTTGCCTAGGCTTGGGAAGCCTCAGCAAAGTCGGGGGCATAGGAGTGAGTATGCTCAGAGCCCAGCTCTGAGTGCGGCCGCTGCCTTCCTGACTTCGCCGAGGTTTCCCGAGGTTCGAGATGCCTCAGCGAAGTCAAGGGGCATGGCAGCAAGCACGCTCAGAGCCTGGCTCTGAGCACACCTGCTGCTTTCCTGACCTCGCCCAGCCCTCTCCCGCTTCAGAGGGAGCCGGAAAGAGCTCTTTCCAGCTCCCTTTGAATCAAGAGAGGGCTGGTCATGCAGTAGGCCAAGCATTCAAGCTTCACACATCTGATGATGGCACTTCCGGTGATGTCATCGAAGCACATGCAAATAGAGCAGTTGGGGCGGAGGGTTCAGCCTGGTGGGCAAGAACACCTAGCACCAGGCCTGACAACGCCCAAAATGGCCACTTAAGGCTATGGACACTGCTTGTATTATTTTGGGGGTTAGCTGTCCAATGTATTTTTTCCTTTTAGATTTCAGTTTTTTTTTTTTGCAAACCTGGGGCTTTTCCCAGGTTTGTAGAAAGATCTGTCATGTCTGTTCATGACTTCAGTCTCTGGCTTTAAGAATCCACAGATTTGGCCAAGATGACAATGTGATATATTGGTGAAATAGCATAAAACTACTATATATGCTATGATATTCCAAATTAAAATTAATTAAAATTAGATAAGCTTTGACCAAACTGTCCTTTTTAGCAGTTTTATGTTGTGTTCTGCAGACTACATGAATTGAGACAATTTTTTTCAGGGTACTAGATACCCTTTACCTGTGGCACTATCTTTATATAAAGACATTTCATTCATTTTGACAGCTTCTGTTTAAAGTTGAACCTGCCTATTCTGTCAACAGAGGCCTCCACCTAATGGGAAAAACATGGAAAGCTCAAATCTGGGTCCCTTATAGCCACTGACCTTTCCAGGATTTCCCCCTCATTTTCAATCACATTCCCATCCATCCTCATGAAATTTTCCTATGCCTCTGAAGCGACAGCAGAAGGAAATGAATTCAGAAAATCTATCAATTTTGTGAGCTTGTTTCAATCCCTTCCTTGACCTTGTCTACAAAGTGGCTGCTTTCCCATGATCTTCTTTCCTGTCTCCTCCCCCCTCCAAGTCATCTGAACCCTCCAATACTCAATGCATTGCATAGCAAAGGAATAAAATAGATTCCTCACTGTTTTCTGCTTACAATTCTTTGAGGAGTCCCCCTTTGACAGATTAATAAGATATCTGATGAAGGAATCTTTGATCAATTAGGAAGATATCTGATGAAGGAAAAGCTTTCACTCACACAAACCAATCTTGTTGGTCTCTAAGGTGCTACTGGACTCAAATTTAGCTATTCTGCTGCAGACCAACATGGCTACCCTCTGAAATTATAAAGATACATCCCCCTACTTCAAATTTGGAACACTATAACCTTGTTGCACCTACATTCCTACTATTGATTGGGTTGTTCCCAGTATTTGATGTAAGTACAGGATATGTTTTAAGGGTTTAAGAGTGGTAAAGCAGCAGAACTGCAGTATTGTGGTTTGAACTCTGCTCATGATTTGAGTTCGATTCCGGCGGAAGCTGGATTCAGGCAGCCGGCCCAAGGTTGACTCAGCCTTCCATCCTTCCAAGGTCGGTAAAATGAGTACCCAGCTTGCTGGGAGAAAAGTGTAGATGACTGGGGAAGTCAATGGCAAACCCCATTAAAAGTCTGCCGTGAAAACGTTATGAAAGCAACGTCACCCCAGAGTCGGAAACGACTGGTGCTTGTACAGGGGACCTTTCCTTTCCTTTCTAAGGATAGTTATCAGATACCTCCAGATTTTTAAAAAACAATATGAAAGGCTAAAAATGTGCAAATATGCTTTGAATCTCCCATAGTTACTCCCTTAAAATTATAATTTACAACATAATCACTTAGAGAATTCAAAAGTTTCAGAAATGAACTCCTTATCAGTTTCCATATAGATTGACATTTAATTTTAAATATATTTTTAGTCATTGCACCCTTTGTATATGAAGCATCCTTAACTAGTTCAGCTTCACAGATGAATAATGTCTCCTAAATTCTTGGTATATTGAGCAAATATAAGAAGCTATGCTAGTAATTCCATTTCATATTTAGGCTTCCTTGTTGTACTTGCCATTTTTCTACTTTAAGATCAATTTCATTCACAGTAAATGCGTAGGCTGCTTTATTTTCTTCTGAGGCAGCCAAGATTTTATCAATCCACCAGCTCCTGCTCATTGTGAATCTTCTTTCTGACTTTGGTTCAGAAACAGGCTTTGTTCTCCTACTTCTGATTGAGACCTTTGTTCCACTTCTGTTTATTGTGAATCTTCTTCTAACTCCTGCTCATTCTTTTTTTCCTGGCATCTATTATGTATCTGATCTCTCTCAAAGAAGTGTGTACCACAACATCAAAGTAACAGAACAACTTGTGTATTCAGCCATTTTGAACAAGACTTTCCATAGAGAGTGCATACTATATCGCCCCCTCTGCTCTACCAACAAACTGAAATTCTAATAACACTATATAACCCTTTCACTGGTCATCTTACTCTGACTTCCTCTTGGCATGCATCTTTAGCCAACTTCTTAGGATGAGTTTTTTTTCTTGCTGAGTTCTCAGCAGTTTGCTGAGTCCATTTTCTGTCTTCTGCACTATTCAACTTCCACTCTTTGGGAGTTTTACTTCTACTCAAAGTAAGCTTTATTTCTAAGGGGTGTTTTTCCAGATTACTGCTTTGTGGAATTCTTTCTTGAGTAGGAAGAGTACTGGTATGACATCTGCTGAGTGGAAGTCTTCCTCCAAATATTATTTAGTGAGAATCTTCCCAAAATAAGTAGGAGTCTTATTCCCACCTGCTAAATGAAAGTTCTCCTCCTATTTCCAATGAATGAGTCTTCTTCAACTTCCAATCAGTAGAACTTGCTCCTCCTTCCTCCATGTGAAGTCTTCCACACAACTGGAGTCCTCCTCCATTTTCTGTTGAGTGGAAGCCTTCCTCCATACTTAGTCTTTGGATGTTTGCATTCTTGTTCTTTAACTAATCACGCCAGTGTTCAGCCTATGTTACTATTTTTAAATGTAAAATAGTTTTGGGAAACATTTATATGTCTGGGGTTCTGCTTTGATGTAATATTAAGCATAAATAATAAATGACATTAATTCAGCAGTATTTCTGTCTGCCTAAGTGAAACAAAAATGATTTTCAGAACAAATCTACTATTTGTTACCAGTACAATCTGTTTCTGGTGGCTTTCCAGAAAATTTTTGACTGTGTTGAGAAACAAGTATAGTAGGAAATAATTTAAATATATGAACTGTACTTCAAAACCAGACAAATTATGTTAGTGCACCCAATAAAAATTGAACTGTTCCAGAAACAGATTAGTTTTCTGTTAGCATGAGTGCAAATCAAGTTTATATCTTGAGTTACTGCTACCTTTGCCATCTGACAAATGAAGGAAAATATTACATAGATATACAGAGAATGCTGAGAATTTTCAGACAAATACTGTCTTCCAAGTCAAAAAGCTATACTTATCATGGCTCTCAAAAACATTTGTCTTTAGTCAGAAGTGATGATACTGAGCTCTCTGAAGACATTAAGGTGTGATACAAAGTCAAGGATCAGAAATGGCTAAACAATAAATTAAGTATTTAGGAACATTTTTGCATCCAACTAAGTACAGTATTGAAACATCATGACTGGAATTCCAGACTGCTTTTATGTATGTAAATATGTATTTATGTATGTATGTGGAGGCTTTTTTTGCTGCCTCTCCAGGGAACCTGCCCAAGGTGGCTTACTATCCATCCATCCATCCATCCATCCATCCATCCATCCATCCATCCATTCAATTTTAAACTGCCTTACCTCACCAAGCAGGGCTCAGGTTGGTGTACAACATAGATAAATGACATAAAAACATAAAACATTAACAAATCTTAATTGACACATGAAACAACAATCCAAAGCATAAAAGCATAGATAATTAAGCAGTTTAAAATGAAAACCAATTTTCTATCTAAAATACACTTCAAAATGGGAGTAAATGTTTTGGCTTGGTACCTAAATGTGAGTAATGTGTCAGGGGAGCATAGAGGGGAATTTTTGCTAACAAGATTCCATGGCTTAGAGGGAGTATTGCCTAGGACTAACCATTATTGAATGCAGTTGTATTTACTTCTGAATAGACATGAAAAGGATTGTGCTGCCTGTCTTGGAATGCTAGCAATATCCCTAGGTGCATCTCTAACACGAGCTTTAGGACAAACAAATGGGGAAACCAAAAGGCCTGTGGAGGGTATCTCATTCTACCCTCTCCCACCATGTCTTTCTCCTCTTCCCTGAAAGTCACTATAGGCTCTCCAATTCTCTTCTTCCCACCGACCACCCAAACTACATTTATCTGCCCCTCTGTCTTCAGCTTTCCTTCTTTTGTTCTCCCAGCAAAACTATGGCTCAGTTGCATGGTGCCAGCCACCAGGTTAGTCCAGCTGTACAATGAGCAACTTGCAAGGACTTATGAGGGGCACCTCATTTCTCCCTGTATATCCCCTTCCTGACACTATATCCTCTTTCTCTGCTCTTGGAAACCCCCATATCCTCACCTTTTCCAGCTACCTTCTGCCCTATCAACCAACCTACCTTTTATCTTTATCACATATTTAACTATATTTATTACTTATTTATTCTATTTATATGCCACCTTTCTCCCCAGCGGGGACCCAAAGCAGTTTACATAATTCTTCTTGTCTCCATTTTATCAGCACAGAAACCCTGTGAGGTAAGTAGGGCTGAGAATATGAAACAGATCAAAGGTCACTCAGTGAATTTCCATGGCAGACTGGGAATTCAATCCTGGGTCTCCTAGATCCTAATCTGAAACTCTAACCATTATATCACACTGGTTTTCATAGGGTTGCTGCTGTTGAACAATAGTAAACAGCCAGTCCTGAGTGAGGCATACAAGTTTTATATCATGTCACCTGATAGTTGCTGCTAGACTTGGCCTCAATGAAGTCTTCATGAAAATGGCCCTTCTCCCTTCCCCTGCTTTTTACTGACAGAAACCAGGGCTGGAAATAGGCTTGCCATCATTCTGCAGGTCCAGGCAGAGGATCCCCCACTTTCTTGCACTCCTCCCTACCATGGGTCAGCTAGCCAGCAGGCGAAACCCCACCCACAACCAGCAATGTTGCCAAGCAATGTCTCTGATGTACTGAAGTCATGCAGACGTGACATTGTCATGACAGCAGGGGTGACTCTCTGTTTTTTGGGCAAAACCCTATGGTTTGATGCTGATTTTTTGCCCAAAAAGCAGAGCATCACCCTTGATGTCACAAATGTAATGATGCTACTTCAATTATGTCCCCGCCCACTCCTGGAATGTCCCCAAATCCCCCTACTGGTGTGATGACTCCACCTGGCAACCCTAGCTGGAAATACTGCTATGGTTGCCTAGCAATGGCCATTGAGTGCATTAATTTCTCTAAGCTCTTTTGTGGATTTTTTTTAAAACCAAAGTATTTTATTTCTACAAACCTGAGGAATTTCTCAAGTTTGTAACATTATCTGTCTTGTCAGTTCATGGCTCCAGTCTAGGGCTGCCAAGCCCCTGGTCCGGGCAGGTGTTCTCCCACCCGGGAGGTTCCCAACCCACTGACCCACATTGGGCCAGTGTGGGGGAACCTCCCCTGATGTCATTGGTGCGATGATGTCACCCAGAAGTGACATCATCGTACCAGTGATGGCACTCACAGCTGCTCTAGGCATTTCTGGGAAAACTCTATGATTTTCCTGGATACTGTAGCCATCTGGGAGGGAAAACTCTATGGTACAATAGGTACCATAGAGTTTCCCCCTCCCAAATGGCTAGAGCATCTGGGAAAACCATAGAGTTTTTCCGGAAATGCCTAAAGTGGGCACGAGTGCCATCACCACTGCAATGACGTCACTTCTGGGTAACACTGTGTCATGCATGCACTTTGCATGCATGCAAAAGTTCCCCGCCAGAGAGTGGAGGGGACTTGGCAAGTCCCCTGCCAAAGAGTGGAGGGGACTTAAGAATCCACAGATTTGGCCATATTGAGAATTAGAAATACTGATCAAGGAAATTAACGTAACAAGGATAAGAGAATATCAGAGAGAGGTTAGCATGGAGATATGACATTGTGTGGAGGAGAACTCATGTCCAAAATTGGTCAGCTGGCAGACGTAATTGAGAGGACAGTTTACTTTTGCAAATAAGGAGCTTCTAACTTGTGTAGATTCAGGGGCATTCATTTGAACTATAAAGTTCTGAAGTAGGTATAAAATGGAGCAATGTGATGATCCCATCTGATGTCATCTGTTTTTTTACAATGAGTAAAGTCATTTTGATTTATGATCTTCAGGAATCACCTGGCAATAAGAAGTAGAAGTAGTTTAAGTTGAGTGTTTTGGGAAGAAGAGATAAGAGAGAGAAACTATCAGTTTTAAAAATGTTTTTAAATTCCTAGACAGATACTTGACTGTAACATAAATCTAGTTTGCCTCTAGATTAGCTAAGGTGCAATGAAAGCACCCTAAAGTAGTCATCCACATCACAAAATCTATTCAGTCTGTAATCCATCATCTCTTAAAGTGTGTGATTCTTCCGCATTCATATTCATTGGTTTTTTTTCTTTCAAATTTAGAACAACAGAATTGCATTGTGAACATACTTCCTGCTTTCACTTGGGCCAGAATACACCAGGTATAATTTTGTTTCTGAATGTTTTTGTGTTACAAAATACAACTAAAGTTGTATCTTTTTTCTAGCATGAACCCTCCCCCCGCAAAGAAAACAACTGGAGAGGGAATAGCAGGGAAGGGTTAACACACTATTAACTTCTATCTTGCCTCCACCTTCTTGAATGCATTTTGTGAAGAATAATATGTGGAAGGCCAAACTGCATCTAAATAGCATCATGTATAATTTAGCCTTCCAGAACAATTTTCAGTGTCTTAGGCTGCCAAAGACAGTTAAACACACGTCATTACATGTGTTGGCTTTTATCAAAGGCCCAGTTGCCCTCTGACAAAGATAAGGTTGGTGTGTAGAGATGCTTGCCTGGAGGTGGATGATGCTCATTTTAGGAGCTCTGTCAACACAATATAACCTTTCATGCTGCCATCTTTCAAAATGGAAGCTATTTAACATGTTGTGGCATTGAAGCTCTTCACTGTGTTGCTTATCACCCTGATTAACTTGGATACCACTTGTGATCACTGTAAACTTCAAAATGAATATCTTAGAGGACAAAAACCTGAATCTATCCCAAATAAGGCTAGATTCAAGTCCAGTAGCACCCTAGAGACCAACAAGATTTTCAGGGTATAAGTTTTTGAGAGTCAAAGCTGCCCTTGCCAGATACCCCAAATAAGGGTAGGATGCCACTCTCAACCAAATTGCCTTTATGAAGGCAGTTTATAATTTCTATAAGAACAGCCATAACTAGTCTACAAAAGAAAACTATAAGAATCTTTACAGTAAAAATAAAGCAACACCAAGCCATGTATCTAATTCTGAACTAGGCCACAAACAAATAGGAGAGATTTCTCTAGAAACCTGAAGGAAGTTTCAGTTTTGCAAAAAAGAAAAAAAGAGAAAGAAATCTAAGAATAAAAAATAGGGGGATTAAAACCCCTCAAAATAATGGGGGAGGAACTCTTTCAGAAAAGAATACCCAGTACAACAACATTCTGTGATCTCAGGGCCATCTTGGGGGGTTACAAGGAAACTACAACAATATTGCCCACCCTTTCGACTTTTCGTTTCGGTAAAAAAAAAAAATAGAGAGAAAAAGGAAATTGTGGGGAAGGGGACATACAGGGGCAAATTAAATGCCTCCTGCTAATCCTTGTGGGCTCCACCATTTGTCAATTAACAATCAAGAAAGTCAGAGGAGAACAATCAATGGAGCAGCAGCTGGAAGTAAGGCAATATCAAAAACAAATGTAAAAGGTAGGCCACAAAAATACTTATCAGCAAAGATACTAGGTGAAAACTAGGAATGTCAGTACCTGGTGCTGAGAACTAAAGGGATCAGGTAAATGGGTATGGCATTTGCATCATACAGTTCTTGAGATTCTTCCTGAGCTTTTATGTACAACTTCCTTGCTGCCCAAGAAGGCTTTTCCTCAGCCAGTTCCTTTACCTGGACTGGATCCACTTTCCACTTTTTAAGCAACTTAATTATATCAACTGGAAAACTCAGTAGTTCTTCCTCGATTTTTTCCACAAGCCCAAGGGTATGTTCTCTTCTCTACCACTGCTCTGCCCATTCTGTATCTTTCCAAATGTTATAAAAGGATCACCACCTCTTCTGTTCTCATTATTTCCACCCCATTTGGGCTTTTTAAAATAAAGAACCAACTAATAAACCAAGGTTCCATCTCACAGATCCCTAATGCTCTTTTCTCCACTTCTCCATATACTGCTGCTTTTCCTTAAAGAAGGACTCCTTTAAGCAGTGGAAAACCAGTCCAAGTGAGATTAATAAAAGGGAACACAGGCTGTGGCAAATCAAATGCAAGACTGTGATCAGGCAGGCAAAAAGAGACTATGAGGAGCATATTGCAAAAAACATAAAGACCAACAATAAAAATTTCTTCAAATATATTAGAAGCAGGAAACCAGCCAGGGAGGCAGTGAGGCCCTTGGATGACCAAGGGGTAAAAGGATTACTGAAGGAGGATAGGAAAATGGCTGAGAAGCTGAATGCATTTTTTGCCTCCGTCTTCACTGTGGAAGATGAGAAGTGTTTGCCTGCTCCAGAACCACTAATTTTGGAAGGGACGTTGAAAGGCCTGAGTCAGATTGAGGTGACAAGAGAGGAGGTCCTACAACTGATAGACGAATTAAAAACTAATAAGTCACCAGGTCCGGATGGCATTCATCCAAGAGTTCTGAAAGAACTCAAAGTTGAACTTGTGGATCTTCTGACAAAAATCTGTAATCTTTCATTGAAATCTGCCTCTGTTCCTGAGGACTGGAAGGTAGCATATGTCACCTCTATCTTTAAAAAAGGTTCCAGAGGAGATCCAGGAAATTACAGGCTAGTCAGTCTGACTTCAATACTGGGAAAGTTGGTAGAAACCATTATCAAGGACAGAATGAGTAGGAACATTGATGAACACGGGTTATTGAGGAAGACTCAGCATGGGTTCTGTAAGGGAAGATCTTGCCTCACTAACCTGTTACATTTCTTTGAGGGGGTGAACAAACATGTGGACAAAGGAGACCCAATAGATGTTGTTTACCTTGACTTCCAGAAAGCTTTTGATAAAGTTCCTCATCAAAGGCTCCTTAGAAAGCTCAAGAGTCATGGAATAAAAGGACAGGTCCTCTTGTGGATCAAAAACTGGCTGATTAATAGGAAGCAGAGAGTGAGTATAAATGGGCAGTCTTCGCAGTGGAGGACAGTAAGCAGTGGGGTGCCTCAGGGCTCAGTACTGGGTGCCATCCTCTTTAACTTGTTCATAAATGATTTGGAGTTGAGAGTAAGCAGTGAAGTGGCCAAGTTTGCAGATGATTGTTCAGGGCAGTGAGAACCAGAGAGGATTGTGAGGAACTCCAAAGGGATCTGTTGAGGCTGGGTGAGTGGGCGTCAGTGTGGCAGATGAGGTTCAGTGTGGCCAAGTGCAAAGTAATGCACATTGGGGCCAAGAATCCCAGCTACAAATACAAGTTGATGGGGTGTGAACTGGCAGAGACTGACCAGGAGAGAGATCTTGGGGTCATGGTAGAAAACTCACTGAAAATGTCAAGACAGTGTGCGATTGCAATAAAAAAGGCCAACGCCATGCTGGGAATTATTAGGAAGGGAACTGATAACAAATCAGCCAGTATCATAATGCCCCTGTATAAATCAATGGTGCGGTCTCATTTGGAGTACTGTGTGCAATTCTGGTCGCCCCACCTCAAAAAGGATATTATAGCACTGGAGAAAGTCCAGAAAAGGGCAACTAGAATGATTAAAGGGTTGGAACACTTTCCCTATGAAGAAATGTTGAAACGCTTGGGGCTCTTTAGCTTGGAGAAACGTCACCTGCGGGGTGACATGATAGAGGTTTACAAGATAATGCATGGGATGGAGAAAGTAGAGAAAGAAGCCCTTTTCTCCCTTTCTCACAATACAAGAACTAATGGGCATTCGATGAAATTGCTGAGCAGTCAAGTTAAAACGGATAAAAGGAAGTACTTCTTCACCCAAAGGATGATTAACATGTGAAATTCACTGCCACAGGAGGTGGTGGCAGCTACAAGCATAGGCAGCTTCAAGAGAGGATTGGATAAAAATATGGAGCAGAGGTCCATCAGTGGTTATTAGCCACACTGTGTGTGTGTGCATATATATATAAACCCACACATATATATAATTTTTTTTTTTGGCCACTGTGTGACACAGAGTGTTGGACTGGATGGGCCATTGGCCTGATCCAACATGGCTTCTCTTATGTTCTAAAGGACCCTCAATTGGGTCAAAAGACAGTATATGAAAGTTTCAAATAAATAAATAGGAACAGCTATGCATAGGGATGGACTAAAATAATGATTTAATGCTTATTAACAAAAGACACTGATACAGGGCAATTTAAAAACCTATTCTGAGCTTTGTAGCATTTTACTTTTTGTGTGAACTTTCAGAAGATAATTTAAAAAGGAGATACAGAAAGTAGAAAAAGAACACAAGCTTATAAATACATTCAGGAGGAAGAGAGAAAAGAGGCCCACCAGTGTGGTGGAGCAAAGTCCACAAGAGATAGAAAATAAGATAACAATGCTGAGTCTCCAACTTCACACTGAATCCAAACAGAAGATTAGCCTTTAGTGAGCAACTTTCTAGGGAACCATTTTTTAAAAAAATTCCTGCCTCAAGATCTTTGAATTAGCTCTTACAAGCAAATGTGCAAGACTTTTGATAACTGCCAGTGTGGTTCTCAATTATTAGACTGTAAGATGAGGATTTGGAAAACAGAGGTTCATATCCCCCAACCAGCCCTGAAGCTTATCAGATAACCTTGGCTCATTGTTTATTCTAACAAGTGGCAAGTAGTCTTACCAGGTTTCCCACATGCTGAGTAACCTCCTATCAATGCATTCCGGTTCCTGCCCTCACTCTGTGGAGCAGCTGATGTGGTATTTAGTATAGAGACTGGAGAAAGTCCTAGAGTGGTGCTGAATTCCTTATGTCACTTCTGCTCAACCAGAAGTCCAAAGGAATTATCCTTAGGATGCATTTTTCTGATGCCAACCAATCTGACAGACAAAAGTAAAAAATGATTGGAATGACAGACAAAGAAGGAAGTGATTTCTGGTGGAGAAATACAGTTGTATAGGAATCAGTGAGCTCACAGTACTTTGCAGAGAGTATTACAACTCCTCCTTTAATTTGTGCAATGCTGCCACCAGGAATTTAATTACAAACACTTTATTTAATGTTCCCAACTGGATTTGTGCCCAAGCTCAAAGGTTTCTTCATTGGACTATGTGGCACTGAGGATGAGATTCTTATATTTTAAAGTCATGGGACTCTATGTTAATATAAAACAAAATAAAACTTTATTTGTACAATAAGTGTATTGTTTTCAAGATGTTTATAGCTTAATTCTTCAGTGAATAATAACTTCTGACTGGGGTGTTACTCTTTCACTTCACATACACACACTCCTTCCCTCTCAGATCCTCCTTTCTCTTCTCAACTCAACTCTCTGATAGCTTCTGTCTCTCATGCTTCTATAATACTTTGACAATATTAGGTTTTAGCCCTAACATGTCCTCTTAAGTATTCTATTTTCCCTCCTAGAGTCTTAATACCTTTCATAGCACTGTATGGGATTCTAGTCAGAAGATCGCTTCTCAGACTCTGTAGACTGGTGACTGACCACAACTGACAGCTAACTGCTGTCATTCTGCTGAGTTCACTGCTGACCCCCCTCTCTCTCCCCTCTACAGATATTTCTTAGCTCCATCCACACTCTCTCAGTCACTAACCAATCACCTCACTCACTCATTCTCCCTCTTTCACCTCCTTTCTCTATTGCAACTTACCAACAATTAAAGGAACACACATATAAAAATTCAAATAATTACGGAGGGATTTCTGAGCAGCTGTAGAAAAGAAGTAGCAGGTCCAATAGGCACCTATTCACATGCCTGATCAATACATTTTTTTAAAGTCGGCTGAACAATCAACCACAGGATAAGCACATACTGAGGGAGGTTGTGGGTTGTTGTTTGAGCAAAATTGTATGGCACAAAACCAATCAGATCAAATGGGAGGTGTGATCTGATTGCACTAAGCCTGTTATGTGACCACTGCCGAAGTCTCCCTTGGGAAACATACCTTTATTAGAGAGGCTTTTAAAAGCGAAAGTTGCTGCCATTACAAATATATTTTATTTAAGTTCCTCAGCTAAAATAGTATGGTTACAGGTTTGAAACTGGCAAAAGAACATGCCATGGCATGACATGACCAATTAGAACAGAATTTCTGTCCAAATCAGCAGCAGGTTCAACATTTCCCAAAATGTGGATAAGTGTACTAGCAAATAATAATATGCTGTTAATAAGATCTGTTAATAATTTCTTAGGACAAATGTGATGTAAAAAACCATAGGAGGACATGATAATCTGCTGAGTATTTCCATTAGCAGATTTAAATTATAGATTCATGTTGGCATTTCCATTACTCTGTTATGGATGCATTCATTGTCTGGTCCAAGAATTCGTCAATGAAATTCATCAAGAATAAAGGATCACAATTGATTTTGTACACACAACTCTAATTAAAAGGGCTAATGGACTGATGTATTATTTTCACTTTCCAATTATACCTACATTATTTAGAGTTCCATACAAGGCCAGGTTTAATTAATTAATGAATTAATTCTATTTGTATCCCGCCCGCCCTGCAAACAGGCTCAGAACAGCTAACAGCATTATTAGGGTTGCGAGCTCCCCAGATGGAGGTGGGGGTCCCTTGCCACTAGACCCTGTCCCCACTGCTGATTAGCTGTCTGGCAGGGGGATTTACCAGGAGAAAAAGGAAGGCCAAGATGCTGGTAATATCACTTCTAGTGCAAACAGGAAGTGACATCATCATGCCAATGATGTCTGGGCAACACTCTAATATTTGGGCAAAAACTCTATGGTAGAAATTATTTTTACCATAGAGATTTTTCCCAAATACCAGAACCTTGGTCACTTCTGGTGCACTCCATAACTATGTTGCCTGGGCCCCCTACTTCTCCTGGTAAGTCCCCCCCATCCCCTGCCAGTTGTCAGGAGGGACCCGGAAACCCTAGGTTTAATAGTTCCCCCCACTGTTGGTAGGAAGATATTTTCCTCATAATTAGATACCACTGATTACTGCATTATTTCCTTTTCTTTCTCACCATCCTATTTTGAATAGCACAGTGTACCTCACGTTGTGAACTCACATTGTGAATTCATTGTGTCCTTGCAGTTTGTAACTCACATTAAAAATGAAGATGTGGGCAAAGCTGTACTTACTTTTAAAGTTACAGACATTCCTAACCTCTTCAGGGATGGGAGGCAAAGTGGGTTGGGTTGCTCCGTATGGCTGGTAGATCCCAAAGATTTCCTGATGTCTCTTGGTGATATTCTAGTTGGCAAGTTGGCATTCCTGCCACAGCCCTGGTTCACTTGTGGAATGCATCCCCCTTGGGCAGTGGAAATGATTGCTCCAAAGCAGCCTTGTTGGAAGATAATTGTGTGTAAAACAAATTAGACAGCAGAAAAAGGACTCAGTGGGTGTATTGATGGGTGTATTTATATCTCTCTTCAACCTAAAGGCAAGAGATAGTAATTTTGTAGCATTAAAGGCTGTGTGTTGATGTTCAGAAGTGGAATATCACAGTGATGCATGTCTTTCCCTATCCCACACACCTTAAGCAAGTCTGAAGGCCCAACTGTAACATGAGGTTTTACTTCCCCATGATTGAAAAGTATGAATATCTATTTATACTCAGGTAAGCAAAACTGACAGGAACAGCATTTTTCCCATTTCCTTTCTACTATAAATACCTATTGCTGAACCTTTGCAATTTCTATCAGAACCCATTTAGCACAATCTGAATTGTCAAAGATTTGTAAATGAGGCTCTTAAACCTCTGTCACCTTTCTGGTTGCTTTGCATTTGTACTGAACAGATGAGCTGAACAGGCAGATGAACCATTTTGGATATAATATGAGGCAGTGTTCTGGGGTTAATGTGACAATCTTCATCTTAAGAAGGTATGGAAACAGAGTCTGCCCTTTCCATTTATTCCCAGATTTATCTACATTCTTCCTTTTACGTCAGAACCCACCCATGAATTCAGCAGGAGTTAAAGGATATTAGAAAAGTGCCGACACACCTGTAATTTGAGCTGACTGAAAATCATATCAAGGTGACTTCACAATAAATATTATTGCATTTTTCCAGTGTTACTGAGGGGCAAGTGGCATGTACATACAACCTAAAGACTGGAAACCTTTTTAAAAATGCGGGACAGTCATAAGTCTTGTTTGTAGATTATACAGCATTATTAACATGGCAAACAAATCTTTCTTGTAAATTCAATTCTGCTTGTGTCACAAAAGGCTAGCAGTCTTTTCTTTTATTTATTCTGTATTGTGTTTTTGATGATGGAACCTTTAATACCTACTTGCTAAACTTCTCTGTTGCCATCAAGTGCTCATAAAAACTCCAGGAGCTCAAGAAACACAAAGCTGTCAGTGGGTTAAATTCAGCCAACTTTTTCATTCATTCTCAATCAATTTCCCTCCTGTCTGCAGCATCAATGACACATGGCTTTTGTCCGCACAGGGCCAATGATACCCAGCACACCTTTTTTGGGTGGTCAAAAGGAACCCCCTCCTCCTGTTTCAGCTGTAGAAAAGCTGGTTGGATTCCACCTATAGTCTACTGTCCAATTTTTATGAATTTATGAATGAAAGGGAAATTGTCAGTTTGGCTGAGATTAAAATCCCTCACATATATGTCAGATACTGTCATTTTATAGAGTAGGTTGTGGCCTAGAAAGGGATCATGGAAGGTATTTGATTAACTGAGTGATGAGAGTTTGGAATATGGATGTCTCTAAAATTATTTCCTCTGATCTCCTTTTTGCTCTTTTCCTGGCTGTCTGGAGAGAGAGAGAGAATGTGGAGTATGAACTCACATCACTGACGTGCATGGGATGTGTGCTCTTCTACTTAGTATGATGATTGATTATATATCTGCCATCCCTACAATACAATAGAAGGGTCATCAGGAGTAGCACCTGCATTGTTTAGATCCTTCTTGTCATAACCTATTTATTATTAATTTATTCGAGATTTAGTACTGCCCAACAAGATCTTCATGCAAACAGGCATGTGTATTCCAAAAAAATGACACAAAGTAAAATAGTCAGATTATTTCTAAATATTTCATTGTTTCCATTTTCTCAGTGGACACCTGAAACACTGCAAAAAGATTTCTAATGGTCTCATTCTAGTTTCCTGGTGAGCTTCATGTTTTTAATCAATATTTCATTAGCATTTGGAATTAAACTCACTTTTCAGTGGTTCCAACTTGCCTCATTACAAAACATTATGCAGAAAATGGGAAAAAATGAATTTATATGCAAAATCACATCAACACAATTTAATTTAAATTACATATCATCTTCCTGTGCTCAAATCTAATTTTATATTATTGATGTAGAGATATTATAAGACTAATTATGTCATAAGGAATACATGTGACAATTTAGGATCTGGCTAGGTGGTTGTTATGTCCAAGATTGTTAATCCCACCATGACCTATGCCTCAAATGTTGACAGATTTTGATTGGTCAGCTCCCAACATGAAGATGATCACCATATGTTTACTACATTATCCTCTCTTCTGTGCTGATCCAACTGACCTACAATGTCCTGCTGAATGTGTCTATTCTTACAGCTATATATGCACTGATTTATTCCTGTTCCTCCATCCATGGCAATGAGCATCCAATGGCCAATCGTTGCAGAGCCTCAGGAAGCTTCCTATTAGGGGTGTGCATTCAGTTCGGCCGAACCAAATAGACCGCCGAATACCCCCTGATACGGCGCTGTATACTTCCGAATCCAATTGGAAGGCATTATACAGGAGCCGTATACGTCTTCCCGTATACTTCCAAATCAATATTCAGAAGTATATGGAACTCAATGTAAAAGGCGGGAAAGGAGTTTCTGCAGCCTCAGGGAAGCTGCTTGCCTCCTTTTTTGCCTTTGGAAGCCTTTTCCCGCCTCTCTCATAGCCTCCCTGGGATTAGGAAGGAAGCGGGAGGGTGAGAGAAGCCCCAGCAGCCAATCCAAAGCATGCATTTGCAAAATGCATGCTTTGCAGGGCTGTTGTGTAGCTGATGGCTGGGCTAATCCCCCAGCCATCAGCAACATTGTTGTTCTTTTGTTTACTTGGGTATCCAAGTAAACAGTGTACTCTGGCCAATCACAGAGCAATGGTATTTTTTGAAACTGCTCTGTGTAGGGCCAGAGAACGTTTTTAAGGAGTCTGCCTGACTGGACTCCATTCCATTGCTGCTGTGTTGGTGTGTGAGAGAGATTGTGCTGTGCTGGCCCTTGGCCTCAGCTGCTGCTGCTCTCTCTCAGCCTTACCTGACCTGCCTGGAGAAGACATCTAAGGTAAGACAGTCTTGGGGTTCTTGTTTTTATTTTAGTCAGGATAAAAGTAAAAGGACTTTTTAAGACTCATAGTCCCTTTACTTATCCAGATATGGGTGGGTGGGTAGCTTATTTGGGGTTAGGGTTAGGTGGCTGTGCTGGGGGTGGGGGCCTGGGGTGTGGGTTTTGCCAATTTGCTGGTTTAGTGAGAGGACTTTTAAAAGTGCAGTGTCCTTTTACTTTTCCTGATTTGGGTGGCTTGGATTTCTTGGGGTTAGAGTGAAGTTTTTTTGCAGTGGAGGGGTTGGTTAAGTTCCTGTATTGTTAAAAGTCAAGGTTTTTACTGTTTTAAAAGGATTCTGTGTTTGATTTGTTGGTTTAGTGAGAGGCAATTTGCTGGTTTAGTGAGAGGACTTTTAAAAGTGCAGTGTCCTTTTACTTTTCCTGAATTGGGTGGCTTGGATTTGTTGGGGTTAGAGTGAAGTTTTTTTTGCGGTGGAGGGGTTGGTTAAGTTCCTGTATTGTTAAAAGTCAAGGTTTTTATTGTTTTAAAAGGATTCTGTGTTTGATTTGTTGCTGCTGTGTTGTGCTGCTGTTGTTCCTTTTCTCTTCTTGTTCTGGTTCTTGGGTGGGGGGCTGTTAGGCCTAATTTTTATTGTTTAAAAGTTCAGTTTTTTAACAGTTGAGCTTGTTGGCCTTTTCTCAGTTGGATTTGTTTGGATCTGTTGCTGTTGGTTCTGCATCCTGTCCTGTTGTTCCTTTTCCTGGTTGTGGTGTTTTGTTTTTTGGGGGGTGGGGGGGGGTTAAAAGTTAAGTTTCTTTCTGTCACGTTTTGGGTTTTTTTAATTACCTCTGGTTGGTGTGAGGGGGTTGGTGTGTGGGCTGTGTGGGGTGGGTCACTTTCATGTTTTGATAGAGCTATTTTTGGAGTCTGAGGATGCTTTCAGTTTGGCTAAGGCCACTAAATAGGCTGCCCCAATAATAAGGGTGTTTTTAGGGATTGTGTTTTCTGAAATTAAAAAAAAATTAATCCAGTTTGGGGCTTTATCTTCTTTCAAAATTCCAGAAAGGGGCAATTTAAAAAGATTTTAGGTTTCTCATAAAAGGCAGCGTGACTACTAGGCCACATCAGGCTCCCTTTTAAAGAGACTAGGGTTGCAGTGCATCTTGATTTCAGCCACTGAAAGCCGGTGCATCCTTAGATTTCCATAGGGTAAACCACAGCTTCTCTCTAGTTATAGGGGACACCTGATTTCTAGATTGCAAGGAAATCCGGTCTGTCTCGAATCTAGTTAGGAGAAGTTTAACCCCCGTATAACAAGGATTGCCCTCATCTCAAAGTAGCCTTTTAAAAACTGTAGTCAGGTACAGGCAGGATCACCTAGTCTCCTAAACTTTACCAGACTACTACCCCAACCCAAAGAAGGACAGGTTAGGGACCAAAAAAACCAAAAAGTTTTGGTGGGAGGGTTTTTAAAAAGAAGTCAGGGCACCTGTTGGTTCAGGGTACAGTGTAGTGAGTTAGGTTTGTAAAAAACCCCACTGTCAGTACAGGTTGTGTGAGACTGGCCAAGGGTGACATGAGTGACAGGCAGCAGAAGAGGGGCCCTGGGGGCAAAGCCAAGGAGAAGACTCGAGGGGTGGAGGGGATGGGAGGACCCAGTTTTCCTCCCCACTTGTGCGTAGGGCCACTCCACAGTCACCTTAGAGCACTTAGACCTCTGGCCGGAGTGTGATGAAGAAGGCCCACCTTGGGCCCTTCATTGAGGCTGCTGCTGGGGCACCCCCAGCAGAGGTACCATTAGGTGCTGGCACTGAGCAGGGGTTTGCTGCTCGGGCAGTCTCTCCTCCAGCTGATGTCGCTCAACCTCAGCAGCAGGGGGAGGGGCAGCAAGAGCAGCCCTCCTTGGAGATGAGCTTTGGGGACAGTTTTCTGTCCAAAACAATCACCCCAAGGAGGGTGCAGAGTGTTGTGCAGGAGCTGGAGGAGAAGCTGGTTGAGGAGGACCAGCTCCCTTCTTCAGTTCCTTCGGGCACCAGCAGTCCTTCAGGGGATGGCCAGGAGGGGAGGCCGCATGGGGTGGAGGGGGAAGAAATGGAAACACATGAGGTGCCTCCATCTCCGCCCACTTCCCCCTGGTGGCCAGCCCTCCTGCCACCCCGAGACACGATGTGTCTGCCCCAAGCACCTCACAGGAGGTGGCTCTGGACACCCATGCTGCCAGTCAGCTTGGGCATCCATACACCTCCGAAGTCTGGAAGCATTTCCGACTTATGGAGGATCCACACTATGCACAGTGCCAGCTATGCAGAGCCCGGATCAGTCGTGGGTGGGACCCTGCCCACCTGACTCTGGGGGAGATGTGGAACCACCTGCAGAAGCACCACCAGGTGATGCTTCTTAAGGGGGAGAAGCAGGCTGGTGCGGGGGTGCCCAAGCAGCCAACACCACCCAGTCAGGAGGTCTGTCCCACTGCGACTACCTCCAGAGCTCTCCAGGAGAGTTCTGTGACAGGGCAGGGATGCCAGGCATCTCTGCCTGAGATCTTTGGTGGGGGTGGCACCTGTGTGCCAAGAGGGGGAATCAGGTACAGCAGGAGAGTGATTGCCTGGAACCTTGCCAGGTCGGTCGCCCATGGGTTTCCATTTTCAGTGGTCAAGAATCCTGGGGTGCTAGGGTTGCTCGAGTACCTGCCGCCCTGGTACAAAGTTCCTGCTAGAACCACTATTAGTAGGACCATTGTGCCATCTGTTTTCAGGGTGACCAGATCTTTGGTGAAGGAGAATTTGTCCCGTGCTGCCGGGGGGACTGTTCATTACACCTCAGATATCTGGAGCTCCCAACATGCGTTCAAGGGATATCTCTCCCTGACTGTGCGTTGGTGGTAACCCAGTGAGTTGCAGGGTGGGGGTGGTAGTAGCAGTAGGCAGGGTCAGGGCTGCCAGGCCGGCTATCGCTGGGCTTTGCTGCATGCTGAAGCAGTTGACGTGCTGCACATGGCGGACACTCTCGGAGCCATCCTCTCATGGAAGTTAGAGGGCTGGGTAGGCAGGGACATCGCCATGGCCTTCATGGTGACTGATGGTGGCTCCAACATCAAGGTGACTTTCCAGTGTCAGGGCCTAAAACACCTTCCTTGTGTGGCCCACCTTCACCTCATGGTTAAGGATGCATTGGGCCAGACAAAAAGCCAGGATCATTGGTATCTAGCCGTGACCCATGAGTACCGACTTCTACTCCAGAAGTGTCGGCACATCACGGGTCACTTCTCATACAGTAATATGGACTCATATCTGCTGCATGAGACGTAGACACTGACAGGCATGCCAGGGCACCGCCTGATCTGTGACATCACCACACGCTGGAACTGTGCCATGCTGGAACGCATGGTGGAGCAGAGAGCAGCCCTGGATGCCTTTGTCTGAGATGAGGGTCTTTTGGGATGAGAACCGTCTCACCCAAGAGGATTGGGTGGTCATTTCTCAGACTGTGGAGGTTCTTGTGCCCTTCAAGACCCACACAGAAATGCTCTTGTCTGATACGGCGAGCATCACACTGGTTGTCCCCATGGTCCACATTGCCCGTGAGGAGCTGGCCTTGTTTCTAGTGCCAGCTCAAAGCCATGCAGACGTTCTTCCAATGGTGTGTGCCCTGGTTGTTAGGCTGCAGGAAGGACTTGAGGCCCACTTTCAGACTTTCACTCAGGATAAGGTCTTCATGATGGCGACCATGCCTTAAGGGCATGATAGCTGAGTGGGCCAACGAGCTCGATCGCTGGTGAGGTCGAGTGCTGCAGAGTCAGAGCGGGCCCAGTGCAGGTAGCTGAGGAGGAGGGAGGCGGAAGCAGCTCATCTGCCACTTCCACTGCTGTTCATCCCCAACCTCCCCGGCAAGGCAGTGTTTCCCACCAGACTCACGCCAAGAAGAGTGCCGAGATGACGCTCATTGGGCAGCTCATTGGCCCCTCTGGGAGCGGTAGGTTTCTGAGAGTGGAGACGGGTGCTGCGATGGTGAAGGACTATCTTTCGGAGCCCAACGACTTGCAGGAAATGTCTCCTTTGGACTACTGGGTAGCAAAGGAGACGATCTGGCCGGCCCTCTCCTCCTTGGCCAAGGTGTTCCTCTCATGTTCACCGATGAGTGTGCAGAGTGAGCGCGTCTTTTCGCATATGAGCGACATTGTCTGCCCACATCGCAATCGCCTGCAACCCTGGACAGTTGAGCAGTTGGTCTTCCTGAAGGTCAGCTTGCCTCTGTTCAGCTCCCGGAAAGTAGACTTTGAGAGTGAATGAAGTGAGCACCTACTTGTGCCTGCATCCTCCCTTGGTCTGCGCTTGGAAGGTGATTGTAAAACGCTCTCCCACTAAACATAGACTAAAGTCCAAAGACACCCCAAAAACTCACTCACAAATTGACTGGCAATGCACCCCTCCACCCCTCATCCATCCCCAACCAAAAGTGAATGCTGATTTAAAATCTGCAAAGCAATCCAAATTTCCCCAGTCCCCATCCACACATGCCTAATAATACTGAAAGGGCCATTGCAGCCCCCAACTGTAACTGACACCACCCACAGGCCCAGCCAGGATAATCCAGTTTTTTTTTCAGGGGCAGGAGGAAGAAAGAGGGAGGTGCCAGGATGATGACAGGCAGGCAGCAGCCATACCAATGCTGCGGTCCCTCTAATGGGACAGTGATGCCTTGTGTGTTGCTGCTGAGCTGAGAGAGAAGGAATGGTTCCCTTCCTCTCACACAATCTGAGGCCCTCCCAGTGATCTTCCTCATTTGGGGTGCAACTCTGGCTCGCCTCCTTGTGGTGCACCCTGGGTAACGCAAAAGGAGCCTGGACCAGCCAACCATCCACCACTCAAGGTAAATCTAAATGCTTCTTGCTTTGTGTCAGATACAGAATGATGTGGAGCTAGGTGTGGTCCACTGCTTCCCTTGTTTGAGAGTTGTGTTGTTTGGGGCAGGGCTGGAGAGCTGGCATCTGTAGATTGTCTGTGGCAGGAAAGCTGGCATCTGGGTGAGAGACCTAGAACCAGCATGCTTGTTGTGCTTGGCCAGCTCTCCCCATGTTGTTTGGGGCAGGGCTGGAGAGCTGGCATCTGTAGATTGCACGTTCTGTGGTAGGGAAGCTGGCATCTGGGTGAGAGACCCAGAACCAGCATGCCTGTTGTGCTTGGCCAGCTCTTCCCGCGTTGTTTGGGGCAGGGCTGGAGAGCTGGCATCTGGGTTTGCTGCAGCCAGGCCTGCAGAGCAGACCTCGAGCAGATTGTGTTTTGTGTGGCAGTGACGTTGGCAACTGGGTTTATATTGGTTCCAAGTCAGCAGGGTTCATAGAGTAGATAGATGGATGTAGTCCTATAGATGGATGGGTCCTATAGAGATTCTCTGATGTGAAGTTAGGCTTGGCTTTGGTTGTCCCAGGAATTGGACCCCCTGGTCCATTTTTTTTTTTTTTGCCTTGTTGGTTTTGTGTGGGACAGTGCCCTGAAGCTGCACAGCAGTTTGGGGGGGCTCTCCTCAAAACCCCCTGCTCCCCAGAGCCACTTTTCCCACGATAATTACAGTGGGGGAAGTGGCTCTAATTGTTTTTTTCTCACCATTGGGATCAGTGTTCCCTTTGGGGTGCCCACAGATGGGTGCAGTCTTTTTGGGGCAGGGGGGTTGCATGTGGGGGAGTCCCCTGAAGCTGCCCTGCAGTTTTGGGGCTTCTCCCTCAAACCCTCCTCTGGCCAGAGCCACTTTTCTCACAGCAATTATAGTGGAGGAAGTGGCTAATTGGGCTTTCCCCAGCATTTGTGGCAATGGGCCTTTTGGGGAGCCCAAAGACAGGGACCCCCTGGCCCAATCTTTTTGGGACTTAGGGGTTTTGTAGGGTTCCCTGCAGTTTTGGGGGCTCTCCCTCAAACCCCCTGCCCCCCCCATAGCCTCTGATTATGCCCTATGTTGCCATTGTTCAGTGACCCATAGGGTATAATGGTGGGATAGGGGCACCCTCTTTCGGTGCCCCTGGAATGGGAACCCCTGGCCCAATCTTTTTGGGACTTGGGGGGTTCGTGGGGGAGAGTCTCCTGCAGGTTCCCTGCAAATTTGGGGGCTCTCCCTCAAACCCCCTCCCCTCCAGGTGGCTTCCAATATACCCTATTTTGCCATTGATTTCTATGGCCCATAGGGTATAATGGGGCCATATATTCAGAAATAGCCTTATATCTCCAGTATATATGGCTATTCTGAGTACTGGTATTCAGAAATATATGGTATTCCAAATATATTGGCCCCGTATATTACCGAATCCGATTTATTCCGAAATTTTTTTTGCACACCCCTACTTCCTATTGCACTGGAGAAGATACAGTGATTTAAGGATTCTTATCCTATAGACATTTCTCCAAAGCATCAATGTGTCTTGGCTCATATCTATAGTATAGAAATGTACAGAATCTCGCAGAAAACATAACCCCTTCCTTTGGCATTCATGTGCCACTCTGAATCAGTGATCTATAATTTGTGAGTCACAGATTTATTTTGTGCATTATTAGTCCTCACAGAGCCATTGTGTTGGAAGGGGGAAGGGGAATTTATTGGTTATTAATTTATTGATTTAGAAAAGTGATTTTGCTTACTCTTTTCTGCATCTTTTCAAGATCTACAGTTACCTTTTCCAGATGCAGTGACCAGAACTGTTCACAATATTCTAAGTGTGGTCTTGCCATAGATTTGTTTAAGGGCAGTATGATAGCCACAGTTTTATTCTCTGTTCCTGTTCTAATTATGGCTAACACTGAATCTGCATTTTCACAGCAGCTGCACACTGGGTTGACATTTTCCTCAAGCTATCCATTACCACCCCAAGGTCTTTCTTGGTCTGTTACTGCCATGCCAGCTCAGATCCCATAGCATATATGTGATGTTGAGATTATTTGCCCCAATGTGCATCACTTTACACTTGCTCACAGTGAATCCCATTTGCCATATTAATGTCCATTCTCACATTTTGATCCTTTTGGAGCTCTTTTCAATATGTTTTTTTCTTAACCACCCAATATACTTTTGTGTAATCTGTAAACTTGAACACCTTACTATTCACCCCTAGTTCCAATTCATTTATGAACAAGTTGAAAAGCCCTGATCCCAAAACAATTCCCTGAGGGACCCTGCTGCTCATATCCTTCCAGTGCGAGAACTGACCATTTATTCTTACTTCCTGTTTTGTAGCCAGTTTCCAATGCATAAGAGGACTTGTTCTCCTATCCCATGACTCTGAAGTTTGCTCAGCAGTCTTTGGTGAGGGACTTTGTTAATTTTAGAAATCCAAATAATGTCTACTGGCTGATTCCTGTCTACTTGGATATTGACACTTTCAAAGACTTCTAAAAGGTTAGTGAGACAGGACTTACCTTTCAGAAGCCTTGTTGCTTTTTATTCAGCAGGACTTGTTCTTCTGCATGCTTGACAACTTTATCTTTAGTAATGCTTTCCATCAAATGCTTTCTTTAACAGCAGCTTGCCTAGCCAGCTTACACAAATCCATATGTAAAGCCTGGGCTGGAACTGCTCCAAATTCTGGTCTTCTGGAATTAATATAAAATATTAAATTGATTTCAGAGATCATCATGCTGCTCCAACATGCTGCAGAACTCTCTTTTTCTCTCTATATCTTCCCCTGGCTTGACCTAACCAGGTTATTTTCACAAGAGTTATGGCATATTTATACCTTCTTGCCTATGCTTTTTGTGATGTGATGTATGTCACCTGTAGATTGTTTGAAAAATAGATCTCTTACTAAATATAATTATCTTCATAAAAGATGACATGAAAAATACTCAAGAATCAGTGGGCCTAATGTACTCCTAATATATGTGTACAGCGATGCTAATGTGCTCCTAATGATAAAACACAGTGCTATTAATACATATGGACATCTTTGTAACAGGCACATTTGTTAAAAATCTGATGTATTACCTAGCTAAAACAGCAGTCATCTCAAAATTTGCATGATGAATTGCAACAAAAGTATGCTATCTATTAAAAGAATCCACAGATTTTTATATTACCTCTCCACATTTTATAAGATACATACTTGTAAACATTTTAATTACATCTCCTGCTTTATATAGCTATAATTTAATATGGGAATAAAATATTTACTTCAGTATTGATTGTGAGGCTTTGGTGTCTATCATTCATGTCCATGTATATTTCTCATGGCAGTGTTTAAACTACTATGAGAACCTCCTGTATAATATTGTTTTTATTGATTGATCATATTAAAGCCATGCTGTTCTGTCAAAGAGCTCAGAGTGGATTATGTGATGAAAGTGGACAGTCTTCTATCCAAGCAGCTTGCAGAGTCTTACCTTCTCGACTTCAGTAGAAGAACTGACTAAAATGAATCAAAAGGAGTTTTGCTGATGAAGAGGAATTACTGTTTTTTCCTGACCTACTTGCCTGTTTCCTCCTAAACCACTGGGGTTGTCAATCCCTCCTGCCACCACTTGGGCTGGTGGTAGAGAAGAAAAATTAAAAATGGCTTTTGGGTTGACAGCATGACATCAGTTCTGGAAAAAATCCAGAAGTGACATCATGTCCTAGAAATCAATGGAAACTTTATGGTGAAACTATAGTTTTCAGCAATTTCTAAGGAGCACTGACATCACTTCTGGGGGAAACAGAATGGTACCGAGGGGGAAAAAAATAAAATGGCTATTGGGCTAACCATGTGACACTATTTCTAGGAAAAACTTGGAAAAGATGTCATACATTTCTAGAAATCACTGCAATCCAGCAATTTCTAGAGAGGCATGATATTACCTCCTGGTTTTTCACAGAACTGATGACATACTATCATTGATGGCTGCCCTCAATGTCCCCCCATTGCAACCAATGAGATATGACATTGGCAATATCCAGTTGCATATAATATACTTTACTCCTGACCCTGGACCAGTGATTAGCATTATTGGGAGCTTGAAATATGTGTTTTTGGTGGGGCTGTATGCACCTTCAGACTTTGCCCAGCTGCAACCTACCAAGAACATAGAAGCTAAATCTCAAGTACAATTTTTGTGAGCTGTTTTATTATATAGGTTGAATTTGTTTGCTTGTTTGCTTCTCACAGAGTGTGATGTCTAGGAAAACTTCAGTGTACTAATATCTACATATTCACCAATGAATTAAATGTATTGGGAGTTGTTTTTGTATTTTCATTATGACCTTTAGAAGGCTGCTAGCATTTATCTAGGTAAGAAGCTCTGGTCTTAACAGATTTTTGTGTCAAGGGAGCTACTCTGTAGCTTTGTGTGTGTGTGTGTGTGTATATATATATATATATATATATATATATATATATACACACACACACACATATACTTTAAGGCAACTCCTTTGGTTCAGATGCTACTAAATAACTAACAATCACTCCCCCCCCCCCAACACACACATCCTTTAAACTAGAATTCAGGTTTTGAAAAGTGCTGTCACAAGTTCTTAACTATATCAAATAAAGAAAAAAGCTAAGTCACATTTTTAGTCTAAATATAGTCACCTCCCTTCCAACTAATAAACTGTTCTTATTTTACCAAGATACCTCTAGTATTGTTTCATTTGTGCTGTGATCAGGATGATGGTACATTCTTAGCTGTGATTGGATCACAAGGAGCCTATTCTAGTGGATAGATGTTTTTCCTCCAAAAACTAACATACTGTAGATTTCTTTCTCCAAATCAGGGAGTATTTGCAAAGACTTCCCTGGAAAATGAAATGGGGGAAACAAGCAGATCTGGGGGTCCTGTGGTCTCTCAGCTGGTTGGAGGGAATGACACAAACAAAAACTGAGAACTGAAACCTAAAGCCTGAGGAACAGGAGAGGGCTTATTATAAACTAAATTATAATTTGACCAGGAAAGCATCCCCCACTCAAGTCTGCACCTCAAGGTTTCTCGATGATGAATTTGTGTTTAACAATGGGCCATCCATGGTTTGCAGTTTTACTTTTTTGACGTAACCATCCTTTTATTGAGTCAGAGCTAATTTAAACATTACAAGGAAGTGAGAAAAGAGAAGCATGATAGGCTTGTACTTCAGCTATTCTGTAGAAAGAGGGGACCTTGGATTTTTCAGCTGCAGTGAGACCAATGAGCTCCATTGGTTGTCAGGGGTTCTCAGACCTTAACAGTGGTGGCATCTACAATGTCCACCTCTCGTCAAGACAGAATTACAAGTGATTCCTATTTCTGCTTTCAATATAACACATCACCTGGTTCTCAGGAAATGGAGCCTGGAGTTAACAGTGCTAGTGATTCAATGCTGATTTAAATGTAAGAGAACAGCTACAAAGTTAGAGCTAGTTTACAGGTTGTTGCAGGGGATGCTGATATGTTACTGTGCTGCTGCTGAATGAGACTGACTCTTAGCTGCTTTCCTTGCAAGAAGGAGACCAGTTGTCACTAGCACTATGAATAACTAAATTAATGTATGAATAGAACACAGTCTTTGATTTTATTTCTTGGCATCTTTTCCCCCATAAAAAACAACAAAGACAAAGATGGCTGGGGACACCATCTTTAGGGGTCTGTAATATTTGACTGTGTTGCCCAACTTAAGATGGATTTGGACAGAGGAAGGACTGAATTTTCTGAATTTTCCTTGCCATTTGATTTTTAGAAAATGATGATTCCACAAAGCCGACTTTATCTCCCCATAGATTCAGGTGGGGTAGTCATGTTGGTCTAAAGAAGCAGATGAAAGGGTTTTATTAGGGTTTGTAGAATCTTTCGGGATCAAGTGCCGTGTACTACTGGAGAAAGTTTTCCTTCCAGACGTTTCGTTCTCAGCTGCAGAGAACATCCTCAGTGGCGTAGCAGCCGGAGCAGGCGCTCAGACCTTCTTGGCTGCTGTGCATTGAGTGAGATTCTACAAACCCTAATGATGTTACCAGCCGTGAAAACCTGAATTCTTAGATGAAAGTTTGTCTTAAAGGTGGTCTTAAAGGTGCCATTGGACTCAAACTTTGCTCTTTTATTTCCCCATAGTTAATAATGGGCAGACATTCAATGTCAATTAAAATGGAATCCCACCCCCCCCCCCACCCCAAAAGGAACATTGTGTGTCAGGAAGACCGAACTAAATTACTGTTTTAAAGATTGGGGGGGGGGTCACAATTTCCTGCTTGTGGGTCTTCCAGGTTCATATGTTTGGCCACTGTGTGAAATAATATGATGGACTAAATAGGCTATTTCTCTAATCAAGCATGTCTTGTGTCTTGTTCTTATGACAGTTTGTTACTCAAACTATTAATGAATTAATGTGTGCTGAGTCAGCTAATTAATAGTATCACAGGTTAATATGCTTCCATATAATACCTGCTCTTCATGTAAAACTTCATTTCTTCTGTCAGTGAACTGGATGACATTCCATCTTTCTGACCATTCAATTCCTTTGTCCACATGTTTAAAGCGGCTACAGTGAAGATGCATATTGGAAAATCTCATTATATTTGAGACATATTTTCACAGATCCAGAACATATAAAAACATCTTGTCTTTTTCTTTCCTTGAAAAACCAAAGTGAAAGACACTATTCACAGGGAAAAAATCCCTTTTTGCAGGAGGTGAAAATTATTAATTTCACACAACTCAGCTCTGGGACAGATAGGACAAATACTTTTGGTAATGACATTTCTAATCTCATTCTGCATTGAGTAGGATCTCATAGAAGTTGTAACAGTTTTTAAAATAGCCTGCAAGTTCCAGAGAGGACCATTTTGTTAAAACTCCACCCAGCAAAACTATTACTCTCAGTTCTTTGTGGTCAGTGCCAGCTGATACAATAAACATTGTATTACAAATGCTCAACTTATGAAAGTTAAAAATTAGGACCTGTAATGAACTTAATTCCTAATTTTGTATTTTTAATTAGTTGTGGTTGATAGCCACTAGACGGCTAAGACAATATTCCACTTGCAAGTTTCACTGAAAAAAAAGCAATATTCACCAAAGTTAAATATTTTGAAATCACTTTTAGTACCAGAGAATGAAATATGTGCTTAACTTAACTGTTGTCATAATTGGTCTTCAAAGGTGTTACATTAAGATACCTTTAAGAGTCTATTATGTTTATAATAGCTCTCTTGCTATAGCTTAAAATTTGCCTACTTTCTTATGACATTCAAATCAGAGGAATTTATGCCTACACAGGATGGCTCTCTTGAGCTAAGGTAGCTCATATGAGTAGGCATATAATATTCTTTTTAAAGTACAAAACATTATTTTACATTCCATTCTTCAATCAGAATTTTGCCTCTAGAATTTTTCAGTATAGTTCTTTCTGAGAAATCAAATAATGCCTGTAAAGCAAATACTGTATATTCCCACATCATAACACAGAGAGAATTTCAAGAATGTGTCCTGTTCATTTAACCATTTCAGTGAATCTGCATTTTAAAACATATTTAGTGCCTGCCAGTCAAGAAAGATTTTAAATCTTTTTTTGTGTGTATATATATCTGTATCACTCTGACATTTGGAAAGTTATTGGAAGAAACCATCAGAGTTGCTGAATGTGTTTGTAGTATTAACTTCACAATTACAGTTTGGAACTCTTGATGTCAAATCAAATGCTGAGATGAAAATCAGTCAAATTTGTTCTTCACAAGTGCTTCTGGCACCTACAGCATGACTCACTAAAATGTCCCTGCTAAAATCAGAACATTCAATTTTTACAGGAAATATGTAGAAGTATGATTCACAAACAGCCCCTCAGGGAACAAACCAGTTCTTTGATTATTTCATTCTTGCTCAGTGTACATCCATTAAGAAAAACTTCCAATTCACAAATTGCTCTGAAAAAGTGGTAATAAGTATGTGTTCAACACAGGTATTACATGTAGAACCTACACCACTCTAACTATTTGACAAATGGAAGTTTATGAGATAATACAGATAACTCAGCAAGCTGGTATCTGCATCAGAGCTTCCTTGGCTGATCTTAAATTATGGGAAGGTCCGTATCAAGAAGTGTTACCTTACCAAATGCCAAATAGTGACTTGGCTATAGATGGATAGATGAAATCATATCATCACTTAGCATATTAGTCTATCAATTATTCTGGATTTATCATACATGCCCAGCAATATCCAGAGTTTTTATGAAATGTGTGTCCTCCATGATATGAATTGGGCAATTTTTGCTTGGAGTAACCATCTTCAGCGTGAGAGATTCCCCAAATTTGGGGCGGGGGGGGGGTAGTTTGCAGTGCCAGATTAAACTCTGTGGAGGCCCCTAGGCAGTCAAAATCTAGGGGGGCGGGGCTGGCAAATATTCTCAGTTGGAGACCCCACCCCACTGCCTCCAGCCCCCACTGTAGCCTGCAGTTACATTCTCAAAAGCCCCTTTGACAAAGCTGTGGGGGAGAGGCAGAGAGAGGCAAACAATGATGCTAGCAGCAGTCTCACCAGGCAAATCAAGCAAAGAGTGGCTCAGTTGCTGGCTGTGCGTGCAGGCTGGGAAGGCTGCAAGAAGGGGGGAAAATTGGGGGAAGCTGGCCTGGGGCTTCTAAAGGTGTGGGGGCCCATAGGCCAGTGCCTAGTTGGCCTAATTGTTATTCTCTGGCCTTGCTGGGAAAGGTGGGGAGGGAGCTCAGTAGGGTGTGCTTCCCTAGAGCCCACCCTCTGAAGCTGCTGTTTTCTCCAAGGTAACAGATCTTTATAGTTAAAGATTAGCTGTGATTCCATGAGAATTCTTTGACCCAGTAGACACAGGAGCCAGGCAAACTCGAGCTCTGAATCAGTCACTGGGAGCTATAAACTGGAAAAGATCTGACACAAGGAGGTCAACAGGTCCATAGCTACAGGGGGCAACCAAACCCCCCTTTAAGTTATTATGCCCCCTCCTAGCAGCCCCGCTCCTGCGGCCCCACTCTGTCCACTGCCACTTCGGTGGCAGCCCCCGATCTCCCCACCACTCTCGTGGGCCCCGCCCCACTCCATTGTGCCTCCTCCTCCCACCCACCCACCTGGTGAAGTTCTGGCTCCTGGGGCTCTTTCAAGATCCCCCCCCCCGCAGGAAAAGCCGCACCAAAGCTGGTGGCTCCTATGCCAGCTTTCTGGCGCTCTCAGCACGTTTAGCACTGCAATGGCGGTGGCGCAAAGGAACAGCAAGCTGCTGAAAAAGTGCCCACTGCCACTGTCGCTTCCCCCCCACTTCCTTCCCGGATCACCTGCTGAGACCGGTCTCTGAGCCCCAGAGGGTGTGGGTGGGAGGTGGAGGCGGCACGGAGGGGGGGCGGGGCCCACCAGAGCAGCAGTGGCGGTGAGAGTGGAGGCTGCCAGAGTGGTGGCCCCTCCACCCAAAATTTTTATTCCATGGGCCCCCCACCGAATATTTTCTGGCTACAGGCCTGGAGGTCAAGATAGTCAAAAGTTAGGCTTTTAAGGCTGAGCATCAACAGTTGTCCTGACCTGCTTTAATAATCACAGCTCTGGAAGTATTAGTGTGTTTAACTATTATTCGTGAGCCCAGTTGGGTGTAGTGGTTAAGAGTGCAGACTCTAATCTGGGAGTATCAGGTTCAATTCCCCTCTCCTCTACATGCAGCCAGATAGGCAAGCCACAGTTCTTTCAAAGCTGTTCTCTCAAGAGCAGTTATCAGTCAGAGCTTCTTAGCCTCACCTACCTCACAGGGTGTCTGTTGTGAGGAGAGGAAGGGAAGGAGATTGTAAGCAGCTCTGGGATTCTGAGTGAAGGGGTGGTATAAATCCAATCTCTTCTTCTATTATAAATCTGACTTTGATTAGTTGGCATTTGATATTTATGGTATATGATATTTATGGTGACTCCATAGGGTTTTTAAAGCAAGAGATGTTCAAAGGTGATTTGCCATTGGCTGCCTCTGTGTAGTGACACTGCTATTCCTTGGTGGTCTCCCATCCAAATACTAAGCAGGGACAACATTGTTCTGAGATCTGATGAGATCATGCTAGTATAGGCTATTCAGTTCAAGACTTGTTTTTACTACAATACTATGTTAAGTCAGCGGCCCTGTGGCGCAGAGTGGGAAAACAGCAGTACTGCAGCCCTGTGGTCTTAACTCTCTGCTCATGACCTGAGTTCGATTCCGGCGGAAGCTGGATTCAGGTAGCCGGCCCAAGGTTGACTCCACCTTCCATCCTTCTGAGGTCGGTAAAATGAGTATCCAGCTTGCTGGGGGGAAAGTGTAAAAGACTGGGGAAGGCAATGGCAAACCACCCTGTAAAAAGTCTGCCATGAAAATGTTGTGAAAGCAAAGTCACCCCAGAGTCAGAAATGACTGGTGCTTGCACAGGGGACCTTTCCTTTACTATGTTAAGTCAAATTTGATCTTATCCTTTACTAGTATTGTGGCTGCCAATGTGATATTTAAAAATTTGCTTGCCAAGAAATAGTAAAATACAACTGTAATGTACTGAGTGATGAGACGTGTTGAAGGCAACATACTTTATTGGCGAGTACATCACAAGAGAGAGAAACGCGGGCCGGGTTTCGATTATATACATGCCTCAGAACAACCCTCCATCTGGCCAGGTCCAATCCTGGCCAGTTAAACTTCCTGCCACAGATCTTGATTGGCGGAGTGTATTAGCGAGCTACATCCGGGGACCAGTGGGTTTCCACTGGTCGCCTCTGTAGTGTTCGCTGTGTTATACATCAAGATTTAAATGCAAGACATAATAACAACAATATTTAGTTCCTGTAATTTCCAGTGGTGGTAGAGGAATAGCCCCAGAGGGTACAGTTCCAGCATGCAGGAGAAGCCTGGTGGGTACCCTTGGCTCTTTGTTCCCCGTGAGTCTGGTGGGGGAGGGAGTGCTCAACAAAAACATGTGGTATCAGTCTTAAGCCCTTGGATGTTGTTTTTAAGTGAGTTTCATAGACTTACTGTAAGTGTTAACATATTTTAAAAAACTTTTTAAAAAGTTATTAATCTGGTTTGATTTTTTTTTTTAAAAAATGGTACTTTGGTTTCTCATTATTTTCTTTGAATTGTATTTTAATATTTGTAGTTCAATGTTCTTAAATGTTTTCCCATGCTAGAGCATACTAGTGTTATTTGATTTAATGACAATTCAAAATTTGTATTTACTTTAATGCTATCTGTTTGCATTTCAGTGTGTACCTAGCCCTTGAGATCTAGCCAGAGAGCTCTGGATTTTTTCCTACATTGCCAAAATCAGATAAGATTGATCTTTTTAAATGTAGACCAGTGGGAAGTTGCTATGTAGGTCAGTTTTTAAAAAATCAGAAGAACAAGGGGCACAAATTCTTTATAGCTGAGATGAATTGCAAAAGAAGACAGAGCTTCAGTACTGCTAATAGAATTGTGATGAAGAGAGAATTCAGGTAAGTACAGTTTTTCATATCTGAGCAACAGTGTGATAACATGCCATACCTGCCCCTGCCCCCAAGATCCTCTTGTACACAATGAGAGTCACAAAAGGCCCAACCTTTTCTGCACCTCATTAACCTAATCAGTTGCCATGAGATGGTTTTCTAAAATACTCTCATCTTTCTTTATTATATGGGAGGAGATAATATATGCCATACATGGATGCAGCTTAAAATTGTGGTTTCTGTTATGGATAAGACTAAAGCCATTCAATACAATGTGAGAAAGAATAAGGGTAATGCTCACTGATCTTATTTGTAGCCTCATGTTCAGAAGCCATTGGATGACCTGGCCCAGTTCCAGGTTTTGCGTGCTCTGGGCAGAAAGTTGCCCCAGGCCCTCTTAAACCCTTCTTTCCCACTCATCTGCATGCCTTCCACTTGCCTGTGTGTTCTTCCTCTGCCCACTTGTGAGCCCTCGCACCTCCAATGCCCACATTTGCCTGCACTTCCCATAGCCCCTTCCCAAATGGCACTAGCAATGAGAGTATCTGGGAGCATGGGCAGTGCAATGCTAGCAAGTGGGGGGGGGCAGTGTTGCAGTAGTGGGCACTGCTAGAAGTTCTGGGCAGCTGCCCTGCCTGAGGGTATGCTGACACTGGCCCATGCCTTCTTTAAAATAAAAAAAATGATCATTCCTATAGAAGAAGATGAAGAAGATATTGGATTTATATCCCGCCCTCCACTCCGAAGAGTCTCAGAGCGGCTCACAATCTCCTTTACCTTCCTCCCCCACAACAGACACCCTGTGAGGTGGGTGGGGCTGGAGAGGGCTCTCTCAGCAGCTGCCCTTTCAAGGACAACCTCTGCAAGAGCTATGGCTGACCCAAGGCCATGCTAGCAGGTGCAAGTGGAGGAGTGGGGAAACAAACCCGGTTCTCCCAGATAAGAGTCCGCACACTTAACCACTACACCAAACTGGCTCTCCTACACCAAACTGGCTCTCCAGAAGCATCTGTGTGTGTGCAAATGTGTAATATTTGAGTACATGGGAATCATGAAATGCATGGAAATCAGGGATGGGGCCAGAAGGCATAACTTTTATTTTCATCCGTCCTGCCATGTGTTCCTTCTGAATATCTGAACAAGATCTAAAAGTCACCCCCTTTGAATAGTATTTCAGACTCAGCTCTGAAAGCTGCTTAAAAAGCAGGTTTGGGACTTTGCAAATCCCCTGAGCCTAATACTTGGAAGATACTAGCTGAGTGTCATGTCAAAGCTAGCATGAAGTTTTAAGTGATAGGAGAGCATTCTTCATCAGACATTTAGGTCAGACTTGTAAATAGCCAGTTGGCTCTACCCACCTGTGATGAGCAAAAATTGCCTTGAGGCAAGCAGGTAGGGAAGTTTTTGAAAATTGGAGGAGAAAGAGTTCTCTTTTATGTTTTTCTTCCAGGCTGTTAATGCTCCACAAATTACTTACATAACACTGATGCAAGGGAGGAAGGGAAGAACTGATGACTGAGAGGGATTTGTAAACCTTTTCCAGCCTACTAATTCTTCCCTGCAAATCCTCATCCAAACAATTTTTAATATTTTTCTAGCCAGATTCTTTTCAGAATGTATGGAAGAAAAACCAGCCCTGATGGGGGAATATTTCCAAAGGAAGAATCAGCAGGTATAGGGGATGTTAACCACTCCTTCTAGCTACCACTTTAATTGTACCTCTGTCCTTTTCATTGCTAGCTGCAAAAGAGGCAGGGGACCAGAGCCATGCAAAACCAGGCAAAAGTGAGTGCATAATGTATAATGCTTTGTAAAGTTGGTTTTTTTCTTTGCGTGGCTGCTGCAATGAATAAAACAAAAGTCCAGTGGCACCTTAGAGGCTAACAACATTTATTTCAATATGAGCATTAATGAGTCACAGCTTCCTTCAGATATGTGAAAAGGACATCATCTGGGGGAATTGTTGTAGGGCAAATTACAGATATAGGGGAGAGAGTTGAGGCAGAGAGGGGTTTGGTCTAATTGTATCAAACTTGTTAAGTAATAAACTTTAACAGAAGGTTTTCTTCCAGCACAGATTCTAAACACAGCTGCTACAGGTAAAAACACAGAACAACAACTAGAACCAATACTGAACCAACCCAAACATTCAGATATGTAACAGCACCACCCATTGGTAGGGATGGCTATTAATTATTACAACTTTCCCTCTTTAATTAAACCTATAACATAATATTTAGGAAGATACATAATCTGAAAACAAAAATGTTTTCTTGGTGCATCTTCTTGCTCAAGTTCTATATTCATAAGCCAAGCTTGTGTCATTGATAATGGAGGCTTGGGGTTCAGGGCATCTTGCTAGGTTCAAAGTCCATCTTGCTAAGTTCAAAGTCTCTGCTATAGGCATATTGTCCTACCAGAAAATACTGATTCCCAGTTGGCTTCTGGTAGTGGGCCACACAGGTTAACTGAATGAATTCCCATGGTTTTTCAGGTTGTAGCATATTCCCTAATGGGCTATCTCTTGTCTTTCTGGTGCTTTCTTTCATTGGCAGATGAGACAAGACTGTACCCATTCAGCAACATCCTTTGCTATAGCAATTCAAAAAGCCTTTTCTGATAGCTGATGAAATGTCTTTTCACATCCCAAATGACCTGCTGTTTCATTATCATGTAGGCATTCTGGTTTGCTAAGGATGGTTGCATAGCAACTTTGTGACCTTAATAAACAGGATAAGTGCATCCCATCCACTCCGAACTAGACCAAATCTCCCCATCCCAGGTTTGTTTCAATATATCTGTTGACATACAACACTTAATTCATAGTCCTTGCACTGCTCCTGGACCAGGTCTTCCCAGGACAACGCTGCATCTTGTTTCACTGCTTCTACACAGCTTAGAGCATCTGCAACTACATTCTGCTTTCCAGGTTTGTGATGAATATGCATTCAGGCAGTTTGTGGATCCATCTCAATAGACAATCTTCTGGATTGCACTTTGTAAGCAGCCAAAGCACTGCAAAGCACTGCGGCCCACATAAACTGTAAATTCTGTGTAGGGCTGATAAACTTCCACTATAGCTAATAATTCACCATCTTCCCCCAAAAAGCTACATCTTCCCAGTTCACGTATTTGTTCTAGTAAAATTCCCACAGCAGACTTAGGGACATCAAGGGTGTTTTCGCACTCACCTTCAGCCGGCGCCGCGACCCTCTTGACGACGGAGGATCTGTGCTGATTTCCCACACGAAGCGCTGGAGCAACCAGAAGAGCCGCCAATTTCCGGCGCGAAGCCCGCTCAAGCGTTTTCCTGCTTCTTGGCGATTTACGTTTGAGCGGGCTTCGCGCCGGAAATTGGCGGCTCTTCTGGTTGCTCCAGCGCTTCGTGTGGGAAATCAGCACAGATCCTCCGTCGTCAAGAGGGTCGCGGCGCCGGCTGAAGGTGAGTGCGAAAACACCCCAAGTGTCATACGTGGGCAGGACAGAACGGGAAATGTAAAGACCGCTTAACTGAGCAGACCCTTATTTAGTGACTCAGATGCTGCCTGATACTCTGCCTTCCACACAAAGTTGGTTTTTATTAGTTGGTACAGATATGCTGCCCTCTTTGAGAAAACGTTTACATATTTCCTGTTGAAACCACAGAACGCAAGGAATTTTAACATCTCCTCCTCAGTCATTGGCATATTCCAGTTTTTATCACATCTACTTTGCAGAGGTTGGGGTTCTAGCCCATTTCCATTGACAACATGTCCCAAGAATGTGATGTAATTTCTTGCAAACTGGCACTTATTTCCTAGAGTCACTTGAATTTGGTGATATCATCAAAACTACTAAAAAAGCCCCCTTTGTTCCAAACATTTTATCCAATGTATGTTATGTTTGGAAATGGATAGCAATCACAACAGTTTGTTAGTTTGGTCTTCTGTAATGCAGATCCACAAATCTCCATTGCATTTTTTTTGTTTTACCATGAGTATTGGCAAAGCTTAGGATGATACAAAATGTTCTGTGAAGCCTTCTTTCAGCAGTTAACTTTTCTTTCACAGTGGTCTAATTCATTAAAGGGATTCAATATAGAGGTTGCTTCACTAGCTCACTCTCTGGCTTTAGGAAAATCTCATGGTGCACTATATCATATCTCCCAAGTTATTCGTTATTGTCAGGACTTTCGTTGTAGAACAAGCCCAGCAGAAGCTCATTTGCATATTAGGCCCCACTCCCTGATATCACCATTGTTTTACATAGGAATTTTTTGTAGAAAAAACCCCAGCAGGTTCTAATTTGCATATTAGGCCACACCACCTGACTCACCTTCAGAGGCAAGAACATTTGTCTTTCCACATCGTATTCTGCCTTGATGCTTTGCTCCTCGGTGATGACTTTTTACAGGCAAGTAAATACATGTTTTGTATTATGATGGGACAGCTTGAATTGTAACAATGTTAGTATAAAAATAGGCCACAGGATGTTTCTGAGGATCTTACAGTCTAGATAATTTATGCTACTGGTACAATTATTAGTTGAGTATTTTACAGCCATTCTTAGAACTCTTGGGGTTGGTTTTTTTCATGAAAGTTACCTAGGAGAGGAATGTGTGATGAATATTTAATGATTACCCACAGTCCTAAGAAACCCTGCGACTCTGTCTAATTAGTTATTAGTTAGAATATGTACGTACAGTTGCCGAGCATGAGATGTGTTCTGTTTTCATTAGAATATATGTTTAATGATTCTGTAAACCAAATGCAAGACATGAAAGCTAAATCTAGAAACTTTCTCCAGTTAACATTATTAAAAGAATATTCTAATTCTTAAATGAGGGATATCTGCATGAATTTACAAATGGCCTGAAATAATATTTCTTGGTATGGCTTGTTCCTTAGATACGACTTAGATAAATGAACATAGATTTTATGTGCAGTCCAATAAATAGCCCCTGTAGGAGCAGTGCTAGCTCTTTTGAATACAAAGTGTGTATTTTGTCACACCATTTTGTCAAAGTATTTTATCAACCATTCCTGTGGTCAACAGATGGGAGACAAGGGACATTTCTCAGCACATATGTTTTATGGTGGATTTAATTTTAACAATTTCTGAAGAGTATTTTTTCTCATACATACTGCATAAAATAGCAATTTTCATGTAAGGTCTTGCAGTATCTAGGGTTGCCAATCCCCAGGTGGGGGCAGGGGATCTCTTGGTTTGGAGGCCTCCCCCTGCCTCAGGGTCATCAGAAAGGCAGGGGGGTGTCTGCTGGCCACTCCATTATTCCCTATAGAGAACAATTCCCATATGGTATAATGGAGAATTGATCTGAAGAAGAAGATAAGAAGATATTGGATTTATATCCTGCCCTTCACTGTGAACCTTAGAGCACCTCTTCCCCCCCCACCCCCCCCAACAAATATCCTATGAGGTAGGTGGGGCTAAGAGAGCTCTCACAAAAGTTGCCCTTTCAAGGACAACTCTGCAAGAGCTATGGCTGACCCAAGGCCATCCCAGCAGCTGCAAGTGGGGAATCAAACCCGGTTCTCCCAAATAAGAGTCTGCGCACTTAACCACTACACCAAACTGGCTCTCACACCAAACTGGATCTGCAGGTATCTGGGGCTCTGTGGAGGCTGGGTTTTTTTAGGTTAAGGCACCAGATTTTCAGCACAGCATCCACAACATACCCTCCAAGTTTCAAAAGGATTGGACCAGGGGGTCCAATTCTATGAGCTCCTAAAGAAGGTGCCCCTATCCATTATTTCCAATGGAGAGAAGGCATTTTAAAAGTGTGCGGCCCCTTTAAATGTGATGGCCAGAACTCTCTTTGAAGTTCTGTTATGCTTGTCACAACCTTGCTCCTGGTTCTACCCCCAAAGTCCCCAGATATTTCTAGAAATGGACTTGGCAACCCTAGCAGTATCCCAGTCAATGTAATCCACATTTTCCTTTTTTAAAAAAAGTTAAGATGTGTGGTGGATGTCAAGGTCTAAATCTAAACAGATCTGTCATTAGTCTGTGGATTTTGCTGGTACTTCCCGTAGTATTTCTTGATTTGTATCTTTCTACCCTTGAACCCCATATAGGGAGGGGGGAGTGTCTGAGGAATTCCACTCCCCCCTCCCCACAAGAATCTGTGAAATTAATATGGTATCTGTAGAATTATCCATCCCCCAGCCAATAACAAAAGGTTGATAATGGTGATTTGACCAAGGTATAATCTAAAGCAGAGCCAGATCTCTGCGGTTTAAGTCCATGCTTTTTTTCAGCTGATTTTCTATAGGTAATTGAAGCCTCTCTGCCCTGCTGGCTAATCAAGCTGGTGCAGCATACTTGACAGTAGCGTAGATGGAGAGCCTGGCTTCAGGGGGAAACTCTGCTGAATTTTTCTCCATTTCTACACTTTGTCTCAGCATGGCTGTCAGCAGCAGCACTACAGAAACAGGCCCCAGATATCTCTTTTGTTTTAGGGCTTGTCAACACATAGCTCTTCTTTCAGTGCAGCCGTCTGGCTCCATTGGCAGTTCCACAGGCAATCATGTTGTTGGCTCAGGGGCTGCCTCTGGGGCTCCCAGGTGGCTGAGATGACCTGTCAGCTCAGATTCTGTTTATCTTTTCTCAAGTCTGGTCTTTTTGGAGGTTGTTCAAAATCTCTCTCTGTAGTGGAAATGCATTTGATTTTTTTTTTATGATGAGGAGAAAGTTTTTCATTCTTAGATCTGTGTATATACGGTCCTGAGGCCTTTCCATGCACGCATCTCACTTTCTCCAAAGCATTTTGGTACAAGATAGCCAGGATAGGAGAAGATAGGTTGGAAATAGTGCAAATTTAATCAGGGAGTCAGACGGACTCAGCAAACCATAAAGGAGAACAGAAAATCAGCCAAATACATCAATTAGCTGGATATGGTCCACACTCTAATTCTAATTAAATTGATTTGAGGTAGTAAGCCAGTGGAGTTTATTCTACCTTACTTTGACACTGTGGAATGATCAGAAGAGACTAAAGAACAACTATTTTTAGTCACCCTCATTGGCTGAAGGGGAGGGGAGGACCTGGACTCATCCCCCTCATCTGGCCCAGTGGTCCAATCCAGAGGTGTTTAGGAGCAATTCACAGGTCATTTTGCTTGCAGCTTAAAAGGATGAAACCTCCCTCAAAAAGCCTATGGAAAAGAAATGTTTTGGCCCGGTACCTAAAGGAGAGTAAAATAGGTGTCAGGCAACTTTCAAGGAAGATAGCATTTTAAAGGTGAGGTGCCACCACTAAGAAAACCCTATCTCTTGTCTCTGCCTGCCTCACCTCTGCAGGCTAGAACACAGAGTTCAGAGTTTAGGAAGGCAGTGCTAACTGGAGGACTAGACAGTGCAGGAATTCTTGCTTTGAGCTTTTGGCAGATGAGGAAATCTGGATTATGAAATGTTTATCTGTGTTGCCTATTACCATGTATGAGTGTTTCTGTTGGTATGACTTGTAAAAACAAGCAATAGATATGCTCCTGAGGAACAGAGCATTCCCTTGCTATATGTAAATCCTGGCCCTTGCCAAAATTGTGCCTGAACTGGCAGCTCTAGGTAAAACACTAGAGATTGAAACACTCTTTAATAGTCTGTCTGATGCTCAGATCTTCCTTTTACCAATAGTAGCCATCTTTTCATCACCTGAGTGGGCAAAGTAGGCCAAGGTAAAATGGTGCAAGTCCTACAAGCACATGCACATGTTCAAAGACCTATTGGACATATATGAAACATCTTATAATTGCACAGTATACCACAGTACCTTTGCCAAGCAGACCAAGATTTCACCATACTTTTTGTCACTTCTCAGTCTTTGTAGCTGGTCCATCTACAGACCTTGCATCAGGCACTCTATCATCAAGCAAGGCCTGGATATGCACCAGCTACAAATGATAGGCAAGACTGGTAATCATTGGAAAACTGTAGCATGCAAACATGATCCTGCTTTCTAGTCTACATACTCATCAGTCAGCTCATCTCCCATCCTGAGATCTGTGTATAAAAGATGCACTTTAATGGTGAGTTTCAATGACCATGTTTGAAACTCTTTTCATATGACCTTTGTGACTTTTCTAATTAAGCTCTGTCCAGATATAAGGCAGATTTCCACAATGAGAGAGTGAAACACTGCTAGTATTATTGAGTACCAAAGTGAAGCAATTATTTCTCTGGGCTCTTCATTTAGACTCATATTTTGCTGGCCATGTGGGAGTGTTTGATCTCTTCATGTGAAAAGGTTAGAACTATGTTAATCTCAGGCAGACAATCACATAATTAATTTACCCAACAAGAAAACAGAACAAGTCTGCTCAAAGCTGCTAGTACCAAAAAAATGACCTCTGGCATCTGTTTTTACACTGAATTTATCTCAGGGGTTAGCTCATCTCACTGCAATTAAAACCTTGCTAAATAAACTCGAAGAGATATCAGCCCTCTTTTGTAATGTGCTCTTTGGTACAGCATTTCTTTTGGGTTTCAATAAAATTTTGAACAGCTGCTTTTATAGCCAACAAGGCACTGAGCAGGAAGCAGAAGCTAAAAGGCCAGCCCTGCTCCAGGGAATGCTGGGAGGTTTTTAGAATGGTGCCTGGAGAGGGTGGAGGGGAGTGGGGGGGGGAAGGGGAGGGACACTACTACCTCTGTACCATTCTTGGAAATTCTCCAGTTTCTATTGCTTTTACTGTAGAGACTGGGGCAGATACCTAAAGTGTTGCTATCAGTGCCGTTCCCCTCTCATTTTGTCTCCTGCCACTAAAATTAGAAAGAGTAGGGAGTTGGGGTAGGGGTATGAGATTGTTCACTGCCAACCAGGCCAATAGCAGCCCTAGGAAGAGGTAGAATTGAAGGTTGCATAAGGTGGCCAAGAGGAGAGCCAGTGGGAAAGTGGGGTCATGTTGATCCTGAGACAGTCAATCGCTTGCTTCTACCTAATATGGAGAATGTACAAAGGTCAAAGTCTTGTTTGGAATTAAAAGGCAGAGACAGGGACCTTAAATTCCACCAAACATATCTGTTTTAAAACGTTTGGTGAGGTACTTGCTTACAGATGCTTACCTGCCAAATGCAAAGAAATTATTCATATAGCAAAGGTGTCTCACTTGTCTATAGATGCCTGAGTCTATAGATGAGTTTCACAAGATATAGGAGATGACTCTGTGTTCCCTTAGTTGCTTTCAAATGGTGTTCTGGCCTTGATTATTTGAAATGTACCAGAGGTGCCTCAATAAAAAGACTAGTTTTCATGAAAAGCATTTAGTCTACCATTACCAGGGCTTTTCGTGTAGAAAAAGCCCAGCAGGAACTCATTTGGATATTAGGCCACACCCCCTGACATCAAGCCAGCCAGAACTGTGTTCCTGCTAAAAAAACAAAACAAAACCCCCTACCAATCTTTTCCTACAGTGTACCAGTGCAAAAAAAGAGTCTATGTTCTCAGTTACAGAATGGCCAAATAGTGACCAGGTTCATGCTTCAAAAAAATTGGGTAAATGCCATGAAGCATGTCCTTTCAGGACCCTCTATAATGTTCTAGTGTCCCCAGCAAATAAGTCCAAGTTTTAATGGATTTCCAATAGGCAGGAAGTTGAAGAAACCATTGCCTCCTACAAGAAATTGTAATTTTGTACAGATTTGTGCCAGTCACACCAGCTGATTACCTTGCATCACTTCTTCCATCTGTCACCTTCCAGAGTGACTCCAGGGGTTCAGTATGAATTTTAAGGATACTTCTACTTATGCTGATCAGTTTTCCCGTTTAGTAACAAACCTTCCCTTGTGATTGCCTAGAAAATGTATACCATAACTCTGAAACGTTTATTAGAAATTATATTTGACAAGACTTTATTTTCTCATTTCTGGGTTGTTTTTCATTCTCATTAGTACAAATAGCATTGAATGTAACACAAAATCTCAGTGGACTATTTCTGTCATGGCTATTTTGAAAACTTTCTGCCACCTGCCCATAAATACCACTAAAATAACCTCTCCCTCCACCAGCCGAAGTTTCTATGCTGCACTCTCTAATACTCTTTTAACAAAATTATTCTCAATTTCTGGCATCTAATATTTTGGAAATAAGCTTGGGTATAAAATACTTCGCATGACTACCATAAGAAATGCTAGTACTGATCTTTCCCTGAGCTTCTAAGGATTAGTCTGAGCTGCAGTAAGAACCTTAAAGCAAAGTGTGCTTCAAACTGAAAATAAAAGGGCACTTCCAGTGCTTTGACATGAGCTGAGCAAGACTGGATCCACCAGATATCAGTAGAAACCCCAAAATATCCCTCAATGTCAATCTGTATCTTGGAACTTTTTTCTTTTGCCCAATTCCAGCACTCTTAAAAGCCATTCACTTGTAAATAAATGTATAGTGTAGTTCACATCTATGACACCATTGCTTCAGTATGGTGAACCAAACAAAGATATTAAAATGAAGGTCTTGTTATACAAACATCAAATAGATCATTGTGCAAGATCATTCCACTGATACAACAAATCATTGTTAAATGCTCATTGGCAGAGCCAATGATCCCCACACAATCCTGCTCGTATTCTTTTGCAGTCATCTGTAATACCACTGCATAATGATGCAGATATGTTTATCGTAAAAACCACAATGAGCTAAGACTTATGAAAACTCATCTAGGGCAACATGTCTACCACCCAGCCACTGGTGTTACCCTGTATTAAAGAAGTCATTGCTGAGCTCTTTTTTAAACTACAGAACCAAAACTGACATCATATACAGTAGAACAGGGGTGGCCAACGGTAGCTCTCCAGATGTTTTTTTGCCTACAACTCCCATCAGCCCTAGCCAGCATGGCCAATGGCTGGGGCTGATAGGAGTTGTAGGCAAAAAAACATCTGGAGTGCTACCGTTGGCCAACCCTTCAGTAGAATATATACAATCCTTTTGCCAAGCATAATGTGTTGCTGCAGCTAGCTTGACTTTTGCTATCCAATGTGCACAATCACAATTACGTGTATGTCAATAACTTAAGTAGCACTAAAAGCATCCTAGGGACAAAGAAACAGCAAGAAGTAGCCCAGAAGGAGGAGGATAATTGTCTTGCATGCCAAACATATTATGGAAACAGTATACAAGTGACCTATTAGGAAGCACTTCCCATCTCTAGCTCTTCTATGTGCTCCAAAAAGGATCAGTACCTGTTGCATAAACCATAGAAATGCAACACAGGATTGCCAGGCTTCTGCAAGGGGAAGTCCTGGTTTCCCAATCTTTTGGAGTTCTTTGAGAAAGTGAACATGCATGTAGACAGCAGTGACCTTGTAAACATTATATATCTGGACTTTGAAAAGGCTTTTGACAAGGTTCCTCACCGAGACTCCTGAATCAATTTAGCAGTCATGGGATAAGAGGATGGGTTCTCTTATGGATTAAAAACTGGTTAAAATAGAGTAGGAATCAATGGACTGTTCTCACAATGAAGAGAAGTAAACAGCCGGGTACACAAGGGTTGGTATTGGGGCTGGTGCTACTTAATTTATTCATAAATTATCTGAAACGAGGAAGAGTAGCTATGTATTTATTTATTTATTTTCAGTAATTCCCCCAAAATTGGCTCAGAGTGGATTACAGCATTCTAAAAACATTATAAAAGAACAGTTAAAACCCAAATCAATATAACCAATACAATTTAACAAATCATAAGAAGTTATCAATGGAAGCTCCACTGGGCACTTATAATATGTACTAAGAGTCTTGAACAGTAAATAATAAATTTAATGTTACAGCAGAGATGGATCACAGCATAGGGCCAGCCGATGGAGTAGGACGCCTGCTGTCTCAACGAAAGGCCTGGCAGAATAGCTCCATTTTTCAGGCCTTATGGAAAGATAACAATCTGGTAAGGGTCTAGATCTCTAAAGGCAGCTGATTCCACCAGGCTGGGGTCAAGGCCAAAAAGGCCCTGGCTCTGGTTGAGCCAAGTCAGACGTCTTTCAGACCAGGGATGGTCAACAGATGTTGTGTGCTGGATCGTAATGACCTCTGGGGCACATATGGGGAGAGGTGGTCCTGTAAATATGTTGGTCCCAGACTGTGTAAGGCTTTAAAAGTCAAAACTAAAACCCTGAAACAGATCCAGTACTCAATTAGTAGCCAGTGCAGTTGACACAGCACTGGCCAGATGTGTGCCCAGCTAGGCACTGTTATCAACAGCCGAGCTGCTGCATTCTGCACCAGCTGGAGTTTCTGGATCAGTCTCAAGGGTAAACCTATGTAGAGAAAGTCCAGAGTTACAGTAATCCAACCTGGAAGTGACGTGCATGGATCACTGTAGTTAGGCCCTGAGAGGATAGGTAGGGTGCTTGCTGCCTGGCCTGCCAAAGATGATAAAAGTCAGACTGAGCAACCATTGTGACCTGTGCCTCCATCGAGAGTGAGGCATCCAGTGTCACTTCCAGACTCTTCACCTTCTGAGCTGGCACAAGAGATGCACCATCCAGGGTCGGGAGCTAGATGCTCGACCCTAATCTCCCCAGCCCAGGTACAGGACCTCTGTTTTAGCTGGATTAAGCTTCAATTGACTTTGCTTCAACCAACCCACCCCAGCTTCTAAGGCCAAAGTCAGATGACCAGGGGCAGAGTCTGGGTGGCCATCCATCAACAGATAGAGCTGCATATTGATGACAACCCAGCCCAAAACCTCAGGCAATCTGGGCAAGGGGATGCATATAGATGTTAAACATCATTGGTGAGAGAATAGCTCCCTGAGGCACACCGCATTCCAGAGGGCACTACAGAGAGATCTGCTCACCAAGCAACCATGAAGAAAGGAGAAAAACCACTTTAAGGTAACCCCCTGAACTCCAGTGTTGGCAAGGCAGTGGGCCATTAGATCATAGTTGACCCTGTCAAATGCTGCTGATAGATCTAAAAGCAACAGCAGCACTGACCTGCCTTGGTCCAGATGTCATCTGTGAGGCAACCAGTGACCAGGTTTGCAGATAACATCAAATTATTTAGGATGGTGAAAACCAAGACTGACTGTGAAGAGCTCCAAGAGGACTTCCACAAACTGGGTAAGTGGGTGACATTGTGACAAATGAAGTTTAATGTTGGTAAATATAAGGCGATGCACACAGGGACCAAAAAATAAATAAATCCCAACTTCAAGTATAGGCAAATGGGGTGTGAACTTGCTGACACTGAGAGGGAAAAAGATGTTGGGGTCATAATGGATAGTTCAGTGAAAGTGTCAACTCAGTGTCGTGCTGCAGATAAAAAAGGCAAAATCTATGTTAGGTATTATTAGGAAAGGGATTTGGAATGAAACAGCCAATATTGTAGTACCCCAGTAAAGATCTATGGTATGGCCTCATTTGGTATATTCTGTACAGTTCTGGTCACGGTATCTCAAAAAGGACATTGCAGAGCTGGAAAAAGTATAGAGGGAAACCAAGATGATTAGGAGCACCTTCTGAAGGAGGAAAGGCTGAACAGTGTGGGGCTTTTCAGTTTAGAAGAGAGATGAGTAGAGGGGAACATGATACAGTTTTATAAAATTATGCATGGGGTGGAGAGAGTTAACAAAGAGAAATATTTCTCCAAAATTACTAGAACTTGAGATTATCCAATGAAACTGATGGGCAGTAGGTTCAGGATGGACACAAGGAAATATTACTTTACACAGAAAGTGATTAAATGTGGGATTCGCTGCCAGAGGATATAGTGATGGCCACAGGAAAAAACAACTTTAAAAGAGGATTAGATAGATTCATGGAGGATAAGCCTGTCAATGACCATAGTGACTGAGGGGAACCTCCACATTCAGAGGCACCACATTCAGAGGCAACATCAGGGGAAGGTTTTGGCCTCTATGCCCTGTTCTTGGCCACCCAGAGCAACTGGTTGGCTACTGCATGAGACAGGATGGTGGACTAGATGGACCACTGGTCTGATACAACAGGGTTCTTTTTATGCTCTTGATAAGCTAGTTTCTCTTTACTCCCTTCTCTTGTATGAATTCTTAGCATCATTTTGTTCTAGGTGTCCACCCCTGCTCACTTTCCTGACTTTGCTGAACTTGCAGGATTATTTCATAGGTGGATTCCACAACTTTCATCAGCACTGGTAGTATTGTTAATACTGCTCTCTGTCATTTTCTTCTCAACCTTTTAAGTAGAAAGATTTGATTTGATTAAACTTTTTAAAAGAAAGAAGAAAAGAAGTGGAATTATATTCATAACCAATCTCTTGCTTTAGCTTGATAGCTCTATAATTCACTCTTCTAGTAACGTTTTGAAATCTGAAGCAGAAGACATGTAAAATTCACATGGATTTGAAGGCTTTAGCCTGCAACCAGCAGGTAAGTAAATGCCCCAGGAAAGAGTGTTCAAAATGTCATGGATGTTCAAGTTGTAGCTGTCTTACTTGAGTCAGCACATCCAGAATCAGTTCATGTTGACATCATTAAAGAGTGAAAATGGAAAAAAAAACACTTCCTATTTCAGTCTCTGTCTCTTTGTCATTTTGAGTAGCAGGAAAGCCCACCCCCTCCTCTGTCATGGACGTGATAGCAACATATCAGCACTGCCTGGTTTTGATGCCCTTAAACTCCAGTGATAAAAAACACAGTGCAGATTTTAGTGAACATATTCTTGAGACTAGATTTTACATCCATAGTAAAATTAAATACACATGAGTTTGGCTGCTTTTTAATCAATATAAGCCTTGTCCCTTGATTGTTCTTTTGCAATAGCCACCCAGAGCTGCAACAAGGGCAAGGCAAGTGAGGTATACAATGCCAGGTATTGAAGTACTAGATAGAGACGTTAACTTTCCTTATTTTCTTGCTGCAGGATTGTAGCTACCATGTTGCCTAGTGATATCTTATTTCTTAAAGTATTTAAGAAACCATATATTTTACCAAGGTCTGGTTTCTTGTGTTCAGATAACCTTGAGGACCCACAGGTCTGAGTGCTGCTCACTTGTCCAAGGGGTAGTGACTTAGGGGGACCCAGGCTTGGGTCCCTGACATAGGGTGAGGCATATTAAAATACGGAAAGAATGACAGGCTAAGTCAATGGATTCTTATGGGATCTATTGACCAAAGACTCACAAATGCCCCAGAAAAGAGGCACCCCCAATGAAGGGGGGGGAGAGAGGAGAGCAGGCTTCTGCCTGCCCTGCATGGGACAGGGCTGCCACACCCTGGCAGCAGCTTATGCCCATGCCACATGATATGGGGTGACTGTGTAGAGACTGCAGCAGCAGCAGCAGACAGCAGCTCATAGTGGTGGCAGCTCATGTCAGTTTCTGTCTGCTTTGCCCAGGTCAAGGGCCACTGGGTTAGGGGGACCCTGGAAAGGGGGCCTCTGGCTCAGTGGGTCTTTTAACAGAGGCCTTAATGGCCAATTGGCCCAGCTTTCAAATGCCAAGAAATCTTTGCTATCTCACTGAATTCAATACTGTCTAATCAACTTCTTGTGGAATACATAAAATCTTATGTTCATTGTGTGTCAGGTTTTTTATTCTAGCTTTGTACAGAAATATTTTAAATTTCAGATTCCTCCCCCCCCCAGACATCATTTCATTAATATGCACCACTTCCCCATCTCCAGTCAACTGAAAATTTTCCAGCACTGTAATAAGACGATCAAAACCTTCTAAAACAATTGTTCGAGTAATATTCTTCTGCCATATACTTTTAGGTGAATTACTGAATGTAATTAGAATAATGATACATCAAAAAGAGGCAAATCTTTGTCAGAATAATTACCTCTTAATCACAAAGTGTACAATAAGGGTTGTGAATAAAAGGGGATGATACTGATGAATGCAAATATTGGAGTACCCTTCAGACCCCCCCTAATGTTCCTGCATTTTATAATCCATGATTATTTCACATTATTCTGTAATTAGGAGATCAGTAAATAACCACCATCAGCATCTCTGGCCATGAGCTAGAACATCTTGACACAAGCAAGGCCAGGATGCAGGTCTGTGAAACAAGTAACATTAACCCCATATTGGCAGACGCCGGCAACAATTCATATAACCATGGCAGCTCAAGTTTTCTCTGCTGGGCTAATGTCAACATCTATCAGGTAGTGGCACTTTGTCAGCGTGGTTGCTCACATCAGCAATTAAATTTTTCATTTAACTACATCCACAGACATTCTCCAAATGATTGTATTAGAATGTCAACCTCTGTTGCTAAATATTATAGATTATCTTGGTAACATGATCTGTTATGATGTTAGAGGGAAGTTAATAAGAGTTTCCTCCTGATCATGTAAGCTATTAGGGTTGTTTATAGCAGTTACTATTCAAATTTCTGGTATTGATTCTGTGCTGTTTGGACCTACAGGGAATTTAAAAACAAGTACAATGGCTACCTAAAATGAAATATATTTGGTAAACAACTAGGCTCCATCAGAAGATAATTCTGTTCCATCATACCTTGTTCCTAGCAGGCATTCCTCCATTTTAGGGTTGCCAAGTCTGGGTTGGAAAATACCTGGAGATTTTGGAGATGGATCTGGGAGAGGACAGGGTTTGGGGAAGGGAGGGGCCTCAGCATAGTACAATGCCATAGTGTCTACCCTTCAAAGCAGGCATTTTCTCCAGGGGAGCTGATCTCTGTCAGCTGGAGATCAGTTGTAAAAGCAGGAGATCGCCAGGGCCCACCTGGAGGGTGGCAACCCTACTCTCTTTGCCCGACTCCCACCACCACCACTCCAATTGTCTGTAACCAAACTGAATATTGTACAGTTTGGATATGACACTATGGACTTGTGGGACTCTGAGTATATGGGCAGAATGCTGGAGCTCTGACTGGAATTAAGGGCCCTTTGCTCCAGTTCCTTAAACTCCAAGGTAAGTATTCTAAAAACCCTTCTACCACAAAGTCCCTGAAACAAAGGTGCACCAAACCAGAAACATCATTGTAGCAAGAAATACATTTAGGTTGCATTCAGATGGGCAATTTGGCCCAACACAGCTACCCCCACCCTCCTAGATTTAAAAGGTGTGAACATCTGGGCCCCAAGTTGCAAGCGCGCCCACCTCATTGTAAGCCAAAATGCCCTCAAAAGAGGTTGGGGAATTGACAGGTGGGCATCTTTGGCTTAAAAAGGATCTAGAATCTATGTATACAGGATTCCACTTCCAGAAATTATTGCTAAATTTACCAAGGACACTAATTAAGTAAAACAATCATGAATTTATTACAGAAAAATATAAAATACTCACATTCAAGACAATACTCATATAACATACATACAGACCTAATAAAAATAGAGAGAAATATATAGAGGTAACATAAGGATGGATAAATAGGGTGATAATTACCAATCGTAGTCTTCAAGAAAGGCTCCAATGGCGACAAACAAGGACTATGGGGAAGGGGACCCTCAACTGGCCAAGAATTGAGGATGTATCTAAACAGCAGGAATGGGGTACTGCTAGATGCACACCTGTGGGGAGTTGGCACTGTGGTTATAAGGACTACCTTGAGCCCTTAGGAGGTACAGGGGCGGATGACAGGTGGTCAGCTGGTACATGACCTCAGGAAAAGGGGAGGCTCCACAATGACCATAAGGGCTGGACTTATGCAGTAGCCAATAGCCAGTTTATTGGGGGCACCTGATTGGATGCCCATACCTGGCCAATGAGCAGACCTGGCCCTGGTTTCCTGATTGGACTTCCAGGTAACAATGGGCCAAAGGGGGAGGCTCCAGGATGACCATTAAGGGAAAGAATGGGTGAAATTATTGGGGTGGAAGTGATTAAAAGGCTATCAAAACTTATCTAAAAGGTGACAATAGATGGCCAAATTGCTACCTAAGGTAACACCCGATCTATACAAAGGCACTTGGCTCTGAGTGAAGATGTTCTTCCTTTTCTTCATTCCTCGACTGGCACCATCCTTCATCTTGGGTTCCGTTGGACAAAGACTTTAGGCAGTCTGACAGGATCCGCGCCTAAGATAAGCTTGATTGCCTTATGCAGAGGTGACATCTGTTGAGTACGTGAGCCTCCCGCTTTGCTGTCATGGAGTCTGGCACTGCAGGAAGATAGTCGCTGGTGATGTTAGCCTCCCAACATGGATTCTATTGTCAAGGCTGGAATCTGCTTGCCTGGACAGTTCCTGGCGGCACAACTTCTTCCACTGCAACGGCCGAGATGGTGGACGCATGGAGCGGCTGGAAACCCATCTGTCCTCCTGGTTAGCACTCTTCCAGAGATGCCAAGTGCTGCTGCAACTAGGGTGGCCATAATGTCTGAAGGCCAGCCAGGGACACCTTGGGGGGGGGGTAGGTGTGCGCGCGCGCGAAGCGCGCGCGCGCCGTCGGAAACAGGAAGTGACGTCACTTCCGGTGACGTCACTTCCGGTGACGTCATGCCACCGCCAGGAGCAGGAAGTGACATCACTTCCTGTGACATCATTTCCCCCGCACCACCTGCCGGAAGCAGGACGTAACATCACTTCCTGTGACATCATTTCCCCTGCGCCACCTGCCGGAAGTAGGACGTGACATCACTTCCTGTGACATCATTTCCCCGCGCCACCTGCCGGGAGCAGGAAGTGACATCACTTCCTTTGACAGCACTTCCTGTGATGTCATTTTCCCCAAATATTACCACCCCCAAAATATACAACTTGAAAAAAGAAGAGAAACTTCACGATGTTCCCTGCTAAAGAAAAAAAAGGCCCCTCTTGAGTCAGATTCACAGGAAAACAATCCACTATCCTTGATACCTGCTTGTGCTCACAAACATTTCAACAAGACTGTCCACAATATCAAAGGGTCTTGATCACCCCAGTAAAAGCAACAAAGCAACCCTTATCTACAATCAAACTGAGATCAGAACTAAAACCACCACTGCCAGTCTGTGCCCCGTAGCCCAGCCTGAAGGCAGGCGGATACAGGTCTAGAAAAGCAGGTCCTCCCCAAGCAGCACAGAAAAAGAAAAAGGTGTTCAGGTGTCACTAAAATACTAAAAATTGCAAAAGAGAAAGGAAACCAAGTTCTCTTCATATTATTAAAGTGGTGGAACGAGCTGTCAAGTCACAGCCAATGTGTTCCTTACCTTCTGTTGTGTGATGGAAGCGATCTACTGTTGTCTGTGGTTGCTAGTTTCCTGAATGGAGCTTATCTGGAAAAAAAAGAAACACACTGTCAGCAGTTTAAAATTACTTTGCATCTTGGCAGCTCTTCCAACACACCCAGGAGGTGGCTGCCTAGTGTCGTTTTTTTTTTGGGGGGGGTATCGCCATTAGCCCTAATCCCCAGTTTTGTTTTGTATTCATTTTATAATTACTATTAAATTCTGGTCTTACATTAACATACGCCCACACAGTGGAGCTTCTTGGACCTCGACTTCTCCCTGGACAAAGAACACGGCTGGTAGGATGGGACTTGCGTGCTGTGGGCCCAGGCGGTGGGCCCGCAGGTGTGGGCCATCCCGACTCCCACGTTGGACGAAGGGCTGTGGTCTGGAAGGAGCGACACAGGTTTCAGTCTTTCGCTTTTTTACAGAATTTATACTTCTCTGATTTCCCTGAAGCCTTGAGGATATCTTTCTTCTCCTTAATAAAGTGATAAAATTGATCACAATCCATATTAAAATTCAATCTGACTTGCAGCTCTGCTTTCACCAGGTCTACGTTACAACGATTCCTGGTGTCCGTCCAGTGAGCTGACATGAGGCTGAATACCCTCTCCGCAAAAGCGTTTGAGCATGGGATACTCAGGATCTTGCTTACAAGAAGTAAGAGGTTTTCGCACTTCTGAGACCGAGTTCCCATCTCAGAGAATATGGCCACCCACTTTTTATCCACAGTGATTTCTGGGTCAACACAGGCCACTTGCTCATCCAGCAGGCTCTTGGCATCGGTGTATTCACTGTATAGGTGATCCATGTTTATTATTTTCTCCATTTTCAGCTGCTCAGCAGCACACCACAGGTGGTCATAAGTCACACTTTTTTTAAGAGAAAATGGTGTCAAAGCACACAGGTGATTTTTGTCAGAGAAATCAAACTTTGCTTCCAGATATGTGATGGTTTTTTCAAAGAACTTGAGGAAGTCCTGCTTCGCTTTCCTTGCCTTCGAAGGTGGCATTTTGCGCAGCGCCTTATCTGTCTCCGTTCCAAAAAAGGAGTCAGCTTTGCGTTGCTTAAGGCTGTTTAGCAACCTGAGCATGGCCTCAAACAATTCAGGTGCTGTCAGTGCATCCCGCTCCAGAATCAGCACAGTCTCCTCAATAGGCGTCAGAGTGGTCTGGAGAAACATCATGTAAGTTTGTGATGTACTGTAGTCCTTTTCTCCAGACTCATCTTCAATGTGGCGCCATATCATAGAAGGACAGTCGTCCTCTCCCAGCTTTTGAAAGTACGCTTTAACGGCTGGCCAACACTTCAACATCTTGTTTATGGCAGGCAAGAAAGATAGCCATCTTGTGGGTACATGTCGAAGCAGGCGATCGCCCTGCATCTCCATAAACTCAAACATCTCCTGAAGTTCCTCTGAACGTTTGGCAGAAACAGAAAAATGACCAAAAGCCTTCAGTATGAGAGACTCGATGTCGCAGGTGAGCGAATCACATGCTTTTTTGGCAGCATTGTGCACAATGTGTGCAGGGCACCTGGCGGGCACGATGTCTTCACGGCCTCTACTCAGAAGTGTGTACACAGAATGGTATTTTCCAAAGTTTACATTCGCGCTGTCTGCTGAGTATGCAGACAGACGAGCTAAGTCCAGCTGGTATTTTGCCAAGACATCCAAAATCCTTCGTGTGACATTCTCAGCCGTTTCATTGGCATCTTCATAGAAATCAAGAAGACGATTTGAGATGCCGTCCTTCAAAGTGAAGTATTTAAGGCATAGGGGGAACATTTTCCTGTTGCCATGATTTGATGCGTCGCTGGAAACGCTGTAGAAACAATGTGCTGTGTCGAGATCTGACAGAATCCGTTCTACAGAGTAAGGTGCCAAGACATCGCTTATCAAAGCTGCGCCCTTTGTTTTCCCAAGGGTCATCTTGGTCACAGTCTCGGAATCGGAAAATGCGGCTTTGCACAATTTGACACCGCAATCAAGAGACCGGTATGATAACGCATGCCTGTTATTGTGGTATGCCAAGGCTAGTTCAGCAGCCGAAATTCTGGCCTGAGCAGCGGTGTCTTTTTGGTAGGCGAAAAAACTTGTGATGGATTTTGAAGTTCCAGCTTGGCTTGCCGCACTCCTGTGAGAGTCAGTGTCCTTATGAGCTTTCACATCATTCACTCCACCGTGACCAATTCCTATCTCCTTAGAACACATCGTGCAGAATGCTTTGTTCTTGTCCTTTGTCTCTTTTAGCCAGGGGTAGGTGTTTTTCCATTCAGGATTGAACACAACCAAACGCTTGGGCTTCTTTTTTGGTGGTTCCTGGGGCTGGTGACCTTTGCCACCCCCAGCACCTGATGTTGAAGCCATGGTCTGCTGTAAGGGCCTAGATGAAGAGGGCAGAAGAATCGTGATTAAGTCCTCGCCACTTCTGGAGGACGTGGGCCTTGGACTCCAAGCTGGGGAGAGAGGGCTTGTTCAGCGGGGGGCAGGATTAAACCCGTAGAGGCCCATAGGCAACTGAAATCTTGGGGTCTCCTCTCGCAAATTATCTCCAGTCCTAATGCATGGAGGCTGGGAGGGCAGCAAGCGGGGGGGGGGGAATGGGGGGTGAGGCAGCCTGGGGCATCTAAAGGCGTGGGGGCCCATAGGACGGTGCCTACTTGGCCTATGTGTTACTAGGGCATGCAAGACTGCAATGAAGGGTATTGATGCAATAGGCATACACACACGTGTAATGGCAGTGTTTGTGCAATGGAAGAGGTGAAGGGGGGGGGCGGCTGCCCAATGGGAGCCCCGTTCACACGTTCGCACGGAACCTGGTGCTGCTGCCGGCGCGTGGAAGCAGGCCTGGGATTCAGGGTCAGGTCAGATGCCACTGCACCTCGGCAAATGGGGGGAAGGGGGGAAGGCCACTTACTGTAGTCTGTAGGGGAATCCTTTTCTCTTCTTCTCCCCTCTCTCTTCTCCCCTCTCTCTTCTTCTTCTCTCTCTCTCTCTCTCTCTCTGCAATGGGCAAGCAAAGCAGATCGAGTCCCGGTTAGGCCATCCCTCCACTGGAAATAATGAAGGATAGGGACACCTCCTTTTGGGGTGCATAGAATTAGACCTCCTCTACCTCAAAAAACAGGCGCCCTCCCCAGAGACCTGCATATCAGCTCTTCATTATAGCGTATAGGAATCGGTCACCATAGGGAATAATGGGGAGCCCAGCAGACCTTTGCCTCCCCCGCTTTCTGATGACCCTGAAGCGGGGGAGAGGGCCTCCAAAACGGGGGATCCCCTGCCCCCACCTGGGGATTGGCAACCCTATCTCATGAGCTTTGGATAACACAGAAAGAGCCAGAAGTGCACAGTCAATGGCAGGGGGCGATTCCACAGTGCTGCAAGAAACAAAGCCAAATAAAAGATGTTGTTGCTAAAGAAAAACTGGTGCATGTTTGTTTGTCAAAGACTTAGGATATAACATACTGTTTGTCATACTGATGTCATGATATAACTTCCCTTTTTCAGAGGAAGCGACATTGTACACTGGTGCACATGTTTGCACTCCCCCAACTCCCTGTCCCCCCCCCCACACTGGTTTTTGTAGCAGGGGGAAACGGTAAATTGCTATCTGCCTAACATTTGTACAATTCAGAATCGAAAACCCATTAAGTATAAAATTACAAATATAAAAAGCAGCACAAAGTATATTGATCCTCCTTGTTTCGCAATGCATGTACTTGTGACAAAACTAGTAGTTCTACCACAAAAAAGCACAGTATGTACGTGTTTTGCACAACCAGAGGTAAACCTGCTGTGGGTCCTAACTGAAGGCCATTAGGAATATTGCTTTCTTCATATTCTGCTGTTTCTGCTAATCCCCACACTCTTCCACAATTTCCCCAACCCATCCTCATAAAGAAATATCAGTGAAACATCCTTCATTCAAATACAAAGCTTGAAGACTAACGTTCAGCCACAATCATCCCAGGGCCACTTCACTTTAAAAGATGCCTGCATGGATGGCACTGTCACATATTTCTTTATGTTGCTGCTTGTATTAAAGATTATTATATGCTTCTTATGTAAAGCATTTGCAGTTGCTTTATGTCTATGTAGAATGATTCAAAATGTTTTTTTGAAAGATGGGGCATTAACTAGAAGTAGGCTCTATAACAGGGGTGGCCAAATTTGCTTGTCACATAGAAGAAATGTCAGATGTTTGAGAGCCGCAAGACATGAACATGAGGAAGAGAAAGTGATAGAGCAAGAGGGAGGGGATGAGGATTTTTTAAGCAACCATCAATCCTTGTAACGAGTGCGCTGATAGTCATTAATGCAGAACCAGTGGACTAATGAAAACAGATTTCAGAGCTGAGTTGCCAGCTCGTCCCTTAGCCAAAGAGGTCATATAGATATATTTGGGCAAACTTTACTGCTTTCCCAAGAAGTCATTAGTTGACCTACACAAGCAGAAGATGCAGTCATGATTTCATCCCCTCTGGAACTGAGATCACATCAGTCCTACATGCAGAATTGCCTTTTTAGCCTCCAACAACTTGGGAGCAATAGACTTAAAGGAATGTGAATGGATGGTCTCTTATTCACCCCACCCCACCCCTACCCCAGGAACCCATCTAACACATTATAAACAGATGACAGCCCAGCTGGCATGACTACAAGAACAACCATAATATCACAGGCACTCGGTGGCCAATTTGTTTTATGAAGGTATTTCAGCTAAATAAATTTAAAAAAACAACAGGCATGCAGGGTTTGCCAAGAGTTCATGGCTGCCTGAGGTCAAAATATACCACAGTTTTAGAGACCAGCAGACAGATTGATTTGTATTCAAAATTCTGACTGGGTATGTTAACTGAGGTCAGTTTGAGGAAGAAATAGCTGGCTTTGCCCTGGGTCACCACCGATTAAGACATACTGAGGCCAGTGGTGGGATTCAAATAAATTAACAACAGGTTCCATGTCCTAATGACCATTTTAACTATACCAAAAGAATCTACCTTCCCAAGCAGCCATATTTGCCAGGGGCACTGATCTTGGTCAACTGGAGATCAATTATAATAGCAGAAGATCTCCAGGTCCCATCTGGAGGTTAGCAACCCTATGACACTCTAACCACTATATCATACTGTCTCTCCTCGTGACTTATCCACAAAGTTGCTAGAAATACAGGCAATTCTGAAATGTCAGGCTCTTAAATCACTTGAAAGAAAACTGCATTTCCTCACTAGTCTTTTTTTCTCCCTCCCCTTTTTTCATACTTAATATTCATCTCAAGGAAGAATTCTGGAGACGCTGAAAGCTTGCACTCATTATTTTGTGATATTTTGACTGGTAATAATAATAATGATTGTGATGATGATGGTGATGGGATTTATACCCCACCCTTCACTTGCGGTCTCAGAGTGGCTTACAAGCTCCTTTCCTTTTCCTCCCCACAACAGAAACTCTGCGAGGTTAGTGGGGCTGAGAGAGCTCTTTCAAGAACTGCTCTTGAGAGAACAACTCTGAGAGAACTGTAACTGATCCAAGGGCACAACAGCAGCTGCATGTGGAAGAGGTGGGAATCAAACCTGGTTCTCCCAGATTAAAGTCCACGCTCAAGCCAAGCGGAATGTATGCTTTTAATCTGTTACAGCTCTTTAACTCCCTCTCCTATTTTGAACCAACATACCGTTTTAGTCTGCCCCCCCACCCCAGTCTGGGATGCCATATGAGGTAGCAGATTGCTGGGCCCAGGATTTGCTGCCTCTTGGGATCCTTTTGAACCTGCATACATGTCAATAAAACAAAGACTACGAAGATGACACAAGTCTCCAGGGCTCTGCCTTCCAAACCAACCTGGGTAAGTAAGCGCTAGTCCCTGGAATTGCTTGGGCAAGTGAGGTGTGCATACATAATATGCATTCACCAAGCAATTCTACCCAGAATTCTTAGGTCAATTCAGTGGAGCTTACTTGCAGGAAATGGTTCTTAGGATTGCACTTAATCAACCCGACACAGCAGTAAAACTGCAGGTAACCCCCCAATTCCAATCCCCAAATACCCAATCTACCATTTCTAGGCTGGATATACAGAGGAACACACACACACACAAATACAAGGGAAGAAGTGCCTTACCTTAGTCTTTGATCACCTTGGGTAGAGTGGAATCTGTTTTTGTTTAGTTCTATCTGCACTACAGATCTATACTCTGATACCAGTTTAATTCTCATGGCTTCCCTCTTGGGAAATGTAATTTAGCAATGATACTGAGTATGCTAGATATCTCTTGCTGCCCTCACAGAAATAAAACATCCAGGATTCCCTGAGAATTGGGAACATTAACTGATTTGTTTCTATAGTGTAGTTTCAGGGTTAGATCCAATCAATTTTACCACAGTCTTTCCACAGTGTTGCATATAAAATCCAATTTAAGATAAATTACAAGTTAAAATTTACGAATTATAACAAGATGGTAAAACATTAGAACATAAGAACATAAGAGAAGCCCTGTTGCATCAGGCCAGTGGCCCATCCAGTCCAACACTCTGCGCCACATAAGAACATAAGAGAAGCCCTGTTGGATCAGGCCAGTGGCCCCTCCAGTCCAACACTCTGCGCCACATAAGAACATAAGAGAAGCCCTGTTGCATCAGGCCAGTGGCCCCTCCAGTCCAACACTCTGCGCCACATAAGAACATAAGAGAAGCCCTGTTGCATCAGGCCAGTGGCCCCTCCAGTCCAACACTCTGCGCCACATAAGAACATAAGAGAAGCCCTGTTGCATCAGGCCAGTGGCCCCTCCAGTCCAACACTCTGCGCCACATAAGAACATAAGAGAAGCCCTGTTGGATCAGGCCAGTGGCCCATCCAGTCCAACACTCTGTGCCACATAAGAACATGAGAGAAGCCCTGTTGCATCAGGCCAGTGGCCCCTCCAGTCCAACACTCTGCGCCACATAAGAACATAAGAGAAGCCCTGTTGCATCAGGCCAGTGGCCCCTCCAGTCCAACACTCTGCGCCACATAAGAACATAAGAGAAGCCCTGTTGGATCAGGCCAGTGGCCCATCCAGTCCAACACTCTGCGCCACATAAGAACATGAGAGAAGCCCTGTTGGATCAGGCCAGTGGCCCCTCCAGTCCAACACTCTGTGCCACATAAGAACATAAGAGAAGCCCTGTTGGATCAGGCCAGTGGCCCATCCAGTCCAACACTCTGCGCCACATAAGAACATAAGAGAAGCCCTGTTGGATCAGGCCAGTGGCCCCTCCAGTCCAACACTCTGTGCCACATAAGAACATAAGGAGGGAAGGGAAGGGAAGGGAGGAAGGGAAGGGAGGAAGGAAGGAAGGAAGGAAGGAAGGAAGGAAGGAAGGAAGGAAGGAAGGAAGGAAGGAAGGAAGGAAGGAAGGAAGGAAGGAAGGGAAGGAAGGGAGGAGGAAGGGAGGAGGAAGGGAGGGAGGAAGGAAGGAAGGAAGGAAGGAGGGAAGGAGGGAAGGAGGGAAGGAGGGAAGGAAGGAAGGAAGGAAGGAAGGAAGGAAGGAAGGAAGGAAGGAAGGAAGGAAGGAAGGAGGGAAGGAGGGAAGGAGGGAGGGAAGAAAGGAGGGAAGGAAGGAAGGAAGGAGGGAAGAAGGGAAGGAAGGGAGGAGGGAGGGAAGAAAGGAGGGAAGGAAGGAAGGAGGGAAGGAAGGGAGGAGGGAGGGAAGAAAGGAAGGCGGCCCCCCCCCCGCTTTCGGCCCCCTTACCTTCTTCCAGGGCGGCGACGAGTCCGGCGGCGGCGGCGGCGAGGCCCGCGCTGGTCGCTGGAGGGCAGCGGCACAGCCAGGCAAGTCCGGACTCCGGGGATTGCTCGGCGCCTGGGCCGGAGGGCCCAGCCGCCGAGCAGGTGACGGGGGCCGGGCGGGGAGGGGGAAAAGCCGTGGATGGGGGGGGGGCTCATCGGAGCCCGCGGCTGGGAAGCCGCGGGCCCCGATGAGCTGAGGAAGGTGACGGGGGCCGGGCGGGGAGGGGGGAAAGCGGTGGATCGGGGCGGGGGGGCTCATCGGAGCCCGCGGCTGGGAAGCCGCGGGCCCCGATGAGCTGAGGAAGGTGACGGGGGCCGGGCGGGGAGGGGGGAAAGCGGTGGATCGGGGCGGGGGAGCTCATCGGAGCCCGCGGCTGGGAAGCCGCGGGCCCCGATGAGCTGAGGAAGGTGACGGGGGCCGGGCGGGGAGGGGGGAAAGCGGTGGATCGGGGCGGGGGAGCTCATCGGAGCCCGCGGCTGGGAAGCCGCGGGCCCCGATGAGCTGAGGAAGGTGACGGGGGCCGGGCGGGGAGGGGGGAAAGCGGTGGATCGGGGCGGGGGGGCTCATCGGAGCCCGCGGCTGGGAAGCCGCGGGCCCCGATGAGCTGAGGAAGGTGACGGGGGCCGGGCGGGGAGGGGGGAAAGCGGTGGATCGGGGCGGGGGGGCTCATCGGAGCCCGCGGCTGGGAAGCCGCGGGCCCCGATGAGCTGAGGAAGGTGACGGGGGCCGGGCGGGGAGGGGGGAAAGCGGTGGATCGGGGCGGGGGGGCTCATCGGAGCCCGCGGCTGGGAAGCCGCGGGCCCCGATGAGCTGAGGAAGGTGACGGGGGCCGGGCGGGGAGGGGGGAAAGCGGTGGATCGGGGCGGGGGGGCTCATCGGAGCCCGCGGCTGGGAAGCCGCGGGCCCCGATGAGCTGAGGAAGGTGACGGGGGCCGGGCGGGGAGGGGGGAAAGCGGTGGATCGGGGCGGGGGAGCTCATCGGAGCCCGCGGCTGGGAAGCCGCGGGCCCCGATGAGCTGAGGAAGGTGACGGGGGCCGGGCGGGGAGGGGGGAAAGCGGTGGATCGGGGCGGGGGAGCTCATCGGAGCCCGCGGCTGGGAAGCCGCGGGCCCCGATGAGCTCAGGAAGATGGCGGCGGGCGGGGAGGAGGAAAAGCGGTGGATCGGGGCGGGGGAGCTCATCGGAGCCCGCGGCTGGGAAGCCGCGGGCCCCGATGAGCTGAGGAAGGTGACGGGGGCCGGGCGGGGAGGGGGGAAAGCGGTGGATCGGGGCGGGGGAGCTCATCGGAGCCCGCGGCTGGGAAGCCGCGGGCCCCGATGAGCTCAGGAAGATGGCGGCGGGCGGGCGGGGAGGAGGAAAAGCGGTGGATCGGGGCGGGGGAGCTCATCGGAGCCCGCGGCTGGGAAGCCGCGGCCCCCGATGAGCTCAGGAAGATGGCGGCGGGCGGGCGGGGAGGAGGAAAAGCGGTGGATCGGGGCGGGGGAGCTCATCGGAGCCCGCGGCTGGGAAGCCGCGGGCCCCGATGAGCTCAGGAAGATGGCGGCGGGCGGGCGGGGAGGAGGAAAAGCGGTGGATCGGGGCGGGGGAGCTCATCGGAGCCCGCGGCTGGGAAGCCGCGGGCCCCGATGAGCTCAGGAAGATGGCGGCGGGCGGGCGGGGAGGGGGGAAAGCGGTGGATCGGGGCGGGGGAGCTCATCGGAGCCCGCGGCTGGGAAGCCACGGGCCCCGATGAGCTCAGGAAGATGGCGGCGGGCGGGCGGGGAGGAGGAAAAGCCGTGGATGGGGGGGGGGGCTCATCGGAGCCCGCGGCTAGGAAGCCGCGGGCCCCGATGAGCTCAGGAAGATGGCGGCGCGGCTGGGAAGCCCAGGCCTCCGAGCAGGTGAGCGCGGGCGGGGCGGGCAGCGTCCTGGGCGAGGGAGAGAAGGGAGGAAGGAAGGCTTACCTTCTTTAGTGGATGGCCTCCCTTCCGGCGGGCGGGCGGGAGGCGCGCAGCGGTGGCTCATGCAGTGCTGCTGGCGGGGAGTAAGGGAGCCAGCGTCCCTGCACGTGCTCACGACGGTGTGGCGGGCCCTACGCATGCGCAGAGCCCGCCACCCCCCCCCCGTGCGCATGCGCAGGGACACCGGCTCCCTTACTCCCCGCCTTCCCCGCCCGCGCGCGTGGCCACCTGGCTAAACCGGGACGTTTTAATGGTCCCGGTATAGCCAGGGCGGGAGGCGGGAAACGGGTGGCAAAAACGGGAAAGTCCCGGGCAACCGGGACGGTCTGGCCACCCTAGCTGCAACATTGTGGCTGTTAGTACTCACATAAGTCCATTACATTCTGGTAGACAAAACCCATGTTCTCCTGGCAGATGTGTGTGAGTTGAATCTCCAGGCACCCTGGCAACCAAACGGGTGACTACGAAGTTCTGAAATTAGGGGTCTTTTTCTCGTATCATCTTCCCATGGCTCTGCTCCACCACAAAAAGCTACTTCCCAGGTAATTCCCAGTGGCAAACTGCTGAAGCGCATTTCTGGGCCATCTGCATGGCCAGGGCATGCCTTGCAAGTGCTGCCCAAGTGCTTGAGTGGTGCGACTACTCCTGACCACTCCTCTCAAGTGCACATAGCCTGTGCTTCTCTTGGCACTGACCATGCACAATCATGGCAGGGCATCTCAAACTACCAGCTTTTTTTAAAGCTGAGAGGCCACTGCCACAAGCTGCCCATCTGAATCCAGCCTTAGTAAAGTTGCTCCTTGAAACTGGCCAGTGATAAAAGCCTAGGTTTTAAGGTAATCCCCCAGCAGCATTTGCTAAACTTCAGGCCTAATACTGATAAAATATTCTTGTTTGCCTTTTTCCATTTCCTCACATTTTATTATTTGATTGCTCTAGAAAGAATTTGCACAGTAGAAATACTTTCTAGCCCTGGGCCACTTGAATTTTAATGCACATGGTGAAATTTACAATTCAGTAACCACCTCCATCCACTGGTTCTTGTTTCTGACAAGAATTGGAAAATATTTGGTTAGTGCAATTGTATAATTAGGTTGCTCTTGTCCATGAACAGCTTTGTTTTCATTTCTCTGTTGTATTATTCAAATGCAGCCTATTTATTTCAACTACCACTACTACTGGAGAAACAAAGAAAAGCTTTTTCAATTTGTTCCCATTGATACAACAGCAGGTTACAAAGGCATAATAGCATGTGGAATGCCTGAGTTTTTGCACCTTTCTCTCTCATATCCAACTAAAAATGAATGCCATTTAAACATTATCTTGTGACTTAGAGCAACTATTAGCAAAGTCTAGGAAGATGAGCGACTTATTTTTGTTAGGCCGTTGCTCAGATTTTTGTAATTAGATGTGTCCCTGATAGACTAATGGCATTATTTAGAAGTTTTTGCATTGTTACCCTTCCTGGACCTGAGTCATACTTCAACCTTGCCAACAACAGAGAATCAAGTATAATAAAGCTTTTTGTAATGGAAATGTGCAGCCTAGAAATTCTGAATTAATCATATGCTGATTAATAGAGGAGGGGTTTTTCTATTCATAAGTTTTTTTTCATACAATATGGTCCTCCAAAAAATGGACAATTTTCATTGTCTGTGTATATATGTAACAGATTTTAGTAAAACATAAGAAACCATGTAATATTAATATTGTACTACATTTCTCATTTCAGTTCCATGATCAAATATGAATACTGGTACGAAATAACTCAGATTAAAGATTAAGTTCAAATCATATCTGTCTAAGAAGCAAATGCAAGTGGCCATCTTGGAAGAAGATTTGTAGATATCATCCAGTGATGCTGAGTGATGTCATGAAGAGCCCAAGTGTAATTCCAGTGGAAACCAAGACCCTTTTTCTAGTTCAAACAGATAAATGAAATTCCACGAATCATAAAAATAGAAAGATTTCTGAAATGTCTTGAACAGAATATATTATGATATACTGAGGTGCTGTCTGGTCTGAGTTCCCCTGACTTCTGGTAAAGTATCTTTCCTTCTCATGCTTGAAGTCCAATGGAAATTAAAAGTTCTAGGGACGTTGAGAAGAACAGACAACCTGTGAGGTAGGTGGGGCTAAGAGAGTTCTTATAGCAGCTGCCCTTTCAAGGACAACTCCTATGAGAGCTATGACTGATCCAAGGCCATTCCAGCAGCTGCAAGTGGAGGAGTGGGGAATCAAGCCTGGTTTTCCCAGATAAGAGTCTGCACACTTAGCCACTACACCAAACTGGCTCTAAGGTTGAGCACCTGCAATTTATCAGTAAAAATACTCGGGAGATTCACAGATCTCCCAGTTCTTTTTCTAATACAGTATTTTTTTAAAAAAATAGAATTTCCAGCTAATGGAACACATGAGAAACAAACATCCATGTAAAAATTTCCTTGTGCCGGTGCATAACCCATTTTTTTTTGGGGGGGGGGAAATGATGCTATAGTATTTGCTACATTTGCATGATTATCTCTTTGGTACCCTGTTTCCAACAGAGATCCATTCCCCCTTTTGTTAGAGCTCATAAATCATGTAACATTACCTTTCATTCTGAAACAAAACAGAACTCCTTATCTTTCTCTTTTTAAAACATCTGGCCAATGTGTAGCAACTAGGAACCTGTAGAATAATTGGTGTGCACCAAGCATCTCTAAATAGCTTTACTGGAATTTTTTGTAACTGAAGTTGTTGCTGCAGGATGAGTTAACCCCACAGGAAGTTCTGCCCGCTATACATTTTGCAGAGGTCAATTGAACTCTTCCTTGGACTTCAGTTTGCTTTGGATTAGCTTCTTATCTCTCCTGCCTGGCCTTTGTATGAGATTGGCTTGATAAAAAAGGATATCAGTGGAGGACCTGGCAGTGGAGACTACTCTTCATTCACTGTGTATCTTATACTGTAAAGGAAGGGAACAAGGACTCCACCACCTTATATCCTCATTACGAAACAAACTACATACAAAAGCTGTACAGGCATGTCCTCTGGGAAATAAAAAATTCATCCAAAGCAAACTAAAGTCCAGGTAAAGAGTTTAATTGATCTCTGTGAGATGTGGAGCTGGCACAGTCTCCTGTGGTGCTATTTCAACCTGCAGTGGCTTCGATTAGACAAAGTCCCACTGAAGCCATTTAGAGTTAGCTAGTTGTGGCATATGCCTGGAATGTAATGACATTCCAAAGTTACTACTTGAATTGACAGTGGAGAATTAAAGGCACGTCTAATAGCGTCTGCCCTAATCACACCATTACAATTTTGCTATCACACTCTAAACATGATTTCAGTCAGATTCCAGCCCACTCATGACCCAAATGGAACAGCTGGGGCAAACCTTTTATATCTTAGATTCAATTTCTCCCACTTCTAAGAGGATAAAAAGGTTCTAATGAACAGGCTTGTAAAGAAAATGCCAAACTGAAATAACAGAACATAATTGTGTCAGTTAATAGTCAAATACCCATTTGTGTGTGGAGGGGGCAGTATAAATGTATTTATTTGATTCAATTTCTATCCCGCCCTTCCCGTGAATGGGCTCAGGGTGGGTTACAGCACTGGTTATAAAACAATAAAATCAGGCTTTAAAAACTATAAAAAAATTTAACCCCTAAAACCATGGTGTTCAAACTATTTAAGACTATTTCCATGGCATCCCGGTATTATTTAGTTGAAAAAATGGAGAGGGTTAAATCCTATAAGGAATTCCAGATGGTAGATGCCCTACTGTCATCCAAACCAAGGCAGGGGTTGTCATCCACAGTCCTCAACGGTTTAAGATCTTATAGTAGATGCTAACAGGAGGGGCCAGATGGTATTTGTAGCATTGCCAGGTCTGTGTTGGAAAATACCTGGAGATGTGGGATAGATCAGTGGTGATGCTGCTACCGTTTCAAAGTCATTTAAAAAGCCACATGGTCCTGGTCAAAAACACAGTGCTCTTGTCCCCTGCCCATGCCTTTACATGGGCTGGAATGGGGGAGGGGTGGTGCATGTGCTGCAAGCCCTCACAGCCTTTTAAAATGACTTTAAAATGCCAATGGTATCCCCATTGGTGTAGTGGTTAAGTGTGTGTAGAGTCAGTTCGGTGTAGTGGTTAAGTGTGCGGACTCTTATCTGGGAGAACCGGGTTTGATTCCCCACTCCTCCACTTGCACCTGCTGGAATGGCCTTGGATTAGCCATAGCTCTGGCAGAGGTTGTCCTTGAAAGGGCAGCTGCCGTGAGAGCCCTTTCAGCACCACCCACCTCACAGGGTGTCTGTTGTGGGGGAAGAAGATAAGGAGACTGTAAGCCGCTCTGAGTCTCTGATTCAGTGAGATGGGTGGGGTATAAATCTGCAATTCTTCTTCTTCTTCTCATTTGACACTGAGGGAAAACCACAGATTCAGGATCTGAGATCCTGATCTGAGGTCTTTTGGGTTTCTTCCTGTGGTACAGTGATCTCAATATGCATGAGCTTGCCTGTTCATGTATAAAGCTAAGGTCTGTATTTTGTCTTTTTGCAAAAGCAGAGTCAAACCATGCTCACCACTCCCAGCCTTACCTCACTGCCTTGAGTGCTTGTTTTTGTTTTTTGCCCAATCCAGTCTGTAACTGAGAATTTTAATTGCCTCAGAAGTGGGAGGGAAAGGTGAGAGGCACAGTCTCTGGCAATTTCAGGCCTTTGGCTGGGAGACCAAAAAAAAAAAAAGGTAAAAAAGGAAATGTGTTGAGCATTGAAGTAACTGAATGTAATTTGAATATAATGAATTTAACCATGCCTCGTAACGATATTGAAGAATAGCAACAGCGTTTTTAGTGCACAGAACACACTAAGCCCCCTTTTAACAAACAAAACAAGGTCAACCCACACAAAATTTCTGTATCTATTCTAAGCTCATTGTGTTAGCCTGCTCAGAAAGCAAGCAGTAAATACATTTGTTTTCCAGTGAAATCAGTTTTTTTTTATTCATTAGTGCACGTTTATACTGCTCTTCCTCTAAGCAGGTCAGGGTGCTCACAACATCCCTGTGAGGTACTTTAGGCTGAGACAGAGTGACTAATCTAAGGTCACCCAGTAAACTTCATGGCTAGTGGAGACTAGGGATGTGCATTCGGTTCGGCCGAATAGGCGGAATAGGCTGAAGCCGATCCCCATAGGCGCCCATTATACGGCAGCCGAATACGGCTCGCCGCATACTTACGAATAGCTATTCGTAAGTATGCGGCTGTCAATTCAAAAGGCAGCAAAGTAGCTTCTGCAGCTTCAAAGGAGCCGCTTGCCTACTCTGGCGCCTTTAGTGGCCTCTTCCCGCCTCTCCCTGGGATCAGGGAGGGGGGAGAGGGGGAAGAGGAGCCCCAGCAGCCAATCCAAAGCATGCATTTGCAAAATGCATTGCAAATGCATGCTTTGAAGGGCTTTTTAAGGAGTCTTCCTTCCTGGCTGGATTAACTCCTCCATTGCTGCTGGGTGTGAGAGATTGTGCAAAGGGCTGGCTGCCCCTTGTCTTAAGCTGCTGCCTGCAGCTCTCTCACTCAGCCTTACCAAGTTACCAGACTTCCCTGGACTAGAGAAGACAAGGTAAGACACTCTTGGGGTTCTTGTTTTTATTTATTGTTGGTAAAAGGACTTTTTTTAAGACTTAGAGTCCCTTTACTTAACCAGATTTGGGTGGTGGTGGTGGTGGGGGGGTAGCTTATTTGGGGGTTTCTGCTTGGGGAGGGGGCCTGGGGTGGGGGGGGGTTGCCAATTTGCCCATATCTTAATTTAGTGAGAGGACTTTTAAAAGTGCAGTGTCCTTTTACTTCTCCTGATTTGGGTGGCTTGGATTTCTTGGAGTTAGGGTGAAGGGTTTTTTTGGGGGGGAAGGGGTGGCAAAGTTCCTGTATTGTTAAAAGTTAATTTTTACTGTTTTAAAAGTATTCAGTGTTTGATTTGTTGCTGCTGTGTTGTGCTGCTACTGTTACTCTTTTCTTTGGTTCTTGCGGAGGGGGGGGGTGCTGTTTGGCCTAATTTCCATTGTTTAAAAGGCCACTTTTGTCCCCTTTTTCCTGGTTCTGGTTTTAGGGGGGGGGGGGTGTTGTTGACTTATTTGGCCTGAGCTTTCTTGTTGGTGAAAAGGCCACTTTTTTAACACTTGGCCTTTTGTAATTCTGCTGGTTTTGTTTTGTTTTGTTTTAATTGCCTCTGGTTGGTGTGGGGGTTGGTGAGGGTGTGTGTGGGCTGGGTCACTTTCTTGTTTTTATAGAGTAGATTATGTGTTCTGTGGCAGGGAAGCTGGCACCTGGGTGAGAGACCCAGAACCAGCAGGTTTTTTGTGGTTGGCCAGCTCTCCCCATGTTGTTTGGGGCAGGGCTGGAGAGCTGGCATCTGTAGATTGTGTGTTCTGTGGCAGGAAAGCTGGCACCTGGGTGAGAGACCCAGAACCAGCAGGTTTTTTGTGGTTGGCCAGCTCTCCCCGTGTTGTTTGGGGCAGGGCTGGAGAGCTGGCATCTGGGTTTGCTGCAGCCAGGTCTGCAGAGCAGACCTTGAGCAGATTGTGTTTTGTGTGGCAGTGACGTTGGCAACTGGGTTTTATATTGCTTCCAGGCCTGCCCTGCAGGGTTAGAGTAGATAGAGGGATGTAGTGCATTTGGGTCCTATAGAGATTCTCTAATGTGGTTAGGTTTGGCTTTGGGTGCCCCAGGAATTGGACCCCCTGGTCCAATTTTTTTTGGCATTGTGGGTTTTGTGTGGGACAGTGCCCTGAAGCTGCACAGCAGTTTGGGGGGCTCTCCTCAAACCCCCCTGCTCCCCAGAGCCACTTTTCCCACGACAATTACAGTGAGGAAGTGGCTAATTGGGCTTTTCCCATCATTGTTAGCAATGGGCCTTTTGGGGAGCCCAAAGACAGAGACCCCCTGGCCCAATCTTTTTGGGACTTGGGGGGGTTGGAGGGGAGAGTCCCCTGCAGGTCCCCTGCAAATTTGGGGGCTCTCCCTCAAACCCCCTGCCCCCCAGTAGCCTCTAATTATGCCCTATGTTGTCATTGATTTCAATGGCCCATAGGGGATAATGATGGAATAGGGGCACCCTCTTTGGGTGCCCCTGGAATGGGATCCCCTGGCCCAATGTTTTTGGGACTTGGGGGGGTTGGAGGGGAGAGTCCCCTGCAGGTCCCCTGCAAATTTGGGGGCTCTATCTCAAACCCCCTCCCCTCCATGCGGCTTCAAATATACCCTATTTGCCATTGATTTCAATGGCCCATAGGGTATAATAGGGCCATATATTCGGTAATAGCCGTGCATCTACCGTATATGTGGCTATTCCGAATGCGGTATTCAGGAGTATACGGGGATTCCGAATCCCCCCCCCCCCCCGTATACTTCCGAATCTGTGTCAATCCGATTTTTTTTTTTTTTTGCACATCCCTAGTGGAGACTGAAATTAATTATTCTCAGTCCTGGTCCAGTACTCTGACCACTATATCACGCTAGCTCTTTCTCTTGCTCTGAGGGACAGTCAAGCCACCACGTGGGAAGTGCTAAGCGTGTGTGCTTGTGCATGCTCTGACTTTCATTTAACAATAGTAGTTCCCCTTCCCTTCACTGGATTTGGGTGCTGTTTAATGTAACCAGCTGTGATGCAATCTCTTGGACTCATAAGGAGCACTAGCCCTGCATGTGCACAGAAAATATTATTTCACTTTGGCCTGACCCTCAGTTTTTTTTCTCATTTAAATTCCTACTGAGCTATCAGCACAGAGAGTCCCCCCCATGTTAATCTTTTGTATTTGTCGTTTGAACAGCTTGTTCTCATCTACCATGTAAAAATCACACCAATTTTCTAATGATTGTTTTCTGTCTTCCAGAACTAGACGTTAAAGCTGAATCCAACACCATCTTATTTTAAACGAACGTGATGGAGGGTGGTGGGGTGAGAGCTAGTGGGTAGGACTGATAAATTATAAAAAGGTTTAGAAATCTCGGATACAATTTTCCCCCAAGAATTCTCCAGCTTTGTTAGTAATTTATAGACTAGAATCATTCAGTTCAAGCCAGGGGAACATTTTATCATTCGTTGGATACCTGCTTCACAGTTTGGTAGACTGTGAAGGTAGGATACCTTTCAAAATCTCCTCATTAGTAGAATGCTCTTTTTTTTTTTTTTACATTTCTTAAAAGTAGCAGATATTTCCATTTCTGCTTTATCCTATAAGCTAAGTATGGCCTGTGCAGAATAGTTTCATCACCCTGTGAATGAGAGGGCACTTTCACCCCAGACTGCCTTTGCCGGCTTGGAGTTCTGTGAAAAAGCTGGGGCAGAAAGCTGTTTCTTGCCCCTCTCTTTTGCCTTCTTTGTTAGTGTACCACCACCTTCGAGTCTGCCCCTTTCACTTAGTGTTGCCTGAGGCTGATTCTGCACACATTTAATCCTATTACATTTATTCCCTCCCTCCCAACCCTGCAAACACCAACATCCTAACTTGATTAGTCATCTCTCTCAAGCTCTTATTGTGTTTTCACTAGATTCAAGTCAAATTAACAGTCAGTGACTTATAGCTGATTCATACAAACACACACACACACAAACACACACACATGTAGGGCTGCCAAGTACAATTCAAGAACTATCTGGGGACTTTGGGGGTGGTGCCAGGAGACATTGGGGTGGAGCCAGGAACAAGGGTGTGACAAGCATAATTGAACTCCAAGGGAGTTCTGGACATCACATTTAAAGGGACAGTACACCTTTTTAAATGTCTTCCTTCCGTAGGAAATAATGAAGGATAGGGGCACCTTTTGGGGCTCATAGAAATGGACCCCCTGGTCCAATCGTTTTGAAACTTGGGGGGTACTTTGGGGAGAGGCACTAAATACTATACTGAAATTTGGTGCCTCTACCTCAAAAAACAGCTCCCCCAGAGCCCCTGAAACCTCCAGATCAATTCCCCATTATATCCTATCAGAATCGATCTCCACATAGGGAATAATGAAGTGCTCAGCAGACGTTTCCCTCCCCGCCCCCATTTCTGGTGACTCTGAAGTGAGGATTTGGCCTCTCTACTCACAAATTGCTGCCAGCTTCTTCAAAGTAACACAAACACACCATCCCAAGAGGAAGCCTTTCAATCGGAGACTGAAGCCTCTGGAGGTGGAAAGGCACACGGTCCTCTGGGGGCGGGGCTTCCCCCGCCAGCCAGCTGACTGAGGGCGGGAAGGAGCCTGGGAAAGTGGAAGAACCCCTGCTGGGACCTGGGGTTTGGCAAGCCTAGTGCAACCACCCTGCTGTTAGATTTAAATGGCTATGAGCCATTTAACCCATTATTTTTGCTCCCTGACACACACTTCAAAGCATGGACAAGAAAATAGGTTAAATGGCTGGTAGCCATCCCAGGTGATTCCCCCTTTCTCCAGGCTGCAACAAGCTGAAGCCTGGAAAAGGGGGAAACTGAACTCACTGGATCAGCTGATTGGGTAGGGGGCCACCCTGAACTGGAGTTTTAGGTTCATGTCCATCTGTACCCACTTTCCTTCAGCAGAAATGTTAGCCAAGGCAGGATCAGACCCTTTATTTTTAATATATGCTGGTTTAAACTAATTATTGCCTCCACAAGGTAAATTCCATTGGCAGTTTCTGGGAGGAAATTATTTCTTCCCCTCTCACCAAAAATACGTATAGGCAGATATTTCATCAAGGTATTTAGCTATGCTAATAAGCATCTCATCCAAAGTTTGTCCTCTGTGACCCAAAGTTTTATTTGGTGGACTTCTGTTTTTCTCTCTTTCTCCCCAAATAATTTCTTTGAAACTCTTATGTTTGGCCCTATTTTGTATTTTAGACTCCATGACTGACAGTGTAACTTCACTTTCCATGTTTTCAGTTTAATTAATCTTAGCTCCACAGATGCCTCAGAAATATGCATTTAGACAGATTACCACTGGAAGTTAGGCTGCCAAACAGAAGTGTTTACCAGCATCAGGTTCACTGTAGTCCTGTGTCTAGCCAAAATATATTGAGCTTGAATAGGGCAATGAGAGGCTTATTTTAGCACAGCATACTGTAGCTTTGGTTTCTGTCATTCACAGGGATGTGTTTTACTGAGTGTTTAAATTTCTGAGTTGGTTTAGAAGATTTAAATCCCACCCCCGTATTAACTGAACCCTGTTTCCAGTGAAGTGTTTTGTTATTTTTGTTTTTGCATGTGTGTTTTAGCTAGATTTTAATTCTTTTCATGATGTGTTTTAGTTTTTAATGTTTTTTAAGATGTGTTTTTATTATGTATCTTTTTTGATTATGTTAGCCACCTTGGTGGCCCTTTGCACAAGTTTTGTAAATAAGTTCAATGGATAAACTGTTAATTAAAATATGGCAAGCCACAGATGCTTAGTTTTTCTCGTTTCTCTTTCCTGCACCTGTATGACAGCTTAATTTTGACTGCAAAAAGTTGCCAGGCTTCTTAGGCTGACATTGCTTGCTGTTTGAAATCAATTTCTCCCAGCAGCTCACTCAGCCCTTTCACTTTATTAGCTCTGGAGACCTTAGGCCATTGTGATGGGTAGAGAAGCATTTGCTTTTAGGCTTTCCAAGTGCTATCATGACCTACTCTTGACTTCACTTTTAAAAAACAAAACAAAAAACCAAGCCTTTCACTTAAAAACAAATCTCCTACAAGACCTTCAGGCTGAACTGGGGTGTCCCACTTCACCAACCGCATCCTCCTGTTATTATTTCCAAGACATTTAGAGAAGCGGTGAGGATACATTCTGTGGCCAAACCAACTTTTCCTGGGACAGTTTTCCTGTCTTTGTATAATCCCTAGGTAAGTTATAATAGTTAAACACACTGGAGGTGGAAAACTATATAAATATCTCATGAGTCAATGTAAGAAACATACAAACCAGAACATTGCCATCTTAAAATGTCCATTCTGCAGGGAAGGGCAAATAATTGGACAAGGGGCATCTTGACCTTTTGTGTCCCTTGTGATGATAGAGGATCTATGTTTAAAGCAATTAAGGCAGGGAAGGAGAATGAAGTTGCAAAAAGAGAGAGAGCATTGAGTACTAGAACAGAAGAGCCTCCATTTCACTTGCAGTTCTTTATGGAGTAGCTGAGTCATCCTTTCAGCTATCTTTGCATCACTAAAAGGGTGCCTGGGGGTACTGCTGAATCATCCTTGCTCTGCACCATGTCCAAAGGTGCTAATAATTGTGTCTCCCGAAGCCAGGACATTGCACACTTTTCATGCACACAGTGTCATTTTGGGGGATGGGATCACAAACCTATACTGTTCCTGCCTTCTGGAGAGCTGTGAAACTTTTCAAGATTTCTTTCATCATGAAAGTACAATCATATTGATATTTTGATTCCTGGACTAATTTTGGATGTGATATTTTAAGTATGTAATGAAGATGCAGACCCAATAAAAACAGTGGATTTCTACATACTTATTACTATTATTATATCAACGCACAAAATGAAAGAACAAATAATTATATACCAGAATAACATATCAAGATGTAGATATGTTATTACAATACATCAGAGATTTTTTTGTAGAAAAAGCCCACCAGGAAGTCATTTGCATATTGGCCACATCCTAAGGTTGCCAATCCCCAGGTGGGGGCAGGGGATCCCCCGGTTTAGAGGCCCTCCACCCGCTTCAGGGTCATCAGAAAACGGGGGGAGGGGAGGGAAATATCTGCTGGGAACTTTATTATTCCCTATGGAGATGTATTCCCATAGGAAATAATGGAGAATGGATCCGTGAGTATCTGGGGCTCTGCGGAGGGGCTGTTTTTTGAGGTAGAGGCCCCAAATTTGCAGCGTAGCATCTGGTGCCTGGAACTGCATTCCTGTGCGTTCCTGCTCAAAAAAAGCTCTGCAATACATAATAATAGGACTCTTTCGATAAACCTTTCAATATACATATTCATATCTTCTTAGCTTTTCCAAAAATATTTTTGGGGAAATGTATTTTTTCAAATTCAACAAATCCAACCTGAAAGCAAAAGACGCACAAAAAAGTGGAGCCTCCTGTCACATCATTCTTTGGTCCTCAAGCATCTTTGATAGTCGTCGTGCGATGCTGTTTTAGGGTAGGGAGTAAATTGATTGCCTGTATGTTCCAGCTGAGTTTTACACTCCAATTACAGACAAGGGAAATGAAAAAGTGCTTTTGGTGTCAAGTGTGGGAACACCTATTTAATTTACTTATCTGATTAGCATAGTCTATTGTCACCTTTTTTGCTCTTCAAACTGCAAATACAGCAAGATAGCCTTCAGCCTAGATTATTTTGCTCAGAACACTTATCGGTGGGAGCGCGGGTGATATACAGGTTTAAAAACTTGCAACTGTTAATTAAGATATACATTCTACAGTGTACAATACTGGAATGCAATGTCAGGACTACAGAACATCTCAGGATATGCTATATTTTGGCATGGAGGCTTGAGCTCTGTTCTTTCCCAAGCCTCTTGCTCAAGCCATATTTCCACTGCTCTTAACATATCATCCAATAATGGGTGTCATTTAATGTACTCTGTGGATCTCTCTGTGGAACACCATAGGTACAAACATTCTGCACAGATTAACCCATTTTGTTCTTTTATGATTTATGAAGATGTGGGAGGCCATTAATGTCAATGAGGATGAAGTCTATTTGTCTTTCAGTTTAAATAAATCTCTTGCATTTGTGTGATTGCATGAGCCTGACAACCTTGATGCTGATGTACTTTTCCTAAGTACATACGATTCAAGGACAAAAAAGTGTACTGTATAAATATAGAGCTGTCTATGAAACTGGGGGTCGAGGGAAGCCCATATGCACTGAAATTGGATTAGATAGTAAACCCTGGACCAGTGTTTAAATATTGCTGACCTGGAAGGATTTAGAAGAAGAATTCAAAATTAAGTTACCATTCCAAACTAACAAATTCAGATTTTGAAGAACTCTTAAATAAATTGGAGATGAACATTGCACATACTGCAACAGAAACCAGTGGCGTTACATACCAACATGGATAGACAAGCGGAGAAGATATGGATATATAGGATATTCTGAATAAGGGGTCATTGCACTTTTGAAAACATAACTATGGGATTCAATTAAACTTTCCTGGTTAAGAGCCACTTATAAGATAAATTCTCTTGCTTTTCCTTCTCTTATCTCCACTCCTGGGAGACTTGTCTACCCTCTCTGTCATCATCTTCCAAATGTGGACCACAGCATTCAGCTGTTTTCTTTGGCATTCCCTCTGCCTATCTTTCCCATCATTGTGTTCTGTTTGTCTTTAACTGGTTTACATAGATATTAATGCCATTTTAATGTTTGTTTGTTTTTTTACTGTTTGTCACCTTGGGGACCCTAAGTTGGGTGGAAAGGCAACATAAAATGTTTTAGAAAAATGCATTTATGAAATCTATTTTGTACTGACCACAGGTACTCAAAACTCCATTTAATTCATGGGTGCTTGTTATGTAACAGACCAGATAATTAACAATTAATTAAGACAGGCAGACAGAACCTTTAATGGCATAACAGAAAAGAAATACAAGATCCAAAGGAACTTCAAAATGGAACATACAAACCAGTTATTTGCAAGCCCAACCAGCATGGGGATACAAGGTTATAACCAAAACTTAACTAAGAAAAGTGGAGTGAGGTATTCCCCTACCTGACTCCATTTTTAACTTCTTTCTCATTCACTGCTAGGGCCAGAAATTCTGCAACCTGCTCAGTAATTGAGGGACATTTGTCAGCCAATTAATTAAACAATTGGGCAAAGCGTCTCCATCTTGCTTTTGGAAATACAGGGTATTTTTAAAGAAACTGTAACTGGGTATCCATTTCCAAGCCTTAATTTTGCACCTTTTACCTAGTACGTATTGGTATATGGTAGAAGACTTCTGGGTGATGTCATCATAATTTGGCCGTTTTTGAAGAAACCATCGCTTGACCCTACGGTTCTAGCTAACTGCTGTCCAGTTTCGAATTTATCATTCCTGGGTAAGGTAGTTGAGAAAGTGGTGGCAGAGCAGCTACAGATTTTCCTGGATGAAACATCCGCCCTGCACCCATTCCAATCCAGTTTCCGCCCGGGCCATGGGACAGAGACAGTACTAGTCGCCCTCACAGTTCTGGGCAACCAGGACTATCAGTATCCATAAAGTATCTACTAGAAACTGCAGAAACACTAGCTCAGGTATACCCTTCTTAAATTATCATATATAGTGGAATCCTAAAGGAAAATACACTGTTCTAAGTCTCATATAATTAGACAGGTGTAGATTTGTTTAGGATTGCATTATTACCATCTTACTAAGAAGATTACTAATTACCATATTACTAAGAAGACATCTGGACCAAGGTGGGTTGGCACTGCTGATTCTTCTTGACCTGTCAACAGCATTTGACATGGTTGACTATGATCTATAGACCCACTGCCTCGCTGTCGCTGGAATACAGGGGGTGGGGGGAGCCTTGCAATGGTTTTCCTCCTTCCTCCAGGAATGGGGACAAAGGGTGATGTTGGGCGAGCAGACCTTCCTTCAACACCCACTTATATGTGGAGTGCCACAGAGAGCTATTCTCTTGCCCATATTATTCAATATGTATATGCGTCCCCTTGCCCAGTTTGCCCGAGGTTTTGGACTGGGTTGTCACCAGTATGCTGATGACACCCAGCTCTATCTGTTGATGGATGGCAGACCATCTTCTGCCCCTGACCATCTGTCCGAGGCAATAGAAGTCTAGCGGGATGGTTGCAGCAGAGTCGACAAGTTAAAATCCAACTAAGGTGGAGGTGGGTGGGTTTGTGCACTCAGCTCCCAACCTTGGATGGCACTGTGTTAGTGCCGACCCAACAGGTGAAGGGTCTGGGAGTGATCCTGGATGCCTCACTTTCCATGGAGGCTGCAGATCAGGACCATATCTTTCCCCCCAAGACCTGGCTACGATGACCCATGCAAAGGTCACTTCCAGACTAGATTACTGTAACTCACTCTACGCCATGCAATGGTCACTAGAAGATCTAACCCTCTTTCTGGCCTGAATGGGGGGGGTGGAGGGTGCTCACCAATCCTCCCAATCCTCCTTCCTAACTTCCCAGTCCTCAGTCAGTGCTCAACTGATTTCAGTCAGAGCTAAACTCTCCTCAGAGTTAAAATTTCCACAGTGAAGGCTAAACTCAAACTGGGTTCTTATCAGCAGTCAGTTCCCAAGCCTTTCTGATCAACTAACACTAACCAATCAAATTCCTTTGAGCTGCCTGTCACTCAAGGCTTTCTGGCTCTATATGGCATTTACCCTTCACAGTCCCTTCATGTGTTTATACAGCACATATGAGCTTTTAAGTGAAGTCTATCACAACAACTAAAGTCTATCCCAACAACTAAAGATAAAAGGTCAATTGAATCTTCTTGCTGATACAAAGAAAACAAATGGATTTTTTTAGAGTATTGCTTTATTGTCTCATCAAGGATCACATGCAAACTGTTTACCCAATGCTGAAATGACTAGCACTTCTTGGTGACCAGCCAACATTTCCCTTTGGAGACATTCTGAGGCTACTTTGACCACATTTTATACAACATATTTCACTGTCCAGTGATGAAGCAATAGTTTTTTTTCCTGTTCACAGCAATACCCAAATATATGACTTACAGGGGGGGAAAATCAAAATATGGTGCAACATTCCTTACAGACCGAGTGGTGTACAGTGCTAGTGATGTTTTTCTCATTGCTGAATTTCCAGCAGAGTAGAAGAAAGAAACCTTGGAGGTTTTTCAGCCAAGTAGAAAATATTCAGAGGGCAAAAGCTATTTGCAGACAGCCCTGAACACTGAGCAAGTGGCTTATTCTTAGCACCAGGCTAGAATCTGCAGCTTTATGTAAACTGTGATTCATTATTCTTGAGACTGTTTTGATGTTGTGCATGGCTGAATCACATAACCTGGTGCTCAGTTTCTGTAAAATTACCAAACTGTACATACAGGTAAAATAAAATAATTTCTGGTCAGTGAAACAAGTAATTGGCATCTTTAAGAGTCCAGTTCCAAATCTAAGCCATCTCAAAATCCAGAACATCAAACATAATACAAAATATTTCTATCCTTCTCTTTCTCTCTCCCTTTGGTGAAATGGACAATAACATCTATAATGATTTGTTTACAGAATTGAAGATAAATTGAAATTTTATATACAACTTTTTATTGAATAATGTTTTACTATTATTTTAAAATGCACAATATTTCTTTCTTGCAAATAAGGTATGAAACTCAGTTTTCAGTTAAACAACAACAAACAAAGTTTTTGAGTCTCTTATGGAGATGAGACTGCAAAAAAAATCTGAGAAATGTCTGGGGAAAGTAAAGGGAGAATCCACAGAATAACCTGCAAGTCTACTTTCCCCTCTTCAGAGAAGCAGAATAAATAATGTATAGCTGGCATATTCTATATGTTGTACTTGATATATGTCCATTGTAGCTTTTGATGTGAAACAAGTTGCTAGAATCTGTGTTCAGACTTAGATTATCTCCTTCCTCTGCTCCTAAAAAAGGAAGTAAGTATTATTCAATTAAGTTGTTTCCTTCTCAAAGAGAGAATGTAGGATCTCTTCCCCCCCTGCCATATGTAACTTGGATCCTCTCTGTTTGAGCTAGTCCCCTAGTACAGACTGTGCCCTAGGCTTGCCCATCCAGTGCCTATAGGCAGTATTTTTATGTCAGAACCAATCAGTTTCAGCTCTTCACAAAGCCTTAAATTTATTTCCTAAGTACATATCAGTAAAACCAGACAGCTGGATGCTCTGTCATCTTTAACATCCAGCTGTTCTGACTTGGCATGCAGCTGAGGATATTCATATATAAGGACAATTAGATGTTCTGTCTGTAACTGATTCAAAAGTGAAATATTAAATTGCTTTGGCTTTGACAACAAACAGCTAACAATCTCCCTTGAACCCAGTGATCTGAAATAGCATTACGTTTGTAGCCTGAGTGTAGATAATTTTAACATAATATTCCCGCAATGGATGTGAACTGAAATTAATGTAAATATGAACAGAATCTTATATTTAACCTATTTTATATTCTAAATCAAATTGTCAAAAATGGTGATAATCATTAATTTCCAAAAATCTTCAGAGACATCCTGCAGAATACCTGGATCTTTATTATTGCTTTTCACAGTTGCATGTGGGGGCAACTGGAGGGGCAACGAGGAGAGAGTGACTCAGCAGATATCATTTTATGAAAATACCAGGGCATTTTTCAACCAGAAAATTAGTAGATTCAAGATGGACAAAAATAAATCCTTCTTTACTCATTAACATTGTAGAATTCACTGCTAGTGGGTGTAGTGATAGCCACAAGCACAGTTAGCTTTAACAGGGGATTAGCCAGATTCATGGAAGATTGGTTCATCAGTGGCAGGGGTGGAATTCTAGCAGGAGCTCCTTTGCATATTAGGCCACACACACCGTGATGTAGCCAATCCTCCAAGAGCTTACAAGGCTCTTTTTTTGTAAGCACCTGGAGGATTGGCTACATCAGGGGTGTGTGGCCTAACATGCAAAGGAGCTCCTGCTAGAATTCCACCCCTGATCAGTGGTAAGTAGCCATGATGATAAAAGGGAATCTTCACATTCAGATAAACTCCAAATTCTAGTACTAGGGGACAGCATAAATGGAAGGCCCTGGCCTTTATGCCCTGTTAGTTGGTTCTGCAAAACAATGACTGCCCACTGTGTGAGACAGAAGACTGAACTAGATGGATACTGATCTATTCCAGCAAGGATTTTCTTATGCAGATTTCACGGTCCCCATAGCTGTTTCTTTCCTCTACTCATTGTACTCTTCTTCTTAGCTGCTTGGGGTGATTCTATATAGTGGGTTTTCCTTCTTTGCTGATCCATCTTCTGATGCCTGAAAGCATAACCATTTCGCTTGTGCTCTCTGAAGGCAAGCACTTCATGCTGGAGGGAGCGGTTGCAGGGACCAGTTCCTCCCTGCCATGATTTCAGGAGATAGAGAAAGGGTTCGCTGCCTGATCCACATGCTGAGGCCTTATCTTTAGCTCCCTGTTTGGCAATCCAGGAAAAGGAAGAAAAAATCACGTGACAATGATATAGTATATAGTTCCACTCTTAATGTGATCATTTTAATTGTTTATAAGGCAGGAATTCTCTTGGCTTGAAATCTGGCTCAAGGAATTTATTTATTTAGAACTTTTTAATATCACCCCTCTAGGAACCTCCTGAGACAGCTTACAAAATAAAGTAACAAAAACTAAACATTCAAAGATATTAAAATCTAGCTTTAAAAAGCCTCAGCCCAGCATAAAAATGCAAGTCATAAAACAGATCACAGACAACTTCAAAGAACAGATTCCAGGCTAAAACATTGTTTTAAAAATTAATTAAGAGCTTAATCCTGAGAGAACAGGAATTATATGGCTTACTGCCTAAAAGAAAGCAACATAGGTTCCAGGCAAGCCTCAAGGGGAAAGCCATTCCACATGCAAGGTACCACTACTGAAAAGATGTTTCCTCTGATTGTCACCTGCCTCACCTCTGAAAGGATGGATAGAGAAAGCAGGGCTTGCGAGGTAAAATGTAACTGGTGTGCTACACAATATAGGAGGAGGCAGTCCTTCAAGTACCATGCCCTCAAGCCATTTAGGACTTTAACAGCAACACCCAGCATTTTGAAATGTGCCTGGAAACAAATGGACAGGCAGTGCAGATCTTTTATTTATTTAATTAATTTATACCCAGTTTTTCTGCCCTAATGGGAACACAGAGCACTTTACATCATTCTCCTACAACAATCCTCAGAGCAGCACTAGTGCTGGGGAGCTGGCACAAGGCTAGCACCCCAGGGCAGGTGCCCCCCACCACCCACTTCCTCAGCGAGAGTGAGCTTGGTGGCTGCCGCAGCAGAGCTTCTCGCCTCAGCTTGCATGCCCGTGAGCAAGCGGTGTGTGTACCTGCTGAGGCTGGAAGCCCCACAGCAGCCATTGAGCTTGCTATTTCCCTTGCTGAGGAAGTGAGGGCAAATGGGAGCCCTGAAACTGGTGCCCTCTCCCCAGAGCTGTGCTCCAGGCAGCTGCCTCATGCTGCCTAATGGATGTGCTGGCTCTGCCTGAGAGGTAGATTAGGCTGAGCGAGTATAACTGGCCCAAGATCACCCAGCAAGTTTCCATGGCATGAGGAGGATTCAAACCAGGATCTCCCAATCCTAATTGACACGTGGGGTGCCAACTCCCAGCCCTTGATGATGTGCCATTAAAACCAGCACCTACTGTTAGAGCTTGGAAGTTATCCTGGATGCCTCCCTGACAATGGAGGCCCAGGTCCTAACATTCCCAGGCTGGGGTTTTACCAATTGCACCAAGCCAGACAACTAGCCCACAACCTATCAACCTAGCAACTCTATCTATGTAGGCCTACCCTTGAGGCTAATCCTAGCATTGCCAGGTCCAACTCAGGAAATACCCAGGGACTTTGGGGGTGGAGTCTGGAGATTTGGGGGATGGAACCAGGAGACTTTCCTATTCCACGCCCCCCCCCACCCCGCCCAAAAAATGCAGTTGTGCAATTCCCCTGAGTACAGTCTTCATTTCCTCATTCTCTTTTTTTTGTCTTCAAAGAGTTCCCCAGCAGGTTTTGGTCACATTTCCAAGCATGGTTTTATCAAGGGACACAAACACAAACACTTTTGTGATCTCACTGGGGCAATTTACTCATGGGAGTTGCTGAATGTAACTATCTGCTGTATTTTAACCAGCTTCTTCATACTAACACGGGAAAATTAAAGGGAGCAATCTAAGGAGTGAAGTTTTCCTCCATCCCATAATCAAGTTCTAGTTAACTATTTACTATCCACTTTACTGTACTAACAACTTCTGAAATGAATGCAAAACAGAGGGACTGTACTCTCTTCCTTTCTCACAGGTTTCACACGCCCACCACATGGCTCTGCTTTCTCACCCCCACTGCCATGCAGCTTTTGCCCTGCTGAGATTTAAAGGCACACACACCTTCCAAAACACAAGCAGTTTGCAAGCTTCTTCTAAACCTGCTGAGATTTAAAGGGACATGGTAGCTGTTGGAGTGGGCAAGAGCCTGCAAAACCACACCCAGCCCTGGGGTCTGGCAAGCCTAGCTGACCCAGAATATCCAGCTGGTTCAGAATGCAGTGGCTCAGGTCCTCACGGGGACCCCCTGTGCATGGGTCACTTTTCTCCAGTGCTGTGAGAGCTGCATTGTCATCCAGTGAAGTACCAGATCAAGTTCAAGGTGTTGATCTTTAAGACCTTCAGGACTGTCTCTCCTGGTATATCCCTAGGAGAGCCTTGTGCTCTCATGATCAACACCTGCTGGTGGTCCCTGGCCTGAGAGATATCTGGCTGTTCTCAACCAGGGTGAGGGCCTTTTCTGTCCCAGTTCCAACCTGGTAGAGCTCCCTAGCAAATTCCACCTGGGCCTTGCAGGATTTACTGTTATTCTTCAGGGCCTGTAAGGCAGTTATGTGCCACAGAGGAGATGTGGGCCTCCAACTGCAACTACACTTACAACTGGAGAACAATAATACACTCTAAAGGCCAAATGACAGAATCCTTTTTAAAACAAGTTGAATCAAGGCTCCCCTCAGCTATGTACCAGCAACATTTTAATAGTCTGTGAGACCCCAATTCTGGTTAGGACTGCTGCATGAGGGATGGAGGGGCTCCTGCTTCCACTTGTGCCATTTTGCTGAGACAAATAGCTGCAGGGGAGAATTATTTTGGAGCTGCACATGCCTTATTCTGTGCACATACAGCTTTAAAATGGGGGACAGTGGGAAGCAGGAACCCCTATACTGTGGTTCCAAGCTAAGTCCCACTGACCTGGACACTTGGACCTGACATATTATGAATGATATAGTTTGGCCCCAAGAGTCTGCAGCCAACACCAAGAACAAGACCTAAGTGTAGGCCCTGCCTTGTAGGCCTTGAGGGAGAAACAGAAATTAATTCTAAGGGCTTACTTAAAAGAACACAAACACATACATAGTCGGTGCGTCCGTAAGGCAATATTCGGCAATTGCCTTGGGCGCCAGCTCTTGTGGGGGGAGGTTGTTTCTGGGATGCTTCCAGCGGCACCGGCCCTGCGCACACACACACACCACACCTTCATATGGGCAAGATCAGCAGCTGCCTCCACTCTGTGTTGTGTTTCCCCACAAGGTCAGCAGGGCATTTTTATACAGAAAATAGGTTTGTTACTCTGCTGATTATATTATCTTTCACTCACTAGCTTGCCATTTAACTTTATAATCAATTTTTCTGTATTGTCTGTGGCATGTCATGTTATATACTTTTTATTTGCTTTGTTTTCTAATATTGCAGTCCTAAGCCCATGGCACTGTTTATCGAACACTTTACACTGCCTGATTACACTGTTCTTTGTAATTTGTCCTGAAATATTGTTAAAGAGTATATAACTACAGTTATATCTTCTATTTTACTGTATTTTTGACAATTTTTGAAAATTATTTGGTGAACTTTTTTAGAGAAACTTTCTACACGGTCTTTGCCTTTCTCCCACATAGTCATTCATTGCTTCTGGGCTCTAAGCAATTTCTTGGATTCTGAAACCTACTGTCTGCTATTCCCTCAAACAGGGAAACAGCAATTTATGGTTTGAGGAAATGGAGCAAAATCTCCCATGCCTGGCAGGGAGGCTGATAGAGGAGACGAAGCAGGAGGAAATAAGTCCATGGTTCTAGCAGGCATTGAAGGGGAGGAGGGCAGGGGTCGCAGGGCACTGGCTCCTATTCTTAGAAGGAAAATAATATCTTAATTCAATTTAATGTCCCTCCATGATATTTTTTTCACACTCTGGTTATTGACAATACATTACCAGCTGCTGTATTTGACTCAATGACCTTGTGCTACAATGATTACTTTACTGTGGGAAGATGAATGTCCTTTTAATTTTCTACTTAAAGGTCATTAATTTAGTGGGATGACTCCCTTTTTGTTCTCATTATGGTGTTCTGTGAAAAGATGCTGATTGGGTTTCTTTATAATTCTCTGTAGTTTAGAATACTTCAATTAAAGCTCCATTAATTCATCTCCCTTCAAGGCTAAATTTAATCAGTAAATTATCCCATACATGGCACTTAACCAATTTTTCATGGGAATGGGAAGCCATGAAAAAGGGAAAAGGAGGGATGGTGGAAAAATGTTTTTTCTACAGAGATCCAATACAAAGAAATGAAACTGAGATATAAGGAGATCTAGAGAGGTGAAGATAGAATGTCAGCCTTAGCCTGTGCTATCAGTGATCTAACTAGTAATCAGCATAAGTAGTCTTATTCAATTTGTGTTTTAGGATCTTGACAAAGAAAGCCCTATGAAACCAAGGAAGATGTGAATGTACTAGTTCTATGCTAGTTCAGATTTTGCCATCTTAGATGTATGGCAATGCAACTGCCAGTCCCCTTTGTTCTAGCATAATACTTAATACTGAGGGTGAAAAGAATCCAGGTTCCCTGGACCCAGCTCATGTTCACCATAGCCACACAACAGCTGCAGGGAACAGCTTCTTAAAAAGGAGACCTGAAATGCGCTCAGAACAGAACAGCAGGGGTTAAGTGCTCCATCCCTCAGCTGTTTTTCCATGCAAAACTACTCTTGGAGAGGTTATTTCCTTGATTTTGAAGCTCCTTAGATATTCTAAGGGGAACCTGAACCCAACTCTTTAAAAATTGTAACATTTAGTTTGGCCTTTATTCCACCAATAATGATGCTCAGTGTTCTCTCTCGCTCTCGGCTTGACTTCGCGAATGAAGATTTAAGAAGGGTGCAGTAGTCCACGTCTGCTGCAGGCTCGCTGGTGGCTGACAAGACCAATGAGGGACAGGCAGATCCGGCCACAGTGGCTGCAGGGAAAAGTCTGATTTGGGGTTGGTGCTGTAGCAGTGCGATTCTGCCTCAATCTCCTTTTGTCCTCAAGACCAGCTATGCGTGCGTTCTCAAAGGAAGAGACAGCCTGGTGGATGGTGTGCCTCCATGCTTTGCGATCTGAGGCTAGGTCAGACCACTGGTGATGGTTGATGCGACAGGTGCCAAGGGATTTCTTCAAGGAGTCCTTGTACCTCTTCTTTGGTGCCCCTCTATTTCAATGGCCGGTGGAAAGTTCGCCATACAGAGCAATCTTGGGAAGGTGGTGGTTTTCCATCCTAGAAATATGCCCTGCCCAGCGCAGCTGCGTCTTCAACAGCAGTGCTTCAATGCTTGTAACCTCCGCCCTCTTGAGGACTTCAGTGTTGGTCACAAAGTCACTCCAGTGGATGTTAAGGATGGTGCGAAGGCAGCGCTGATGAAAGCGCTCAAGGAGTCGCAGGTGATGACGGTATAAAACCCACGATTCGGAGCCATAGATGAGGGTTGTCATCACAACCGCTTTGTAAACATTGATCTTTGTGCCTTTTTTCAGATGCTTGTTGCTCCACACTCTTTTCTGCAGTTGGCCAAATGCACGGTTTGCCTTTGCCAGCCTGTTGTCAATCTCCTTGTTGATCTTGGCATCTGAGAAGATGATGCACCCCAGGTAGCTGAACTGCTGGACTGTCTTCAGAACTGATTCACCCACAGTGATGCAGGGAGGGTGAAAATCTTCCTGGGGTGCAGGCTGGTGGAGAACTTCTGTCTTCTTCAGACTAACTTCTAGGCTGAAAAGCTTGGCAGCCTCTGCAAAGCAGGATGTCATATGCTGCAGAGCTGATACCGAGTGGGAGACGAGTGCAGCATCATCAGCAAACAGTAGCTCTCTGATAAGTTTTTCCATTGTCTTGGAGTGAGCCTTTAGTCGCCTCAGGTTGAACAGGCTGCCATCGTCATCATCTAGATCTACTGCGGCTCTTTGAAGCATCATGCTAAAGAAGATTGTAAAGAGAGTTGGCGCGAAAACACAGCCTTGCTTTACACCTGTGCCTATTGGGAAGGGCTCCGAGAGGTCGTTGCAGTGTCTGACTTGGCCTCGCTGGTCTTCATTTAGCTGGATGATCATGCTGAGGAACCTTGGGGGACATCCTAAACGTTCCAAGATTTGCCACAGGCCTTTCCTGCTAACGGTATCGAAAGCTTTGGTAAGGTCGACAAATGTCACATATAGACCCTTGTTCTGTTCCCTGCATTGGAGCTGCCTGAGAACAAATACCATGTCGGTGGTGCTCCTGTTAGCTCTGAAGCCGCACTGGCTCTCTGGGAGGAGTTCTTCTGCAATGGTGGGCACCAGTCTGTTCAGGAGTATTCTGGCAAGGATTTTGCCTGCGATGGAGAGCAGGGTTATCCCCCGGTAGTTGGAGCAGTCTGACTTTTCCCCTTTGTTCTTGTGTAGAGTGATGATTGCATCGCGAAAGTCCTGTGGTATTTTGTCTTGTTCCCAGCAGGTGACAAGTACTTTGTGAAGTGTGCTATGTAGTACTGTGCCCCCATGCTTCCAGATCTCTGGTGGGATTCCATCAACTCCCGCTGCCTTGCCACTTTTCAGTTGCTTGATGGCTTTAACAGTCTCTTCTAGGGTGGGGATCTCATCCAACTCTGTTTTCACTTGTTGAAGTGGGGTGAGGTGGATTGCTGAATCTTGAACTACGCGGTTGGCACTGAAGAGAACCTGAAAATACTCTGACCACCAGTTCAGTATGGATGCCTTGTCTGTGAGGAGCACTTGGCCATCTGCACTACGCAAGGGACTCTGAGCCTGATATGATGGGCCATATACTGCCTTCAGGGCTTTGTAGAACCCTCTTAAATCACCAGTGTCTGCACACAGCTGGGTTCTCTCTGCAAGCTTGGTCCACCACTCGTTCTGAATGTCTCGAAGCTTGTGCTGGAGGTTGCTTCAATAGGAACAAAATAGGAGGCTGCTTCAAGCATATGAAGGTGGAACTTGGGCACTCTTAGGATGGCTGGTTTCCAGTTGGGGGCAGAGGATCCCCCAGTTTAGAGACCCTCTCCTTGCACCAGGGTTATCAGAAAGCGGTGGGGGGGATATCTGCTGTACACTCTATTATATCCTATGAAACCCAATTCCCATAGTCATAATGAAGAATTGATCCATGGGTATTTAGGGCTCTGGGGCAGCTGTTTTTTGAGACAAAGCCACCAGATTTTCAGTATAGCATCCAGCGTGTCTCCTCAAAACACCCCCCCCCCTCCAAAGTTCAAAACAATTGGACCAGGGGGTCCAGTTCTATGAGCCCCCAAAGAAAGTGTCCCTATCCTTCATTATTTCCAAATGGAGGGAAGGCATTTAAAAGTCATGCAGTCCCTTTAAATGTGATAGCTAGAACTCCCTTCAGAGTTCACCCATACTTGTCACACCCTTGCTCCTGGCTCCACCCCCAAAGTCCTCAGATATTTCTTGAGTCAGATCTGGCAACCCTTGGCACTCCTGGATTCTCTCCAATCTGACTGGTTTGCTCTGTGGTAGAATGATAGCTTCTAATCTCATGTCAGCCATGAAACAGACTGGGTGACCATAGGCAATAGCTCTTAGCCTAATTTCACAGGATTATTGTGAGGATATTGGTGTTGCATGTTATCCTAAACTTCCTGAAGGAAGGGCAAAATTTAAACATAACAATAAATTAGATCAGAAATCATAGGACAGTTCTTTGTATAATGTGTGAAGTGGGAAGGGGTACAGTAGTTTTCATGATACATATGGACAGAAGTCTTGGGCTATTTCTTTTTCTGTCTTACACCCTCATTTTTTAGTTTTCTATCTCTTAGTCTTCCACATAACATACATTACAAATTTGTTATTTTTGTTGCCTTAAACTGAACCTGGTAGACCACAGGGCAGTTCTACATAGTGCAGACTAAATGACCGTTCTGATAGCCACGTCTCCATCAAGTTGGCTTGTGACATGCTTTTCCCATGTTCAGTTCCCATTTGACCTGTAATAATGGTGATAAATTCAGCTGCTTCATAATCCTGGAGTTTACAAACAATGCAATCCTTAGAACACTTTCCTGGGAATAGGCCTCATTGAGTACAATTCAGTAGGAAGTCTGCTGCTTAGAATTTAGGTTGCTGGGTCTTACTTGGTTGCTGATTTGGGATGCTAGTTCTCTTTCCTGTTATCATAGAGTTTTCCCCCAAATGCTAGACTGTCCCCCATGAAACATGCCCTGTGTGATGATGTCACTTCTGGGTGACATCATTGCGCTGGTGCTCTTTGGGGTCAGAGCTCCCTCTGCTGGCCAATGGCAGTGGGTTGGAGATCTCAAAATTAGAACCCTTTCAAATAGATGAGTAAGAGAAATTTGATACTTCTATATTTTTTCCTAAATTTCTTAGATTACATTCTTAACACCTCAGTAATAAAGGGATAAAAAACTTTGTTGACTTTAATGGATGCAGAAGAATGTAACTATGACTTGAACTGTGCTGTTAGGTTGCAATTTTATGGGAGTTTTTCTGCTCATTGGATTATGATCTCTATACACTGACAATCTCCACAATGTTCTTATTTCTTTTTTAGGACTGTTCAGTGTACATTGACTCCATCTTTTTAAAACCTATGAACAATGGACAATTTTCCTCATATCCTAAAGCAACTATAGCAGCGCCCACCTCACGGCCTCACTGGATCTCTATATTTTCGTCTCTTCGGGGTATTTTTACTTGTTCTGTTGATGGGACCCCAGCAGCTTTGTTTATTCTTCCCACAAAATATATAGGCTCACGAGAACTTTAACTTAAACCACAGATTTATTGTAACAAAAAGTCTTAACTGGGGATATGGGAGATATTTACACAGGCTTATTCTTTGTTCAGTTGTTTCAAGCTTACAGTCACTTTTACTTTCTTGGATCTCTCACAGTTACACAGTTCACCGTTCCCTTTAACTCACTCTCCACCTCTAGCCAAGGTCTGGCCTCTTGGGATTGATGTGTCTAGTCTCACCCCTCGACTGGAGTCTCTCCTCTCAGCCCTTCTTGGTGTCTCAGACCCACATCCACTCCCTCAGCCTCCTCACTAGATCTTTAGAGTAGTTTCCCGGTGTCTGTGACCATTCTGGTCTTAACTGACTCACACACACACAGCCCTCTTGGCTGGTTTTGTCCAGCTGGCAGTCTCTGGAAGACTTCCCTGTCTCCGTCTCCAGCTTCTTCACAGGATCAACTGCCCTCTTAGCCCTTCTGGCCGGCACTAACTGACCCTCTCAGTCTCTGTCAGGTCCCCACTGACAGACTTCTCTGACAGGCCTCCACTCTGTCAGACTCCAACTGACTGAACTCCTGCCTCAGCAGTTTCCCTCACTAAACTAACTTTTTTCCCCTCCCTGAGAGCTCAGAGCACTTTGCCCCCACCCTCAGGTCACCTGACGCAGCCCTGTGCGTCTTCAGCTTATGCTTAACCCATTGCTTTCCGTCACAGCAACCATCCTAATAAAAGCCTTTTTCTCAGTGATTGTTCTTAAAATTGCTATTTTAAAAACTCTGAGATATGATTTGTTTTGAGATGGCATAATAAAAGCTAATTTAAATTGCCCATAATGCAAAAAGCAAACTCAGTGAAAACAAAAGGGTTTCATTGTTTTCTCTGATTAGCTGTTTATGACCACTAACATTACAGAACTGAAAAAAATGAAAGCAGATTCTAAATGTGCCAGCATCAAAAATCAGCCTGAGAAGAGAGCCGTTTGTGTGTTGCCTAATGACATGTAAAGTGCCTTATGAGTCTCTGAAAAATACTGGAGTCTTTCTGTGACTTGCCTTACCAACTGAGAAGACCGCCACAACCTGTTCTGATTTTGAGGAACTAGGTTTGTTGTAAACCTTCTCCTTAGTTACCAGATGTTCTTAAGGTAGCTTTGTATTCCAGTTTGGTGTAGTGGTTAAGTGTACGGACTCTTATCTGGGAGAACCGGGTTTGATTCCCCACTCCTCCACTTGCCCCTGCTAGCATGGCCTTGGGTCAGCCATAGCTCTGGCAGAGGTTGTCCTTGAAAGGGCAGCTGCTGTGAGAGCTAGGGTTGCCAAGTCCAATTAAAGAAAAATCTGGGGACTTTGGGGGCGGAGCCAGGAGACTTTGGGGGTGGAGCCAGGAGACATTGGGGGTGGAGCCGGGAACAAGGATGTGACAAGCATATTTGAACTCCAAGGGAGTTCTGGCCATCACATTTAAAGGGACAGCACACCTTTTAAAATGCCTTTCTTCCATAGGAAATAATTAAGGATAGCAGCACCATCTTTTGGGGCTCATAGAATTGGACCCTCTGGTCCAATCGTTTTGAAACTTGGGGGGTATTTTGGGGAGAGGCACTAGATGCTATACTAAAAATCTGGTGCCTCTACCTCAAAACATAGCCCCCCCAGAGCCCCCAATACCCATGGATCAATTCCCTATTATTCCCTATGGGAATCGTTCTCCATAGGGAATAATAGAGTGCCTAGTAGACATTTCCTTCCCCCCCACGCTTTCTAAAGGGGGGGAAGGCCTCCATACCAGGGAATCCCCCCTCCCTCTCTCTCACACACAAATACTTACTTGGTCTTCTTCCAGCAGAACGTTGCTGTGAAAACGAAAGCAAGGCTGCACAGGAAAAGAAAGGGAGGGGCCGTTCTCCATGGAAACTGTTACTGACCCTTTCCCATGAAGCCCTTCCTGTTTCCTGTGCAGCCTTAAAGGGACACATTTTAAAAACGGATCAGAAGCTCTACAATAACATGATGCCTATAGGTATGTTCTCTCTCCGCCCCCCCCCCCCCCCAGATTTTTTGAGAGCGGGGGAGGAGGCTGTAAATTCGGGGGTCCCCCACCAGGGCGGGAGGGTTGGGAAGCCTAGTGAGAGCCCTCTCCAGCCCAACTCACCTTACAGGGTGTCTGTTGTGGGGGAGGAAGGTAAAGGAGATTGTGAGCCACTCTGAGACTCTTCAGAGTGGAGGGCGAGATATAAATCCAATATCTTCTTCTTCACTGCTATGAGGGTCAATTTGGTTGTGAGCAAGTAGAATACAGAGATTACTGTGGCAGGAGCTATATATAATTTTTAAAAATATATATTTATTTACAGGTTTGTTTCCAAGAACAGATCAGCAGCACAGGTAGTCAAAGGAGAGATCTGGCTGAGACACATAAATTTAAGCCAGTAATGGCTTCAAACTGTGATTTGAATTTGCTTTACTACTTAGGTACAAAAAGGCTTTTATTGACTAGCCACTAGGCTAGATCCTTTCACATACACAAGATTCCACCCAGACCAGCCTGCCCTTTCCTAAGAGTCAGAATAAAGGGTACAAGGTTTGCTCATTACCAGAGACAGGCCTAACAATCGGGTATTCTATTCTCTTCCAGAGGTAGAGCTAAACCAATCTGCCACACTACCAGGCACAGCTACCCTTCAAATTGTCTGCTGTGATACTGAGGCAGACCCAGACAACCACTGCACTCCCCCTGAAGCAGATGACTCCTCCTGTGTTTCTCTCCAACATTCCAGCCCCCTCTGAAAGCAGATTGGATGCTGGGGCAGCTCTCCCATAGCTCAACTGAGTGGCTGTTTTGCCTTCAGGACAGCCTCCTGCCCATCACACTTCCCCTTTTACCTTTTCTATCTGTCCTTCTCGATTTCACCCTGCTCACTATCCTTATATAACCAAGGAGTTATATTGTTATATCCTTATATAACCAAGGAGTCTAAGTTCAGATGTCACATGAAACCATGGTTTGCCTTAGCAATGATTATCTTTTGGCACCAAAAGTAATTTCTCAGAAAATCATTCAAAAGCTGGTTTGCTTCAACAAATGCCAGTTTCACTACATGCCCTCACAAAATTCTCTCAAAGTGTTCCCTCTTCCACCCCTCCTCACTCACTGGCAGTTTCTTTCGAGATGCCCAGTGAGCCCTGAATAATGTAATATAATTCTCTGGATGGCAGACCTACTTTTTGAGGCAGCCCAAGATCTTCGTTACCTGCTGGCACCTTGGATGTTATCAAACCATTCAAGGAGCTAGGCAAAGGAGAGAGGAAGAAGTGAGGCATTTCAGAGGGAAATGCAAATGAAGGATTCTAGAGGGTTCAGTGGGATTGTTGAGTGACTGCCTGAGGGGTGTGTGGTTTTCTATGTTCTAACTGTAAATATATTCGTTCACTGTCACTTTGTGTTGTGACTCATTCTCAATAAACATGTTCTTTCTTACAAGAGCTGACTGAGCCCACTTTATGACACCCCCAACTAAATCTATAAGGCCAAACCTTCTGTATGGACTTTATGAGGCAGAAGATACAGGCATGGAAGATACTACCTTTAGAAATGAGACAGATTGTAGTCTTGATGGTCCATATGAATATTGCAAAGGCAAACTCTAATAACAAATGATGAGGAAATCAAGCCAATATATTTTAGCAGCTTGGCCTTTGAATGTCTTAGATTATTCATGTTCAAGTGTGGGATCGGAGACAATTTTTCAGGAGACCAAAAAAAGATTAAATGTGCAGGCATTGACTATAAAATGGAAAAATAATAAAAGAGATTTAGAATGAAAAGAGACTGATGATGGGTCTCTTGCAATTAGGGATGTGCAAACACTACTTAATTCAGCACATGTCCTGATTGCCAATTGTGATCAAGGCAGCCAATCTTTTGATGATCAGTTTGACTGCTTTTGACTTGTTTGCAGTTGTCCCAGTGGTTGCACAGTACAGCACCATTGGATTTCATGTCTCTGTGTTGTCAAACAGTCCAATGGCTGTTCCCTGCCTCTCATTAGTCACTGCTGGGTATCACTTACTTACAAACACAGAGTCCAATCAATCACCAAACATTTACTGCTGGCAAATTCAGGCTATGTTCTTTTTTAACTCTTTGTTGATTCTTTTTGTATTTCTCAGCAACTGTTGCCAGTCTGTTTGGTTTGGGAGAGTCTTAGTTCATGTGTGATTTTGCAAAATACCATGGGAGTTTTTATTTCTTCCCTTGCATGTTTTTCATGTCTTAAAAATAAATTAAAAAATTAGAAACAAATTAAATGATGCAGCAAAGAAGAGAACATTTTGAAAACAAACACACTCTGAAAGCAAGCATAACCTGATTTTGCTGGGCAAAAGATCTGCCACACAATCTCTATAATGGAGGACAGACTGTTCTGGGAAAACCCTTCCATGCACTTGCTACTAGACAGGCAATAAACAAAAACAAGAAGAGAAATCACATGAACGACAGGCAAACCAAAAACCTCTGGAGGTATATGTGATCCAAATTTTTGTTGTTCAGTTGCACAGTCGAGTCCGACTTTTTGCGACCCCATGGACAAAGTCATGCCAGGCTCTCCTGTCTTTCACCATCCTCCAAAGTCTGCTCAAATTCATGTTTGTTACATCAGTAACGCTGTCCAGCCATCTCATATTTTGCCACCCTCTTCTTCTTTTGCCTTCTGTTTTTCCTAGCATCAGGATCTTCTCCAGGGAGTGCTCCATTTGGTGGCCAAAGTATTTAAGCTTCAGCTTCAGCATCTGACCTTCCAGGGAACAGTCTGGGTTGATTTCCCTTAGGACTGACTGATTTGATCTTTTGCAGTCCAAGGGACTCTCAAGAGTCTTCTCCAGCACCACATCTCAAAAGCATCTGTTCTTCTGCGCTCGGCCTTTCTTATGGTCCACCTCTCACAGCCTACATTACTACTGGGAATACCATTGTTTTGACTATATGGACTTTTGTTGGCAGGGCGATGTCTCTACTTTTTATTATACTGTCCAGGTTCACCATAGCTGTCCTCCCAAGGAGCAAACGTCTTTTAATTTCATGGCTACAGTCACCATCTGCAGTGATCTTGGATCCCAGAAATGTGATTACTAGGCTGTAATGTCCATATTGTATATCAAGTTCTTTAATAAATCAGATGTCTCATAGAAATGTGTCACACAGGTATAGTATGGTTCACAGTAGACTGACTGAGCTTTTTTGCCAGCTACAGAATTGTGGAGACTTTCAGGTACCTTGGAAACGAAATAGAATTGAGTACCAGATTAATTTCTGGGTTTCTTAGTAAGACTCAAGCCTGAAGAAATGGATATATGAAACAGGAATTACATGTTAACAATCCTGTCGCAATCTACAGTTTTTGAACACATATTTGTTCTACTGTGAACCATACCTGTGTGAGACATTTCTATGAGACATCTGATTTATTAAAGAATTTGATATACAATATGGACATTACAGCCTAGTAATTTGGATCTCATATACCTCCAGAGGTTTTTGGTTTGCCGACTAGACAGGCAATGGCATCAAGCAACTGAACACAAGTAAATTCAGCTAGATTGATACTGTGAACTTGTTCACAATTGTTTGAGCTGTTTGCCACCAAACAACTGGGGATTGGCTCACCATGTTCCCTGTTGTCAAACCAGGCAAATTTGATTGTCAATATATCCCCTACAAAATTTGTTGCATCTTTTCTATTTGTAAAGTGTTTAATAAACCACTTCCTGAGAATCTGGGCAATGGGTAAATTGATGTGTCAAAAAAAAAAATCACATACACACAAACATTGAACAATTTCTGTCAAATTTGAGGTTTGTTTAGTTGTTTTTCCCCCCACTGTTGTCAATGAAGGACAGAGACTATAAATTGACCTGAAGTTCCTGCATGTGTGCCATTCAGTGCAAAGACTGAGGCACAACACCCACATATGTAAAAAAATAAATAAATTGCAGATAGGAAAATCCCATGTACTTTGCTCTGAGCTCCTTGGAGAATGAGAAGAATAAAACTATATATATTCTGATATGTGGGTGTGTATTTGTCTCAGAGTTCCTGTGCTTTCAGGAAATTGCTGGATTGAACATAAATCTGGCAATGGGTCAGAATTATATACATTTTGCCAGCCAAGGAGTCATTCTTTCCTTGTAGTGTGAAAATGTCTGTCCTATTTTTCTTTCTGTGGTAGTGCTAAGATATATCTGTAGACTCTGGGCCTTTGAGACTGAGCATGCTCTCTGCCTTCTAGCTTGTTATCAAAAGCTATATATCAAACCTATTTGAAATCTAACAACTATTAGGTGAAGTACTGAAGTGGAATATATCAAAATGAAAATGAAATAGAGAATGTACATGAACAATAGTTCCAAACTCAGAGAACATTCTTGTGATTCTTAAAAGTGACATAGATTCTCTAAAAGAAAATAGTTTAATATCTCTTAAAAGAGACAGCTAACCAAGAGAGAAAGATTTGAAGAGATTAAAAATGGGAAAGTGAACTGAATAAGAAATATTAATTAGCCAAAGAAAGCACAAATTAACACTAGAAAGTTATGTTGGCAGTTAGCAACTAACACACAAAATATGTACAAAAATGGTTTGAATTTAACAACAGGAGAAGGATATCCAGGTGACAGATCATGAATCATTCTGTCTCAGCTTAGCAGGCAAAGACTTGAGGCAGTAACCCAAGTCCCGTACAGCTACTGTGTTTTGTTTTTAAAGAGTGACTCTTAGATCTGGTTCACACATGCACAGGGCCAGATTGTGAAGTTGAATGGCCCAGGAAAAAACAAAGCTGAGCAGCCTCTGAAGTGCTGCAAGCCAAATCTGCAGGGGCCACTCAGCTCAGATTTGATCAGCAGTGCCAAGGAAGAGCATTAGTTCATCCATTGCCTCCAGTGGCAGTGTGGGTGGAATATTCTCTGAATTTGGAACTATTGTTCATGTACATTCTCTATTTCATTTTGAGTTGACACCAATCATTGTTGCTGCCGAAGGCCTGAGCAAGCAGTTGCTGCAGGGCTGGTGAAGCTACTGGAGATTGGGTCTGCTTCTTCCTGGCTACCAGAAGCCTTCCAGGTTTCCTGGAGGTGAACAGTCAGCGGCAGTGTTCTCTTTTGCCTATACTAGTCCGCAGTCTTCATCATGAAGCTTCTGAACATTGTTCAATAATGCAAAACTGCCATAACAACCAATTCATCTTCAGTCATCTGTGCAGTCCCCAACTGGGGATGGCTTAAAGCAAAAACAGCCCTGCTTGTTTTTGGGCTTCCATTTGGAGATCCTCTCACATTTGGAGCAAAGCAGAGAGTAACAATAGCCATTTGTATTGCTATCCTAATTAAAACACTGGTATACATACCTGCCATCGGTACAGATGTTTGTGTGGTACCTGCTTTTCTGAGACATATCTACTTCAGAATAATATGGATGGTTCTAAATTTGTCCAGCTACATTATAAATCACCCTGATCTGAATAGCCCAAGTTAGCCTGATCTTGCTAGACCTTGGAAGTCAAGCAGCATCAGTTCTGATTAGTATTTGGATGGGAGACCAGAAAGGAACACCATGGTCACTATGCAGAAGCAGGCAATGGCAAACTGTCCCTAGTCTCTTGTCTTGAAAACCCTCCAGGGCCACCATAAGTCCTCTGTGACTTCATGGCAATTTCCATCACAACCACATTCTGAATCTTACAATACGTGTGTGCAACAGTGAACTGGAAAAGAACATCTGGGAGCCAGGGCTGCTCACACATTTATTGCTAGCATCCATAATCTGTTTAAAGAACTGGAATTGGGAACATGAGGATGGATTTAGTCCCCCTGCCCCGAAACAGGAGATCAGTGGGGCTGTATGAAATTTGACTTGGGTGTTATGTAGAGCTTTGCTGCTGTATTTGCCCAGTAGCCAAGGGTGATCTCATGATATGCCTATATGAGGATAACTCTGGTTTGTAGTCTTAGATAAATGAAGTGAATCTAGCATCCACAGCCATGCATTACTAAACCAGTTGTTGCTACAAGCATAGTGCTGCTACCAGTTCTGGCTCTGCAGAAATATAATCCTGAAGTATTGACCTGCCATCTATTACAGGAAATGTTGTATCCCTGCTCCTTATGTGTCAGTGTCCTCTGAATCAAATAGTATCACCCACAAATTAAGCTTTCAATTCTCAGCCTTAATATTTTTCAGCTGCACACTTTATTACCAGTTCCTTTAGGGCTTTAAAGCTATACTTTACTTTCTCCCCTTCAGTTTCGTTTTTCCCTAAGTTAGTTTTGTATCTAGACAAGATTTGTGTGACAAGAAACCTTTGCCACTAGCAGGAATCTAGCAGTCACAAACAATTAGTTCCTTCTCTGAATGGTCCAAGGTTAATTTTAGCCTCCTAAACTGTCTGCTGCCAGATCTGATATGTTCCCTCCTTTAGCTCCAGCTGTCTGGTCCCTGATGGGACTTGGCTATGAGGATGGCATTATCAGCCCATTAACCATCACTAGCAGTGGAACTGTGAGTCTGATTAATATTGATCACTTGTTCCATAGAGTTATCAGATGATGTTGAATGAATCCGACAGTTGGTTGTTTTCGAGGGAGCTTTTATTTCTACTAGCCTGAGAGCACTTTGCCCCAGAGTTCTGCCTATGGTGCTCCAGAGAGAAGTGGGTGGGGGAGGAGATCTTTGCTTTCCCAGCAACAAGTGCCTATATGGTATAGTGGTTAAGAGCAGTAGACTCTAAATTGAAGAACTGGATTTGATTCCCCTTTCCTCCTCCACATGAAGCCTGCTAGGTGACCTTGGGCCAGTCACAGTTCCCTCAGAACTCTCTCAGCTCTTCCTACCTCACAAGCTGTTTGTTGTAAGCCTCTTTGAGATTCCTTAAGATAGAGAAAAACAGAATATTTAAAAAACAACTCTTCTTCTTCTGACTATAACATTTTAGAAACCTGAAAGATCTGTGTTTTGTAGACAAAATATGTTGATCCACAGGGGTTTCCCCCCCCCCAAAATCCAGTTTTTAGTACCTTTTTAGTGGTGTCAATTGAATATTTATAAAAATATTATAGTCCACACAGTATTTCAAGTTTCCCAGAACTGTTCATGAAGTTGGATGCAAATCTTAAAGGAAAAAAGTCTATAAAACTCAGTAGTGATTCTGTAACTGCTGCCATTAGGCATATGCTCACACAGCTGAAGAAGATTCTGGATAGGTCCAGCATGAGGCTACTTCAAGATGACAGCAACCTAATGGTATTTATTCACACAACTGTAATCAGATTGCCAGGGATGGCTGTGTCTTTCCACATGTTAAGTTGTGCAGTGTGACATTTCAGGTCCGTGAAATATAGGAAGCTTAAAATGTTCTTTAAATGCAGCTCTTTTTTGAATGTCCTGACATGGATGGTCCAGTTTAGCCCAGTCTCTTTAATTCTCAGAAGCTAAGCTGGGTGGGTGCTGGTTACTACTTGGATGGGAGACCACCAAGGAAGTCCATGGTTGCTATGCAGAGGCAGACAATTGCAAACCACCTGTTTGTCTTTTGCCTTGAAAAACTTATGGGGTTGCTCATAACTCAGTTGCAGCTTGACAGCACTTTCCACCAGCACCTCTTTTGAAGAATGCAACTGCAGATTTTTCATCTGTAATTTTAGGTGTCTGAGGTAAAAGTAAACTTTACTGTTTCCCAAAGAGTGCAAAGGAAACTTCCTTTATTGATTTGTTCTTCTTTTTCAGCTAATTACCAGCATAAGCAAGGGTTCTCTCACCTCCAAAATGAGAACTCTACTGTTCAGCCAGAGTTCTGTATTTTGCTCCAACAGCATCACCATTCTTTGTACTGTATATTATTAAAAGTTTGAATTCTAAGCCCCTTTCAGTATCATCCTATGCAGAATTTCTGCAGCAGTCTAAACCCATTGATTTCAGTGAGTTTAGGCTGGATTGCCCGGTCATAGAATGGCTTGACGAGGGAGCCAACCTAGATGAAAAGTGGGGGATAAATAAAATGAAGCAAAAGTTAAATGCAATTTGTTGACATCAATGGTTTTAAGTCCATTATCACAATTTATTTCAACTGTATTCATTCCTTTGAAGTCCTGATTATTTTTTTTACTAGTGAAGGATGGGAAACAATTATTAGATTTTAGTTTGGGATGACTTTTTAAAACCTGCAGATATGCCACCTTGATCACCATGTGTTGGACAAGGTTGGCAGGTCTCCCATGCTTTCCCCAGACCTGCCTTTGCCAATTTATCTGTGAAATTTCTTGGTGCATTTTGCATACCTTCATGGTTTTTATTCAGATTAAAACCATAATGGGCCAAATCAATGCAGGCAATGGAGAAACAAAATCCAACCAGAAGGAGATGGTGGGAAACCAGCACTAGAACCTGTCACTTTGACAATTTCCACCTAAGCTATTCCTAGGCATATCCCATCCATCATTCCTAGGCATATCCCATCCATCCCCAGGACCATCATTTTGAGGTTTGTTTGGGGCTGCTGTGGGAGGGAAGAATTGGTGAAAATGCCTCCCTCCTTTGGCCTGCAAAAAAAATCTAGGTGGGATCCAAGCTATTATAAGCATGTTATATTCTATTAATGTAGCAGTCTGATGCACTTACAGTGCCACCCTATGGACACATTCCTAGGATTAAGTCCCACTGAATAGTCTTGAATATGATTCTGAGTAGACATGTTTAGTACTCAAGATAATGCAAGTTTAAAAGCAGAATTTGGTGGTCAGTGTTTACAAATGCATTTTTTTCATGTTCATGCCATTGTTCTTCCTTTTCTCAAACACTTATTTTAAAAAATCATACCTATTGTAATATCCATATTATATATAGAATGTATGGCAACAGTTTCTATCATATCAAGATAGGTTTATAGGAAGAATGTTTGACTGAAAAGAATACTCATTTTTTCATTCATATGACCATAACCTGTGTATTAAATGTGGAGACTTGAATTATTATAATGTACAGTTTTCTGACACTAATTTGGGAATAATGTTTAATTTTTCATGCAACTGCAGCAGTCAATCAGAATATAGCAGAACTGCTTCTCTTCCTGATCCATGCAGTGTTGGCCTTTTTGCTGCATTCTGCCTGTGCAAAAATTTCTTATCCCTTTCCCAAGCAGTATAGTTTTGATTGGATTAAAAAAAAAAAACACCTCTGCACTTTGCAGGAAGTGTGGATAACAGTTATGACATTTCTGTGAAGTTCTGATTAGGGTGACATAAAGCCCATCTTGTTCAAGATAGTTGGCAGAGATGCTTTTTTGATCAAATATGAAGGCTAAATAAAAGAAAATGTAATGTCAGGAAGGTGAAGAGCTGAGATTTTAAAAAGCACTAGCAGTAAACCAATTGAGTTTCTGCTAAAATGTCAAACATGGAAATTTAGTGGATTTCAGTGCCCCCGTTTCCATGACCACCTGACATACAGGGTGCTTTCACTTATGCTAAACAATGCAGTTTCAATCCACTTCAGCAACTATTTGCAAGTGGATTTTTCTGTTTCACGCACTAAAATCTAGTTGCGCAGTGGATTGAAAATGTGTTATTAGTGTGTTTGAAAGCACCTATAGTGTGTACCAATTTTCATTGTGCTATCTCAGCATGAATGGATTTTAACATTGTAACGGTCACTTCAATATGATAATTTTTGAGAAGTTAAATTTCAAATCTAATAGAAGCATTCACTTTTGTAGAGAGAGAGAGATTACTGGTCTTTTAAATTAAGGTTTTTGCCTTTAGGTGGATCCTTCTATTCATAATTATATTCCTTTCTATTAAAGGGCCACTGGAAACCTAAAAATGATGTATATCAGCAAGCAAGGTGTCTCTTTCGTGGTGCCTAGGGGATACTTCTTAAATTCAATATAGAAATATTTACTGACTGACCTTGGCAGTCCTCTCTTAAGGTCATTTGTGTCCCTTTTCAGACAATTACTGTCCTGAGGCAGCCTAAACTCCTGTGACATAGGAACATCTCTTTTATAAGACCTCTGTTTGCAAAGGTTCCTTGTGACATCAGAGCAGGGAATTGGAACATGAGAGGTGGTGCACACTAAGGGACTGAAGATCAGGATGGAGATTGAAAAAAGTGAGAATGTGTGAAAAGTTCAGAAGTATTTGCACAGTTAGTCAGAACAATAATCCCTATTTATTTTTAAAAGGGAGTCTGTTATTCTACTCTCACATCTCTTGAACCCCTAAACAGAATTTCAATCACATTATGGGGAACGGGCAACAAGAGGTAAGAAAGCCCTAGCTGGTTTGCTGCTGGCAAGGTTGAAAAAGCAGTATTGCATCTGGGTTGAGGTTGTTCTTCTTTCCCTGCAGGTATAATAGCCCTTGGCCCAAGGCTCACAGCTTAGGACCTGTAAGACAGTGTTATCAGCCAGGGTCAGCTGAGGATATACTTGTTTTGTTTGTTTCTATCATATTTTATTGTATTTGTTGAAACTGATTCATTTTGATGTGTTTGTGAGGGTCTTGCATTCCTGCAATGAAAAAGGCATCACACGCACAGCCATAAATAAATACATACATACATAAAGCCACCTCAGATCTTTCCAAAGCAAAGCTGGCTAAAATAACAATAAGAAACAAATTAATAGGTTGCTTAGATGGAGTAGCTGTTGGTATGAACAGGACTTAAACTGAGGAAACAGCAAAGGAAGACAGTAATCTGAGATCACTGAAAAGCTGCATGCAGAATGTAAAGGTCTGTTCTGGAATGACAGCTGCTTACATTAGCAGACACAGAATGTTGTGAGAAACAGCTTGCAGAATGCCAAAGACTGCACTGGGCTGTATCACCTGTGAGAGTCTGAATAAACAATTTGAAAAACAATGTGGGTGTAGCAGGTGGCTGCTAGTAGCCTGTCCAGTTCCATTTGCCTTCTTTCATATCCACCAAGATTTTGTTCTCTGGCCCTTCTTGATTTGTGTGAGTGAACCAATTACAGTATATGTGAGGCAGTTCTAAACACTGAGATTTCCTTGCTCTGACAAGGCTGAGCTGCCAGTAACTCAGAGTGAAGTAAGTACTTTACTTACACTGAAACACCATAATACTGAATGGCAGCTTTGATTTGAATCACAATATTCTGGAGCTGTTTCAGCTGTAACCAGCTGTTATATTTATATAGTTAATGTTGTGAATGTGAAATCCCACACAGTCTTTCCAAATGACATACTTGAAGTAGTTTCCACTTCTGGAACGTGTGGATTGTAGGATTAAACAAAAGGGTTTACAGTACAATTCTAAACAGAAGTGTACCCTTCTAAAACCCGGTAGGAAGGGCTCGTGCAATTTCTGAGACCCAATGGGATGTTTAAATGATGGCAATTTCCAATGTGCGGCTACAGCTAGTGTATCTCAAAAGGCTACTGTGAGAGTGAAGGGGAGAATTGCTATAAACCACAGATCATACAAAAATGTTACACTATGAAAGATAAAGTAATAAAAACCTTTTGGGCGTATTTACATAGATAAAATTTAGAGGGCCAGATTAAGTTTATATGTCTTAATAATGTTAATGTTCTGGATACCAAATCCTCAACACATGGACTCTTTGCATTCCTGTTCTACTACATCTGCCTTGTAAACATAATCATAATCTATAGCAGGGATGGCCAAACTGTGTCTTGGGAGTCACATATGGCCCTCCCTCCTTTCTGGCTCTCAAACATCCGATGTTCATGTTTTGCGGCTTTTAAACATCTGATATTTATTCTATGTGGCTCCTACATTAAGCAAGTTTGGCCACTCCTGATTTATAGGTTCTGAGTTCTGTGTGCCTAGAATTCTGCTTTTAGTGCTTCAGTGAACAAACTGTTGAGATTTTAATATATACTTTATTGTACACTACCCAGAGCCTGGCATAAGCTGCTAGGGCAAGATGATGATTATGATAATAATGATAGGATTTGGTTTCTGAAGTCTATTGTCTAACAGCTCAGGTCAAATATTTTTCCTCATAAAAGAGGTTTGGCTGTTTAATTATTTTACAACTCTTGTGACTCCCTCAAATATTCCATATTTAAAGCAAATGCTGGGACATCACATGGCAACACCTGTTATTCCCTCCTCCCCATCAGAAGGAATGCTAATTGAAACTGGTGCCAGTTTATAGAAATTATCTTCTGTATAGCTACACATCCAGCCTGTATAAATGCTATTTTACATGGAGAAATACAAAATACTGCTTTGTACCTTCAAAACCCTAAACAATGATTTGTGGTTCAGTTTGTGCCCATCCTATTTGGGACCAAAATACCTGAAAGAGTGCCTTCGCACCATATACCTGCCTGTTCTCTGATCTTCTAAGAAGAAACTACTTTGGGAACCCACTAGAGATGCCAGCTCTGGGTTGGGAAATCCTGGAGTTATGAGATGGCACTGGAGCCTGGGAATGACAGAGTTTGAGGAAGAGAGGGAGTTCAGCCATAGATGCCCCTAGAGTCCATTCTCTGAAGCTGCTATTTTATCCAGGGGAACTGATCCTTGTGGTCTGGAGATCAGTTGTAATTCCAGGAGAACTCCAGGCAACCCTAGAACCCATTCTTTCTGCAGTATATTTGACTGGGACACACACACACAATGCCCTGGGTGGCCACCAGTAGATTAGGGTATGTTGTTCCATTTTCTATTGGCCTGTGAATGGCAGTTGAAGACTTTTTTCTTCTCCTTCAGGACAGCCTTTTAATGAAAATTCTACCCCTTATTTTAATATTTTACATTTTACTGAAAAAATACGGTTTTCTGCCCCATTTAATACATATTTTTTGGGAAAGTGGCATATAAATATTCTGAAGTACATGTAAATAATAAATGCTCTTTTCAGCTTCTGTATTTGGCTATGATTGCTTTTGCCACTTTTATAACTTTGTACAATGCCCCATGAAATAATAGCATTAACTTCCATCACATTCAATTGCCAGTGGATGAAGCTGTTCATTCTGCCAACATAATTCATCTTACCAGCAAATTAGATGTCCCTTTTCCACCTGATCCCCATGGTGAAGGGGAAAAGGGAGGGGGAGAGAGAGAAAGAACAAGAGCAACAACATTAAGCTCTAGTTAAATATTCTCAGTATGGGTTTTATACCCACCCCACCCCACTAAGATTGCAGGCTGAAGTGAGAACTAAGGCAGCAAAGTCTGAATCTCACCTCTGAGATGAACTTGCTAGGTAGCCATTGGCAAGCTACTCTTCGGCTCTCTCTCTTTAATAAGGAAACAACAATGTATACTTTACAGGAACATTGTAGGGATTATGAATTAACATTTGTCAAATGCTTTGAAACTTGACAATGCCACACATGCATGAATTCAACTTATATTGAGTCAGATTCCATCAAGGTCAGAATTGGGTACTTTGGCTAGCAGCAGCTCTCCAGGGTCTCAGGAAAAGGAGGAGGAGGAGATTGGATTTATACCCCATCCATCACTTGGCATCTCTCAGTAGCTTACAATCTCCTTTCCCTTCTCCTCCCCACAACAGACACTATTATATAGTGAGTTCTACGCATGAAAGAGCTGAGGTGGTAGTGAATAACAGCTCTTTATTAGGTACAGCATTGTAAGTGGCAGCACTGTAAGACTGCAAAACTGGGCCCGCGCAAGCATGTTATTGGGTCATTCAAACTGGGGGGACTTGTGATTGGTGTAGGGCAGCAGTGATTTGGATCCTACTGCCCACTGTTCCCAAGTCCCCAAGCTCCATTTGTATGGCTCCAATGAGCCAGGCAGGAACACCCAATTCAGTCCTCTATTGAGTCCACACACACAACAGACACCCTGTGAGGTAGGTGGGCCTGAGAGAGCTCTCCAAGAACTGCTCTTGAGAGGAACAGCTCTTTGAGAGTTATGACTGACCCAAGGTCATACCAGCACATGCAGGTGGAGGAATGGGGATTCAAACCTGGTTCTCCCACTAATCACTACAGTACTCCAAACTGTCTTTTGCATCACCTACTGCCTACAGGAAATATCGGAGATTGAACCCAGGGCCTTCTGCACACTAAGCAGATGCTCTGCCAATGAGCTACAGCCCCTTCACATCTGCTGATTTGGGTGAGAAGAGCAGAGTTTTCACTGTCACTGAGGTAGCTACATCAGAAGCAAGTTATGAACAACTGAAGCCCACCAAACTGGCTAGTGAAATTTTAGTGTTTCAACAGCAGTTGAAAAAGCCTGGTGTTGCATATTGGAGGCACTCTCAGCTGTTCCAGAGAACCCCTGCTGTGCTCTCTGGTATCCTTGTATTACAGGCCTATCATGGTGAGAAAATAAGTCACTGCTCATTAACTGAATAATTTCCACTTTAAATTATGACAATAGTGCTGACAAAAGCACCCCTTGTGCACTATTCTCCAGCTCAAGTTGTTCAGAAAGGTCACTTCCCCCGTTCCTCGAATTCTCAGATGTCTTCATAGTCTGCTTATAAGGAGGAATTAATAAATGCTGTGGCAAATGATCCTGTTTATGACTTCTCATTAGGGAAAGTGTTGTTGATTTTAGAAGCCAACAGAAAAGACAAAAATAACCGATGACTTTATCTTGTGTACCCATTCAAGTCCATTGCAGGACCTCTTCTTATGACCATGGCAGATGCAAGGAAAAGCCAGCCCAGGTTGCTTCTTTCTCAGCTGTTTCTAACACATAGCCCACTGGCCATTAGCACTTAGTGTCATTAGATGCCAGAAACTGCCATGTCTTTCTTTAAACAAATACACTGGGGCCGACTTCAGGGATGATCCCATTAATCAACAGCACATAGCAATGAAGGCATACAATTTGCTGGGTGGTAAAAAAATCAACAGGGAAAGTTTTCACCACAAAATCTCCATCTGCTGCTGTAATCATGAAGTTAGGACATATGAGAAATATAAATGGAGGCGAAGGGATGGTTCTTCCTAAAGGAGTATCATGAAAAAAGAAAGGCACAGGTATTCTTAAAGGTCTTGTTCTAACTGTTGAAGTGCAGTTCTATATTGAGGGAAAGTCTGACTATTCCTCTAACCTCTGTCAGATTTTTTTTGCGTTAGAAATCTGAAGGATCATATTGATTTGTCCTGCTGAAGAGTTGCCTTTGAAATGCATAAGGTTTGCAAGAGATAAATTAACCATCTCCATGCTGTCTTTGTTATAAACATGTTGGTCTTAAAATCAAGAATGGATTGGTTATAATCCAATACAAGTCTTAAACACGCTTAAGCCCATTAAGCTTTTATATAGGTCTTTTCAAGTGATGTTTGAGAGTTACCTTAACCTTTTGTATACATTGATAGATTGTTTTTCTCTTGTCTTTCCTGAAGGTTAGTCATTTAAAATTAATTATGTAGACAAGCTGCACTGGGTATTGTAGAATGAATGGAAAACAAAATGGGGAGAAACAAAACCTTTAGGGCATTACTCTATTACAAGCAATCTAACTTTAATATGGTCATGCTCTCACTGATCCCTAATGATTGGCCCTTCTCCAAAGGACAAATTAAATAGACAACTGTGATAAAGCCAAAGGGGTTTTTTAAAAAAACAATGCACAATGCTTTCCCTATAGAGATAGCATGTATGTTAGAAAAAAAGCACACATTCTGTACATACTCTATCACATGCTGCAAAGCCCACCCCCCAATCTTTTCATGATATTTTCTTGCTGCAAAATTTAACAGTCAGAAGTGGCACTTCTGAATTAATTAACAGTAATGATCTTGACAATAACAGACACAGACATAGCCTAGTAGCTATAACCTTCCATTGCCTTCCAAAATATCTATTTTTAGAATACATATGAAACCTTGTGCAGAATACCATTTTCAAAACATTTAGAAAAATCCAAGTGCATTCTCATGGAAATGTAATTCATGTGTATGCCTGGAACCCTGGACCCTTACTCCTCAAAGGCCTGCTACAATAGCCAGAGGAGTCTGACACTGCACTCTTATTACATGCTTATGAATCCATTGAAGCAATGGACTTAGAAGGGCATGACTTATTAAAATTGAGTTGTGAGTGTCCTTCAAGATAGTTTCAGCACAGTGAGAAATAAGAAAGTTGGCCACCCTTGTTCAAATCATGGCAGGCATGTTGGCTAACAGCCACTGGAGCATTTGGCCATTTGGGATCAACAAATACCTGCAACACCATTGAAATGAAAAGGAGGTGCACAGATCATGCCAATTTATGTTACTGAAATGGTTTCAGTAATTTGAAACCATCCCAGGAGTATCTGCAAAGAAGAGATGTGGTAGAATGATTGCTGCATTTTCTTCTCAAATGAGCATGGTCAGCCCTCAAGAAAAAAATAATAATGCCATTCATGAGATCTGAAAAGAAGAGAAACTACTTTATCCTAAATCCTTATATTCCATTGTGGTGTACTATAGCACGTGTGTTGTAGTGGTTAGAGCAGGGGTCCCCAACCTTTTTGAGTCTTTGGGCACCTTTGGAATTCTGACACAGTCTGGTGGGGGCAGGCACAAAATGGCTGCTTTAGGAGGTAAAACTGGCCATAAAATGTCACACAGCGAGGATCCTTGTACTATAGTGGCAGCTGCTACCAAAGCAATTAAAAAAAGAATCTGTATAGAAAGTTAAATGTCCAGTGGCGGCCAATCAGAAGCCTTGCTTGGCAAAGGCCTCCCTGCCCCCCCCTCGCCCCCACACTGGAGACCACTAGGATCTGGGAGAACCAGGTTCAAACCTCTACTCTGCCATGGAAGCTCAGTGGATGACCTTGTGTCATTGTCTTTCAGCCTATTCTATCTCATTGTTGTCGTTGTAAGGATAAAATGGAGGAAAGGAGAATGCAGTTGTAAGCTACCTGGGTCCCCACTGAGCAGAGAAGCAGCCTATAAATTTTTAAGAAATGTCTGTTCGCCTCTCATTTATTCCACTTTTCCTTTCCTTTATTCTCTGTGGCCTTTATTCCTTTTCATTCTGCCATCTCCTTCAGATTCTTGCTTCTTCACCCTACTCTTTCCTTGTCTCATTCAATTCTGTTCAATATCCCATATTCCCTTCCATCCTTCCCATTAAGCTGATAAGCCTGTTTAATATCCCAATATCCCCAGAACTGAATGGCTGGGAATGGAATATAGGTGTGTGTTGTGTCCAATTTTCACAACAGATCCAGTACTGGCAGATTTGCTGATCTATCCTTTCCATGCCTCTTTCTCGGAGTCATTCCCCTCCAGCCATTTTCCTAACTGTGATGATCGGCACAGTAGCTAAGGCACTAAAGGGAACATGACTGGAATGTAAATGCTGCAGCATTTGTTATTTGACATCAGAAAAGCACAAGGTATTTGGCTTCTTTGCCAGCAAAAGAACACAGTGTGTTTCTGTGGACTCCTGGGACACCCTTGTGAAAAAAAACCAGTGGGCTCAAGAACACACACATGGAAGGAGAAGCCAGCTTCACAAAAGAGCCCTGCTGTTTCTGAAAAGGCTGCACTCCCTATTCTTCTGAGCTTGGACCTTTTAAGATGGCTCATCTCTTTCACACATCTGTTGTTGTTAGATGTGAATGGGCACATTGTGGGAAGCATTTTATCCAGCTCTGCTCTGCCTGCTATGCAGCAAATTCATTAATGTACAAAATATTGTGTGGGAATGAGCTGCTTTTAAGCTGCAATGGAACAGAAGAGGTAGCATTTTTTTCCTTGTCTCCCATTGAATAAGAAACTCCATGGGGTTCTCTGATAGCCAAACCTGGCAGGTGACTCTCTTTCAATAGCCAGCATAGTAAGAGGAGAGTGGTAGCATCCCAAACGACAGTCTTCTGACAATATCTTGCTCTAACACCAGAAAGGAGAAAAAACACAGCCTCGTTCATATTAACTGCCCATATCCATGTAGGGCTGCCAGGTCCAAGTCAGGAAACATCTGGGGACATTGGGGGTGGAGCTGAGAAACTTTGGGGGTCAAGTCGGGTTAGGGTTAGACTTTCCCAATCCAAACAAACAAATAAATAAAAATACAGCAGTGCAATTCCCCTGAATACAGTCTTCATTTTCTCCTTCTCTTTTTTGCATTCAAATGAATCTACAGCAGCTGCACTTCCACTAAAATGAAAATGAAGTCACACACACACTCACAAAGCAGCCAAAATAAAGTTTACATGCCCACACTTTTGTGATCTCTTTGGGGCAATGGTATAGACAGCTGTACTTGTCGGAGTTGCTGAATGTAACAATCTGCTGTATTTCAACCTACTTATGGAGAAAGAGGTTTAGGGATGAAATTTTCCTCTATCCCATACTCAGGTTTTAATTAACTCTTTAGTGTCTCTTTTACTACACAGCTTCTAAAAGGAATGCAAAATGAACAGAGGGATTGGGCTTTCTGACTTCCTCTCTTTCTTTCATATATGTGGCTCTTCCTGCACTCCCCTGCAGCTTCAGTCTTGCTGAGATTTAAAGGCACACACATGCCTTCCAAAACAGAAGCAGTTGCAAGCTTTTGAACCTGCCTGAGATCTAAAGGCACATCCTGGCTGTTGGGATGGTGGCAGGGAGGAGCCTGCAAAACTGGGGGATCCCCTGCCCGGACTGGCAAGCCTAAATCCATGGTGTCTGAAGAAGTGAGCGTGACTCACGAAAACTCATACCCTGCCACAAGTTTTGTTAGTCTTTAAGGTGCTACTTTAAGGTGCTCTTTTCTACAGCCCAATCCAATTTAGCTGCAGTGGTACAGACAGAGGTTTGCATCCCTGTACATCAGTTGGCTATCAACTGGCTTAAGAGCCATTTTGCAATGAGTTTCTATTCAACCCTAGAAATAGCTGGTGACATTAATATGCTACAACAACAGTATGATGCTGTGGAAACTATGAATGAACACCTAATGAATGGGATCATGTGCAGGCAATAGCAGCCATCCCAGCCCTATCCGTGTGCTCCAGAGTCACCATCCCCTAAATCATTGCACAGTATGAAATTAGATGATCCCATTTTTGTCATGATAGGTGTATATCCCCATGAGCTGCTGACCCTCTACAGTGGGCGCTTTCACACATACTAAATAAGGCACTTCCTGTGCACTTTGCAACTGGATTTTACTGTGAAATGGCAAATGTGCTTGCAAATGGTTGCTGAAGTGGATTGAAACTACATTATTTAGCATGTGTTAAAGCACCCACTGTTTTCATGATTGTATCAAAGAGTTACATATGTGCACAGAGGGAGTGACTAGTGCTTGTATAGACGAATGCTGTTATACATGTCATCTCATGTTCATTAAGGCTTTTGAATTATATGCTCCATTTCAACAGCCTGCTGATCACGCCTGCATAGTGACATTTCAGTAGAAATGCACTTTATTAGAACTGGGGTGAAGATGAAAAAACCCATACACATTCAAGCTCTGAAATCTTTCCTTTTCCCCCTTGGAACTGAAATATCCACTTCAGTTGTAAGGCTAGAATTGAGTCTTTTTCCAAACTCAGTTTTTATAGGCAGAAACATAACCCCAGTTTCAAAACTAACTTTCCCAACTTCCCCTTTGTTGTTCTTCATCCCCTTAACCATTAAATATTCTCTCTCAAAAATGTGGATTCTACTAGGGGTGTGCATTTGGTTCGGCCGAAACGTATATACAGCCGAATCAACACTGATTCGGCTGTATATGGAATTGGCCGTAGCCGATTCCCATTGCCGCCTATTATGCGGCAGCCGAATACGGCTTACCGTATACTGCCGAATAGCTATTCGGAAGTATACGGCTGTCAATGGAAAAGGCGGGAAAGTAGCTTCTGCAGCCTCAATGGAGCTGCTTGCCTACTTTCCTGCCTTTAGTGACCTCTTCCCGCCTCTCCCATACCCTCCCTGGGATCAGGGAGGGAGGGAGGGGGAAGAGGAGACCCAGCAGCCAATCCAAAGCACACCCCAAGTAAGGTGGTGGGTATCCAAGTAAGCACTGTTGTCTGGCCAATCAGAGAGCAGTGCTATTTTTTGAAATTGCTCTCTGTAGGGCCAGAGAACCTTTTTAAGGAGTCTTCCTGGTTGGACTCCTCCATTGCTGTGTTGGTGTATGTGGGTTGGGTGGTGTGAGAGAGATTGTGTTGCTGCTGGCTGGCCCTTGGCTTTAGCTGCTGCCTGCTGCTTTCTCACTCAGCCTTACCAGACTTCCCTGGAGTAGAGAAGACAAGGTAAGACAGTTTTGGGGTTCTTGTTTTAGTTTTTGTTGGTAAAAGGACTAGAGTCCCTTTACTTGCCCAGATTTGGGTGGGTGAGTACTGGGTGGGTAGCCTATTTGGGGTTGGGGTTAGGTTCTGCTGGGGGTGGGGGCCTGGGGTGGGGGGGGTTTTGCTAATTTGCCCATATCTTAATTTAGTGAGAGGACTTTTAAAAGTGCAGTGTCCTTTTACTTCTCCTGATTTGAGTGGCTTGGATTTCTTGGGGTTAGGGTGAAGGGTTTTTTTGGGGTGGGGGGTGGGGTGGGGAAAGTTCCTGTATTTTTAAAAGTTGAGGGGTTTTTTTACTGTTTCAGTGTTTGATTTGTTGCTGCTGTGTTGTGTTGCTGCTGTGTTACTTTTCTCTTCAGGTTATTGGGGTGGTGGTGGTGCTGTTTGGCCTAATTTTCATTGTTTAAAAGGCCACTTTTGTCCCCCTTTTCCTGGTTCTGGTTTTAGGGGTGGGGGTGTTGTTGTTGACTGATTTGGCCTGAGTTTTCTTATTGGTGAAAGGCCACTTTTTAAACACTTGAGTTGCTTGGCCTTTTTTCCTGTTGTCCCTTTTCCTGGTTTGGGGGTGGGGGACTGGGGGTGGGGGTGTTGTTGACTTATTTGGCCTGAGCTTTCTTGTTGGTGAAAAGGCCACTTTTGTAACACTTGGCCTTTTGTGATTCTGCTGGTTTTGTTTTGGTTTTTTAAAATTACCTCTGGTTGGTGTGGGGGTTGGCGAGGGTGTGTGTGGGCTGTGTGGGCTGGGTCACTTTTTTGTTTTTATAGAGTAGATTGTGTGTTCTGTGGCAGGGAAGCTGGCACCTGGGTGAGAGACCCAGAACCAGCAGGCTTGTTGTGGTTGGCCAGCTCTCCCCATGTTGTTTGGGGCAGGGCTGGAGAGCTGGCATCTGTAGATTGTGTGTTCTGTGGCAAGGAAGCTGGCACCTGGGTGAGAGACCCAAAACCAGCAGGCTTGTTGTGGTTGGCCAGCTCTCCCCATGTTGTTTGGGGCAGGGCTGCAGAGCTGGCATCTGGGTTTGCTGCAGCCAGGTCTGCCTCAAACCCCCTGCCCCCCCCCCCCCAGTAGCCTCTAATTATGCCCTATGTTGCCATTGATGCCAATGGCCCATAGGGTATGATGGAATAGGGGCACTTTCTTTGTGTGCCCCTGGAATGGGATCCCCTGGCCCAATCTTTTTGGGACTTGGGGGGGTTGGAGGAAAGAGTCCCCTGCAGGTCCCCTGCAAATTTGGGGGCTCTCCCTCTAACCCCTCCCCTCCAGGCGGCTTCATATATACCCTATTTGTCATTGATTTCAATGGCCCATAGGGTATAATAGGGCCGTATATTCGGAAATAGCCGCGCATCTACCGTATATGCGGCTATTCCGAATGCGGTATTCAGCAGTATACGGGGATTCCGAATTTTTTTCCCTGTATACTTCCGAATCCGTGTAATGCCGAATTTTTTTTTTTTTTTTTTGCACATCCCTAGATTCTACTCATTAGACGCACAGGGAAAGAATGCCACCGGCTCCTGTGATTTAAGATTCTCTGTTTTCTTATTTATTTTCTTCTTTTCCATTGGCTTAAGGAGGCCATTCAGTTGCAATTGTAGGTTCACAGCTTTTAGAACATTGTGGCATGAGATAATGCAAAACCACAGTTCAGCAGTGTGTAAATTAGTCTGCAATAGGCTTCAAGCAATCACTCTCCTTCCTTCTGTGTGTCTGTTTGTGCCAGAAGTTACAGAATTTATTGAGGTTTAGTGAAGCCATACTATTTATATACTCACCTTTCTTGACCCAACACCAATGTAAAAACAACACTATAAAACTAACATTAAAAACAAAAACTAAAATAACTTATGCCCCCTCTTGAAGCCCCACTCTCCTCAAACTCTATCCCAAAAATCTGCAGCTATTTCCCAACCTGCAGCTGGCAACTCTACCTGCTACTGGAAAAGCCTGATCCTGGACCGTGGTGGTGGGGAACATACAAGAAGAAGTGTGGCCCTCAGGCCCAGACATGTAAGCTACAGTTTGTGCTTGCTCTGAACCAAGATCATACATCACAAGTTGTCCTCTTGGTTGCAGGCCAAGTACAATCTATAGTTTTCCAGAGTGAATATAGTATCAACATGTTAAAAATCAGGAAATGTTAAATAGCTCTTGGTGTGCTGCTGTCCACACCTTTCCACCTTCCAAGCAAATCTGCCTCAAAGTAAATATTCCTTCTGTTGCCATGCCTCCTTGCCCAAATGCCTTACCTACGTTGTGCCACCAGATTACCTTGCCTTGTCAGTTTGTCTCTTCATTGCGCTACTGTTCTTCAAGCTAAGTGGCTACAGTATTGTCTGTGTTATTGTTTGGAGTATTTCCTACCAATTCTCCCATTGATGTTAATATTTCTCATGGGGGCCTTTTATTGCCTCTATTCAGAGCATGTGTGTGATTTATTTTATCATCTTAAATGTGGCAATCTGGGTATACTCAGAAAATATTATAATCCTCCTAGAGTTTTTTCCAATTTGGATGGAAAACCATGATGTACAGATATGAGGATGTCTTCTATTGAAACTAATGAGAATTAACAATGAGATAAAATTGTGAAACTGAAATGACAATAATGTAAGAAACAATAATGAAACAGAGCATATGAAACAACCCAATAATGCAACAGTCCCTTTTGGAATTAGTCAAAATGAAAGCAACAAACCAAACACCAATGCACAAGTCTGTTTTTACATGTCTAGCCTATGGGGTAACCTTTTAAATCCGATCCATTTATCTTGTGACCAGAGCACTCGCAATTTCTACATTTGGGTATGTTTTTAGCACACAACATATGCATACAATCATAAAGATGAGTCTCAGATCACAATTCTTCCTAAGTACAAATGGAAGATTGCAGTCCCGCCATCATATTTGCAAAAATAACTAAATCCAGGTGTATGTTTTGTGTACTATCAATTAAACATATTCATACACCAACTCTAATTGACAGCTGTGTTGATTCTGCTATGTGATGTTGCAATCAGCCGTCTTATTGCACACTGTATTTTCTGTTGGGTGAACTCATAGTAAGCACCCAAAATATATATAAAACCTATATAAAAACCATCACTGCAATAGAGTATACCTTCCACCACAATATATGGTAGAAGTACAAATCTGCGCAAGACAGTGATTAGACATGTGTAAAAAGAACAGAATAAAATCGCACAAACTGGCTGATTTGTAGCCAGATTTCTGGCTCTTCATCGATCAAAATTTTTAAATTGCTGCTTGGTTGTGAAGAGAGCCAATGGGCGGCTGTGCTCACATTTTGTAGGCTGAAAAGCTGCATCTGGGAGCCCACACATAGTCCCAAGAAAACTGTTGTTGGCAGCCTTGCTCATCTATTCAGTGGACAGGAATGGGGAATAATGGGATTAATCCAGCCCACCCTGCTATCTTTCAAGTTTAATTGTTTTGTGAGTTGTATTGAGAATTATGGGGGGTTGGAAAATGGTTGGGGAGCCCTAGGCTCAAATTCTCACTCATTGTATTCACTTGGTGACTTTGGGCTCACCTTCTCTCTTAGCCTAACCTCTCTACTGTGAGGATAAAATGAAGGAGAGGAGAGCCATGAACCCTGGAGAAGGGATAAAAATTTACTAGTCAGTTATAAGAACAGGATTAGACTGAGTTATTCCTTAAACAGAGTTATCCCTTCTAAATCCACTGAAGTCCAATTTGTTTGGGATTGCATTGTCAGCATATCAGAATCAAATCCATGTATAGTGGCATTTTTAAGTGGTACCTTGAATAAAATTTTGTTGGTGCCAGTGGGCTTTATCGTTGTTCTATTGCTAAAGACCAACATGATCTAGGTCAGTTATATGTAACTTATAGGAAGGAGGCAGCAATAGTTGTTCAACTGTAAGCTGTTGGCTGGTCCATGTTGCTGGGAAGATCCAACCTTGGACAGACTCACGGACAGATCAACTGAAAGTAATCCCCACCTTTGGAGTGTTTTAGGGTTGCCAATTCCAGGTTCAGAAATTCCTGATGTGGGGGTGGAGCCTGGGGAGGGCAGGGTTTGGGGAGGGACCTCAGTGGTGTATGATGCCATCAAGTTTGCCCTTCAAAGTAGCCATTTCCTCCAGAGAAACTGATGTCTGTAGTCTGGAGATCAGCTATAATTCTGGGTGATCTCCAGGACCCAACTGGAAGTTGGCAGCCATAGTGTGTTTTTGCCTTTCCTTCAGTACTGCTGCAGATTGGGCTGCTGGCACAATGGGAAAAAGAACATTGATTAACATGGTGGCAGCAGTTTACATGCTGTCATCAGTTTAACAAAGGCAGCCATAGGAAGACACCCACCTTTGACTGAATCCCTGGGGTCTTCTGGGGAAGGGATGGAAAAGCAGAGCTAACTTGGAAGACTGCCTGCTCTCCTCAGTTCACCCCAGCAATTGTGGGCTATCAAGACTGGGGGCAAGTGAACCATATTGTCAAAAAAAGAGAGGTAGAAAATTAGAATGCAAAAAACTCCCCCCCCCCCCCACTTCCCACTAAGGCAGAAGATGATGGATGACAAGAAGGGGCAGAGCACTCTTAGCTGGGGTCTGCTTCCTAACCTGGTCTGTGTCTGAAGTGGCACCAGAAAAAAAAAGTCTTTTGATGATGTGCCTGCCTTCCTGCATCTTCTTGAATCCAAGAAATATATTAATACCCAGAAATCTTATCCCCAGCATAAGCCTTGCGGAGTGGGTTGGTAGATTTCATTCGTGGTCTTGCAGCACAGATTTAGTACTGTTGCATTAAAGAAACCCAACAACCCTAAAGACAGCAATTTGTACACTTTGCCATGTATGCCTATTTTGAAATTATCTATATATAATTTATATATAAAGATAACACTTCCCCCCTTTCCTATTGGCTGTAGTCTGAACAAAAAGCAATGAAGAAAAACAAATTATGTTGCAAATTAAGTTGTTATATAAAGCAGTTTTTGGAAGCCTATATCTCAATACTGCCAAGCATTAGGTGGAAGAAATAACATTTTTTAATCAGAAATGGAAGAAGAAATATGTTTATTTCTCTGCAGTTAAACATTCGCCCCATTTCAAGCATATGGCATCCAAAGAGCCTTCAAGAAAGTTTTCCATTAATGTAAAGTAATCACACTTTAATTTTTTTCTAGCGGTGCCAGACCCTTCCGTTTTCTTGTACTGTTGCATATAATCAAGCATATGCAAATAACAAACAGCCGGCTTTGCCTACAGAGACCTTGTTTCCCTTTGCCAAGCTTCCTAATCACACTTGTGATCTCACTCTCCCTAGTAATCTTTTGCGGCTGCAGTGTTCTCTCCACCTCTCGACTTTGTTAGGATGCTGGCACTGTTTTCATTTGCAAACACTATCCATAGAGAAACAGTTGCTCAAAGGAAAATAAATTGCCATGGGCATGAAAAGGGAGAATGAATGTACAAATGTTTGGGTTGTTGTGCCAGCTTTATTTAAAGCTTATGGTGAATGCGTTTCCATCTAGATGATAATTTTATTTATTTACTTTATTTATAACCCGCCTTTAACCCCAAAGGGGACCCAGAGCAGCTTCAATCATTCTCAGCTCCTCCATTTTATCCTTACAACAATCCTATGAGGTACATTTTCTATTATAACTATATGTACGTGGCTGGTCTAATAACCATAATAATAAATATCCATCTATCTTCCTGACAGTTAGAGCAATTCCTCAGTGGAACAGGCTTCCTCAGGAGGTGATGGGCTCTCCTTCCCTGGAGGTTTTTAAACAGAGGCTAGATGGCCATCTGACAGCAATGAAGATCCTGTGAATTTAGGGGGAGATGTTTGTGAGTTTCTTGCATTGTGCAGGGGGTTGGACTAGATAACCCTGGAGGTACCTTCCAACTCTGTGAGTCTATGATTCTGTCTATGAGGTACAACTAGGCTGAGTGTGACTGGGCTCAGGTTACCCAGCAAGCTTCCATGGAATGAGGGATTCAAACTGCATTTCCCATGTCTTAGTCTGACGCTCTAACCACTACACCAGGTTGGCTCTCTAATGCCACAACTCAGCTGTTTTGCCAATAAAGCTCCATTCAGCCTTCTCAAAGTAGTAAGGCTGAATGTACATTTAAGATGTGAGTGCGTCAGATCTGCACATGCTGTCCCTGTGCCTCCAAGCCAGAACCCTATGCTAGTAGCCCTGGTTACATGCACTTGCACATACATAAGGCTCAATTTAAACTAATTGCTGAATGTAGGGTGGGCCCTATGATTGTTGCTTACCCAATTGTGGCAGGAGTCCTCACATCAAAGTTCCCAGGTCACCCACACTCACTCTAGAACACTGGTGAGTGATATGAATCGATGTTATACTGTCACTTAAAGGTTTTACCCCAGGCCCGTAGCTACGAGGCAGCCTGTGGGGGCACAGTCCCCTGACTGCTAGGCAGGGTCCCCTAACCAGCCTCCAGTGCCTTGGCTGCATCCTTCTCCATTCTGCTGTCATCATATACCATTGCTTCTGCTTAGGGGACGTGATCATACACAGTTGCTTCTGCTTGCTTAGGATACAAAAATATCAAAAATATTGTGCAAAAACACACACTCTTGACTAGTATATACAAAATTAAGTAAATTATATTATATCATATAATGAACACCCTACAAAAGTAGGCATACATTCATACAATAGAAATTAAAGACAAACAAGAGTTTCCAAAAACAGTATAACAGGGAGGACCCCACACAGTCTCTTAATTTTCCAAACAGAGTACTAAGACTCAATAATAAAGTTCCACAGGAGTCCCTCCGTTGCTTGTTGACTTCTGAAGGAAAAATTCTTGCCTTCATGCAAACTCCGGCTTTGATAGCGTTCTGCTGCTCCTGCAGCTTCCTCGTAAGCCAACTGAAAGTTCCAGCCAAGTCCTCTCTCAAACGCCCATTTTGGTATCTTAATTAGTGGCTACCCCTCAACAAGCAGAAACAACAGGGCACTATGAGCGCCCAGGACTGAAAGTTAAGCTCTGTATTGCTTCTGTTTCCTTAGGGGCTGGAAGAAATCTCTGACCCCTCAGCAAGCAGAAACAATGGGGCATTTTCAGTGCCCAGGACTGAAAGTTAAGCTCCGTGTTGGGCTGACATTGGGCTAGAGGGCTGCTGCAAGAGGAGGCCGTTCTGGCCCTCAAGCGGGGCGGTGGGGGTAGGGAGCAGATGGCTGATTGCAGGCTTTCTCTACCAGACAGGGCAGGGTAGGGTTAGCTGGCGCACACAAGTGGAGGTCCGGGGCTGGGGATCAGTGGAGAGGTGATGTTCACCTGCAGGGGTTTTCTGGCCTGGTCTTGCTGGCCACTCGAGTGAGGGTGGGAGCTGCGCTTGGCAGCCTCGGCTCACCCTCCGACAGGAAGAAATCTGAATCATAGGTCTTGTAGCCCCAGAAGTCGGCTGTGACTTGGTGGCACCTTCCACCCCCCCTTTTGTCCCACTGGGCTTGCCTAGCTGGATCATGTTGCAGGTAAGGGCAGGAGACCGTGCGGCATATATCTAACCCTCTGAGTGGCTCCCCACCAGAGCTACTGGAAGAGGAGTGGAAAGGGATCACCTTGGGCAACTGTGGGGATGGGGGAGGCTATATGGCAGCGAGCTGGCAGCTTTCCTCCTCAGCAGTGGTAGGAGAGAAGGCCATGGAGGCTGGGGCCACTATGTGCTCCCTGAAAAAAATCAGGGCCCTCCAATTCTTCAAATCCTGGCTATGGGGCTGTTTTACCCACTTGTCTCTAAAACTCTTTGGTTTTTCCATAGAATTTAGAGAAGTTCCTAGAGTGAAATTATGTCGCTTCTGGGTACCCAGAAACGATGTTGTGACATAGATTGATGCTTCCATCCCCCTAAAGCTCCTAGGGCCTGAAGATGGAGGCCTGACAACTCTACTCATAACTTGTTCTTGCCTTTTCAAGGAATGAATGGAGCTACTGTCTATCAAATTATATGAGCAGCATCCAAAACTTTCAGGTGAGTATAACATCCAACAAAAGCGAATGGCTCCATCACACAGATTTCCATGTGCAATACATGGAAGATAGAGATAATGGTATATTGAATATCAAATTTGGACATGATCTAGGCCAGGGGTGTAAAATAGCCATACCGTGGGTCTAATCCAGCCCCCACAGGGCTTCTGTCTGCTTCCTATCCCCTCCCTCCTGCTTCTATCATTGCCATTTTTTATTTTCTCTGTTGGACTGAGGCAGCCAAGCAAAGCAGCCTCTCCTTGCGCTTCCCCTCTTCGCCTTCCCTTTTCCCCAAGGGAAGAGAGAGGAGGAGCCTCAGCCAATGGAGGAGCTTGGCTTTGTATCTTTGCTGTGTGGTTGAGTGAACCTGGCACAGCTTGAGTTCTCTCAATCAAAGTTAAAACTGTGCCAGGCTCTCTGAATCACACAGTGGAGCTACAGAGCCAAACTCTTCCATTGGCTGAAGCTTCTCTTCCCTCCCTCTCCCTTGGGAAAGAGCAAGATGCTGCTTTGCTGGCTGCCTCAATCCCACAGGAGAAATACAAATAACACCTGTAAGAACAACACAATTTTATTCAAGGTAAGTAAGAGCTTTTTGCCTTGCTTGTCTCTTTCTCTGCCTCATTGGAGTTGCAGTTATTTTTCTGGGGAAAACTATAGCTTTGTAGATAAACCCATAGCCCTCAGTCTGTGTCATGCTGCCTTCACATGTGGTTGACAAGCATGCAAAGCACCTTATGTACAAAAGCTCACAATGCCCAGCCATTTCATATTTTTCCCTGGGTCCCAGGGCACAGAGCACTGACCATAAAATTTCTGTAATGAATGTAACTAAATCAAAAATAGGTTTGCAGCTTACAGATACACACCTGAACAACATCTGAACAGCATATTCAAGATTGATACAGCACAGACATCGTCTCCAGATTTTGATGCAATAATTCAGAACAAGAGGTGTCAGTTATCAGAGACTGTTAAATAACCAAAATATTACAGGAGTGCTAATGACACATATGGTCTGGCCCAACAAGATCCCATTTATGTCAGATCCATCCCTCGTAACAATTGAGTTTGATACCTCTGATCTAGACATACAGCAGAATGAGGAGGCAAACTAGAATGTATCACTGCAAACTGAAGGAATTACATTTTTCAAACTTCTTTGTGAAAAAATTTATTCAAGTAGAAAACTAGTACAGCAAGTAAGGGGCTGAGCTAGAACCTTTCTGTTTCACATGTCAGCTTTTTTTTTTTTGCCTTGGAAATGTACCACCTCATTCAGCTGCTTGTGTAGAGAAGGCATCAGAAAGTGGTGATGTAGGTCTGCTTACTCATCCATTTGACTGTATCATCTCTGTCCCAATGTTACACAGAGTTTCTTAAGTGTAAAATGTTGCTTCCCTCAATTAGCTGACAATCTTTATTTTATCTATGGGGGGAAAACAGTAGAAGGAAGGGAAGGATATTCAGGAGAAGCAAGGAATGAATGGGACTTAACAAAGCTGCAAATATTTAGGCAGCATGAAACTTGTGGATGAATATTAAGGGATAAGCCAATTTTGAAAAGTTGAGCTTTGTGGGAAGGTTTTAGGGAAAAAACAGAAAAGTGTTACCTTATTGGTATTCAAGGAAATATAAGCTAAAATAAATAAAAACAATAAGGAAAAAAGGAAAAGGGGGAAAAGGAAATTAGCACACAGTATTTGTAGCTGGTTTGTTGTAATACCTGGATTCACAAATCATACTTGTTGAGAAATACGATCACTTGCAGTTGCTTGAATAGAGAGTTTGCCCTTTCTACTGGGAGGTGGGAGAGGAGGAAAGCAGCAGACAAATAAGATTTATGCACAAACCAGAATTTGTTACTTAGATCTTATAAAGAAACTGCTTTGACAACAAGCTCTGAATAATACTTACACATCAATACATCCCAACAATTGTGCCTACTGCCAAGAACTATCAGGAGACCTCTGGTATATACTTCTTCCAACGCATCTCTTTTCATATCACACAGAAGCAAATCACAAGCCATAAAGCAAATCATGTGGCATGCCCAACATCTTGGTTCCCCTGCCAGGATGACAGGTATTTTGTTCTCCTCACTCACTAGCCCTAGCTGGATGTTTTGCCTCTTCATATGTATCTCAGAAAAATCTTTCAGGATTCTTCAATTTATCATATCTAACGGTACTGCACTTTCAGTTTTCAAAGGACCTCATAATTCATATTGCATGTGGCACAACACTATGATGTGTTCAATCCAGAGGGTTATCTGGTGCAACATTAATTAAAATTAAGGCAGCTGCCCCAGGTCACTACTACTTGTGTAGTCCCAGTCCCATTTTGGAGAACAGACAGCTAAAACTGATAAAGTGCCACTGTAAATCCAAACCAGAGCTGTATTTGCACACAGACTTCCTAGATCTAGGTCTCTAACTCCCATTTCATACTTGTCTCATTGTTTTGTCTTGCATAGTGTATTGCTTATGTAGGACTGATTTGCTTGTGCAGCTTCTTTTCACCACTCTGCATTCCCTAACCATGCAAAGGGGCACACGTGTAAAGGGATATGCCACATCTATTTTTACCAATACGGCTCCAATCTACCATGATAGTCGAAGCAGTCCTGTGGCTGCTTCCAGATGGTGCTACATTACTGAAAATTAGATATGCTACCCTGCTCTTGTACTTTTCTGCATGATAGGAAGCACCAAACAGAGAAAATGAGCCAAATGCACATATTTAAGGCTATCCATTGTATCACCTAGTAACTGCTAGCATGGTTAAAATACAGTATGAAATTGGGGCAGATTGTTTGGGCAATAATTGGCTTAAACATAAGCAATGGTAGCATGTATAGTCAAACTGAGATTCTGTTGATAAGTACAACTGTCCCCATAATGCCAAATACAGCAGAGTGAACCCATGGTTCAAACAGAGATGCCAGCTTGAATCTGAAGAGTTTGAATTTATATGCAGTTATGATACTATCAATTGAAGGGGGTGAGCTTACTACTAAAAGGAGTTATACTTCCAAGGATGTACCTGTACATTAGTCATCTTGCTTTGCTAGTTGAAGCTGTCCACCAGAGTCTCCCAGCATGACACCCAAGGGCAGCCATTGATGGGTGTCCTGGTGCTATTTTGGTTCTTAAACAAAGCTTCTCTCCCGCCAAACAAATAGTCCTGCCTTTCCAGTCTTAGATCAGGGGGGATTTCAGAAGAACCTAGGAAGCATAACCTTTATTTCTGAAGCAGGCTCCCATTCAGAAACAGCTGTTTATTTAAATTGCAGCCTCCAAACATTTTGTGATTGGCCCCAGCACCTCATGGTGCTGGTCTGGTGCAAACCTTCCAGATAATGAAATCTTCTAGAGGAGCCCCCTCTTATGTTCCCTCTGCCTTCATAGTGACTGAATGACTGTAAAATCCTCCCTTTTTAATGTACATAGAGAAGATGCTAGGTGAACATTCAGCTACCAGGTGATGATCTCATTGTTCTGCCTTTTACTGATTTATATTTCATTTTGGTTCATTACTTTCTATGTGCTTTGCCATCTTCTGTTTAAGAAGAACCTTCCCCCCACTAGAGCTGGTTATAATACAGTAAATAATGCTATAATAAATATATTGGCTTGTAAGGTGCTACAAGACTCTACATTGTTTTAAGTGCAGTCTCTGAAATGTTTGTATTTAAGAAGTGATGATATTGTGGATGTACAAGTTTTATTCAAGAACCAGAAAAATGAGAGAACCTTCAAGGTGAAAACAGTCTAGAAAACGAAGGTCTGAAACATATCAGAAAATTTTGCTACTAGTGTTTTCTTTTCAGGCATTGGAATATAAATATTTTAAATATTAGAATGGACCTGAGTTCTGATGGGGGACTTTTACATTCAGCCTAAAAGGATTTAAACAAAAAGGTTGTATTACAAAACCTATTATTTGGTTGGCAAAGTGAAATCACATACTTGATACATATTTGGAATTTTGCCTTTGAAGAGTTCAGTGAAACAACAGAATTTTTCCAACTAGTTTCCCAAGTAGTTTCCAGAGGGTTCATTTCCCATATAGCTTATAAATGTGTCATATATTTAAAGACTAAGTATTATAAACAAATCTGTTCAAATTTAGTGTACACATTGCATGTATCTACTGTATTACTACATACAGTGGCTATTCAGGTTTATATCACTAAATGCTGCAGGAATCTGAGACCAGCATTAACTCTTCTTGTTTGTACATGTGTTGTAGTGAAGACTTAGACCTGCCTCACAGTTTACAAGTATGTGAAAGGTACCCATAGACCTGCTAACTTGCAATGTGTTAAGTGACTTGCAGGAGTGACTCAAATAATGTTCTATGAATTTAGAAACAAACTTGCGGTCACAACTCAAAGAAAATTCTCTGAAATTGTATTGAACACTGAAGGAGCTAAATAATTTTTCTTTGTAGCGTGATATGAGGCATAAGGTTGGAGACAAAGCATTGCCATGAAACAGATTAGCATAAAGCTGTTTGAGTGTGGCTTATCCAACTGAGACATCCTCTCATGTAGCTTTAGCAGAAGGTGTGTTAATGTGTGTCATACAAAACACAAAAGAAATGTACATAGCAAGAAAATGAGATTCTGTGGTTCAGAAGTTCTGGATCACTGATCTTTCTTAAGGGTGAAGGGTGTTTATGATGTAAGTCATCAGTTGTTATTATGGAACCATACTAATTCCAGTTTATGTGAGATTTCAGATATTCAGATGAAAGCCATGCTCAAACAGCTTTATTTAATTCTAGCTTACGAAAGGGAGGTATGACAATCAGGCCAATAGAATCTGATTTTCAGTAAACTTTCACAGCTATTCAAGTATATTTTGGCTGGGAATAGTAGACAATTCTCAGCCAAAAATTGTTCCAGCTTACTACTTGCTACTGTTAGAGAGTGAGTAACTAAGTTTTTCACTTGGTGAAGCTTCTGTAAGTTGGTGGCTGATGGACTACATATTCAGAAATTTCATCTGGTACAAGCTGAACAATGTCACTTCGGAACTGAGGCAAGGGACCCAATATTCAAATGTTTGGCCATGGTAAAAATATGCTGCATGTGGAGATCTAGCTTGTTGAGTAGGGATCTAACAGAGTCTTCTTCCTAAGATACGGACTTCTTATGTAGCAGACTATATAAATACTGTCTAGTAGGGGGTCTATTACATCTAAAAATTACTGGACACATGAAGCTACCTTACATTGAGCCAGATCACTGTTCTGTCAAAATCAGTATTGCCTACTTTAATTGGCAGCAGCTGTCTTTTGTATCACCTGCCACCTGATCTCTTTAACTGGAGATGCTAGGGTCCTTAAACTAACTGCATGCAAAGCAGATGTTCTACCTCTACTACTGAGCCATGACCCTGATTTGGCTTTAAGTTACACTATGTTTCCTGAACAGCCATGGCAGAAGACAAGGCAATCATTTCCATGAGCAGGAATAGAACCTGAAAGAGGAAACAAACTACAGTGATGGTGAGTTGTGAATGGCTGCTGCAGAATGAGACGGAGGAAAGTGAAAGAAAATGCATCTGCTGGCACAGGATGCTGGGGGATTGGTTACTATAAAATGTAACAACAGATAGGTAAAGAAAAAGGCAAAATGAGAAGTGATTGCCCCTGGAATCTATAATATGGTGTTGCTAAAATACATCTGCCAAATGACTATGAAAGATTTAGGATAGTGGGTTAGAGTTATAACAAAACTTGCACTTACCTTACTTTATTCCACATTGCAAAGTTTTATATACTGTGCTGTTTTGCACTCTGGGATTACTCTTCGTTTTGTGATGACGTTCCCTTAAAGTTGTCCCTTTAGCTAGAAAAATCTAGCTGTTTATTCCATTGAAAACAATATGCTTAGCATCCATGACAAGCAAGACATGATTAAGTATTAGCACCTAGAAACCAAGGGGCCAATAGTGCCAGAAGACCCAGGAAGCAAAAACTGGTAATTACTCCTAAGCAGAGGACCAAAACTGACAGTCAAGGGTGCAGACCAACATCCATATACAAAGAGGAGTGCTGTCCACAGAATGTGCTGCTTAGAACAGTTTAAATCAGGTGGTAGGCATTTGTTAGTGCAAGGGTCTTGGCCTTAAACTTCCAGTGATCAAAAGGGCTGCAACACAACATTTACTAAAACAGATGTTTGGTGGATTAAGAGATGGTTTCACACTGCTTTTTGAGTTTAAGTTTTAGTCCACAGTGCTTCTTGCATTAGAATATGCCATTGGCAATAAGTCCATGGTAATACACATTCTTTTTTTTTTTTTTAAACTATATTTCTTTTATTCATCCATACAAAACATATATACTAATCAATAATACCTAAACCATGCTAACAAAACAGAAAATAGAAATTACATAAACAAACCTCATTTAACAACACCAAATCTTGGACAACATAATTCAACCCACATACAAAAAAAAATATAGGATTAACATCATCCTATAACAACAGTCCTTTTTCCCGTTTAGGGTGTGACTGTGGCATCAGAGTCCCAAAACTGAACTTATTGCGATCCTTTTCATAGAAAGTCAACATTAATTTTAGTAATACTGACATTATTAAATACATGTGATACTACTTCGGTTTTCCTAACTTATCTTTAGTTTGTCCCTAACCATAAATATACTTTTTCCCATCTTTTTATTGCATCCTCCTTCAATTTCCCTTGTATTGTATTAGCCAATATGTCCGTTTCAGCCAACTGCATAATTTTATAAATTAGTTCTTCCCTCTTTGGGGGGGCTTTGGATTTCCAGTTTTGGGCCAGTAATATTCTGGCCGCCGTTATAATATAGACTGCAATAAATTCATCCTCTCGGGGGACCGTCCCTCTGACTAGTGATAATAACATACACTCCGGTTTGAGCGGAAAGTTAACCTTCAATATATCAATCAATGTCTTATGAATACCTTTCCAATATTTTTTGGACACCTTACATGTCCACCATAGGTGATAATAGGTCCCTATCTTTACTCCACATTTCCAGCAATTGGGTGGGAATTCATGATTAATTTTATTTATTATCACGGGTGTGATATGCCACCTGTGGAAGAGTTTAAAAAAATTTTCACGGTAGTTGACAGGTTTTATAATCTTATAGTTATTCCTCCATAACATCTCCCATTGTTCCAACGTTATATTACCCTTTAAGTTCATTGACCATTTTACCATTACGTTTTTGACCATTTCATCCTCCAATTTTAATTGTAATAAGTAATTGTAAACTTTCTTAATCGTTTTTCCGGTCTTTGCGGTAATTAACATATCGAAATCAAAGTTTGTCTTCGTAAACCCAACAATTTTATCATTATTATATTTTGCCAGAATTTGAGTCATTGTCCACCAATCCGGGGAGAACCCTCTTTGCTCAAGATCTACCTTCTTCCTAATTTTGTTGTTCTCATCTAGTAAATCTGAGTATCTTAAAGACTTTCCTGAAGACCACAGTTGTGGCCGGATTGATGCCTCCATTGGAGATATCCACCTGGGCGTTTTCTCATAAATTTTCTTTTTTATTTTCACCCAGGTTTGGAGTAAAGATTGACGAATTAAATGATTTTTAAAATAATTTTGAGGTTTCTGTATATACCACAAGTTTGCGTGCCAGCCAGCTTGTAAGTCGGCACCTTCTATTGCTAACACACGAGAATCTAATAACTTTACCCAGTCTTTCAACCACCAGACTGAGCAAGCAGTATGATAAATCTCGAAGTCGGGTAACCCAAGGCCACCATTCTCTTTTTTATCAGCTAATATTTTCCAACCAATTCGGGGTTTCTTCCCCTGCCAAACATAATTTTTGGCCAATTGATTTAATTTCTTAAGGAAAGAGTCCTTCATAGCAAAGTTGACCATTTGAGACAAAAATAAAACTTTGGGGAGAATATTCATTTTGAGTAATGACACTCTACCCATGAATGAAAGTCTCAAATTAGCCCAGCTTTTGATTAAAGTCTCAATTTCTTTTAATAAGGGGACATAATTGTTTTCATAAATAGCACTGCACTTGTCTGAGACGACTATACCTAAATACTTTATTTTCTTCTCCCTTTTAAATCCTGAAATTCTTTCAAGATCAGCAATGGCCTGTGCTGTCATATTCTTGGTCAGCAATTTTGACTTATTTTTGTTTATTTTTAGGCCGGCAACTTTCCCGTATTCGTCCAAATGGTTTAAAACCTTCTCTGTTGACTCCAAAGGATTTTGCAACACGAGAACCATGTCGTCTGCATAGGCTAAAATTTTATAGCTTTCCTCTTTGACTCTTAAGCCCTCAACATTGGTATCTAACCTAATTGAATCAATTAGTACTTCAAGAGAAAAAATGAACAGCAGAGGGGATAGAGGACAACCCTGTCTCGTGCCCTTAGTAAGATGGATTTCTTCTGTTAAGTCTCCGTTAACAATTATCTTGGCATATTGCTTGTCATATATTGCCCGTATATTGTTTACAAACTTATCCCCGAAATTAGTCTTTTCTAAAAGTTCCAACATAAAATTCCAGTCTAAATTATCAAAAGCTTTTTCCGCATCAAGAAATAAAAAAGCTAATTGTTTATCCCTGTTAAACTCAGCATATTCCAAAAAATTAGATAACATCCTGATATTTGTTTGCATATGTCTTCTTGGTAAAAATCCAGTTTGATCAGGATGTATAATCTCCCTCAGAACCTGTTTAAGTCTACTTGCCAAGATTGTCGTAAATATTTTATAATCTATATTTAATAAGGATATAGGGCGATAATTTCCTATATTGTCGAGATCTTTTCCAGGTTTTGGGATAAGAACTATGTTACTATACCGCCAAGACTCTGGAATTTTTGCCGAACACCAGACCTCCTCTACTAAATTTTTGAATGGATCTAATAGATTCTCTTTAAAAGCTATATAATATTCAGGAGGAATACCATCTGGTCCGGGTGCCTTGTTACTTTTAATTTTCTTCCAGGCTTCTACAATTTCGAACATCGTAATTGGAGCAGTTAAAGTTTCTTTCTGTTCGTTTGTTAGTAATGTCCGCACCTTATTCAAAAGATAATCTTGTTGTTCAGACTTATGCCTTTCCTCTTTTTTATATAAATTCTTGTAAAACTCCTGAACTATTAGTTTCATTTCATCCAGAGCCGAGATGTTCTGCCCCTTCTTGTCCTTTAAAGTTTTAATCATTTTCTTCTCTCTTTCCTTCCTGACTTTGTACGCAAGCCACTTGCCAGGTTTGTTAGCATTCTCATAAAAGTATGCTTTAGAATAAGCTATCTTTCTTTCTACCTGGTCTAAAAACATTAAATGAACTTTATGTTGGAGGTTCCTAATCTCCGACCTCAATTCCTTTAATGTGGGATTTATTTTCAAGAGTGTTTCCTTGGTTTTAATTAAATCAGACCATTTCGCCAAGTTACTGCTATCTTCCCTCCACTTTTTTGCATTATAACTAATGACCAATCCCCTAAAAAAGGCTTTGCTGGTTTCCCAGATAGTTGAGTAAGATACATCACTCTGCGTATTTATCAAAAAGAAATTCTTCATTTCCTCTTCTATAAACCGGATAAATCCTTTATCCCTCATCAGACTTAGATTCATTCTCCATCCTGACTTCCTTTTAGAAGTACTTAATGAAAACATAATAGGTGAATGATCAGCAATTGTTGAGGGGAGAATTTCCGCTTCTTGCACCGCTTTCATTAATCCCAATGATATCCAGCTCGAGTCAATCCTGGACCAGGAAGCATGTCGATTTGAGAAATAGGTATCATCTCTTGTATTAGGGTTAAGAGTACGCCAAACGTCCACTAAGGCAAATTCATCAACTAATCTCAGAAAAGTTTCAGGGAGAATGTTACTACTTTTAACTTTAGATTTCCTTTTGTCATTTTTAGAACTTCTATCTAACTCTGGGTTTTCAACAGCATTTAGGTCACCTATAATACAAATATTTTCATAATCCGCATTGGAAACCCTAGAGTGTAGATCTTTATAAAACAGTCTTTGATTGTCATTGGGCGCGTAAACATTAACCAGAAGGAACTTTTTTGAGTCCTTTATTATTTCAATTCCGTGCATTCTTGCCTCTTTGCCTTCAAAAATCAATTCTGCCTGTATCCCCTCTCTAACATATGTCACCACCCCTCTCTTTCTCTTATCAACCTCCGATGTAATAAACGCTTTGCCAAGTCTGTTATTATGCAAGAGCATTCCATCTTTCTTCCGCATGTGGGTCTCTTGTAGGCATATGATATCTGCCTTAAATTTCTTTAACTGTAAAAAAATTCTGTTCCTTTTCTGTGGCGAGTTAAGACCGTTGACGTTTACCGAGATGATTTTTAATCTGTTCGCCATATTAATTTCACCCCTGGTCTATTGGAGTCTCTTTTTTTTCCTGTAACCTGGTCTCCCTTTTAATTTCCTCGGATTGATAAACCTCTCCTTCCTCCTGCTCTTCAAAATCTAGTAACTGAAGTTCTTTTGATGGATCAACTTGGTCTAGTTGCCTCTCAAAACCGTTGGAATTTTGGCCCTTGTTTTCCCTTTTTGCCAATTACCTCTATGTGATTTAAAAAATTCCTCCAATTTAGCAATTGAGTCTATCTTAACCCTATTATTTAGATACGTAAACAACAACCCCTCAGGAACCAGCCATCTGTACATAATCCCTTTTTCTTGCAAGGCAAGGGCCAGTTGCAAATATTCTTTTCTCCTCCTTCTAACCGACCAGGGTATTTCCTTCATTATCTTTATTTTGACCCCCTTAATAATCAACTGCTGGTCTCTTGTCTCCCTCCAAACCCTCTCCTTAATCATCTTACGGGAGAACCTTAGATGGACCTCTCGATTGACCCCATTCTTTCTGGCGTAGGTGGTATTAACTCTATATACCGAGTCAATTTCCTTCTCAACTTCAGTCTTATCCATCATCAACGGGTCAGCTAAAGCTTCACCCATTAATTTAACCAGATTTTCATTCTTCTCCTCCGGTATATTTAGAAACCTGAGTACGTACTCGGCTTGGGCCATTTCCATTTGAATAAGTTTCGCCTCAGATTTTCCCTGATTAACTTCTATTTCCTCCATTTTGCCTTCCATTAGTCTGAGCTTACCCTCAATTGATTTAGTCAATTTAACCACCTCAGTTATATCCTTCTTAGTCTCACTAAATTTGTCATCAAGACTTTCCATTTTGTTTACGACCCCCTCCATCTGTTTGGTTAAATCCTGCTTCAATTGATTTAAAGCATCTAAAAAATTGGATTGAATATCTTTCACCGCCTCTTGTGATAAAGCGGCACCTACAGCCTTTGGCTGCCCTGGCGAAAATTTTGTTTTCACTGGCTGAGACATTATACTAAACAGCAGATCAATCTTAGTTGATTAAATTATTAGGCTATTTAACCCAGCCACGAAAAGAAAAAAAAAAAAAAAAGAAAGCAAAAACAGAACTTAATCAGAGGCTATACCTCAATCAGGGCAGATTCAGAATTTGACCAGCTATACAAAGAAATTGACTCTACTTATGCAGCTCAAAAAAAAACAATAGCACAGTAATACAATGGTATAAAAAAATATGCGTTGGAAACGTGAATCAGAAAACTGCTAGACCACAGGCTGCCCAATGTCTCAGACCTCCACTAAAGTAGAATATAGCTCAGTAGACAGTAAACCTTAGATCGCTGATGGTAAAAGTCTCAGTCTCAGTCTCCAACCTATAACATCCAGTATAGATACAGGTGAACAAGAAATATTCTTTGCCAATTGCCAGTTGATGTCCCACAATTAGACCGATCAAGTCTCACTGTCCACTCTTATCTGAGTCCCAGCAGATGTCCAGGATAAGGTGAACACTGCCAACCAGTCCGTTCAGTTCAGTTCAATACTTATCTTGCCGGGACTTCTATTGCGACGGCTCACTTCCTGTTCTCCCGGCAACAGCGCGCCTCGGGAATCCGTCACGCTTAAGTCTTCTCTGGGCAAGCCACCCGGAAGCACTGCGCAGCCAGCCCTCAGAAACGTCAGTACGGCCAGCAACGTCAGCGCGTCGGAGCGCCCGCTAGCACTTTGAATTAACCTTTTCGTCACCGGCACCTTCTCAGAAGAAACTGCAACAAATGCCTCAGACTCCGCCTCGAATTAATTGTCTTTGAAGACCCCCTTCATACTGCCCACTTCCACATGAAAGGGAAAAGGAAGAAAAAAAAAGCCAAAAAAAAAAAGAAAAGAAACAAACAGTCCTCTTCTTTCCGGTCGTCCTGCTACGACGCCGACTCGTTCTCTCCCCCCCCCGACCGGGGAGAAGGATCCTTAAGACGCAAACCAGAAGAGGAGGAGAGCAAATAAACAATAGCAACAAAGTGTCTTCTTCTCCACTTATATCTCCGCCACCGCCGACCACAGCCCACCTCAAAAAACCGGTGGCTGGGGCTGTTTCGTCCGAAGACGCCTTCAGCCGTGGTGCATTAGACAAAGGGTGAACACTTGGGGAGTACTCTAAGGAGCTCCCCACTATTCCCCTTGCTCTCTCAGCGCACTTTACCTCCCTCGACTGGAGGTTGTGCGGACCCAAAGGCCCCCCAAACAGGCTGAATTCGCGAATCGTCCCGAGGAGCTCGCTCGGAACGCTGCCGCACCGCCCCGCCGGAACCGGAAACCCCCGAAACATTTCTTGATAGCGTAATACACATTCTGATGTATTCAACAGAGAGCAGAAATTCCAGTTGTACTCAAGAAGAGTGGCATAGGAAAGTGTACCGATACCTTCTGCTTGGTCTGAAGGAGATATAACTGTGTCATTATTTAGCAAGTACATCCAGACTGACAAAGTAAGCTGTCAAACCTATGGTGTGCTTCCACTTATTTGTAACTTAAAAATATAATTTAACAGCTATGGACAAGGCAAGCTAACTGTGCAAGGAGGTATGGCAAGAAGATTCAGAGCCAGCAATGTGGACCTCTGCCCCTTGAAAAAAATGGTGTGGTTCGGTCTTTCATCTTTCTGCAATATTCTCTCCCATCTCAGAGTAAATACAACCATTAACGTTGTATGTTCTGTTCTTTGTTGGGTATCTAATTCTGGCAGCTCAGGTTATTTCGGGTTTTCCAAGAGCTATGAAACAAACAAAACACTTAATCCAAGAAAGGAGACAAGAACAGGTTAGAGAAGTTCTGGATTGGGTTGCTGTGACTAACACCTGCACGTTGCCTGAAGAGACAAATCCTCATTCATCTCTATACTGAGAGCTGTTTTTGTGTCTGTCATTGCATTTAAAATCCATACATATGCATCCATGCATTTGAAATCCAATCCAATCCATATGCAAACAAAGATTTCAGGTTTTCACGGCTGGTAACATCATTAGGGTTTGTAGAGTCTTTCGGGATCAAGTGCCGTGTTCTACTGGAGAAAGTTTTCCTTCCATACGTTTCGTTCTCAGCTGCGGAGAACATCCTCAGTGGCGTTGCAGCCGGAGCAGGCGCTCAGACCTTCTTGGCTGCTGTGCATTGAGTGACGCCGGCTGCAACTGGATCGAGATAGCGTAATAGTTTTAAACTGATAAATGTATTATGGTTTTATATGTTTTATGGAATGATTGTTTTTATGATACTGTAAGCCGCCCTGAGTCCGCTTGCGGAGAGGGCGGGATATAAATGCAAAGTAATAAATAAATAAATAAATAAACAACGCCACTGAGGATGTTCTCCGCAGCTGAGAACGAAACGTCTGGAAGGAAAACTTTCTCCAGTAGAACACGGCACTTGATCCCGAAAGACTCTACAAACCCGTATGCAAACACTCTCTCTCTCTCTCTCTCTCTCTCTCTCTCACTCACACACACACAGAGGGAGACAAAATTTAGCAGTCTCTGATGGCTCACCTTTATATGTATCACATACCTTTTAAAGTAACTGGATATGTCATATTCATAGCTAAAACTGATCTGTCATAAAAATGTCCAGAAAATCTTCACAACCAATCCAGATCTTCCACTGTTCTAAAAAACATTACTTCAACAAACACATATCCTAATGTAACAGTAGACAAATAACTGACATGGTTGGAACAGATTTCAGCTGCTCTAAATTAAGATTTCATTTGGAAAAAGCAGGAGCTGTTATATGGATGGGATTGAAAACCACCCACCCCATATATAGGTGCTCTCTCTCACACAATATTATCTGGGAAGAATAGGGATAGGTTTCATTATTCAAATGGGGGGGGGGGGGGCAATGTAAACATTCAGTTGCATGGGCAATTCCTGAAACATAACCTTCACCACCTCCCTCTTCCATCAGCAGCCCAAGGACAAACGGCAGCATGGCCTTTGAACTGTAGTGAGGTGGAAGTATAGGGGGCAGGGGGGGGGGGTAATCTTCTACCAGTCCTTGCACAACTGCAGCAATCCCAGGTTGCTGTGTTTGCTCAAGATTGATTTTGTCAGATTCTCCCTCTTCAGTGCAACTCTCAGTGTTGAATGGATCTTTGTCCCCAATCATCAGAAGAAATCGGAGAGGGGACAGCTGAAAGGGGAAGTGGGAAAGATACTTTTGCACAAGCCTTTCCTGCTTATACAGCTGTAGGGTCCAGCTTATGAAGTTCACTGGTGATACCCAAGATTTTGAGCATACTTAAAACAGTTCTCTGGATCCAGGCCTACATGCTCAGGAAGTCCCTCCCCCATTTATTTATTATTAGAGACTGATGATGTTCAAATAAAAAGGTATATGATCTGCTGGGAAGAGGATTAATTGTTATCTTATTCAGCAGAGTTGAGTTGAATATTCTCTGAGTTGAATATTTTTTAGCTTTAAGGGACAATTCCTTTTCATATTAAAGAAAACCCTTAATTCTACATATGGTTAAAGATATTCTTTTTTAATCACAGACTGAAACATTATGATTACAAAATGGATGGTTAAGTTCAAAACCACCATACACACAATTCTGGTTGGAGATAGCTTGCCCACCATTACCACCAGTCTGGTAGTTTAAACAGAGTTCGTATTTGCCTGTGTGAGTGAACAGTGAATTCCGGAAATATGGGTGATGCTGCATGGTACAGGCCAGTGAGACGCGTTGCATTCATGCAGCAAGCCATGGCTTTTTTTTGAGACCTGTCTCTACGAGATCGTATCAGGAATCCCAACAAGCTTGCAGCTTTCTGTCCAGAGTCTTCTCTGCAGCTCCTCATCATAGGAGAGATCAAGAGATTTTGTCCTTTGCTCATTATAGAGATAACAACTGCCAACTCCTTCCAGCTCTGATGAAACTGCTGCATAGATTGACGTGGATGCACCCTCTTCTGGTGTCTGTGGATTTAAAAAAACAAACAAAACCAAAGCAAAATAACAGCATGTAGAAGAGGTATTTGAGAACAAGGTGCATTGAGAAACACACATTGAGATTCAGCTGGGGTGTAGGGGGAGGATAAAAAGAATTTGAAATGAAGTTTTTCTTTCTGCCAAGAAACCTGTCTGGCTACAGCTTAACCAGAGAAATAGACTGATCATGTGAAGCGCAAACTTTAAACCCACATATGAACGCATCCTGATATTAAACCCTGTTGAACACAAGAGGAAGAACATAACAGGGCACCACATTGAATTGGATGGAGAAAGTTAATGGATCTGAGCTTTGTCTTTGGCCGTTTTCCCACTTACCTTACCCCGGAGCGACGTCCCTCTTCACCACGCTGCGTCTGTGCGGATTTCGCACAAACTGCTGCGCAGCACCAGGAAGAGCCACGTAGTCCCGGGGCTTTTGCGTCGCAAATGTAAACCGCCAAAAAGCAGTTTACATTTGCGACGCAAAAGCCCCGGGACTACGCGGCTCTTCCTGGTGCTGCGCAGCAGTGTGTGCGAAATCCGTGCAGACGCAGCGCGGTGAAGAGGGATGTCGCTCCAGGGTAAGGTAAGTGGGAAAACAGCCTTTATCTTTCTGCTGAGCCATCTGTACACTTTTTTAAATCAGTATTTGAATTGATCTCTTCTGGATTTATGGGGTTTATCAAACTTCAGTCCAAGGAGAGTGGTGGGAACTTGGCAATTTCTAATTTAAAGCGCTGCGCTTGAGGTTATCGGTAGAGATATTTGGCAACATTTTGCAGCTAATCCAACAAAAGTCCAAGAATGTCAAAAAGTAGGAAAGCTTGAGAGAGAGAGAGAGTGCGTGAACACCACTGAATCTAAACAGTGGTAACATGCCAGATTTCCCCCCTCTTGAGACTTGCTATATATGTCTAAGGGTTCATTGTTCTATGAACAATGGACCATTTTCAAAGCCTGTAATAATTTCACTAGTCTAATTCCACATGAGAATCACACCGAAAAGCGTATTGAGAAGAACAGTCCTGAAGGTCAGCTGTACCTGCCTGTGCTGTGTTCTAAAATATGAAACAGATACAGGCATTGTACCTCATCTTTGCTTTCAGCTTGCCCCTATTGCTTCCCTCTGTAATTTTGCGTGAGATGGAGTGCAATGGAAGGCAGGGAACTATGTGTTGCCTAGAAACCACTTTGCTGACACAGTTTTGATGCCCTATGTGGCCAAACAAAGCCTTTGTAATTTCCTTTTCTATATAAAGAAATTGTCTATACTACAAACATATATCACAGCCACGTCCCCTTCTGCGTCCTTCTGACTACCATTATGTAAGTGTCTTTGTTTCTGAATGATTATCATGAGCATGCACACACAAATCTCTTCTATAATACCTAGAGGTGCTATGGGTGAAAACCATAGAAATTAAACTGGTTTAAAAGTCAAAGCTTTAACACAGTATTTAAAAGCCTTCCCCTAAAATACTGAGTAATTATTTATACCAGCATACAAACTATCTTCCTTCCCCAAGTGAAATTTTTTATGGTCACAAAAAAGAAAAAATGTGGATGATACAGTCTCCTCATGATCTGTGTCCTTTCACAGTAACAGTCTCCACTTTGCCTGCCTCCTACAAACTGCACAGGAAATGAATTGTTGTCTACATTTTCAAGCAGCCAGAACAAAAACGTATGATAAAAAATAACACAGAAGATGACATTGCTCATTCCACTTCATCAAAAAGAGGGAAAAAAACAAAAGTAGCAGTAAATAAATGAAAAGAAAGGAAAAGAAAAGAAAAGAAAAGAAAAGAAAAGAAATATTCACATTAAGGTGACCTCTTCTTTTAACAAATTAAGAAGGAAAAAAAAGATCATTTGTGGGGGTCTTTTAATTTTTGATTTTAAAAAGAAAATAAATAACTTTGATAGGATTATTGTTGCAACACAACTTTAAGCATAATTGACCTATGATACTGTAGTGCTGCTGTCCCTAACAGTACTGCGGTGCCCACTAACAGCTTTCCTGGAGCCTGCAAAGTGCTTTTAGAAAATGGGAGGGTACAGATTGGTTGTACAATTAAAAACCATCATGTTAAACAGAGCTTCTGCCTGAAATATTGAAGATTTAGTACTACAGCAAAGTTTGAGTCCAAATAAAGCTTTGTTTGTCTTAAAGGTTCCACTGGACTCCAACTGCGTTCAGCAGTTAAAGTTATATATAACTTTGCTCCCTGACATTCTGTGGCTGTCTCTCCTCCTGCAATAGCCATTTTGTGTTTCACTCCACTGCCTGTGGCAGCCATTTTGTGATTGTGCCCACTGCCCTGTGTCAGAATTTCAAAGGTGCACACAAGCAGGTTGGGGACCCCTGCTTTAATAGTAATATTCAGTTAGTACTTATTCATCCACTGGTGAACTATCACATTTTTATAAGTGGTAATATTTATCATATCCTTAAAAGGATTGTGTGATATGATAGATTTTCAGCCATTGCTGAATATTAGGCTTGTTTAGGTAATCCATACTAGCTAAATCAACAATGATGTTTTCAAATCACTAATCTCTGTGTAAATGTCAGCCTCTGGCATTTTGCTGTAGTTTTAAACACGGATAGAGATAAGATCACAGGATGCCTACAAGGATGTTGGGAAATGGGGCTTCCTCACTGCCAGTGGGTTTGGTCCAAGAGCTTTAAAGTCCGTATTAGGGATGAGTACAAACAAAAAAATGAACTGCAATTTGAGCATGAACTGGGCCAATCTATTTGGTCACATCATTCCCAAACCCCAAACGAACCACATTTTTCCTGTGGAGGCTTGGGTGGTTAATTTTTGTGGTTCATCCTCCAGACAGCCTGGCACCAATTCAATCAATTCCTAGGCAATGCTGGGATTGCACTTGTGGAGAGCCCTGGAAACAACCAAAGCAGTTGTCCATATAAAAATGTGATCAGCAGCTCTGGGAACCAACTACAGAGCTCCAGTTTTGCTCTATGGGAGCAGATTGCTTTCATTTTGCAGCATGAAGAGAGGAGTTTTAAACTCTTATTCTAAATGCATTACATTCAGTAAAACAGTATGAGCTAGAGACTACGATGACCAGGTGGCAGCAAATGAAAACGGTGGGGTCAGGTCAGCATAGAGCCAGTTTGGTGTAGTGGTAAGTGCATGGACTCTTATCTGGGAGAACAAGATTTGATTCCCCACTCCTCTCCACATGCAACTGCTGGAATGACCTTGGGTCAGTCATAACTATGTTAGAAGCTGTTCTGCTCAAGAGCAGTGTCTGTCGGAGCTCTCTCAGCCCCACCTACCTAAGAGAGCAACTATTGTGGTGAGGGGAAAGGAAGGGAGGTTGTAAGCCACTTTGAGACTCCTTCAGGTACTGAAGGGTGGGGTATAAATCCCATCTCTTCTTCATAGTAAAGTAAACTAGAGAATGTCATTTGGCATGGAGATTTATCATCAAAGTGGCATTATGCCAAAAAGAAATCTAGTACATGTCAGAGGCAAAACCAAATGAAAGTAACAATTTGTATTTATGCAATACCGTTTGTCTCAAATTTTACAGATTCGAGTACATATTACAGAAACATTCATTGGGTTTGGGGAAAAAAACCCCAGGATTTAGATCTTCCTCTCCTTACTGTATTATCTTGTTTCTCACTATTCATGTGTTTTGTTAAAAACAACAATATCCATCAACAACTCATTTCATCAGGCAAAATAGAAAATGCTTGGACACATAGAACTTACTCCAAGGAATAAATCAATAGCAGCACATTCTGCTTTTAAAACTCCTCATCAACCAAAAAGGAGGATAGAACTGGAAAAAGAAATACTAAATTGTCATAAAGCACAATTCACATGCCAAACCATAAAAAAGGTAACTAAATGCCCAAATATTTGCTTAACTAGCTAAACCTAACAGTGCTTATAAACACTGATGCACCTTCTCTAGAAGCTCATTCCAGAAGCCTGGTGCTATTGAAGAAAATGCTCTGCTTCCCATTTCTCACCACCTGGATCTCCTTAGAGAACAGGATTTCAAACAGGGCACTGTTCACTGAGTGTAACCAGCAAACAGGGCATTATTTGAGAAATGCAAGCCTGGCCTTTGTAGGTGAAAAGGGACATTTTGTCCAGGAACTCCACTAGGATTCCTACCTATTTTGAGAGCACAAAAGTACCAATTACCAGCAGGAAAATTCACTTTTCCAAGAGTCATTGAGTGAATCAGCCTTGTAAATCTCAAGGTGCAATCATCTACCAGGTCCACCAGTACAATTTCCGTCCCATACTCAGGGTGATTTATCCAAGAACACTGAAGCAACATGAAATGAGGAAAGCAACATGAAATGTTTATAATTGATATGGTCATCTCTGAAGAATAACTGCCTTTCAACCTCTTTAAAGTAGTCTGACACTCTGCAAGTACACACTGACAAAATCTCTACCTACAACCTGTCCTAGCCTGATGCCAGTTAAAAGGACATGACAGTGCCTCTCACATGTCTGGCATGGATTCTACAATAACTCTGGTATCTAAATTGAATTGTGACACAAACTCTGAACCTTTATAATATCCTCTAGTGCATGGGGTGTCAAACATGTGGCCCAGGGGCCGAAATAGGCCCTTGGAGGGCTCCTATCAAGCCCCTGAGCAATTAGTTGTCATCTGTTTCCTTCTCTCTCTCTCTCACTTCCTTTTGCATAACTGCTTGCTTTGCCAGTCATGCTCAATTGCACAGGAGCTACAGAGCAGTCTCCATTTTCTCCATTGGCTGAGGCTCCTCCCTTGGGGAGGAAGGAGAGCTTGCTTTACCAGGCTATTTCAGTTGCTCAGCAAAGCTACTGAGCCAAGCCTCTCTTCCTTCTATTGGCTGAGGATCCTCCCCATCCTCGTTCCCTGGGGAAGGACGGAAAGAGCCAGAGCTTCCTTTCCCCAGTTCCCTGGATCCCATGGGAAAGATACAAAGAAAGCACCTTTGAGACCAACAAGTGCTAATGTTTTAAGCATGTTTAAGGGTTTTTTTTTAAAAAAAAATCTTTGTGTTGGTCTGTGTCCTTTACAGAGTTTATATATCTGCTACCTAATCTTAAATAGGTACACATATCGACCAGCTCAACATGGCTTGGCCTAACAAGGTCTCATTTATGTCACATATCAAATTAGTTTGATGACCCTGATTTACAGTATCTCTGATCACACAGATTACTCTTGAGTTCATGACACTTAAAATAGAAAACTCTGAGCCTTTATGTATTCAGGCAAAATTTGATCTGCATTTGAAAGGAAGGAAAAATTATTCTAAGCCCACCCCCCGCTTTGGAAGCCATATTGGGATCCAGTGGCATTTATGGGACTATCATATTAATTGGGAACTGAAATAATTAGGCACACATAGAAGTTATTCCTGCATCAGAAATATCTATAGATGGCCCTGAGCAGGATAGCCCAGACAAGCCTAATCTCATCAGATCTCAGAAGCTAAGCAGGGTCAACTCTGGCAAGTACTTGGATGGGAGACCTTGGAATATTAGAGCAGGAGGGCAGAAGTAGGCTTTATTCAGCCACCTCCCTGAATATCTTCCAGGCCTGCAGTAGTCACCAGAGGCTGCCATAACATCCAGGTATGCACAAAAACACACACACACATATATACACATACAAAAAAAGAGAAACATCTGTAGATATATTTCATTAAAAATAACAGCACATTAAATCCGATATACAGAGGCACAGTTGCCCTCTCATTCAACTCCTTTTTATGTCTTTGAAACTTGGCAGAAAATTTTCTTCCTAATGGAATATGCTCACCGTTGTCTCATTACTGAATCCAATCAACAGACTGACTAGCAATTAGTTCCTTTACTATTTTCACATCTTATAAAGTGCTAGTTTCCCCATTCATCCATGACTTGAGATTCATAAACTCCCTGGGTAAATATCACACGTCTTTTGTTGTTAGAACTGTGTTTAGAACTCTACTGAAGTTTAACATTTGATCACAGAGAAAGTCATCCTTTGCTAGTAACCGCAATTCTGCAGCTGTTGTATCATTCCATGCCTATGAGATGAACAACTGCAACAAACATGAAAGAAGACCGGGGGGGAGGGGGGATGAACAAGAACCTTATTTTCTCCCAATAAAACTTTTCCTTTAGTCTTCCCTCAGTGAATAAAGAATAAGTACTCATAATTTTTAAATGAAAAAGTAGGTGCCCAAAAATAGTTGTACAGCTCATATCATATCATACAAAGCACAAATTAACCTTTTGGCTTTCCACTAAATTGTTTTGGTCACTATAATTCTCACAGCTGTGCCCTGGGGTCAAGTACCCTTGGGAACATGGGATGCAGTTCAAGGGACCTCAGCCTGAAGGGAAAAATCAACAGAGATCATCTTTTCACCTCTTGTATGAATAATGGAAGAGCCTGCGCACAAGTAGTGATAGTGGGATAATTTTTGCCAGTTCTCCAAGGATCCTGAAATAACATTTCAGCTCTTACAACTGCCTTTAGGGGAAGAGGAAGCAAAAATCCCTTCCACAATCACAATTCTTTTACTTTATTAAATACATTAGTTTGAAGTATTGTAACAAAATCACAGGCATGGCTACATAATTAAGTGCTGGAGAATCTTTAGAATTTTCTAGTAATTGTATAGATCATTTACCTCATCTGGGAACCACATAACTATGTAATTAGTCCAACAAACCAAAGTAGTTGATATACTTTTATGTCTTTAAAAGGCAGCTAGATTGCCAGCTTCCAGGTGAGTATAGAACTAAGTGGGACCATTAGGAAATAAACTGAAAATCTGAAAATGAAAGTGTCTCGCCAAGTCAACAGCTAAATATACAAAATAAAGTTTTTACTGGAATTCTTGTGTTTGGAGTCTCCCAAAAATATTTTTTCCTCTCAAATACGAATTTAACACTCAATTAAAAAATGCCACCATCCACCAAGGGTAAAATGCAACTTCTACAGCTTTTCTGGGGTGGTGGTGGTGGGCTCCCTCCGGGTGTCCTGCCCCCCCCCGGGAAAGTGCACGCGCAATACATCGCCTCTCCTTTCCCTGTGTGGTGAACGCTGCATGGTCACTATCTGGCTATGCCTGGCAGATGGTCACTGCAATGGCCTCTCCTACATTACTGCATCCGTGGCAACACCTTCTCGCTGGTCCCCCCCCGTTTTCACAGAGTTTGCCACATCATGGTGCGACCGTATGTCCGGCGGTATAACCGGATGGGCAGGCTGGGCTCACCAACCTCGCCAGCCAAAAGAGAAGGAAAACTCTAACATCAAGGCTGGGCAGAGAGAGCTCGTTAATGTAACATCTACCACCTGGAGGACTCGCTGCCGGCATCTCGGCTTACTGGGCCATGGCAGATGACCCCATGGTGAAAGGGTGGAGCCAGTACTGCGCACACTGCGCTTCACCTAAAAATTCCTCTGTGCAGGCCTGAAGGGTATCCACATCCACAACCCACAACATACCAAGTCCTACAGCGATGGGCAAGGAGCGAAACGGCAGGTGGAAGATGCCACTGGAAGCCGCAGTCCCGATCCTGCATGTCGGCGGTTCAGGGTATTGGTCGCCTGATGCTGACCCGGAGATGAAAGCATTTTTCGGCAGCACCCTGAATGACCAAGCAGCCTTATTTAGGGACAGCACTGCTTGCTCCGTATGGAGAGGGGCCTAGAAAAGGTGGCCTAAATAAAGCTCGTCTCCTCCCCCCCGCCCCCAGTTGGCTAGCTGCGGTCAACGGGCATCCTTACTTGCGGTCGAAAAATAACAACAAAGAAAAGGCATGCACCTGCTTCACAAAGTGTGCAAAGACTAAAGCTTGCATGTTGGATCATCAGAACCATGCTTGACACAGTAGACAGTGGTCGCCCTGAACGACACTCTGCTCTAGTTGTCCACAAACTTCTCAGGTTGAATATCGACACAGCAGCTCTCAGTGAGGTCCGTTTCCCTGAGGAAGGTAGTCTTCAAGAACACGGTGCTGGCTATACCCTCTACTGGTCGGGTAAGTCAAAGGCTGAGAGCCGCCTTTCTGGCGTTGGCTTCATGGTCAGGAATTCCATTGCCTTCAAACTTGAAAACCTGCCAACAGGTCACTCAGATCGCATCATGTCCATGTGCCTCCCACTTCAAAACAAGCAGCATGCAACACTCTTCAGTGTGTATGCCCCAACCCTTCAAGCAGATTCTGCAGAAAAGTACAAGTTCTAGGCTGATCTATGCTACCTCGTACGGAAGACCCCTACAGAGGACAAGGTGATCATCCTTGGCGACTTCAATGCCAGAGTAGGTAAAGACTCGGAAGCCTGGAAAGGAGTACTTGGCAAACACGGCAGTGGCAACTGTAATGATAACGGGTGCCTCCTGCTAGAATTCTGCACACCATCACCAACACTTATTTATTTATTTTTATTTATTCGTGATTTATATCCCGCCCTTCCCACAAGTGGCTCAGGGCGGCTTCCAGAAATTGGTCAAACATAAAAATTAGACAATTTTAAATATATAAACAATTAAACATTTAAAACAGTTAAAACCTTAAAAACCAGTAAACATTCCAATTACATATAAAACAGACGTCTGGCCAAGCTATCTTCCAGCAGAAGAACAGTCTGAAGACAACCTGGATGCACCCACAGTCCAAGCATTGGCACCTTATTGACTACATTCTGGTGCGCCAGAGAGACCTTCGAGATGTCTTACACACCCGAGTAATGCCCAGTGCAGAATGTCATATGGATTATCGTCTTGTACGCTGCAATCTCCGTCTTCACTTTAAATCTACACCCAGGAGAGGCGGTATCCTCCGGAGGAAGTTTCAGGTTGGCAGCCTTCAGCCAGCCGAAGTTAAAGCTGCCTTCCAGGCAAAACTCCAGACAAGAATTGAGGACCCCAGTTGCATCACAAATCCTTCTCCAGAAGCACTCTGGGAACACCTAAAAACTACCATCCTGTTGACCTCTGAAGAAGTCCTCGGGTTCTCCACAAGGAAGAACAACGACTGGTTTGACGAGAACAATCAAGAGATCCAAGAATTACTGGTGAAAAAGAGATCTGCCTACCAAGCACATCTTGCTCAGCCCTCCTGTCCCGGGAAAAAAGCAACCTTTCGCGCTGTATGTAGCAACCTCCAGCGCAAGCTTCGAAACATTCAGAATGAGTAGTGGACCAAGCTTGCAGAGAGAACCCAGCTGTGTGCAGACACTGGTGATTTAAGAGGGTTCTACGAAGCCCTGAAGGCAGTATATGGTCCATCATATCAGACTCAGAGTCCCTTGCATAGTGCAGACGGCCAAGTGCTCCTCACAGACAAGGCATCCATACTGAACCGGTGGTCGGAGTATTTTCAGGTTCTTTTCAGTGCCAATCGCGTAGTTCAAGATTCAGCAATCCACCTCACCCCACTTCAACCAGTGAAAACAGAGTTGGATGAGATCCCCACCCTAGAAGAGACTGTTAAAGCCATCAAGCAACTGAAAAGTGGCAAGGCAGCGGGAGTTGATGGAATCCCACCAGAGATCTGGAAGCATGGGGGCATAGTACTACATAGCACACTTCACAAAGTACTTGTCACCTGCTGGGAACAAGGCAAACTACCACAGGACTTTCACGATACAATCATCATTACTCTACATAAGAACAAAGGGGAAAAGTCAGATTGCTCCAACTACCGGGGGATAACCCTGCTCTCCATCGCAGGCAAAATCCTTGCTAGAATACTCCTGAACAGACTGGTGCCCACCATTGCAGAAGAACTCCTCCCAGAGAGCCAGTGTGCCTTCAGAGCTAACAGGAGCATCACCGACATGGTATTTGTTCTCAGGCAGCTCCAAGAGAAATGCAGGGAACAGAACAAGGGTCTATATGTGACTTTTGTCGACCTTACCAAAGCTTTCGATACCGTTAGCAGGAACGGCCTGTGGCAAATCTTGGAACGTCTAGGATGTCCCCCAAGGTTCCTCAGTATGGTCATCCAGCTACATGAAGACCAGCGAGGCCAAGTTAGACACTGCAACGATCTCTCGGAGCCCTTCCCAATAGGCACAGGTGTAAAGCAACTCTCTTTACGATCTTTAGCATGATGCTTCAAAGAGATGCAGTAGATCTAGATGATGACGATGGTGTCTACATCCGCTATCGCACCGATGGCAGCCTGTTCAACCTGAGGCGACTAAAGGATCACTCCAAGACAATGGAAAAACTTATCCGAGAGCTACTGTTTGCTGATGATGCTGCACTTGTCTCCCACTCGGTATCAGCTCTGCAGCATATGACGTCCTGCTTTGCAGAGGCTACCAAGCTATTCGGCCTAGAAGTTAGTCTGAAGAAGACAGAAGTTCTCCACCAGCCTGCACCCCAGAAAGATTATCACCCTCCCTGCATCACTGTGGGTGAATCAGTTTTGAAGACAGTCCAGCAGTTCAGCTACCTCGGGTGCATCATCTCCTCAGACGCCAAGATCGACAAGGAGATTGACAATAGACTGGCAAAGGCAAACCGTGCATTTGGCTGACTGCATAAAAGGGTGTGGAGCAACAAGCATCTGAAAAAAGGCACAAAGATCAATGTTTACAAAGCGGTTGTGATGACAACCCTCATCTACGGCTCCGAATCATGGGTTTTATACCGTCATCACCTGCAACTCCTTGAGCGCTTTCATCAGCGCTGCCTTCGCACCATCCTCAACATCTACTGGAGTGACTTTGTGACCAACACTGAAGTCCTCAAGCGAGCGGAGGTTACAAGCATCGAGGCATTGCTGTTGAAGACGCAGCTGCGCTGGGCAGGGCATATCTCCAGGATGGAAAACCACCGCCTTCCCAAGGTTGCCCTATATGGCAAACTTTCCACCGGCCATAGAAATAGAGGGGCACCAAAGAAGAGGTACAAGGACTCCTTGAAGAAATCCCTTGGTACCTGTTGCATAAACCATCACCAGTGGTCTGACCTAGCCTCAGATCCCAAAGCATGGAGGCACACCATCCACCAGGCTGTCTCTTCCTTTGAGAACGCACGCATAGCTGGTCTTGAGGACAAAAGGAGATTGAGGAAGAATCGCACTGCTACAGCACCAACCCCAAATCAGACTTTTCCCTGCAGCCACTGTGGCCGGACCTGCCTGTCCCGCATTGGTCTTGTCAGCCACCAGCGAGCCTGCAGCAGACGTGGACTACTGCACCTTTCTTAAATCTTCGTTCGCGAAGTCAAGCCGAGAGAGAGAGAGAAAGAGAGACAGCTTTTCTATTGAGTACTCCATATATATGTGTGATTAGACACATCCAGGTAAAGTCTGTAAAAGGCTGTAGAAATTGTATTTTTAACCTTGGTGGAATTTTGTATTTGAGTGTGAAATTTGTATTTGAAAATTAATTTTTTCTTGTGAGAATCCAAACACAAGAATTGCAGTAAAAACTTTATTTTGTATACTTAGCTGTTGATACGGTGAAACCTCCAGGTGAGGCCTGGAGATCCTCCTGCTATTACAATTGCTCTCCAGACGATCAGTTCCTCTGGAGAAAATGGCCACTCGGAAAGGACTTCATGGCCTTGTGCCCTGCTGCATTTGTTCCCAAACCATGCCCTCTCCAGGTTTCCCCTCCCAATCTCTCCACCTAGAGCTGGCAACTCCAATGGCAACTCATCTGACAACCAACGGATAAATTGCTTTTGCAACTAAGGAGACTTTAAGACAATTGATAACATGCACCTCAAAATGAACAATAAAAACATTCACAAATGGAAAAAGTCACTACTTAAATTGCAGCTAACTGATGTAACAATGTTCCGTCACTGATTTTTTTTAAAAGCCGATTTTGTAAAGATGAGTTTAGCACAGAGTACTGATAGAGAGCAGCACTTAGACCTTTTTATCTCTGTGCCATGTATGGTTTGCTCACTTTAATAACACCATCCCAAGCAAAATTATACCCTTTTAAATCCATTGACTTCAATAGTCTTGTAATGGTGTAACTCTGCTAAGGATGGCACTGTGGCTTTTTCTCATGTAATTGAAACTCTATGGAAGAAAAAAGGTACTGGGTGTTGTTGGAGCAGGAAAATGGGAATTGGGAAATGGTTAAGCTTTTTCTTCCTGCCTTATTAATTCTGCATCCCAAATTGCTTCCTTCCTGAAGTAGCTCTTTCTGGCATGCAGGTAGTTTGTGCTTCTCATTACAGCTTTTTTTTAAACCAAGACCATGGGCACACAGCCCGAAAAATTTACAACAACCAACAGGGAAGATAACTCTACATAGCCAACTGCCCCACTTCAAAGAAGATGCTGTTAGGTTGGCTCGGCTTGAGAGGAGATGGGTGGGCAGGGTCTTAGTTAATTACTCTACGGATTCCACACACTGAGGGATACATTTGCCCATCAATCTCCAATTTTGACATATTTATTTTCTTTACTATGTTTACCCCCAGAATTAATCCAAACAAATGATAACCCTGTAAATTAAGCTCATTATTCCTGTTTGGTCATTGAATCTCCTAAAGAGTTTATTATGTTGTATGCCAATTTGCTCTCCATCCTCTTCCTTTATGTATGGACTGCTAACATCCATTTCATTGTATATTCATGCACACAAAAGCTTATATTATACCTTGAATAAAACTTTGTAGTTAGAAAGGATGAGGTGATACAAAACCGGTATCAAAGCTTTACAAACACAGAAGTCTAATGGATCTGACAACAGAAGACATTTGTAGTGCTGGGTTTTTTCTTTACACAGGATTTTAACCAACTACTGCAGGATCAGTGGCTTGCAGAGGGAGTTCTTGATCCTTATTTAAACAGCTGTAGCTTCTTCTCTCCCCAAAGTTCATGCTAACTGCATCTTTCTACATGCTTCAGCACACATTTTTGCCCAAAAATTCATCCAACTTTATTTTTGTTACCTGTAAAACTGGAACACACACTCTTATCTGCCTTCACCTGGTAGGAAAGATTCTTGGGTAAAAGTGCAGTTCCTGAAATCTGCTTTCCATCCAGTTGGGATGTAAAGCAGATGCTACAGATAACGTGTGTGTGTGTGTGTATGTGTGTAATTGCACGTCTCTGGTATTTGATGGTTGCAATGACTGATTCGGCAATCAGTTTCAAGACAGAGAAAAGAGCTGCATCTTTTGTCTGTGTGAAAGATATAAACCACACTGATTATTACAAGCTGCCTTTAATTGCAAAGGGGTGGAAAATCAATTTCCTAAATAAATCACTATTCATAATTGCAAATGTATGGGGAGGGAAAAGGTTACAGGTTTAGAGGAAAAGGAAAGACTATGCTCAGATGTATCTTGTTCCTTATTTCTAAGTGTATAGGGGGAGAAAACATTGCACTTGTTTACTGATGAGGGAGAAGCATCCATGTATACTAAGATTTCTCCCTAAGAATTCTCAAGCCATGGATTCACTATTTCATCTTGGGCTAGTCACTCATTTATGCATCTCACTGTAATGTTTTCTAAATGAGAAAAAAATATTATTTTTAACAGTGTAGTACACAGATACTATATATCTAATATTGTAATCAGTGGCTTCAGGACAGCCCAACACTTCAATCTGCTTTGTTACTAACCAACAGCACCTCAATCTTGTCAACAAAGCTTCAGTTTATTGGCCCTCATCCATCCCACTGCCTTCTCCAGGCATTGTATAGGGGCTTCCACAGTCCTACCCACCAAAACTGTTAGAGAAAATAGAGGAGGAGGGTGTTGCCCACCTATGGTGGCACTTTACTTCAACCTCTGGTGAGCTCTCCCAGCAGTTTCACACAGATTTTAAGAAATAGGGAAGGACAAATATATGCTGCTTTTTATGATCTCATTAAGACTGGTGTTAATTGAGATAACAGGGATATCACCTGTGCACTTTCTTATCTTTTGCTGCCGATATTGACCTGCCCTACCCTACTCCATAAAGTAATTTCTAAACTAAACTATTCTATACCCTCTTTGTGGCTTCGTAATACCTCTCTAAAGCCACTAGGAAAGTGGACATATAACAAGAATTAGTGTGTGTGTTTGTGCACACGAGGGGGGGGGGGGGTCATAGCCTGATCAGCACCTTTGAAAACAAAACTTTAAATAAATATTTGCTTTTTCTCTAATCGTATAATATCCTTAATGAATGAATGAAAGGGGGCTGACCTTTCAGTTCTTAAATCTGTGTTCACTAAGAGGATTAAGACTGTGAACTCTGTAAAGCCTTAGGCCTGGAACACAGATGGGGAGAAAGAAAATGAAGTTAATTTTTATTCAAACTAAAACAGTTGGCATCACTCTGGGAGATAAATTGCTTTAATTATTTCCCCCTTGCTAAACTTGGGTTCCCATCATTTCATGAAAGCAATGCATTAGCTCTTGCTTGAAACAATAAAATCAGCTGAGAATGGAGGAAAGATTTTAAGACGTTTGAGCTCCAACGGGAGAGGGACAGGACTAAAAACCAAGTTGAGAGCGCCCATAGTTGTTTTATAACACTGAAGTCTAACAAAAGAGAACTGCAGCTTACTTAATATGGGCTTTGAGGTTTCTTAAGAGTTACTTCAAAAGATGTATGGTGTCTGGTACTTATTTTAGTTCAATATTTACATGTTTTTTGTTTTCTAGTTTGATATTCTTTGCTTAGTTAAAAATGAAGCCATTAAATTTTAAGAATTCACATACATTCTATAAAATATTTCCCACTTCAGAGGCATGCATAGTAGCATAAAGCATACTGTGATTTCAGACATCAAAGCTGAAGCTTACCTCTTGCTTTAAGATCTCTACTACCTAATCCGTATACATTCCATGATACAGCTTTCAAACCTACTCTTGTGAAGGGAGCAAATGTCTGAGCTTTGCATGATCCTGCTTAGAGTACCTGGGATTACAAATGAAAGTCATTTCTACAGCAGCACTCAGCATTTGTGCATAAATTACATTTTATCCCTCATGTGACTCCCTTTGCTGCATACTTCTCTGCCTCCCCCCCCCCAATACTAATCATCCAGGAATTTATCCCAGCTCACCACCAAAAAAAAGATCAGCTTTCCTCCTCAAGGATAAGCTTCCTGGCCTTCTCACTAGGACAAGGAGGCACATATGAAGAACCAGGAAAACTCTTGAATTAGCAGTGGACAGAGATGCAAACTTAAGTATAGTGATGGGTGACTGTCAAAGATCAGTGAAACAACTGTCCATGAAAAATGATAGAGATCAAATGGCCAGTCTAAGGGACTCTGGGTAAGCTTAGGGTCAAAAGGATTCTTCAGGATTCTGGGAAAACTATTATTTGGTCATTGTACATGAGGGAAGGTCACTAGCTTCACTGGGAGATCGGTTTATAAGTGGCCCTAGGGGCAAAACAACACATTATGCATGGGATCACAATTGGATCTCCATATGGTTCCCTCTTCACAGTGATGTTGGTGGGGATATAAATTTTAGGCTGCCAACTCTGTCTTGAGAAATTCTTGGAGATGTGGTGTGTTGGAGGAAGAAACCTGGGGAGGAACCCCTGCAGATTATAATGCCCACCCTCCAAAGCAACCATTTTCTCCAGGAGAATTGATCTCTATTATCTGGAGATCATCTGTAATCTCAGGATATCTCCTGACCCCACCTGGAGTCCTCCTGCACCATTTTCCTCATCTACATTGTAGCCTCCCCCTCCCCTCCCCAGCTATTCGTTATTATTGTCAAACTATCTTTAATTAATTGCTCTAATTTATTAGAATTCAAATAAAATACTGTGCAGTCAGAGGACAGGATAATGAGGGTCTTCTTTTTCTCTAATTCTTCTGAGGGTCCAGCTATATATTAAAAAGTCCTTGTGCTTGTAGGGGAACAATAAGAGGACTTTGCACCTCATGTTCCATGGGAGTTTTGTCCCTCATAGACACATATGAGCTCTTTTTTGTTTGCAACTACATCAGGCAAGGAGAAGGGGCTTCAGCCTCTACTCCCTTGAAGTTTTTTATTGGGTTAAATGTAAAAAAAAAAAAGCCTTAGAAGCACAAAAGCTTTCCCCAGTATCCCTGATCCTCCATGTTTCCAGGTTAAGGAGAAAATGCTGTTCAAACAAATTACAAAGATGATCCAACTCCTAACAAAAGAAAGAAATTTTACTTTAAAAAAATAGAAGCACATCTTACATGACATATCATGTAGGTACATTTGACTAGATGTAAACAGCCTGATTTCAAAAATAGGTTAACTTGCTACAGCTCCAAGGCCCATGTAAGACAGAAGAAAAGTCCAATATAAAAGAGAAAACATGCAGCTGCCAAAGAATCTCAGTATCTAACTAATGAGAGGCTGAGGCCAACCGCAAGTGTACCTGAGTGAGAAAATTTTCTTAACCCTTTCCCTCCCAGATCTTCTTGCATGCAGGATTTCAATATCCAACAGTTTCTGCATCCTCAAACAGCTCCAGGGAGTCACTATTGGGTGGAATTCAGGTGTAATCCTGTAAGTAAGGTGATTTTTACAGCAAAGCAAACAGCAGCTCAATGGATACAAAACAGCAGTGCTGTCACAAACAGAAAAGAGTTGGTGTAAGCCTCTGAAGCACAGAAGAAACCAATCCATGAATGCGATGAAGTCTTAATGTTCCTCCCCAACAATCTTGAGGGCTTTTTAATGTGCAGCTGAGTAATGTGCAGGGTTTGGGGCATGGAAGTAAGGGAATGGAACCTCTGGGAGAGGAAGTAAGGTTCAATAGAAGCTGAAGGATGATGACTTGTAGCTTGGAAAGGCTGAAGCCAGAACCCTGACAGTGGATATGCAACCATCAGTGAAAACTCACTTGTACTGGTTTAGATCAAGATGGGTAGCAGTGTTTGTCTGTAGCAGTAGAAAAGAGACACAGTCCAATAGCACCTTAAAGACTAACAAAATTTGTGGCAGGCTATGAGATATCATGAGTCACTGCCCACCTCTTTAAGAAGTGAGCAGTGAATCACAAAAGCTCATACCCTACCATTAGGTTCTACTGGACTCTCTCTTTTTGGATAGAAAGGTATGATATACTTTGATTTCAACCACAAATCCCATGGCCTGGCTCAAACACACATAATGCAGCAACCTTGCAGGAGCTGAACACATCTGGATCTATCCTATACCTGCCTCAGTAACTGCCTAGGAATCCTACATAAAGATTATATATATAGTTCCATGGTAATAAAGCAAGGTATAAATGTAATAAATAAATTAGAACTACCTATATACAGTGATTAAATCCATTTCTCTGGGTGCCAAAGAATCTGTAAAAGAGAAAATGGATAGCTACCTGCTGGCATAAATTGGGGTTTCAGGAAAACTATTCAAAGCTAGGTGCTTGCCAATCAATGGAGAATCTGAATAAATATATTTTCTTTGGGGCAAATAATGTGCCAGACTCCATGCACAGTACCTGCAATGGCAAACCCTGACAAAGACTGACACAGGATACTGGACAAGGTTCAATGGGTACCTCTTTGCAGCACTTTTGCCTGACAGATGGCTGGGGAGACTGGGTAAACAAACACTGTGCTAACAGTTAATTACTACATTGCTTTCAGGTGAAGTGCTAAACAATGGCAACTACTCAGAGTGCTGAGCTCCACAGGAGAGCCACCATGTTCTCACTTTGGAATATCACATGGCTATTTAATTAAAACAGAAATCATTAGAGCCTCTTCACAAGGCTGAGATCCTTGCCAACTTTACTGTTTTTAATTATTGCTGTTACAGTTGATTCAGACACCCATAGATTATGTATTTCCCCACCTAGCTGGGCTGCTGCTACATGGAAGTGCCTTTGAGACTAATCAATGAGAACGTCACATTCTTAGGGTGCAGGCAGGAATCCAAAGCCAGTCCAAGGTCAAAGACCAGGAAGTCAAGCAGGAGCCTGGTCACCAATGCAGAATCACAAACCGGAATCAGAAGTCAATGTCCAAAAGCCAAAAGGTCAGGATCAGGAAGGAGCATGGATGCAAGCCAGAGAATAGGCTTGTTGCTTCCACAAGGTTACCAGGTCCTGGGTGGGAGCTATATGGGAGTCTCAATCAGCCTGCTCCCTGGGTAGCAGTGACTCTGCTAGAACTCAGAGCTGAGAGATCTGAAGCATCGACATGCCTCATGTTTCGCTCTGAAAGTTCTTTCCGGAGCCTGCTTCGAACTCTTAAGATGGGAGGAGGAGAGCTTGGAGGAGATTGATCAGCAGCTGACACTGGTGCCTGGAGAGTGATTGATGGGCCAGCTGCTGTTTGTTCAGCTGAGGAACTAGTTGGCAACTTTTCCAGGTCTGTTAACCCTTCCATTTCCTCCTTGTCATGACAGATAACTGCATTTAATGAGAAGCTGTTCCATTTTGAGTAAAAAACTGGTTGTTATACTCAAAAAAATTATTGAGCCGTTGTAACAAACAAGTTTTCTTCCAGTTAAAAAACACTGTTCCATATTCACTTTTATGTAGCTCTAACATTGTTAGAGAATCAATCAATATTCTGTAGTGCAATCCTAAAAAGAATTACACCCTTCTAAATTTGTTTAGGATTGCCTTGTCTTTGTATTATTTATATAATATATAACTACACTTAAAATATATCCAGCTGTCTTCAACTGAAGTCAGGGCTTTTTTGGCCCTGGCTCTGACCTGGTGGAACACTCTGCCAGACAACATCAGGGCCCTGCAGGATTTACAGTACAATCCTAAAATTACTTTCCTGGGAGTAAGCCCATTGAATAGACCTTAGCAGAATTCAGAGCAGACCTGCTTAAGATCATTCTCTTAATGCAATTCTGCAGAGCCCGCAAGGCAGAGATATCCTACCAGGCTTTTGGTTAAGGGCAGCGACTGGTAACAACATGACTGGCACCTTCCTCCCCCCACCCCACTTACTCTCTCCCCTCTCCTTGCCCTACTTGTGAGGTGGCATCGCAGTCCAGAACTGATTATAGGTTATTAATGCCACCTTGGGAAAATCTTTGAATCCATGATGTTGTATTTTATTGTAGTTTAATTAGTAATTATAAATCTATTTGTGTATTCTTTTACTGATGTATGTTTCCCAGAGCCTTGTGTATACAGGGATTGGGCAATTAATACATCCAAAGTACGTATAAACAAACAAGCAAACAAATAAAAACCAATCTATGCTGCCTCAATTGCTCATTTGTGGGTGGATCCTTTGAAGCATTTCTGAGGACAAAAAGATTTCCAGCAATGGTATGTAACTTCCCTCCCACCGTAGTCCTAAATACTGCAGCGCTTTGAGAAGCATTCTGAATTGCACCAGGAGGGGGAGGTGAGGAAGTTGGGCTCTGCGAGAACAAATTCTTCCATCCACAGAAATGGCCTTTATGTATTGTGCACTGTACTTTAATTTTTTTGTTCTGTTGTTTTATGTCTAATCCGTAGCTTTATGTTTAATATTTTAAACTTGGAATTCAATTATATAATGTTGTCAACTGTTTTGTGTTGTTATCAATTCAGAAACCAAGTTTTTCGGAGTGAAGGGTTGGATCCCGATGCTTCATTGAAGGCTAGATTTGAGGTATGCTACATGATGTATCCCAGACACTGATCAAAATAAGAATTTCATTGACCTTTTTATCTAGTTCATCTCACATTCTTTCTTACTGCTATACTTTCTTATATCTCCATGAACAAAAAAATATTTGCAATCTGAAGCAACCATCAAAGCCCACAGTGAGTATATTAGAGGAAAAAGAGGATCTTGTTTACTAAGTAATGTCAAGCCATATGAAGTAATGTTTGATAGGTGTAATTCAACAATCCTCACACAGCTTTATTCATCTTGTGTTTGTTGCATCAAAATGTCCACCCTATCACAAAGAAAACTGCAATCCCAGAACAAAGAAACTGCATGAACAATCATTTGTACTATTTAAGATAGGAACTGAATGACTTAATGTTTAGTGCTAGTTAAATAAACTGAATTTTAAACCGAGTAGAAGGATCTCTGTATGATTAGTTCGAAATAGGAATTTAAGATATGGTAAAACGAAGATAGGGAGACCACTCTGAACTAATTAGAAGAAGGGTGGTATGATGGACAGTTCTGCCCTTTTCTGCCAACTACTAGTTCCCTTTAAATCCCGGTTGAAATGTTCAGTAAGTCTGTAACAGCTAATCAGGTCCCTTAGAAACTTGAGAGAAGATAGAAGGGGAAACTGGAACAAAAAGCAGTTAAACTGCCATTCTTTCCGACAAGGTTTCCATGCCGGTGAGGTAGGTTAGGGAAACCTTATTCTCAGGAGACAGCATTTATTTCAGAAGTCTGACTTCAGGGAAAGCAGTATGGTTAAGTGTGGTGTCCAGGAGATATTCTCTCAATGATTCTATATCACTCAGTCTTTTGAAGTTGAGAGAAGGCAACTGACAAGGTTGTGGTCTAATTCTAATATACTCTGGTAGTTCTGAACTTGGTTGGATTCAGTAATGCTGGATCCAGTGATTCATAGTATCCTCTCAAAGTGCAGACGGCTGTTATTTTCTCACTATTTATTTATTTTATTTATTTATTCTATGACTTATATCCCGCCCTTCCCATAAAATGGCTCAGGGCGGCTCACAACAAACGATAAAACAATAAACAGAGTGCAAAGTTATTACATTTTAAAAAGTTGGAGCGTATATCCTCAATATACTCTGTTTTATGCACAACTGTTTCAATATCTTGTACCCAGCAGAAGCTTCAAATTACATATTTTTCAAGCCTTGCTGCTCTAAGCCCTAGGGTTGCCTGGAGATCCCCTGCTTTTACAGCTCATCTCTAGCTGGCAGAGATCAGCTCCCCTGGAGAAAATGGCTACTTTAAAGGGTGGGCTCTATGGTATTGTACCATGCTATTGTAGCCGCCCTGAGCCACTTGTTGGGAAGGGCGGGATATAAATCATAAAATAAATAAATAAATAAATGCTGAGGCCCATCCCTTCCCCAAACCCTGCCCGCTCAAATCTCCAAGTATTTTCCAACACAGACCTGGCAACCCTACTTTTCCTATGAAAAAGTTTAAAAAAAAAAAAAAACCTCAGGACTCTTGCGTGATTTTGGGGTGGTGACATATTTTACAGAATGATAAGAAGGGAAGGAAGTCTCAAGTTACCTCACAGAAGACAGCTTACTTATGACAAGGACCTGCATACTTGCACCAAAAAGAACGTTATAAATCTTCTTGGTTGGTTAAGGATCACCAGAGATGCCTCCTAATAAAATCCATAGCATGCTACCCCAGATTTCGTTAGTTTTTATATAGATCCCATTCAAGTCTTCACAGGTGGGATTAAAAAAAATGTACCAAACAAATTATAATAATAGGAAATCCAAATAAACAGAAATTAGAAATATTTAGTTATTTGCTTTGGGTTGGGTTTTAAGTTCAGAGATCAAAAGTACTTTTCATTGTTTTAGTATGAACATGTTGTTAACCAGATTAATGAGCCCCATGGCACAGAGTGGTAAAGCTGAAGTATTGCAGTCCAAACTCTCTGCTCACGACCTGAGTTTGATCTTGGTGGAAGCTGGGTTCAGGTAGCTGGCTCAAGGTTGACTCAGCTTTCCATCCTTTTGAGGTCAGTAAAATGAGTACCTGCTTGCTGGGGGGGGAAATGTAGATGACTGGGGAAGGCAATGGCAAACCACCCCGTAAAAAGTCTGCCATGAAAACGTCATGATGCAACATCACCCCAGAGCTGGAAACAACTGGTGTTTGCACAGGGGACTACCTTTACCTTTTTTTAAAAAATCAGAATAATATGTGCTCCTTTTACTATGTTCGTAAAAATTTACGTATTCTGGTGATATTCACTGATTTTTTCTTTTTGTTTAAGAAAATTATTTGTTAAGAAACTTTGTATCTTTAATCTTGTTATAAAATACAATGCCAGTACAATTCCTTCTTACAGTGAAAGTATTCTCCATACAGAAGTTAAAAACACATTTCAGTTTTGCAAAGTCATTTACAGTCAACTAAATACTAGAAGTTATTAAACTTACTATAAGAGACATGTGTGTTATATCTTTCCAAATATCTAACATGACTGTATATTAGATCTTTGAAATTACATATTTGTATTTCTCACAGATTTGTAGCCCATAATTCAATAGTGCTGTGTTTCTGAAACAAATACTTGCAATGTTAATTAGATTATGTGGAAATGTTATTCCCTTGAGCTGTAGAATTATATATGTAGAGCAAATATAGCAAGCCAGTTTATTACATGAAAAATTTGCTCTCTTAAATGTGTACCAAAGTGCTACACATTTTGATTGTGGTATTTTGATTGTGGTTTTGTAATATTTTGGAATGGTTGTTGCTCCACCCCAGTTACAAACTCATTCTGTTACTATAGATAGAGTGAATATGCTAATTCTACTTATTTCTCCATGCACTGCTTGAACATTATGTCTCTACTTATTTGTTCTTTATTTACAGAAGAGGATAGATGGATGGGGCAGTAAAATAAGTGTGCACTGGGCATAATGTAAATAAGAAGTAGATTTTCAAAACAATGTGTTGGTATGTGTTCAAATAGGTTAATCACCATTCACCTTCATCCTGGTTCACTGATAACACAGAGCATAATGACTAAGCAAGGGAGACTAGTCTCTCCCCTGATCTTGTTCAATTAAATAATATATTCTTCTTTATAGCCTATATTTTATGATGGGGGCAGACATGTAAATAATATTCATGCACCTACCCCATAATGTCTAGCCTGTCCCTTTATGAAAAGGCTATCGTCCTGTTTCAATTTCTAGAACTATTGTTTCTATCATTAAGGAACCCTTAGGAAAGTGGGGGGAGAGTAGGAGATGGTAGAATGAAAGCTAGTCAGTTGCTTGTCACCAATGCCATGGTTCCTGCCCTTTCTTTTGATTTGAAACTGAGGGATAATTGCTAGGATTCTTCTCCACAGCTTGTGTTGTACTGACAGTGACAAATAGTAGGTAGACGTGAGAGCATTTTGTAACCTGCCAAAATTCTCAAAGCTTTGTCATTCTTCAGTATAATAGATGCATGTATGCCAAAATTTACTCTTTGTGTGTGGTGACTAAAAGTTTTGAATAGTCTCTGCAAGGAACATGGCTTGAAACATACAGGAGTGACAGCCTACAAAAATTCAACATGACCAGGATAGTGGCTCTTGGTAAAGAACAGCCTATGCCTAGTCTTGAAGTTAGACGATGGTGTGGTTTCATTTGGAGTACTGTGTACAATTCTGGTCACCACACTCAAAAAAGATATTATAGCATTGGAAAAAGTCCAGAAAAGGGCAACTAGGGTTGGAACACTTTCCCTATGAGGAACAGTTAAAGTGCTTGGGGCTCTTTAGTTTGGAGAAAGGCCGACTGAGGGGTGACATTATAGAGATTTACCAGATTATGCATGGGATAGAGAAGGCAGAGGAAGAAGTACTTTTCTCCCTTTCTCACAATACAAGAACTCGTGGACACTCTATGAAATTGCTAAGCAGCTGGGTTAGAATAGATAAACGGAAGTACTTCTACACCCAAAGAGTGATTAACATATAGAATTCACTGCCACAGGAGGTGGTGGCAGCTACATGCATAGATGGTTTCAAGAGGGGATTGGATAAACATTTGGAGCAGAGGTCCATCAGTGGCTATTAGCCACAGGATATAGATGGAACTCTTTGTCTAGGGCAGTGATACTCTGTATTCTTGGTGCTTGGGGTGGCAACAGTGGGAGGGCTTCTAGTGTCCTGCCACCACTGGTTGACCTCCTGATGGCACCTGGTTTGTTTTTGGATTTTTTTGGTCACTGTGTGACAAAGTGCTGGAATGGATGGGCCACAGGCCTGATCCAGCTTGGCTTCTCTTATATACTTATGTTCTTACATGAGTGTACTGCCATTAATGCTGGCTTCCAAACTGTAGTAAAAGCGAAATAGTGTTAGAAGTTATCTAAGAGATGGTGATGTAAACACAGTGGCAGAAGTAGTGGGGAACACACTTGAATGGGGTCCAAAATTAGTTATGTCCTTTTTTTTGTAGTAAAACACTGGAGTGGGGCAAAAGCTGTGGACTTGAAAGAGCACAAGATCCACATATTAATTGAAACAGTTAGTCAAAGCCTTGGTCAGAGAAGATAATGGAACATGTGGGAAACTGAACCACAAGACAAAGAATTCATAATACTGCCCCAAACATAAATATCCTAGCTCTAATATATATATATTTTTGGCTGTCAAATTGCAGTTGACATAATGACCCTGCAGGGTTTTCATTTCATCATCATCAAGAGACATCCAGAGGTGGTTTGCAGTTGCCTGCCTTAGCATAGTGACCCTGGTACTCTGCCATCCAAATACTGAAGATGGTTGACCCTGCTTAGCTTCTGTGATCTGACAAAATTGGGCTAGCTTGGACAACAAAATTTTGCATATCTTCAGACCATTAATTTCATAGTGGCATAAAGACAGATAAGCATGTACCTAATGACACGTGAGTTATTCTTACCACACCTCTCTCTCTCTCTCTCTCTCTCTCTCTCTCTTTTAAAAGGAGAGATACAAATCAGTCTTTAATGCAGTAGTAATTTACTAGAAGAACACAAATTTACTTGCCTATCTTAGAGACTTGATAAGGTAAGAATCTCAGGTCATGATTCATAGACATACCATCACAGGTATGAGGGAAAGCCCTAAAGGATGCTGGCAGCATTAGGAAGGGGAATCAATAGGGTTGCCAAGTCCAATTCAAGAAATATCTGGGGAGTTTGGGGGTGGAGCCAGGAGCAAGTTGTGACAAGCATGATTGAAGTCCAAAGGGAGTTCTGGCCATTACAGTTAAAGGGACTGCACACCTTTCAAATGCCTTCCCTCCATTGGAAATAATGAAGGATATGGGCACCTTCTTGGGGGGCTCACAGAACTGGACCCCCTGGTCCAATCTTTTTGAAACTTGGGGGGTACTTTGGGGAGAGGCACTGGATGCTAGCCTGAACATTTGGTGCCTCTACCTCAAAAAACAGCCCCTCTGGAGCTCCAGATACCCGTGGATTAATTTTCCATTATACCCTATGGGAATCGGTCCCCATATGGAATAATGGGGTGCCCAGCAGACATTTCCCTCCTCCCCTCCCCGCTTCCTGATGACTCTAAAGTGGGGGGGAGGGCCTCCAAACTGGGGGATTCCCTGCCCCCACCTGGGGATTGGCAACCCTAGGAATCAGAGATCACTGAAGTGCTTCCAGATTCAGAACTATGAGTTCTATGTCTTAGTTCAGTACAATGTTGTTGTTTTTTGACCGTGGAAATATACACTATGATCCAACAGCCTCGTTAATTTAGTATTCCAACATGCATTTACATCAATAGGCAAATGTATAGCTCAGTAAATCTGTGAGGCATTACTAAAGATCACCTACTGATTTGCTGTAAATGTATTCATCACTAGAGTTGTCATGTTGATAACATATGCTACCAGGGTTTGGATTAAAGCAATAATCGTCAACATTGATAAACTACTACTAAGATTCCTACACAACATCTTAGGAGTTTCTCGAACTGATTCTGCATTTAGCATTTATCTCCCTTCTGTGCGGGGCTCTTCAAGGCATTCCCAGATTCTACACTGGCATCTTTGGAGTGGGGCTGCTTGCTCCCTGCCTCATACAAACTTGAGAGCCAAGAACGAGACCGGGACAAAGGCTAATGTGGAATCAGTCTCAGTGTGTATCTGGAATAGCTCTGAGAGCTGAAATTGGGGAGATGTCCCTGGAAGCAAAAGCCTGGGAAAGAAAATTTTAACCTAAAATTGAGGATATTAAAATCAAATCTAGAATCAAGCTTCCTTGGGCTAGTTAAGCTGGACCACCACATAAGTGACAGAGATAGACTCAGAGCTGGCGCATCCATTAGGCAGCATTCAGCAGCTGCCTAGGATGCTGGCTCTTCGGGGGCATAGTTTCTGCTTCCGGAGGGATTGGAGAAATCTTCCGGCCCCTCAGCAAGCAGAAATAATGCGGGGCTTAACTTTCAGTCCCGGGCACTCTCAAGCACCTGGGACTGAAAGTGCTACCTTGTTTCTGCTTGCTGAGGGGTTGGAAAAATCTTCCAGCCCCTCAACAAGCAGAAACAACGTGCCCGGTGTTCAAGAGCACAGTGTTTTAAAGGCTGTTTTAAAGGTTGAAAGCAGCCAAGCAACGCCTTTCCATGAAGACATCTCTTGGCTGCTTTCAACCTGAAAGTGGCTGGTCCCTAACCAATGGCTCGTCCAACCTCTCTGCAGATCCTTGCCAGCCGGCCTGGGGCTTTAAAGGGATTCGCCAGGCTGGGTGCTCCGAAGCAGCCTGGATGGCGGCGGCAGGAATGGAGTGAAGCTGGTGCCTCAGCTGCAGCAGCCTCTCCCCATGCATGCTCCTTCCTGGTGAAGAGCAAGAAGGCACACAGCTACCACCAGCCCTGCGCCCCCGACGGGGAGGGCAGCCTCAGTCTGGAGAGCATCTTGGCCCAGATCTGTGCAGGTAAGGGAGGGGCCCCCAGTGGGCCTGATTTGAAGCGACTGACCCAATGATGCCCCCTCCACCTCCCAGGCTGGGGGACTGGCGAGGATCTGCTGCCCACCTTTCTCTTCCTTCTGGAGAGCGGGGGAAGCAAGCTCTAATTCCCACTAGGGAGGGGGAGAAGGGAGTTGGGAAGCCTGATTCCCAGAGAAGAAGCGACCCGCAGCAAAAGGGGGTGGGTGTGGTGCATTTTCCTGGCGATGGTGAAGATGACTTTAGCCTCCCCTTTCCAGAGGGGTCGACTGAGGGGGGTGGCTCTTTCTATGGATGCCTTTTAAAAACTACTCTTTGGAGGCTTCCAAGTGTAGTGCAGGGGGAAAGCAACGGTGCGGCAACACTCTAATGTGCCGCCCGGTGTGCTCTAGTCCCCCTAACTATTCCAAACTATAGAAGGGCTTTTAAGTTAGTGAGTATGAATGCCCTACCTTCAGCAGTGATGCCAGGAAGATTCAGTGGAATTCCATTTTCAGATAGCCTCTGCAAATGTGGCAGCAACAAAACTGACTCTGGAGACCACATCTTCCTTGATTGTCCTAAATTCTCAGAACTAACAGCTGAACTGATCTCACCATTATTTAGTCAGAACTCTCTTTCTTCAAAGGCAAAATCATCCTGGCTGCTAGAGACAAACAAACTACTCAGTATGTGCTGAAATTTTTGGCAGCTGTTGTTAAGTTACATGATAACTAACTTTTAGGTTCTCCTCCAGTGGGATGAGGGTTTGCTATTTATGACTTGTGTTGTAAATACAGTAAGAAGTAAAGATTTGCTGTAAATTAAGCTGTCAGTTTCTAAAACTTCCTCTTGTATTGTTCTTATGTGGAATATTTGCTTAAGTTGCAAATTTACTTGCATTGCAGACCAGATCAGAAGCATACTTGAAAGAATCACAGGGATAAATATGAAGAGGAACTGATATCCTAGACATACTTTGCCTAACATCTTGTTAACATGGCAGGTTTTTATATAATCCACCACTGTAAATACATGAGGTAGCTATTCGCAGATCCACACTGTATGACATGTTCATTAATCTTCAGATCCTGCGTATTTTTCCCCGTAAGCAAGAACACCCAACAAAAATCTGCTATGCTTTGTGTTCACTTGTCCCAGTTGTATGAACTTGCCTTATAATTAATCAGTCAAATGTCAATCTCACACAGCTTGCTAAGGTTTAGAGGAGAGGCTGTGGCTCAGTGGCAGAGCATCTGCTTGGCATACAGAAGGTCACAGGTGCAGTTCCCAGCATCTCCACTTGACCAGGCAGTACATGATGTGAGGCTGAGACCCTGGAGAGCCATTATCAGTCTGAGTAGATAATACTGACTCTGATGGACCAATGATCTGATTCAGTAGAAAGCATCTTCATTTGTGTATTCCTGTGTGTTTTAAAGCAACAATCTCCTCCAGCTTCAGTGCCTGAGATCACTTTAGCAGGAAACTGAACCAGTAATAGACTGGCTAGGTTAATATGATTTTATAAAAAGCTTATTTGTTAAGAGGTGGTCAATAAAATGCCAAACTACATTCCCAGACAAAGGTTGTCAGTATTCTGATGGATGGAGGAGAGGAGTAGAATCAGCTTACCAAACACAACGATTTGTTCATCCTGTCACTGGCACTGAAAGTGTTCCCAGTCTTCTCCTCTCACCACCCAGCCCGTTCAAGTGATCATGGAAAACTACATCTGGTGGGGATGGCAACAGCCCCTAATCTACACTTTTGTATTAATTGTCAAAAGTCTTTTATGAGGGAACTATGAACTTGCACCCCAAGTTCTGACAGGCCCCAAAAAAGGAACTCAAATCGGAGGAAAATTCTATAAATATGGCAGCTTGTGGTGAAGTTTTTTGTTCACAGCAAGGTATGTGCAAGGCACACTTAGCAAGATAAATATTCTTGGACAATCCTCAGTAAGCTTTTAACAAGGTGTTGCAGCTTGAAACCATTCCTTGGGAAATGGATGCTTAGACATGTGATACTCATTCAGTGGTTCACAGAGAACTACATTTACACCTACCATCAACCAAAAGAGCCACATGTACTTCCATGCTTGGTGTGATGCCTGAACTTCAGGGAAGCTCACAGCTTACTATACCTTGTGTGGCAGCTGCTTCAAGGTAATAATCAGCTGTCAGCCTCCTGACATCATGACACTGTGAGAGGGTCTTTCCCAATTTCTTGAAATGTGCTGCAGATGCCATGTTGGTGAATAGTGCTCATAAAAGTCAAAGGTGAGATACCAAAGAGTCACATGTGATTCCTTAGCCACTGAGTATGCATCACTGACTTATACATTGTAAGCAAATGTTTTGCTTTACAAGAATTATTATTATTCCACCTGTCTATATAGATTGTCCCTAAATATCTGTGTTTTCTAGTATGTATACTTAAAAAAACAAAACCCTTAAAATCTAAGGACTGGTTTTGAGGAAAGAACTCATGAGGAAAACTCATCCATAAGTTGATGGTTTGGTCACTAACCAGTTCTACTTATTTTACAAGAGGTGCTGAAAGGGGGAGGGGAGGCAGGGAAAAGTCTTCACTCATGCAAGCATACACATGTTTGAGATTATGTTCTTATTATTTTATTTATTTATTTATTACTTTAGACTTTTATCCTGCCTTCTCCGCAAGCGGCCTCAGAGGAACACAGCGGCTGACCAGAAGCTATATGAGCCTAATACTGATTGAACCCAAACAAAAAAAAGAGATTCTTCTGGTGGTGGCAACTACTGACGCTTTCTCCAGGTTAAAAGCCAAAATGAATTAACTTTTAAAAACCATAACACACCAAGCTGCCCCCTTCCCCCGAGAGTGGGGAAACAGAGTGGATGAGGGGTTAGGAGTGAAAGGCTGTAACAGTAATTCTCCTCTCCCCATAACAGACAGCTTGTCATACTCAGGGAACATTCCAGGCTTACACATGACTTCATAGAATACCCCAAAAAGAAAACAAGCAAACCTGACACAAATTGAGTATGCCCCAGGAAGTACAGAATATTGTGGGCAGTTAAGATTCAACTAAGAGAAAGAAAAGAAGGACAGGGAAATTAGTCTGCTCAACCCACTGAGAGCTACAGAATCCTGGAGAGAAAATTTCCAAACAGTTCTACTTTCATAGCTCCAGACTTTTCATTATATTCACATATTATTTTACTTGTGCGCTACCTCAGGTAGGTCTCCAAAGAGATGGTATATACATCCCCCCACCCCGTTGAAGTCACAGACCCTTGTAGCTACCTACAGACAAAGTGAGGGTTTTCCATACTTTTGGAACTCTTGAAAATGAAGGAAAAAATATGACGGTAAGTTTAAAAATCTGAGCTAGACTGCTTTTTCAAAGAAAAAGGGAAAAAAAGGAGGGAGACAGGGGCTACCACTGTGACGGCTTTTAGTACTTGGTTCACTCCTTTGATAAGGCCAGTTGTCTACTCTGACGCACAGGCGAAGCAGAATGGCATATGAAGTAGTTAAAAGAATTACGTGTTCAATTTTCCAAAAAAAATTAATGTTAGTAGGGGAGGCAAAATGAAAAGAAGAAGAAAACACTCTGAAATTAAACCACAGAACAAAAAACAAAGGAACATTGTCTTAAGTAATAAAAATGGATTCTTTTTAAAAATAAACTGAGGATTTTTTTTTAGATGTGGTTTCTTTTTATATTTATCACTATGTATATTTTTTTTGAAGTAATAAGCAAACTGGAGATCAAAAGCTGTACTTTAAAGAGTGCTATCATGCGTGATTTTACAGCATTCATAATTTGTTTTTATGCCCACTGTTACAGATTACAATGTACTTCACGAGATTAGAACTATATCCATATCAAAGTTTGAATGAAAACAGCCAGCTGTGCACAATAATCAAGACCCAAATTTAAAACTACTTGTTTTTTGCTTGAAAAAGAAGCTTTGAGTGCAGTACAGATTTATTTGGGTTAACTCTAACATAAAAGGCTGAAGGACAGAAACATTTTCCCTTTCGTTTCTGCAGTTTTGTGTAAAACCAGGAATATAACCCCAGCATAGCAATTTATTGTACCAGAAAATCCCCAGGTCCTATTTATGCATTTTTATTTTATCTTTTGTCTTAGGAGTTCAAAGTAGCATACATAGCTTGCTTCTCCTCCCTCATTAATTCCTGCAAGATAGGCTGAGGCAGTGTGGCAGGCACAAACTCACCCAACAAGCTTTTAATGAGGATATAAACCTGGATTTCTCAGGTCTAGCATTATGACCACTACTTAACAGGTCCTAATGAGAAGTTACAGTTTAATGAGTTTTTTAGTGTCTCACATCTGTTATTTGCATGGATGGCCAGAATATCTATTCCTGTATTCCCAAAGGCAGAATCTGCATGTCATTGGATGCTGCATGATTGTAATCATTTATTTTCTAGATTTTCAGGTGCTGACTGCTTAATGTTTGTACAATATCTAGTATATGTGGACCCAGTTAAAGTTACAAGAGTCTCCCAAGTTTATCCAGTCTGCAGGCACTTTTGAAATTCTGAGAAGGGATGGTAGGTGCTGCCACATTCAAGATCCTTTGAATTTTTAACCCAAGAAATGAGGTGTCAGGAAATACATTGGCAGTACCATTGAGCTCATGTTTCTAAACAAAAAATATTTTTAGCAGTTGGAAAGAGTGGAATGAGCTTTACCTCCTTGTTCACCTAACCTATCTGTCTGACTACACATACTAATAGGCATCCACTTGGTAGTGCAATAGTTCAGCCTTCTCAAAAGTAACTCAAGTAAATTTCATACACTCAACTGATTTCCAGATTTAATTCTGGAAGTCAACAATACATGAAACCTATGCCTAGTGGACAGATCTGGACAAATCTAAATACTATGCCACCATATGGAAGCCTGTTGTCATCAGAAAGAGGCAGCAAGCTCGGTAGCGAGAGAAGCAAGGTACACACACTTCTTTCCACTTGCTTACCACTGAATACAGAGCTAAATGTCATCTTAAAAGGCCTATAGTAAAAATCAGCTTGCCAGGAATTTTCTATGCAAAAAGTGAATCTGGGCTATTAAGTCAGACATATTCAGGAAAGTCTTCCACTCATTTCTCTCCTCTATAAGAAGGTAGAAAATCATTACACACATCAGACTGACAAAAAACAGGTTGCTTACCTGCAACTGATGATCTTCGAGTGGTCATCTGTGCAGTCACACTGATGGGATAAAGCGCCAGCGCCAATCTCGATCGGTAAACTTCAAAGCTGCAGATTTCTGCGTCGACGTCCCAGCGCGCATGCCCAGAAGCCCCACTGCGCATGCTCACTGGGATGGGAGCGGACATCCCGCCAATTCCTTCTGACCGCTGCAGAATCCTAAAGAAGGACCGGCAGCAGAGCGGGTAGTGTGACTGCACAGATGACCACTCAAAGATCATCAGTTACAGGTAAGCAACCTGTTTATCTTCTTCGTAGTCTCTGTGCATGACACTGATGGGAGATTAACAAGCCAGAGCCTACCTGAAGGAGGGTGCAACGGTCCATCAGCAGGAAACAGACTGTAAAACAGCACGGCCCATAGACGAGTCCTGGCGTCGGCACAGGTCCAGCGCATAATGATTGACAAATGTATGCGGTGAAGACCAGGTGGCAGCCTTGCAAATGTCCCGGAGTGGGACACCCCTCATAAAGGCTGCTGAAGTCACCATAGCTCTAGTGGAGTGGGCTCGTATGGGACCCAGTAAGGGTTTCTTCCTTAGTAGATAACACAGTTTAATAGTTTCTGTTATCCATTTAGAAAGTCTTTGGGCCGAAATACGCTGCCCCAAGGAAGCTGTGGCATAGGAGACAAAAAGTCTAGAGTCCCTACGCGAAGGATTCATGTGATGGAGATAGAAAGACAACGCCCGTTTCACATCTAAAGAATGAAGTCGACGCTCGGATTCAGTAGCCGGATTGGGAAAGAAAACTGGTAAGTATATCTCGGTGTTCAGGTGAAAGGAGGAAATTACCTTTGGTAGAAAAGTGATATCTGGGCAAAGCACTACATTTCATTCATGAAGCACAAGTACGGGGCGTCGCATCTAAGAGCTGCAAGTTCACCTACTCTCCTTGTGGATGTAATGGCCACCAGGAATGCAGTCTTCCATGCTAGCAAATGAAGAGGGCACGTGGCCATTGGTTCAAAGGGCTTTCCCGATAGCGCCTGAAGCACCAAGGGCAAGTCCCAGGATGGGGTAGGGTGTTTCACAGTAGAATACAGTCTAGAAACACCTTTAAGGAATCTCTTAGTATCAGAGTGCGTGAAGACCGAGTGTCCATTGATCTGTGAGTGATTAGCGGAGATAGTAGCCAAATAAACACGTAATGAGGAAACTGATAATCCCTTATCCAAAAGGGAAAGAAGAAAGTCAAAGATCGCAGGCAAGCCAGAAACAAACAGATCTAAGGAGCGAATGGAAGCAAACTGAATGAACTTTGCCCATTTACATGCGTATGAATTGCGCGTAGAGGGTTTTCTACTATTCAACAAGATGAATTTCACTCTGTCTGACAGTTGATTCACTGCAGGCGCCACGCTGTTAACTTCAGATGCAGAACATCGTGATGAACTACACACCCTTGGTGAGTCAGAAGAAGATTTGAGACCTGAGGAAAATGGTGATACACTCCGTCTGCAAGACGCAGAACCAGGGAGAACCAATGTTGTCTGGGCCACCAGGGAATCACAAGAATGCCCACAGGTCTTTCCCGCAAGATCTTCTGAACCACCCAGGTAATTAGAGGGATGGGCGGAAACATGTACACCCGATAATGATTCCACGGAACTAGAAGGCCGTCCCCCAAGGAAAGGGGATCCGCCCCGCTTCTGCAGCGAAAGAGTTTGCATTTCCTGTTTTCCCGTGTTGCGAACACATCTAGTATCAGAGTCCCCCAACGAAGGAAGACAGGTTGGAGAAAATCCCAATTGAGCACCAATTCGCAGAGCGAAGCTCCCCCGTGACTGAGAAAGTTTGCACATACGTTCAGGTCCCCAGGAAGATGTGTCGCCACCAACAACACACTCATCTGTCTGCACATCTCCCAAATGTCCAGAGCAAGCATACAGAGTCTGCGGGAGACTGTGCCCCCTTGCCTGTTTATGTATGACATTGGTGTAGTGTTGTCTGTCATAATGGCTACCGTCCTGCCCCGAAGTAACGTCTGGAAGGACTGGACAGCATGAAAGATCGCCAACAGTTCCAAGAAGTTGATGTGGTGGTGTGCATGATGACTGGGCCACCTGTCCCCTATGTAAAGACTGTTCATGTGTGCCCCCCATCCCCACAGGGACGCATCCGATGTTATTGTGACTGACGGGGATGGTTTGTGGAAATGGGCACCTTCCATCAGATGATGCCTCTGTTCCCACCATGTGAGAGATGATAGAACCTCTGGAGGGATGGTTAGTAGAAGAGATGGAGAATCTAGGTTGCACCTGAAATGCTTGAGGAACAGTCTCAGATGGGCCGCAATGACTACCATAGTCTTGGTGAACACCCTGGGGGTTGTGGACAGGCCAAACGGAAAAGATCGGTACTGGAAGTGGTCCACTCCTATAGTAAATCTGAAGTACTTTCTATGGGAAGGAGATATGAAAGTACGCGTCTTGTAAATTCAGCGTGGCCATCCAGTCTCCGTGATTGAGAAGAGGGAGAATATTGGGTAGTGAGGTCATTCTGAATTTGTGGTATGTTATGAACAAATTCAAGGCTCGAAGGTCCATGATGGGACGAAGACTGCCATCTCACTTTGGGACCGTGAAGTATCGAGAGTAGAAACCGAGCCCTCTTTGATTTGGAGGAACCCGTTCGAAGGCTTGTTTGAGAAGAAGGGATTGAACTTCTTCTCTTAAGGTGATTGAGGGGCTGGTGGAGATAAATGTAGGAGTGGATGGAGTCTGATGGAATTCGATCACATAGCCCAGCCGGACTATGGGCAGGACCCACTGGTCTGACGTTATTTGGGACCAAGTCCAAAAAAAGGGAAACAGGCGGGTATGGTCCAAAGACAAACGGCGGGAAGGGAGGGCAGACAGGAGGCAAAGTCCCTGTTTAGGTTGTTTAGGGCCTTTCTGATGGGAGGATTGGGATGCCGAAGGCGAGTATTTGGGTTTAGCCATGTAGGATGGCTTGGAAAAGGTTGATGACACTTTAGGTCGCCAAGGTTGATCCGGTGGAGATTTCGCATAAGGTTTCTTCCATGGCCTAGGCCATTGTTTTTTGTTTTGAGAGCGAGGTGTGGAGACTCCCAAATTTCTGGATGTTCTAATACTCTTATCCATCTCCTGCAATACCGAATCAGTATTGGCGCTGAAGAGGCCATTACAATCAAATGGAAGATCTTCAATGTAAGCCTGGGTGTCTGGCTGCAAAGCTGTGGAGCATAACCAAGAGTGGCGCCGCAAAGTGATGGCTGTTGTTAAAATCTTAGCAGAGGTGTCACCAGAGTGTTTGGCTGAGTTGATCTGTTGCTTAGCCAAGGTCATTCCTTCTTTCTAAATCTACCTGAGAGCATTTCTGCTCTGTTCCGGTAAGTTAGGTAAAATATTGGTAACCTGATCCCAGAGGGCATATTGATACTTACTCATGCACGCAGAGTAGTTAGCAATTTTGAGCCCCAAGGAGCCTGTAGAGTATAGTTTCCTTCCAATGCCGTCTAACTTCTTTCCTTCCTTGTCAACTGGAGTGGAGTGTGTCTTCTTCGCTTTGGAGGATGAAGATACAACCACTGAATTTGGTTTGGAGTGAGTGTAGAGGAAATCTGCACTAGACTAGACTGTGGTCCAGCCTGCGAGATGAGGCAGGCGTGGACGCTGGTTTCTCCCATGAGGATTTTGACCCGGCGAAGTGAAGAGCTTCAGCGGTGGAACGATTGGTGCTGTCGGGTCTGATGGCGAAGGCGGAGAAGGCGGAGGGACGGATTTGCTAGGTTTCAACTTCTCCGATCTCTTAACCTTCTTCTTCTTCTCTGCATGCACTCCCTTATCCTCCTTGTGCCTCTTTGCAGGCGTAGAGGACTCCGACAGGATAGCCGAGCCCGGGCGCTTGTTAGGGCGATCGGCATCGGAAAGGGAACGCTCAGTATTGAGCGATTTCGATGTCGATGGGTCAGCGGGTGCGACAGGTTGCTCTGCCCGTTCTGAAGGCATCTTCCACGGGTAGAGCGCTTGCTCCATGAGGGCTGCTGCAAGATGTGCCGCTCTGTTCTTCTTTGTTTGTTTGGAGAACCTAGCGCAATGCACGCAAGAGTCCGTTCTATGCAGCTCTCCAAGGCACAAGGAATGTCCATCTGGTGGGGCGATTTTACTCCCACACTTGGAGCACCTTCGGAAAAATCCCCAACGTCTTTCCATACGAGAACAGTAGGAAACGACGGTTTGGGGAAGGGGGAGAGTTCGGAAAGAGCGGGAAAGTTCGTTCAGCCCCGCGCTCCCCCGAACACTAACAACTATCTATACTAACTAATACTATATACACTAAATTAACTACAACTATACTTTCTAAAGATTTTTTTTTTTAACTAAATACTAAGAATAACAAAGTCCACCGACTAAAGCGAAGAAAGATCGACTGATCAGTGCGGCAGTCAGAAGAGAACTGGTGGGATGTCTGCTTCCATCCCAGTAAGCATGCGCAGTGGGGCTTCTGGGCATGCGTGCTGGGACGTTGGCGCGGAAATCCGCAGCTTTGAAGTTTACTGATCGAGATGGTGCCTTATCCCATCGGTGTGATGCACAGAGACCACGAAGAAGATCTGAAAGTTATTTATCAGAACTCTAAAATACACAAAATTAGTGTAAGAATAAGAAATGGAGAAGCAATACAGGGTACTGATGGGTAAACAGAATTCTTTGCGCTAACCAGCTTTTGTATATTAGGCATAGCCAAATTCTTCACATTCATCCCAGTTAAGCTGCTCAAGAGCTAGATATTCCTGGCCATGGTATCACCACTTTCCCCACAAAGCACCTGGGCTGAACAATCATCTCTGTACAAAAACAGAATATATGCCAGAACATCTGCACCAATGCAAGAATTTCTGGGACATGCTATTATTTAGTGTTGTGAGGTATGGTGGCTAGATGGGTCACCTTTTGATCTGTCCAGTGCTGAAGGAAAAAGTGTCCCAAGGGACTTTACTCTTGGAAAGGCTGAGTGACAGCTGGTCAACCAGCTTCAAAATGATGCCAGACACATGGATGAAGTACTGCCAGACAAGATAGTAGCAATGAGCAAGCATCACCTCTGACTGGCAGGAATTAGGATGGAACCAGTTGGTGACCAGCTGTGGTTTGTAGGCAGCCAGCTGGCGATCCCTAGGACAGATAAGCATTCTTGGGGCAGAAGTGCTTCTGTTTCAAGTTTGTTGCTAGCACAATAAATAGACAAAAAGTCTGTAAAGTGCTGTCAGTGCTAGACTGTATCAAGCCATGCACAGAATTCATCACTGTAGAGCAAAATCATTACAATATCCCCAAATACCTTTAGAAGGAGCCAGCCCGTCATCCACTTTGCCAGTTTTGCTGGCCAACTGATATGTCGATACAGGTCAGTATTCACTACTCCAGGATCTACAACATTAACAGTCACATGGCTCCCTTCAACTGTCAGGAGATGATGCAGCCAATAGCTGAACAATACAAGGGCAAGTTTGCTTTGAGCGTAGGCTCCATGAGGTGAATACAAGCAACTAGATGGAAGAGAAAAAAAGAAAGGAGATTTAGATATAGTGTTTAGTTGCATACATTGAATAGGGGAGGGCAGGAACAAAGCAACAAAACTTCTAGTGGGGCTCCAGGATGGGTTTAACACTTTGGTTGCAAAAGTGATGATTCTGGTAGATTCGTTGAGTGATTTTTGGAAAATGTAAACACTACTACCACTGGTAAAAGATTTACTTGGAGTGTGACAATATGAAGTTCAGAATACCCTACTCCTCATGCCTTAATATTCAGTGTTGTGTGACTTACAGAAGCCTCATGTAGACTTTATGTTACATAAAGTCAGTCCCTGCTCCACATTTCTCACAAGACAGGACTGCAACAACTATCAGCTTTGCTTTAAAAAAGAAAATTTGATTTGTATAATATGGAGAAGTCAAACCTAAGAAATAAGAAGTGAACAGCTTTTTCACACCCTTCAGAGTAAATAGATTTAAGTGAAAGTTCATGTGACTTTTTCTGCTCATCTCGGTCTCTTAGAAATTGACAGCATTGGGCACTTTAAGGAGCCAAAATGCTGAGTCAAAGTTATGTAACTCCAACTATACAAGTTAATGAAATGCATGTGAGTAACATGTGCAGCTAGTTAAGTGATCAAGGAATATGATTGGCTAGCTGCACTATAACAACAGAGGCCAAACTCTCTGTCTCCTGTGGGTTAATGAGAAAGGAGAACGGTGTGGAGGAGTGGAGAGATAATTTGGATCAAGACTGTTACTCTGTCGGACTGGATAAAGATATTGATGTATGGACTGGTATGTGTGGACTGCTCTATTGGATTGTGATTCTGTACTGTTGACTTGGCTGGACTGATTACCTGTAAACTGACTATTGGACTGACTCTAACTACTCTTTTGCCCAAACCCAAATATATCTGTTGAAACAGCTTTGTTGAAGTTTGTCTTCTTAGAACTGCAGCTGGGGCTGAACTTATCAGGTTCCTCAAACCCGAAGAACTTCCCACGCACTGACAGAAATTTATGGGGTTTCCATTCATGGTAGTGTTTAGCTTGCCAGGAAGTGATTATTATTATTCAATTAGGATTTCCAAAAGTCATTTTCAAGAACACATCACAACCATTGTCTTGCAATTACTTCCTTGCATTCCATCCAAAGAAAGTTTACAATACACAATGGTAAAGCTGAGGATAATTTAACATACATTTTGCGGGAAGCTGAAGCAGGCCTGCTCAGAAGTAAGCCCCTTGTAATTCAATGGGAGCCTACTACTTGGAAACTGTCCTTAAGCCTGCAGAATTTATTACACCCAGGGGGGAGGGGTAAGCTAGGTGAGTTGTCACTTAATGTGATGCTCCTGCTTATTTCTCCACTTAGACTTAATATACATTTTTAGCATTCAGTATACACTTAATCATAGTTGCGGTAGAACACCAGACTACAAAACAAGATTGCTGAGTGCATGTTCAATTACAGTGTCACTGAAATCACTTAAACACCAGCAGTATTCCTTTCTACTTCAATGAAGAATATCAGCATATTTCATAAATGCCCAAAATATTTATAGCCATAGTGAAAAGATACATACAAATGATCACAGTTGGTAAAAAAAAATCAGGTCTACAATCTCTTTGGATTAAGAAAATAATCCAAAACATATGAAATTTTAAAAGCAAGTCATTCAGTCACTTGCTTTCTGCTTCCCTTTCTATAGGGAAGCAGAAAGCAAGTGATTTTTCTTTTCTCTCTCTTTCTGTTTTATCATATGTGACTCTTCAGTTGCACCCAGAAAAGTGCTTCCCGTAGGCTGACTGATTTAGTACCAATTAGGATTGCCAGCTGATGGCTGGCAACTAGTGGGAGGGTTGGGAGAGTGGAAATGGGGGAAATGATGCTGTGCTATTGGCACAATGTCATTTATGATGAATACCAGAAATGACATCATATTGCTGACATGATGTTGAGGTGACACTCTAGGACTTTGGAAAAATTGACAGTAAAACCAGAAAGTTTTGCCCAAATCCTAGAGGTTCATTTTGTTGTTACACCATTTAAAAAAAAGTTTACTCCTGCCAGCCCTCAGTGGGCCAGCAGGCAATGACCTGGTCTCAAGAATACCAAACCCCTACAGCAGGAAGGAGTACCATGAAAAAAAACTGAAGCTGTATAACAATTTTATTTATTCATTTAGGATATTTATATGCCCCCTCTTCAGAGTCCTGCTTGAGGTGGCAGTCAAAACAATATCACAATATTAAAACAAGCCATTAAAAGTAAATCATAGGGCAGCATAAAATGATCCATAAAACAGAGAAAGACCACTAAAAAGCTAGTGTGATAAAACCCTTAATTAACAGCCTGAGTGAAAGGATGTGTTTTGGCCTGGTACCTAAAAGGAGAAGTAAGTGGCAGGCAAACCTCAAGAGAGAGGGCATTCCAGAAACAACGTGGCACTACAGAAAATGCTCTGTCTCTAGTTGCTACCTGCCTCACCTCTGAAGGCAGAGGTACCAAGAGCAGGGCTTGAGAAGCAAATCTTACCTGGTGGGCTGGACAGTATGCACAGAGAAGGTCAAGCAGGTACCCCGGCCCCAAGCTACTTAGATCCTTAAAGGTAAGAGGCAGCACTTTTTATAGTGCCTGGAAACAGATGGGTAAAGGCAGATTCTTTCAGTACAAGGGTGATATAATCCCCATGACCAACACCTGACAATAGCCTGGCTGCCACAGTTTGGACCAACCAAAGCTTCCAAATGATTTTCAAAAGCAGCTTTACATACAGCACATTAACAGTAATCTGTGACCAAAGCATGGCCAGATCACACTTTTCAATTAATAGTTGTAGCAGGCAAATAAGTTGGAGCTGATAAAGGGCACTACATGTCATGAAGCAAAAATGAATCTCCAACCCAGTAGTGCTCCCAAGCTATGAACCTGCTTTTTTGGGATGAATACCCCCTTCAGGATAAGCTGACTTTGCATTTTCATCACTGATCAACCACACCTCAGCCTCGTCTGGACTGAGTTTCAGTTTATTTTGTGCAACAACCATCTGTGGATTGTTAAATCTGTGGGTCATGGCCTGTGGAAGCTAAACAATCTTTTAGCAAACTTGGGGCTTTCTCCAACTTTGCAGAAAGATCTAACTTTAAAAAAAAGATTGTGGGGTGATTAACATGTGGAATTCACTGCCACAGGAGGTGGCAGAGTCTACAAGCATAACCAGCTTCAAGAGGGGATTGGATAAAAATATGGAGCAGAGGTCCATCAGTGGCTATTAGCCACAGTGTGTGTGTGTGTGTGTGTGTGTGTGTGTGTATACACACACACACACACACACACACATATATATTGGCCACTGTGTGATACAGAGTGTTGGACTGGATGGGCCATTGGCCTGATCCAACATGGCTTCTCTTATGTTCTTATGTATGTTAAATTCCCTCCCAAATAAAAAAGTGCCATCTACCTCTGTTGGCATGGCAGGCCAGAAGCCATGTTGGGCCTACTAGTGGCACAGCAGCCCGGGAGCTGCTGGGCCTGACAGTGCAGCCTGGGAGGAAAGACTATGCTGTTCCTGTTCTCTGCAGCTCACCTGGACTGGGCAAGCCATGGGGGAGGAGGGGAGAGACTCTGCTGGCTTGTTGAGACTCTGCTGTAGGTGAGCCACAGAAAGCTGCCATGCAGCCCTTCTTGGAGCTCTGTGAGAGAGTGGGGGGGGGGGGTGGAGGGAGAAAGTATCCCCCCTGTGAGTCTTGCAGGCTCCCACTTGTACATACAAAGATGTCCAACTTCCACTGTTCAAAATTTTCTTTGGTGATAGAAAGCCACATTTCTCTTTACATAGCTGCCCAGTCTACACTAAACTCAGAGGCCTTAGGGATTACTGACAACATCCTGGATGAAGGCCCAGTCAGATATACAAGTGACCTATGCATCCAGTTAACACAAGTTCTGTGCATTTTGAAACCAAATTATTACAGTATCTGTATGTTTCATATGATGAGAGCCAGTGTGATGCTGGGTTGGAGTGTTGGACTATGATTTGGATACCCAATTGAATTCCCACTCTGTCATGGAAGCCTTGACCAGTCACACACTGTCAGTCTAATCCACCTCACAGAGTTGTGAAGATAAAATGGATGGCAGAAAAATATGCAGGAGAGTCATTTTGTATTCTGCTGGAGAGAGGCAAGGTATAAATGAAGTACATAAATACAATAGTACCACACCCTATCATACCTTTTATGGAGGCACACACATACATATTGTCTTCACTACAATTTTGTAAGGAAGTGTCAACAAATATCATTACTGGTCCAGTATCAACCAGTGATCTGCAAGGCTGAGGCTGTAGATTTTGGTCTGGGTTTTTCTATTCTCAAGTTCAGAAAGATCACATTGTCTCTTTGGTTTTATTCCTAACCAAGTCACTTTTATTTATCCCAAAGCCACCACACAGAGGAGAACCAAAGGCCATCCACTCATCCACAGATAGGACATAGCAGTCCACAGTGAGGAAGGAAGGAAGGAAGGAAGGAAGGAAGGAAGGAAGGAAGGAAGGAAGGAAGGAAGGAAGGAAGGAAGGAAGGAAGGAAGGGAGGGAGGGAGGGAGGGAGGGAGGGAGGAAGGAAGGAAGGAAGGAAGGAAGGAAGGAAGGAAGGAAGGAAGGAAGGAAGGAAGGAAGGAAGGAAGGAAGGAAGGAAGGAAGGAAGGAAGGAAGGAAGGAAGGAAGGAAGGAAGGAAGGAAGGAAGGAAGGAAGGAAGGAAGGAAGGAAGGAAGCTAAGCTTACCAAGTGTCTGCAGAATAACAGACTTAAACTACTCCACCAAAATTACATGTAGACACAAACAGAAAGTACTAAAGAACAGTTAGAACCATTTTTAGAAGGGGTTTGCATTCCAAAGCTGGAGAGGAACTGTCAAGAATGCCTTCAGCACTGATCCTTGATGCATTTTGGATTTTGTCTGAAATGTACTTTTGGACCATGTATATAGATTTGTGGCTGCCAGGGCTTACTTAGTGTCAGGGTTTTTCAAGGATTAGCCTAGGAAGTTTTTCAAGGATTAGTCTAGGACTTTCAGTGCCAGAAGAGAGTTCTTGAATATGTATCAAAAGTATCAATGAGATGCAAAAGTACCTCTTCTTCGCTGAGTAATCACAGCCTGTCTTCCTCACACTTTAAAACTGACAGGAAAGCCTCCTAGAACAGATGAGGATGACATACGGCAGCCATCTCTCTCTCAATTAAGCATCAGTAGCTGTTCAGGAGCTATATGGGTAGATTGTTGGAGATGACACAGCAGAGATTAACCCATCCCACAATCATCTTGATCAAAACTACTTCTGTCCTCAGCAGTCAAAGAAGAGCATATACACAATCAGGATAGCCAGCTGTCTCACATTTTAAAGACTGTTTCTTCTTCCAGAACATCACAGAACATAATGAATCTCCTTGTTTCAGCTGCTGCAGCATCTTATGTTGCATTCTAGATACTGCACACTCATGCTTTGCTGAGCACAAGATGGCATGTACTACAACTATGCAAAGGAGAGTACAACACAAGCCTACCAAGCTTGATGCCTTTGTTATGGTTCATTTTGTACTAAGCTCTTCTATCTGTTTTTTCCACTACTGACAAACATGCATACCTGAAGGGGAGAATGACACAGATTGATTGACATGAGGTCAGAATAATACACCAAGTAGCCACTTGATGTCACTTCTAAGTTCCTGGAGGCCTTCCCACCCCCATCAGCCTTGTCTGAGCTCATGCTTCAGAGACAAATGATTGTACGGAGTTCACAACTGACAGCTATAATTAACCTCACTGTTGCGAGTTGTCAGGTGTTCTTGGCTGGCACTTGTATATTTTACTCATCAAAAACTGACATTTCCTTCCCCTAACTCCAAGGCGCTAATCGGTCTAGGAAGCACAGTAGTACATTAGGAATAAAGTACACAGAGAGAACTATGCGCTGAAATAAGTTGATTCAACACTTTGTAACTTGGCTTGTAACAAAAGTTTGATACATGCCTCTGCTTTACTTTGTAAGAAAGAAGCAAATCCAAAAAAATGCTTCTTAAGTATTCATGCCTTTTGTTTAGAACCATTGCCTAGCCGCGGTCCAAACTGATGAGAAATCTCTTCAACTGGGGCCTGTAGGTTTTAGTTGCATTATGTCTGTGAACGTTTTTGCATTATCTCTAGCAGAAAGCTACAATATGTAGGATTTTATCACTTAAGAACATAAGAGCATAAGAGAAGCCATGCTGGATCAGGCTCTTCCAGTCCAACACTCTGTGTCACAACAGTGGCTAAAAAAACCTCAAGTGTCATCAGGAGGTCCACAAGTGGAGCTGGAATCCCTTCCTTGTCACCTCCCCCCAAGCACCAAGAATACAGAGCATCACAGCCCCGGACAGAGAATTCCAACAATACACTGTGGCTAGTAGCCACTTATGAACCTCTGCTCCATATGCTTATCCAATCCCCTCTTGAAGCTGTCTATGCTTGTAGCCACCACCACCTTTTGTGGCAGTGAATCCCATGTGTTAATCACCCTTTGGGTGAAGAAGTACTTCCTTTTATCAGTTCTAACCTGACTGCTCATCAGTAATTTCATTGAATGTCCACAAGTTCTTGCATTGTGAGAAAGGGACAAAAGTACTTCTTTCTCTACCTAATGTATACTTCACCCACTAGAAGAAATCACAGCTATCAACATTTGCCCTCTGGAAGAAGTATTAAAGGCAATTGCCCAGACTGAACCTGATATGATTGAAAAATGACTAGTGGTCCACAGATCAATGAAGTGTTTCACACAGTGCTTTCCTGCTGCAAGAGAATCTCCCAAATCTGTAACTTTATACTGAACTGTTTAGCTGGCATAAATATCTGGGAATGACCATCAGTTTGGAACTTTGGGTACATATTTGGGCATATAACCCATACAGCATTCTTTAAAAAACTAACCTTAAAAAACAAATTTGATTTTGAAGAACATAAAAGAAGAATCACTATGGATTACAAATTAATATCTTGGAATGTAAGTGGACTAAATTCACCGCAAAAAAGAAAGGCTACATTTCATTGAATTAAAAATCAACAATGTAGTATAATTTGTTTACAAGAAGTACATATCAAACAACTGGATTACAAATTTTTATGGAATAAACAATTGAGTATGGAATTTCATTTGTTGTCTAAGGAGAAAAAAAGGGGAGTGATTTTTTATATCAAACAAGAATTGGATCCCAAATTGATTTTTAAGGATAATGATGGAAGATACTTAGCAGTGGAAGTGATGATGAATGACAAAAAGACATTATTGGGACTGTATGCCCCAAATGGAGCAAAAGATACCTTCTTTAAAGATATTTTGAAACAATTAGACCAAGTGACGTATGATCAAATAATGGTAATGGGAAACTTCAATGGAACAGTTAAAAATACTTTGGATAGATCTGGGAAAAGAAAAAAGGAAGGGAAATTACCAAAGTCATTTTTTGAATTAGTGAAACAAGAAAGTTTGGAGGATGTATGGAGGGAATTTAATCCTAGGGTGCATGATTATACTTTTTTTTCAGCAAGGCACAACTCTTTCTCAAGAATTGATATGCTATGGACTACAAAAGATCTTGGACTTATAATAATAATAATAATAATAGATTTTATTTCTATCCCGCCCTCCCCACCTTAGCGGGCTCAGGGCGGCTAACAGCGTATTACAAAACATACAGTGATATTATAAAAACATTTAAATCCAACAATATAAAACATCAACAATGAAACTACTAACATTAAAAACCAGTTCAATGATATAATTATTCTGCGGTGTGAATCTTCCGACCGCATTGGCGGCTCCTTAATTCTTGATCTTCCTAACAGTCCGGATGTGCCAGTTTAAAAAGGACGGTCTTGCAGGCCCTGCGGAACTGCTCAAGGTTCCGCAGGGCCCGCACCTCCTCGGGGAGTCGGTTCCACAGTTATGACAAAAAAAGAGAGAGATTCTTCCCAAAATTGGGGCAGACCACAATCCATTAATGTGGTCTGCAAAATTTGTGAAAAAGACTAGAAAGGGAAGGATAAATGAAGATTTGCTACAGAAACACGACACAGTGGTGTCTCTAGAAAAAAGAAACTAAAAGGAGAGCCAGTTTGGTGTAGTGGTTAAGTGTGCGGACTCTTATCTGGGAGAACCGGGTTTGATTCCCCACTCCTCCACTTTCACCTGCTAGCATGGCCTTGGGTCAGCCATAGCTCTGACAGAGGTTGTCCTTGAAAGGGCAGCTGCTGTGAGAGCCCTCTCCAGCCCCACCCACCTCACAGGGTGTCTGTTGTGGGGGAGGAAGGTAAAGGAGATTGTGAGCCGCTCTGAGACTCTTCGGAGTGGAGGGCGGGATATAAATCCAATATCTAAAAAATCTATCTAAAAAAAAAAAACTTTCTTCCAAATAAATGAAAAAGAGGACATTCAATTTCAAACTCTGTGGGATGCATATAAGGCAATAATGAGAGGTATCTTAATTACATTGAACAATAAAAATAAAAGGTCTCAAGAGAAACAATTGTTGGACATTCAAAAAGAGAATGCAAGAAAAAGAAAAGGAACTTAAAAAGAGACCGGGGGAAAAGAAAATGATAAGGGAGATTACGATATTACAGAACCAATTGAGTCATTTGTTAAATGAAGAGGTAGAATGGAACCTTAAAAGACTACAACAGAAATCATTTGAAGGAGCAAATAAGTCTGGAACGTATTTGGCCTGGCAAACGAAAAAAAAGAGAAAATAAATTTATTAATAACATTATAGTGGGTGGTAAGGAAATTGTTGATGAAGCAGGAATTAAAAGGGAATTTTACAAATATTATGCCAAGTTATTCCAAGGCCAAAAGGTGGAAAAAAGTAAAATAGACATATATTTGCAGAAAATCCAAGTAAATCCCTTAACAGATAATATGGAAAAGGTTTTAAATGAACCAATTGAAAAAATAGAAATTGAAGCGGCAATTAATTCAATGAAATTGGGAAAGGCACTGGTCCAGACGGTTTTACAGCAAAATTTTATAAAGTCCTCGCAGAGATGTTAGTACCAAAACTTCAGAAATTGATGAATATTATAAGAATTGAATGGAAAATACCAAATAAATGGAAGGAAGCAGTAATTTCGTTGATACCGAAAGAAGATAGAGACACCACTAATGTAAAAAATTACAGACCAATTTCATTACTGAATAATGACTATAAAATATATGTTAGGGTGCTAGCAGAACGACTCAAACAGCATTTGAATAACGTTATTAAAGATTAGCAAGTGGGATTTCTTCCCAGGAGACAATTAGAGATAATGTCAGAACTGTTATAGATATTGCTGAATATTATGAGAAGCACCCTGAAAAAGAAGTGGTATTATTTTTTTATGGATTCAGAAAAGGCTTTTAATAATCTGAACTGGGGTTTTATGTTTCCCGTGATGGAGAAAATGGGATTGGGAGAAGATTTAGTAAGAATGGTTAAGGCAATATATACTGGACAACAAGCAAGACTTTGACAGAAAAAATGGTAATTAGTAAAGGAACAAGACAAGGTTGCCCTCTGTCTCCACTGATATTTATAATGACTCTAGAAATTTTGCTTATGCAAATACAAGAAGATAAGGAAATAGAGGGACTGAAATTAAAAGGTTTTTCTTACAAATACAGAGCATTTGCTGATAATGTAATGTTTATCAATGAAAATCCCTTATTTGTAACACCACTGCTGCTTCATAAGATACAAGAATATGGAGAATTGGCAGGCTTCTATATAAATAAAGAAAAATCGAAAATTCTGTGTAAAAATATGACAAAGTCATCAGGAAAAACTACAGAGTGCAACAGAGTGTGAGGTTACTTTTAAAGTATTTAGGTGTGGAAATTACTATGAAGAATATAGACATATAAGAATAACTATGAAAAGCTCTGGTGTAAAATTGATGGCGATCTGATAAAATGGAATAAATTGAACCTGTCTATGCTGGGCAGAATTGCTGCAATTAAAATGAATGTTCTACCAAGAATTATGTTCCTTTTTCAAACAATTCCAATCGTGAAGGACAATAAACAATTTAGTAAATGGCAAAGAAAAGTTTCAAAATTTGTATGAGCCGGAAAAAAACCAAGAATCAAAATGAAAATCTTAACCGATGCAAAAGAAAGGGGATGTTTCCAGTTGCCGGATCTAAATTGTATCATGATGCAATATATTTTGTGTGGATTAAGGAATGGATGGCGTTATTAAATATGAAATTGTTGGTTTTAGAAGGACATGGAAATATTTTTGGTTGGCATGCATATATGTATTATGGGAAAAATAAGATGGATGGTTTTTTCTCACATCATTATATTAGAAAAATTTGCTAAGTACCTTAGCAATTATCTTCAGAAACTGATGAAGGGATGTGGCTAATGTTTAAACAATTATTAAAAATACAAGGAGGAAAGGTGGAACTAAAACCGGCTGAAGAATTATAGTATAGATATAATTGGTTTCAACTGCAACAAATTAAGAGTTTGGTGGAACAGGACATTAAAAATGAAGGTATAAGACAGGCGCAAACAGAATCGGAAAAAAGGCTGTTGGGCGAAAATGAAAAGTTGGGTTTCAAGAACTTATAAATTATTATTGAAATGGTCTACAGAAGATGAAGTAGTTAAATCTCAAATGATAAAATGGGCAATCAATTTTAATAAAGAAATACAAATGGAATCGTGGGGATATTTATGGAAGAACTCTATGAAGATATTGACATGTTACAATATTAAAGAAAATTGCTTTAAAATGCTATATAGATGGTATATGACACCAAAAAAACTGGCAAAAATGAATAATCAGGTGTCAGATAGATGTTGGAAATGTAAAAAACATGAAGGATCTTTCTATCATATGTGGTGGACTTGTGAAAAGGCAAGACAATTTTGGCAAATGATTCAGAAAGAAATGTCAAAATTTTTAGGTTATGACATTAAGAGGTCTCCAGACTCTTTTCTGTTGGGATTACAAATGGAAAGCTTTCCGAAACAAGATAGAACGATGGTGTGGTATCTGCTTTCAGCTGCAAGGACATTATATATGCAGTTATGGAAGCAGGATAAAATACTATAAAAATGGGAATGGATTTTAAAAGTTCTGTCTTGGAGTGAAATGGACCAACTAACAAGAATCTTAAAAGATTATGACTTGGAGAAGTTTAGAAAGGAATGGGAGAAATTCCAAAAATATGCTGGAAAATACTGGAAGGTAAAGGGACATTTAGTGATTTTTGATAATAGCTGACGTTTTGTGGAATAATGGACTAAATCTTGCTAAGAACTATTTTTTTTATATTATAAAGAAATGAAGATGAACATATAGGGTTTGATTTTTCTTATGCTTATTCTTTTCTTTTTTTATTGTGATAAGGTTTTAATATGAAGATTCTTGGTTTGATAAAATTATCTTGTATTTTTATCAATTTAAGTAAACACCGGCGGGGGTCATAAAAAGGGGGGAGAGGAGGAGGGGGGGGGAAAGTGTAATGTATTGATATATAATTGGTATTGATTCTTTTTATTTCTTGAATATTATAACAATATATTGCAAATTAATAAAATTGTTTTACACACCAAAAAATTCCCACAAAATTGACATGGCAAAGAAAAAACCCATTCAGTTCAGCAGAAAATGCAGCGTCCTAACGTTCACTATTTGCATTTTCCAAGATCCAGAAATGTTCAAACAAGGCTAGAAAGAAACAAAGAAAGCTTCTGAAACTTTAAAAAGTACTGCAGGGACTCATTCAGCCTAAGTGTGTCTTGTTTACTTAAAAATATTTTAAAGTAAAATCATCCAGGACTTCTTGCAGCTATCATTCTGTTTTTGTGATAGCACAAAACAAATATTTTAGAGGGAGAAATGTCAGTTAAGGATGCAACTACTGATTAGACTTGAATCCTTTGTGGGTTGGAATCATTTATAGCTCTTTGTTCAAATGCAATTTAACGTCTACCAAATGTTATGGGGTAGAAAATATGTAGAAGACAGAAGAGGGAAATAAAAAGAACACAGTACAGTAATGGCCATTCCATGGTTGCTTTATTGATGTTATTATGCACCAGCAGTAAATACAACTACAATGTTTTGACAGTCACTAAATAAGCAAATTGGCCAATAGACATTCACTCAATTCACTCACTGCTCTTATCCAATTCACCTTCCAAAAATATAGTCACCTATTTGGTCCAAGTGCCCTCCCGACCTAAGGTGTTTACAATTTTTATTTATTTATTTGAACCTTAAAGGAGTTTTTGCTTTTTTTGTTTTTCCTATAAAGAGATTAATATGATTTCAGATATATGAAGGCATCATGTACAAATTACAGGGCTCCTCTTGAAGTAATTGCCAGACCTTCAAATTGGCAGGGAGAGCTGTTCATTTTGAGAAATTCTATTCAGAATGTACCTGCATGATCACAACTGTATTATGTTCCCTCTTAGGCACATGCAATTTCTGTGAAGCACAGTGGGGGACTGAGGAAAGGCAGAATTTATCAAATGGCTCCACACTAAAACCCATCCATTGATGAAATACCATTAAGGTTTTTGCTTATAAAAATGAAACTAAGATGCTATTTCAAGTTTCACTGACAAGGACCAAAATGATTTCAGACTGCATGGTGCAGGAAAAAGGCACGGAGGGGAATGAAACATTGGAACTTATTCTGAAGATTTTTCATCTTCAGTCAGGTGAGGTCATCTAGACAGGATTAGGTCATATCTCTTCCAGCTCTAAGCAGGGCTATATAAATTTTTATGAGTCTCTATTGGCTTGGTCAAGGCTGACCCTCCAGTCATAGTATAGCCCAGCTCTATCTTTGTGTTCCTCCCTTGCGCCTTCCTTCCTTCCTTCCGTCTTTCCTTCCTTCTTTTTGGTATGGTAGGAAAATGGATGGCTTTGCCCCTCTAAAGAAAAGTAACCTTCAGGTAGGTTCCAATGTTTGTTCTCCTGCAATGAGGGAAGTCATCCAGACTGCTTATACACCCAAGATGTATCCCTGAGTGGCGCAATAAACAGTTAAGGATCCAAAACCTACTGCAACACCCTTCTGTTAAAGACTTCTTCCTCAGATTGTCACTGATCTATTTTACAGCGCTTCACAAAGATCGAGAAAGTAGACCACACAGCAGCTTTGCCCATTTCTTCTACTGGTGCCCTTGTAGAAAAAGCTGCAGAGGACACAGCAGCTCAGGTGGAATATGCTGTAATATACTTGGGAGCAGGCAGCCCCAGAGCCTCATATGCCTCACTGATACACATCCTGACCTAAAAAACAACCATGGCCTTTGAAATCTTCTTGCCCAGTATTGGATTGCTGTAAGAGATGAGTCTGTAAGCCTAAAATCCTTTGTCCTGTCCAGATAGGTCTATAGAGCTCTGCAGCCATCCAACTGGAGATGCTAGTAAGTCCATGACTGGGACTCCAAACTGAGCCTTCACCTGCCAGAACACACTTCAATTCAGACTCCATTCTCCAGGGTCGAGATCTTTTCTGCTCAACCAACCTGATTCCAGACCAGATGAGCCTTTCCAGATGCTCCACTCTGATGTTTAGATTTTTTTTCCACAGAAGCTCAGACTGCTTGAACAAGGACCTTGACCTCATGTCCCCTTACATGTGCCTTGGCAATCACATCCTTGGTGCATACCAAGACACTTTTGCCTAACAGGAGATCATGAAATGACATGAGTGAAAGTCTGATTGCCTGTAGTTCCAGTAAAGCTGTGGGTTAACTTATCTGGACCCAACTTGCCTTGAGCTTTCTACCCCAGACAATGAGCTCCCCAATCTCTTCTCCTGGAGTTGGTTGTCAGTACTAAATGGTGTGGCTGAAGGAAACTCACATCCTTTGCTAGGTTTGAGGAAAATGTCCACCATGCCAGAGGTTTCTTTAAGGTTCTCCTAGTCTGACCCACCTGTGTTTCTTCTTCCTTATGTCCCTGTGTATGGCAGTTTAGCCCACTAGAGTGGCCTGGCATGTCCATGTGAATGGCAGTATAGCCCACTAGAGTGGCCTGACATGGAACCTGAATATTAGGTATTTTTTGTCTTGGCAGCTAGACTGCAGAAGCTTGTTAATGTGGCAGAGAGAGGACAGCATTATTATCTTAAATTCAGAGTCATCTGATTTGCGTGTAACCTATTTGGGGTGTGTGTGTCATCTTCTGGATCATCTTCAAACTGGATAAATAGAACAGGGCTCCTAGTAGATAATCATGTGACCTGAAACATAGTGAGATGGGAGGATGTAAAATGTCATCTCTAAATGAAATCTGTTCATGGCCTATTTATGCATAGGGATAAGGTTTCCCAAGAATTTTATGCTGCCAACTGGGCTTTGGACTTTAAGAGCAGGCCATCCCCCAGGCCAAAGTGCAAATTGGTTTTATATCTGCAGACTTTCAAAAGCAATTTGCTTCTGGAGATTCATGTCTGTTGTTCAAAGAAAAAAAGGGGGAAAGTAGAAATCCCAACAGCTGTCCCCATGCTCTTTGGAAAACCTGAAGAACTTCTTTAGATACTGATCAAAAGAATCTGATACTTTCTGGGTCTAAGAGAAATCACAGTTTTCTCCTTGATGCAGCTTCAAATACTCTAGGCATGTAATATTCTGGGCATGTGAAATGTATCTAGAAATGTGCAGTTTAAAAACATCTACACTAATCATAGGAAGAAACAGGACAACAGAAATTACATTTGGTGAAGAGTATATAATAGGTGATAATCTTACAAATAAGGTTCCCATTCAGATGAAATATGAAAACAAGTAAGTAATCAAAGACCAACTCCTAGCATACGTAAAGTGCCAGTCACCAAATAAACACAACACAGACATTTGTAGCAGAGTCATGCTGCTGAATTGTAACTGAGTTCTCATGCCCCACACTATACACTTTTGGGCTCAGGCTCTTATAGAAATCTATGCCACAAAACTAGGTTTCTACTTTATAAATTCTCATAAGGTCTCATTTACATTCATTTAATCATTGAATCATTCTAATTCCCCAGCATAGCTCAAGAAAAAAGCTACAAATCATGTTGAGTATTATGGTCCTCTCAATCGATTATTTAGTGGCATAAAATTACCACTTCAAGCAATTTTATTGGAAAAGGATAAGTGATATGAATATAAAGAGGTCATTTATACCTCTCCATACATATCAGCCATTAACAGGATTTCAGCATGTGTGCTACATGGCCTGCCCTTGAAAAGTGTTCAGAAATTTCAATGTGTACAGAATGTTGCAGCCAAGACATTGATTTGAGTATGTCATACATGGATCGTAGGGACCATATCATTCCAGTCCTGGCCTATCTACATTGGCTCAGAATCAGTTTCCAAGCACAATTCAAGGTCATCTTCAGAGGCCTGGCTTCAGGTGCCCCTGCCTTCTGAGTTTAGGCAGGTGGCAACCCAGGAGAGAGCCTTCTCAATCACAGCACAAAAACTCCAGAACTGCCTTGTCAGGGGAACTCATCTGTCCTCTTCTGCTGCCATCTTCCAACAGCAGGTAAAGGTCTTTTTATTCTCCAGATGACCTCTTCGAGCAGCTTCACACAGATATTACAAGCATGGAGGACAAGATAGAATCTTACAGGACCCTACAGACCAGAGGCCAATGGGCTGATCACCAGTCTCCCAGCACCACTCTCTGAAACTTACCTTTGAAGTTGGAAAAAACCACTTTGAAATGATACCTCACAGTCCCAATTCTGAGAGGCAGTCCCCATACCATAACTGATAGTACTGAAAGCCACTGAAAGATCCAGAAGAATTAACGGGATAACCCGCTGCATTAGGGTAACCAAGGCCATTTCAGCCCTATAACTAGGCCTGAAACCACACAGCTATCATTTGTTCACCTTGCTCAAGGAGACTGGGCAAGTAGACATTTGAGACTGGGCAAGTAGATATCCAGTGCTCCTAGTTCCAGTGTAGATTTGTTTAGGAGTGGATGCATCACTGTCATTTTCAAGACAGAGGTGACCACTAGCTCTCTAACGGAGATGTTTTCTTTCTCCCAGATTCAGTCCACCAGCCTCTCCCCACCCTCCCAGGCAGATTTAAGCACCCAGAACGGGCAAGAGATACAAGAGTGGCAGTATGCTAATGTAGAGTCCAAGTCAGAATGAACGTGTGAGATATTTAATCCACAAAGCATTGAGCAAAACACATCACAGATCCAAGTGGGCAGCTGTGTTAATTTGAAGCAGTAGAGCAAATTTTGAGTCCAGGGCACAATTAAGACCAACAAAGGTTTATTCAAGGAAGTGTGCATATAAATGAAAGCTCATACCTTAAAAAAAACCTTGTTGGTTTTAAAGGTGCCAATGCACTCAAATTTTGTTCAATCATGGCACAGTGAACTAAGATAAGCAGTTACTGTAATCCTAGGAAATGAACTGAACTATGGATACCGTATCTTTTAAATCCTATGAATATTCTGCATTAGAATAATCCAGATTCTAACCAAGAAAACCTGACACCGATTTCTCACTCACATTACGCCGCTCTCACATTCCTCTTTTCAGTGGGGTTCCTTCCAATTTCACACTATCTGCCCCAGAGGTACAAGTAACGTTGGTGTTTTTGTGCAGCAAACAGAAACCTTTAAAAACCAGTTTCTGTTTGCCATGTGAAAATGCCAACATTACTTGCAGCCCCGGGGCAGACCGTGAAATTGGAAGGAAGCCCTGTTGAGAAGAGGAACGTGCGAACGGTGTAAGGTGAGTGGGAAATCGGTCTGAATTTAACTTGCACAGACAGGCATATATTTTCTGATGAACTGCATAATTTATCCTCCTTTTGCTAGAAATGAGGCAGGAGAGGAATATATGGAATTGATACCCCATTCTACTGCAACTGGGTATCCAGTCCCTTCTTGCACCTAAGATTTAAGAAGGCATTACTCGAGCCACTTTCTCCAAACATAAAAATGAGAAACTTCTCTTTAAAAGGAACAGTTCCATTTTAACAAGATGCTAGATTTCTGCAGCCAGTGCCAATTTCTATATTGCATGATGCAAGTGCACAATCCTGGCAATGCTGAAAAAAGGGCTAAACTAAGGGCGATTTCCCACATAGCTTACCGAGGAGCGAAGTCCCTCCTCACTGCACAGTGTCTGCTCGGATTTTCCACCAACTGCTCCACAGATTCAGGAAGTGCCGGACCTTTTGCGTCTCAAATGGAAATCACTAAAACCCTAGTTTACGTTAGCAATGCAAAAGATCCGGCATTTCATGAATCAGCGGAGCAGTTGGTGGGAAATCCGAGCAGGACTTCACTCCTCGGTAAGCTGTGTGGGAAATTGCCCAAAGTCAGAGCAGAATGATGACTCAGCTGTAGAGATGGGGTAGAGAAAACAATAGGAGTAAAATAATTTACTGATTGAAAAGCAGACAGGTGGATGAAGGAAGAAGTTAAATGAGAGCCAGGTCATACTGCAGTGATTGCCTGCTGGCAAGGCAGTCTGCACACAGCTAATGAGAAAGCCAGTGGAGAAGTGCTGGACTGTGGAAACACTTAAAACCCATGTTAGTACAATGCAAGCAGAGAAGTTCTACCAGCTTTTCCAGTACAAAACAGGGGAGAGATGTCCCTTCAGATTTTTTTTTTTAGAGCTATCATGGGATAACATCCAAGTGAGATGGCAAGTTTCAAGGAAGAGGAGAACTGGGCGTGATCGTGTAGAAAAGCTGGTAGGATCCAATCAGAGTGTTTTATGCTTTGACCTAAAATCAGTTCTAAAATCAATGATAAGGGGGGGGATGAAATTTGCACCCAGCAAAATCTCCCCCATTACCTGGAAACACTGAAGTCATAAGAACATAAGAGAAGCCATGTTGGATCAGGCCAATGGCCCACCCAGTCCAACACTCTGTGTCGCACAGTAGCCAAATACACACACACACACACACACACACATATTGTGGCTAATAGCCACTGATGGACCTTTGCTCCATATTTTTATCTAACCCCCTCATGAAGCTGGCTATGCTTGTAGCCGCCACCACCTCCTGTGGCAGTGAATTCCACATGTTAATCACCCTTTGGGTGAAGAAGTACTTCCTTCTATCCGTTTTAACCTGACTGCTCAGCAATTTCATTGAATGCCAACGAGTTCTTGTATTGTGAGAAAGGGAGAAAAGCACTTCTTTCTCTACTTTCTCCATCCCATGCATAATCTTGTAAACCTCTATCATGTCATCCTGCAGGCGACGTTTCTCCAAGCTAAAGAGCCCCAAGCGTTTTAACCTTTCTTCATAAGGAAATGAATCATTCTAGTTGCCATTTTCTGGACTTTTTCCAATGCTATAATATCCTTTTTGAGGTGCGGTGAACAGAATTGTACACAGTATTCCAAATGAGACCGCACCATCGATTTATACAGGGGCATTATGATACTGGCTGATTTGTTTTCAATTCCTTTCCTAATAATTGCCAGCATGGCATTGGCCTTTTTTAATTGCAATCGCACATTGTCTTAACATTTTCAGTGAGTTATCTACAACGACCTCAAGATCTCTCTTAGTCATTCTCTGCCAGTTCACACCCCATCAACTTGTATTTGTAGCTGGGATTCTTGGTCCCAATGTGCATTACTTTGCACTTGGCCACATTGAACCTCATCTGCCATGTTGACACCCACTCACCCAGCCTCAGCAGATCCCTTTGGAGTGCCTCACAATCCTCTCTGGTTCTCACCACCCTGAATAATTTAGTGTCATCTGCAAATTTGGCCACTTCACTGCTTACTCCCAGCTCCAAATCATTTACGAAAAAGTTAAAGAGCATGGGACCCAGTACTGAGCCCTGCGGCACCCCACTGCTTACCGTACTCTACTACGAAGACTGCCCATTTATACTCACTCTCTGCTTCCTATTAATTAGCCAGTTTTTGATCCACAAGAGGACCTGTCCTTTTACTCCATGACTCTCGAGCTTACTAAGGAGCCTTTGATGAGGAACTTTATCAAAAGCTTTCTGGAAGTCATTAACTTTTTAAAAGTCTTTCTTCAAAAAAGTCAAGTAAAACAAATCTATTTTATTAATTTAATATAGCTGACACTTTCAACTACATTCAGCTGCATAACATATCTTAAGGATGATAAGGATAAAACTGGCATGTGAATTAATCTATTTATATGGCCATGGAGAATAAGACGCAATACAAGAGGGGAATAAATGAGATTGGAGTATTTAGACAGATATGCACTACCACAAATGAGTTAGAAGCATTTTGAAAACAGAAAATACTATATACATACTATTCATTTGTTCTGTAAAGTAAGCTTTAGAATACCAGTTTCTGTTTTTGTATACATACAGCAATCCAGTTAGAATGGTACAATATTTTTCATACCTGCTTTGTAGGTCATTAAGATGCAATTCGCCTACATAATGGGTGGCTGATGAGAGAGTGACAATTCTAGCATTGTGGTTGTGGGTTCCTGATTGCTTCAGTGTTTCCAAGAGCAGATTAGTCAACAAGAAGTGTCCCAAATAGTTAATGCCAAAGTGCTCTTCAAACCCATCCTCCGTTTTCCTTTCAGGCACCAGCATCACTGCAGCTGAGGAATTCAAACAGAAAGTTTATGGTGAATAGGTGCCTGACAGAGGTGCATGGCTCTCAATTTGTCTTTTTCCCTGGCAGCAGAAGGTAATGTTTTGCACACTACAACCTTAATCTGGGTTAAGCGAAAGCAAAATTTCAGTTTCTATGCATTGATCATGATCCAGATTACTTGGATCCAGACTGATCATAGGGGTAAAAAAAAAAAAGCAGTCCCCCCTACAGCTATGAGCAATGCCACTGAGACCCACCACTGGACCACAGACAAAACTTGTGCACCACAGACAAACCTGTGCACCCAGACTGAGTCCAAACACCATGGAGCCTTGGTGAACACAGCTCCCAGAATTTTGTTCCCCTGGGCACTCCCACTTAGTAGCCTGCTTAAAATGGAAACACTTTGGGAAATGAGAAAAAAATCTTGTTTTCCTCATCGATGAGTGTTTTAACTGGCTCCTTTCCCACAAACATATTGTGCCTGTGATCTTAAACATACTTTTCAAGAAGAAAGTTGTGAGACAAGTTAGTGCATTGTGATTGAATTCCTTTTAGTGCATTTAGTGAGACAAGTTAGTGCATTGTGATTGGATTCCTTTTAAAATAAAATGACCTGGTTTTCACAGGTGGCAAAGTACATCAAAAGCCAGGTTGTTTTGTACCCAGAAAATCTAGGCCACTTTTTATCTAATTCCCAAGTACAGGCTAGGGTTTACAACTGTTGCAGAAATATACAGAGTGTTGCAGTCCAGCTCTACACTAAAAATCTAACTTTCAAATTATGGGATATTTTGATAGATAAACAAAATCAACAGCTCAATTCTATAAACCACAATGCTTGCTTGCGCAGCATCCCAGCAGATCCAGATGACATGGCTCCAGCCAATACATACTGGACTCAGGACTAGGCTGCAAATACAGGAGTTAACATGCAAAGGCATTTAAGAGATCTAAACAACACACTGAGCAACACAAGAGCCGCTTTTCTCTAATTTAGCCTTTATATATCTATAGCTATAGATACAGATATATAACATATGGATAAAACAAGTGGAGAATGATTCTGCTCTGGCTGCCAAGGTTTGGATTCTATTTCTGCTAATATTGTGGTACAACAGTTTTCTATGTCTGTCTTGCCAGGGTTACTGAGAGGAAGAGATTCATTAAATCAAAGTGAAGCACTATGGCAAAGTTTCTGATGGCATAATCAGTTTTCAACGGTGACTTTCTCCGTATGTCAATAATTGATGGTTTAAAATCCCAAACACATTGTCCATAAGAGTTCTCAAAAATTATAAATCTATTATATTTTAATAAAAATTTTAAAATAATTTTAAACTCTCCAAAATTATAAATCTATTGACTGTGCAAAATAAAATTGTATAGAAACAAACTGGAGAACAGCATCAACAAGTTTAAAATGGTTTAATAATAATAATAATATTTTATTTATATCCCGTCCTCCCCGCCGCAGCAGGCTCAGGGCGGCTCACAAAATATGGCATAAAAACAGGTTACAATAATAAAACATTATATCCTACAATATACAGTTCACCATATTTGCTATTACATTAAAAACATTATAATTAAAACCATCAATTTAATTAGATTCTAACATTTTCAGGTGCTATATTCTAGATGTTCTCCTCTTGTAATTTATGATGTCCGGATATAATAGGCTAGGATCCACATTAAGAGAAGGCCAGCTGAAAGAAAGTAGTCTTGCAGGCCCTACGGAATTGAGCAAGGCTCCGCATGGCCCACACCTCATCTGGTAGTTGGTTCCACCAGTGTGGAGCAGCGATCGAAAAGGCCCTTTCTCTTGTTGTCTTCAATTTGGCCTCCTTCGGCCCAGGAATTGTCAAAAGATTTTGTGCTCCTGATCTCAGTACTCTCTAGGGCACATATGGGAAGAGATGGTTCCTAAGGTAGGCAGGTCCTCAGCCATATAGGGCTTTAATGGTAATAACCAGCACTTTGTAACAAATCTGGTATACAATCGGCAGCCAGTGCAGTTCGCACAGCCTTGGCTGTATGTACCCCCACTTCGGGAGCCCTAGTAACAGCCTGGCTGCTGCATTCTGCACTAGCTGCTGTTTCCAGGTTCGGCACAAGGACAGCCCCATGTAGAAGGCATTACAGTAATCCAATCTCGAGGTGACCGCTGCATGGATCACTGTTGGCAAGTCATCATGCTCTAGGAAGGGAACCAGCTGCCTCGCCCGCCTAGGGTGAAAAAAAGCAGATTTAGCAGTGGCTGCTATCTGGGCCTCCATTAACAAGGAAGGCTCCAGTAGTACCCCCAAGCTCTTGACCTTGTGTGCCACTTTCAATGGCACACTGTCAAAAACTGGAAGGGGAATTTCCCTTCCCAGATTGCCACAACTCAGGCAAAGGACCTCTGTCTTCGTTGGATTCAACTTCAACCTACTCAGCCAGAGCCAACCTGCCATGGCTTGCAGCGCCAGGTCCAGATTTTTTGGGGCACAGTCAGGCTGGCCATCTATTAGTAGATAGAACTGGGTGTCATCAGCATATTGATGACACCCAAGCCCATACCTCCAGGCAATCTGGGCAAGGGGGCGCATGTAGATGTTAAACAACATTGGAGAGAGCACTGCCCCCTGTGGGACCCCACAATCTAGCGAGTGCCTCTGGGACAGTTCTCCCCCAATCACCACCCTTTGTTCCCGACCATCAAGGAAAGAGGAAAGGCATTGCAAGGCCAACCCCCGAATCCCTGCGTCGGCGTGGTGGATCAGCAACCGATGGTCGACTATATCAAACGCAGCCAATGGATCTAACAACATCAGTACTGCCACGCCACCTTGATCCAGATGCCTCTGGAGGTCATCCACCAGGGTGACTAGGACTGTCTCCATCCCATGACTCGGGCGAAAGCTGGACTGGTGAGGATCTAAGACGGAAGCATCATCCAGAAAACTCTGCAACTGTAGCGCTACTGCCCTCTCAATGATTTTACCCAAAAATGGTAAATTCAAGACCGGCCGATAATGTGCCAATTCGGCCAGATCTGATGACACCTTTTTCAAGAGAGGGCGGACCACAGCCTCTTTAAGAAGTGTTGGAAAACGCCCCTCTAAGAGGGATCTATTTACAATGTCCCATATAGGACATCTAAGTTCCCTCTGGCAAGATTTAATTAGCCAGGAGGGACATGGGTCCAAATCGCAAGTTGTTGGGCGTACAGTAGAGAGGATTCTGTCAACTTCCTCCAAGCTAAGTGTGTTGAAGTGATCCAAAACTGAACCAGAAGACAGGCACGGAGCCTCGAGTTCTTGTACTGTATCCAGTGTGGCGGGAAGGTCGTGGCAGAGCGACGCGATTTTATCTGCAAAAAATTTCGCAAAAGCCTCACAGCCAATCTCTAATTCCCTGACATTTGGCCTGCCTTGAGGCAGTGTTGTAAGATTCCAAATTATCCTAAACAATTGTGTTGGGTGTGAATTTGTAGACGCAATCTTGGCCGCAAAGTAATTCTTCTTTGTGGCTTTGACTGCCATCTCATAGGACCTCATAAACTCTCTATAAGATGTTCAAGTTGCTTTGTCTCAAGTACGCCATTGCCTCTCTAACTGTCTGAGCCCTTGTTTCAGCTGTCGCAGCTCCAGGGTTTACCACGGAGCCAGCTTAATACGAGGGCGCAGAGGGCATCGAGGTGCAATCTCGTTGATGGCCCTGGATAGTCGGCCATGCCAAGACTTAACCAGATCATCAAGGGAATTGCCAGGGATCCCGCAGAGCCATTTGGAAGTGCTCAGGGTCCATCAGACTGCTCGGGCAAGCCAAAATAGGCTCTCCAACCAAATTGGCTTGGGGTGGAGCATCCACACGAGCCTTGAGAGCAAAGTGGTCCGACCATGGTACTGCCTCTGCAGTAATACCATCCACCAAATCCCTGGCCACAAAGACCAAATCTAACATGTGCCCCGCCTGGTGAGTGGGTGTTGTAACAAATTGGGAGATTTCCAGTGTCGCCATGGATGACACTAGGTCCATCGCCTGACTGGAGGTCGCATCATCGGCATGGACACTGAAATCACCCAGGCCTTGGGTACTCCAATGCCCAGTCTGTTACGGCCTCCATCAGGGATAGTAAGGCGCTGTCCGGTGCATTAGGCAGACAGTACATCAGCCAGATCACCCACATCCCATGCCAGACTGGCACATTCTATACCATTGATCGTTGCGGTTGGGAGAGCCCAGAAGGAGTAATTCTCTCATATGAATAGTGCCACCCCTCCCCCCCCGTCCACTAGTCCGTGATTGGTTAAAGACCGAGTATCCTGGAGGAGCCATCTGGGAGAGAGCTACAGTCTCCCCATCTCACACCCAGGTCTTGGTCACACAAGCCAGGTCCACATCCTGCTTAAGCAGGAACTCCCTAAGGATTGAGGTCTTATTATTTATGGATCTGGCATTACATAACACCAATGATGGAGGCGAGCAATTCCGCTTGACCCCTCTACCTGTCACCGTCAGGATGGGACGCAGACTAAAAGGGGGCTGAGCACTATTTTGTCTCCAACTCCTTTTTTTATAATTCTGTCTGCTCCCACTATCATACCTTCCCCTCCCCAGGAGCACTGGAATCCCCAAGTCGGGCATCCTCACTGTTCTCCATTATAGCCTCAACCAATGTGGATATGTCCTCACTCACCACCTTATTTCAGATGTTAAACTCCCAACCCCTCCCCTCCCTCGCCAATCTGATTTGGCTAGCTTATTAATAATTTAATCTAATAGTTAAATTAATTTAAAATCCCAACCATACAATCTCCCCTCTAATTGATTAGCTAAAAAATTTCTTGATTTATTCAATAGCTCCTTAATAGGTAAAACCCTACCAATCAATACCCTCCTTCAATTAATTTGCCAAAAAAATATAAAGTTCATCAGAAGTCAAACAATTAACTAATAATCCAATTAATTAACTAATAACAATTTCATCACAATCAATTTAGTAGCTAGAAATACAATTCCATGTTCATATTGGTGAGTAGGAAAAGGTTAAAATGTTATTAGATAAGAGCGCTGTGGTGCTTAAAGTGCAAGATGTTTTCCTTCTATTAAAGTGGAGAATGTTCTTAAAGTGCGGCTGTTCGTAGAATGTTCTTAAAGTGCGATCTTCAGGTGCGGTCTTAAGGTGTAGTTTTTAAAGTGCTCTAGTGCTGTCCAGAACCCAGGCGGGCCCCCACACAGCTCAGGCGACCCTGGTGTGTGTGTGAAAGTCTCCCCCGTGTCCTCCCCAGCCGTATGGTTGAGTCCTTTTGGTTCCCAGCTGAAAATAATTAGATTTAGATAATGTTTTTAATGGTTACATATTATGTGAGAGATCAAAATGGATACATTCTGTATTTCTATATGACTATATATGTGAGCTTCCCAATCAGGCCAAATGGTACCACCATAGAACTGTTTTATTTACCTTTCTCCCTAACAGAGAACCAAAGCAGTTTACATTATTCTCTTCTCTTTCATTTTATCCTCACAACAACCCTTTGAGATGCTTATGCTGAGAATGTGACTAGACTAGGTAATTTAGCAAGTTTTCATAGAAGAGTGGGGATTTAAATCCAGGTCTCCCAGAACTCTAACCATTATACTACACTGCTTTCAGGTCAGAAAATGGTATAAAGGGAACCCTAATCCAAACCCCTCCTTCTCACATGGACTGCCATCACAACCTTAATCAGCTGTGCAAATAAGAATGGAGGATAACTTGCAATTCACATTTGTTACAACAGGACACAGAGTGGCATCCTTAGATCCAACCTGTGTACTCCATAACATACAAATAAATACCTGGCGTGTTCTGCAAACTCCAGTAACTGTTTTGTTGGAGGAAGAGCCACTTAAATTGGAAGAAGACTTTTAGGATGGTTATTTTTAGGGTGCCTTTTTAGAGGTGTCTTCAGGAAGGCTTCAAACTTTGTTAAGTGAACATAAGAACTTAAGAGAAGCCATGTTGGATCAGGCCAATGGCCCATCCATTCCAACACTCTGTGTCACACAGTGGCCAAAAAATCCTAGGTGCCATCAGGAGGTCCATCAGTGGGGCCAGGACACTAGAAGCCCTCCCACTGTTGCTCCCCCCAAGCACCAAGAATACAGAGCATCAGTGCCCCAGACAGAGAGTTCCATCAATACACTGTGGCTAATAGCCACTGATGGACCTCGGCTCCATATGTTTATCAACCTCCCTCTTGCAGCTGTCTATGCTTGTAGCCACCACCACCTCCTGTGGCAGTGAATTCTCTGTGTTAATCACCCTTTGAAGTGAAGGAAGAAGTACTTTCTTCAATCCATTCTAATCTGACTGCTCAGCAATTTCATTGAGTGTCCATAAGTTCTTCTATTGTGAGAAAGGGAGAAAAGTGCAATGGTAAAATAAAGCCCATTATAATTTAAGCACAGAATACCAAGGATATTAAGTCTTGAAGTTTCATATTCTTATGAAAAGAAAGATAAAGAAAGATGTGGAAGGAAAAAAAAAGAAATATAAATGGGAGAGAATGAGAATCAAATGCTAAGGTACATTTTTGATTCTTGGTTGTCTTCTATATATTTTGACATTGCATCGTATCAAGTATTTTTTCAGTATTAATCTATTTATTCTCAGCTGCTTCCAGACTAGGATGATTCTCCAGTATAATCTGGATGCTTATGTAATTCTGCATGCAATCACCCTTGCAAAGGCAATTCCAGACAGTCCAAGGCAATATGTTATCTCTCACTTTTTGTGGTGGTTTCCTTTTCTCCCCTTATGTGTATTAAAGTTCCCCACCTCTTCTGTGTTCCACCATGATTTTGAGGACTCTCTTAATAATAACTGTGCTATCAAATCACAACCGATTTATAGTGATCCCTCATTGAGTTTTCAAGGCAAGAGATGAGCAGAAGTGGTTTACTACTACCAGGGCTTTTGGGGTAGAAAAAGCCCAGCAGGAACTCATTTGCATATTAGGCCACAAATCCCTGACACCAAGCCAGATGGAACTGTGTTCCTACTAAAAAAAAAAAGCCCTGACTACTACCTTTCTCTGTGGAGCAACACTAGTCTTTCTTGGTGGATTCCCAGCTAAGTACTATCCATGGCCAGCCCTGCCTAAATTCCAGGCTTGGGCTAGTCTGGGCTATTCAAGCTGCTATTCAGGTAGGATTCTCTATTGACCTTGTTTAATTTTTTTTAAGAACATGCAGTGCTACATAGAATAACACAATTCCATTTTTAAAAAGTTTGCATAAACCTCAAATACTCCCTCTTCCTATAAATTAAAAACAAGTCTAGCAGTAGGTGATTTCTATTTTTAAAACTAAAACATGCTAACACTGGATACAAATAACACAATACCTTTAACAACATTTTTTTAAAAGCTCCCTGTATTTGCAGAGCCTCCAATGATCCTCTCCCTTCTGTCCAAAAGGGAAGTCATTTCCTTCTGTTTTATGTGAGTTGTTGTCAGAGACTAGCCCCTTGCAGTCATCAACAAAAAAAAGTCTAGTACTGCAATTGCACTGTTTCCCATTTAGACTCAAAAAACTGCTTGCAGCAATAGCATTCTGCTCACAAAATACTGTTTTTACAGGTTTCAAATAAAGGAGATTTTTTGGTTGTAAAGAACAGATTGTTAATGGGCTGCACAGAAACAGAGACGATCATCATGTGGAAATACCAGTTGAGTGGCTGAAATAAAAAAAAAGCCAACTAAGTGGCTGAAATGTGTGATATCTTCAGAGTGGAAGCAGCCCTTGTGAACACATGCTGTCTATTTCAACTGCCCAGCACCAATTAGGTGTTCTTACATAGTGGGAAAGAAAAAAAAATCTTATGGTGTGGGAGAAACCAGCTCCAGAGCTTCAGCAGGTTAGAGGCTTTACAGTTGTAATAACTTTACCAGAGTAGCTTTTGCCTTTGGAAGAATACACTATGCAGAACATATTTCTGCACTATATAGTACATAGCACTTGAACAGAAATTCAGCTAGAAAGTTGAAATGAAGATGTGCCTTCCCTGAAACCCATATTTATTGCTTTTGCTTTTGATGCTGGAAATGAACTAGCCAGGCATAACAAAATAAATCTAGTAGAGCACTACAGAGCTCATGTAATCTGCTCCTTTAGGATCAGTCTTTATGACCAAAATATGAACAGCAAGATTAAGTGGAAGCACATTACAACTGTGTTGTGCATGTGTGACTCTATGTTTGATGTAGGTTGTTAGTTCCAGCCTGGCTCATTGGAGCCTAAAGGACTGAGCTTGGGCCATGGGACCAATGGGAAGCAGGATCCAAATCTCTGCTTCCCCGGACCAATCATCAGTCCCCTGCTGGTTCAAATGACCCAATGAGTTCTAGTGCGGGAACTTTGGAGTGCATAAAGTTGGTCCCATTAGCCCAGTACAGTAGTCTTAGTCTGCCTATTATTTTATTTATTTATTTATTTATTTATTCTATAATTTATATCCCGCCCTTCCCAGAAAGTGGCTCAGGGCGGCTCACAACAACGACAAAACAATAAACAAGGTACAAAGTTAATACATTTAAAGTCAAAACATTTAAAAAAACCTAAAAACCTTAAAATCTTAACATTAAAACTATCCAGTATATTTCACTAAAATCTGATAAGCTACATTTATCTAGTCGGCATAAGCTAACCGGAAGAGGGTTGTCTTACAGGCCCTGCGGAACTGAGTAAGATCCCGCAGGGCCCTCACCTCTTCCGGCAGCTAGTTCCACCATGTGGGGGCCATTGTAGAAAAGGCCCTGTCTCTGGTTGTCTTGAGACGGACTTCCTTGGGCCCGGGGATGGTGAGAAGGTTTTGAGTCCCAGACCTCAGTACTCTCTGGGGAACGTGTGGGGAGAGACGGTCCTTCAGGTAGGCAGGTCCCAGGCCATATAGGGCTTTAAAGGTAATGACCAGCACCTTGTACCGGACTCGGTATGTTATTGGAAGCCAGTGCAGAGCCCGAAGGCCCGGCCGGATGTGCCCCCACCTTGGGCCGCGGCATTCTGCACCAGCTGCAATTTCCGGGTCCGGCACAGGGGCAGCCCCATGTAGAGGGCTGTAATCACTAATAAAGAGCTGTGATCAACTGCAACTGGGGATGATTCCGGATTTGGTGTTTGCCTCCCTTTCGCTCCGAGGTTATTCCATGCTGGTGTGATTTCCCGATTCCGCACTAGAGGATTTCTTCTGGATTCAATTCCCAATCTGTTCTGTGTGTTCTGATTCCGCATTACTGCTGCTCCCAGAGTTTCCCCCACAATCGTAGCAATTTCCCCCTCCCTCATACATTTCCCCTTTTTTTTAACATGCATGTATGTTCGTGTTACAATGCGATCGTCTTTGTTTGCGTTACAACGTAATGCCAGAGGCATAATACTGGCAAAGTCACGTTTTCCTTTCGCCCTGCCATTGGCAGGTCATCTAAGCCCCGGAAAATCTGAGTTGGCAATCCACCATTTTTATCCATACACGCTGAATGTTAAGCACACAGTTTTCCATTAAAACCTATAACAAATTACAAACAGATGCATGAAGGTGGGAGGGGGGAGATTTATGTAGAGGGGTTAAGGGAGAAAGTTTCCCCAGCCTATCAAAAATATAAACCTATAAACATAATCAAATTCCCATTCCTGTTTGAGGTCATACGGGGGGGGGGGGTCGATAAAGGTGGTAAGTAGTTTGTGTAAGATCCCTATTTGTTTAGTTGCGTTGTAACGATCTTATTTGGAAAAAAAATTATAATAGTCAGGAGTGATTTTTATCGGAGAGGGGAGGAAAGTAATCACAATGCAATGACACATTATCAAAATCACGTGGAATACCATAAAGAATGGGCGCGGGTGGAAGGAAGGGATGTATTCAGTAAAAGAAAATCGCATTACATCGTTATATATTTTTCGTGTTGTAATGCAAAACATTATTTGTTTAAATAAATTACTCTATTTCAGGAAAATATTGGATAATTTTCAAAGGGAGTAAAATTAAGTAAGTATGATGAAATAACTGGGCGGAATCATGGGCGTGGAGTTATGTGGGTGTGTTCTACTGATGCGAGAAGTTTGACAGCGCATTGGTGTGAGTTCTGCACATAAATTTCGAGCCCTGAAACCGCATCGAAAATAAACTTCTCGCATTTTGCCAATCTCCTAAATGCGAGGCGACACCACTTTGGAGGCAGGTCAAACTGCCTCCCCGGGTCAAGATATGCAGAAACCAACATCTGCCCCAGGGGAAACACAGCGCTGGAGCCGGAGCAAAGGCTAATGTGGAATCAGCCTAAGTCTCCTCATGCATCGAACCTACTATTTAACAAACTGATTGAGTGGCAATGTGATTGTTGTTTGCTCAGTTACAACTAATTTTTTTCTTAGGGGAACTGGGCACAAATTAGTTTAGATAAAGCTTAGTAGGAAGAGGAGGATCCCACACTACAGCTTAGCAGGAAGAGGAGGACCCCACATCACAACTGTCCCTTTTGGAGATATAATAGACTGCACTTAAAAACCAGGTTCCTGATGCAGCAGAATCAGAGATATGGGAGGTGAAGGATTAACACTCCACTGGAATGGAGAGGCAGAATGACAGGCTTCTCCTGTGACTAGCCAGTGCCAGTTGAAAAAAACTAAATGAACAGTCAAATCCTGAAGAGAGGGCAGTTCAGTTCATTCCATTCCAGACGTTCTGTCAATTGGAAACCTTCTGAAGGCAGTCAAATGGTTTCTGACAGAGTTTGGAGTCAGTAAGTCTCATAGGAAAAGTCAGACAGGTTTCACCTTAGCGTGAATAAAAAAGACTCCTTTGCCATAACTGTAGCATTCCTATCTTAAGGAAGAATTCATTAACAAAATTCAGAGTTTAAGGTCTTTTTCACATAGCCTAAGTATTCTGGTATGGCAGCTGGTCAGTTACTGAACAGTAATGGGTTTCTGCTGCTATTTCAGACAGACCTGATTCAGTAACTGGTTGCTACCAGAATACTGTTACCTTTTCACACAGTTCTGTAGCTGTCCTGGCATTGAGGCATGTCTGAGTCATTATTAACAAAGAGCAGCTTCCTTCAGTTTTCAACCCCTCCTTCCAGGTTGAAATTCCTATGGCATACTGTATGAGATGCCCCATAGCGATTCCAGGAGCATCAGCTGTTTTCACGCCTTTTTTTGCCGGCCGGGACACAATCTCCACAATTTTTGGGGGGGGACTTCAGGCTAAGAGCACTATAGCTCTATAACGAAGTATCAAAACAGTGCAACAGCAGCACCATTGGGATGTCTGGGCTCCCCTGAGATGCCTGAGATCGCTGCTGTTGACACTTGGTAACAAGTACCCCATTGGATACACCTGGAGAGAAGTTGCCCATAGGGCAGCAGGTTTGGGTAGGAGATCATACCAGCAGTGATTGGTGAGACAGATGTTGCCAACTCACTCTGCTGTGCACGCATCCATGCCTACAGGCTATTGGCTGGAAAGAGACTTGTGCCAAGCTGCAGCAGGTATAAATGTCAGGTGGCAACAGCCCCCCCCCGCCAATTTATGTGCCTCAGACTCACCTAGATATTAATCACATTCTTCTGACTCCCATGTGGGCATGGAAGGGTTAACAACAGTTAGTAGACCAATGCCTGGTGTTCTGCTCTCCCACTTGAACTGTGTATCCAATGGGGTACTTGTTACCAAGTGTCAACAGCAGCGATCCAAGGCATCTCAATGGAGCCTAGGGATCCCAATGGTGGTGCTGTTGCACTGTTTTGATATGTTGTTATAGTGCTATAGTGCTCTTAGCCCAACGTTCCCCCCAAAAATTGCAGAGATCGCATGCCAGGAGAAAACGGCCAGTGCTCCCAGAAGCAAGATAAAAGCAGAACAGTGTGAAATGGCTCACTTCAGATATGGAACCCTACCGGAAAGAAAATCATGTGCTTGGAACTCCCATTCCTGTCCCAGATTACTCCAGGTCCACACAATACCGATTCCCTTCTGGTTTCCTTTGGTAAGTGTGAAAAGCCTCTAAGTTTCAGCCCAACAGAACTGGAGTGGTGATTTAGTGAGAGTGACTGGGTAGAATGCTGAAACCAAAAGGAAGAGGGTTATAATCTTCTGTGGAGCGGATTATTTCCTGCTCAGTTTCTCTGGAGGTTTGGCTTTGAGGAGGACGTCAGGTCCGATGTGAAGGGAAACCAGTTTTAGACAACCCCAGAGATAAAAATAAACTGTAATTTTAAGAAAGGAGTGAGTTAGGTGCTCAAAGAAAGAGGCCAACTTCTGTAAAACTGCATTGTCATAGGAAACTCTCTGAAGAAACGCTATTGCTGTAACTAAAACGCTAAGTAAAAGAGCCTAGTATATATACAAACAAGCTTCAAGATCACTATTTTGTCTGTTTAAAGAAATGTACTTTGAAATGCCAACAAGCATTACCTCAGCTTTTCCAGCCCCTGACTACACCTATTCATCTCCTGCCTGTTAAATAAACTTAAGATTTCTATTTGAATGCAATATTGTCTCAAATGCCATTTCAAGAGTGCTCCTGTTTTCCCCAACAAGTTCCTGGGCTGGACTAAAAGTCAAATTACATTCTGTGTGACAGGATGGGACAACAGGTTTTCAAAAACACAAGTATTAACACACTACTTGGGGCTGGGGCTGCTCAGTCACAGCAGGAAACAAAACTTTTGGCAGCAAAATTTGCTTCATAGTGGGGGAGCAATGCGGCTCCCATCCAGAGGCAGGCTGCACAGCCTTGCGTCTGGGGGCCGTTTTGCCTCCTCGCAAGGCGGAGGAGCGGGCAGAGTATCATCAGAGGTGGGGGCAGAGCAGGCATGCCCTAGAGACAGGCTCCGCTCCCTCCTCTCATTCTTCGCCTTGTGCTCAGGGAAGGCAGAGCGCAGCATGTGTACTCTTTCCCTGCACGAGGCCTGTTGCCAGTTACCACGACTTTTTGCACCGCGGTGGTTGGCACGTAGGACTTTGCCGCGGCTGCTTGTAGAGAGCCGCAGTGGTCTTCAGGAGGAGTTTCATCGTGTCAGGAGCATCTTCGGGAGCGTCTTTGACACGGCGGTTTGCCGCTGGCCGTGGCGTTTTCGCGCAGTCGGTGTTTTTGTGTTAGGGTATCTTGCGGTGCCTCTCCCCCTTTTGAGGGTGCTGTTCGGTCCCCCCTCCTTTTTTCCCTCTGTTAAGCCAGCTGAGGAACCAACTCCCCCACCCCACCCCCTCCGTTTATATAATCTTCTGGGGGAGTTCATGGTTACTTCACAGTGTATGGGGCTGTTCTTCCAGACAGTGCAGTTTGAAGGAGGCCTTAGCTAATCATGGGTTTAATTGGATAGCCATTTTATTGGAGCGGTTCGATTCTTCCTCCTTGTTGCTGGGCAGAAGAGTGGCCATTTTGTGGATAGCTCGAGGTGGCCATTTCAAGGACAGCCTTTTTATTCTTCTTCCCTGTTGCCAGGGAGAAGAGAGGCCATTTTGTGGATAGGCGGCCATTTTGAGGATAGCTTTAACATTCATCACCTGCCTCCGGTAAGGCGGGGGGCACATCAGTGAGGGCAGTAGACGGGCTGGTCATTGTTATTGGGCACATTATCATGCCTAAGGGACAGGCAAATCCAAGGGCAAGTGCCCTGCACCGAGACTGCAGCGGCTTGTTCCTAAGCGGTCAGCACCTTTGCCTTCATCATCTGATGAGGAGGATGGCACTTTCGAGCAGTCTGTGTTAGCCAGAATAGCAGCTTTGGAGGGGTCGAGTAGTAGGCAGCCGGTCGTATTGCGTTTAATGGGCCTGATTTTCAAGGCAGACAAGCGGACTGCTAAAAAGTGCTTCCAGGAAGAAATCCTTAATCATTTGTCTCCCCGGCCTGGCTTCAATATGATGAAGAGTTCAGATTGAGGGTGGCTTTGAACCCGGCCCTTCAATGGGATCAGATTCAGCCACAGCTGTGGCTGCAGCCACAGCTGTGGCTCCAGCACGACCTAACCTGGGTGATAGGTCAGACAGTGGACATGTTGTTCAGCGCACAGCCACTGCTTCTGGTGCCTGCAGCAGTGCGGGGCAGGTGGTTCAACCCTGCCTGCTTTGTTGGGAGTTTGGGTCCCAGGGGGTGTATGGTAAAAAGAACTGCCCATATAAACATGAGTGCCCTCTTTCCGGGGGGTCTCATTCCTTCACGAATTGTTCCAGGGGTAGATTAGACGGGGATAGCACAAGCAGGGCCCGGGCGGCGCAGATAAGCCATTTGGTAAAGGGTCCCAGCCCAATAAGGGCGACAGTGCTTGAGGCATTGCTCCATGATTATCCAAGGGATGAAGATCAGCTTTATTTTTTAAATAGTTTTAAGTTTGGGTTTAGAATTTCTTTTCAGGGCCCCAGAAAGCCGCTTATGGCCAATAATTTGAAGTTGGTTATAGAGATGGAGCACATAGTTCGTCAGAAGATTGGGAAGGAATTAGCTGAGGGTAGGGTGATTGGCCCATTTTTCGCACCCCTTGTGGGTACCTTGAGGGTCTCCCAGTTGGGCCTGGTGCCTAAAAAGGCCCAGGTGAGTTCAGATTGATTCATCATTTATCTTACCCCCATGGGGAATTGGTGAATGACGCCATACCAGAAAATTTGTGTACTGTGCGGTACACATCTTTTGACCAAGCGGTGCAGATGGTAAGGCGTTGTGGGGTAGGGGCCTTGATGGCCTAAGACATTCGTCTGGCTGGCGGATCTGTATATGTTACAGTTCGTCGTTCCAAGACCGATCAACTGCAACGGGGGGATACTATTAGTTTGGGTTCCTGTTCTGATGTCGAGATCTGTCTCGTAACGGCTTTAAAGCGATGCATGGTTGCTCGTGGTTTGGGTGCTGGCCTGTTGTTCCTGGGGTACTTCCAACCTTCCATTCAGAAGCTTGGTAGGTGGCATTCCTCAGCCTATAAGGGTTATGTTCGCCCTCTTGCACTGCAGTAATTGGCATCACGTTATTAGGGGGCTATGTTATTCATCATTTCTTCTTTTCTCAGGTGCTGTGGTCCGTGGAGAGAGATGACACGTCCTCATATGTGGACACAGCTTTGTGTTTTGGGCTGCCCATCGGGCGAGAAGGACTTCGGCCAGGTCACAGCTGGGGCTCAGCAAGTGGGCCACCACTGAATGGCGTGGACGGCAGGGTCTCCATTAGTCAGGCCCATTGCCCCTCTTGTGTGAAGATGTGCACGTGTTGCCACCACATGTTGTGGTGATACATCTGGGTGGTAATGATTTAGGCCTGCTCAAGGGAAAAGCCCTTGTGTTGCAGGCCAAAGATGACTTTAGAGTCATCAAGAGGCGTTGGCCACAGGCTTTGATCGTGTGGTCAGCCATGATCCCACGCCGGGTATGGCGTGCGGCTTGGGACCCACGGGTGATTGAGAAAGCTCACCACAAAGCCAATTTAGAACTTAAAAGAGCCTTCGAGAGGGGGGGGGTTGGGTCACTTTCTTCCTCACCCTGGGATCTGGGCTGATTGCGCGGATTTGTACAGGAGCAATGGCGTACATCTTTCAGACAAGGGTAATGATGCCTTTTTAGAGGACTTAAAACTTGGGCTTAAGGAAGTGTTGTGTGTTTAGTGGGCGCAGCTTTCTAAGGAGAGGCTTGGCCTCGTAGTGGCTGGGTTTTGGCCTAAACATGGATTGATTCGCCTGTTAGCCTTGGAACTCCAGGGCATAACTTTTGCTAGGCCACCAGGGTACGAGCCATGTATTTTGGTGATACCTAGGGGCAGGGTGGCTCGCCCGTCATGTGGCAAGGGAGGGGTATTTCATCTCCTGGCCGTGCTGCCTGTTATGTTATAGCCCTTGTGTTAGTGTAATAAATAAAGAAAGTGGCCCTTTAGTTACCCAAACCCTTGTGTCCGTCTCTTCCTTCCGTCTGGGGGGGGCAATGCGGCTCCCATCCAGAGGCATGCTGCACAGCCTTGCGTCTGGGGGCCGTTTTGCCTCCTTGCAAGGAGGAGGAGCGGGCAGGGCATCATCAGAGGTGGGAGCAGAGCAGGCACGCCCTCCTCTCATTCTTCGCCTTGTGCTCGGCCCTCCCTCCCACCCTTGATGCAGTGTGGGCGACTGCTGGTTGCTCTCAGTTTTGGGGGACCAAGTAGGATTTTTTTCGCCACTTCTGTTTTGGCTGTAGGAAGTGGAGTTTTTCGCATACCTCACACTGCTTGTAGAAGGGATTGTGGAATTGGCTGGGGTGTGGCTGGTTAAATAGGTCGGTCACTTTTTAGGTTGGCTGGGTTTTGGCCTAAACTTTCGTTATGCAGCTCGGTGAGCACCTGTAGCGGCCCAGTTTTAGGGCAAGGGGTCTCGCTAAATCATTCCTAGACCGTGCAGGATGGTTGAGTGATGAAGCGGATTGCCTTGGGTTTGCATGGATTGATTCATCCATTAGCCGTGCGGCTGGGCGTTGGAACTCCAGGGCATAACCTTTGCTAGGCCGCCCAGGTACAAGCCATGTATTTTGGCGATACCTAGGGGCAGGATGGCTTGCCCATCAAGCGGCAGGGGAGGGGTATTTCGTCCCCTGGCCCTGCCATGCTGCCTGTTATATTATAGCCCTTGTGTTAATGTAATAAGGAAAGAAAGTGGCCCTTTAGTTACCCAAACCCTTGTGTCCATCTCTTCCTTCCGTCTGGGGGGGGGGCAATGGGGGTCCATCATAGGGGAAATCTGACAACTCTCAACTTAGGGCAACTGTGCTTTGGTAGCTGTCCACAAGACCTAGTCAGTCTTTTGTTCAACTGAAAAAGGAGAGAATCCTTTGATCATGTTATGCTCCTTTTCCATTGGCCAAACATGGGCCTGCTCTCATAAGTTAACGACTACAATGCATAGTTGCCCTAAATCGAGAGTTGTCAGATGTTCCCAAAAGGGACACCAGTCACACACCTACAATATGAATTCTGTAGTCCTCTAACTGTTAATTTTTGCATAACGGTTTTGACTACCATTTCTTTCATTTTTGGAAGTACTGACTGAAAAATAACCAACTGATAGCCCCACTCCAATGAAATGCTACAATTTTAATTGTTACAACCAGTAGTTTTTTATCTCAGAAAACATGCAAATGTACAAACAATATTTTGTTTCCCAATGTATAAAGTTTCTTCATAGCATTTTATCAGCTTCCCCAGGTACTGAAAGGAAAGCTACAAAGAAATCTCCTTCTTAAATTAAGTACACAGCATTCAATAGGTGCTAAGAAGTTGTACATTATTGATATCCATACATGTCATCAACTGTACTCACTAGCCCTTAAGGGATAAGCTACAACAACAAAGCAATTCTATTTTCCTGATGCAGTAACTAGCATAAATACTTGTTACTAAGAACAGGCTGAATTTCCATTTTCCACCCACTCTACAAATTACTCGTATGATTTTTAATAGGAAATCTATATGACCAAAATACTCAGTACATTTCATTAGGAAATGCTTTGGGGTTCCTAATTTCCCCAAGTCTTCATGAACATATATGACAGTGGGTTTTGAAAAAAGAATTAGCAACACACAGAATGTTGGTATCACTTAAAAAAAAAATCCAACCAAAAAGCCATCTCTGTTTTGATAGGACTGTCATTTATATGCAATTTACTAATTTAGCTTAGCGAGCTTGATTTCAAAAGCCTTTGATTAAACAGACATCAACAGAAAGAGTAAGGCAGTGGCAAGAGAATTTATGAATAATCTGTACAGCATGTGTCAATGCAGATCTTGTTTAGCAATTCTATCTGCTAGTAGAATACACGGAAGCAGGTCTACTGTATATCTGGACACAGGCAATTCATATAATTATATATTAATTCTGACACTCTGAAAGGCACTGTCTGCTTGAAATACCAATTCAATTATAGTATCAAAATATCTGTGAACTAAAGCAGGTGATGGAAAGTACCTGGTGGATGTAGAAGAGGAATGACTCTGAGGGCTGAGAGCCTGTGGGATCAACACATAATGTGCCCCAGCATGCTTCAAGGTAAAAGGGAAACTGACAGTGTTTGTTCTCTCCTCAGCTGACTTTCACCCAAAAGCAAGAAAGGGTAGATTCTGCATCCTTCTTCTACAGACTCTGTTGCCAGATGACAAACCCAACATTCAGAACACTGCCATGCCCTACATCCAGCCTCTGATCAGCTGGCTAAAGAGGGGACTCACCAGGACAAAAGGCCTCACTGATGGCATGACACAGGAAGTGACATCATCACACCAATGAAGTTCAGGTCATGATCTGATATTTCAGCAAAATCTCTATGGTAGAAACCAGTTTTACCATAGTTTTTGCCCAAATATCATCGTTGCCTGGACATCACTGCCATGATGACATCATTTCCTGTGCAACACCGACAATGAGGCCTAGCAACCCTATGAAGTCTTCTAGGGAAGTCATACATAATTGACTAAACTAGTGACAAAAGGATTCCCTATAGCCACCATCTCTTGTTTGACAGCAGAACTGATTATCAAATCTGAAATAATTTTCTTCTGAGATGTTATCAACCAATTCCATTAAAACATATGTTGGGTATCAACAAGGGCTGCCAATCTTCAGGTGGCGGCTGGTGATCTCTTGGGATTATAACAGTTCTCCAGACGACAGAGATCAGTTTATCTGGAGAAAATGGCTGCTTTGGAAGACGGACTCCACAGCATTGTACCTTATTGAAGTCCCTCACCTCCTGAAACCACACCCTCCTTGGGCTCCACTCCAAAACCTTTAGGTATTTTCCAACCTGGAACTGGCAACCCTAGTTTTACCTTATTAGAAATATCCAAAGTAGATGCAACAACTGTGTATGCCTCTTCATGTGGAAGCAACATGGAGAATCCTTGCTATGTAGAAGCTGCTTAACTATGGTGGAAACAATTGTTAAGCGGCTAGAATAATCCAATGTGTTTTTGCCTTTAATAGCAGAAGAAAGCACATTTTCTAGAATACTGATTAATAAATTGCTCTGCATTTGTTTGCTATTCACTTTGAAAATTAGCCATTGTGCATGAGCATTTTATACAACACTAATGCCTTGAAGCAAAACGAAATGCACATTGGGGCCCAAGAATCCCAGCTACATATACAAGTTGATGGGTTGTGAACTGGCAGAGACTGACTAAGAGAGAGATCTTGAGGTTGTGGTAGATAACTCACTGAAAAGACAGTGTGCGATTGCAATAAAAAAGGCCAACGCCACGCTGGGAATTATTAGGAAGGGAATTGAAAATAAATCAGTCAATATCATAATGCCCCTGTATAAATTGATGGTGCGGTCTCATTTGGAATACTGTGTAGCATTCTGGTCACCGCACCTTAAAAAAGATATAGCATTGGAAAAAGTCTAGAAAAGGGTAACTAGAATGATTAAAGGTTTGGAACACTTTCCCTATGAAGAAAGGTTAAAACGCTTGGGGCTCTTTAGCTTGGAGAAATGTCAACTGTGGGGTGACATGATAGAGGTTTACAAGATTATGCCTGGGATGGAGAAAGTAGAGAAAGAAGTACTTTTCTCACAATACAAGAACTCATGGGCATTCAATGAAATTGCTGAGCAGTCGGGTTAAAACGGATAAAAGGAAGTACTTCTTCACCCAAAGGGTGATTAACATGTGGAATTCACTGCCACAGGAGGTGGTGGCGGCTACAAACATAGTCAGCTTCAAGAGGGGATTGGATAAAAATATGGAGCAGAGGTCCATCAGTGGCTATTAGCCACAATATATTACTGGAACTGTCTGGGGCAGTGATGCTCTGTATTCTTGGTGCTTGGGGGGGGGGCAAAGTGGAAGGGCTTCTAGCCCCACTGGTGGACCTCCTGATGGCACTTGTTTTTTTTGGCCACTGTGTGACACAGTGTTGTACTGGATGGGCCATTGGCCTGATCCAACATGGCTTCTCTTATGTTCTTATGAAAGTCTAGGAATGCCAGATCTGACCTTTATTTCAAATTCCAACTGTGTGCTCTGCCAGTCAGTTTATTGTGGGGATATTTTTTTTTAAATTAAATGCTCAGTCAATCTTCTGATCTTTTGGATTATCTAAACATAATGAATAGAAAAGCAGATGTCTGTATCTTTTTTCCAGCCTTTAGCTTCACCCCATCTGGCCCAACAATTTTCATCCATTTTGGGTGACATTGGGCGACATTTAAAGGAAATTCAAATTTTATTTCGATATATCTCTGCTTAGAACCTTATTCACATGATCAAGGTTTCCCAAAATTACAACAGTTAGTTCACAACCATTAAGATATTGAAGAGGGACCCCTGAATAATTAATGAATAACCCTATAATAATAATAATAAAAAAATGAAAATATGGTTTTTGTGCCTTCAGAAGAGAATGTCTGATGCAATATTTGAAGCAGCTGTAACTGTTAAAACCAGACAGCCCAAATGGGTGTGAGTCACAAATGTGTATTGATAACAGAGAGGCCCCTCTGAGAAAGCTTCTGCTAAACTGATAAGACATGGAGACAGTGGAGTGGAAAATTACAGGAAGGTGGGACATGTTGGAGTAGATAAGGCTTGGCTGCTTGTTTTGGGGGTGGAATAAAAACTGCTTGCATGAGGAGAACTTTAGTTTAGTCATTTGGGGGCTTATGCCGACTAAATTCTGCTTTGATATCAAAGTAAAATACCTTGTTTCATACCAAGCAATGTGTGGGCTTCGTTATTTAACTGCTACAATATATGGCTGGAAGCACTACATTAAATGCTTTTGCCTGCCTTAGGTCAAAAAATTCAGTTACTTTCCTATGAATTTCAATATCAGCTCTCATACCAATAGATAGTATAATTTTCAACGCTGACTTTAGATAGATAGATAAATTTATTGTCATTGTTCTCAAAAAAGGAAAATGAGAGCAACGAAATGAAGTGCTCTTCCACAAACATACCAACACATCAACACTAAAGAAAAAAACACATATACATAAACCATTTAAATACATCTAAAACAAATAACCATTCATAACCCTACATTTAGCCTACATCTAAAACAAATAACCATTCATAGCCCTGCATTTAGCCTAACCACAGCACTTGGATAGAAGCTGCCCTTAAATCTATTTGTCTTAGCTTTCAACACTCTATATCGTCTGCCCAATGGTAAGATCTCAAATAGCCAGTGGCCCGGATGTGAAGGGTCCTTTAAGATCATTTGTATCTTCCTTTTACATCCCATATTATACAGATCCACCAATGAGGGGAGAGAACATCCACAAATCTTCTGTGCTCTTACCATCACTTTCATTTTCACATTGCTACTATACCCTATTATACCCTATTGCTATTATGTACTCTCTGTAAGAAAAACAGATTGCATCCTTTGGTTTGAAGAAAAGAGGGGGGGAAGCATGAAACAAGAGTACAAACAGTATGTGGAAGTTCACAAAGTAAGTACCTTTCAAGAAAACTCACCATTATTAATCAGGACATGGAGAGGGCAATTTTTCGCTTTAAATGTGTGAACAAATTGATGTATGGACTTCATGGAAGCCAAATCACAGTATAAAAACTCCACTGAAAGAGGAAAAAGAAACCAGTATCAAATCCATTGAAAGAAAAACAAAATGATTCACAATTATAGAATCCACAGCCTGTAGCCTTATATCAGGTCTATGCGCAGAAAAACAGTGTTGCATACCTTCATTTAAGAATACTGTATAGCAAGCTGGCACAGTTCATGGCACATATGCATAATCTGTTAGTGTTTGCTCTGTTTTAAGGGGCTGTATGCTCACAATTTGAGACAACTGTCTTACTATGGAAGTGCAGAGATCAATGAGAGCCAGCATGGTGTAGAGGTTAAGAACAGCAGACTCTTATCTGGAAATCCGGATTTGATTCCCCATTCATCTAATGAAGCCAGTTGGTTGACCTTGGGTCAGTCACAGCTCTTTCAGCCTCATCTACTTTACAGGGTGTCTGCTGTGGGGAGAGGAAGGAAAGGTGACTGTAAGCCGCTCCAAGACTCCTTTGGGTAGTGAAGAGCAGAGTAGAAAACCAACTCTTCTTCTGTGCCTTGTTGGCAGTTGTGGGGGAGGGCTTAATTAATGGTGATTAGTTGAACCTATTATCTGCCAATTTATTTTAAAATGTATGAACTGCATATGAAGTCGTTCCTTCATTTCATGGCTTTGGATCAATCAATATCTTATTGCCTATTTTATACTCATTTTATTATAAGGATTAAAATACGTGAAAACTCCACTCATGCCTCCCAAAGCTCCTTCGCGGCAACCTATTATCTGCCAATTTATTTTAAAATGTATGAACTGCATATGAAGTTGTTCCTTTGTTTCATGAAACCAAATTTAGCAAATTTGTATAAAGAGTATGTAAATAAACACACATACTCAGAACTATTATAGTAGGAAGAACATGGAAAATATGCAATGTTAAACGGCCATAACAGCAAAGGACAAAAATGTAATGCAACAAGAGTTCAATGTATTTTTAAAAGTGGGACTGCAAAGACTGGAATTCAAAATAGGGAGAGAGGGATGCAGTAGAATGGTTTAGAAATGTTTCCTGTTGGCCTCAGATACCAGCATAAAAATAAGCAGAATAACTCACCTTCCCCATGTAAGTAAAAACATGTTTGTGAATAAACAGACTGATAAACATTACACGTCTATACACTATTTTGGAAAGACTAATCGTGGGTGTCAAACTCATTTGTTATAAGGGCCAGATCGGACATAAATGAGACCTTGTTGGACTGGGCCATGTGTGTACCTATTTAAGATTAGGTAGCAGAGATATAACCTTTATAAAGGACACAAACACAATTAAAGATTTTTTTTAAAAAAAAAATCCTTAAAATGTGCTTAAATCAGTACTTGTTGGTCTTAAAGGTGCTTTCTTTGTATTTTTTCCATGGAATCCAGGGAACTGGCCAAAGGAAGATCTTTCCTTCCTTCCCCAGGGGGCCAGGATCCTTAGCTAACAGAAGGAAGAGAGGCTTGGCTCAGTAGTTCTGCTGTGCAATTGAGAGACTGATAAAGTAAGCTCTCCTTCCCCCACCAAGGAACAAGCCTCAGTCAATGGACAAAATGGAGGCTTGGCTTGATAGCTCCTGAGCGATTGGGCAAGCCTTGCAAAGCAAGCTGTTACACAGAAGGAAGCAAGAGAGAGGGAGAAGGAAGCAGATAACAGCCTGTTGCTGGGGGGCCTGATAGGAGCCCTCGGGGGGCCTGATTCGGCCCCCAGGCTGCATGTTTGACACCTCTGGACTAAATGATTAATTGCTGATCAACAGAATTGTTGAGTCAGAAATATTTAGCTCAGAAATATGAGTGTTGGGTAAGATTTTGTGGTATCTATAATATCATTACAGAAAATCTTAACTGCTCATCTAACAGGACTATGCAGGGTGGGGGGGAGGGAGATGGAAAAGCAAAGAACAATGCAAGTTGTTTTGGGTCCTCAATGGGGAGAGGCCCATTGAGACTTATAACAAAGTCAGTGTTATAAACAAATAAAATAAATAATATTTCGTGGCACAGTCGACAAGGGATATTTCATTCAAATTCTATTTAGCCATAAAGTTTACTGGGATGGCTTTGGATCAATCAATATCTTATTGCCTATTTTACACTCATTTTTTATTATAAGGATTAAAATATGTGAAAACTTCACTCATGCCTCCCAAAGCTTCTTCACGGCAACACAGAACCCAGTTCAGATAAATTAAGAGCAGCTTTTAGCCTTGTAATTGTGGGGGTGGGGACCTGTGTGAGTAACTCTCTCCATTGAAATAAACAAAGTTAATGGCATGGCTGAATCACAACAGTGACTTCAGTGGGACTTGCTTCTAAGCAAACACACTTAAGAGTTGTGATCAAGTCTAATGGTTATTGCAGATATAATGAAACAGGCAGAATAGCTTGTACTTCTTATTATCAAACTTGATGAGAAAATACTTTTTGAGCGCATAAATTGTTCTGCGTAAAGAAAGCAAACGGGAGAAACAACACAAACAAATGCAATACCTCTCCCTTGTAGCACTAATTGCAATATAATCACTTAGTCTAACTTCATGCCTAATAGTTTCAGTTTACTCACCGATTAGTCTTCAAATCATTCATGTCCTCATTATTACTAACAATGGCAACTGCTTGTGCTTCAACTTGGTTAGCATAATGGGTTTTTTAAATCAACTCTGTCCTCTGCTTTGCTATGTGGGTCTAAAACTTTCAGAAGGGGAGGAAATTCTTAAGAAGAACAGAAAATGGTATCTAAAAATGGAAACTGTAGTAGTACATGCTGCTAAATTATCCTCTGTTTTAAAATCAATTCCATTCAGAGTCAAGCCTTTTACAGACATTAATCCATGCAGCAACAAATACACCTGTATTTCTTTTCTCCCTGTTGATAATGCTCTTTGTCATTCTTACCTAGGCAACACATTTCATAAGAGCAATGCAATTGACATTGACAGTCACTGTGAGTAGGAAGGCACAAAAGATATAGACTCTCACAACTACTCCACCCCACCATGTTGCAATTTTTGGAGTCGATCCACAGCAATTCATTATTGAGAATGTGTGGGATTCTGAGGAGAATTCCAGATCTTCACCCAAAGACAATGGTTTTGAATCTATCTGTTCCCAGTAAGGAATGGGGATAGTTTCCAAATTCAGCTCAAGATGCTGATTGTGACCTTTTAAAACCCTTTATGACCTTGAACCCAGCAACAAAGTTGGAAGGATTATATAAGGACAAGCAGACCGGGAAGTCTTGCTGCAACAGCATCACTATGTTAACATATCCCATAGGATATGTGTCAGTGCCACAGAACATTTTTCATGGGAAGAAACCTGATACTGCCAATACATTTGTTAACTTCATGTTTACAGGGCGACATGCAAGGATATCTGCAAGGTACTCACCTATACCTTTAAATGGAACCAAAACAAGATCCAGCATCTGCAGTTCTTCTATATGTTGGTTCCATATGTTACCTTCCCATATTACCCTTCTCTCATTCTTCCTATGTCTTGCAGTTTTGCAGTACTCTGTTATGCTCCCATGGTGATAAGGGAGTAACAAGGCTGAAGACACAGTAATTGTACCTTACAGAAGACCACTGTCTTAACTTTAGAGAGCCTTAAAATCCTTTGGGACATGAGGGCTTATCAGCAGTTTACCCAAGTCACAATACAAAAGCAGTGTACTGAAGTCTCAAAGTATTCTGTTGTTGGCAATGACATGAAAAGTGCTCTGTGGGTTGATGACTATATTTTCCAAAAAGGAGAGGTTTTTATAGTTTTCTCATTTCTGCTGCAGCTGCTGATATAGTGCAGAGGCAATGGTGCTTCCACATGGCACACTACCCCATAGTTTCCCTGCCCCAGTCCTATCATCAATTTTCTAAGCCACCAGAGACCTTTCAGGGAGTTTTTTAAATTAGCAATTAAATATTATAACAATATTTTAAAAGTAAGTTCTTAATCCTTTCAGTGTGGAAATATTCCTTTCCTCTCATATTTTCACAATAAACTGAGACAGTGGCCTGAGATAGAGGCTTAACTTTAAAAAAAACCAAACCTGTGAATTCAGATAACCTGATATAGATATTTATAATGATATTCAATTGCTGATTGTTTTTTTAAAAGCACTCAGTGGTGAAGAGAAGAAATAGTCATAACAGGAACAAGGCAAGGAATGTGGTACCAGGAAAATCCAAATTTTCCTACCCACATGGCAGAAATTCATACTTGGCTGTATTCTATCCCAAAATTCAATAGCAAAGCAGGGTTGGGAAAAATTGAAGAAAAGCTGGGGAAACTCCTGGAGATGCACTATTAAAGCACCACATTGCACCCTAGGGCAAATAAACTATGTGGAAATTGTCAACATGAGTTCTGTGTGTACATGAAGTCAAGAGCACAGCCAGTGTATGAAAAAGGCCACTTTATCATTCATTCATTTATTGCATTAAATATTTATATCCTGCCTTTCTGGCAAGGAGTTTTACATGCCCCTCTGCAGTTCTGGAAGGCAGGTTCAAGAAAAACCCCTATTCAGAAAGGCTTTGTACATGCTGTCTAAGGGGAGTCCCTGGAGCACATGTTCTTTAGTTGTACATACTATAATGTGGCCCTTTTGGAAATTATTACTCCCTTGTTGGGTAGGATTCCTGGCATCATAAATAAAGAAGAAGACTGCAGATTTATACCCCGCCCTTCTCTCTGAATCAGAGACTCAGAGCAGCTTAAAATCTCCTATATCTTCCCCCCCCACAACAGATACCCTGTGAGGTGGGTGGGGCTGAGAGGGCTCTCACAGCAGCTGCCCTTTCAAGGACAACTCCTGCGATAGCTATGGCTAACCCAAGGCCATTTCAGCAGCTGCAAGTGGAGGAATGGGGAATCAAACCCGGCTCTCCCAGATAAAAGTCCACACACTTAACCACTACATCAAACTGGCTCCAAATAAAGCCAGGTTAGGATACCTTTTGTCTGATATGAATCCTAAAATCATCTATCAAGTTGCTAGATTTTGTGTGTTGATATTGAGGCTATAGAAACTGCATTTTAATTAGGTTCAAATTTGAATTTGAACTCAGTCTATTCTGTGTGTGTGTGTTTTTATGGTATAAATAAGAATGTTACCATTTTTATGTAATGGATGGTCAAATGACTGTAATGAAAATTAATTCATTCATAATCTCCCTTTCTTCTTGGAGGAAGATAGCTTACAAATAATAATAAAAACATTAAAGATTAAACACAAATAACTCCCTCAAATAACTTAATCTCTACCTTAAAATAACTTCATCTTTACTTCCCATTCAGAACCTCAAAATTCTGGCCAAACTAGCAAGATTTGCATTACTTTCTAAAAACCTCCAACAAGGGAACTCCCCTCATCTCTTCAGAGATCCCATCCACAATGTGAGAACCATGATGAAGGTTCAAGCTCCAGCTGATACGATGGTCCATCCTAAGTAATAAAACAGACAGCAGGTGGCAGCCTGAAACCCAAGTGGTGCACAGGAACGTATGGGTAGTAACAGTCTCTCAAAAATGTGGTTTCCAGGTTGTGGAGGTATAATGATTTCCAGGGCTATTTTTGTAGCAGGAACTACTTTGCATATAAGGCCACACCCTCTTAAGTAGCCTTCAAGATCTTAAAAGGCTCTCATTACAGAGCCTACTGTAAGCTCTTGGAGGACTGGCTACATCAGGGTTGTGTGGCCTAATATGCAAAGGAGTTCCTACTACAAAAAAAGCCCTGATTTCATTCTCTCTCAAAGTTTCCCTGTATCATGTTCTTCGCTGAGCAACTCTTCTTTGTTTTTCTTCTTAGTTCTCTGGCTGTCCCACCCAGTGGAATACTGTTAGATGTTGACCCAGCTTAGGGAACTGAGAGGAGAGACAAAAATCCTTCTTGTTGTCCTGGTTTGAGAATGACACATGAGAGGCTGATGATAGTTCAAAACTAACAATTTGTTTTATTGAACATTATGGAAAAATGGAATCAGGTATTGGATTTATGAAGTGAACAAACAACAGGAACAAAGTAACTTTGTATACAATTAAATGCCAGATAATTTGTCACAAACAAGTAACTGTTTCTGTTATTCAGACCGGCCTCTAAAACTTGAGGAGAGAATTTCCTTGGCAGTCTCTGCTTAAACATACAAGCCTAAGCTACTTTGTCTCACAGATGCTTAAATTGGTGAAGGTGAATTCACACAAGCTACAGTTCCCTTCCTTATCTGCAGGCTAAGGATCACATCCTTATTTCTGGAGAAATTTCCCGTAGGCGGGATAGGAATCACTCTCCTCCCCCCTCTTCTAGGACGTATTTCTCTCAGGCCTGAATTGATTCTCTCATTCCCTTAGCCGGTTTTTCCCAGTCAACTGTCAATTCTTAACTGTTACTCCTTAACTGACTCTCAACTTAAGAATTCCATTTGAATCTCCTGCTGTTCAAAGTTCTCAGACCAGGTCATAGCATTAACCATTTTCTGTCTATCACAGAAGGCTTTAAAGGTCATAAAATAGCATCTTGAATTGAAACTGTAAACAAATTGATAGTTAATGTAGCTCTTTTAAAATGAGCAAAATATGTCCCCAAGAACCATCAGCCAGATTCATTCTGGACCAGCTGCAGTTTTGGGGTTGTTTTCAACAACAACAAAAAACAGAGTATGTTATAGTAGTCTAACTACAAGGTTACAAAAGCATGTATCAGCATGGCCAAAATGGCTGAGTCTAAGAGAACTGACAAACCTGATGCAGGTCATGGAAGGTACTCCTGGCCACTGTGCCAACCTACTTTTCAAATAGCAAGTTTGGGTCTATGAGTCCACTCCCCCAGGCTTTTAACCTGCTTTGCAAAAGCCAACTCCACTCAATCCATACTCTACCGTATCAGCCTTCCTGAACACAATTACTTTGAACTTGTCTAGAAGCAGGTTCAGCTCCTTCTGCCTTTGCCATTTGACCATGGCCTCAAAGCACTAGTTCAGAACTTAGACTGACACATCAGGAGGCTATATGATAATGAAATATAGAGCTAGGGGCTAACTACATATTGATCACCCAACCCGAAAGCTCAAGACAACTCATTCAGCAGCCTCATATCTATCTATCTATTTAGAAAAAGAAGGAAAGAGAGCATGAGTTGAACCCATCTAGCAGATGATGTTTTTCTGTGGTATCTGATCAATCCTGTAGCACAGGACTCCATATTCCAACCAATGGATAAGAATAGAGTAGTCAACTGTCTCAAAAGCTGCAAATAATTCCATCAGTTTCAACACAGACAACTGTCCTTCATTCAACTTTTAATGAAGATCATCCACCAGTACAATTGAAGCCATTTCAGTTCCAAAAGCAGTTCCAACCCCAGGCCTGTAACTAAACTGAAATGTGTCATGGCCAGAAGTGTTATCCAAGAACCTCTAGAGCTGCTCCACCAACCACAGACTCTAACACTTTCCCAGCAAAGGTAAACTGGAGAGTGACTTATACTTGCCCACTCCATCTCTAGCTTTCAAACAAATGTTTAATGATGATCTCTTTCAGAGGCCCCCCCCCTAGTCAAAGAGGAAATAATGATTTTCATCAATGGCTTCAATGGCTTTTCCCAAGATTATTATAAAAGTCAGGATGGGCACAGTTCCAGGGCACTAGTAGGCCTTCACACTCCCAAGGACCTGTCATTATTCACAGGCAAGATCAATATGAAACTATCCATAACAACAGGACAAGCAGGTGCTTCTGACAGAAGGAGGAAGAAAGGAGGAGATTGGATTTATATCCCTCCCTTCTCTACCCAAAGGAATCTTAGAGCGGCTTACAATCTCTTTTCCCTTCCCCTCCCCACAACAGACACCCTGTGAAGTAGGTGGGACTAAGATAGCTCTCCAAGAACTGCTCTCAAGCAGAACAGCTGTGAGAGAATTATGATTGACCCAAGATCACTCCAGCAGTTGCATGTAGAGGAGTGGGGAATCAAACCTGATTCTCCCAGATAAGAGTCAGTGCACTTAACCACTACAACAAACTGGCTCTCAGCTCTCATATACCCTTAAAAAAGAATATGTCTGTGACCCCATGGGTGGTTTCACACAGAAGATCTGGTCCGAGCTAGCCCCATCTCCCATTCAGATTAAAAGTGCATGATCACATGAGCACATCTCCCCTTCGAGCTGCACCCATACTCACCCTGTCTCCAGACACCTCCTATCCACATCAAAAAGCTACATGGATTTTCTTGGTAGCATCCCCCCAAATCAGATAATAATCGGCTGCTGTCTGAATGCCTTGGGGTGACTCATAAACAGAAGAGCTGTGTGATTGTTCCAAGCAGTTTCTGGCATGGTCAGGTTTTCTTCCCCCCTAACACCTCTCTGAGGTGTGCTTGTGTGCTTCTCTGATTGAGCGCACACACTGGGCCTTTTTAAAAAAGACAACCCGTTCCGCAGCGGTCCATGTTTGAGCTGGGCTAGAAGTGTGAATGACAACCACTGATCGCTGCTGGGATCCTGCCATTTCAGCAGCGGCTGTCTGATAGCCTAGGAACAGTTCATACTGAAGCAGCTTTTTTCGCAATGGGATAAAATCATGTCAGTTTCACAGTGTGACACCAGCCCATATTTCTCACATACTGCACAGACATGTTAGTTACATGAGCTGATTTATGTTATGCCATTTATTTAGGATATTTCTGTGCTGCCTCTTCACAGTTGTGCTTATAATTAAAAATCACAGTATTAAAACACAAGCCATCAAAACACAAGCAGCATGAAACCTATCCAGAAAACAGAAGCAGACAATTAAAAAAGCTAATAATTAAAAAAAGGGGGGGAAAGGTAGTCCCCTGTGCAAGCACTAGTCATTTTTTCGACTCTGGGGTGATGTTGCCTAATTAAAAACCGAAGTAAAAAGGTGTATTTTAGCCTAGCATCAAAAAGAAAGTAAGCAAGCACCAGATGAGCGCCAAGAGGGAGGGAGTTCCAAAGACAAGATGCTACCATGGAAAATGTCCCATCTCAAGTCACCACCTGCTGCACCTGTAAAAGCAGAAGCACAGAAAGGAGGTGTTGAATACACAGGGTTGAGCAACATACTGCTCTTGTGTGTAGCAGCCACTTGTGCTGTTTACAAGCATCAGACCTTTAGGCCTGTAGGGGATGGGGAAGCAAGAGGTTTTGCACTTAGCACTCATACAGAGATACTGAGGGAGGGGAAGACACTGTGAGTGACACCCAACCTGCAAGACAATCCTTGTCAGGGCTTCAGAGCATCAACAGAGCAAGCATCCTGGCACATTTGGCATTTTTCCTGATACATGAAAACATTGGCTTCTTGAAATAAGAAGATGCTTTCACTATGCCTTGCAAAGCAAAGGCACAAAAGGCTTCAGAACCACAAATAATTCCACAGCCATAGAGCAGAGAGGAGAGGAAAGGGAAGGGAAGAGGGAAAAAAACCATAATATGTAAGAAACTGTTACCCCACAATGGACACAGTGGAAGCCAAGATGACAGCTGCCTTATGTTTGTTTAGCGGCTCATGAAACCTCACAAGAATCACCTGCTCTGCATGATGTTGCCCCACACTTTAATGCTCCTGTTTTAAACAGGAAACATTCATCATTAGAGCTCCTACACTTGACAGTTGTACAGCTCTGATGTAAATGCAACCATCAGAGCTTATTCATATCAGAGTGCCATGGCAATGTTAAATTTAAGGAAACTACTCACAGATCAAGACAATTTCTTCAGAACTATTTGAGAGTTTCAAAGGAAAAGTGAGAAACTGAGGTTGCCACCAATCCTAGAAAAAACACCTACACCTAATTGCAGATGCTAATAGAATTTCAAGTGCATTTATTTTTTTCCCAACACTAAACAGAACTGAAAGACAGCTTTTTCAAGGATGGTAGTGAATAATGGTTTATTGTACATGGCCATTGGCCATTACAATATAAAAGCACATTATGAAAAAACACAATACAGAATTTACATTCAAAAATACCAAGCTTAAAAACCAAGTCTTCAGGTTAAAACTATATGGAGCTTCTAAAATTTCAAGAATACATTTAGAGGATGTTAGTGGGACTGGGGAAAGGAGGAGGAAATCAGAGGAAAATTAGCTTTAAACAGGAGGAAGATCAGATTTATGTATGTATGTGGGCGTGTGTGTGTGTGTGTGTGTATGTGTATATATATATATATATATATATATATATATATATATATATATATATATATATATATATATATATATATATATATCCAGGTGCCAAATCTCTCTCTCTCTCTCTCTCTCTCTCTCTATATATATATATATATATATATATAGAGAGAGAGAGAGAGAGAGAGAGAGAGAGAGAGAGAGAGAGAGAGAGAGAGAGAGAGTCTTCTTAGTTCACATTTAGTTTAAATCACTGGTAAAAATGACAGTAAACATTAAATTTCAGCCCTCCATTCAGCCTCCTTCACTGTACATCATCAACCTTTTGTATGCATGACTATAAGACAGAGCATAGTGCCTTTAATAACCAGCATCTTCAACTTGCTACTAAAGCACCACATTATTATAGAAGGAATCCTCAGAAGCAGTCACATTTTAGCCCACTTTCTGCAGAAACACTGCAACACAAGTCAGAGCAAAATGCTCAATCCTTGATCTAATATTTTACTATATTTCTACCAGAAGAGTTGCAAGATGTTAAATAAGCTATGACCCCTAAAGCATGGGCTAATGGATCAAAATATACTAAAGATGGCATCAACTTCAGTTTTTACAGTACAGGCTCAGGTAACAGTAGTTTGTGCGTGAACAAGGCTCAAACATCTTCAAATCAAGGAAACACTGGACTATACAAGAGGTAACAGCAAAAAGTTACCATACTTATGCCTATGAAGAGTTATATATAAGGCCTTTTTTGTCACACCTTCCCTACACAGAGCTTGGGGTAGTTGTACTGGTTCTCTCCTCTCTATTTCAACTTCACAAGAAGTCTGTGAGTATAGGTTATGTTTAAAATCACATCAAATCATAACTGATTCATGGTTACCCCATCCACAGGGTGTTCCAGACAAGAGAGGAGCAAAAGTGGCTTGCCATTTTTCCTCTGCTGCAAAACAACCCCAATCTTCCTTGTTGAGAAAAAGAGACTAATTCATGGCTGAGCAGGTATTTGATCTGAAGTCATCCTAGTTCAATGCTACAACCACAACACTATATTGAGCTTGTAAATGAAGAAATAACTTTCCACTTTATTTACAAGCAATTCGCCCATGTATTCTACTTTTTCTATATCAAGTGCAATTCTCTAGTATGGAAACATTACTGAGGACATTCTCTAGGACATTACTGAGAATAATGCAGTGTTTGCTGTGCACAATTTTTTAAAGGATAACTAGCTAGTTCATTTTCAATTATCCTCTAATTTCTCAGTGTTAAGTCATTTCTAACATGAAATCAACAGAGTTGTCCTTCATAGGCACCGGTGAGTATGTGCTGGAGGCATTATGACATTTGGGGAAAGAATATCTGTTCTAGAGAGACACATTTTGACAAGATGGCAAATTCTGAGAAATAAAGCTCAGATTTCTGATCAGTGCCCTTCCAGCAGTTCTGGCATGGCACAAGTTGTCACTCTTGCCATCTGTTTTGGCATCCTATTCTGCTCAGTGTTACTAGATTGTGGGTTTATGTTTTATACGCTGCTTTGTTAGGATTGTTTCAATGCCTTTGAGATTTAAATGTTGACTTCGCTCCAAGTGCTGTGCTTTTGGTGGGTAACATGAAATGCTACAGACAAAAAGCAATACAGTGTTCTTAGTGGATTCCATCAATATTTACCACTTTGCCTGACAATAAAATTGATGGTTAATGATGAAGTAAAACGGAGCCACTTTCAGTCAATGGTATATATCCTACTTCTCCATTTAGCCTTGCTCCAAACCAAGAATGGAGGAGGGAGACTGGAGGAAGGCATCATGCTTGTCTGAATGAAGTGATGGAATTCACATCGGGGAAGAGGGAGAAACAGAAACAGTTCCTGTTACAGATAAGGGTTGTATGCATAAGCAGGAAAAGAAAAACATAAATTCACCTATCTTTGAAGGAAGTGGAAAGAAAGCATTAAACACTGATAATCTATTATTCAAAATTCTAGATTAAGCAGAGTATGGTGTGTGTGAAAATCTAGTTTACAGTTACTTAGCATAACCTGAAGTGATTCCAGTATACTTGGTTTAAAAGTCACATGATAACACTGTGATTTCAGCAAGAAAATAGAATCCATCCATAGGAAAGGTTTAACCTCTCATCACTCTTGAAATTACTTATTTTTCATTACTTATAACAAGAAGAAGAAGAAGAAGATATTGGATTTATATCCCGCCCTCCACTCCGAAGAGTCTCAGAGCGGCTCACAATCTCCTTTACCTTCCTCCCCCACAACAAACACCCTGTGAGGTGGGTGGGGCTGAGAGGGCTCTCACAGCAGCTGCCCTTTCAAGGACAACCTATGCCAGAGCTATGGCTGACCCAAGGCCATGCCAGCAGGTGCAGGTGGAGGAGTGGGGAATCAAACCCGGTTCTCCCAGATAAGAGTCTGCACACTTAACCACTACACCAAACTGGCTCTCCAGAGGATAGCCAGAGGATAACAGAGGATTACTTTCTTTTACTGACCCATGCAAACTTCATTTTTTCAAGAAGCTCCTCATTTGCAGTTACTGTATTAAATCTAATAAACCCTTGCATTAATTGAGGGATCACTTTCACCACAGCTAGGCTCCCCACCCATTAGGAATAACTGTACAGTGATGAGCTGCTGCCCCATTATTTCTGTGTATCTGCAATCTGCAATCAAAAAGTGAAAGTTATAGGATTCCCAGATGGGTCTGGAGATCTCACAGAATTACAACTGATCTCCAGGCTACAGATATTATGGTTCTCCTGGAGAAAATGGCATACCCTGTAAACATACCCTGCTGAGAACCCTCCCGTCCCCAATCCCCACCATCCCCAGGCTCCACTCCTCAAATCTCCAGCTTTTTCCAAACCCAGAGTTGACAACCCAAGTGGACTCATGACCATGAGGTTGGGACTTCAAGATGGTTGCAAGCACCTCTGCTCTTTAGAGGGTCACATTTCCATATTTATTTCTCTGACCAAGAATTAAGACCTGTTAAAATCAGTTTAAGATCTGTGGGTTCTTTTAGACCCTGCTCTAATTAGAGAGGAATTATTGTTGTCTGGAATTATAGACCCTGCTCTAATTAATTTAACAATTGCTAGGAAGCTTTTAAAGAACATTTAGCTGAGAGCTTTCTGAAAGCTTTCTCCTTTTCTGGGGGATGCATAGCTGGCTATGCTGATCCACCATGAAGCTTGACTATAGTAATATGCTTTTCTTGAGTCTGCACCCAAATTCAAACCCCTTTGAATTAAGGAAGACACCAGCCTCCCTCAAACAGTAAAGGCAGTGCCCTGTGCAAGCACCAGTTGTTTCCAACTCTGGGGTGACGCCGCATCATGATGTTCACGGCAGACTTTTTATAGGGTGGTTTGCCACTGCCTTCCCCAGTCATCTATACTGTCCCCCCAGCAAGCTGGGTAATCATTTTACCGACCTCGGAAGGATGGAAGGCTGAGTCAACCTCGAGCCGGCTACCTGAACCCAGCTTCTGCTGGGATCAAACTCAGGTCGTGAGCAGAGAGCTCAGACTGCAGTACTGCAGCTTTACCACTCTGTGCCACGGGGCTCTTCTCCCTCAAACAGTACTAAACTGCAAAAAGATTTTTAAAATATTTCTAACTAGCAGCAACAACAAAAAGCAAACTCACAGGATGCTTAATGGGTGAAGGAAAATGTGAGAAGCTGGTCTCATTATATGGAGAGTGGAGGCAGGTGAGCCAAGTCTCCAGCTGATGTTGTCTTCCTGCACCTACACAAACTTCAGAGAAGTAATTCTAGTTGCTGGATGCTAAAATCCAAGGAGTTCAATGCTCTCTCTCTTTCCAATCCACTCCACCCCCTCCTCTCCTCCTGTTGCTGTCTCCCTACAGAAGGGAAAAAAGAAACAGAAGAGCGGGGGCAGATTGACCAACTAAAATTACCCTGGAAATAATTTCCTTAGTGGCCCATTCAGCGCTTCTGATCATTTTGAAGGTATAGATCCTTAGTAGATCAAAGATCTTTTGGGAGTAATCCTTAGAAGTCTCATTTGAATGGACTTATCCCCAGTTTTCTGCTGCATATGAATTTTTTTTTAAAAAAATTAACATATAATGTTAATTAATTACAAGATCTTATAGCTTCACAGTGTGCACTTTAATGGGAATTATGACAGCCTTTCTTGCTTACTAGCAACTTTTCCCCCATGTCTGTAGCAATATCTGTAAACTGAGAATTCACTTCACACATCTGATGAAATAGCTTTTAACCATGAAAGCTGAACTACATTTTTTTTAATGGCAGCACAAGATTTCCTTTGGCTTTGTCATAACAGACTAACACAGCTACTCCTCTAGAATTTGTCTTTCCCAGTAAAATCGGTTTGTGCAAAGATCTCACTAGGATGTAGCCTGAGTCCATTTTCAGCACAGGCTAAGTTCTGGAGGGGGAAAAAAAATACTTCTGTGCATGCACAGAATGCCTTTCCCTCAAAGTTAAAAAAACCCTGCAGTTTCCTTTCTTCCAACACAGAAAGAAGAGGAAGCAGTGAGATCAATGGATTATGAGAAGAAGAAGAAGATTGATATATGATAGATAGACGGACAGATTGATAGATAGATAGATATTGGATTTATATCCTACCCTTCACTCTCTATCTCAGAGTGGCTCACAATCTCCTTTACCTTTCTCCCCCACAACAAAAAACCTGTGAGGTAGGTAGGGCTGAGAGAGCTCTCACAGAAGCTGCCTTTTCAAGTCAGCTCTGCAAGAGCTATGGCTGACCCAAGGCCATTCCAGTAGGTACATGTGAAGGAGTGGGAAAGCAACCCTTGTTCGCTCAGATAAGAGTCTGCGCACTTAACCACTAAACCAAATTGGCTCTTTTAAACTTTTCTGTAAAAATGAGGATAGGATAAACATATGCCTTGTTCCTCTCATAAGAATAAAATAGTAGGCTTGCTGGAATACAACAGAAGTTTCTCAAGTCCAGTGTCTTATTATCCATGCTAGCCAGCCAGATGTATCTGGGAATCCAAACAGCAGGGAATGAAGGCAATAGCCATCCGTGCCCCCCCCCCAAAAAGGAAAAAGCTGACTCCCCATCTGGAATTCGTGAGTACACTGTACCTGAACATGGAAGTTCTATTAGGTCATGATAGATAATGGCCACTCAAGGACATTTCCACCAATATGAATCTGTCTTATCCCCTTTTAAAGTGTTCTAAACCAGTGGATGTCGCCTCATAGTAATTTATTCAATGGAGCATGCAGCATGTAAAATAAACTGAAACTAAACCTCTAATACAGATCAAAATGCATGTCAACTATAAATATCACCCTTTCCTTTTGATAGATTCTTGGGAAATATTAACGTGATAGAAAGGTTTTCTGCTTTCTTTTTTTTTAATTCAAAATTTTCTTTATTGAAAATTCAAACTGTTTACATAAAATCATAAAGCTTCAAAATATAATACAACTTAAATTCCACACATTCCACACACACACACACAAAAATCTAAGTTAAATAATTAGCAAAATGAATTCTTAAAAAAGGTGATCACTTTTCCATTACAAACTTATACTGAGGTTTTAAAGCATGTGACTGCACCTCATCAGTGATCTTATCAATAGTAAAATAATCCCAAAATTTGAGATACCAAGCCTGAATATCGGGAGACTGCACATCTTTCCATTTACAAGCGATGACTGCTTTAGCTGCTGTAAGTAAATTTATTATAAACTATCTTGTTTTGAGGCAGAACCAGATTCCCACAGATTTAGAAGAATAAAACTTGGAGAAAATGGAATCTTAACACCTGTGATCTTGAAAATTTCCTTAATCACCTGTTTCCAAAAAATGGTAATCACAGGGCAAGACCACCAAGCATGAAAAAAGGTTGCCCTTTCCAACAATGTGGGGGCAGGTCAGGGATTGTGAGAGTTGAGCAGGGGTTAGGTACCATCTAGAAATCACCTTATATGTTTGGAGCCTAATATTAAAAGCAGGTGATGTGTATATAGCAGTATTCCAAATACGACCCTATTCTCCTTCAGATATACACCTAGATCCTTATGCCAAGCATTTTGATAATTATGAAACAAAGGAATTTTTGGACATGTCAGAATATTATAAATTCTCTTGATTAATCCTTTGATAGGTATTACATCAAAATATAATATTTTTTTTCAAAATCAGAGAGTAATATACGTACAGGAAATACAAATTTGTGCATATACAATAAATGTTGTAACTGGAGGTACTCAAATCAAGGCAACACCATAGAATGTTCTTTTTCTAATTTTGTTTTTTCCAGGAGAACCCCCTTCTTTGTTACAACAGCAAACTTTATAACATCATTCTGTCGCCAAGTTCAGAAAACAGAAGCTGAAAAAGCTGCAGGGAACCACTTTTGGCCAGTAAAGGTTGTTAAGAGTGAAGTGGGAAAGGCAAGAACTTCATGATGCCTTCTCCAAACCTTTAGAGTAGCCTCTGGAAATAAACTAAGTTTCATTTTAGGATGTTGATATTGAATGGTGGGCCATATTGAATGGCGGGCCTTTAAAAGAATGAGGGGAATAATACAAATTTTCAATATACTTCCAATCTGCCCTATATGAATCCTTATACTGTTTCACAACATTAGATATTATAATGGAATCATAGTATATTTTAACATCTGGTACAGCTAGCCCACCTGAGTCCACTGGCATTCTTAAAGACCAAAACCCAATACATGGTTTATGGAAACACCAGATAAATTTATTTAAAGCTTTTTGTCATTTTGTTAGTAATTCATTTGGAAGAAATATAGGAATTGCTCATATAAAAAATTAACTTTCATTAAATGCTTTAATGATAGTTATTCATTCTAATAAGGTAAAAAACTGTTTGTTCCATTGATGTAGTAATTCATTTATCGTTGAACTGACCAATGAATGGTTAGTAGAAATTAGGTCCTTAAATTGTAGTGGAACATTCACTCCTAAATATCTCCACCTAGAGCTGATCTATGAGAAAATATAATGGGATTTAATATAAGAGACCAATTTTGAAAATAAATTGATAGGATATAATGAAGATTTTGAATGGTTAATTTGCAAGTCTGCTATAATAGCAGAAGTATTCAGATGTTTAAATATCACTGAAAGGGAAGATTGTGGATTTGAAACATACAAGACCATATCATCTGCAAAAAGGCTAATTTTAAACTGACGACCACAAGTAATAATACCAGGATTTCCTGGGTCTGTTCTAATTATGTTAGCCAGAGGCTCCACTGCAAGGGCAAAAATTAATGGAGATAAGGGACAACCCTGCTGAGTGACCCTACTCAACCTAAAGTCTTTCGAAAGCATTCCACTAATATAAACATATGCAAATGGAGTAGAACATAAAGATTTAATAATATTTCTAAACTTCTCTCCAAACTGCATATTTTGTAATAAAGAAAGAATATATGAAGGTTCCACCGTGTCAAATGCCTTCTCGACATCTAGCAACAGAATACATGTATCTTCAAGATTAAATTGCTTAGAATAGTGAATTATATCTAATGTCTTCCTTATATTGTCTGTCATGTCCCGATTAGGTATAAAACCTGTTTGGTCCAAATTTATATAATCACCAATGATTTTACCCAATCTAGATGACAAAATAGCAGTAAAAATTTTTTAATCAGAGTTGAGCAAAGAGATCAGTCTATACGACTTATGGTCAGTTGGGTCTCTGTCTTTCTTTAATAACACTATAATTTTGGCTCTCTTCCAAGAATCAGGAATCATACCTGTGCTTAAAGCAGTATTGTAGACATCTATCAAGACTGGGGAGAGAGAAGCAAAAAAAAGTTTATAGAATTGATTTGTGAAGCCAGCTAAGCCAAGGGACTTATTAGTTTTAAGTGATTTTATAACTGCTTCTAATTCCTCAGAATCAATAGGGCGGTCTAGAAACTGCTGATGGGCATCAGACAAAGTAAAAGGAAGTTTATGAGAGTTAAAGAAATGTTCAATTAGTTCTGAAGGTGGGTCTCTGGAAGAATAAAGTTTAGAATAGTAATGAGTAAAAGATTTTAGAATTTGATCTGAGGAATTATGTAAAGTACCTGAAGAATCTTTGATACTATGAACCCCAAGTTCCACTGACTTCTTATGAACCTTCCATGCCAAAAGTTGAATTGATTTTGGATTTCTGTACCAGTATTTTTGTTTCAAGAATAAGAGTTGACGCTGATTTTTTTTTTGTTTCCAGGGCTTCAAGCTTCTTTCTCCTTGTAATTTCTTGTAAATTTTTAACATGTCTTTTAATGAAGAGTTTCTAATTCCTTAATATTAGTCATTATTTCTTGAGCTAGCTTATTCTTTTTTCTCTTATAGGCTGAAGAGATAGAAATAAATCTTGCCCCGAAGAACCACCTTAAAGGCATCCCATATAACATTTAAATGTACATGAGAAGTCTGCTTATATTTGAAGTACTCATGAATTTGTTCACTTAATACTTTTGATACAATCTTAATAAAGGGTTGTTAAGTCTCCACATGAAGTCCGAATTTTTCTTTTCAATTAGATGAAACTTACAGAAAACTGGAGAATGATCTGACCATTGACATGGAAGAATGTTTATATTATCAAATTTTGAGATTAACGAAGAAGAAGCTAGAATATAGACAATTCTTGTGTAAATACGAAATTGGGATGAGTAGTAAATATAATCCTGGGTATTGGGATTACAAGATCTCCAAACATCAATCAAATTTAAGTTTTCAAGTAATTTTTTTGAATCAGTGAATTTATTATGGTCTTAGAATGAGCAAGATTTGAAGTGGCATGAACAGTTTTGTCTAAACCTTTATCTATAACCATGTTAAAATCAGAACCAAGAATTACTGGCCCATCTTGGAAAATCATAAATTTTTATAAGACATCAGTAATGAAGCCCAATTGTCCTGAGTTAGGAGCATAAATAGTGGCCAAAGTTAGCTGAGTTCCATTTAAGAGACGTTTCAAGAATAAATATCTGCCATGTGGGTCTTGATCACAAGCCTGACAATGGAATCCAGTTCTTCTGGAAAAAAGGATGGCCACACCCCGGGCATGAGATGAGTCACAGGACACATAAACCTGAGGAAACCTACATGATTGATGAAGCATGTTAATATTATTCTTCAAATGGGTCTCCTGTAAAAAAACGATATCAGCTGATTGGTTAATTAGATATGAATGAATTCACCTTGTTTTGATTTTATTATTAATCCCGCTACAATTAAGAGTAATGAAATTCATTAAGTCGGCCATGAATCTAAGAATGTAATGAAATTAAAAAATCCCCCAAAATGCATTTCATAAATATGGGTAAAGCAGCAGACTAAAAAGGGTAAAATTCTGTACCTTGAAAGAATAAGAAACATAAACTTATAAACAGATAAATTCATTAAGTTCTTAATTGCACTCAAACCCAACATACTTAAAACTTGGTTATGGGTATAGCAGTGTATAAATTGCACATAACAATTGGAAAAGACAAGCTAAAACTTCCTATAACATAGCAGGCTTGCATATATTTGTATATATAACAGTTACAACAGTAGTCATTCCATAACTTGAGTGAGAGAACTGCAACTGATTTAAAAATTAGTCTTTCAACTATATGCAGCATCGTTAGTACAAGAGATAACAATTCTAACAAACTCCATCCTGCATAAAAATAAGAGAATCTATAAAAGCAATGGAATGCTAAGTTCCAAAAGGCACATTGTGACCATATTAACATTTTACTTTCTATTAAGTATGCTTAACTCCCCAGCCAGGGTACAAATGAGAAGGAAAGAGGCTGGGGGTGGGGGGGACACAGAAGAATAAAGGGAGGGGTCTTTCCCAATGGGACATCACCTGAATCTTCACTTGGTTCAGCAACATGTTTTAGTTGCTCTTCTCTGTGAAAGTGAGATCTGCTGCTGAACAGGCAGAGACTTATAGTGGCTACACTGCCCCTTTAGAACAGCCTTCTAGCCTGGGTTGCCAGATCAGGGTTGGAAAATTCATGGATATTTGGGAGTGCAGCCTTGGAAAGGAGAGGGACTTTAGAAGCATCTAATGACGAGTCCCATGCAGCAATTTTCTCCATTCTGGAGATCAGCTGTAATTCTGGCAGTTCTCCAGGTCTCACCTGGAGGCTGGCAACCCTACTTCTAGAGGATCTGAGCACAGGTTCAATTTTGACAGATTTTCAAAGGGGGAAGAAATTTAGCTTTTAATGGGGGCTTTTGGTATGTATTGATGATTTAGAGATTCAGAGAGTTGTTTTGTTAGCTGATGCTCTTTCTGAATTGGTGCATTGACAGTTATTACTGTTGGTGGTGTCATTATAGCTTTGCTTTTAATTATTTGTATTGTTTCTGTTTTTCAGTGATTTTATCATCGTTAGCTGCCTTGGATCTAGGGTTACCAACTCTATGTTGGAAAAATTCCTGTAGATTTGGGAGAGGAGCCTGGGGAGGGATCTCTGAAAGCCAAATTGCCTTCGAAGAGAGGTTGGGGAATTTAAGTGGTGGGCAACTATGGCTCAGCGAGATACAGAATCTATGCATACAGGAGATAACCTCCAGAATTTCCCTTAAAATAATGAAGAAGATCTTGGTGTAAAATTTAATTTGATTTGATTGGGAAAATCAGTCAAACATACAAGAAAATAAATTCATTCGGCATTCATACAGTTCTAGGAAAAATAAATTGATAGGGGTCACATATAGGGATAACACAGACAAGGGAATATTTTACCTATCGAAGTCATCAGGTGAAGCTCCAGTAGCGACGAAAAAGGGAAGGGGGAGCAAGACACGGCCAGCGTATCTTACTATTGGGGGCCTGAAACTGATCAGGCTTAGGGGGTGAATCTATATAGCAGGGTAGGTCAGATGCACACCTGAGAAGTCATGGGTTAGACCTTTTAAGGACTACCCTGTGTCCTCAGAGGGTAGATGTCAGATGAGCACTGACACCAGGTCAGGTGGGTTATGATGCTGGGGCGTGTGGTATGTGACCTCAGAAAAGGGGGAGGCTCTATGGTAACGTTTGGAAAGTAACAGGAGATTAGGTGATTACCTACGCTAAACAAAGTTATCTACAGTGACAATATAAGGCCAAACTGTTATCTAAAGTGACACCCAACCTACACAATGGTGTTGGTCTCTGGGTTGAATTTGGTCATTGTCTTCTTCCCATCTCAGCTGGCACAGTCTTTTGTATAACTTGGAATGTCTGGCAGGATGCACACCAAGATAAGCTTAATTGCTTTATGAAGATTTCTGGATTGCACACCGAGTACATGGGGATCCCGCTTCGCTCTCATGGCGTCCGAAGGTACAGGAAGACCATCACTGGTGCTGTTAGCCCTTATAATGGCTTCCATCAGGAGGGCTGAAAACCATATAGCTGCACAGCTCATGATGGCTGCACAATCTCTCGTTCCACATGAAATCAGTGCCTAATATTGTGATCTTTTTATTTTATATTTTAATTTTTACTGCCACAAAATGTGTACCTTATTGCTGCTCATGAAATCAAATGCTTAGTATACTGCTCAGATTCAAAAGCCAAACTTCTAGTGTCTATAATTCAATTTCTATTACATGTCACACTAACTAATATTTTTAAAAGCTACTAATGCAGTGTTGTATTGTAGCATTATTTGTGAAATATCCTCAGTTATTGACTTGGGAAAAGCATGCCACATCAAACTCTGATAATATATGCCGCAGTGAGCAGGTTCCTTCTTTTGTAAGAAAGCTGGCTCTCAGAGGGAAGCCTTGTTGCAGTAGACCTCAGTCTAGTAGCACCTCAGAGACCAGCAAGCTCCCTTGGTCAGACGCATCTTGAATGCATGTTATAGATGACAGAAATAGTTAGCCCTCCATGTGGAAAGATGCAGCATCCTGCTGCTAGATATTCCCTTCTGCAGGCTAATCTCTGACTAATCGTATTTGTACCAGGTTAAGTGGAACAGCTGTCTACATCTTCATTTTTTTTAAAAACTGGTCACTGAAATACCCTAAATTCACACTTTCTCTCTCACACACAAGGAGAATAGCAATGAAGTCTTATTAAATAAGAAACACCACCAACACCATTTTAATTGCTCCATGACTATTATTTTAGGCTACTGGAGTTGTTTATGCTGTTTTTATACCACTAGTTTATTTTTATGGTTTGTTTCATTTCTGATGTCTTATGTTTTCATTGTTATGATTTTATTGTATTGTTATTGTATTTGTTTTTACTTGTAAGTTGCCCCAAGCAGGTCTCTGGCAGGGCAGCATATATACTTTTTCTCAGTGCAGTGTATTCAAACAAAATGATAAGAAGCAGATAAAAAAATTATCCAACCAAATCAGATTTGGAACACATGCAAAGTAATTTAATCCAGGAAAGAGTTCTAAACAGCACAACATATTTGCTTTATCTTTAAGATAAAATGAGCAGTATTCTAGCTGGGTTGGTTATGACTTCTTGTAGTGTTAATTTTATACATTTGATAAGCACACAATGTTCATTCAAAGAAAGTAGGTGATAGATTATGCATAAAGAGGTACATTATTTCCCCTATCCCTCCCAAAGTAAAAGAATGTGTATTCAACTGCTGTTAAGGTGTGGTTACATCTTTGTTTGTTTCTGTTTTTCCCTATGAGCTTGGATATACTTCCCAAAAAGATTGTTTATTTTTTTCTGTTGCTGTAAATGAAAATTGTTGGATTTGTTTTAAACAGCATATTATGTTCTGAAAACAAGAATCAGACCACAGTGCCCAGCAGTTCTGTGTCTGAAGGAAGAAACAAATCAAAAGAGTGAAACAAAATAACTAGGGGCAGCCTAGGGCAACTTTTTAAAAATCTCAGCTCTCACATATTGGCTTTTATTGCCAAGAAAACATGGCCAGCATAGTCATGATATTCTTAACGTAAAGACTGAATCCTAATACTTGCCACTGTCACTGGGCACCAGTTAAATAACACCACTATAAGAGATTTCGGGAATCAGTCATGGAATGCTAGAGTTGGCAGGTTGGAAGGATTATAATCCATCTTTTGTTTAATGTAGGAATATGCAACTACAGCATTCCTGGCAGATAGAGATACTATGTCTTCAGTGCTTATATTACAATATTTCACTAGTATGAAAACAAAAGTAAGTCAACGTATTTGTATTCTTTTTAATGTATATGTTAGTGGTTAGATTCCTAACTTTCCTGGGAAATTTGAGATATTTAGGTTAAATTATTTGCCTTCCAGAGGATACCAGATAATTCAAATAGAGAAATACATTGGAAGGGAACAGATTTATACAATTTTTCATTGGCATGACTAATCACTGGTGATACTTAGCATGGGCAGTTCTTCACATTAATTAGCAAAATAAATATTTGGTATGTTGGGGTATACTATCAACAGGCAGTCACAGCCAACCCTAGCAACCTGAGAAATTCTGAAATTTTCATATTGACATTTGCAAGAGTACAAACAAGGTTTTGACAAAAGAAGCTCTGCACACACAAACTGTTTCAACTATCTGATTTTTTTCTCTGTTCAGTTTCTCTCCCTTGCTTGGCCTTCCATTCCAGCCCAAGGAGTATATTCATATGAATGGCAGAATTAAAGAAGAAATTAAAGAAGAAAAAATGTAAGAATCACTGTAAGCTAATAAAACAAACCACTTTCCAAACCCTATACTATCCAGTATCTTTCCTGAATACCTTTTTTCTATAGATGAGTCTAATTTAATAACTTCAGATGGATTATAATGGAGCTAGCAGAACAGAATTTGTCTTAATAGAGTGGTTTATATACCAAACCAGGCATGCATAGTTTAAAAACTGCAGTACTTTGGATGAAATATATAATTTTCCGCCTTTAGAAGCCTTTTTGTCTCATAAAGTACATCTACCCTGCCTATTTCTAAAGCCGACTTTCAAGAGTACCCAAGACTTTGCTTCTGTTCCAAAGCAACCTTTCCAGAATTAGATGAACCAGAATGACTGCAAACCTCCTGACAGCAATGCCCTGTTAAGATGTTCTGCGAGTCGTGAAGGAGACAGTAAGCAATCACAAGTATTTTCTTTCCATATTTTGGGAACAACTGTAGCCTCCTTTTCCTTACCAAACAACTCTGCTCCTGCTTTTGCCCTTTGCAACAAACAGCTATTTAAAGCTCAAATCAGACAAAACAAAAATCTTTATAACAGATGTTGAGAGTCTGTGGCACACTCTTTGCTAATGTGCCATAGCCATATTACAGACACATTTAATTTTGCTCACCAAACAAACAAACAAAAACTAGCTAACCCTTAATAATGCCAGTTTAAAGTGAAAATTCTTCTCTTTACCAGAGGAAAGGAAATAAAAAATCCACATAGCTAGCAATCAAAGGGAAGGCCTCCTTAGCACCTTTCCCACCCATCCCCAGTGCCTGCAGCGTCAAAGATGACCAAGCACTGGTTTTGGATTGGCACAGTCTCCAACAGTAGCCACCACTTCTTTCTACATAAGCAGGTATTTTCTAAATGTGGAGAATTAAAGTAGTGCTGTGTGGAGGAGCAGGAAAGGAAATTAAACACGTGCACACATACATAGACTGAATTTTTTAAAAAATTAGATTGGAAGTTAACAATTTCTATTTGTGAACGTGAATGCTAATGAATTTCATATCAAATGCTGTACTAGCAAGGAGATACTGAACTCACCACAGTGGCTATGGTTAACTCTAGCCATGGGCTATTCCATTCTTCTTCATTAATATTTTTCTCCCAGCTCATTTGAGAGCAACCCACTCTTTCACTATATACCCTGCTAATTTTAGGCACCACAGGAGAGAAGAAAAGGACAGGATTGGGAATATGACTCTGTATACCTTCACAAACCAATAAATTAGTCTCATGATCCATCCCCATAAGTAAAACGTAAGTTTTCGAAGATGCACACATCTTTATTAGCGCACTTTCAAAAATGTTGCCAAAACCAAAATCACCCACAGGTCCACAGTTCTGAGAGGAAAACTAAGGCTTTTTTTGTAGCAGGAACTCCTTTGCATATTAGGCCACACACCTTTGATGTAGCCAATCCTCCAAGAGCTTACAGGGCTCTCAGTACGGAGCCTACTGTAAACCCTGAGAAAAACACTTGTTGATGCTGATAGAAAAGGAGATAAAATGGAACCAAATGATCCTCCAAAACCATTGCTTGAATTGTCAAATTTAGAATATCAACTGCTCTGATATTCTGAAACCATTCTTTAGTTTCACCCACACCAGCAATGTTAAACCACAGATACAGACGTAATTTTCAAATGGTCTTAGCTGGTATAGCTGGAGAAACAGTAGGTGCTAAAATATAAAAACACCCTGAGCAATGAGCCTCCTAGGAATCAGCAGCTACACCCTTTTATTGGACAGATATACAAATTTCAAAACTGAACTGAGCCAATGAGCATCCAGTTCTTTCTTTTTTTTCCAGGAGAAACAAGCTTGACTGAATTCTGATTGCATGACCCTTGAGGCAATCATGAAACCATGCTTCCTTCTAACTGGACCAATGCTTCAAGTTGTTTTGTTTTAAAAGGGTGACTAAAACTACAGGCATCATTTCAATGGTTAAATATTTCAGGAATTATAAAAGCCAAAGGCGTGACCAAATCATGGTTCAAGGATAAAATATCTGGAGTTGAAGCAAAACTATGTAGGTGTCTAAGAAACAAAGCTGGGAAAAATCCTGTAGAGCTTGAACCTGGCAAAATCTGACCTGATAAGACAACTGGGGCTCAAAAAAAAAATCTGACAGCCAAAGTATAATTGTATAACTATAAGAAAAAGTTGTAAAACACACCATGTGCTTTAAAAGGTCTGATACCAAAGCATTATTAACAACCAAGGGAAAAAGGAAATTTGTTGGAAGCTACATTTTAAGACCCTACCAGACAAGTTAAATGAAGTCTTTGGTGCTGCTAAAAGTTGGTATCAGAGGTATCTTGCAAGGAGTGTGGTTAGTTGAACAACTTAGATGTTGGTTCAGCATATGTTGATTCCTCAATACCAATTAAGACCAGTGTAGAACTTTCATATTTTGTGAGGTTTGATGTTTAAAGATGGTTAATTTTGAAATGGGTTGGACATAAGCTACATTTATTAGAATAGTCATTATTTTTTTCTAATTCCATTCTCTTAAATATGACATGGCTTCTTGATATCATTAAATGAAAGATGAAAAGGATCTGTCTAAAACTATCCTTAAGTGCCTATAAAGAATAACTTTCCACAGAACTGTGAGGAATAGAAATATTGACTGTGATACCTTGTAAAATTTCCATGTCTAGGATGCCCTTCACCTGATGCATGAAACTGAAGAATGATTCATGGAGACATTATGAGACACTGACTTCTGTCACTTCCTGGATCTTTTATAGGAAAAATGGGAATATGTTCAGGAAAACCAAAAGAATGAGATCAGCTGAAGAGAAATTTCACAGAGAAAAAGTTTATATAAAGCTTCATATTTAAATATACTGGGGAACTGTAATTAGCAAAATCAATATGTAAAATCAACAATGCATTCCTTCTTATTTTGTTCCCATCCAATTTAATCTACAGCCTCTTCTATTCCTATTTCCCTAAAAGATCAATAAAATTTCACATATGATCAACTCTCAGTCCTATCCATGAACATTTTGAGACATTTAGTAAGTTAGCCAATAGGAGAAGAAAAGTACAGAACCTTGCAGATACCAGGCAGCCAATGAAGAAGGTGCATGTGAAGAGCAATCATTGCTTTAAATACTCTGCAACACTTTGTTTATAAAGTTCACAAACAACACTATCATGAATGTGAAACACGTAAGTGTAAACAGGTAAGTGTGTGAGCATGAAATTATAAAGAATAAGTGATTTTAAAGAAAGATTGGTTGTGCCTGTGTGGGGTGAGGGAAGCAAAGCCGATCCTGGGCAGATGGGCTGAGCATTCATTCAGGGGCAGCCCAACGCCCCATGGTGCCCCAGGCAGACTCGCTGCCTGGCGCCCCCCATGCCTACCCCCGCAGCTCCGTGCTTCCTCTGCGCCTCCCCCCTTGCCACCTCCTCCCTCTCGACCCTTCCCCACGCCACCTGGTTTTCAATGCTGGCTTTATCGCCGCGTTCCGGCTCTCTAAAGCCTCCCTCCGCTTGCCCAATCACGGAGTCAGCAGGCAAAACCATGCCGTGGGGCTGCACTGCGCTCAGTCTGTCATCAGGCAGTGTCCTGAAAGGGTGCCTCGGAGTCAGCAGCAGCCAAGGCGCCCTTTCAGCCTGATGACAGACTGAGTGCGGTGCAGCCCCACGGCATGGTTTTGCCCGCCAACCCAGTGATCAGGCGAGCGGGGGGGGGGGGGTTAGAGAGCTGGAATGTGGTGGTAGAGCTAGTTCTGCCATTGAAAACCAGGTGGCGTGGAGAAGGGTTAGGAGGGAGGAGGCGGCAGGGGGGAAGGAGGGAGGTGCGGAGCCATGGGGGGTGGGGTAGGCAAAGGGAAGAAAAATGGAGCAGCAGCAGCCAGCAGTGGTAGCGGCCGGCGGGGGAGGAAGCACACAAACTAGGTGCTTGCCAGGGGCACCGGGAGGGGGTGGGAAGCCCAATTTGGCACCCCCATCCTCCCGCCACCCTAGGCAACTGCCTAGTTTGCCTAGTGGGTGAGCCAGCCCTGAATTCATTGTCAGACGGTAGCTCTTAAGCAGCTTCCTGCAGCCTACCCCCCAGGGTCAGCCCATAATGAAATGGGTAGGGCAGTGGACCAGGAGTCTGCAGGCTTCCCTCTGATCTATGGCTCATATTGAAAAGGAAGAGGCAAGAGGTGTGAGGTACATTCAGGAATTCCCCCCTCCCAGATAGGCTCCCTGTATGACCAAAAAAGGAGGATCTTCTTGAGGGAATGTGGGGGCCAAACATGACCCCCAGCCTATACTGCAACAAGACCTGATAAACCTGTAATCAAAAAAGTTGTGGCTTGACTCTTCCCAGCATGGTGTGTCCTTTTCTTCTCCTCCCATGGGCTGGTCCCCATAATAATTATAGATCCACCCTTGCCCCATAAAACTGGGTGAGATCGCATTTCCCTAATATCTATGATTTTCAGCAAATGTTCTTCAAATGATGTCTACAGATAGGGACATCAAAACTCAATTACGTAAAAGCTTTGTACTAAAAACAGGAAGTATAACCCAACTAATAAAAACAATATTTTTATTAAATATTCACTGCATTGTAGTAACATGTAGTTCATTTTATGTTTAACACTTCTGAAAATTAACCATCTGACTGGGTGACCCCATTAACTTATTCAACAGTTTGGCAACTCTGTAGCAATGCATTCTAATTGTCTTAGACTGCGAAACTAGGAGAAGCCTATCAGCAATCCTTTTGCAACTATGGATATAAAACATTTCATAAGGAGTTTAAGAAAAACTTAATAACAAATGGATGAAAGTAAGCCATAAACAGATACTGAAAGACATATTCCTTCCTTCTGTACTTTTATAAACTAACAACAAAGGACCACCATGTATAATGGCTAAACAACTACAGCACTGTGAATAAATTAAAAAAATTATATAGTATTCCACTAAATTTATTCTATTAATAAATTTTGTGTTATACAATATTTGTCACAATGGTTACTAAACACAGCACTACAATGTTTCAAGTAACTAATAAACACCCAGTTTTACAATGCAAGCAAAATGTTCAAAGTTTTGAAATACCTTGCTCTCTGTAGAATATAGCTCTGTAGAGAAGTAGACAAGACAACCCGGGGGAGGGGGTATCAATCCAGCACCCCATTTCTTAAGTCTTCACCAGGTCTTGCAACTTCAAGATTAATAATTTGTAGTGAATTCAATAGAATGTATGTAATAGAATTTGTAGTCACTTCAATATGCAACAAATATTTAGTCAGAGGAAATCACCACCCAGATTTACAAACGTGGTCTTAGCCTACAGCCGCTTTTACATATGGTAAGATTGGCTCAAGGTTATCTAGAGTTTTGTTGCTGATTCGGGATTTAAAGCAGTCTGTCAAGTTTTAGTTAGGCTCATCATTTGCTACATTACAGTATTATTATTCTTCAACCAGAAAGCTGTACTTTCCTCCAAAGAAATATATTCCTGTGAAAATAAATTCTCCTGGTATTTTTTAAAAGCTGCTTATAGTTCAGTATGCTTTGGATTACAGATTTTAATAACACATTTGAGAACTACTATTTTAACCCTAGGCAAATTAACATGCTGGAAACCAAGCTGGTTACCAGAAATTCAACCCAGAGTATACATTTTGCAAATTAATTCTATAGGACTGTTTCAGCTTACTGTAACGAACCAAGTGCCACATTTGATGAGTATGGGAAGAAGCAATTGAGCAAGGGCTTACAGTCAAGAAATACTATGGCAACAGCATACATATTACAACTTGGTGCCTCCACAACTGACCACTTTTTGCAGTAGTTCCCACTCCTTATCTTTATAGCCCTAAATATCACCTTATCCTCCTCAATATACTATTGCAATTGGAATCTTCCATCAAGTGTGGGGAAACGTGAACAAATCTTTGCTACACCATATTTTCTGTCTGTCTTGGATTTGTTGCCAGAATAATCCAATTTCCCTGCCCAATAACAGTCTGTTGCAAACTTGGCTGTTGAAAACATTTTGCCAGCACAACTTGCCAGACAGTGGTGAGAGACAAAATGTCTGGAAATCTACCAACAGAAAATATAACAAAGAACTAGCAGGAGCTTTGCAGGCAGCAGAAAGGAGTAAAAACAACAGCATGAAAACAGACTTGCAAAAATGAGAGAAGTTTCCATGAGCTCTACAGGAAAGTTCTGTCCTTGTTCAACAAGAAGATGCAGCTTTTCCTTAGTGATCAAGATTCAAGAAAAGGCTAGTGTTACATTTGCAAGTCCTCTGTTGTTTAAAACAGCATACTTTAAAGTAGGACTCTAAAAGCCATTTGAGGGAAGGAGTTATTAAGAAACATTTTGGGACAAATGGCCGGATTCAACATGGCTTCTCTTATGTTCTTACAGTATTTGTAACATCACAAAATTCACGTAAAAACTAATGCACAAGAAAGCAACATCTTATACTTCAAATTCATAGGGCATGCTTTAAAACTTGTGGAGGTTTTTTTGTTTTCATCCCAAATCCAATGGATAGGTTCGTACTGTTATCATCTTTGAGACAACAAAAATGACAAAAATAATTAGATGTTAGAAGATGAGCAGCAATCTGAATTAAAATTTCAGACTGAGGACTACAATTTCATCAATTTGCTAAAAGATATGCATTATGCAGCAACTACTAATTCATGTTTGAAGTTGCTTTCCCCTTAGAGAATATAACATATACAGTTTTTATAGAACCCAGTCTAATTATCATTACAGTACTGGAAAAGGGGAGATGAGAATATGATAGATCACTTTCTACAGATTACTTTCAATATCCTTATAAAACTGGTAACATCCACAGAACTGCTACTATGCAATAATTTCAGTACCACAGACAATTTGTTTTAATAGGTATTCCTTTTTCTCAAGGAATCCTGTGCACTCTCATTTTTCAGGGCATCTAGAGTGTTTTAAAAGGGATATGTTTCCTTGAGTTCTCGGGGTTCTCTGGCAGAAGCTGTGACAGACCGGTATAAAAATCCACTTAAATTTATAGTATGTGCAACAATGTATGTGGAACTAAATGAATCAGGAAAGTAGATAGGGGGACAACTTAAGTACACAAAGGAAGAGAGTGCAGGAACAGCTACAGGGAGTGACTCAGAAGAAGGAAGCAGAAGGAGAGAGAAGCGAAACTAGCAGGGTAGAGAATCAAGACCTTCACTTTATTACTCTCAACTACATATTACCTCACATGAAACAGTGTGGATATGTGCAGAATAAAAAGATTCTTCACCTCATCTTTCCTCAAGAGCATTTAGCCATCTTCAGTGGCTAATAATCAATGGCCTATAAAGTGTTGTTTGTGCTTGACATATATTATTACCAGACATAACATTTTAGGATGATCAACAATATGGAATGCTTCTTTAAAAAAAAAAAAAAAAAGTTCCCTTCACACAGTGTTTAATGTGCTGCTTTACAATACTGAGCCTGAATTTCGTTGAAAACAAATTTCAGATGGTCAAGGAGAGGTTAGACCTGTGTTGGACATCTTGAGACCAGGCTAATGCAACCTAAAGCACACTGAATGACTAGTATTGCAGTTCCATCTATGATACTGTTAAAAGGCACAGAAAACAGAACTGAATTTATTCTTTCATCTATCAGCTACATCAAAATGGAAACAGTATGTGGAGAACAAGAAATGTCTGTGATACCGGGGAATGGGAGGGGTTGACTGAAAGGAAAACTGACTGTTAAAGAAAGCCCAATCCTATAGAAGAAGAGGTTATTTCATCCATACCCCACCTTGCTTAAAGAGGGTTACAAGTAGTAATTAGTGTTACCTCCCTACTCCATGACTGTTTCAGCACTTCAAAGGGTGTAAGGCAAAAAACAGCAACTAATCCTGCCATGCTCTGGGCCTGATCAGGATAAGACTCTCACATTTTTAATTGCCTCATTAGGCTTTAAAATAGTAGCAGCATTTACAAGTTGGACCGGTGGACCCTGTCATTTGTTTGAAACGAATGAAACTTAAATTGCCATCTTAAGCAGTTACTCTGCTTTGTTACTGTTAAGCAGACCAAGGCTCCTATCACAGACACTAAATAATACACTTCCAATGCAGTTTGCAACTGGATTTTATGGGGTGAACTTGCAAAATGCAGTTGGAAAGTGGATTGAAAGCGCATTATTTAGTGTGTGTGTGATTGCAGCCTAATACTTAGGATATCACTGCAAGTTGCACATGGTTACAGTTCTGTTGCTTTCAATAGAATTTCATATGATAACTTTGACTGGAGAGTGCCCAGAAACAACCAAGTTGTTTACAGTAATGTTGAAGTCTTTGTGAGTATATTAACTCAATTATTAAGATTGTATACAAGAGATGCACAGATGGGACTGAGCCATTAAAGAGATATACACTTAACAGAGCTTTTCAATTCAAAATTAATATTTCTCACCTCAAGAATATGTTCAGCAATATGTTCAGTATTACATGCACTACTTCAAATAGGCACAATCTCTCATTGAAATTCCAACAGTATATCTAAAGTTCAAAGTAATTGCTGTATGCACGCATTTCCTCCCACTACCACCATATGTTCCCTATAGAGAAACCAGTCAGCCTGCTCTCCAAATGGATCTTTCAAAACAAGAAATTAAATTCAGCATGCAGAAGTTCTTTTTTTTTTTAAAAAAAAATGTTCACATAAAATATGTAGTTTAGGTAAAAATACAACAGGGAGATTTTTTTTTTTAACCTAACACATTAATCCTGACATCAGCAATGCATATACTGTAATATTCATAATCAAATCCAGAGATTTCCCCCCAAAGGAATTAATGAGCCATTCCAGACATGTATCAAATTTGTATTCACCACTTAAAAACAACAACTATTTGCATTACCTAAGATATAAAAGAAGTTTAAAATCTACTGGAATTGTTAGATTGAATATAAGTTTTATTTGCTCTACCACTTTATTCCAAAAATTTAACTGTTGGACATTCCCACCACATATGATAAGGGGAGCCTTTAATTTTACAATTCCTCCAACAATCTGGACTTGAGACCCTAGAAATTTTACTCATCGTGACAGGGTTTAAATACTAAAGTGAATTCATTTTTAAAAATTGGAGGTGAATACCGATGCTTTTAGCCTTAATGGAAAGGGAGTTCCAGATCATTTTCCAATCGCTTTCCTCTAGCCTCTGAAGTAGCATTAAATTCTGTTTAATATAAGAGGGTGGTTATGAATGAAGAGAGTCAATTAAATAATTATATATTTTAGAAAGCAAACCTTTCTTGCCAATGCCCTTCTCTTTAAGCAGGACCTCAAATGGCAGCAATTCATATCTAACGGTTTCTTTCCTCTGAAGAGAGTGGACCATATTCTAAACTTGTAGGTATTTATACCAATTGATATTAGCTCCTAATTTCTTTTCTGCTTGTTCCTTAGTAATATATTGTTCCCTTAAATCCACTCCCCAATTCTATCCAACCCCTTAATCCCTCACGGATGGCTGGAGTTGCCTTAATGAATTGTGGGAACCAATCTTGGTTGAAAAAGCTACCTACTAGAAAAATACCTGGCGCAATCCACTTCCTTAGCTTATCCCATATTCTTAATGAATTTTCCTGGAAGGGATTTGATGGTATAGAATGTGATCTCCTCTGATATTAGACCAAAAAGTTCCTGTCAAAGAGAAGGGGAAAACATACTCTTGTTCAATACTGAACCAAGCTTCTACTGGATTTGTCCTAATCATTTTAACTGTTTGGGCAAGATTAGCTGCATAACAGTAGATTCTTAGATTGGGTATTGATACCTCCCCCCCTCTTCTTGATGGGTCTATACATTGTTGAAAATTTTATCCTAGGCCTAGCATTATTTCAAATAAATCAATTTAAGATTTGTTGCCATTTATTCAATTTTTTTTTCTGATATTTCTATTTCTACTTATACTTTATTTGATTTATATCCTACCCTCCCCACTGAGGGGTATATTGGAATAGCCCAGAAAAAATATAAGAACTTAGAAAGAATAACACATTTGATACTCATGATTCTTTCATGCCAAGAAAGGTTGATTCTGTTCCATTTAACTAATAATTCTTGAACTTCCTTCAGCAACTCATCATAGTTGAATTTTATTAAAGCCTTAATTTCCTTTGGGATATTTATTCCTAAATATGACCACTTCTTATCCACCCATTAATAAGGGACTAGATTTCTTGGCCTTGCTTTGGTATCAACTGACAGATTAATTGTATGCAAAAAATTTTTTTCCAGGTTAAAGTGAAAATATAAAGAATCTACACTAAGCACCTGAGAATAATTCCTTAAGTAATCACACACTCACACCAAGAAAAGGGTGAACCTGATGAAAAGGAAAAGAAGGAAATTGAGAAGTTCCAGGGATAGGACATATAGCCTGAAATCCTGGGCTTGAGGTCTGTGGAGGAGTATTCAGATAATGAGAAACTTGGCACACTTTCTACTGAATTGGGATGGTCTTTTCATGGGGAACCCACTATCCCAGGAACCTGATTGGTCCAAGATATGAAGCATGAATTTGACTAGGCAGTTTGAAGGTAACTGCTATCAAATTTTGGCCAGGAACAATGGGAAAAAATACCTTGATTACAACTGTGAGCAAAATCTGCACAGGCACAAATTGCTTTGGTGAGGCAACATGATTAACATACTATAAGATGAAGTGAGCCAGATCTGCATGGACACAAAAGTTTGGGTAAGTCAAGGTAGCTTCTGAAGTAGGACAGAGCATAAATTAATGACTTGAGTGCCTTTCTTGAGTAAAAAAAAATGAACAAAGAAGAACCAAGTGCTGTTAATGAAATAGCAACTTCCTGGCCAGACACCTCTGGGGGTACACTACGATATTCCACTGTTTTCAAGTATTTTGTCATTAAGAATGACATGGAGTCTTATTGTTATTAAGACACATGAACTGGGACAGCTTGCAGTAAATCAGTTTGTGATGCCAGCACACCAGCACCTCTTTCCTGGGCCTTCATGGCTGTACCCAGGTGCCTTTATGTTAGCCATGCCTATATTGCTGTAAAAAGACATATGCATTTCTGATCCTTCATTCTGGTGGGCCTGTATGTCAAGCTGGTGTGTCTCAGTTCAGACCTGATTTTCAGGAAGAGACAGAAATCTCTATTGGGTCATCATGAACCCTGTTAAAAGGTAACCAAGACTTGTACACAGAGCTAGAGTAAACCTGCAGAAGTACTGATCTGTCATGGGACCGAATGCCAGAAACATTTTTAAACTTGTCTTGTGAAGACAGGAGGGGGGAAGCTTGATGATGGGAATTAGCAGGTAAAAAGGAATAACATCTCTTTTAAGGGACTTAAGACTCTTAATTAGATGCCCTGATAGTGCTGCTGGGAAAAGGAATAAGTCACATTGAAACTCTTTAACTTGAATATACATACTGAGAAGAGACCAGAGGAAGGGCAGTAGGCCAAATTAGCTTGGGTTGAAAAGTCCCTTTCTGGATAGAAGAAGAGAGGAGAGAGTTGGCTCGGTGGCTAGAAGTTGTCTGAATGGTAAAGTTCATAGCATGGTTCCTGTTGAAAACACACACAGCAAGTCTCAGATCTATATAAGAATTAAAAACAGATGTATAAACCATATAGAATTAATATAAAAGTTATTTTAGTCATACAAGGATGTTCATTATTAAGGAAATGATTGTAGAGATATTCCATAGAATGAGGGGATTGATGAAAAGGTGATTAAAGAAAAATAGGGAATTATGCCAAATATTAGTCACATTGGATTATTATTTTCTGGTACTTAATCATGTTTTCTATCTCACCTTGTCTGTTTAAGTCAGGAAAGGGATCTTAAGCTTCCAGTAGTATAAGAGCAGCTTACTCATTCATGTAAAGTTGTATTCCTGGTAGATGAATGTGTTCTAGGCTTAGAAAATGGCCAGAGTTGTTATGTTCAGAATGGATTGCTAAAGACAATAGGCAAGACATTATAGGACCTTAGATTTATAGCGATGTATTCCTTGTAACTGTTTCATGAAAATTCCTGAATTGTAATTGGATTCTGATCTTAGAACTATGTACTAGCAAGTCCTTCTGAATAAATGGCCATGTATTTAAGGACTCCTGAGTCTGTTGTTTCTCTTTCTCTAAGGGGTGTTCCCAGAGGCTCGGTTAACAATACCCTCTCGCAAATTTGGACTAAAACTTAACCACAGAGGTTAACATTTATTAGACTCCTTAAATTCCAGATTCCCTGGCACTTAGGCTCTAAAAGGGGTTGCCTATTAACTAAGTCCAAAATAAGAGGATATCACTGACCAAGCGGGTCTTGGCTGGAGGAGGGGCAAACTCCTTACATTGCAACCAGTGGAGGGTTGAGGATTCCATGCCTCCAGCTTTTTTATTCCACCACTTCTCTTAGCAACAGTGGGACAAAGGTTTTTAAAATGGCCACTGAGTCAATGACTTGTCACTTCTCGGGAAAATTCAAAAGGCCCATCAGTCTTATCTAGGAATCATCAAAAACTCTATGGTTTTGACATTTTTAGTGATTTCTAGAGAAGTGAGACATCCCTTCTAGGTTTCCCCAAGAAGTGACATCATACCATTGCTGCTGACCATGACTCCACTCCCTGTGTAAGCCAAAATGCCCTCAAAACAAGGATGGGGAATTGTCAGGTGGGCACCTGGCTTAATTAGGATCTTTTACCTGTGTATACAGGATTCCACGTCCAGAAATTAATGCTTAAAAATATTAGGGACTCTAAGTAAAACAATTAAAATTTATTCCAGAAAATATAGGCTTACATACAAAATAAAATACTCATAAAATCATACATACAGTCCTAAGAAAAATAGAGAGAGAGATAGAGGCAACACATGGGTAGACAAACAGGGTGATAATTACCTATCGTAGTCTTCAAGGAAGGCTCCAATGGCAACGAAAGAGGATGGGGGAAATGGGACCCTCAACTGCCCAAGAATCAGGGATGGATCTAGACAGCGGGAATAAGGTACTGCTAGATTCACACATGTGGGGAGCTGGGTCAGAGGTTAAATAGACTACCTTAGACCTTCAGGGGATGGGAGGTACGAGGGAGGAGAGAGGGGAGGCTCTGCAGTGACCATAAGGGCTGGACTTCTGCATAAGCCACTAGCAAGTTGATTGGTGGTACCTAATTGGGTACCCATAATTGACCAATGAACAAGTTTGGGCCCGGGTTACCTGATTGGCTGTGTAGGTGACTATGGGCCAAGGGGGGGAGGCTCCAAAATCACAGTTGGGGAGAAGAATGGTAGAAATTACTGGGTGGAGGGGTGCTTAAAATTATTAAACTTATCTAAAAAGGGTGACAATAAATGGCCAAATTATTGCCTAGGTAACACCCGGTTTACACAAAGGAGCTTGGCTCTGGCTGAAGATGGTCTTCCTCTTCTGTGTTCTTCTTGCTACCAGTCTTTGTCTTGAGTTCCGTTAGACAAAGGCTTAGGTGGTCCGGCAGGATCCACGCCTGGATAAGCTTGATGGTTCCATGGGTGGGTAACATCTGTTGCGTACATGTGTGTCCTGCTGTGCTGAAATGGAGTCTTGGTACTGCTGGAAGATAGCTGGTATTAGCCTCCCAAAGTGGATTCTATGGTCTAGGCTGAAAACCGCATGGCCTGGATAGCCCTAATGGCACGCTTTCTTCCGCTCCAAGATAGAGATGGCGTTCGCCCGACGCGACAGGAAACCATCCGTTCTCCTTGCTGGTGCTCTCTCTCAGGGACACGGAGTGCCGCTTTAGCGTTGTGGCTGTTAGTATTCATAAGTCCTTTCCATTCTGGTAGACAAACCCACGTCCTTCTGGCAGATGTGTGAGAGCTCTGTCTCCAGGCACTCTGGCAACTAGATGGGTGACTACGATGTTCTGGAAATTATGGGCATTTCCTTACACCTGGTCTCCTATTCTACATAAATACAACGGAGTACATGCCTAAAATATCAGAAACATTAACTGATGCCCGGTAAGCAAGATCTGTTTAGAATATATTTGCCTCTTAACATTGTTCCCAGTGAGATACAAGGAGAAAGTCTCAGGCTGCTGTTCTCACCTTTCTCATTACTTCCCCAGTATTCTCCGGTGGGGAAGGGGGAGCAGGGATATGAATTAAGAGAAATTCCTCAAAAATAAAGCTTAAAATGGAATCTTAATACACGATTCACTTCCTACAATTCTAGAAAATTCCATTCTTCACTTAAGAACAAGTCATCCCTAAATGTGCTTCCCTAAATGCATCACCATTAAATGATTCTTTAAAAAGGATTTAGTTTCTTAGTGCCCAAACAACAGATGGAGATGAATGTTCATCCACGCGCTACAGTGCTAACAACACAGACTAGAATTATAGTTTGATTTCTCTTCCAATGTCTATCCTTTATTATCATTCTTTGTACATTAAGCGGATATACACAAAAGGAGATGAATTTAAGAATCAAAATAGTCTCATAGTATCCTTGTGGTGATAAAGCTTATTAAGAGCAGTTCTCAAAACAGCTCTCTCAGTCTCACCTACCTCCCAGGGTGTCGGTTATGGGGAGAGGAAGGGAAAGGAGACTGTAAGCCACTCTGAGACTTTTGAGTGAAGGGTGGAGTATAAATCTAATTTCTTCCTCATAAAATTGTGTGAGAAAGCAAGACAATCATTTGTTCACTACTCACTAAAGATGGAACAAGAAGAAACTGATTTAAATCTCATGAATAAATACTATATTTGTTTGCCCGAGACACAGTTCACAGCATAAGCTCTGTTTTAATGACTTAGGAGGAAATATATATATATATAATTATATAATTTATTCTTTGATAGGAGATGCTCCCTGCTTTAGGACTGAGGGTTGTCTCAAACATGATTATGAATTACTGTAGGCTCCTCCAAAGATAGCTCAATTCAACCTGCATTGAACCAAGCACATATAGACAATGCCTAACACTTCAGGGTACACATATTGAAGGGCTGAGGAGTGCGCCAATTCCATAGGCTTGGATACAGCTGAGTGTTTTTCACAGGCTAAAAATGCCTTCCCCTAGATCATAAATTTCTCATCCTTCCCAAGGCATGGTTGAAAATGTCTTTCCAAATGCTGCTCTTGAAGGACAAGGGAAACCCTCTGCTAGATTGAAGCCAAAGCTTCTTTCCCATGCAGCTGAGAATCAACAGAATAAAAATGAAATCGTGATGAATACATTCCTCTAAATCAGGGGTGTCAAACTCATTTGTTAGGAGGGCCAGCTCTGACACAAATGGGGCTTTGTGGGGCTGGGTCAGGTGTGTCATAAAATGTAATGTGAGGTAGCAGAGATATAAACGTCAAAAACGACACAAACAGAATTAAAAAACATTATGTTTTAATTTATAATACAAACATGCTTAAAACTCTTGCAATATTTTGTTTAAAAAGGAAAGATGGGAGAACCGTGGGATTTAGCCATGCAATTTTAAAAAAAAAAATCAAGAAAAAGCACAAGGATCACAGCAGAAACTAAAAATATAAAATGCTCTGAGTCTGGGAAGCAATGAAATGGCATTGCAAGCTTCTCTCCCCACCCCCTCAGGTCTACTCAGATTGGCAACGGCTCTCCAGTGTAATATCCCTCTTTGGCTGTGGGTTCTCAAGTTAGAGTACTCACTAGGCACCGGTTCCCAAGTCCATTGAGCAGAGACAAGCTGACTCGAAGCATCATCCCTTCATTTACAAGGACACAACTCCTGGAAGCATGAGCTTCAGCTGGGCTACAGGAATGCTGAAGCAGCACAGACAAAGTTGCAAAGAAAATGTGGAATGATTTTCCATAAAGGTCTCTAGGCCCTATCTATCTGGGCACAGAGACCTTAATGGAAAATTCATTCCACATTTTCTTTGCAGCTTTGCTTCATGCTGCAGCCAGACAAGGCAGAAAGAGCAGAGAACTTCAGCAGCCTCAGAGCTTCAAAAGGTAAGTACAGGAAAGAGAGGGGGGAGAAATGAGCCCAGAGGGCTTGATTAAAGCCTTGGGTGAACCAGTTCTGGCCCACGGGCCGGTAATTTGACACCCCTGCTCTAAATTATGTCACCCTTGGCTAGTCTGGCTCTGTAGGTCAAATCTACTTTGAATCAAAAGGAGAGTTGTTGCAAAATTTATAGATTATTCCTATAAAACATCCAGTTGGACAGACAAATGGTGGAACAATCAGGCTAGTAATAGCTGTATAGATTAGACAAAATAGAAAGGCATGCCAGAAGGACAAAGCAAAGCTAGGTAATGGAACAATGAATTGGAGCACATAAAATTTTGGTCAGAGAAAAAGGAGAAATGCTTATTATAAAAATATAAAATAAAAGGGGGAAATGCTAATTGTTATTTACAAATATCAATGAGATCTCAGCTAGTTTCATCATACCACATTAAGGAATTATTTCATTAAAATGCCAGCTTGGCAGCTATAATTTCAATATATTTAACAATAAAATGGAACTTGAATTTAATTTGGCTGTATTTTATCAGAATTTCTAGGCAGCACAGAGTAGGATAAAAGAGAACTTTTCATAAAGAAGATACATTTGGGCAGCCATCATTAACATAAGAATACAGGAACTGCCTTGCTGGATAAGAACAAAGACCCTTCTAATCATTATTTTGTAAAGTTCAAAACAGTTTAGTCATATGCAACAAGCAGGATATCAAGGGCCTGATTGCATTCATGTGTAAAGAATCACAAAGCTTTGTAAATTATGGAATTAGAAATGAGTTTATGAATGCCTGCATTACATTACCCAACAATTTTAATTTGCAAAGTGGATTCTAAAAATCAACACAACTATTTATATTTCTATAAAACAACTTCCTCCAATTATAACTCAAGTTTGTTGTGACCCACACAATTCTGCCTTTGCAAAAATGTGGGCAGTTCTGCACTTATACCCAGAGTTCCTCAAATATAGAGATTTCAGTCTGGACTGGCATACCATTCCTTCCCCTGAAGCAGCCAGTCAATGTCCTTGAGATATTTGAAAGCCCTCCCTGGTTATTTCCTCTCCCAAATGAACTGCTTAGTACCAGCAGGCTTCATTATCCCCACTATAAATGGTGCTATGAAATCTGGCAACATAGCAAAATCATTGGCCAAATAGCATTGTTTAGACACAAGAGTAGCACATTCTGGGTCACAGTATAAGTCACACCCATACTTTTCTAACTATTTCCAGAACCTTTTTCTGGAAACAACATTCTTAAAAAATGTTTAAAAGTCCATGAGGGGCACCCATGTGTTTCTCCTTCATGTCCCTCTTGAGAGTTCCAGCACCCCTTGTTCCAAACACAAACAGTACAAGCACTATAATGTTCATGGGATTTATAACTAAAAGGCAGGGTTCAGACAGGCATTTTGAGCTGGCACACAGATGGGATGTAGGCGGAACAAAAATGCACAACCAAATGCATGCATCCACCTCCTGTCCCGCTTCCATCCTTGGGCTGTCCCACTTGTGTTTTTGCGGTGCATCCCATCCATGTGCCGGCTCAAAATGCTGGTCTGGACCCAGCCAAACAGTGGTTTTAAAAAAGTGTTCTCAATATGGGTGCCAGTTTCCAGGAGGTAGATGGACATCTCCTGGGATTACAACTAATCTCCAGGAGACAGCGTTAAATTCATCGTGAGGTGGGGATGACTGCTTTGGGGGGAAAACAGCATATCAGTCTTTGGCTATATAAATCTGCAGCATAGGACCTCAAAGAATTAAGTGAACAAATTTCAACCATCTACAAACAGTGAAAATACATATCATGCCTCAGGTTCAAATAACAGCAGTTTCATGGGCCTGACAGTATGACAACTTTAAATGTTTCTAAATATCATGTGAATCGCAGCATTACAACTTAGAAGCAATAAATCAATCAATAGATGTTCTATTCTGCATTATAACTATCCAGCTTCTGACAAACAGGCTTACAGACGAGTGTTCCATGCCTGCGACACAGCTCTGGCCCATCACAAACAACCTAGTGAAGCTTTATGAAATCAGAACCACACAGTGTTTCACCCTAGGCTTAAAGCCCTATACATGTTTGCTAACAGGCTTGATGCCTTCAGGCCAGGAGTGGCTCTGCTTCACTCACTTTTACTCCTTGGTAGCTTTAGCTGGACAATCTTCCAGAGTTTAAGGACTAGCTCAATTCTAGCAATAATATCTTGGTGTTGAACAGAGGTGCCTTATGATGATTTCAGATCATGGCAGAGTTGCCAACTATACACAGTGGTTCTAGACGATACTTATTACAATCCATCATTCTCTCATCGTTCTCCTGTTCTCATCGTTCTCAGGGGCTGATCTGATGCATTTTTTCCTATTATGCAAGTAAAGCAAATGGTGTCACAGATTGTGTTTGTGTTCATATTTCAGTTGAGGCTTCCTGTTCATTCCTGGCCTGTTACCCCCAAGTAGTACAGCAACAGCAGCTGTAATCACATTTTTTAAAAAATCCATTGGCACTACACAACCATTAAGAGGCCCATTGCTCAGTGTGCGGATTCCAAAGGAAATATCTAAATCTAAGAGACAGAGCTTAAAAGCTTCTAGCCACACTTAGCTGAAACCGAGAAGCAGTGTTTAGGGGTAGGTGGCATGCTGCTCCCTGAGAACTGGATTCAGGATGAGTAGATTGACTACTTAATAGCAGTGTGTGGATGCGGAAGCAGGGATATTGTGCCTTGACATAATAGCACACAGTAGCTTGCTCTTTCCACTAAGATTAGTGAACAGGAAGAAGGTGGTAGTCTTGTTCAAAACAGAACTATGGATGGGAAAAGTAAGATGAATGATTTCAACAGCACAGTATTTACTGGTGTATTGATCTCCATCGTAATTCCATATGCAGCTAATGCCAGAACAGAACTGACTGGTTTATAGTGAATGGTCACAATATGGAATTGACCTTTTATACAATCCTGTAAGGAAGAGGCCAATAAAGGCCATGGGACAATGGAAAAGGCATTACTCCTGTTACCTCCTTGGGGGAAAAGGTCACTACTCAAGGGATATTAGCACAATGTTACCTGAAAAGGAAAGTACTGTGATTATGGATAAAGCCATGGTAGAAGGATTCCTTGTGGGGCCAAGCAGATGATTGACACAATAGGGTCACAGGGGGCTCAGATCTCCTGACTGTAGCTTAAGCTGAAAGAGAATGGTAGAAAAATTCTTCAAGTTTTCCCCCCTCATCCTTTTCCAGCCTTCTGTACAAATATATTTAGAAAGCACTTGCTTAAAATATGTCTAAACAAGTTATTTTTAAAAGATTTCATGAGAACTTGACTAGGGTTTGCTTACTGTCACATTGATGTTTTAGTTCCTTTTGGTTTGTCATAACACTATCTTAAAAGTGCAAATATTTTGTATTCATTGTATATGGAATATTCTTTTCTCACTGTTTGAAAACATCTTCCCAGTGCATGGAAACAACATGTCTCCTTTGCCTCTCATCACAGCTTTTCTTAATGCACAATCCAAGAACTAAAGAAGTATAGTGGTTAGAGTGGCAGACTACTAAGACCAAGAAGAGCTGAGTTCATATCCCCACATTCATGAAGATTAGAGTGTCACTGACCAGATTTTCCTGATCTTTAGAAACAATGTTGATGTCAGGGGATGTGGCCTAATAGGCAAATGAGCTCCTGATCATTTTTCTACAAAGAAGTCCCGGTTCTATCTCACCTCACAGTGTTTCTGTGAGGATAAAATGGAAGAGGAGAGAATTATGTATGTTGTCCGTAGTTCCTTAGAAGAAAGTAGGAACAAAAAATAACAGACAAATCCTTTTAGCTTAAAAGAAACAAAATCTAAGTAATCTTGTATTTCCAGTTCCCAAGCTAAAATCTAATTATGAATACATACTGTGTCTTTACACAATCAAAGGATAATATATCGCCTGTGCTATTCCCACTACTGTTCTAATTTATGATCTGCAGGCTCTTACAGAAAAAGCAGGTGTGAACAGAGTGTCACTTATTTCAGTAGAAAGTAAAAACCTGTGCAAATATCCAATACAAGCTATGCAATTTACTATTTACCTAATTACCCCTCTTGTGGCCTTTGCACACACTTCCCTTCTACTTCATTGCTTCTACTGCCATACCTGCCGCTGTATCTAATCAAAGAAACAGTTCCTGGAACTAAAACAGCTGTCTGTCTCAGTGACGCTCAAATCTGAGAGAGAGAGAGAGGTGTCATGTATTTGCTGTTGAGCTTGGCTGTCTCAAGTCTGTCTCAGTCTGTCTCAGTGACGCTCAAATCTGAGAGAGAGAGGTGTCATGTATTTGCTGTTGAGCTTGGCTACAATAGCAACAATGGCAATAATGAAATGGGAAGGACTGGAAGCAGAGGGTACAAGGAGAGAAGATTCCAGTGGAAACCACAGGAGGTGGCTAACATGGGGAAAGAAGGAAAAGTCAACCTACACAGCTCCGTGGGTGAATGAGAGCCATGTTCGAATACCCAGTCTGCCATGAAAAGCTTGCTGTCAGGCCTGTCACACATATTCAGCCTAATGTACCTCACAGAGTAGCTTTGAAAATAAACTGGAACACAGGAAAATGATATAAGCCATTTTGGGTCCCTATTAGGGAAAAAGGTGAAGCAAAAACGAAGTAAATAAACTAAACAACTACACCTTCCAAAGTTATTTTGAAGATTAACTTAGATAGGTTTACTGTTAGGGAAGTCATCCTTTGCTGTTCTATCACAAAAGCTAGCCCACCTTTCCCAATATGTGAAACAATGGATATTGATTGATATCGCTATGGCTAGTATCAATTTTTTACGAAGTAATTTTAAGGGTTGGCAGCTCCAGGTTTGGAAATACTTGGGAGATTTTTGGAGGTGGGAGCCTGGGGAAGGTGAGGTTTGGGGACAGGAGAGACTCCAATGAAGTATAATGCCATAGAGTTCACCTTCCAAAGTGACCATTTTCTCCAGATAAATTGATTTCCAGATGGCAACAGTAATAGCAAGAGATCTCCAGCCACCACCTGGAGGTTGGTAACCCTATCTTTGCAGAAAATGACCTTATTTATGGAAGGCCTACTAGATTCTTTGATTATTAGCGTTTTCACTTGTGCCATGCTTTAAACAATTCATTCTTTTACATGGACTACCTGAAATAAGAAACTACATTTAATGTAGGTCAAGGCCATTAATATTTACCCACCATCAGAGGAGAGAAAGTGCTTTACTAGCTGGTACTTGCCAGCCAGATTGCAAAGTGTTTCACTCTATTCTTGCTTAATTCCTGGGATTAAGACTGGCTCTGTTTGCTCTGCAGTTTCTCGTTACCTTGTCAAGGTTTCAAGCTTTGCCACTTTTTTATATAACATTTATTTTTTTTAATCTCTGTTTTGCTTCTGGAAATGGCAATTTTGTTCTCAGTGTCAGCCATCTTACACATCTTTGTCATCATCTTAATTTAGTTCATGTTTCTTGTCAATTCTTTGCCTCACTTGATCTGCCATACTGTCATTCTACAGCTAACAAATCAGCATGAATCCTTTTCCTCAGACATTTATTTGGATGTCCCCAGCCGAAACTTCATTATCATTTCAAAAACCTTCCCAAGTTTCTCCTCCTGTTGGACATGCTGATGGGATTGGACATATTTTCCTGCTAATTTCAAACTGCATTTTCCCCCCTTGTCATTCTTTCTAATATATGCTGTTTATTGTTCATAAAGGTAAAAGTAGTCCCCTGTGCAAGCACCAGTCGTTTCCAACACTGGGGTGATGTTGCATCAAGCCATTTTTACAGCAGACTTTAAAAAAAAAATGGGGTGGTCTGCCTTCCCCAGTCATCTACACTTTTCCCCCCAGCAAGCTGGGTACTCATTTTACCAACCTCAGAAGGATGGAAGGCTGAATCAACCTTGAGCCAGCTACCTGAACCCAGCTTTCACTGGGATCGAACTCAGGTCGTGAGCAGAACCTGGAATGCAGTACTACAGCTTACCATTCTGCACCACAGGGCTCTCTTATTCAGAAGAATAAATCATCCATAAATAAAATGGTTTTATTACTGGTTAAATTTTATTTATGGATGATTTATTCTTCTGAATAGAATCAACAGGTTCTTCTTGTTTTTTTTTTATGCTTGAATTCTGGTGGCATATGTTTGTCTTCACTGTCTTCTCTATTTCTTGTTGATTTTAAATATTCATATTTATCCACATAGTCTTCTGTTCAGCGTTTCATCACTCAGCCTCAATCAATCTGCAGAAGCTCTTCCCAATATTCCAACTTATTGTGCTGGTCACATTTTAGAGACTAGCGTCATTGTTTCACAATGCTTTGGTTTTTGTTATGATCCGTTCCCTTACGCTGTTCTCTTTAATCTCTTCTATATCACTTTGCTACTCCCTAAGATTCCAAACCTCCTTAAGATCTTCATTCCTTAGATACTGATGAATTCTTGGCTTTCCCCCTCATGTCTTCCTTCAAAATTTTTACACTGTGTTGCAATCACCTCTTTTATTCAGCACTTTTCCTTATTTTACACTCCTTTTTCCTGTTGCTATTCATTTAGTTTGGCTCATCCCTCCTCGTCTTGATCACCTCTCCTTGAATGCTAATCTAATTCTTGAGCCAGAGTTACTGAATATCTTGGCAGATATCCCACTCCTTGCCTGATTTCACTTATTATTAATGCATGCTTTCTTTCTGTTTAACCAATTTATTTTCTGCTTTGCAATCTTTTCTCAAGTCTTTAGCATTCTAGTTCTTGTCCCCAATGCTTGCTACTTTCAATTCTTTGTTCTACTACTGCATCTGCTCTTTCATTAGGTTTATCCCAATAATAGTTATCAATACAACTGTGTGCAAAAACCATTATTACTTCTCTTCCTCTGGTTGCAAAATTTATCTTTCTGATACTGGATATTCTTCTCAAACTTCTATTCTTATTTTCCCTGATTTCACTATTCTATATCATTTGACATTCTCCATTTTAGTTCTCTTCACTCTTTTCAAATTTGATGGCAACATTTTTTTCCTAATTTTATGTTTGAAATATTTTTTTCAAGTTTTGAATATTTCTCTTCTCATTTCTCTGCTTTTAGTGAAGTTCCCTAGGCTTTATTTTTGGCCCATTTCAGCTCAGTCTTCATACCCTTTCATTTGGCCCATTTCATGACACTCCTTAAACTTCTTGACAAAATTATCTCTTTTGCTACAGTGTTACGGAAGATAACCAGCTTGAGATTTCTGTTCCTTCTCTTGTTTCATATACTTACAAATATTTCCAGTTTTCATATAAGTGTTTACATCTGATGGGTTTTTTTAAAAAAAAACCCTCAGTATCTAGAGGATATATTGTCTACGTAATTATAACTTATTGAGACTCCAGTTCAACTCTCAGTTCACATTCTCACTCAGTTGGCAATACCACTTCTCCATCTTCTTAGCAAGTTAAGAGCATAGGCAATATCCTCAATCTTTCTATTCTTTATTTTTTACTGACATCAATATAGCTCAGTATCAGGGTATATGCTATGTATACAAAAGATCCTACATTCAATACCTAAACTCAACTGTTGAAGAATTACAGGTGCAAGTGGATGCCTTTTCTCTGTATGAACTCCCAGACAACAGCTGTCAAAGCAGACAATACTGCAATGAAATCAGACATAATGAAGGCAGTTTTATATGTTCATAAAATTTACCATCATTTATCTACCAATTCTACTACAACTTTTGCTCAGACTCTCATTCTAATCCATTGCAATTATTGTAATGTTTTGCTTTCTGGTTTATTTCTGTGTCTCGGTATAATCTCTATTCTCAACTCAATAGATCAGTCTTCTTTTTCCTACACTTCTACATATTGACCTTCACAAGAAGCATCTTGGCAAATCTGAGCTCCTTCATTGATAGAGACTGTGGTGCAGCAACCTTTGGCCCGTCAAACCATCAATCAAGTGACTGTTCTCCCCCACCCACTGCTGGCCCCAGGACAGACGAGGATTGGGCCTCTGAAAAAACTGCTAGGTAGTGGTTCCTACTAGGCAACTAACATTGTTTCTCTCAGTAAAAAGCAACCAAGCTTGGTAAAAGGCAGTGGCGAAAGCCCCTTTCGAATCCTATTTTGGCCTTTGAGAAAGAGTTCATTGGTTGACTGTGCTTCTGTTAGTCAAAGGCAACCAACCTTGGTTCTAGCAGTTTATGGCTCTCTGTACTTTCCCATTGGCTAAGCCACCTGTCACTCTGCTTTGCACAGGAGAGAAAGAAATCCTTCCCTCAACTGGCAGAGGATCAGAGGAGAAAAACAGTAATAGAGAAAGCCATCTCACAATTGGCTGAGGGAGGGAGGAGGGAAGGCTTTCTCTCGATTGACTGACAACTCCTCCCTATCCTCCTCTGGAAGGGAAACAGAGACAGGAGGGAAAATGGCATCCTGAGGAAACAGACCAGATACATAGAGAGAGAGATGGAGGCAAAGCGAGACACAGAGAGACTAAAATCCTGTGCTTAAGACCAACAATGTTATCAGAGGGAGAATGTTGGTCTGAAAGGTATCATTCAAGGCCTCTGAAGGAGAACTCATTGGGACCAGTCATAACTACGGCTGCCAGATCCAGGTTGGTGGGAAAATCCTGGAGAATCTGTGATGGAATTTGAGGAGGGCATAGGAGTTAGGGCTTCAGAGACCCAGACTCAGATTCTTGTTGTGGAAGCTGACTGGGTGATCTCAGACCAGTCACAGACTTTCAGCCTAACCTGCCTCACAGGATTGTTGTTCTGATCAAAGAGGGGAAAGGAGAATGATGTAAGCTGCTTTGGTCTCCCCCACTGTGGAGAGAGAATGTCCTTTCCCTAAGTGGAGGCTGCAGGGAGGGGGGAGGCAATGGAAAGCCAAAGTCAGAGGGGCAGATAAAGGGAAGGAGATAGGGTTACCAACTCAAGGTTAGGAAATTCCTGGAGATTTAAGGGGTGGAGTCTGGATAAGGTAGGATTTAAGGAGGACCTCAGACAGGTGCGATGCCATACACTGTATCCTCTAAGCCAGTGGTCCCCAATTTTTTGGGCACCAAGGAGCGGTTTCGTGGAAGACAATTTTTCCACGGACCAGTGGGGGTGGGGGTTCTGGGGGTTTTTCTGCCTCAGGCTGTCCCTACACCCACATCTCGTCTCTGCTCCCTATGGGGTCTTTAAATGAGGAGTAGGCAAAGGTCTCTGCCTCACTGCAGCCCGGTTGCTAAGAGGTCACAGACCGGTACCGGTCCATGGCCTGGGGGTTGGAGACCCCTGCTCTAAACCACCTAGTTCCTTCTTGGGGACCACTGTTGCTAATCTCCAGGTGACAACTGGAGATTATTCAGAATTGCAACTACTTTCCAGATAGCAACAATCAGTTCCCCTTGAGGTGGGGGGGGGGCTGAATATCTTAACTTGGGTGGGTAGAAAGACAGCAAGGGGGGGCACTTGCCCAGAGCTTTTTTCCTACAGCCTGCTGAAACAGGCCTTATTCCTAGTTACTACATAAATCATGAAACATACTCTATTTAAGTTGAGTAAGAATGACTAACACATTTAATAAATTTTTATTGTTCATAAACTGTATCTGTATGGCAAAACTACATTGTACATTGTCTTCTAGTTCACTGAAGAAGGTGACCAAAACAAGATAGCCATTACCAGGGATTTCTTGTGTGATTTTTCTGGATTATTTTGATTTATGACATTTTGGATTTACCTTATATTTGAAGATTCTTTTCATATTCATTGTAATTAAAATGACTGTCACTTTTGCTGTTATCATTCTTAGATGTTGAGTAGTTTATATACTTTTGTAATTAATTATTATGAACAACACTGCATAATTAATATAGCAAAAACTTATATTTATTTATGTATTTAGCATTTCATTGCAGTGTTACTGCTTATTTTTTAAATCTTTATATATGCTGTAATCCTTCTGATAATATGCTGGTATCTGAAGCTGCAGAACAAAGTTTCTATCGTGGCAAATTTAAGAACTGCAAAGTTTTATTCATAGTATAAGCGTGTAGGTCACCAAAAAGACAAACAAGTGAGTTCTAGATCAAATCGAACATGAATTTTCAATCAAAAATGACTAAATTGACCCTATTGTACTCACTGGAAAAGACAATAATGCAGAGAAAAGTTGAAGGCCATATGAAAAGAGGAAGATCCAAAATGTGATGGATTGACCCAATAAAGAAAGCCATGGTCTTCAGTTTGTAAGACCTGAGCAAGGCTGTTAATGAGCCATTTTGGAAGTCATTAATTCACTGGGGAGTTGTAAATCAGACATAACTCAATGACACGCAACATACATGCACACACAAATTAAACTTCCTTTTTCGTTTCATGATTTTTCAGATCAAGAACATGTGGGCTAAAACCTATTCATTTTATTACAATATAATGTCCAATATAGTTTAGACACCTTTATAAATGAAACAAATAATAAATTATGGTCGAGCTGATAAAAACAAAAAAATTTATTGAGTTTACAAAATCTTTTAAACAACCTTAGAACAGTTATATGACTCACTAAAAGAGTTATAGTATTATTCAATCCTGGGTGAAATTCTTACTCAAAGTAAAATTTCCAATAAAAGGTTTTAGGAAACAAACAAAACCAGAAGTAGAACAGTAATTCCTTAACTTCTTCAATATTTCCCATGGAATAAATCATCACAGAATTGATTAATCACAAAATTATTTTAAATACCATCAAAAGTGTTAGAAGCTAAACACAGTAAGACCTAAAGAATCTATAGGATGAGCCGTTACAAAACTCAACACCATGCTTATGCATGATCAAATTAGACTTCTACATGGAGAAAACTATATGACACAAAATTTCCATTTATTTCTTTGATATCCAGCAAGTTTAACTGTACAATAACATGTTGAGGGAAGACCTGAAAGATTTTATCAACAAAGAATCATTTACAATTATCATAGGCAATATCCATTCTGGAACACCACATTCAGAGTTATCAACCACCAAATTAAATTGTTGTATTCAACATGAAGTAATGACAGCAGAAAGTAGAACACCTTTGACTCTGTCATTTACTACCTCATAGGCTAATATAAATGCTAATCTTCTCTGTTAGATTCAGCCCAAGTTATATTACAATAACGTTCCAGGTATCTTCTAGCCTTTTTAATTCCCATTGCTTAATAGTAAACTATAAAACTGAGTTTCCTTTCAAAGGACACTGATGAACAACTCACAGAAGCCTCAAGAAGCTTAGCAATCCAGGTTCCTATCAACACTCCAGTGGAGCTGCTGCTCAGATTCTCAAAATCCCTCAGAACATTCCAGAAACTAAGTGGAACCATCAGTCTCTGAGGCCAGACCATTTCAATCTGCTTGCCATTCCTGCAAGCATACAGAAGAATAGCAACTCCCCATTTCATCAGTAGATAATAGTCTGACTTAGCACATTTAATGTCCTTATCAGACCTCTGAAACACGTTCCGTTCAGAAGCTTAATCACAATGTATGAAGAACCCAAACCAAGCCAGAGTTATTTTAGAATCACATATCACCATCATCCAGCCACATCTTGGTCATATATGCTCTAGGTATACTTTATCTGACACCAGATGATTATGTAGCATGTTTTATCGATTAAAATCTGGCATTACACATTATCAAGGTGAAAAGGAGTCTTTCTACCATATTTTAGATGGGATAGAGATTAGACAACACATGAGCCCTAGTATGCTTCTCTGCTGATTTCCCCAACACACCACACATTCCTAACATACTGAGCACCTCAATGTTATATGTAGCAAGCCATCACTTTTTCTGCTCCACCTACTTCAGATCAAAAGTAGTAGGTTTTTGAACAATGTTGGTATGTATATACACTCTGGACTGGAACATTTAAATATTTAATTCAAGAAAAAAATACAAATCTGATTTTTTTAACACAAATAAATACCTTTTGCATTCAAAGTTTCTTCTTTTATTTTCATCACAGTTTCTTGGCCTTCACTTTCACTGTTGCCAGCTACAAATAAAATGAAACAATAATATCAATTGCAAGTATTTCAGGATACTAACATAGCTTGACATTCATTTCTACAAATATCCACAGCCAAGCAATTAGATTAATTAATGAGGTGAATGAAAAATAGCTGATATAAAAAGAAGATAGGAAAGGACGGATGTCCCTTAACAACAAACGGCAGACTAGTTCGCTTAACAGAGAAAGGTGTATTATTGGCCAATTGACCAAACATCAATGTATTGCAATAATATTTGGTATACCTGCTCAAGACAGAAATATCTTGATCACTAAATTGCTACCTACCTTGATATACATAATTTAGGAGCAGAGATTTAAACCTCAAAATGTTAGGATAGGAACCCACTGGCTCAGAAGATAAATGAAAGATCCACCACCCTCACCATCATATTTGCTAACAGACCCAAGTTAACAAAATCTTACAGACATTGCATGATGAGACTGCCTCACACAGCCATGTCTTCATGCGATATAAATTGTAAAGCACACATAAAATGTAAGCCAGAATGTTTCCCCAGTCCAATCAGTCAGGAAACTGCACGGGCCACAGGATCCTTGAAAGCAGAACTGAGGATTGGCTTAAACCAAGACAAAACACATATGCATACCTACAGATCTCACTGTTCCAAAGTGTTTATCAGTGTTTCTCAAAGGATCAGGTCCATTACAAGAGATTATATACAGTTTTGATAGCATGTCCAATGTGGTACAATTAATTCTTAATTGGCTAATTAATCATGACCTCATAACTGCCACAATCCCATTGAGCTATGTCCCCCCGAGTTACATGGTTAAAAGGTGTCTTTCTAGTAATTTGCCTTCTGGAACAAAAATTATTTTTATACGTTCTGTAAACTCTCTTCTGTCCAAGGATGAATATAGCCAGGTCAGAGTGCTCTGGAAACATGGATCTTATTCTGGGAGTGCTCAGGCTGATGACATTTGCTTTTTCTTCTTTGGCTGACCCAATCCCAACTTCCTTGGAATGTACCTAGGGAGCTTCCTTTTGTATGCTCAATACTCTGTGGCTCTGACCTTTTCCCTACTTAGAGATTTGCTTAAGAAAAATGCAGGTTTTAATAAAATGTATCAAAGCTTAATCAATATATCTCCTTATTCAAGTATGATTCTTTGTGCAAAGCATGGCTAAATATGACCCTTAATTGGCTTCTAAGGCAATAGTGCAGGCTTTAGATTCACACAATATGGCTCTTAGTTGGCTTTTAAGGAAATAGTGCAAGCTTTAGGTTCACACAGGCTGACTCATCTATCATTCATGAGTTGACTGTCTGAGCCTGTTTACATCCCTCGGGTCTACTCTTGCAACAGGTTTAAATATTATCTCTTTGATCCTGACCATTTTGCAACAATACTAAGTATGCAAAAAGACAAAATGGAAGCTCTCATTTTACATGTATTGTTTTCTGGCAGAAATGTATAACTTGCTAATGTTTTAATAGTTGCAACAACAACTGTCTTGCCTACTTTTTTCTCAAGCCATCTTGTACATCCACTTCAACTGGGTGGCCTTATAATATTTAATTATGAATATGGAAGTGGTTATTGCCTGCAAACCTGTGACATGAATATTAGCATGCCAATGAATATACTAGATGAGTGCTTCAATTATATTTGCATAGCTCAATGGATGCCTTTTTTCTTTTACCACTAAAACCAAAAGAATAAACTCCCTCACAGTGTGTGTTTTTTCCTATAGAGATCATCCAGAATTGCACAGTGCAAATATCCAGCTTGATCCTAATCTCTAGAAATAGATGCAGTGTCAACAAACTAACCCTCCAGTGGAAATGCCAGATCTGTGGAGTTCTCCTTAAAAGAAGCTACAGGCATGAGATCAAGTCTCCTCACTTTCTTAGCCTAAGTAATTTTCTACAGCAGGGAATTTAAGTCCAACATGCTATAGTTCTGGATATAGTTTTGTTGGAGAAAACAGGAAATGTTGTAGCAACCCCCGCAAGGTTTTTCACATTTCAGCTCCTTCTCCACTACATGCTCCACAACTAGCATCTTTATTAATGCCTCCAACACTCTGTTGAACATCTGATATGTTCATTTAATTTGGGCAACATATTGTATATTAACAATTTGTGTTATTCATTCATAACAGAAAGGCTTCCATATGGGTACAGTTTTAAAGAAATAATATTGCTAAAAATTCTGAACTGCACTGTTGGTGTTACTTTACAATGCCTTCCCATGCTAGAGCGACAATGAACCTTTGAAAAAATGCAAATTGTATCGTCACCAACAGGCTTGCTCTCCCAATAGGCAAAAGGGCATTTGGTCAGGGTACACTACAGCCACAGCCCACTGCCAGTTCACAGAACTGCCCCTGTAAGAGTAGCAATGCTATCCACTGCTGTCGCTCTCCCTGCATGAATTGAAGGAGGCAGCCACAGAAAGGTAGTTTGCAGCAAGTACTATCAGCCACTGATGAAATTGCCAATGAGCCAGCCATGGGCTAAAAAAGGACCTTTTCAGCCATCTGGCAAAGGATTTCAGTGGAAACTGCCCAATATTACTATCAGTCTGGTCTGCCCTTTATAATGTAATAGTGATAACTATTTGTAGCTCAGAACCCTGCCAAGAACATTTTACTATAGTCACATGCATCAATGGATGCAGATGAAATGTTACAATCCCTACTAGTTTTACTGTAGTAAGAAACATAAACATAACATTTTATCTTCCAAACTGCAGACACAAAAATAGGTTGCTTACCTGTAACTGATGATCTTCGAGTGGTCATCTGTGCATTCACACCCACGGGAGAAAGCATGCCTGTGCTGACCCAATCGGTACTTAACAAGCCAAGGATTTTCACACTCAGCTCCAGTGGCTTGCGCAAGAACCCCACCACGCATGTTCACAGAGTGGATGCGGACATCCCGTCAATTACTTCTGGCCGCTGTATGACCCTAAAGAGTGCCGAAGGACTGACAGCAGTGGGGAAGCTGGGCGGGTGGTGTGAATGCACAGATGCAAGGGCGGCTCAATGCCCCATGGCACCCTAGGCAGACTCACTGCCTAGCGCCCCCCCAAAGTGCCCCCCCGCCTCCCCCGCCGTGACTCTGTGCTCCCCCCCAAGCCTCCTCCCTCCCCCCCACGCCTCCTCCTCCCTCCTGACCCTTCCCCACATCATGGATTTCAATGCCAGAACCAGGTTTACCACCATGTTCCAGCTCTCTAAAGCCCCCCTCCTCTCACCCAATCACTGGGTCACTGGGCAAAACAGCTCCACGGGGCTGGGCTGCACTCAGTCTGTCCCAAGCAGCATCCTGAAAGGGCACCTCGGCTGCCACTGACTCCTCCCCTCCCCACTTCCTGGCTGGGAAAGGATTCAGCAGCAGCCAAGGCACCCTTTCAGGACACTGCTCGGGACAGACTGAGTGTGGCCCAGCCCCGCGGTGTGGTTCTGCCCAGCAACTCAGTGATCAGGCAAGAGGAGGGGGGCTTTAGAGAGCTGGAACGCAGTGGTAAAGCCGGTTCTGACACTGAAAACCAAGTGTTGTGGGGAAGGGTCGGGAGGGAGGAGGAGGAGGTGCAGGGGGGGAGGCGAAGGGAAGAAAAAATGGAGTGACAGGCAGCAGCGGCCGGTGGTAGTGGCTGGCGGGGGAGGAGGCAGGCAAACTAGGTGCTTGCCAGGGGCACCGGGAGGGGGTGGGGAGCCCAATTTGGTGCTTCCACCTTCCCGGCACCCTAGGCAAACACCTAGTTTGCCTAGTGGGTGAGCCGGCCCTGCACAGATGACCACTCAAAGATCATCAGTTACAGGTAAGCAACCTGTTTATCTTCTTCATAGTCTCTGTGCATCACACCCATGGGAGATTAGCAAGCTAGGTCTATGTCTGGAGGAGGGTGCTGGAGGTCATTCAGACACAGCAGACAGCAGAAGCACATTGCCTGCTAGAAATAACACAAGTGTAGATAGACAGTAGAGGCATAGCAGTATGCTGACTGGCCTAGATTGTAGCTCTGCAGATCTCTTGTGTAGATCTCTGTGGATCACCTGGTGTAGCAGAGACATGGCTAAGGCCCTAGTTGAGTGACCTCAAGGCAGGTCAAGAGGCAACCCATGATAAGGGACAGTAGGGCTCAGGATGTCCTGTTAGGCCTCAGGGAAGTCTCTGAGATCTTACAGTTTAGCTTGGAGGAAACAGTAGAGAAGAACAAGTTAGTATTGTTTCTAGAGCTGAATGAAGAACACAAGAGGAGGACCCTTTTGATATCCAAAGAAAGGAGACTTTCTTTATCTGCCCATCTACGAAGAGAAGGTTTGAAAGAGAGATGTCAGAGTTACAAAGGGAACTCAGACTCTATTTCCAAGAGAAAGAATACTGCTGGAGAGTGAGGAAGAAGTATATTCTCATCATGAAAACAAAGGGTTTCATATTCTCATCATGAAAACAACATCGAGTCAGTAGTCCAGTTATCCAACCAGTGAGAGAGACAGCCATCAATAACGCTGCTCCCCATGACAAGAAATGAATGGAACCAGTAGCCAGTGGTTTGGAGAGGTTCCATGGCAGGATTGATAAGAGAAAGGCAGATGCGAAGGCGGAGTGGTCATTTGGCATAAAGATGAAAGCCGAGAAGGCCTTTAGGAAGTGAGTAATAGAAGAGGGTGAGGATGACCGGTACCCATCAATGGAGGTACAGTGTGCCAAGGCGGCCGGGAGGCCTGTTCCAACCCAAGAGGAGTTGAGGCTGCAGCCCACAATGATGCTAAGAAGTTAGAGATAATAGGATGTTCCATATTTGTAAGAAAAGTATGGGGAGTCTCTGGGGCGATACGACGCAGAAGAGGAAAGTAGTGATGGCAAAGCCATCATAGTGATGCCCTAGAGCAGTGAGGGCATGACTTAGGATTTTGTTGGCTACCCTGGAACTTCAAGGTGCACATGAGAACATGTAGAGGTATTGGCTGCATCGCAGGAGAGGAGACAAGATCTGGTATCCACTCCTGCTCTGGGGTAGAATTGCTGATGTTTCCAATCTTACTCAGATGCTGTCGATTGGGAGTGACCCCAGAGGCATAATGGAGGGTGGAGAAAAAACCTCTCAACATGAGGGGATGCCGCCCTGCAGCTTCAAGAAATCGCCTGTATGTTCAGGTCCCCAAGTGGGTGGATGACCTGTGGGAAGAGTGAAAGTCTATACCGTCTGTCCATATTCCCAGTACTAGGGTACAAGCATCCTGGCAATAGCCCATCTGTGACAGTTATAAGATGAGGGATGAGGGATGAAGCATTTATGCAAGGGTGAAGACAGACCTCTCTGCAAGTGATAGCTGAAGGAAGTGTGTAGTGGATCTTATTGTCAGCATTCCCAGAAAATGATGTGGTAGTTGGCATGGTCGGGAGGTTATAAGTGGCTTGATACAGCCTGCCCCTGCCTCCTGTTCCTGGTATTCCAAGGAGGTCTCCCATCCAAGAACTTGACAGGATTGGCCCTGCTTAGCTCCCAAGATCCGACGAAATCAGGTTTGCCTGGGCTATCCAGGTCAGGGCTGGTAAGTTTGAGATGGGATCATGCATGTGCATCTTCCAGAACCAGAGACTGGTTTGTAATGATCCAAAGGGAAGGATAGGGAGTTGGAGAGATGTCCCTAAAAACAGAAAGAGTTCCCATTATGCACCAATCCCATGGTTAGGACTCTGGGCAGTAGGGAGAGGTGGAGCAACAGGAGGTCCCTGAAGAGTCAGAGAGTTCTGAGGCATCAGAACTCCAGAAATGTAGGACATGCATGAGGAGGCTGGTAAGCACCCGGACCAAGTGGTTGAGGCCAGAGAGGATTGACATGGAGAACTGCATGTTCTTACCATGTTTGAAGCACATGCGCAAAAGAGAAAGTTCTGCACTCCCCATATGATGTGCTATGAACTAGCATTCATAGTTGTCCCTATGGACTGGACCATGTTTAAAGGATTTCTTCCTTCCTTCCTTCCTTCCTTCCTTCCTTCCTTCCTTCCTTCCTTCCTTCCTTCCTTCCTTCCTTCCTTCCTTCCTTCCTTCATTTTTCTTTGTGTTGGAATAGGTCAAAATGGACTGAGCATTGCAAATGAGGATCCATTTGGAGTTAGCAACCAACAGTTACAGGAGTGTGGTTAAACCTAGGAAGTAGAGCAGGCTGCAAGGAGCATTATAGTTTGAGAGGGATGCATGGAGATTTTAAGTGGCCAATGGAAGTTAAGTGATCCAACTGAAATGTAGTGGGACTACACACTAAGTAAATTAGGGGTGCCAATCCCTACTTCACATTAGTTGGCAGAAGTGTATCATGCAGGGCAGTCCTGCTAAAATTGTACTAGAGGGACTTCATCTAGTGCTCTGTGGATCCTGATGAGGCAGAGGCCTCCCTGTCCTGTTTTCGATACCATGAAGTACTGAAAGGGAAGGTGGAAACTTGGAAGGGTAGAAGAGCTTGGTCCCTGATTAGGAATAACTGGACTTCTGCCAGGAGGACAGTTAGTGTTAATATAAGCCTTCAACCGGCAGTTAGCCGGTGCAGCTGCACTACATTCTCTCAGGTAAGAGAGAAAAGGTGTTGGTTAGTACTGAGGCAGAACCCTGCTTCCAGGAGAGTTCAGATGGTTGGTGCTAGGATTGTCGTTTGTTCTAGGCTGTGTCCTGGATGGCATAGAACCTGGAGACAGACCCAGATTGTAGAGCATTGTGATACTCCTGAGCATCTCTTGCCAATCGTATCTGCAGTGAGGGAGACGATTCAAGCAGCTTGAACAGCCATGTTGCTGGCTTTTTCCTCGTTAGTCGGATTACTGAAGATCTATGTTGCGAGTCTCTCTGGGCAGGCAGGGCAGAGGAAATCAATCAGGAGGAGGGGAAATTTGACTCCAGCACTTGAGTCGGAGCCCGCCTCCACTGCCTTTCCGTAACAGGGAAGGAAAGGGGGGGGGGATCCGAAAGGCTGAGGAGAGTAAAGTTTTTGACTTTTCTCCATCTCACTTTGTTTGTTATTATTTGCTTTTGAGATAACATGAGAGGCAGGATTATAGGATTATAAGTGGCTATTTGAAAGGGGGAAGTAGATAAAAGTACCGGCCGGAGTGAGGAGATCAACTGATCAGCGCAGCAGTCAGAAGAGAACTGATGGGATGTCCGCGCCCACTCTGTGAGCATGTGTGGTGGGGTTCTTGCGCATGTCCATTGCAGCTGAGTGCAAAAAGCCTTGGCTTGTTAAGTACCAATCAGGTCAGCGCAGGCATGCTTTCTCCCACGGATGCACAGAGACCACAAAAAAGATCAGGATGTTATATCTGAACATTTAGAAGGCATGGAAACCACTGCATTGTCTATCAGATGATACAGCCTGTCAAGCTTAATATTACCTGGAAGGAAAAATAAGAGGAACTCTGTTTACCCAAATGACAATGCCAGAGAATGTTGTGACTACTGATAAAGTAACTAAAATAGACATGATGACAGGCCAGGCATTTTTTCAGTGTGCATATCTGTGCTTTTACAGAACAAGAACACTACAATTCAGATGAATGACAATTTGACAAGCATTTTGAAATTCTCCTATCTGACTCAGCTAAGTTTTTAACTGAAAGTTAAAACAGCAACAGACACTGAATTTATATTTTTAATTTTCTTCTATATTTAGCAGGGCTTGCAAGAAAACTAGAAGCTATTGCTCTACTCAAAATTTCCAATGTCCACAATTGTGCCTACAAAATCTAAGGAGGCACAGTGCTGGTAGGCAAGCTGGCTGAACCACAAGACTGTTGTTTTCATATACTGGAGCTCTACCATTCTGCAAAAGCTGCACTTTGGAAGATTCCATGTCACTTGGGCTGCTCCCACAGAGCAAGTACTCTTGTCACTTTTTCCATGGCCACTGCAAATGCAGAGAAATGTGTATTTGCATCACAACTTCCACACAGAGCTTTCAGCACACTTTCTTCTGGCTGGCACTTTCTGTGCCTCCCCACAGCACCACTAGAGGGCTTTCTGAGAGTTCTTTTTAGAAAATTTGTAATTACTATAGCAATTACCATTTTTAAAAAATAGAAGCATTCCCATGGTGTGGCAGAAAGTACCATCAAGTCACAGCTGACTTTGGCAATCTCATAGGGTTTTCAAGGCAAGAGATGTTCTGAGGTGGCTTGCCATTCTGTGTCTATTTCATGATCTTGGTACTCCTTGGGGGAATCCCATCCAATGCTTGCCTGGGCCAACCCTGCTTAGCTTACATGATTTGACAAGATGGGAAAAGCCAGGGAAATCCATGGTACAGAGGGGAAAATTCCAACTGTGAGTAGCTGACAACAAGGAAATGACACCAGTGTGGGCGGGACCTTTATAGAGCAAGGTAATGCACATATTTCATCCAGATGGCTTTACAGCATGCTTGGACTGCACTCTTTCTAAAACAAGTTTGGAAAAGAGGACACTGAGAAAGATAAAATTACAATTAGAGCTCAATACTGAAAAATAAGTAGTTTGAAAATAAACTGAAGAAAAATCCTAATGTAATAAGAGACCTAGATAAGATATCAACAAATATTCCATGCACCAGCAATATAACATGATAGGTCTGAGGAACCACTTGGGAAGCTTTCTAGGAAGCCATGATACAAAACTCAGCTCCAACCAGAGAACCACATAGGCAACACAATGAGGAACTGGTGACTCAAGCCTGGTTCTCTCAGAGCCTTGTTCAACACTTTGGCTAGTATACCACAATGGAACTCTGTTATGAAGGACAGACAACAAAACATTGTTTGGGATGCAGACCAAAACAATATACTTTGGTTTGTTCTGGAAGTACTTAATTTTCCAGATGCACGGGAGGGAAGAGGAAGAAGTATGAAAGTCTGAGAATTCTCCCAGCTGCTTGTTAGTATCATGACAAACTCTGATTTGTCTCTGTATATGAATCTTGCCATTGTGTCATCTGGTCTTGTTACCTCCTAAAATGTAATATACTTCATTAACAGTGGAAATAAATTCCATCACAGTTTAGAAATAATCAAGGAGTTCAAGCTGTGTTGTTTTAAATAAGGCAGTTCAACCCTTTACACCTGTCAACAATTTAGCCACCAAAAAGTACAGTTGTTTCCTCCTTGCACAAGCAGCTATTGCAAGCGTTTCACATCAGGAAAATCAAGTTGTGTTAAGAGTCTTCCATCTATGTAGCTGTCTGTTTCATAAAGCTAATTGCACATACAAGATTTGCATATGTGCACAGGGAAACAGTATTCTGTTCTTCACACTGCAGCTTTCTGCCTCTTGTTTGTTGACCAGGACTTGAGTGGTGTGTGTGTGTAGTCTATTGAGTAGTCTAGAATAAATCCACCTCTTAGTCTAACTAACCTATTTGAGAGGAAGGTTGTGAAATTAAAACATGACTCCGACTTCCTCTGAGGAAGGCTAGCAAACACTAAATACTTAAATTAAACAAAATAAAAATAAATTCATAGAAATTCATCAATAAAATAACAACAGTACCTATTATAACGTGCATGCCGAGTCTCACCAGACACTTCACAGAATGGTAACCAATTCCTTTTGTACCTCCAGTCACTATGGCAACATTCCCATTTTGCTGAGGATAAACTATGTGAAAAAAGGAGGAAAAAGGAATTTAGTTCAAGATCTATTTTACCACTCGCAACTCTGGAGACAAACAGTAAAGCCTGAGAGTCTATCAAGACTCAGCATTACTCATCAATAACAAGGATTGCTGAGAATCACCTAACACTTTATGTGGCAACTGGATTTGCACCTATTAGTACTTCCATCCAGCTTGTGAGACATATTGTAACTCTGGTGTGTGCAACCTCTACCCAGCTACATGTATAACTATAAAACAGCCCTGAAACATTAAAGCTGGAGGATGGTTTGAATGTGCAAGAACTAAATTCAAAATTACACTAAGAGATTAAATCAAACAAGTGGGTCAGTCTTCCTCACAAGATTGTTGTGATAATAAAATAACCATACATACTCTGATACTGGCCTCTCAGGCTTTTTATGATTGCTATCTGTTCCAATATTGCCTCTAGTTTATAGTACTGGGAGGACAGTATAACTTTAACCTTTCTTGAGCTCTTCATGATGATATTATGAGGTTCTTGAAGAAAGAGCAGAATAAAGTGCCCAAACTGATAACTGAAGTATTCACCGGAACTCAAGCCATGGATCATACACTTACCAAAGAACCCATCCACCCAGCCCTATCCACATAAACAAATCCTTTAGTTGTAAGCTCAGTTAAATTGAATGTAAAAATCTATTATTCACACCTTAAAACTTATTTCTATCCAGCAAACAGTAGTCATGACCAAGTCCCACCAAAACCAGTGAAAGAAGTTAATGACAACTAATGAATCTCATTCCTTTTAGCCAAAGTTAGCCTCCATTTATGGTTGCAGATTAAGGCCATAGTGTACAATCGTGAGTGTATAAGAATAGTTCCTTTGTATGATAATCAAATTTTGCAATTTCACTTTTTATTATGACTATACCAAAGGGAATAATTTGAAAGAACAAACTGATTTGAGAATAAATTGTTAAATTATTTGAACTGTATCTGTTGCAGTATTATATATAACTTGGGTTTATACATGAAAACTTCTACCTGGTTGAGACATCACCTGGGGTAATCTCCTGTGCTGTGTGAGGCAGTCCACCAATTGCTGCAGTTCCCCAAAATGGTGCTCATGGACACCATGACTTTTCCCTCAATTCCATTAGAGTAGGAAGTGCTTCAGAAGACCACAGAACACACTAACAGTGTCTGAGACTGAAATAATTTGGAAACATATGCCTCTGTTACCGGAGAATGCTAACATTTGGCTTGGAACATCCTAACATTGTGCTGAACCTTCCAATGTTCTGAGACCAGACCAAGGTCCCAAGTCACGGATGCTGTAAATAGTCACCTCCCCACCCTATGACAGCTATTTTCTTATAGTGCCCCTCTATATGTTGTCAACACTCAAGGGCCCATAGGTTCAACAGGTTTAACACAGGGGACCCTTGACTTACTGGCTTGTGAAAAAGCTAGACAATTTATTTAAAGCCTTTTTATGGACTATACTTTACTGATCCTGAGAAGAAGCAGCCAATTTCATTTATTTATTTAGAATATATAGTCCTGCTTAAAGAGGCTGACAATTAAAAACATGATATTAAAAAACAGCTATTCATTCTGCTTACTGAATTCAAAAGCAAGAATTTAGCCCACCCTGAGCTGATTTTATAACCCAATGCATTAGGCTTATCAAATCAATTTATTGTGTAAAACTGATGGCTAAGAAGAAAAAAGCCCAGTACATTTATTTAATTCTCATAGGAAGTCAAGATATATTTAGGTTTTGTAATATTTTACAGAAAATACATTGTAAACAAAAACACAATGCACAAGTTGGGATGGGGGAACACACATATTTTATTGGCATTACTACTTGCTTTAACATTCTGGATTGCAACTCATGGGGAAAAATTGATCTCATTGAACAAGCAGGTGCATACAGCATAAAGCAATATAGCCTTTGAAGGCAAAGATGAAACAAGGCGGGGGAAAACAGCTGGAAGGCATCTTTGTGCTGTCAACTAGAGCAGCCCTTGCTACCCTGAAACAATGGCTAAAATGGCTACGTTGGAGGACAGCACAAAAGATCAGAGACACAAAGCGGTGGCACAGGGCTGCTGGCAGTCATGACACATGGGGGGGGGAGCACAACAAGCAAACATACAGAACAAATCCTCCTCAAACAGCTTCAAGCACACACAGTTAAAGGAGCCTCTGTGAGCCAGCATGGTGTAGTCGTTAAAGAGTGGCAGACTAGAACTGGAGAACTAGGTTTGATTCCCCACTCTGCCACATGAAGCCCACTGGATGTCCTTGTCCTGGAAGTCACAGTTTCCTCAGAACTCTCTCAGCCTCACCACCTCACAAGGAAGGGAAGGTGATTTTAAGCTGCTTTGAGATTCCTCAGGGTAGAGAAAAGCAGGGTATAAAACTCCACTCTTCATATTATTTTTATTCATCTTTCAGCTCTTCTATTGCTGCTCGCATTGTTCAGATTTTAGAGTGCACTTCAGAGACTGGATGCTGAATATTTAAACACAAGCTTTAACTTTACATCCAGGCCCTCACTCTTAAAACCCTGACCTTACCAAACTGTTCTCAAGAACCAGAAAGCACTGGAATGGAACAAAAGGCCTCAATGTCAACCTTTCACACATTATTCCATCACGTGAACAACACTATCCAGACCATTGCATGCCATAAGCAGAGAGGAAAAACACCATTACTCATTGCTGCTTTTTACTCTGAAACTTCCAAAATATTTCCCAATTAGCAATATTTAAGGAAACACTCTTTGAAACAAGCAAGGAAATCACTATGCTTTTCTTGAACTGTGAATTATGTACATTTTAAATCAGGGCTTATCCCAGGTGCCAGGTTACCTAAAACTTCCACTGTGTTGCCTAGTATTTTCAGAGTGATTTTATTGCAGCTTCTCTCAGTACTTCTTAATTGAAGAACAAAGCTAGATCCAACTAGTTTCTTCACTGATGGAAAAGGGAGGAATTAATCCCCTTTGGCTCACTGAACCTGCATGGACAAAAGCCATGCAAACTGGGGGCTGTAACAAGGAGGAGATTGGCCAAGACTTACTGAAAAAGCTGTCTTGATCCTCTCCAAAGCTGGTGTCATTCTGCATCAGTGTTTTGTTGTATGACATGAAAGGAAATGCACATGAAGGTCTTACCATTGCTTGTTTTTATATAAAAATTTTACACCATTCAATGGTTATGGATGAAATCATTTCTGAACTATCTCTATTCTATAGGGGCTCCAATATTCAATTAAATGCAGCTTTGTAAAGAAACAGCAGAACTATGAGAAATCATACACCCTACAACCTGGTGTTTTTTTTTTGTGAACATAGCCAGGATCAGACTCAGCTGCTGCCGATGAAGATGAAACTGAAACAGCTATGGATGAAGTGAAAACTACCCGGAAAAGAAAGCGTGCTCCATCTAAGTTCTCCCGCCCAGCTTCAGTCAGCGAGAATCACGATGGAGGAGCAGACTCAGAGAAGAGAGAAGAAGACAGCAAGTATGGCAGAAGGACACTTTCCGAGGCTGAGGATGATGAGGTGACCACCCCCACAAAAATCAAGGAACTAAAGCTTGTATCCCACAAACAGAGAGAGATGTCTGCATACATAGCGGCCAGTCCCTGGTGGTGGAAAGTGCTGTCAAGCTTATAAGGAACCCTGAATGCAACATCTAGCCATCGGAATATATTTATTGAATAGAGCACCTTAATTTATTGTAGTTTTAAATTTTATGTAATTGTTTTAATGTATTTATTAACTGTATTTTACAATTGTTTTATATAATATCATGGTATATACCATGTCCTGTTAGCCACCCTGAGCCTGCTTCGGCGGGGAGGGTGGGATATAAATAAAATTTATTATTATTCGGCACCACCCAGCCGAGCGGCCCATCGGCCGCCTTAGGCTGGGGGCCGCCCATTGCCTCCCCTGCTGGATGGGAGACAGTGGGTTCGCCCTGGTCTGCCTGGGAGCGGGCAGCCTTATATAGGCTGGCCCGTCCCCCTGTGGCGCAGTTCAATGCACCAGGGCTTGTCGGCTGAGGAGTGTATCGAAGCGGCCATGAGCAGGCGAGGCTGTGCGGTGCTGTGGCCTTCGTTGGTCGTCGTTTGCGGTCGGCTGGAGGAGCGTCTAGCGCTTCTGAGGCGGCTGAAGGCGGGGAGAGCGTGGGACGTTTTTGCGGCTTCAGACGCCTGGCTGAACGGCGGGCCGTCGACGGGGCTCTGCGGCTGGACAGGGAGTATTTGGCTGTGTGCCTTCGGGGGCCTCCTTTATCTCCTTGTGCCAGTTGGGACCCAGTGGGAGGGGAAGGGGCCATTGAGTCAGGCAAGGACTGCCACAGCAGAGGGTGCTCCGGCCCGCTCTTTTTGAGGCGGCTGTGGTGGGCCCTGCACCGTAGCCTTGTGCAGGCGTTCTACTGGGCGGCCTCGGCGGAGGCAGATCTTTCCCGCCCTTTTTACTGTGCGGGCCTGGGCAGGCGTTTCTGCAGGGCGGCCTTTGCAGCGGCAGATCCTTCCCGCCCTTTCTCTCTGTGCCGTGCCTTGTGCAGGCGCTTTTACAGGACGGCCTTTGCAGCGGCAGATCCTTCCCGCCCTTTCTCTCTGTGCCGTGCCTTGTGCAGGCGCTTTTACAGGGCGGCCTTTGCAGCGGCAGATCCTTCCCGCCCTTTTTCGTCCCCCCAATTGCTGCTTTGGTTTCGGTGGGGGTGTGAGTTGCGGGGTGAGCTGGGGGCCATTTGGGGTGGTGAATGTGTTGCCCTCCCATGCTCTGTTTTATATTTTAGCTACTGGGGGCAGGGTGCTTGGGGCATTCAGTGGCTGGCTGGTGAGGTTACTGGGTAAGTAGCCCAGCGTCCTGCGGCAGGCTGGTTAGCCATCCCCCCCCCAATCTCTGCTCATTCAAGTCTTGCTGCTCATTGGCTTTTGAGTGTTGCCCACTGGGGTAGGTGGGATAGGCGCAAGGCAAGGCTTCTCGTTAGCACCCTTGAGTGCTGCCCATTAGGGCAGTTGGGATAGGGCAAAGGCAGGGCATCTGCGGGGCATGTGGTGACGCACGGACTTCCCCTTAGCCCACGCGGTCTGGGTTGTGGTTTTGAGTAGGGGGGTTCTATTAGTTGCCATGGGGCCTAAAAAGGGACAGGGCCCTTCAAAGGGAAAGCAGCCGGCTAAGAAACCAACAAAGAGACTCTGTCCAGTGGAGCCCCTGGCGGAGGAGTGGGACGATGCCAGCACTCGCCAAGCGATTCTTGAAAGCTTGGTGGCTTTGGAAGGGCAAACAGGTGTTGCCGGTCCTTCTCAGCGCATGTCAGGTCTTACTGGGAGTGGTAGGGCGGCAACCATCGCTTTTCAGAGGGAGGTTCTCGCTCGTTTATCTGCCTTACAGGGCGGCAATGATGGCGACGCACCGGATCAGGTCGCTCCAGAGGAGGATCATGGACGGGAGCCCGAGGAGGTTGCAGTGGTTCCGCTTGAGCAAGACGGTAGGTGGCTGGCTCAGCCTCAGGGGACGGGTTGGCCGTGGGGTCCGTGGGGCCTGGTCATAGGACCCGGGGTGGGTACATCATTGCCTTCGCAGGGGTTGGGCTTCGCGTATACAGCCGGAGGACCCTCCCTGAGTCAGCAGCCACCGTTGGGGTGGTCACCTTTCTTGTCTCCCTCACCTGGGCAAGTAGGCACGGGGTCTTCTTGGTCATCTTCGCCGCTTGCAGCGGGACAGTTTGGCGGAGCGGGTGGTGTGTCGAGCCCCATAGCCGGGGGCGTCCTTCCTTGGGGAGGCCAGTTAGCTACTCCGTCTACTTCATCTTGGTCCACACAACAGTGTGGGGGGGGGCTGGGGTTTCCAACACACCCTTCTTTTTCGTATGCTTCGGTTCCTTTTCACGCCATCCCTTTTGGCGACTCGGCTATGCCATTGGGCGACCACCTTATCGTTGCAACTAGAGAAAAGATCTTGAGGGGCGAATACGTCGACGTATTCAGCTTGCTATACCGGGAGCTAGAGAAGAAACCAAAAGAGGAGATGGACGAGAAGGACAAAGAAAAGCTTAAGAGGAGGAACGTTGACCGGTCTAGGTCGAACTGGTCGCCAGGGTTTTTGATTTATGCGGGGGTAACTGAGAGGGCCCAGCCTTGGAGGGCCGCCCCGCTTTTCCAGTATTGCGATATTATTTATCGCACCTATAGTGATTTCGTGGGCGGAGCGTGGCTCCAGTATTATGAGGCGTTCCGCATGAGGGCGGCGGTTAATCCCGGGTTGCCGTGGGATCAAATCAGCCAACAGCTCTGGTTGCAACTGATGGCTCCTGCGAAGCCTAATATGGGCGACAGATCGGACAGTGGTCACATCGTCCAAAAAACGACTCATCCTGCCGTTACCCGTGCGCCTGCGGGGCAGCCGGTTCAACCTCGGCTGCTTTGCTGGGAGTTTACCTCCCAAGGGGCATGCGCCAGGAAAGCCTGTAAATATAGGCATGAATGTCCGGTATGCGAGGGACCCCATGCTTTTACTGCATGTAACAGGTCAAAGCCGAAAGGGGGCTTCAAGAGGCCGGGAGGGCCCAATCAACAACCTGGAAAAGGGCCCCAGCCCCATCAGAACGGCGGTTCTCAGTAAGCTGTTGCTAAATTATCCGCTTTTGGATGATAGGCGATATTTGTTACATGGTTTTACGTTTGGGTTCCGGATTCCTTACCAGGGTCCTCGAACACCCTTTTTGTGTTCCAACTTAAAGTTGGTTAAAGGATTAGAGCACGTAGTACAAGGTGAAATTAGGAAGGAATGCGCAGATGGCTGCGTTTTGGGTCCCTTTCCAGAACCACCTGTTCCTAATTTGAGGGTCTCCCCTCTTGGGGTGGTACCAAAAAAGGCTAAGGGTGAGTACCGGCTGATACATCATTTATCATACCCAAGGGGCCAGTCAGTTAATGATACCATTCCAGGTGAGTTGTGTTCGGTTAGGTACACCTCTTTTGACCGGGCAGTGCGAATAGTTCGCCACTGAGGGGTAGGCGCAGAGCTCGCTAAATGCGACATTAAGTCGGCCTTCAGGTTGCTGCCCATGCATCCGGACGATTTCGAGTTGTTGGGTTTTTGTTTCGGAGGCAGTTTTTATATGGACTGGGCCCTCCCTATGGGGTGTTCGGTGTCTTGTTCTGCCTTCGAGCGGTTTAGTACGTTTCTTGAGTGGGCGTTGCAGTTCAGGACAGGGATGCGAGATACGGCGCATTACCTTGATGACTTCCTATTCACTGGCCCCGCGGGTTCTGGCCAATGCGCTTATCTGCTCAGGTCTTTTGAATGGTTGGCGGCCGAGCTGGGCATGCCGTTGGCAGTGGAAAAGATGGAGGGCCCCTCGACCGTGTTGACTTTTTTAGGTATAGAGCTTGATACTGTACAGCAGTCTTCACGGTTGCCGCAGGATAAGTTGCGTAGCTTGCGCAAAAAGGTGGCTGTAATGAAGGGAAGGAAGAAAGTTTCGTTGCTTGAGCTCCAACAGCCAGTTGGCCACCTGAACTTTGCATGTAAGGTGGTGGTGCCCGGCAGGGCGTTTCTGAGGCAATTTTGTGACGGCATGACTGCATTGCACTTGCCTCACCATGTTACTCGGGTAACTAGGCGCATGTGGGACGACTTAGAGGTGTGGGAGAATTTTTTTCAGCATTTCAATGGGACATCTTTTTGGCAGGAGGTTATGCTGTTGGAAGCTGAACTGCAGATTGTCTCGGATGCGGTGGGCTCCACCGGGTTTGGTGTGTATTTCCGGGGGCAGTGGTGTGCTGAACCTTGGCCAGCCGAGTGGCGGAGCTCTGATTTGATTCATAACTTGGCATTTTTGGAGTTCTTCCCTATTGTGGTTGCAGTTTTTATTTGGGGGAGCTCTTTGGCCAATCATACGGTGCACTTTTGGTGCGACAATATGGCGGTTGTCTATGTTGTCAATAATCTCACTTCCAGATCTCCCCCAGTTATGAGTTTGGTTAGGCGTTTTACGTTACGCTGCCAAGAACTGAATGTGCTGTTTGCCGCCCGGCATGTACCGGGCTCTAGTAACGGTGTGGCAGACGCTCTGTCTCGCCAACAGATGGAGCGGTTCCGGCAGCTCGCCCCAGAGGCCGACAGTTGTCCAGTGCCCATGCCGGCAGAGCTGTGGCGAATTGGAAGGAGGAAGTGAGCTGGGCCATCCAATTTGCAATTGCACCCAGTACGAGGAGGTCACATGACTGGGCGGCAAGGCAATTTTCGTTGTTCAGAGCAGGCGCCAGGCTGGAGGAGGCCTGTCCTGTCCCGGTCGAGCATTTGCTCCAATTTTGCATTTGGCAGAGGGATCGCGGTCTTTCCGTGAAGTACATTAAGGGTCACCTCTCCGGGTTGGCTTTTACCAGCAGGTCCCAAGGGTATTCAGAGGGCACCAAGGACTTCCGGATTTCCAAAATGTTGGAGGGGTGGTCCCAGGAGACAGGCCGCCAGGTCGATAGCAGGCTCCCAATTTCGCCCTCTATTTTGCGGGGACTCCACTCCACCTGGGCTTCAGTTTGCGTATCAAGTTACGAGCAGGTTTTATTTCACGCCGCAGCGTTGACAGCGTTTTTGGGGGCGTTGCGGGTATCGGAGCTGGTTGCAGATTCTCGCACTGATGTTTGAGACAGGGCCCTGAGGGTGGGTGACGTTATGCTCAAAAAAGGGCAGGCGGTCATTCAAGTCCGACGGTCTAAAACCGACCAAAAGCAGAAGGGTTGTGTGATTACGCTGGGCCCCTGTTTAGAGGAGGAGTTGTGCCCGGTGCGGGCCTTGGCGCTATATTTGGAAATGCAGGGAACGGCTCAGGGCCTGTTATTCCGCCATGAAGACTCCTCCCCTCTTTCCAAGTTCCAGTTTTGGGCAGTCACCACCCAGGCCCTGGAAGAGTTGGGACTCGGGGGCGCGAGGTTTGGCACTCACTCTTTTCGCATAGGCGCAGTGTCTACGGCTGCGGCTATGGGCTATGAAGGTGATGTCATTCGCCGAGTGGGCCGTTGGAAGTCCCGGGTCTTTCGGACCTATATTCGGTCTCTGGTTTCGTAAGATGATACAGTGTGGTTTCTTCTATTGTGCTATGGTTATGGTTATTAATTGTTATGAATTTATTATTTCTTTCTTAGGTGCTGTGGCTGGCCCGAAGAGGAGGAGGATCCTTATTTGCGGCCACAGTATTGTTTTCTGGGCAGCACATCAGGCACATCGGATGCCGGGAGGATCTCAGTTGAGCCTGAGCGAGCAGGCCACAATTGAGTGGCAGGGCCGGCGGAGCATGAAGTGGTTGGGACTCCTCTCGCTTTTGTTTAAGGAGAGGAGGGGCCCGCTGCCGCACATCTTGGTGATTCACCTGGGGGAGAATGATTTGGGCCTAATGAAGGGTAAGGCCCTATCAATTCAGGCCCGGGATGACATCACCCTGATTAAGCGAAGATGGCCAGGCGTCCTCGTCTTGTGGTCGGCCATGTTGCCGCGCCGGGTGTGGCGGGCAGCTTGGGACCCAGAGGGCTTGGAGCGGGCCAGAAGGAAGGCCAATAGAGCCTTATGTATAGTCATGGAGGCAGGGCTCGGAGTTTACGTGCCACACCCAGCCATCAGGGCCAAGTGTACGGATTTGTACAGTCCTGATGGTGTTCACGTGTCGATAAAGGGCAACAACGCCTTTTTGGCCGACTTGAGGCATGGGCTGGAACATGTTCTTGTTAGTGGGGGGACAGTTGCCTAAGCTGAGGCTTGGCGCTGTCTGTGGCGGTTTTGCCGTTGGGAACATGTTCTTTTGGGGTATTTGGTGAGCTCACATGGCAACGCACCTTTGGGGTATACGGCCTCCCTGGGGGACCTAAGCTGCATGGCGCAAGGTTGGCTCCAGGGAGCCTGGTGATCCAGTCACTAGGGAGTGGTCCACAGCCCAGGCTGCACGGCTCGGGTGAGGGTGGAGCTCAGTGAGCTGGATCTAGTGCCTGGCCGGCCGGGTTTGAGCCGTTGGGTTGGCTCACTCCTGGGCCCAGGGCTCGCCCTGTTTTCAGGTTGAGGAGGTGGTCTGGGTTGTGGCCCCTGGCTCATCCTGGCCCCATGTTTTTTCCCATTGCCGTTAATTAAATAAAGTGGTCCTTTATCCCATATTGTTGTCTGTCTCTTTATTCCGAATGGGGGGGCAATTATTATCAGACTCAGCTGCTGCCGATGAAGATGAAACTGAAACAGCTATGGATGAAGTGAAAACTACCCGGAAAAGAAAGCGTGCTCCATCTAAGTTCTCCCGCCCAGCTTCAGTCAGCGAGAATCACGATGGAGGAGCAGACTCAGAGAAGAGAGAAGAAGACAGCAATTATGGCAGAAGGACACTTTCCAAGGCTGAGGATGATGAGGTGACCATCCCCACAAAAATCAAGGAACTAAAGCTTGTATCCCACAAACACAGAGAGATGTCTGCATACATACTTCGTTACAACAGCAGCCAATCCCTGGTGGTGGAAAGTGCTGTCAAGCTTATAAGGAACCCTGAATGCGACATCTAGCCATCGGAATATATTTATTGAATAGAGCACCTTAATTTATTGCAGTTTTAAATTTTATGTAATTGTTTTAATGTATTTATTAACTGTATTTTACAATTGTTTTATATAATATCATGGTATATACCATGTCCTGTTAGCCGCCCTGAGCCTGCTTCGGCGGGGAGGGCGGGATATAAATAAAAATTATTATTATTATTATTATTATAGATAATTTATCTACTACAGCATTTTTTTCTAGGTATCATAAAATTATCAGACTATGATGAGGATAAGATAAGGTTTTGTGGTAGCAATAATTAGAAAATTAAAACAACAAATGCTGAAGACTGAAAACATGTCTGGCTCAGGCCTGTTTTAGTTCATCTTTCAGTAAACCCCAGAAAATTCTTTATAAATCCCCATTACTTAAATAATGCAGTCTTCTTTAACTATAACATATAGAGAGGATTCCTCAGTCCCCTCTCAATAACATTCACAATAGTAGGATAAGTTTCACAATGGAGAAATATTTATTTCCCTATTTTTATACTAAAGTTGTACCCCTCATACCTAGCACAGAGGCTCCTGCAGAAGTTTATATCAAGATAAAATAATAGGAAAACTAAGTCAGATTAGATTCTAGATCACATCAGGCCTCAAATTTATAATCTAAACTTCTCTTAGTAGAAATTATCACTAAAGAGTAGGGGTATGCAAAAAAAAAAATATGGTATTTTTCAGGTTCCGGTATATTGAACCTGATAAATATTTGTATTTTCCAGTATTCCTGAATCCCAATATTGGTATGCTATTGGGAAATATTTGGGATTGTCAATTTTTTTCAGCTCTATTATTCCCTATGGAGACCATTATAGTCAATGGGCCCTATCGGCTATAATGGAGAATCAATCCAGGGATATCTGGCACTCTGTTGTTGAGAAAGATGCACCAAATTTGCAGCATAGCTGCTGGTGCCTATCCTAAAAACTCTTCCAAGTTTCAAAAAGATTAGATCAGAGGGACCAATTCTAAAGGCCCCAGAAGGTGCCCCCATCCTCCATTGTTTCCAAAGGAGGGGGAAGGCATATAAAGGCAACTCTTTCTAAATGCCTTTCACAAGCCACGCCACACATGAACTCCTTCCTGGTGAACTTGCCACTTTGGAGTTCAGTCATAGCACAGCTTGCAAAAGGCACTTAAAGGAAGTTTCCTTTAAATGCCTTTTTCCCACTGGATGGCTTGAAAAGTGCAATTCTAGGCTGGTTCCTGTTTGCAGCTCAGCAGAAACCAAGCCCCAGCCAAGGCTTCGCCACACAGGCTCAGTGGAACTCTGATGGGTGGTTTAGACCAGAATGCCCAACAGAGCCAACCCTTCAAGGAGAGTTCTCTGCATGCTCAGCTGAGCAGCCCACTTTAACCTGGACTGCCCAACAGAGCCACCCCCATCCTCCATTGTTTCCAAAAGAGAAGGGAAAGCATTTAAAAGGATCACATACTCTTTCAATTCCTTTTTGCAAGCTGCAAGTGAACTCTGAAGGCATTTAATGGGCTTTAAAAGCCTTCTTGAAGTGGCCATTTCACCCAGAACTTCAGCTATCCAGCAGCCGCAAAAAATTCCAAATAGTTTGGGGGGCAGCCATTTTCAGATAGTCAAATCACTAGCCCCTTCAATGACTGACTGAGAAAATGGTGTATTTTTGGGCTCCGTTTATACCAAGCGCACCCCCCTACTGTAGAGGTATATCCTATGTACACTGTACTGGCAGAAATGAATTCCCCTGTTCTTTTTTCACCCAAAATCTCTCTGTAACTTATAAAAGGGTACTATAGGGAGCAGGGGCATCACTGCAGACAAAAAAGAGTAAGGTGTGGGGATCTGCAGCAAGAAGAACGGGGTAAAATTACACTTTGTCAGTGAAATATTGATAGAAAATACTTCAGTGAATCTGGCTGAGACTTGTTGTTACTGGTCCTTGTAACAAATGACAAATATCAGAAAAATTACAGATGATGACCAAATCTAACCATCATAATTTATTTCAACTGAATAGGTATTAGTAAGCTGGAGCAATTATACTACTACCTGAATGTTTTCTTGGCCCATTCAAAAATGGTCAGCCTGTCTGGACTTCCGGGGGAGGAAAATGTCGAGCTGAGCTGCTTCTCATAACAGGAGCAGGCTGGGAACTTCTGTTCGGGGTAGTTGAAGGCAATTTAATGCCTACTGCCTACTTTTCTCAGTCAGAGATTAGTCCAAGACATGCACAGGAAACTTTGAGGAGATTTACCTTGGCTAAAAGGGAGTCCCGGGGGGGGGCTCCTTTGAGGCTTTGAGGGGTCTCCGGGAAGAGTTGCATTTTTATCATCTGCAGAAGTTTTCAGAGTCATTTATTTGACATAAGCTCGACAGGATCCCAATCTTCTTGGACATTGCTAAACATCTAAAGCTTTGCAAGACCGGTGGGAACTTGGATAATTGGAAGAGAAGGTACAAATTACTATCTTTCATTCTGGAACTATTTACAGCTTAATGGAATAAATTTAAAAGGTGGGAAAGGAAAATCTAGAAAGTCTGGAAGAAGAGGGGAGGAAGAGGTGAAATTTGGACTTTATAAATATAAAATATATAAATATAAAAGACAGTGTTAAAAAGTGGAAAGGAATTTATTGTTTAGTTTACTTGCGGTTTTGAAAAAAGAGCACCTTCGTCACAGACCTGCAGCACCTGCAGCACATTCAAGCAAGACAGGAAGTACGTCAACTATCATGAGATCTCCTTACCAGTGTGAATGAGACTTTGTGACAACAAAAGCAGGAAGTAGCGGAAGGAAAACCTACTCTAGGAATTTACTACCATTGAGAAACATCGGTGCCCATTGCTGAGAGGTCAAAATAAAAACAATGTTTTTAAAGAATTTGGGACACTAAAAATTATTGGAGTTAACTCCAAATGCAGGACCAATTGGAGGCAATGGAGGCCAGAATGATGAAAGGGGTGAGAGGGATGATAAATGAATCGGGAAAAAATGATTGCAGAGATTAAAAAGGATATGGAAGATCTCAGAAAGGAGTGAACTCATTTTATGCCAAGAAAAATAACTTACCAAGAGATGTTGTCATAAGATATATGACAAAGGAAATGGTGGGAAGGATCATGAGTAAAAACTTTGAAAAGACGTTGATAGGGGGAGGTAGTAGAGTGAGAATCATGAAGGAGCTGCCAAGGCAAGTGATAAATGATAGAACATATAAAAAGTTGACAGAAAAACTGAGAGACAATGGAATGAGGTTCAGATGGATAATACCTGAATGCTTGAGCTTTGAACTCCAGGGGAAAAGAATCGCAATTACAAATGCACAGGATATGCGTAGATTTTTTGAAGAAAATAAAAATTTGCACCATGATGGATTACAAATTATTGTCTTAGAATGTAAATGGACTAAATTCACCACAAAAAAGGGCAACATTTCATTGGATTAAGAAACAAAACTGTAATATAATTTGTTTGCAAGAAGTGCATATCAAACAAAAGGATTATAAATTTTTATGGAACAAACAATTGGGAGTGGAGTTTTTTTCATTGGCTGAACAGAAGAAAAGGGGAGTGGTTTTTTATATTAAACAAGAATTGGAGCCAAAATTAGTATTTAAAGATGGAAGATTTGTAGCAGTAGAGACAATATTAGATGGGAAAAAAACGTTGTTATTGGGACTTTATGCGCCTAATGGTGCAAAGGATTTAAAAAAAAAAAAAAAACATTATACAACAGCTTGATGAATTGACCTATGACCAAGTTTTGATAATGGGAGATTTTAATGGAACAGTTAAGAACTCATTGGACAGGTCGAGAGGGGGAAAAAAAATAGTAAAGAAGGAAAATTCCCAAAGTCTTTTTTTGAACTGGTTAAACAAGAAAATTTGGAAGATATATGGAGGAAATTTAACCCTGAAGTTCAGGACTATACTTTCTTTTCTGCAAGACACAAAACTTTTTCTAGAATTGATATGTTGTCGGGAACTAAAGATTTAGGTCTTATAACAAGGAAAATAGAGATTTTACCTAAAATTGGTGCTGATCATAACCAAATAATGTGGCTTACAAAATTGTCCAAGAAGGTGAGAAGATGGAGATTGAATGAAGATTTGCTACAGAATAAAGAAACAGTGACATACCTAGAAAATGAAACTAAAGCTTTTTTCCAAGTGAATGGCAAAGAGAATATTAACTTTCAGACTGTCTGGGATGCCTATAAAGCAGTAATGAGAGGAATGTTGATTACTTTGAATAATAAAGATAAGAGAGTAAAAGAAAAACAGTTGTTGGACATTCAAAATGAAATAAAGAAAAAGGAAGGGGAGTTGAGAAAAAGGCCAGGGAAAAAGAAAATTTTAAGGGAAATTACAATATTACAAACTCAACTGAGACATTTGTTAAATAAAGAAGTGGAATGGAGTTTGAAAAGACTTCAGCAGAAATCCTTTGAGGGAGCAAATAAACCGGGAAAGCATTTGGCTTGGCAATTGAAGAAAAAGAGAGAAAATAGTTATTAACAAAATTGTGGTACATGGAAGAGAAGTGGTTACTCAAGAGGGAATAAAAAGAGAATTTTTAAGTACTATGCCAAATTATTTAATGGTGTTAAAACAAAGAAAGAGAAGATGGATGAGTATTTACAAAAGATAAAAATAGAGCCCTTAACTGAAAATATGCAGAAAAGTTTTGCATGACCCAATTGAAAAAAATAGAAACTAAAGCAGCAATTAACACAATGAAGAATGGAAAAGCACCTGAGCCTGATGGATATACAGCTAAATATTTTAAAACTTTTAAAGATGAGTTAATACCAAAATTGCAGAAGTTGATGAATATGATAGAATAAAAGGAAAAGTACCAAACACATGGAAAGAAGCTGTTATTTTGTTGATACCTAAGGAAGATAGAGATGTCACGAACGTAAAAAATTACAGACCAATTTCGCTATTAAATAATGACTATAAAATATTTACAAGAATCTTGGCAGAATGGCTTAAACAGCATTTGATAAACTTTATAAAGGAAGATCAAGCAGGGTTTCTTCCCAAAAGACAAATAAGAGACAATATTAGAACTGTTGTAAATATTGTAGAATATTATGAAAGACATCCAGAAAAAATAAGTAGCATTATTATTTGCAGATGCAGAGAAAGCATTTGATAATTTAAATTGGGACTTTATGTTTGCAGCAATGGAAAAAATGGAGCTGGGTGAAAACTTTATAAGAATGATAAAATCAATATATTCTGAACAAAGTGCAAGGTTGTGTATAAACACAGATCTTACAGAAGATATGAAAATTAGCAAAGGTACTAGACAAGGCTGTCCGCTTTCACCATTGTTGTTTATAATGCCTCTTGAAATATTATTGATGCAGATCCAAGAAGAAAGAGAAGTGGAAGAATTAAGAATAAAAGGATTTACTTACAAATATAAAGCTTTTGCTGATGATATAATGTTTATAAATGAAAACCCCATACAAGTTACACCTTTGCTGCTAGCTAAAATAAAAGAGTATGGGGAGTTGGCAGAACTTTGTATTAATAGAGAAAAATAAAAAATTCTGTGTAAAAAATGCGGATGAACAAGCAACAAGAATTACAGAGACTAATGGGTTGTGAAGTCACCTCTAAGGTAAAATACCTAGGGGTGGAGATAACAATGAAGAATATTGATCTGTTTAAAAATAATTATGAGAAGTTATGGTGCAAAATGGATGAAGACATGTTAAAATGGAATAAGCTTAATTTGGCATTGTTGGGTAGAATAGCTGCAATCAAAATGAATATCTTACCAAGAATAACGTATTTGTTTCAAACTATTCCTATTGTGAAGGATGGCAAACAATTTGATAAATGGCGAAGGGAAATCTCAGAATTTGTGTGGGCTGGGAAGAAACCAAGGATTAAAATGAAAATTTTGACAGATGCAAAAGAAAGAGGTGGGTTTCACCTGCCGAATTTAAAATTATATCAGGAAGCAGTTTGTTTAGTGTGGATGAACGAATGGATAACGTTGTTAAACAAAAAACTTTTAGTGTTGGAAGGTCATGGAAATAAATTTGGCTGGCACGCGTATTTGTATTATGGAAAAAAGAAGGTGGACGGGTTTTTTTCTCACCATTATATAAGAAATAATTTGCAAAATACATGGATTAAATACAAGAAATATGGAGATGAGAGAAGACCGTTATGGATAGTGCCAGCTGAAGTAATAAAAATAACGTCCGAGATAGGCAAAGAAAAGTGGTTGTCATATAATCAATTATTAAAAATACAAAGTGGCAAAATAGAACTGAAAACTGCTGAAGAGTTGAATCATAAATATGACTGGTTTCAAATGCAACAAATAAAGAGCTTGGTGGAGAATGATATTAAAACTGAAGGAATAAGGAAAGAGCAAACAGAATTGGAAAAAGTTCTGCTTGGAGACAATGATAAATTAATTTCAAAAGTATATAAATTATTTCTACAATGGTCTACAGAAGATGAAGTAGTGAAATCACAAATGATTAAATGGGCAATTAATGTAAATAAAGAAATACAGATGGAAACTTGGGAATATTTGTGGAAGAACTCTATGAAACTTTCAACATGTCAAAGTATTAAAGAAAACTGTTTTAAGATGATGTATAGATGGTATATAACTCCTAAAAAATTGGCAAAGATGAATAATAAGATGCCAGACAGATGTTGGAAATGTAAAAAGCATGAAGGTTCTTTCTACCATATGTAGTGGACTTGTGAAAGAGCTAAAATGTTTTGGCAGATGATTCAGCAAGAGATTTCTAAGATCTTGGGATATGAGTTTAACAAAGTTGCAGAGACTTTTCTGTTGGGACTACAAATGGAAAAATTTCCAAAAGAAGATAGAACTTTAATCTGGTACTTGCTCTCAGCCGCTAGCACACTGTATGCGCAGTTGTGGAAGCAAGAAAAAATACCAGAGAAATGAGATTGGATTATAAAAGTTATGACATGGAGTGAAATGGACAAATTAACAAGAATATTAAGGGACTATGATTTGGAAGTTTTTAAGACGGAATGGAAAAAGTTTAGAAGATATGTAGAAGAAGAGTGGGAAATAAAAGGACATTGGACAATCTTTGATAATGATTAAGTTTTAAAAAGAAGAAGAATATAAATTTTTGTTTTAATAGTTAAGTTTAAATATTTGCATTTTAAGTAAATAACACCAGTGGGGGTCAAGTAAAGGGGAGAGGGGTGGGTAGAAAGTAATATATGGGGTAGATAAAAAGTTTTTTTAAAAGATGTAAGTTATAGATTTATTACCATATGTTACCAATATAATTGTTTTTTAAAAAATGGTCAGCCTGTCTATAACAAATTGAAGCTACAAGACTGATCTGTTTTCTCTTCAGGAGCAGAGGTACGACAGTAGACTACAAACTGGAAAAAGAAGAGGCATTGTTGCATACAAATACAGACACATACAAATGCAGCAGTGCGTGACTTTATCCAGTTGGCTGGATCTAAGAAACTTGTTTGAGCTTCTTCACAACAATCAGAGAAGAAAAACTGCAGTTCAAACCCAGGCTGTACTGTCCACATGTTTTGCACTCCCTTTCCTCCCAGAAGCATCCAAGTCAGCCAGAGGCCCCCAGCCAGGTGTGCTCAGGCAGATGCCTTCAGGAGGAGCGGATGTACTCCCACTTCCTAGAGAAAAAAAGAGAAGCGGGCACTTCTAGCTGACAACCAATGATTAGAATTGCCTTGCTGGATCAGACCATCTAGACCCATGCCTCACCTCTATCAGTTTCATTATATGCCTGGATGCTTGTAAGCAGGACAAGCTGTAAATAGCCATCCCCTACTGTTCGTCCCCAGTCTCTGATAAAAGGTTCAATTTTAGCAATCACATCTAATAGCTGCTGAAAGCCCTATCCCCTGTGAATTACCATGCCTATTTGAAACAGCAGGCTTCTACCATTCATTCCTATTCAGGTATTTTCACGCGGTCTCCAGCAATTGTCACACTAAGCCTCTATCACACCAATTAAGAAAAATGAAGTGCAGACAATTAAGACAAGGGAATCTTGTACCATTTATTAACTGCATTGTGGCAAAATCTCATGTGTCCTTGTCCATGCTCCAAAAAGAAGATTGGACCACGCTTCTATGCTTTACGGGGGAGGGGGGGGGCTGAACAACAGAGTTTAACAAATATTTCTGCTATTTGGTAAACAAGTTTTAACAACAATTTGTGTATTGTTCCACGAGAACCTAGAATGATGTGGAAGAACAAACTGAACCACTTCAGATAACTGATAAGAGGACTGCATTTTTGAATACTGCCCAGTATTTCAAAGCTCCTTGCAAGCAGAAAATTACGACAGCAGGCTTCCAATATGTTGTTTTCTATCTGCAGGAAATAATTTGTGAGGAGAGTAAACATAGATTCCAATGGCATCTTAAAGACCAACATTAAGGTGCCATTGGACTCTATGTTCTACTGCTTCAGACCAACATGGCTACCCACTTGTGAGGAGTGTTCAAAAGGCATGGTACAATCCAGTCTACCAGAATTCCCACCTTCCACCTGCATATGCAGACTAGCTCCAGTTCGTAACTAAATTTTTTTCAAAAGATTACAGTTTGCATGTGAAGGGACCCTAAAAGCATAGCTTATTTTTTGCCAGATTTCACAAGGTCTGAGTCTTCAAAGACAGTGAAGTAATAAGGAAAAGGCCTTTGAACATAGGCAAAGGGCTATGCCGTCAACACTCGTAGCCATCCACACATGTTGAATTATCGAGCAGGGCCTTCAGAGAGGCTTGCGGCATTTTTTAAAAAATGCATCACATGATTTTGGATGGTTGCTGATAAAGTGATTGGAAATTGCTGGATGCCTTGAACCTTGAAGGTAAGGCAATCATTTCACTTCTGAATTGGACAATCACTATAAGTGATTCTCTAATTATTTTCAATACTCAAAGAAGTGAAAAAATGATTCAAGATACAGTTCATCAGAAGCTACCATTTGTTTAAAAGGGAGAAGAGCTGTTTTAAGATATCAAATACAGCAAAGATGCCTAGGGAAAGGGATAAGCTAACAGATTGTGAATTAAAAAGAAAAATGATTCCATCTTGGTACCTAAGCACAGCCATCATATGGAAAAGTGGAGCAAATATATGCATAAATTAAACAGATCTCATGTTGCCTTACATCAGGTGTCCCCACTCTTATTAAACCTGCAGCAGCTTTCTGTATTCTGACACAAAGTAGTGGGTACAAATACAAAATGGCTGCCACAGGAGACCACACCAACCACAACATGTCAGAGAGTGAGATCATGCATAACTAACTCTTCAGCATTTCAGGTATAAGTCTGTTTAACAGGATGCCTTTTAGAATGAGCAACTGTTTTAAATATATTGTGCATACACAGCTTATCTTCAGTCACACAGAGAAGATCCTTGTGTTGAGGCTGCTACTAAACCAACTTTTTAAAATAAATATGCACAGCCAATTAGACCTTCAATATCAAATTAGTCCCACCCACCCAATTTCTAAACACGGGAAAATTGTCAGAGAGCACCACTGTACCAACAGGCACCACACCAGGGATTCCTGTCATACCTCATTGTATCTCTACTTCTGAACTTGGGCCCACAGTCTAAAACAAATTCATTCGAAGCAATGGGTCATCCCAGAATAAGAAGAACGTTTCAACAAATGTTTCTTGAGGAAACCCTGGATTTGTAGACATAGCTATATGGGGAACTGGAAAGGATGACACATATTCCATAAACATTCTACATTTATGGTTCACTGGATCCAGTCACTTTGCAAGGAACATTAATTTCCATATGATATTTTCTGCATACATAATCTAGCTTCCAATTTTCTTATCCCAATTGCTCCCCAAACTATTTGTCTATTTAAACAAGGAATTCCATAGGTTTTAGACACAACCTCCTGCTATCTTTGATCATGTACATTCAGAACTTTCATCAGTTTTTATATCAAGGCACTGTGTGAAGTACAGACTCAAGCTGTATGTATAAGAAGCTAAAGTCACCCACCACTTATGTGTTAGCTAAAACTTCACCTGTTTACTTCAACCTATAACAAAAAGCACAAACATTAAAGTGTGGGACACGGTGATTCCTGGATATAAGCTATATCGGAAGGATAGGGAGGGAAGGGTTGGAGGTGGGGTGGGTCTGTATGTCAGAGAGGATATACGGTCCAGTAAGACTGAGGTCAGAGAATTAGATTTACTTTTAGAAATGCTTTGGGTTGAAATAGAGGGCCCAAAGGAAATTTAACTATGGGAGTTCGTTATCACTCACCAAATCAAAAGAGAGAGGACGATTATAATATGATGGAAAGCTTAAAGATAGCGTCTAAACGTAAAAACTGTGTCGTAATAGGTGATTTTAACTACCCGCAGATTGATTGGGTCAATATGTTTTCTGGTCGAGAGAAAGAGATTGAGTTTCTTGATGCTCTCAATGACTGTGCTATGGAACAGATGTTCTCAGAACCTACCAGGGGTGGGGCAATCCTGGATTTGGTCCTAAGTAATGCCCAAGACTTGGTGAGAGATGTAAAAGTGATTGCGCCACTTGGGAGCAGTGACCATAACGTTATTGATTTCACCATTTGTATAAATAGGGAGTTGTCCAAAAAGACCGCCACAACCACGTTTAACTTTAAAAGGGGTAAATACACTGAGATGAGGAGGCATGTGAGGAGGAAACTGAAAGGAAAGGTACATATGGTCAAAACCCTTGGGGAAGCTTGGACACTATTTAAAACTATAATCCTAGAAGCTCAGATAAAATACATACCACAAATTAGGAAAGGCACAAACAGGCATAAGAAAAGGCCTGCATGGTTAACAAACAAAGTAATGGAAGCTGTAAAAGGTAAGAAGGACTCCTTTAAGCAGTGGAAAACCAGTCCAAGTGAAATTAGTAAAAGGGAACATAGGCTGTGGCAAATCAAATGCAAGACTGTGATCAGGCAGGCAAAAAGGGACTATGAGGAGCATATTGCAAAAAACATAAAGACCAACAATAAAAATTTCTTCAAATATATTAGAAGTAGGAAACCAGCCAGGGAGGCAGTGGGGCTCTTGGATAACCATGGGGTAAAAGGATTACTGAAGGAGGATAGGGAAATGGCTGAGAAGCTGAATGCATTTTTTGCCTCCGTCTTCACTGTGGAAGACGAGAACTTTTTGCCCGCCCCAGAACCACTAATTTTGGAAGGGGTATTGAAAGACCTGAGTCAGATTGAGGTGACAAAAGAGGAGGTCCTACAACTGATAGACAAATTAAAAACTAATAAGTCACCGGGTCCGGATGGCATACATCCGAGAGTTCTGAAAGAAATCAAAGTTGAACTTGTGGATCTTCTAACAAAAATCTGTAATCTTTCATTGAAATCTGCCTCTGTTCCTGAGGACTGGAAGGTAGCAAATGTCACCCCCATCTTTAAAAAGGGTTCCAGAGGAGATCTGGGAAATTACAGGCCAGTCAGTCTGACTTCAATACCGGGAAAGTTGGTAGAAACCATTATCAAGGACAGAATGAGTAGGCACATTGATGAACACGGGTTATTGAGGAAGACTCAGCATGGGTTCTGCAAGGGAAGATCTTGCCTCACTAACCTGTTACATTTCTTTGAGGGGGTGAACAAACATGTGGACAAAGGAGACCCGATAGATGTTGTTTACCTTGACTTCCAGAAAGCTTTTGATAAAGTTCCTCATCAAAGGCTCCTTAGAAAGCTTGAGAGTCATGGAGTAAAAGGACAGGTCCTCTTGTGGATCAAAAACTGGCTGAGTAATAGGAAGCAGAGAGTGAGTATAAATGGGCAGTCTTCACAGTGGAGGATGGTAAGCAGTGGGGTGCCGCAGGGCTCGGTACTGGGTCCCATGCTCTTTAACTTGTTCATAAATGATTTAGAGTTGGGAATGAGCAGTGAAGTGGCCAAGTTTGCGGATGACACTAAATTGTTCAGGGTGGTGAGAACCAGAGAGGATTGTGAGGAACTCCAAAGGGATCTGTTGAGGCTGGGTGAGTGGGCGTCAGTGTGGCAGATGCGGTTCAATGTGGCCAAGTGCAAAGTAATGCACATTGGGGCCAAGAATCTCAGCTACAAATACAAGTTGATGGGGTGTGAACTGGCAGAGACTGGCCAAGAGAGAGATCTTGGGGTCGTGGTAGATAACTCACTGAAAATGTCAAGACAGCGTGCGTTTGCAATAAAAAAGGCCAATGCCATGCTGGGAATTATTAGGAAGGGAATTGAAAACAAATCAGCCAGTATCATAATGCCCCTGTATAAATCGATGGTGCGGTCTCATTTGGAGTACTGTGTGCAGTTCTGGTCGCCACACCTCAAAAAGGATATTATAGCATTGGAGAAAGTCCAGAGAAGGGCAACTAGAATGATTAAAGGGCTGGAGCACTTTCCCTATGAAGAAAGGTTGAAACGCTTGGGACTCTTTAGCTTGGAGAAACGTCAACTGCGGGGTGACATGATAGAGGTTTACAAGATAATGCATGGGATGGAAAAAGTATACAAGGATACAAGAACTCGTGGGCATTCGATGAAATTGCTGAGCAGCCAGGTTAAAATGGATAAAAGGAAGTACTTCTTCACCCAAAGGGTGATTAACATGTGGAATTCATTGCCACAGGAGCTGGTGGCAGCCACAAGTATAGCCACCTTCAAGAGGGGTTTAGATAAAAATATGGAGCACAGGTCCATCAGTGGCTATTAGCCACTGTGTGTGTGTATATATAATTTTTTTTGCCACTATGTGACACAGAGTGTTGGACTGGATGGGCCGTTGGCCTGATCCAACATGGCTTCTCTTATGTTCTTATGCCAACCTGTATTTTCACTTTACAAGGAAGTCCATCTGTGGAGAAATATTTACCGGTATTTATTTATTTCAAGGTTTGGGCCTGACACGACATCCACCTTCAAGTTTAAATCATTTTTCCCTCCTGACAGAAGTCAACAGGAAGGAGGAAGTCAACATCTCCCCAAGAACTGCTGAAGTACCATCCAACAAGGCTTTGGCCAGAGGGCTTTTCTGCATACCAGTCCCCCCCAATACTGCTTTCGTTTATCCCTTGATGTGTGCGCACATTTGTATACTTTTACTTTTCGAGATTTGTTGTAGTTGTTTCCATTTGTTTTTAGACCACTTTTACCCCACTCTTTTTTCTGGAAGCCATTTTGAGATACCTTTTTCATGTATAATGTTTCTCTCAGGTTTCTTTGCACACCCACTCCCAAACACTTTCAATGACTGAAGTATTGTCATCATCAAACCACTCCCACTTCTCCCCTGCTTTCTCAAGTGATATTTTTTTTAAAAAAACAGTGTCACTAAAATACCAATATATCAATTTACTTCTGTAATGATAGATTAAGAAGTTTCTTTGAATTCCAAGGATTTTTTTGGGGGGAGAGGGTATTAACAAGTCTGTAGTTCCTTTCCTGGTAAAGATATAAGGAAGAAGGCATATCTCTACAAGGATGAAGAAAGAGACTAATTTTTCTTTTTTAATGAAAGCAGGGGATTCAGAGAACTTGATTGACCCATAATTTCAGTGAATTATCAATATATCAGTATTTTAATCCCTTTAAAATGCAGTCATTATATTGATATGCAATATAATATGCAATAAAAATAAAAGGCGGTACTGAGATGCCACCAATGACATCACTGAGGACAACAGCACCTCCCTAGTTAAGACACATGAGTATTTACTACCTTTCCACAGGACCTGTAAGGCAAAGCTGTTCTGCCAGGCCTTTGGTTGGGGACAGCAATGGGACAGCAAATAGTCTGGCACTTTTTGGTCCATCCCCCCCCCCTTATCTGCCCAGTAGAGGTTTTGGGGGCTGCTTTATTTCTATCCAAATTACTCACAACCTTGGGTTTGCTTTTTACTGAATTGCACTGTTTTCAATGTTGACCTAACAACTTAATATTGTTGTATTTTATTTTGATGTAGGATGCCCTGAGCTCACTTGCAGGGAAGGGCAGCTTAAAAGTCCAAATAATAAATGAAATCAGTAGATTGAATTCAGAATTATGAAAATACAGAGGAATAGCAGAAGTGTGGAAGAATGATACCTAAACCAATTGCAGTTTGTGAATTGACTTCCAAGAAACTCAGCAGTTAAGTCTAGATGTGGTAAAGCCCACAGACAATTCAGTGGTCAGCTCCACCTTGGTCATAATCTGACACCTAGAAGGGACACATAGACCTGGAGGTGCAGCAGGCTAGATTGTATCTTCCTGGAAATTTCAGTAAAGGATCCTTTGACCCCACATGGGTATAGGGAAAAATAAGAAATGCAATCCCTTAGCATGGAGGAAGAAGTGTCCATTTTGGTAGGTCCATTCAGGCTAAATATATCTGAAGGATCTCTCACACGAGTCCCATCTTGATTGACACAATTGTCATGTGGAGCAGGAAAGGGTTGCTTGCCTGGACAAAGACTCCAAGGTAATGGAAAGCATTTAGAACCCTGTAACACCTAAGTTAAAGAGCATGACTTAAAATATTATCAGTTAGGGCATGTGTATAGTAAAGAACAGGGGAAATGCATGGTTATACCTTTTTGGTAATCCTTGTTCAAACTCTTGTTGTATAGAGTATGTATACAGATTTTTTTACTTTTAATAAATTCTTTATTATTTTGAATGCTAGTGATTGTTCTCTGTATCACACAGACCCACCACCCAAACATGGTATTTAAAATGGGCACCAGGGGATGGGAGAATGGTTGTTGCTAAATCACTATTTCCCCAGGGGTGAGGAAGTGCCATAAGCCATCTTCATGAAACCACTTACTGGGTATCAGGAGCTGCAGGTCCAAGGTGGTGCCTTAGAACAGTAACATGGGAAATGAACCTGGGAGTATTGGTCATCTCAGAAGTTAATTCTAAAACAACCAGTTGGCGGCAGCATAATAGGGGAAGGAAGAGAAAACCACATTGTCAGGTGAGTGGTGCATTGCCAGGCAGCTATTCAGGATGGTTGTTGGATGCCTTGATGTCTTGGAGGGCCAGAGTGGTGTCTGTAGATCAGTGGAGCTGTTCCACTCCACAAACCACCAAGCATCCCAGCTGTGCTACTGTTCACTTATTTACCTCAATGAAAGAGAGACCGGCTTCAAGTGCCCTTAATCTTATTTGTGGTCATTCTTCCATTCAATTTTATTTCCGCAATGCCTCTTGAATGTATAAACAAACCCCCACAGAGAATGGTAACACACCATATAATAGGCCCTAATTCACTAGAGCTTCAAGAGTAAAAGCAGGTTTTTAACTCATGTTTATAACCAATAAAAACTAAAATGTAATTCGGTTTTATCTGAATCAAATACAGTCACACACCTACCGTGTTCTCCAAAAGTATTATTTCCTGTAACACCTTATCACAGATTGCTCAAGCATGTATTGCTTTTCAATGCTGAACAACAGATATCACCGGAATAGCTTTAAGAGGGAAAATAACTCTGAGAGAATAAAATAATAAACAGTTTCTGGAGTGGTTTGCTTGTTACAGTTTCCAGTACCCTGAATTACTTCCTGTCAGGACAGAAGTTTTGTATGACACAGGAACATTTCCCTAGTCTTTTATCTTGCACTTTAGATTTGAATATGGCAAACAAAATCCTTCTTTACCAATCCACTGATTTTTTACTAAAGCTTGATTTCACCTCACTAAATGTCTTAACAGATTTTATGCAGACTCTTACAAACTAGTTTCACAACCCTTTGGACTCTTCCAAAACATAAAACACATAAGCGCACAGGCACATTTTGATATGGGAACATACAGCAAAGGCTATCGTTGGCTGGAAGTGGTCCCACAGGGACCACTAATGTCTCCAGACTTCATCATCTGAACTGGGTTTTGACAAGGTGGGGAGAGGATTAACATAAGACTCCTAAATTGCAGCTGTGCTCCATGGAGCTGCAATAGACTTAGATCCAGGACAGTTTAGTTATGGAGCAGGAGAAGGTACTTTCAGTTTATTCTCTTTTTTTCCCCATATAAAAGCAAAGCAAGCCAAAAAATGCAGAAGCAGTCTGCTGACCCATGGGAGCAGAACCATTCTGCATCTAGCTTGGAAAAAGGCTGCACAAATAAATCACTCTGTCATTACAAGTGAAATAATGGAGGGGCAGGATTAAATCCAGACATTGCAACAAGTCAGACTTCAAATCTGTTCCCCTTTAGAAAATGGGGATCATATCTGCAATGAACGCTTGCTTTGTATTTTCTCTGCTGCCACCACACTGCCTGTTGAAGAGCTTTCAAATGTTGCTTCCAAAATGGCAGCGTTCCTCTTTTCTCTGTTGTTTCTAAGTTGTCAGGCCGGGTGTTCCTTTCCGTGTTGGAGCCAGTGAAGGGTTGTATTTCTGTTATTAGAATTTTTGTCACCTCAGAGGCAGAAATGTGCCCTCTCTTTCTGTGTATCAACACATCAGGATAACACAATGTGATGTCCGCAGGGCAAGACTTTTTCAAGACATGAGGTTGCATTTTTAAACATCCCAGTCCCTGCTTTTAAACAAACAAACCAAGCTGGGACTCCAATTAAAGGAATGGGGACACATCTTTTTCACTCACAACCTCCCCATCCTGACTCATTTTCCAAGTTCCTAATTACTGGATATATGAAAGCCCCCCCATGCCCTCTGTTTTACCCTTTCCAGCCACTCCAGAGGTCTCTGGTCCCTCAGATAAATCAGGAACTGTTGTTTTCGTGTGAGTGAAAGAGGCAGCTGTGGAGCAGAGTCTCCACCACAATTCTGCTTTGCAATTAATTTCCCTTTGTCTGACCAGCTACCTGCTATAGCAAAACGTCCATATGTCACAAGGCTTTTTTTTTTTCGGGGCGGGGGGGGGGGGACTCTGCCATGAGAAATGGCAACTGCACAGAGGGGAAAAGGAGGTGTGAGGAAATGCGTAAGAGAATGCTGAGTTTGTAAGATGTTGCAATGGTATGTTAGTAAAATAAACAAAATCTTATTAGTAAGCAGTGTTGCAAGTATAGGAAGGCTTTAAAACACTAACACCACCAAGAAAGGAAAAATGAGGGCAGCTTAATAAACAGGGGGAGGGGGCGCTAGAAATCAGACTGCAAAAGTTGATGGCTGTTTTCAGAACCTTTAAAACTGCATCAAAATGTACACATTCCCCAAGAGTGATGCATTAAAAAAATGTGCAATATAGTCTGAGAAGTTGGGGTGAAATCAACTAGTAAATGACACTGTCTGTAGCAGGGGTGACCTAACTGTGGCTCAGGAGCCTCATGTCACTCTTTCATACATACTGTGTGGCTCTCAAAGCCTCCTCTGCTCCCTTGGCAGGCTTGAAGAAGGCATTTGTCCCTTTAAATCACTTCTCCTGCCTTGCAGCTCTCAAACATCTGATATTCATTCTATGTAGCTCTTACATTAAGCAAGTTTGGCCACCCCTGGTCTGGGGAAAACCAATGTAGAAAAGAGGCCAAGCAGCAGCAGAAACTCCATGCAAAATTGCCTGGTACCAACACAGCTTGTGTGTATGGCCTTGATTCTGCAAGGTAGCTTCTTACAATATTACAGTATGAACATGGAATCGGTCAACTTATTAGTGGGAATAAAGCTTAAGAGAGAAGAATTATAAACACAATTTTTGTTGATTTATTAAATAATCCAAGCTTAAAACATTAAATAAAGTAATACACAACAGAAAAGACCAACATTAAGACATGTCCAACCATATATACCTTGCAATAGCACCAAGAAACATGTATCTAGGAAAAATATGAGGTTTTGTCATGGGCAATTTCCATTTTAAAGAGGAGAAAGATGACAGGCAGTGGGGAAGGAGGTATTTTGAGAGTCAAAACCAGAGAAAATAAATAAGAAAGGAGATTCACAGCTTGCAATTCTCTTAAAAGCTTGACAAAAATCAAGGAAAGGTACACAACAGCAGAGCTTTGTGTTTTGCCAAGAACAACTCTCGTGGGAGTTTTAACCCCCACTTGAGTGATCAATCTTTCCTTATACGCACAAAAACTTTACAGTAAACTATCCTTTAAGGTTCTTGTATGCATGCATGCAAAAAAAAACCCTCTTCTTCCCAGAGGCATAACAAGGTGGCATTAACTTAAAATTGATTATCTCACTGCATTTGGTTGACATGTTGTGAAACACAGTTTCACGCTTTCATTCATTTTATCCCTACTTTATGACTCTTCATGTTGTGAAGTCACAATTAGATTACCTTCATATCCCTTCTTCCAATAAATACCAGATTTTAAACAGAACTGAATGAAGTGAAATGTTAATACAGTAGTCTAGTCTGGTCAGGCGGGCAGGCTTAAAGAGACAGAAAAGAAACCTTTGAGCAAGTTTGAGGAAGGGGGTGGGACAAAGCTGAACAGCTAAAGAGAAAAAGCTAAAGAACAGGAAGACAGTATAAACAGGCACTGGAAGTACGATTATCTGTGGATAGTTCACAGCTTTGGAAAAACAACTGGGAGATGGAGCAACAGCTCAGTGTGAGAGTACATAATAAGCATGCAGAATGTCCCTAATTCAGTCTCTAGCATGATCACTTAAATTATCTCCAGGCAAGGTGGAACAAAACCTTAGACCAGTGGTTCTTGAATTTTCTGAAGTGAGATAAATTTCAAAACTCGCTGCCCTTTCAAGACCTACTTGCAAAGTAACTACACATTTCTTCCCTCCTCAGCATAAAGAAACAACATTGTCACATCATATAACACTAAACAAGTTTTTATTTCATTTTTCAAGTTTAGTATTGGGTGGGTGGGTTTGCTCCTGAGCAACAGGTTGTATTTCATGGTTACAAAATGAAGCCGGGCAAAGGCTAATAGAGTTTTGTCAAGAGAACAAGCTGGTCATAGCGAACACCCTCTTCCAACAACCTAAAAGGCGACTCTACACGTGGACATCACCTGATGGGCAACACAGAAATCAGATTGATTATATACCCTGTAGTCAAAGATGGAGAAGCTCCTTACAGTCAGCAAAAACAAGACTTGGGGCTGACTGCGGCTCAGATCATGAGCTACTCATCACAAAATTCAGGCTTAAACTGAAGAAAACTGGGGAAGCCATTAGGCCATTCAGGTTTCACCTTGATCACATCCCTTATGAATATACAGTGGAGGTGAAGAATAGGTTTAAGGAACCAGAGTTGATAAGAGTGCCTGAAGAACTATGGACGGAGGTTCGTGACATTGTACAAAAGGCAGCAATCAACACCATCCCAAAGAAAAAGAAATGCAAGAAAGCCAAGTGGCTGTCTGATGAGGCTTTACAAATAGTTGATGAAAGAAGGAAAGCAAAAGGCAAAGGTGAAAAGGAAAAATTCACCCAACTGAATGCAGATTTCCAGAGAACAGCAAGGAGAGATAAGGAGACCTTCCTGAAGGAACAATGTAAATCAATAGAGGAAAATAATAGAATGGGAAGGACAAGAGATCTATTCAAGAAAATTAGAGAAATCAAGGGAACGTTTCGTGCAAAGATGGCCATGATAGACAAAAATGGTAGGGACCTAACAGAAGCAGAAGAGATCAGGAGGAGGTGGCAAGAATACACAGAAGAATTATACAAGAAGGATTTCAGTGTCCCGGACAACCATGACAGTGAAATCAATGACCTTGAGCTGGACATCCTGGAGTGTGAAGTCAAATGGGCTTTAGAAAACATTACTAACAACAAAGCGAGCGGAGATGATGGTATCCCAGTTGAGCTATTCAAAGTACTAAAAGATGATGCTGTTAAAGTGATGCACACATTATGTCAACAAATTTGGAAAATACAACAGTGGCCACAAGATTGGAAAAGATCAGTTTATATTCCAATCCCAAAGAAGGGTAATGTCAAGGAATGTTAAAACTATCGCACCATTGCACTCATTTCACATGCCAGCAAGGTCATGTTAAAGATCCTATAAGCTAGGCTTCAGCAGTATGTCGATCGGGAACTACCAGAAGTTCAAGCTGGGTTTCAGAGAGGTAGAGGAACTAGAGATCAAATTGCCTACATTCAAAGGATTATGGAGAAAGCATGGGAGTATCAGAAAAACGTCTATTTCTGCTTTATTGACTATGCTAAAGCCTTTGATTGTGTGGATCACAACAACCTGTGGCAAGTCCTTAAAGAGATGGGAGTACCAGACCACCTCACATGTCTCCTGAGAAACCTGTATAAGGGTCAAGAAGCAACTGTCAGAACGGGAAATGGAACAACTGATTGGTTTAGAATGGGAAAAGGAGTTCAACAAGGATGTATATTGTCACCGTGCTTATTTAATTTATATGCAGAGTACATCATGCGGAATGCTGGCCTGGATGAAACACAAGCCGGAATTAAGATTGCCAGGAAAAACATCAACAACCTCAGATATGCAGATGACACTACTCTAATGGCAGAAAGTGAGGAGGACCTAAAGAACCTCTTGTTGAGGGTGAAAGAAGAAAGCACAAAAGTAGGCTTGAAACTCAACATCAAAAAAACTAAGATCATGGCATCTGGCCCCATCACACCTTGGCAAATAGAAGGGGAAGACATGGAAGTAGTGACAGACTTCACATTTCTGGGATCCAAGATCACTGCAGATGGTGACTGTAGCCATGAAATTAAAATACGTTTGCTCCTTGGGAGGACAGATAAGGCAAACTTGGGCAGTATAATAAAAAGTAGAGGCATCACCCTGCCAACAAAAGTCTGTATAGTCAAAGCGATGGTATTCCCAGTAGTAATGTATGGCTGTGAGAGCTGGACCATAAGGAAGGCTGAGCACAGAAGAATAGATGCTTTTGAGATGTGGTGCTGGAGAAGACTCTTGAGAGTCCCTTGCACTGCAAGAAGATCTAATCAGTCAGTCCTAAGGGAGATCAACCCAGACTGTTCCCTGGAAGGTCAGATGCTGAAGCTGAAGCTTAAATACAAATGAGAAGGGAGCACTCCCTGGAGAAGATCCTGATGCTAGGAAAGACAGAAGGCAAAAGAAGAAGGGGACAGCAAAATATGAGATGGCTGGACAGTGTTACCGATGTAACAAACACAAATTTGAGCAGACTTCAGAGGATGGTGGAAGACAGGAGGGCCTGGCGTGACTTTGTCCATGGGGTCGCAAAGAGTCGGACTCGAATGTGCAACTGAACAACAACAACAAACACATATTTTGCACAGGCAAACCAAATTTACTACTGAACCCCCACCCCGATCCTTCTTCCATTCCTAACTCTCCCTGTTCCTCCTTCTCCCACCTGGCCTCAGAACCTGAGAGAAAGAGAACATAATGATCCATTTTTTGGCCCTGACCCACAATTTGAGAACCACTACCTTTGCCCCAAGGCCTTGGAGAGCTGTAAGTCAGTATGGGATAGAAGGGCTTAAGGGTCAGTTAAGGTACCTTCCTGTGTTAAGGAGAAACCTAGTGTCTTCTGCAAAGGAAATTAACAAAGTGAAAGGCGACATCTGCTGTTCAGCGGCAGATCTGAGGATTTTTGTAGCTGGGCTAGAAAACAGGATATGGAAATGAGAGAGTCAATCATTTTATAATATTCCAGTCATTGTATAATATAGTTGTAGGAACATCTAAGAAACAAAAGCTGGGTATCTAGTTGCAATGAACTACGACAACAAAAGCCTTTGTGTTTTAACATTTCAGCTTGAGATCAAATATATTTGATATTCATGAACCTGCATCCTTATTCAGATTAATACCACTGTTTCATCATGCACTTTCTAAGAATCTTTAGCTGCTTATTATTGAACTACTGGAAAAAATAAGTACAGATCAAACACAATTACAAACATGTTCCTTTATCCAGCTATAACTAAAACCTCTATAACTAAAACAATATTCACCAGCCTTGTCCCACAAATTCTAATGATTTGCATTTTATATGAACATAAGAACATAAGAGAAGCCATGTTGGATCAGGCCAATATATATATATATATACACACACACATATACACACTGTGGCTAATAGCCACTGATGGACCTCTGCTCCATATTTTTATCTAACCCCCTCTTGAAGCTGTCTATGCTTATAGCCGCCACCACCTCCTGTGGCAGTGAATATGGTTGCTATACAAGAAAATTTGCATTGTGTCAGCAATCACATAAATGGAAGTAGACATTTTTTACACAGGATTCATTATGAGCAAATGTTTTGGATCTGTATTGATCATATTCCATGTAGAATATATTACTGAACATGGAGGTTCACATTTAGAAACTACCATCAGAAGCTATGGAGAATCTTGATAACAGCCTCAAGAATGAATAATTAATGAGGAATATTTAAAAACGGGAGCATATCATTACTTCTCTCAATAAGAACAGAACTGATGATATCTTAAGGCTTTGTTGAACTGAAACAACTGCTCAGAAGAGCATGCTTAAGTGTGTCAGTCTACAATGAATTGAAAGTTTAAGAGCTATGTTGAAGTTCTCAGGCTTCTAAAAAGCTTCTGAAGACTTCTAGGAAATGGCCAACTTTTGCCTCAGCCATTAATACAGTGATAGAGGCATCTTTTGTCTCAAGCATGAATACAGTCACAAAAACAGAAGAACATGACTGAGTCACAACCAACTCATGACAGCCTAATCTATGGAGCATTACAAGCAAGAGAAGAGCAGAGGTGCTTTGCTGTTGCCTCTCTCCATGTACCAACCGCAATCTTCCTTGGTGATTTTCCATCCAAAAATTAATCATGGCTGACTCTATTTAGCTTCCAAGTTCTTATGACTAAACTGGACTATTCAGACTGCTAATTTTAAAAAAAGATATCAGTGTTTAGTCAGGGAAAGAACTATGCTAGAGGTGAAAGGAAACTCCAAGGAACCTAAAAATCCTTCCAAATTTCAGTGTGAAAGAGGGCATTTTCATGTGCAGACCTCACAGGAACTAAACATTCATCAATTTGCAGGGTGGTGGTAAGAGGAGAGAAGTTAACAAAAGTCAATTTTTGAAGTGAAATTTACTTCAGTTTCACAATGCCCCTTAGGAAAAAGTACAAAATAGACTTAACTAGAACATTCAAACTTCCATTTACCTATTCTTAAATGGATAACAGAATAAAGACCACGCAAAGCTGAGCACACTTAAGCCAACTGGGATCACTAGTTCAAGCAGCTTTAAGCCTGTTCAAGCCCATGCTGCATTACAGCCATTGTATAATATACTAGGTCTTGCCAAAAGTACACTAAACACAGGGCCACCAACAGAGGGGGACTGGGGGGACAAAATTCAGAGAGCCCGTCAGCTGGACCTGAACCCAGCTCAACCAGATCTTGCAAAGCAGTAGTTACGGGTGTTGCAGCAAGATAAAACAACCATTCCCTCTCTTTTCCTTAACCTCTCCCTCCTTCCCACACTTTTCTCATTAATTTCTATCTTCCTCCATCTAATTTTTCTGTGCCCTTCCCCTCTTATTTTCATTTCTTGGTCTCAAGATCTTCTCATCCCTATTCTGCTTAGCAACAAAATGTACTTAAGAGTAGTATAGCATTATAAGATATACTAGCATTATACCATATAGTAGTACAGTTAATATTATGAACAGAAGGGATAAGAAGAGTTAATATTTCCCCATGATCTAACAAAGTAGCAAAAGGATGCTTCCCCCCCTCCTTTACCCTTTCCATAGCATGGTAATAGAATACTAATCAGTTTTAGTGGTTATGCATGAGGAAGTTACCACTCTGAGTTTAGCCACTGGAATGTTAATCATTATTGTACTGGTGGAAGATCTAATCACTCTTTGTAAAGACTACTTTGCTAAATGACAAATGATGTAATTTTTAATATCATTAAAATTAGATTTATAACAAATACCACACCATGTCTTTCTCCCCAATGAGGACCCAAAGCTGCATTGTTCTCCTGTTCTCCATTTTAACCTCACAACAACAGCCTTGTGAGGTAGATCTGGGCTGGGAGTGTGTCACCCAGCAACATTCCATGGCAGGCTGCAGATCTGAGAGACCCATGACAAATTGTTTAAAAGCTCTCTTATTACATGTTTTCTGTCATGAAGATAATCTGGTTCAGAGTGTCCCAGTTCACTTTATTTTTGACACTGTAACTTCTATCATTGTTCTGGGGTTAGTGGCCAGTTTTCATTATTTTCTAAATTTGCCTGCAAAGGGACCCTTTGCTTCAGTTGCAATGCCTGTCACACAATATGGTGTAGTGGTAGTTTTGTCTCACACAGGCTAGAATTTTCCCATACCTATCAATTTTGGCCATGGAATTCTTACAATCATCCTGAAGCTGGTAGACAATTTTGACTTTTGTTATGCCTGCCCATTGTAGTGTAGTGGTTAAAGTGCTGGACTAGGATCTAGGAAATCCAGGTTCAAATCCCCACTGCTGGGTGACCTTGGGCCAATCACACTCTCTCCACCTAACCTACCTCACAGAATTGTTGTGAGTAGGGGTTTTTTTGGAGCAGGAACTCCTTTGCACATTAAGCCACCACACCCCTGATATAGCCAATTCTCCAAGACCTTACAGGGCTCTTAATACTGGACCTACTGTAAACTCAAGGAGGACTGGCTATATCAGAGATGTGTGGCCTAATATGCAAAGGAGTTCCTGCTACAAAAAAGAGCCTGGTTGTGAGGATAAAATGATGTAATCCACTTCGGGTAGAAAGGTGGAATATAAACAAAGTAAATAAATAAATAAAACATAGGTCGATTCTTTTATTCATGGTAAGAGCAAGCAAAGTGATTTGTTTTGTTATGATATTTGGTTTAGATCAGGGTTATATGGGAGGGCCCAGATGGAATCTTTGTTCATGGACCCATGGTGACTCTTGGCGGCCCCACACTGGGGTCTGTGCTCAAGAATCGGGTCTTTGCTCAATCTTAAATATTTGTACAGGTGTTATATCCTTTAACACACAAAAAGAAAATCACAATTTGCAGTGTAGAAGCTATTACTACAGCCAGGGCTCTTTTTCTAGCAGGAGTTCCTCTGCACATTAGGCCACTCCCCCTGATGTAGTCAATCCTCCTGGAGCTTACAGTAGGCCCTGTACTAAGAGCCCTCTAAGCTCTTGGAGGATTGGCTACATCAGGGGGATGTGCCCTAATATGCAGAGGTGCTCCTGCTAGAAAAAGAGCCCTGATTTACAGCCCAGCTTAAATGTGTTAGTGCAGTGAATTCACATGTTCATTTTACTTTCAGTTACCTGACGCACAGAACCTCAACAGCATGTATCAGGAATCTACCATATCCACCAGGACAAAAAGAAAGAGAGAGACAGAGAGAAAGCATAGGCACATATGGCTTCCAACACAAAAATTAATCTACCAGGGAATGCTACATGTAAAGCAATCCATTAAAATTAATAATTCCTGATGATTTGACGCATTGTGAGAACAAATTTTTAAAACAAAGCTTTTAAGACTTAAAAGTTCTACTTCAGATAGCTTTACAAGCAAGTTAGAACAATCCATTAAGTCTTCATTCAGGGAATCCCTCAATAAGGTAAAAAGTGCTGCATAAATTGCTTACAAGTTACCCTTTGACTTCAATTATTTAACTTCTGTTTCCTACCAAAGACAGCAGAAACTGAGCCAGAGTTTCATGAGAATTAATTTGCAAGCCTGTCTCATTGTTTTGGACTCAAAGGTCACAGCAATGACTTACGACAGGAGTCATACATTATTTATACACACACTCACACACATATTATATATACTTATGACAAAAGCTATGTGACATCATTCACTATTTACATTATTATCATGAGAAATTAAATTTGATAATTTAAGACAAATGCACTCTCTAATGCTTAAAAAGTACCAGATATATTCAAATTATATGAAGCTACTATCTCGCATGTTGAAGAAATTGTTTATATTTGCTGTGTCACTTAAATTAATACTTTGCTCCTGTTCCAAGCCCCACTCCCCTTCATCTTCTTCTTCCGGTTCTGCCTCAGACCCATTTCGAGAATTCTCATACAAAAAGATCTGCTCATCTACATGAGCTGGAGCCAACCTGTTCCTCTTAGCACTAACAACATTGGCAGAAGAGCCAAAAAGGCGCTCAGGGAAAACTCTTGAGGCCACAATGCACCAGTACTTCTGAAGTACCTTTGGTAAAACAGGAAATAAAGCTAGTCTGTCAGACCACCACTTTAGTGGATCCTCATTTAGCCCAAGCACTTTTTGGGACTTGAAATTGCTCAGTTCTTCAATTATTTGTGCATGCCACTCCTCTTGGTCTTCAACACCCCCTGTCTGGCAGAAGATTTCTGCAAGCATATTATTAATAGCACTGGTAGGGGGAGGCGGAGAAGCAACTGCCACTTTTTTCAATGGTGGCTCTTCAGAAACTGCAAAGAACTGTTCTTCAGGCCTAAATGTGTTCTCTTTCACTTTTTCTAGCACACTTTTTGCTTCCTCTACTACTCTGTTTTCAACCTGCTGCCTTTCAAACACAGAAAGAAAGGGTAATTTCTTGTATCTCGGGTCCAAGAAAGTTGCAACATTAAGAAACATATCTATCTCAGGTGTATGCTGGTATGTTGTAGCTAATTCTTTAGCAATCACTTCCTTGGCCATGCTAATTTCTTTCAAGTCATTTTCTTTGATACTTAATGTCGTATTTAGCAGCATGTGCAGGAGGGGTTTCACCATACTTATGGTTGGATATTTGGAAGCAGACAGCATCTCAGCAACCTGCTTGAATGGCTGGAGTAGCTCCACCAAGCCTTCAATTGTATTCCATTCACTGGCTTCCAACATGAGATGGTGATTGTTGCTGTCCTCCACAAGGACAGAAGCAATAGTGAACTGTTGCTCTTTAAGACGTTGCAACATAGCAAGTGTGCTACCCCACCAGGAAATACGATCGCTCACAAGCATGCAGTGCATACTGTTTTGCTGCTTCTGCTTCTCACTCAACATGTACATGGCTACCGCAGATTGCTGAAAATATTCTACCAGTTTACAACATCTGGACAGGAGACTAGACAGTTTAGGAAGCTGAAAAGCTTGCTGAATCCCTGCATTAAAAGTCTTCCCCAAGCAAGGCATCTGCACTAGAATGTCCAGAAGAGCGCAAGCTTTTGTTATGTCTTTCCCATAGTCTGTCGTTGCACCAAAAACTTTTGTATTTATTCCCCATTCAATGAATATTTCATAAAGGACTCGCGTAATAGTCTCTGCAGTGTTTTCTTCTGGCACTTCAAATGTTTTTAAACACCTGGAATTAGCAGACAGGCAGTTAGATGAGCCATTGCTGAGAAAATGAACTGACAGTGTTACGTAGGATCTATTCTGGTTTTCACTTCTCCACATATCAGTGGATATGCCACACCACAGGATATCAGTAAGTTCTTTTAGCACAATATCCCTAACAGCGTTGTATTTTTCAGGAATCGCTTTTGTGCAGAAATACTTCCTGCAAGGAAGTTCATATCGGGGGTCAGCAGTCCTCAAAAGATTCCTGAATGTGGGTTCATCTACAATAGAAGGAGGATATAAGCCCTCACATATTAGACTGATCACGGCAGACGTCAGTTCCTGATGCTTTTTGTTCTCATAGTTGTGACTTGTCTTCATAATTAAGGTCTCCTGAACAACCTGCTGAGATGATTCTGGCTTGAGTTTTAAAAATGCAGTTGCAAAGGCCTCCCGCATTTGCTCAGTGTTACTTTTCACAAATTCACAGAATTCATCAGGATGATTCTTTTCAAGATGATAAGAGAGGTTGGACGTATTTCCTGAATAGGCAATCTGCGCCATGCAAATACGGCAGTAAATTTTCTTCCACTGTAATATACATCCTTCTGCATTGGTATCAAAGCCAAAGTATTTCCAGACTTTACTCTTTGCTCTTGGATGGGCCACTAACTTTAGGTCTGATGGTGAAGTTTCCAAACTTTTATTCTCCATTGCTTCTTGGCCACTGTCCCAATCTTTTGACTCTTCACTCATTAATGAGTACCTGATAAAGGCAGCAGATAAACATAAAATGAGAAAGCACAAGTCTGTCACCTATGTGAAGTCAGTGCTTCTGTGAATAAACACAACCTACCTTATTTTTAATATATTAATGTGTTTTGAGAGTAGCCCCATAACCCCTTTGTAAAGTGGGACAACATGACAGCATTGTACAGGTATGTATGTATGATGCCCACCCCACCCCCCGGTCTACTTCCCTCCATCAGAGACAAGATTTTCCCTCCATTTTCCTTTCCCTTTTGAGACTGAGCTGCCCTAGTTGCCTGTTTTCTTCTTTCCTGAAGAAATCTGGCTGTCCTACCTTGTCACAGTATGATATTTTGGCTGTTTGCTCTGCCGAACCTGAGGTAACGAATGGGAGCCCCCTTTACCTTATACAACTTAAATGGCACTCAATAAGTTTTTATACTCCAAATTATATTCACCACAGAGGGAAAAAGTCTGGTGAAATCCAGGATAACATTTCTGTGATAATTCACTATAAATAACTCAGAGGTAAAACCTGTACATGCATAGACTTTAGTTCTTATATTTCAAGCTAATGAGAGCTTCTTAAGCTATTCAGTTACTTAAAATCTTTATGCTGAGAGGCTTTTGTTTCACTGTTTTCCCAAACACTCCAGCACACTTTCTTTGAGTATTCTTTGACTCTTTTGGTTTCCAAAAGGCTGGTACACACTTTACAGTACCCAAATCCCTTCTCTTGAAACACCAGTACTCATCTTGAGTTTTTAACTGACTCTTAAGGTCTCCAAACACAGTTTCTAACCACACCAGACAAAGGATCTCTGTACTCTTCAGAGCTAACTCCCCTATTTGAGCGGGTGGTAGTATTATTATTTAATAATAATAATAATTAATAATAATTTAATAATAATAAGTTAATTGTTCCATCCTGGCTCACAGCAGACTCTGGACAATGTACATCAAATGTATCATAAAAGAAATATACAAATTTAAAACTAATACAATAAATAAAATTAAAAGTTTTTCAAAATGTTCCAGATGGTGTCCCATGAGTTTTTTGTTCAGTTAGGACTATCAGAGCATCATAGGGAGGGAGGGGGGAGAGAAATTACAAAGCGTGGAGTGGGGAGTGGGAAAGGAGAGGTGCCAGCCTATGACAAACTACGGCTGTCCTCAACCAAAGGCCTGGAACATCTCTGCCTTATAGGCTCTGCAGGTAAGGAATTTTCTTCTCTCTAGAAGAATTGCCTTTCCTTGGCCCAAATGGGAATGTCTGCCCACTTCCCAAACTTCCCTGCCAACTTTCCCCCAATTCTTGATCTTTATCAACTAATTCTGAAATCAGACTGAATCCTCCTCAGCATCCAGTTCAGAAGTCTTTATTTGCTCAGATGATGCTAACCAATCATATCTCTTGGAACAGCCTGTCACTCAAGGCTCTCTGAAGAATTAACTCTTCACAGTCCTTTCTGTTTACACAGCACTTTAAGGCTTTTAAAATTGCAGTCTGTCAAAGCATGAATTCAACTTGCAGACAAAGACTTGATTCAATGTAATACTACACAGCACTACAAAGAAAACTAGAAACAAACCATCAGTTTTAATTCATGCTGATCCCTTTTGCTCAAGGAAGTTATTCCACTGAGGAGAACAGCTCAATGTTAATGAGTGTGAGAATTCTGGTTGTTCTTGGAAGCCAGCCAAGCTTCATTACCACTTCAATCCCACCCCTTCTCCAATCATGGGAAATGGACAAGTCAAGGTGCTCTGAGCAGTATTTGGAAGAATGAAGTAGAATGTGAGGTCAGGAACACTCATATAGCTGAGAGCTTCAACAGAGAGCTTCACAGGAACCACACGGACTATCTCTTGCTCTACTCCATGGCTCCAGCTTAAGAAAAGGGCTTATCAGCTGATTACAGACCGACACTTCGGGCCGACTCAGAGACGCCTCTGAAGTCGGCCCAAAAAAATCCCTGCAGATGGCAACATCTGCTGCCTCTCCCCATCCCGCACTCATCCCATCCTCCAGGCCGCTGGGATGGGATGGGGCCGCTTCACCAGAGGCCCTGTGGAGACTCCAGGATGGCTCTTTTTGAGCCGTCCCCATTCGGGACGCCTCCAAGCCGCCCCAGAATGCTCGTCTGTTCTCAGCCATCATGTCCACAGGAAGGAAAAACAATGTTCAACATGAAAGTACATTTGTAGCCTCCTGAAAATGTTTAGCCTCTTGTCTGTAGTTTCAGAAGGTAGCCATGTTGGTCTGCACTATAACAGCTGGATTCAAGCTCAGTATTACCTTAGGGCCCTACAAGATTTTCAGAGTATAAGCTTTCTTGAGTCAGAGCTCTTAGGGTACCTGGCAAAGGGAGCTTTGGCTCTCTCAGAAGCTTACATCCTGAAAATCTTCTTGGTCTTTAATATGCTACTGGACTCGTCTAGCTGGTTTGTAGATGAATACTTTCATGACCACCTGTTGTAAGAATTACTTCTAGGGGAAGTGGTAGATAAGCTTTTGTAAACTGAGAGTTGATTGTCAATCTCCTCCCTCCACGCCATCTTTCTGAGGCCAACAACTAATATTTGTGCAGACTATAGCACCACTGTGGGGGACAATAATGGGAGTAGCCAGACTGGCCTACTAGAGCCTGTGTATATTTTTTGGGGGGAGGGGGTATTTAAAATGGGCTATTGATTCAAACATGTGAGCAACTAAAGCATAATCTTTTAAAGAATTCTCTTGCTGTACATTCTCTCCCATCCATCAATCTCTACTGCATCCAGAAAAAAGGAAAGCTGCTACTAGTCAGATTAGACAATACTGACCTTGATGTGGTCAGTACTCACCTTAATAACAGAGTACAAGGCAACATCATATGTTCACATGTGCTTTTTTATGACTGCAGCCTATGCCATTCTCTGAACCAATATTATTCAGTTACTGAATTTATGTACAAGAAATTTCATCATCAAAATTTGCAGCAATACATGAGGGTTTTGGGGCCTATTTCTTTCTTACAGCATACTTTGGCACTTCGAAAGGAACAACGAAAGTCACAGTTCTCACTAATATTAAGTACTGCTGACTATGAAACAAATTTAATTGGGGTTTAGACAAGGGAAACAAAAAAATCAGACAAGAAACAGTTTTAAAAAATAGTATTCTTGTAGAGGAACCAAAAAATCCCTCTAACATTTACTATTGAGGATGGCAAGACTTTCCACACTCTTAACCCCACAAACACAGAGACTTCAAAAATCACTTACAACTGTCTGAGGAAAAGAGAAAACATAGAGGAAGCCATCCAATCTAACTTGCCCACCACAAGAAACTCAGCTTTCTTCTCTACTTGACAGCCTTATATTTAATGATGGTAGATGAGACAAGCCTGCTACTGACAAATCAAGCCATTAATCTGCAGATTACTAACAGGGACTGCCAAAATCACACCACACTTAAAACAAAGCATAAGCACACTTAACACAGGGTACCTGGTACCCTTTTTAATTTTTTTACTCATTAACAGGAGCAGTGCCGACTAGCATTTCAGATGCCTGCATGATTAGAGAAGCTGACTTCCAGTCCACAGAACCTCAGACTCTTCTGTCAACAGTCTGATCCTATTTTACAAGCATTATACTTGCCAGATTCCATGTAGGAAGATGCCTGGTGTCATTAGAAGATGAATGCAATTTGCAAGTGTGGTATGTATAAGAAACAGAACAGGGCCATTTGTTGGTGCTGGCGGGGGGAGCAACAGTGGGAAGGCTTCTAGTGTCCTAGCACCACTGATGGACCTCTTGATGGTACCTAGTTTTTTGGGCCACTGTGTGACACAGAGTGTTGGACTGGAAGGGCCACTGGCCTGATCCAACATGGCTTCTCTTATGTTCTTATGTTCCTAAGAATGCATCCTAAGAAAGAAGCTAGTAACTGTTTACACTTAGAATCATTAACTAATAACAAGAGTCTACTTATATACTGCTTGCATTTGGACTGTCGATCTAATAGACTTTTCCAATGAATTCAGGGTACAATACATCTGAGCAACCATGTGATAAACTAGGACCATTCAGCAAGCTTCATAGCAGGCAGAATGAGAACATGAGTCTGGATCTCCCAAGTTCCAATCTAACACTCTAACCACTACACCACTATCTTAGGCATACACTCTGGTAGTAGGTAATGTTGAAGATTTCTGCCTAAGACCCTGGAAAGCTTGCTGCCAGAGGGTATACCTTACAGAATTGTAATGTACATCAATTTGTTTGTGGTAATCTAATAATTTGGATTTTATGTACAGTGTTGGTGCACAGTTCCTTTGGATTACTGTTCTTGTGGCTGGGTAGCTCATCTTTGTGTTCCTGTCTAGAGAGTAGACTTTGGGAAACATGTGACTTATTCAGCCTGTCCTGCACAGCCTGAATTGGCTGCCAACAGAGTTCCAGATCCATTTCAAGGTGCTGGTTTTAACCTTCAAGGCCGAGCGGACAGGGATCAACCATATTTATGAAATATCTGAGCAGACCCAGGGTAATCATGAGACCATCTCAATATTGTTTTACTGGTTTTAATTGATATAATTTTAGATTCAATTTATTGTACTTATATGTGGTTTGTTCTATGAAGTTTTATGCTGTAACCTGCCCTGAGTCCGCAGGAAGGACAGGATAGAAACTGAATAAAATAACAATAAATAAAATAACAATAAATAAATAAAATAATAACATAAATAAATAAAATAATAACATAAATAAATAATAACATAAATAAATAAAATAATAACAATAGATAAATAATAATAAATAAAATAATAATAAATAAAATAATAATAAATAAAATAACAATAAATAAAATAATAAAGCAGCTTTATTTGAGCATGTGAACTATGAGAGTCTACAAACGGGCTCTTTATTCATCCAGCAGCAACACATTTACTTCAGAAATGAGGGTAAAAAACTGAAGGCCCCTCAACTGAACAGAATCTGGTCAGAAGCCACTTCACTGCCCCTCAGAATTTTCCTGCTTATCACTGGTTCTGCACAACTTTGGCACCTGTTCAATTCCCACCATTTTCCTATGCCATTTAAACCTGTGCTGCTGCCACCACCTTCACAGCCCCTCCACTCCAGCTATGTTCTTGAAACCCAACTACATTAATGCAATCTTTGTTTTTCATTGGATATTCAAGGCTAGCAATGAAAAGAAGCCAATAATAATTTCTTAATGCAAAGTAACTATTCTAACAGGTTGTTTGAAACCCTTTACATATATGTGTGTTACATGCCATCAAGTCACTTCCAGCTTATAGTGACTGTATTTAATAATAACCTCAAAAATGCCCTATCCTTAACAGCTTTGCGCAGGTCTTGCAACTGAGGGCCACAACTTCCTTCATTGAATTAATTCATCTCAAATTGGATCTTCCTGTTGCCTTTAACTCTACATATACAAAATTGCAATTATATTTGCTGCTGAACTAGAGACTGCCACTCTTGCCTGAACGCCATTGCTTAAAAATGGTTCTTTGCTGATTAATATCTGTGCTTGAAAACATGTCAACAGAAATTATTGACTAATATCGTTCTGCTATATCATTTCCAAAGGTGCAACAGTTTAATAGACCCCTCATGTTTTCTCACAGCTTCTAAGCAAAGCTGACAAGAGAAAATATTATGATGCATTATGCAATATACGCTAGTTTGAACAGATCCATATTAAGAAGACTCATATCAGCATCTTCTTTGTTTTTAAGTGCCTTCATTTCAGTCCATGTCAAGGTGTTTCAAGGATGATTAGACATTATAATTCAGCTAGAGAGTGTATCTTGGAATACAGAGAATCCTGGAAGCAAGAGAAAGGAGACCAATATAATAGCTGACAGGCTTTGGTACTTAACAAGAGTGTAGAATCCACAGTAGTGTAACAAACTGGCTAGAAAAAAACCCTTAGTTCAGAATTAAGATGTGCTCTGTAGTCACCCATCTTCCGTTTTGTACCTGTATAACTTTAGCTATAACAAATTAATGTTGTCTCTGTCCTTCTGTTCTCCAGTTGGTTAGTTAAGCAATGGGGAAAAGAAGAAACTTGCTGATGTCCCATTTGCCCTGCCACCATCCACTTTCCTCCCTGGACCACAGATGAAAGATACTACTGGCTTCTGGACAATCTCATGAGGTAATACAAAACATACACAAACATTCCACCCTTATCACTTTATGGGCCACATACAATCCCAGAGATAGAAAAAGTCACAGGTAACAGGCATCTGGAACTACCCAGATATCCTTTATGCTGAACAGGCCTATCCCACTATATACTTCCTGCTGTAAGTACTGTGCTATAATGTAGATACATTTCTGACCCTTGACCTTCAGATCTGGAATAGTAAAAAAATAAGCATGTTATCTGAAAATTGTATGGAGTCAGAATCTTGTAACAACCGGCAACAAAGCCACTTACAGATGTCTTCCCCTCAAGAGTCTTCACTATAAAATACATGCACATGTTTCACATCCAATGTAGCAGCTTTATAAGTGATATAATTCCTATTGATACATACTGGGGGAAAACTTCAAGGTAAGAAGGAAACTCTGGAATTTCTTAAACAACAGGCTAATGTAGAATAACCACAGAAATCAAAATAAGATATGAATACACATTAAATTTGCAAAGACTTAATGCACGGTCAAAGAGAAGAGTGCCCTCATTTATGTTTTTAAAAATTAAGATGGTCCAACAAGAACAGTTTAAAATATAACTCAACCAACCTGATGCAAGAACTTTACAGCTGAAACTCTCCATATAGGTTATGAGAATTTAATTCCTACAGATAATTCCTCCCACTATTAGAGGGCAAACACTCCATATACTAAAGCAGGAGTGGCAAAACTTGCTTAACGTAAGAACCACTTAGAATGAACATCAGATGTTTGAGGGAGGGAGAGCAAGAAAGGAGAGGGAAGAGAAGAAGAGGTGGAAAGAAAGCAATTTTAAATGCATTCTTCAAGCTGGCCAACAAGGCACTTGGAGGCTTCAACAGCCATACAATATATGTGAAAGAGCCACATGTGGCTCCTGAGCCGCAGTTTGGCCTTCCTGTACTAAATTATCTAAACTGAAAGCAAGTTCTAGGGATCCAGTCATATGGGTACATTTTAGTCTCTGTACAACAGAAGATGTGGCATCCATGTCCCTTTATAGGGTAAGCAGCTGCTTTCTTCTAGAAAAATGTACGTAAGTCTAAGCCTGACATGAAACAAGTTAACCAAACTGCATCATAGCAGGAATGTTAATACAGAATAAATTCCCCCAGACATACAGGTTTGATTTCAGCACTTTATGAAATTTTACGTACACTGTGAAATTTTGTAATTAAACTCTTCAGCGCTGCCACCAGCACCACTGAAGCGGCAGTTTCAATCCAAAGCATACTTAGAAGAAATGGAAATATCTTCTATAAAACCTCTTTGTGGGACAAAGAAATAGAGAAATCAATATGGTTTTACTCTATAGTCTTTTTTTTCATACTCCTCACTTAGAAGGAAATACGCACAGTATATCCTTTAGAACCATTGCAAACTGAACAAAATGAAGTATCACTGCTTACTAAAGCGACATGGAATGGCATCAGCACTGCCTGATCCACACTGCAGTTTCAGAAAATCTCCTGTCTGCTCTCATAGATGCTAGAAAGAATACTTAAAAGATACTAGAAACAACATGCCAAGAATTCCCACCATTTTTTTTTTTAAAAAAAAACCTCTTATCATATATGAGGGAGCTTGTTTGGGATTGAGACCTTTGAGGTGTTAGGCTCTGCCATATACCCAAAACCTATGAGTGCAGCCATACACCTGGAAAGAGCCTTTTAGAAATACTGGAAACTCCCAACATATTCTCTAGGTAAGGTTTTAGCATGAGTCCAATTCCAGTTGCCATAAAATAAACCCACCCTTTTAATAAGAATGATTTTTTTAAAGACTCTTACTTTATTTTGATGCTCAGAATAGTAGTTGAATATATTTCTTATCTTTCTGATCCTTTTTATGAGAGTTCTGATGAAAGACTGTTTGCAAAATAAAAGTCTATGAAATATTAATTATTTTAAGAGGAGAAGAATTTTTAGAAAAGGTTGCAATACTGTACAATATTGAAAGGAAGGAAGCTGAAAGTCAAGGGAAGTACATGCTAAAAAACATGCATTTTAAAAATTAATTCAGACAACTATGTACAAAGCAGGAATATACAGTAAAACTTTAGAATCAGAAGAATGAGAGATCTAGAATGAAGAAACAAACTTGAATTACATTTATATTTCTGTGATATTAGTTACTGGAACACAGGGCAGTAAACACAGAGGTTCAAGATAGGCAATTTTGTTTACAACGACACCTACTGATACACTGTTCAGTACCATCATGAAATGTACTTATTTACAGCATTTCTCTGAAAGTGGACTCATATAACTGCCACTCTTGTTTAATGCTAACTTCATGATTTCTACAGCCTATTTTATTTTATTTTTACAGCTGGCAAAAATTAAGAAGAGTTTAACTAGCTTGGAGTATTGTGTTTCTTTCTATTAGCTGCTTATATAAACAGCACTATCCAGTTATACAAGCTACATTTAAAGATCTCAAAGCATTGCAATATGTTTAGGTTACAGTATTTTTTGCACCATAAGACTCACTTTTCCCCCCCAAAAAAGTGGAGGGAAAAGTGTGTGCGTCTTAAGGAGCGAATACTGCAAAAAATTCACACAAATGCCTCTAAATTCACACAAACGGCTCTAAAAACTAGCTGCGTCTTATGCTCAGGTGCGTCTTATGGAGCGAAAAATACGGTAAATTTTGCATTTATTTCTGATTTTCTCCAATATCCATTTTTTCTCAAACTGATAAAATGGCCATTCCCTGATTTCAAGATGTCTCAGAACACTACATTTCTGAATATGTGTATTAAATATTTACTACTATAAAATCATTCAAGAATAGTAGAACAGTAGAACTGTCACACAAGAAGGTCAAACAAATATTGGTTTGGAAACTTTCCTGAGGACCTATTTCCAAATAGTTGTTTAGATCAAGATGCCAGGCCCAAATACTGCTCAAGATGTTGACAGTCAGGAAGAACAAGTAATTCTTCTAATATGTGGATCTACCACACATAGGGAAAGGCACTGTAACCCTTCCTCTAACCAGCAGCCAAATCCATAAAGTTCCTTACTCATAAAATAATATTAAAAAGGCGAGCATGGGGTATTTCAAGTACAGGCTAGATTATCTTGGTGTGTTGTTCACATGCCCACCACATTCATACTTCAAGTGGGTTGTTAAAGAATTAAAATGGGTGCAATGTTTAAGAAAGGCTCCATTCTTCCGATGTTGATCACCAAGGTACTTTTCTCCCACCAAGCCTGAGGATCAAAACCCTGCCATCATTCTGTGAGTAAACTGCCTGCAGCAACAGCACTGATTAAATTAAGCAAAGGAGGATTCAGCTCCCCTTGCTAACATGCTACTTTTCATGTCAAAGGGCATCCAAAAAGAGTTGCAGTTTCACCCGTTGAAACAGACCCCCTGTAAGCAATAGAAACAGCAAGCGGGGGGGGGGGGGGTAACAGCAGACAGATAACATTAACTGTTTATTTCATCTACTTTAGACCACATTTTCATAACCAAGAAACTTTAATTTCAGTTTGAATTTCAGTAAGAAAGTACTGCTAATTTGCATGGTGATAGGAAGAAACCCTGCAAATCTTTTCAATGCTAGGTAGGTTACAGTATATGTCAGCCACTTTCGGTTGAGCATTAAAGAGTAAGCATGGACAATCCAGCGACAGCTGTACCTAAATCATGCAGAGGAAGCCTATGTGTTAGTACCAAGGAAGGCATGGACTCCTCCTCCAGAACGTGAACTAGGGCTAAAAACCTTGATTAGCAATAAGACCCTTTCAGATTTACATCTAAAGTACAATAAAAGTCAAGGGATGTCAACTACCTTTTTTGCATACATGAGACACGGGCTATTTAGTAAGCACTAGGCATGATTTAGGAGACCACTGCGTAAACCCGTTTTAGCATCAGATGTGCCCAGGAGGTCCACGTACCGATGACAGTGAACTAGCAGCAGTTCAGAGAGGAACCTAGGGAAAGCAGCTGCAGTTACTGCCACCGAACTCTAGTCTTGCCCCGGAGCTGCAGGCTGGAAAGGGGGCGTGAGCCCGTTTGATATGGATCGGAAAGCATTTGGGAGACCAAGTGGGCAGCGCCTGTAGGGCAGTTTCTACCCATCTAGCTTTGCCTTTGCTCTGCAATATAAGGCCCAAGGATGAGAAGTCCCTTCTGGGTAGTTTACTAGGCAAAGTGAAAAGCACGGGCATGTTTTGCTCACCCCGCCTTCTTTGACGAGAGTAGTCAGACTGAGTGGCACAACAGCATTTTAAATCATCTCTACTGGATGGAATGCCGGCAACACTTGCCAACCCCAGCTGTAAAGAGGGTGGGGGGGAGGTCAGAGTCTTGACAGCCGCTTTTTATTTTTCTTCTACAGATCACGCGATGAACTCTCACCGGGTGGCGAGGCACCGCAACGCACCCAAGTTTCGTTCGGCACTAAGCAAAGATTTGCCCAGTTTCCGCAGCCCCGAAGGACAGAGTATGGCGCGAAACCCACTAACCTGGCTTGAAAGGGCAGCCCGGGCGAAGGCGGCGGAGCAACTGATGCAGCACGACGTGGAAGGCGATACAATAGACTCGCAGAGCAGGCAGAAACAGAGACAATAGCGACATGGCTGCCTCGCAGCGCTGTGGTTCTCTTGCCGCTGCCGCCGCCGCCACCGCCGCCGCCTCCTCGCCCTCTTCCTGGGCGCGGAGAAAGAGCCTTGGCCTCAGCCCCCAACACTAGGATGGCCACGCCTCCAGAGCTAGACGCCTCGGAGCTCAGCGATGTGCGGCCACACCCAGCGGAAGCGAAAAGAGAAAGTGCCCGCCTCTGCTGCCTCCTCCTTTGCTGTGCGGCCCTCCTGCTTTTTTCTGGGCATGTGCACAATTCGCTTCGCGGGCTCGGAGCAAAAGGTGCTCAGGGTGTGTCCCCCCCCCCCTTTGCCAGTTCCTCTTAGACTAGCTTTGACAACGTGTTGAAGTAGACTTGCATTGCATATCGTTGGAGCTACAGAACGAAATCCCGATAATTAATGACACGCCGGCACTAAAGCTTCTAGCTGCCTCTTCCTGCCAGTATACGCTATCTTGTTTGTTTACTCCAAGTCCGACTGGATGCCAGTCCCCAGATGCCAGCGGGGGTTCCCTGGTTTTTAAGGTTTCTCCCAGCGCCAGTCAGCTAGCCGGCGGCAGGGGATCCCGGCCCCCAACAGTCAAAAGAACATAAGAGAAGCCATGTTGGATCAGGCCAATGGCCCATCCAGTCCAACACTGTATCACACAGTGGCCAAAAAAATTATAGCCACTGATGGACCTCTGCTCCATATTTTTATCTAACCCCTCTTGGTGGCAGCTTGTATGCTTGTAGCCGGCACCACCTCCTGTGGCAGTGAATTCCACATGTTAATAACCCTTTGGGTGAAGAAGTACTTCCTACTATCCGTTTTAACCTGACTGCTCAGCAATTTCATTGAATGCCCACGAGTTTTTGTATTGTGAGAAAGGGAGAAAAGTACTCCTTTCTCTACTTTCTCCATCCCATGCATAAACTTCTATAATCTCACCCCGCAGTTGAGGTTTCTCCGAGCTAAAGAGCCCCAAGTGTTTTAACCTTTCTTCATAGGGAAAGTGTTCCAAACCTTTAATCACTCTAGTTGCCCTTTTCTGGACTTTTTCCAATGCTATATCCTTTTTGAGGTGCGGTGACCAGAATTGTACACAGTACTCCAAATGAGACCGCACCATCGATGTATACAGAGGCATTATGATACTGGCTGATTTGTTATCAATTCCCTCCCTAATAATTTCCAGCATGCCGTTGGCCTTTTTTATTGCAATTGCACACTGTCTTGACATTTTCAGTGAGTTATATACCACAACCCCAAGATCTCTCTCTTGGTCAGTCTCTGCCAGTTCACACCCCATCAACTTGTATTGGTAGCTGGGATTTTTGGCCCCAATGTGCATTACTTTGCACTTGGCCACACTGAACCTCATCTGCCATGTTGACGCCCACTCACCCAGCCTCAACAGATCCCTTTGGAGTGCCTCACAATCCTCTCTGGTTCTCACACCCTGAACAATTTAGTGTCATCTGCAAACTTGGCCACTTCACTGCTCACTCCCAACTCTAAATCACTTATGAACAAGTTAAAGAGCATGGGACCCAGTACTGAGACTTGCAGCACCCCACTGCTTACTGTCCTCCACAGCAAAGACTGCCCATTTATACTCACTCTCTGCTTCCTAATAATTAGCCAGTTTTTGAACCACAAGAGGACCTGTCCTTTTACTCCATGACTCTCGAGCTTACTAAGGATCTTTTGATGAGGAACTTTATCAAAAGCTTTCTGGAACATCTATTGGGTCTCCTTTGTCCACATGTTTGTTCACCCCCTCAAAGAAATGTAACAGGTTAGTGAGGCAAGCTCTTCCCTTACAGAACCCATGCTGAGTCTTCCTCAATAACTTGTGTTCATCAATGTGCCTACTCATTCTGTCCTTGATAATGGTTTCTACCAACTTTCCCGGTATTGAAGTCAGACTGACTGGCCTGTAATTTCCCGGATCTCCTCTGAAACCCTTTTTAAAGATAGGGGTGACATTTGCTACCTTCCAGTCCTCAGGAATGGAGGTAGATTTCAATGACAGATTACATATTTTTGTCGGGAGATCCACAAGTTCAACTTTGAGTTCTTTCAGAACTCTTGGATGTATGCCATCCAGACCTGGTGACTTATTAGTTTTTAATTTGTCAAGCAGTTGTAGGACCTCCTCTCTTGTCACCTCAATCTGACTCAGGTCTTTCAACACCCCTTCCAAAATAAGTGGTTCTGGAGCAGGCAAACACTTCTCATTTTCCACAGTGAAGACGGAGGCAAAAAATGCATTCAGCTTCTCAGCCATTTCCCTATCCTCCTTCAGTAATCCTTTTACCCCTTGGTCATCCAAGGGCCCCACTGCCTTCCTGGCTAGTTTCCTGCTTCTAATATACTAGGAGAAATTTTTATTGTTGGTCTTTATGTTTTTTGCAATATGCTCCTCATAGTCCCTTTTTGCATGCCTGATCACAGTCTTGCATTTGATTTGCCACAGCCTGTGTTCTGTTTTATTAATCTCACTTGGATGAGCTTTCCACCGCTTAAAGGAGTTCTTCTTACCTTTTACAGCTTCCATTACTTTGTTTGTTAACCATGCAGGCCTTTTCTTATACCTATTTGTGCCTTTCCTAACTTGTGGTATATATTTCATCGGATTCTAGGATTGTAGTTTTAAATAGCCTCCAAGCTTCCCCAAGGGTTTTGACTGTATTTACCTTTCCTTTGTTTCCTCTTCACATGCCTCCTCAACTCAGAGAATTTAGCCCTTTTAAAGTTAAACATGGTTGTGCTGGTCTTTTGGGGCAACTCTCTGTTTATACAAATGGTGAAATCAATAACGTTATGGTCATTGCTCCCAAGCGGTGTGATCACTTTTACATCTCTCACCAAGTCTTGGGCATTACTTAGGACCAAATCCAGGATCGCCCCACCCCTGGTAGGTTCTAAGACCATCTGCTCCATAGCACAGTCATTGAGAGCATCTAGAAACGCAGTCTCTTTCTCTCGACCTGAACACATATTGACCCAATCAATCTGCGGGTAGTTAAAATCACCTATTACGACACAGTTGTTACGTTTAGCCACTATCTTTAATCCTTCCATCATATTATAATTGTCCTCTATGTTTTAATTTGGTGGGCGATAACAAACTCCCATAGTTAAATTTCCTTTTGGGCCCTCTATTTCAACCCAAAAAATTTCTAGAAGGGAATCTAATTCTCTGACCTCAGTCTTACTGGACTGTATACCCTCTCTGACATACAGAGCCACCCCACCTCCAACCCTTCCCTCCCTATCCTTCCTATATAACTTATATCCAGGAATCACCGTGTCCCACTGATTCTCCTCATTCCACCAAGTTTCTGAAATTCCCACAATGTCTATTATTTTCCCCAACATTAAACATTCCAACTCACCAGTTTTACTTTGAACACTTCTTGCATTTGTATACAAACATCTATAGTTTTCCAGGCAAGCTAGGCCTGCAACCTTCCTCCTGCTTCCTCGAGACTTTGACAGACACTCCACTGTTTGTCACCATCTCAGTGGACAACACTGAAAAGTAACAGCTAACCTTTCATCTCTTTGAGATGAGTCCTCCCGAACTAGAGACATTTAATCTCCTGTCGGCTTTTCCCCAAGATCTAGTTTAAAAACTGCTCTGCCACCTTTTTGATTTTAAGCGCCAGCAGCCTGGTTCCATCTGGGGACAAGTGGAGACCATCTCTTTTGTACAGCTCCCGCTTTTTCCAGAAAGCATCCCAGTGCCTAACAAACTTAAACTCTTCGTCCCTACACTATCGTCTCATCCATACATTGAGACTTCTAATTTGTGCCTGTCTCTCCAGCCCTGCACGTGGAACAGGTAGCACTTCTGAGAAGGCTACCTTGGAGGTCCTAGCGTTAAGTCTCCTGCCTAGCAGCCTAAATTTTTCCTCCAGGACCTCACGACTGCATTTCCCCACATTGTTTGTGCCAACATGCACCACGACCATTGGCTCCTCCCCAGCACTGTCTATCAGCCTATCTACTACACGCGTAATGTCCGCTACCTTTGCACCAGGCAGGCAAGTCACCATACGGTCAGTACGTGGTGCCACCCAGCTGTCTACTTGCCTAAGGATCGAATCACCAACAACCAAGACCCCCCCTCTCTCCCTGCCCAGGGATGGTTTCTTGGCGTGAAAGGATACCCGCTCACCACTTGAAGAAAAGGTCCCTTCTGAGGGCACATTCCCCTTATCCTCAGCACGGTGCCCTGTTCCCTCTCAACCCTCATGCTCCCTGGCAGCAACAGGGCTGCCACGTTCAGAGCGAGGCTCATCTAATATGTCCCCAAGAGTCTTCTCCAAGTGCCTAACTGACTGTCTCTGCTTTTCCAGGTCAGTCACCTCAGCCTCAAGGGTACGAACTCGTTCCTTGAGGACCAGGAGCTCCTTGCATCGAGCACACAACCAAGACTTCTGTCCTATGGGCAGATAGTCATACATGTGACACTCAGTGCAAAACACTGGAAAGCCCTCATCCCACTGCTGGCATTCTACCTTCATGATAGCTTTTTTAAAATATACAGTCCCTTTTTAAATCCTGTTGTGTTTATGTGGCTCCCCTTCTGGAGAGTCAACTTACCTTATTGGGAACACAAGGAAAATAGGGATCTGGGTTCCTGGTCCTTACACAGCCCCCAGGCAAAGAGCTACAGGCCAAGAGCCCTTTAGCTCTCGCCCTTTGGCTCATGCCAAAGGCTCGCACCTCTGGCAAGGTGCAGCTTAATAATGCAAAGAGGGTGGGGAACACAGCCACTCCTAATCAATCAGCAACCATCACCTTTAATCACCTTCAGCCCACTCAAACCAAACTGACAGCAGTTCCCCAGCAACCACAAACTCTGGGGCCCCTCTTGAAAAGAACAGAGCTGCTGGCTTCTGTCTTGCGAGAGGCAATTTTGCTTCTTGTAGGGCAGGAAGGTCCGGTGCCCGCTCTTTCCAAGCAGGTGCTGCCAGCTCCCTCATTGCAAGAGGCAATTTTGTCTCTTGCACGGTGAGCACCGAAAGCAGCACCGTGTTGGAAACAGTGGGCGCCATATGCTGTCACCCTGTAAGAAACTGGCATATTATATAGGCATATTGCTATCCATGAATTGACTGTCCGCTGTTACAGGTCAGTAGCAGCTGTAGAGTTAACAAATGATTAAATTACCTATGTTCTAATCTTAGTGGTGGCTCAGTTGATCTGAAACATTATTTGAAGATAGGGTGCAGAATTTAAATGTAATCACATAGTGGCAAATCAGTAGATTAGAAGTAGTGTAATCCATCAAAATCAGGTTTGGAACTTCTGTATACTGAAGTGTTCCACTTTACCAATCTACTGCAGTTGAATTTATTGGATCTGTCACAATTTCTGCATTTTTCTTATTTATTGGATTGCTCTGAGTGCTAGAGTAGCACAAATGGTGTTTACTCTTGTGGACATCTTGTTGATCTGATCATAGCACAGGCTACATAAGGATACCTTCTACGCTTGGTAGATTATATAAGAATATAAGAGAAGCCATGTTGGATCAGGCTAATAGCCACTGATGGACCTCTGCTCCATATTTTTATCTAACCCCCTCTTGAAGCTGGCTATGCTTGTAGCTGCCACCACCTCTTGTGGCAGTGAATTCCACATGTTAATCACCCTTTGGGTGAAGAAGTACTTCCTTTTATCCGTTTTAACCCGACTGCTCAGCAATTTCATTGAATACCCATGAGTTCTTGTATTGTGAAAAAGGGAGAAAAGCACTCCTTTCTCTACCTTCTCCATCCCATGCACAATCTTGTAAACCTCTATCATGTCACCCCGCAGTCGACATTTCTCCAAGCTAAAGAGCCCCAAGCGTTTTAACCTTTCTTCATAGGGAAAGTGTTCCAAACCTTTAATCATTCTAGTTGCCCTTTTCTGGACTTTTTCCAATACTATAATATCCTTTTTGAGGTGCGGTGACCAGAATTTTACACAATATTCCAAATGAGACCACACCATCGATTTATACAGGGGCATTATGATACTGGCTGATTTGTTATCAATTCCCTTCCTAATAATTCCCAGCATGGCATTGGCCTTTTTTATTGCAATCGCACACTGTCTTGACATTTTCAGTGAGTTATCTACCATGACCCCAAGATCTCTCTCTTGGTCAGTCTCTGCCAGTTCACACCCCATCAACTTGTATTTGTAGCTGGGATTTTTGGCCCCAATGTGCATTACTTTGCACTTGGCCACACTGAACCTCATCTGCCACGTTGACGCCCACTCACCCAGCCTCAACAGATCCCTTTGGAGTGCCTCACAATCCTCTCTGGTTCTCACCACCCTGAACAATTTAGTGCCATCTGCAAACTTGGCCACTTCACTGCTTACTCCCAACTCCAAATCATTTATGAACAAGTTAAAGAGCATAGGGATGTGCAAAAAAAAAATCGGTATTACACGGATTCGGAAGTATACGGGGAGGGGGGGGAATTCGGAATTCCCATATACTCCTGAATACCGCATTCGGAATAGCCGCATATACGGTAGATGTGCGGCTATTTCCGAATATACGGACCTATTATACCCTATGGGCCATTGAAATCAATGGCAAATAGGGTATATTTGAAGCCGCATGGAGGGGAGGGGGTTTGAGGGAGAGCCCCCAAATTTGCAGGGGACCTGCAGGGGACTCTCCCCTCCAACCCCCCCCCCGCAAGTTCCAAAAAGATTGGGCCAGGGGATCCCATTCCAGGGGCACCCAAAGAGGGTGCCCCTATTCCATTATTATACCCTATGGGCCATTGACATCTATGGCAACATAGGACATAGTTAGAGGCTACTGGGGGGCAGGGGGGTTGAGGGAGAGCCCCTAAAACTGCAGGGAACCCGCAGGGGACTCTCCCCTACAAAACCCCCAAGTCCCAAAAAGATTGGGCCAGGGGGTCCCTGTCTTTGGGCTCCCCAAAAGGCCCATTGCCAATAATGATGGGGAAAGCCCAATTAGCCACTTCCTCATTGTAATTGTCGTGGGAATAGTGGCTCTGGGGAGCAGGGGGTTTTGAGGAGAGCCTCCCAAACTGCTGTGCAGCTTCAGGGCACTGTCCCACACAAAACCCACAAGGCCAAAAAAAAAAAAAAAATTGGACCAGGGGGTCCAATTCCTGGGGCACCCAAAGCCAAACCTAACTTCACACCAGAGAATCTCTATAGGACCCAAATGCACTACATCCCTCTATCAACTCTATGAACCCTGCAGGCCTGGAACCAATATAAACTCAGTTGCCAACATCACTGCCACAGAAAACACAATTGCCTCAAGGTCTGCTCTGCAGACCTGGCTGCAGCAAACCCAGATGCCAGCTCTCCAGCCCTGCCCCAAACAACACGGGGAGAGCTGGCCAACCACAACAAGCCTGCTGGTTCTGGGTCTCTCACCCAGGTGCCAGCTTCCCTGCCACAGAACACACAATCTACAGATGCCAGCTCTCCAGCCCTGCCCCAAACAACATGGGGAGAGCTGGCCAACCACAACAACCCTGTTGGTTCTGGGTCTCTCACCCAGGTACCAACTTCCCTGCCACAGAACACACACTCTATAAAAACAAGAAACTGACCCAGCACACACAGCCCACACACACCCTCGCCAACCCCCACACCAACCAGAGGTAATTAAAAAAAACCAAAACAAAACCAGCAGAATCACAAAAGGCCAAGTGAAAAAAGTGGCCTTTTCACCAACAAGAAAGCTCAGGCCAAATGTCAACAACACCCCCCCCCCAAAAAAAAAACCTGAACCAGGAAAAGGGGGACAAAAGTGGCCTTTTAAACAATGGAAATTAGGCCAAACAGCATCCCCCACACACAAGAACCAGAAGAGAAGAGTAACAGCAGCAGCACAACACAGCAGCAACAAATCAAACACTGAATACTTTTAAAATAGTAAAAAACTCAACTTTTAACAATACAGGAACTTTGCCAAGCCCCCCCCCCCCAAAAAAAACCCTTCACCCTAACCCCAAGAAATCCAAGCCACTCAAATCAGGAGAAGTAAAAGGACACTGCACTTTTAAAAGTCCTCTCACTAAATTAAGATATGGGCAAATTAGCAAACCCCCCCCCCACCCCAGGCCCCCACCCCCAGCAGAACCTAACCCCAACCCCAAATAGGCTACCCACCCAGTACTCACCCACCCAAATCTGGGCAAGTAAAGGGACTCTAGTCCTTTTACCAACAAAAACAACCCCAAAACTGTCTTACCTTGTCTTCTCTACTCCAGGGAAGTCTGGTAAGGCTGAGTGAGAGAGCAGCAGGCAGCAGCTGAAGCCAAGGGCCAGCCAGCAGCAGCACAATCTCTCACACCAACCCACATACACCAACACAGCAGCAATGGAGGAATCCAGCCAGGAAGACTCCTTAAAAAGGTTCTCTGGCCCTACAGAGAGCAATTTCAAAAAATAGCACTGCTCTCTGATTGGCCAGACAACAGTGCTTACTTGGATACCCAAGTAAGCAAAAGATCAAAATAACAACAATGTCAGCTACACAACAGCCCTGCAAAGCATGCATTTGCAATGCATTTTGCAAATGCATGCTTTGGATTGGCTGCTGGGGCTCCTCTTCCCCCTCCCCCCCTCCCTGATCCCACGGAGGCTATGGGAGAGGCGGGAAGAGGCTACTAAAGGTGGGAAAGTAGGCAAGCAGCTCCCCTGAGGCTGCAGAAGCTACTTTCCTGCCTTTTCCATTGACAGCCGTATACTTTCGAATAGCTAGTCGGCAGTATACGGCGAGCCGTATTCAGCTGCCGCATAACTGGCCTCAATGGGAATCGGCTACAGCTGATTCCGTATACAGCCGAATCAGTGGTGATTCGGCTGTATATACGGTTCGGCCGAACCGAATGCACATCCCTACATGGGACCTAGTGCTGAGCCCTGCGGCACCCCACTGCTTACCGTCCTCCACAGCAAAGATTGCCCATTTATACTCACTCTCTGCTTCCTAATAATTAGCCAGTTTTTGATCCACAAGAGGACCTGTCCTTTTACTCCATGACTGAGCTTACTAAGGAGCCTTAGTGACACACCATGCTCAACAACCTACACAATGCAACTCAAATCAATATGTTCTGAAATGAACTCTGGATGTTAAAAATAATATTTTGCACTGGTATTTAGATAAAAAATGCCTTGTAAAGAAGCTTAACTCAGATCAAAAGCCCCTTTTATAAAATTACAAAGGAGTAATTTTTGCATTTTTTAAAGAAAAATCTCCAGATGAGAATTATCCAGGTTTAAATATAATTATTTGTGCTTGAATCAATGTGAACTAAAATATTTCTTTTTTTGAAAAGTGCCCTTTATAAACAGTCTATAATTGTACATTTAAATAATGTTTTAACAACATATCTATTTAGAATTTTAGATTATTATTACACTTCCTTTCATCTCTTGTATTATTATTATTATTATTATTATTACACTCTCTTTCATCTCTTTCAACCCTAGTTTGAGATAGCAAGCAACAGTCAGTGGAGGCTGGTCTTTTGACAAATGGGGCAGTCCCACTAACTCAGGCCTGCTGTATGAAAGCCCCTGGCTGGCCAGCCTCCTTACTTTCTTCCCCAGACGGTGCAGACTATCAGCTAACAGCACAGCTTTTTTACCTGCTTTAAACCTAGAGTTGCCAAGTCCAAGTCAAGAAATATCTAGTGACTTTGAGAATGGAACCAGAAGACATTGAGAGTGGAGTCAGGAGCAAGCTTGTGACAAGTATAATTGAACTCAAGGGAGTTCCGGGCATCACATTTAAAGGTATGCACACCTTTTAAATGCCTTCCCTCCACTGGAAATCTGCGGGTATCTGGGGCTCTGGGGGGGCATTTTGGGGGGTAGAGGCACCAAATTTTCAGTATAGCATCTAGTGCCTCTCCCCAAAATACCCCTCAAGTTTCAAAAAGATTGGACCATGGGGTCCAATTCTATGAGCCCCAAAAGAAGGTGCCCCATCCTTCATTATTTCCTATGGAAGGAAGGAATTGAAAAGGTGTACCGTCCCTTTAAATGTGATGGCCAGAACTCCCTTTGGAGTTCAGTTATGCTTGTCACAGCCTTGATCTTGGCTCCACCCCTAATGTCTCCTGACTTCACCCCCAAAGTCTCCTGGCTCCACCCCCAAAGTCCCCAGCTATTTCTTGAATTGGACTTGGCAACCCTACTTTCTGATGACCCTAAAACAAGGGGAGGGCCTCCAAACCAGGGGATCTCCTGCCCCCATCTGGGGATTGGCAACTTTATTTAAACCAGACCCATCCACATTAGTATATTAGTTCATTTGACAATCAGGAATCAGGACTTATGGCTCCATCTGAATCCCTGACTGGTCCACAGATCCACAAGATTTTCCATTAATCAGATCTGTCAGTCTTTTCCAGGGAGGAGAGAGAAGAAGAAAAAAATGATTGATCAGGCATTCTTTTGGATGGAGAAATTGTAAGGCTATCAAAGGCCTGAGGAACCAATGTACTGTCTCTTTAAAGCCTCCATTTCTTCCTACTCAGAATCAGACCTATAAAATAGAATGAATCTAGCCACTTTCTGTTTGAATGCCAGGAAGAGACAAGAGTATTCACAGGTTTGTGTTGGATGAGGAACTGATCTCTGTAGACTAAGGTTGCTGATCTAACTCAGGACTTTGGAGGTGGAGCCAGGACACTTTGGAAGTGGAGCCAGGAGCAAGGTTGTGACAAGAATGACTGAACTCCAAAGGGAATTCTGGCCATCACATTAAAAGGACAGTGCTCCTTTTAAATGCATTCCCTTCATTGGAAATAATGGAGAATGGGGCACCTTCTTTGGGGGCTCATATCTCTGTAGGGTGTAATGGAGTGCCCAGCAGACATTCAAACCCCCCCCACACTTTCTGATAACCCTGAAGTGGAGGGAGGGCCTCCAAACCAGGTGAGGGACGGTGGCTCAGTGGTAGAGCATCTGCTTGGGAAGCAGAAGGTCCCAGGTTCAATCCCCGGCATCTCCAAAAAAGGGTCCAGGCAAATAGGTGTGAAAAACCTCAGCTTGAGACCCTGGAGAGCCGCTGCCAGTCTGAGAAGACAATACTGACTTGGATGGACCAAAGGTCTGATTCAGTATAAGGCAGCTTCATATGTTCAGTCCTAAATAAACCCTGAAGTGGAGGGAGAGCCTCCAAACCAGGTGATCCCCTGTCCCCAACTGGAGAGTTTAGTTGTTATCCCAGAAGTGCTCCAGCCTTAGGATTGCCAATCCCCAGGTGGGGGCAGGGGATCCCCCGGTTTGGATACCCTCCCCCTGCTTCAGGGTCATCAGAAAGTGGGGGGAGGGGAGGGAAATGTCTGCTGGAAACTCTATTATTCCCTATGGAGATTTATTCCCATAGAAAATCATGGAGAATTGATCTGCAGGTATGTGGGGCTCGGGGGGGGGGGCTGTTTTTTGGGGTAGAGGCACCAAATTTTCAGTATAGCATCTAGTGCCTCTCCCCAAAATACCCCCCAAGTTTCAAAAAGATTGGACCAAAAGAAGGTGCCCCTATCCTTCAATATTTCCCATGGAGGGAAGGAATTGAAAAGGTGTGCCGTCCCTTTAAATGTGATGGCCAGAACTTCCTTTGGAGTTCAATTATGCTTGTCACAGCCTTGATCTTGGCTCTACCCCTAATGTCTCCTGTCTCCACCCCAAAGTCTCCTGGCTCCACCCCCAAAGTCCCCAGATATTTCTTGAATTGGACTTGGCAACCCTATCCAGCCTCCACCCTCCCAAGGTTGATAACCCTATATGGCAAAATAAAACCCAAATGTAGGGTTGCCAACCTCCAGGTATTACAGGTAATCTGTTGATATTACAGCTGATCAGTTTACATGCAGAAAATGGCTGCTTTGGAAGTTGGACTTTATAATATTATACCCCATTGAAATTCCACTCCTCTCCAAACCCTGCCTTCTCAGGCTTCACCTCCCCCACCACCACCAAAAAGAAAAAGAAAATAAATCTCCAAGTGTTTCCCAACCCAGAGTTGGTAACCCTACCCAAGCACCCAGAATATTCTTTCCCTATCGTATACAGTGACTATTCCCTAAAACCTCAGAATAGTTGCACTGAATTAGTCATGAATAAATGCTTAAGAAACATAATCCTAGCTAGGGATAAGAAAAACAAAGCAAAATTCCAAAATTTAGTGCCTAGAAAAGTTTGATGCTGTAATAAATTATGCAAATTAAACCATCTAATATTTCCTAATTTTGTAGGACTGATTTTGTTTCTGCTAGGGGTGGAGAGGCCCAAGAACACAGACAATGGAAAACTCTTCTGTGCCTTCTAGAAATCCTACTGAAATGTATTCTCTGTTTAGGAGATTGTAACTGGTGGTCATAACCCAGTTCAAAACTTTCTTTCCAGCCATGAGGCCTGTAGAACTAGTTTGGTTTGTATTATGAGGATTCTGAGTTCTATACCCAGTTGCATGTTTGCTTGGAATCATAGAACACACACAGCCCAATCAACAGATCAGTGCGCATTTGAAACTTCTGTTAACTTGAACCATGATGGACTTGTATTATCTTAATCAAGAATGCATAAGAAGGTATGTAAGTGCCGTTTGGGGGGGTTTTTACCCTGAAAATCATGCTAGGGTGAAGCGAGAACAGGTTTTCCCCATTTGCAAAAATGATTGGCCAGGTCCAACCTCAAGGCTTCTTGCAGTACTGGGGGGTTTCCGGTTTGTGGCGGAGCGAAGCGGCGGCGTTTCGGTGAGCTCTGCCGAGACGAGCCGAACTTAGGCTTCAAGGGGGGACTTGCGGGTCCGTACAGACCTCCTGTTGAAGGAGGCTAGTACACCGAGGGGGCGAGGGAAAGTGCCAGAAGGAGTTTATCTCCGAAGGCATCGCCCTTTTTCCCCTGTCCCGAAGCCAAGCGGCGCCTCAGGGCGACTCAGCTCCGACCTCCGGAACACAGGAGGTGTCTGGGGGAAGGCGGTTTGGTGGAGAAATTGAAGATACGGTGGACTCACTACGTGGTCTGGCTTTTCGTTTCTTCCTTCTCTTTGTTTTCCTTCTCTGCACGGCGTGGAGGAACTTTTGGCCGTTTCGCTTGCTGCGGGGGGCGCGGAGACACTTGGCGTGCTGCCTTCGGCGTGCTGCCCTCAGTGTTGCTTTTGCCGGGTGTGGTCTCTGGGACGCCGAGGAGGAGGCGGAGGAGAGGTGGATACTTTGTGTTGGATTTTGACCAGACGGTTAATTTGGAGTTTTTCAATTGGGCTGTGTCAGAAGAGGATGAAGAAGGGCCAGAAGTAGATGCTCGATGTGGAAGAAGAGCTATAGTGGTCTTTGCTTGATACTCAGCTCCTACCTGCTCAACTCATATCTGCTTAACTTATATTTGGTCTGTGTGAGTTATAAACAACGATCATCTATTAAACTTTGAAACGCTGAATGCTGCAAGATTATCATAAGGAACTGATGACAGATGACAGAATAGACTCTTGTGGGCTTTTGAAAGGTTAACGTGAACTTTGTCTCTACGTGAACTTTGTCTCTACGGGGGGTATTTTTTTTGTCGTTTTTGTCTTTTCTCTTTAATCCAAACTTAATACTAAACTGATTTAACGTACCATTAATAATAAGGAAAATATAATATAGCATAAATAATAATTAAAATGTCACAACAAGCAAAAACTAAGTTCTCTCCAGGGCAATCAAAGTCAGTTGGTGCAACAATTTCACAAGACTCTCTTAAGGAGATCCAACAAACTTTTCTAGAAGCTCTAAAACAGGCTCAAACGACATTGAGTAATCAAATAGAGGGACTAGCATCTAAGTTGGAAGCTCTTGATGATAAGTGTAAAGATACAAAGAGAGATATTGCTGAGGTTATGAACATTACGAAATCGATAGAGGAAAAGCTTAGACTCACAGACGACAGAATAGAAGAAATTGTGATAAAGCAAGAGGAATATGATACTAAAATGGCAAAATTAGAAATGGGACAAGCGGATTATATCCTTAGATTTCTAAATATTCCCGAGGATAAAAGTGAGAACTTAGTGGAAACTATAGCAGAGGCTTTGAGGGATGTAATAAAGATGGATAAAGAAGACATAGAAAGGGAGATTGACTTTATACACAGAGTTGGAACGCAATTTGCGAAAAAGAATGATCTTCCTAGGGAAGTGCATATAAAATTTGTGCGAAGGTCTATTAAGGAGCTAGTCTGGCGAGAATTAAGGGATCATCCACTCATGCTTAAAGGTATTAAGATCAAAGTTATGAGAGAGATTCCTTGGACAATAAGACATAAGAGGAAAACTTATATGAACTTGGCTATGATGCTACAAGAACGGGGCATAATGTATAGATGGCTGATCCCGGAGGGGTTGTTGTTTACCTATGTAGGGATAAGATATAAGATTGATTCACAGGTGAAAGCAGAAGAATTTATTAGTAACCAAACTAGGACATGGTCAAAGAAACCGGATAGAAGGAATTCCAAAGAAGATTTGGTTAAAGAGAGGCAAACCGATTCATCAGAGTTAGTAGATCTTCTATTCTCAAATGAACTAGGGGAGGGTGAAGGCAGACAGGGTGAAGAGAGACTACAGAGAGAGACAAGGGCACAGAGGAAAAAGAAAAATTTTAAGGGGAACTTAGAGGTTATTAAATCCCACAAATGGTGAATCAATTAAAAATATTATCTCTAAATGTCAACGGCCTGAACTCTCCACAAAAAAGAAAGCGTGTCTCCCTTCAATTAAGGAAATTAAATGTTGATATTGTATGTTTACAGGAGACACACATGAAAAGGAAGGATGAATCGTTATTATATAACAAAAAATTAGGGAAAGCGTTTATAACATCTGAGGTGGAAAAGAAAAAAAGGGGCCTAGTGACTTATGTCAGGGAAGACCTACAAGCCAAATTGATCTTCCAAACAGTTGATGCAAGGATTCAAGGGATTGAAATAATTAAAGAATCATTAAAATTTTTGTTGGTTAATATTTATGCACCCAATGTTAATCAGAATAAATTTTATAAGGATTTATATGCGAAGATTAGTTCTCACAATTACGATAAGATTTGTTTACTAGGTGACTTCAATGCGGTAATGTGCCCTGACTTAGATAGAAGTTCTAGAAATCCTAAAAAAGGATCGAAGAGGTCTGGAAGTAATATACTACCAGAGGTGTTTTTTAGGATGGTGGATGAATTTACTTTTGTTGACCTTTGGCGAACTGTGAACCCAAACAAAAGAGACTTTACGTTTTTTTCAAGCAGACATAATTCATGGTCCCGTATTAATATGGTATGGGTGACGGCAGGACTAACGAAATTAATCGAGGATATAGAAATTCTACCAAGTACAGTAGCTGATCACAACCCTATCGTATTTTCTATGAAAGATGTTAAGGAAAGATCAGGGTGGAGGATAAACGCTAAGCTTTTGGAAGACAAACAATTTATCAAATATGGTAAGAAGAAGATGAATTTGTTTTTCCAATTAAATACACAGAAAGAGACATCTTATAGGATTCTTTGGGAGACAAGTAAAGCGTATATGAGAGGTTTAGCGATTAGTTTTAATGCTTTTAAAAGACGGGAGGAGAATAAAGCTCTAACAAACTTAACTGAAATATTTAAACAGAAGGAGAAACAATCAAAAGAGAAACCATCACTACAAGAAATTAAATCAGAAATAAAGATACTACAACATAAGATTCACCTAATATTTTTGGAAGAGATGGAGAAAAAGGTTCGATATGCTAAACTTCAATTTTTTGAAAATGCCAATAAGCCTGGTAAATGGTTAGCTTATAAGATAAGAAAAGAACGAGAAAGAAAAATAATAAAGGTTTTAAAAGACAAAGATGGTAATCCAAAAGCGTCTTTAGAAGACATGAAAAGAATAATTTGGGATTTCTATTTTCACTTATATAGTGGGACTGAGGTGAATAGTGACAAACAAGATACCTATTTAAAAAATAAGGTATTGCAGAATCTAACTGAAGAACAGAAGAATATTCTAAACAGCCCGTTCACGATATTTGAAATAGAAGAAGCTTGGGCTAAATTAAAGAGGAGTAAAGCGGCGGGCTCCGACGGTCTGCCCGCGGAATATTATATCTCCTTTAAAGAAATTATTATAACGCAGTTTAAAAACTTAATTGATGAGATCTGGACTTCACTCAGGATCCCGGATTTGTGGAGAAGTGCAAATGTAGTCCTCATCCCAAAAACTACAAAAGATTTAGATGATATTAGGAATTATCGGCCGATCTCATTATTAAATGTAGATTACAAGATATACACTACAATCTTAGCTAACAGATTAAAGAAGATTCTAAGAACCTTAATCCATCCAGATCAAGCAGGTTTTCTCCCAAAGAGATACATGAGGACCAATATCAGGATTTTATCCAATATATTGGAATATTATGAAGTACATAGGGAAAAACAAATCGCTTTATTTTTCATCGATGCTGAAAAAGCATTCGATAATTTAAATTGGGAATTTATGTTTCGTTTGTTAAAAGCAATGGATTTTGGAGATGTCTTTGTCAAAAATATACAGGCTCTTTATAGGGACCAGGTAGCTAAAATTATTATTAATGGCGCATTAACAGAGGAGATAAAAATCTGTAAAGGTACGAGGCAAGGATGTCCACTCTCGCCGTTACTTTTTATTTTAGCACTAGAGATTTTAAATACTGCCATAAGAAGTAATAGTAAAATTAAAGGATTAAAAATTAAAGATGAATCTTATAAGGTTCTATCCTATGCTGACGATATGGTTTTGATATCTCAAAACAATGTAGAATCTGTGGAGGAGATTTTAAAAGAATTGGCTGATTACGGCCATGTTGCTGGATTAAGAATAAATAAGTTGAAATCTAAAATGCTTACTAAAAACATCTCTCCACAAGAGGTTAAAGAACTTGAAAGCAGAACAGGGTTCAGTTGCGAAGAGAAAGTAAAGTATTTGGGGATTACTATGTCAAACAGATGCAGTAACCTATATGATAATAATTTTGTTCCTCTTTTAAAAGAGATTGACTCCTCTTTTAAAAAATGGGCTAATATGAAACTTTCTTTTATGGGTAGAATCGCACTGGTTAAAATGGCTATTTTACCCAAAGTCATGTTTCTGTTTCAAATGATTAACTTTGTGACTAAGAAATCCTTCTTTGCTAAATTAGATCAATTAATCAAAGTTTTTATCTGGCAAGGCAAGAGACCTAGGGTAAAATGGAAAATTCTAAAAGATAAAAAGGATAAGGGTGGACTAGGCCTCCTGGATTGGGAAACATATTATTTTGCCTGTGTTACACTTTGGTTGAAAGATTGGATTTCTTTAGGGAATACTCGAATATTAGCTTTAGAAGGTTTTGACTTACAGGCCGGGTGGCACGCGAATCTATGGTATGTTCACAAGGGACAGAATTATTTTAAGAACCATTTAATTCGCAAAACCATCTATGATGTCTGGTTGAAAATTAGAAAAATAATTTATAATAAGACACCGAGATGGCTATCCCCTGAAGAAGCCTCAATCCTGCCACAGTTATGGAACCCTAATAGGACGGCTAGGTATTAGGATTTGCTAGATGAGAAAGACAATCTAAGAAAGAAGGAGGATCTTGAATCTAGGGGGATAAAATTTGATTGGTGGACGATGAATCAGATAATAGCCAAATATAATATAGATAAGTCGAAAGGATTTACAAAAAGTAATTTTGATTTTGATAAGCTTCTACTTATAGACGAGGATAAAGTAATCAAGAAAGTATATAACTATATTATACAAATTAAACTGGAAGACGAAACGGTGAAAGAGTCAACGATAAAATGGTCCCAAAACCTGCAAAAAAATATTGATTTGGAACAATGGTCTAATTTTTGGAGATTGAATTATAAGATTATTAAACCGATTAATTACAGAGAAAAAATTTTTAAGCTTTACCACAGATGGTATATCACCCCCCTGCAATTATCCAAAATTAACCAATCTATTTCACCCTTATGTTGGAAATGTGGTTTGGTAATAGGTTCCTTTTACCACATTTGGTGGAACTGTAAGGTCTCTAAAAACTTTTGGAAAAGAGTATATGACACATTAAAGGCAATACTATCATTAGACTTGCAGTTTAAACTGGAGGTGATGTTGCTATCATTTGTTAGGAAAGTTGTACCTCCTGAGGATGAATATATGACGGTATATATCCTTACTGCGGCAAGGATAGTCTTTGCCAAATATTGGCGACAAAGGAACTGCCCTGAAATGAATGAAGTGGTTGATAAAATTTTTAATGCTGCCGAATTGGATATACTCTCGAATATGTTAAAAGGAGAGTCCAAAACTGAAGCTAGTAGAAAATGGGTTAAATTTTATAAGTGGTATGAAGCAAAAGAAGTGATCAATAGTCCATTATAGAATATAAGGTATAAAGAATATAAGGTTGTATATTTTGTATATAGAAACTAGAAAGGAGGGTTAAAAGAGAAAGAACAAAAAGAAGAGAAAGACAATTAATTGTTTGCATATCTTTATTAGTTTTTTTGGTCTTGATAAAATCCTCAGACAAACCTCTTTAAGGATGAATGAAAAGCCAACATTATGGTTGCTTTGCTTTGTTTTTCACTATTAATGTTTTGTTATTGGCTGGTATACACTGTTTTGTTTGGAATTAATAAAAGAATTTAAATTTTTTAAAAAAAAAACAACCTCAAGGCTTCTTAATCCAAGTTTCAAAATGTAACTCAATATCTGACAAAATTGCAATATTTAATCCCAGCAAATTATAAATGAGGGAGAAATGCATAATGAAACAATCAAAATTGCTATACAGATGTGCACACTTTGTGCTAGAGTGGTAGAAGTAGGGTTGCCAAGTCCAATTCAAGAAATATCTGGGGACTTTGGGGGTGGAGCCAGGAAACTTTGGGGGGTGGAGCCAGGAGACACTGGGGACGGAGCCAGGAACAAGGGTGTGACAAGCAGAATTGAACTTCAAGAGAGTTCTGGCCATCACATTTAAAGGGACAGCACACCTTTTTAAATGTCTTCCTTCCATAGGAAATAATGAAGGATAGGGGCAGCTTCTTTTGGGGCTCATAGAATTGGACCCCCTGGTCCAATCGTTTTGAAACTTGGGGGGTACTTTGGGGAGAGGCACTAGATACTATATGGAAAATCTGGTGCCTCTACCTCAAAAAACAGCTCCCCCAGAGCCCCCGAAACCTCCTGAACAATTCCCCATTATACCCTATGAGAATCGATCACAGGGAATAATGAAGACATTTCCCTCTCTCTCCCCCCACCCCCGTTCTGGCCAGTCTGAAGCAGCGGATCAGCCTCTCTACTCACCATTTGCTGCCAGCTTCTTCACAGACACACCATCCTAAATTGAAGTCAAGCCTCTGGAGGTGCAAAGGCACATGGTCCTTTGCGGGTGGGGCTCCCTCTCTCTCCCCCCCTCCCGCCAGCCAGCTGATTGGGGCCGGAATCAGCCTGGGAAAACTGAAGAAAGGCTGCTGCGATCGGGGCTGGGTGGGAAGGGCAGGGCAAGGAGAAGCTGCTGAGATCGGGGCTGGGTGGGAAGGGCCGCCATCCCCCCCCCCCGCTTTCCAGATTTTTGGCTAGCGGGGGGAGAAGGCTCCAAATCGGGGGTCCCCAGGCAAGGCGGGGGATTTGGGAAGCCTAGGTAGAAGTATAAAAAATACAGGGAGTAGTAAGTGGAGTTATACAATTCAGTGACAACCTAATCGTTGCAAAATTCATTTCTGCATGGGAACCATGGAAGGAGAAGGGAATAAGGTGCAAATACACGCTAAGGCACAAGTATTGCAGACAAAAGCCAATAAAATGCAACAGTCCAAAGCATCACCACATAAAAACTTGTTAGCTTGTGCTACACACATGGTGTATGCTTCAAAATAAAGTAATAATATTTTACTCAACAATTTAGTAATGTGCCTTGCCTCCATTATTGCGTTCTACCTCACTTTTATTTAAATACTGTTTTGCTTTTCAAATCTCTTTTTCTATTATTTCTTATAGTTTCCTCTGCATACAGAAAAGCTACTGTTTATATCCCCTTTAGATTTGCTTTGCCTTCTCTATGAAGCAGCTGAAAATTGCTAGTATAAATAGGAGTACTGAGATCTAACTCTAGTACACTTAAACAGTATTCCGTGATGTAATGTGATTTAAATTTGTTTGGGCAATTGAACTTGAAAACAATATAGATATAAAAACATTTGCTGGACGACGCATTGCACAAAGTGAGAAAGAAAACACGATGAAACAGCAGACAAGGTTATTTTGATTCCACACAATAGTTCATTACTTAATTGATTTAAGCAGGGCTTTTTTGGTAGAAAAAGTCCAGCAGGAACACATTCGCATATTAGGCCATACACCCTGATGTCACCATTGTTTCACACAGGGCTTTTCTGTAGAAGAAGAAGAATTGCAGATTTATACCCTGCCCTTCTCTCTGAAACAGAGACTCAGAGCGGTTTACAATCTCCTTTATCTTCTCCCCCCGCAACAGACACCCTGTGAGGTGGGTGGGGCTGAGAGGGCTCTCACAGCAGCTGCCCTTTCAAGGACAACCTCGGCGATAGCTATGGCTAACCCAAGGCCATTCCAGCAGGTGCAAGTGGAGGAGTGGGGAATCAAACCTAGTTCTCCCAGATAAGAGTCCACGCACTTAACCACTACACCAAACTGGCTCTTTGTAGAAAAAGCCCAACAGGAACTCATCTACATACTAGGCCAAACTCCTTGACACCAAGCCAGCCAGAACTGCATTCCTGTGCATTCCTGCTCTAAAAAAAGCCCTGGATTTAAGATGCCCTGTACATTGACCAAGGCAGAGAACTTCAACCTGCTACTTTTAAAATGTGAAGACAAACTATTATCTATAGCAAAATCAATGTTTATACGTACTCTTGACGAAATGGTAATATAAGTGAAAATCTGCTCCAGCAGTGAAACTGCATCGATGTATGATAGTTTGTACTAAAAATTGAACTTAACTGTCATTTAGCATGCCAAGCCATTTTGTGTGGTGACTGATAAGAATATGCATAAAAAATCCAAATGGAGGTAAACTGCTGTTTTATTTAATTTAATATTTTATTTATTTAATATTTCAGAATTATTCGGAGAAGATCTGACAGCTATGTAGTAAAAGAAGTACTTTCAGAATCTATTGAGGGACTACATACTCTGCTCACTTACTGTATCCACTGAAACATTTTCCATGTGTTTTTTTTTTCCAACACTGCTTAGTTTTACAAAAAAAAAAATTGACACTTCAGGGAAAAAGAGACCTTGCAATTAATTTTGAAGCCTTCACCCTTTAATTATCTTCTGTTGCTACCCAGGATTTTTAGTGCCTTGAGAGCTCTGTAATAACCTGTTTTGATTTATGGGCATAAAGATTTACCCATGCTGGGAAGTAAATTTTGCATATTATCACTGCTTATTTCTGCAGAATCATCTCACTAGTTTATCACATGCATACCAATGCATGTATTTAAAGATTACTGGATTACTTTAAACAAAATACATAACTTCAATTCAGGGGTGCTACTGCAGATTTCTATGTATGGGGCAACCAGGAGCCACTAGCCATTTAACTTTCTCTGGATCCATCTGGGCCACTGCCATGGAGGCCCACTAGTGGCCAGAAGCTAATAGAGCTGGACCCCAACAACTCTGCCAGGTGCCACTTTGACTGAATTGTTCAGTGACAACTGTCATGACGTGCTCTGGCCAGCCCCATGACTCAGTGTCTTCAGAAGAAGAACCAAGGTCAGTGACCAAGAAAGGCCAGAGCCCAATTAGCTTCCAGCCTGCTTAAACTGAGGTTGGGGAGAACTGCCTTGCTGGATCAACAAGTCTACTAGATGCAAGCTTTGTGCTCCAGCTCCAGGGCTGAGGGCCTGGTACTACTTTGAGGAAACCTGACTGCAGAGTGCAGAACAATAACAATGATCAGTCTCAGAGAGGACTGGTCAAGTGATTTCAGCCACCCAAGCTACCACTACCAGTCTATGCAATGGGGAAACAGGAAGACAACTCCCCATCCTCATTGTAACTCCACCTCCTGCCAAGCCTTGAGGAGGTAGGAAGACAGTGGTTCCCCTCTCTGTGATGCAGAAGAGCACTGGAAGTCCCATGTTTGAATTGAATACTTTGTATGAGCTACCGAAGATGATGGGGTTTGCTGCAGGTGAACTGGAAAAGATTTGCTGCTTTTATATTGGCTGATACTAGATCACAGGTCGTATTTAAGACCTGTGTCAGGATTGTTGTTCATGAGGTTAAGAACAGCAAGTATTTGTAGGATTGCCAGCCTCCAGGGGGGCCTAGAGATCTCCCACTTTTACAACTGATCTCCAGCTGGCAGAGATCATGTCCCCTGGAGAAAATGGCTGCTTTGAGGAGTGGACTCTGTGGCATTGTACCATGTTGAGGCCCCTCCCCTCCTAAGCCTTGGTCTCTCCCAGGTCCACCCCCAAAGTCTCCACATATTTTCCAACATTGAGTTGGGAACCCTATGTTCATGTCAAGTTGAAATATGCAACTGTTTTAAAGTTGGCCTTCGTTCAGTCCATCAGTGTTACAGATTGTGCCCTGGCTGTTAAACATCATATAAAATATAGAAGGATAGACAGCTTAGTATTGATTCCAGAACTACAATATTTTCAAAACTGTAGCCTAACATCTACTGGATGCCAACAAATGTTACACATGTTGATTATATGTAAATTAGCACATTTATTGAGCTCAGTATATGATTCCATGATAGCCTCTAGAGCAGAGTAAATTTAGCTTCCCACTGGAGTGTTTAGGGGAGAAAAAGTGTTCTCCCCAGCGTTCCTGCTCACATCATATAACTGCTTCCCTCTGTATGCTGTCTCTTCCTCTGTAGCCTATTATCTTGTTTGCCTTTTTTATTGCTGCTGTGGAATGGCCTGATGGTTTCAACAATTTTCCCTTAATAACCTCCAAATCCTATTGCTGATCACTGCACTGGATAATGTTCACACTTAGCACCTATCCCCTTGGCTCCCCATCTAGTTATTTTGTGTTTCTGCACTCTGAGATATCTGCATAGCTGCCACAGAGATTCAGTTCTTTGTCTCTCATTAGGTCCCCCAAACTGCACATATCCTTAGTGGTTTTCATGCTGTAAGAGAGACCTTAATTGGTATGTGAGTGATTATTTTTACATGTAGCAATAAGTTAAACTTCATTTGTTTTAGGTGGTCAACAAATAAATTAGACCTATATTCCAATGTGCCAAACACAGCATGGATTCGGAAGAACAGGGATTCATCCTCACTGTTGTACTGGGCTTTGGAGCCATTTATACTCTTTTCACTGACTTGAGGGTGGGGACAAAGAGGGTTCTTATCTGTGTGACTTTTGGCAGCTACCAAGGCCAGTCAAAATTTGTGGCTTTCTAGTTGTTTTCTGGAGTCCTTTTCTTTGTATTTTGCTAATTATGTACCACATTAAAAGCATGCAAATAATTCAAGAAGAGAATGTTAAGGATAAAAATAAGGGACCCATGTGCTGCAGCTGATGGGGATGGCTGCCAAGGATAGATGACTGAACTGCTGTATCAAGCTTGTAAAATTTCTTTCTGTCATAGCGACTTGCAAGCCAAGCATAAGCATCTTTATTCAGCAGTAAACCTTATTGATTTAAATGTGACTGTTACTTCTTGCTAAGTATGCTTAGAATTAAAGCCCAAATGGAACATGAAAAACTTCCAAGCCAAATAGCATCTATCTAATCTGTAGACAAGCAAACCAGGGGAAACCAGTAATATGTGAATCACTGAGAACAAACTGAAGCCAACAACAAAGGCAGCTACAGCTGCAGGCTAATTGTGATCTTATTCTGACATCCAAACCTTTATTCCCAGCCGTACAAACTGCTTCTTCACTGCTTCATAGGATTGTAAGGAAATACTGCAAATTCTGTAAAGTTATGTGAATCTGGCCAATGTTAAGTGTCCATATATCCCACTTTTTCCAGTGGGTTTCAAAGGCTGAATTCTGCCTTTTCATATGAGCTCATATTTGTTTTACAAAGATCTTCTCAATCAGAAGCCTTTAAGAAAACCATTTTACTTAAATGAAAACATATATTTGTAAGACTCTCTCACTCTGACCTAGCCACAGAAGATGAGATGTCAAAAGCAAGAGGTCCAACCTTACTGACCAGAAAACCCCCAAGAGACATCAGGATCAGCCTCCTGGGATGAACTATCCCAGTTGTCCCCTCACCCAAGTGTCCATGGGTCTAAATCTCATCAAATAATGGTCAATACATCACAAGGGCAAAGTGAAAAATTCCCCCATTACTAAAACGTGTATCCTGTCCCCAGAGAATCAAGCATATGACATGATGTATTCATAGGTACCTGAAAGTTCTGGGACAGTCCCATGGTTGTTGTGGTGGCTACTAAGCATCTCAGTTTAAAAAAAACCTACGATTTTGTCAATAAATCACTTAGCATCAACTAAGTTGATGCTTGTATTAGGATTGTGTAATATGTGGTTCATAAATTCTTTTTAATATAGAAAAGTCCTGCCCTCACCTCCTGGTTTATGCTTATTTTCAGAAGATATGTGGGAAACGATCAATACTGTTGTGGGAGACTGTCAATACTGTTGTGGTTCTCTAGATATTTATTTCTTGAAGCTACCAGCACTGTTTCTGTCATTTTGGGCAGGAGTCGAAGCCACAATTTCTCAGTGCATAAAAAAAAAAAAAAAGCTTTTAGATTATTCTGCAAACCTGGAGCTTTTCTCAGGTTTGTAGAAAGATCTGCCTCATATGTCAAGGGCTTCAATCCCCATAGATTTGACCTTGTCGAGAATTAAGTATTTTGATGATAATGATCTCTGAGCAGGGCCTTTAACACGTCTCCTCAGTCCAAATTCCCGTTTGTTGCATGAGAGAATGACTTCTTATATTATTAAACAGTCTGGCCACTAAATTTGCTTTGAACATTCACTACACAATCCCATTGATCACTGTTTGTCAGGCGGAAGGTGCATCAATATGATCATGAAATATATTTGATTAGTATGAAAGTATTTCCCCCCTCCCTTATGTATCTGCATCTAGTTTACAGAGAACACAAGGAAGAAGGGCTTGATATATTTTACTCATCATTTGGCAAAACAGAATATGTCTTTGTAAGGCTTTGTAAAATAAGAAATTCTACGTACATATTGCTGCTTTAAAAAAATTAAAAAAGAGAAAATAACACAGTCTTTACTTTGTACAGATTATTTTTATTCTAGTGTGTTATAAAGTGCCAGGTTTCCCCCACCCTTGAAAAAAAGGTTGTGGAGTAAATTGTTTCTAATCTGAACAGACACCAGCCTCTTCTGTAGAAAATTAGCATTTCATTCTCTCCTTCTGTAAATCATTCTAACCCATTTCAAGTTTCTGCACAGCAGTGTGGGATTGCTAGGCAACCCCCACACATACAGGTCAGCTGCTGCTTCCTGAGGATGCCAGAGTCAATTCAGTTCACAAGCTGAACTTCTAGCTGGAAGACTCTTCCGCCACTTGAAGCTAAGGCCTATTCATGATTGCATATAAAAATTAGCTACTGACATGCTGACTGCTGGTAAGACATAAACATACATTTCTCTTTCATTATTTTATATAAAGCATGGGTATTTTGCCTTAACAGCTGTACATAAACTGTACCCTGAGGATGTGTTTACACTTGCAGCAGAATGAGGTGGTAGAATGGACTACAGATATAGATATGAACATTAAAATTGTGGTATCCCTCATCTGCAGTTTGAAGTTGTGTAGTGCAACTTAATCTGCTACTAATTTATTCTACAGCACTTGTAGACTTAAGAAGAGTGTTGCTTGGGCCCGGATTAAGGCTAGCTGTTGCCCTAAACACAGCCCTAAGAACAATGGTGCTGCTTCCATTGCCTAACTAACAAGACATTAAGATTCAATAAGTGAAATAAGAGATTAAAAACTCAGTTTTCATCCAGACTATCTGCTAGGCTAGATTCCATAACTATATAAAATATAAACTTTTTAAAAAAAATTATTTAACAATAAATATCAGCAAACAATATAAGCAACCTCCCCCCACACACCTCTATGGTGCCCCCCTTCTTTTGATGCCCTAAACAAGTGCTTATTTTACTTAATGGTTAATCTAGGGTTGGCCTTGCTGGATCATACCAATGGTCCATATAGTTCAGAATCCTGTTTCACAAAGCAGCCAACCAGTTACCCTTAGGCTTGCCAATCCCCAGGTCCCAGCGGGAATTCTTCCACTTTCCCAGGCTCCTTCCCACCCCCAGTCAGCTGGCCGGCGGGGAGGGGGAGAAGCCCCGCCCCCAGGGGACCATGTGCCTTTGCACCTCCGGAGCCTTCAGTCTCCGATTGAAAGGCTTCCTCTTGGGATGGTGTGTCTGTGTTGCTGTAAAGAAGTTGGCAGCAACTCATGAGTAGAGAGGCCAATCCCCTGCTTCACTCGCCAGGAACGGGGGGGAGGGAGTAGGGGGGAGGGAAAGATCTGCTGAGCACTTCATTATTCCCTATGTGGAGATCGATTCTCATTGGGTATAATGGGGAATTGATCTGGAAGTTTCGGGGGCTCTGGGGGAGCTGTTTTTTGAGGTAGAGTCACCAAATTTTCAGTATAGTATCTAGTGCCTCTCCCCAAAGTAGTCCCCATGTTTCAAAATGATTGAACCAAGGGGTCCAATTCTATGAGCCCCAAAAGAAGGTGCCCCTATCCTTCATTATTTCCTATAGAAGGAAGACATTTAAAAAGGTGTGCTGTCCCTTTAAGTGTTAGAAAATGTTTGCAATTGTCTGTGTTTTGGAATGTGTGTGTGTCTTTAAATCTCAGCAGCAGGAAAGTAGGGGATGAAGTGAGCAGGCAGATCCTTGAATGGGTGAAGTTTTGAAAAAGGCAGAGAGCAGAGTCCCTCTGTTTTGCATTTGCTTCAAAAGTTGTTCCTATAGTAAAATGGATAGGAAAGAGCCAGAACCTGATTATGGGCTGGAGGAAAACCCCACCTCCTAGGCTGCTCTCCCTTCCTGTCTGAAGAAGCTGGTTGAAATACAGCAGATTGTTACATTCAGCAACTCATGTGAGTAAATTGCCCCAGTGAGATCACAAAAGTGTGGGGTTGCAAACTCTGTTTATTTTGGCTGCTTTGTGAGTGTTTGTGCATGGCCCTTTAAAAAACCATGGTTGGAAATGCTTCCAGAGCCTGACAAGGGGACTTGTGGGGGTATGACACATTTCACTTTCATTTAGTGGAAGTACAGCTGTCAGGGTCAGGGGGAAAAAAGAGGCTGAGCGAATGAAGACTGTATTTAGGGGGACTGCACTGCTGTTGGGAAAGTCCCAGCTCCACCCCCAAAGTTCCCAGATATTTCCTGAGTCAGATCTGACAACCCTTTGTTTAATTCCCTCTTAAACTGTCTATATTCATAGCCATCGCTACATCCACTGGCACTGAATCCCCCAATTTGATTAATGAATAGAGGAGTATGTCTTTTTGTCTGTCCTGAGCCTACTACCTATCAACTTCATTGGGTGCTCCCAGGTGTTTATATTATGGCAGATGGAGTAAAAGCTCTCTTTATCTACTTTTTCTATCTCATAAAATAAAGTTTTTTAAACTGGAAAGTCCTAGACCATGTTGATTTCTATAGTTCCCCCCCTCCACACACACACTTGACAATTCTGCAGTTTGCTGTTGTGAAAGTGACTATGTACAGACATTGACAGCTATTTTAGCACATAACTATTTTAGCACATATCAAACCAGTTAAGGAGTTACATCAGGCACAATAATAGACCCTTGATATCTGTGTCTTTCATGGCTATATCATAAATATACCTTTATAAATAAAGTTGCCTAGTACAGAGTGCTGTTTCTATATCCTAATTTTCCACTTGTGGCTTGGGGGAAAATAACATTCTGAATATTTGTTGGATAGTAATAATGCTGAAGCACCTGCAAGGTGAGGTGGTTCTGGTAGAATACTGTTGAGATGGTTCTGGTCTTTCTAACAAAAACTTGCAATGAAAGGTGCTGAATCAGAGGGATGCCACAAAGCTCTGTAATATCTGTGTAAGGCACCTTAATCAGAATATCCTCAGTCTGGAGTAAAACTTTTTCAGCACACTGATGACATATTTCTCTGAATAAACCACCAGCTGCTGCTGTCTATCCAGTCACAGGGTCTGAAAGCAGTGTTCAGGTGCAGGAGGTGATACTGTCTTGAAGGCCTGCTGCTTTATACAAAATTGTTCTTCATACTATTAATGGTGTGCAACTTTCATAGAAAGACTCTATTAAGCCTTAGGGGTCTTGCTGAGTCTTGGCCTCCTTTTGGAGCACCAGGTGTCCATGACAACAAAAAATGCTTTTTTCCCAGCTAAATCTAGTGAGGAAGTTTGACTCCATGTTTGCAGACATTGATCTGGCCATGCTGATCCATGTTTCAGTAGCTTAGACACTACATTACTGTAAAAGAGTCTACGTAAGACTGCCCTTGACGACTGGGAAACAGGAGCTGGTGCCGTATGTGGTGGCTCATCCTTTATCTGCGACTAGCTAATGTGACCATGCCAGTCCTATTCTATGGACTCTTCATTGGCTACCAATTAGTTTCTGGGTTTAATTCATAAGAACATAAGAACATAAGAGAAGCCATGTTGGATCAGGCCAACGGCCCATCCAGTCCAACACTCTGTGTCACACAGTGGCAAAAAATGTTATATACACACATACACTGTGGCTAATAGCCACTGATGGACCTGTGCTCCATATTTTTATCTAAACCCCTCTTGAAGGTGGCTATACTTGTGGCCGCCACCACCTCCTGTGGCAGTGAATTCCACATGTTAATCACCCTTTGGGTGAAGAAGTACTTCCTTTTATCCGTCTTAACCTGTCTGCTCAGCAATTTCATCAAATGCCCACGAGTTCTTGTATTGTGAGAAAGGGAGAAAAGTACTTCTTTCTCTACTTTCTCCATTCCATGCATTATCTTGTAAACCTCTATCATGTCACCCCGCAGTCGACGTTTCTCCAAGCTAAAGAGTCCCAAGCGTTTCAACCTTTCTTCATAGGGAAAGTGCTCCAGCCCTTTAATCATTCTAGTTGCCCTTCTCTGCACCTTCTCTAAAGCTATAATATCCTTTTTGAGGTGCGGCAACCAGAACTGCACACAGTACTCCAAATGAGACCGCACCATCGATTTATACAGGGGCATTATGATACTGGCTGATTTGTTTTCAATTCCCTTCCTAATAATTCCCAGCATGGCATTGGCCTTTTTTATTGCAAACGCACACTGTCTTGACACTTTCAGTGAGTTATCTATCATGACCCCAAGATCTCTCTCTTGATCAGTCTCTGCCAGTTCACACTCCATCAACTTGTATTTGTAGCTGGGATTCTTAGCCCCAATGTGCATTACTTTGCACTTGGCCACATTGAACCGCATCTGCCACGTTGACGCCCACTCACCCAGCCTCAACAGATCCCTTTGGAGTTCCTCACAATCCTCTCTAGTTCTCACCACCCTGAACAATTTAGTGTCATCCGCAAACTTGGCCACTTCACTGCTCACTCCCAACTCTAAATCATTTATGATTCAAGGTGTTGATGCTCACCATTAAATGATATTTTGCTCACATACTTTACTATGTTACTATGCAGAGGCTCTGCTCTTCCCACCAACTGTTACCATTTACTTAGGGTTGCCAAGTCCAATTCAAGAAGAATCTGGAGACTTTGGGGGTGGAGCCAGGAGACTTTAGGGGGTGGAGCCATGCATATGTGTGACATGCATAATTGAACTCCAAAGGGAATTCTGGCCATCACATTTAAAGTGACCGCATACCTTTTAAAATGCCTTCCTTCCATAGGAAATAATGAAGGATAGGGGCACCTTCTTTTGGGGCTCATAGAATTGAACCCTCTGGTCCAATCCCTTTGAAACTTGGGAGGTATTTTGGGGAGAGGCACCGGATGCTATAATGAAAATGTGGTGCTTCTACCTCAAACTAGCCCTCCCAGAGCCACAGATACCCGCAGATCAATTCTCCATTATTTCCTATGGGAATAAGTTTCCATAGGGAATAAAAGAGTTCCCAGCAGACATTTCCCTCCCCTTGCTTTCTGATGACCCTAAAGCGGGGGGAGGGCCTCTAAACCAGGGGATCCCCTGCCCCCACCTGGGGATTGGCAACCCTACACTTACTTCATTGTCTGTGGTATGTTTTTCCATGGTCTGGGTGCAAGATTTTTATTCAGTAGCTATCCCATGCCTCCAGAGCAGCTTCCCATAAGAAGTCAGGAAGTGATTTCTACTAAGAACATAAGAGAAGCCATGTTGGATCAGGCCGATGGCCCATCCAGTCCAACACTCTGTGTCACACAGTTACCAAAAAAACCAGGTGCCTTCAGGAGGTCCATCAGTGGGGCCAGGACGCTAGAAGCCCTCTGGCAAAGATGCAAAACAAATCTGTTCTGGAAAGTTTGGTGGGCACTCTCTGCCTGGGCAAAGGGAGGCATATCTGATGATCAGGGCATAAATTGTTTTTAATGTGTTGTTTTACTAAACTTTTATATCATTTTTCATTACTCCTCCTCCCCATCCCCCATCCTAAAATGTCTGAGAGAAAGGCAAATATAGACATAGGTTAAATAAGTTAAATAAATAACCAAAGGCTATCAGTGATATAAACAGTGATAGAATAATTAATAGGCATTCTCACATTCTGACATGTTACTGTTTTATGGTTTCCCATGCTAATTCAACCCAGATCAAAGGTTTTCTGAATTTGTTAATTTTGCTATTCTGCTGTTGGTTTTTAACTTTGTACCACTTGGCATTCCAAGCCCCACCATATGTGGCTCTTTACTGTACCTCATTCCTTGTATGAAGTGTGCATGCACATGAAAGCTTACATTCTGAATAAAACTAAGTTGGTCTTAAAGGTACAATTGACTCCTATTTTTTTCTACTACTTCAGACCAACACAGCTGCCTATTTGGATCTAGTAATATAAACTATTACTAAGAAAGTAAAATAGACCAGTGAAAAATGTCCAGCCTTATAAAAGTAGAAAAACTAAAGTTTCTGGGACCAAAGTGAACTATGCAAATTAACAATGCTATGAAAATATTCCTAAAAGATGGAGTTAGGGAACAACCTTAATCTGCAATAAATAATGATTGAAATAGTATTTGAATGTGATTGTCAATATTTAGTTGACAGTTGTCCAACTCATAAGGTCCTCCCTTTTCCTCCTTCATGAAGATACTTTTCTACCTTTTTCTTTTACATTCTGACATTCCAATATCTGACCACAGTTCCAGAATAAAAGACATTCCACCTTGTTTCATAAGAACACATAAAGAGATGGTACCTACACTGACTCCTAGAGTTGGCTAGAATTATTGCACTTCCAGATAATTGTGGCTGGGACAGGAAAGAAAAGTGAGAGCAAGCAATCACCACTACTTACACAGGGTCACAATAAAAAACAAGCATACATTTATTGATCTTGTGCCAGATAAACTGGCAATCTTGAGGCAGCATGGTTAGAATGTCAGACTAGAACCAAGAAGATTTGGGTTTAGCTCCCCACTTGCCAAGAAACTCAGTGGGCAGTGTCAGTCCAGTCATTCTCCAGCAGAGTAGGATAAAATGGAGAAAGTGAGAACCATGTACATTGCCCCACGTTCCTTGAAAGGGAGGGTGAAAATGTGATAATAATTGCTAGATTTGTCCATGAACATGAGTACCCAGTTTAGGAAACAGTGTCAAGTATAGGTTATTTGACAGTGTTCCCATTAGCCAGCCAGTAAATCATAGCTTTTAATACTCTCCATATGATCTGCAGGGCTTTTTTTCATAGCACCCATACAAGTCATCAGGGCTTTTTCTTGTAGCAAGAACTCCTTTGCATATTAGGCCACACCCTCCTGCTGTAGCCAATCCTCCTGGAGCTTACGGTAGGCCCTTTACTAAAAGCCCTGCAAGCTCTTGAAGGATTGGCTACATTAGTGAAGTGTGGCCTAATATGCAAAGGAGTTCTTGCTACAAGAAAAAGCCTTGATGACTTGTATGGGTGCTGCTGTCCTCTCAGTCTGTTAAGAATATCTCTCCTTTGAGAATCAGAGGTGTCCCTCCCACTTAGCTCTTTAAACATCAGTCTTTGCTTAATCCATAGTGTCTACCTTACAAAGAAAGCTATGGTGAAAAAGGAAACAAATTTTGTTTATTTTGTTGGATTTAGTGGCCGCCTGTTCCCTGTCAGCAGGGCTCAGGGCTGCTTACAACAATATTCAATAGGAAAGCTAGGTTGAAATCAACATTAAAATCAACATTAAAACACTTCTGCATAATGGCCAACCGTCAGGGGTAACAACCGCAGTCTACAATGAAACTCAATGACCTGACTGAGGTTTGCTTGCTCTCTTTTTCTGACTTTCACACACAAAGCCAATAGCAAGCAAAGTGGAGACTCTCTTAATCCCAGGCTCTAAAACTACAGCTATGCACACATCACAACACTCCTGTACCTATTGCCTGACATGATCCAGGTGTCAAGTAATAGCTGTAGTTTCCATTTTGCCTGAAGTGGAAGGGGAAAGAGGGACAGCAAAAGAGCCACTACATGGTCAGGGCTGGGTTAGAAAATGTTGCATGCCTACTTTCCTTGTTAGATCAGATCAAATCAACCTCCTTGAACTCACACAACCAATTTTTACCTTTTTAATTGTCTTGTCTTAAAATCGTTGAATATTATATAGTAGCTTAGCCTTTGCTAAACTTTGTTCTTATTTATTTATTTTATTTATTCGGGATTTATATCCCGCCCTTCCCACGAATGGCTCAGGGCGGCTTCTGATCTTTCCATGATGGGAGAAGCCAAATGGACTTCAGGACTTCTGTGGCTTTATGGTGTCCACACTAGGGATGTGCAAAAAAAAAAAAATTCGGAATTACACGGATTCGGAAGTACACGGGGAAAAAAAATTCGGATTCCCCGTGTACTACTGAATACCGTATTCGGAATAGCCACATATACGGTAATGCGCGGCTATTTCCGAATATACGGCCCTATTATACCCTATGGGCCATTGAAATCAATGGCAAATAGGGTATAATTGAAGCCGCCTGGAAGGGATGGGGTTTGAGGGAGAGCCCCCAAATTTTCAGGGGACCTGCAGGGGACTCTCCCCTCCAAACCCCCCCCCCCCAAGTCCCAAAAAGATTGGGCCAGGGGATCCCATTCCAGGAGCACCCAAAGAGGGTGCCCCTATTCCATCATTATACCCTATGGGCCATTGAAATCAATGACAACATAGGGCATAATTAGAGGCTACTGGGGGGCAGGGGGTTTAAGGGAGAGCCCCCAAATTTTCAGGGGACCTGCAGGGGACTCTCCCCTCCAACCCCCCCAAGTCCCAAAAAGATTGGGCCAGGGGGTCCCTGTCTTTAGGCTCCCCAAAAGGCCCATTGCTAACAATGATGGGGAAAGCCCAATTAGCCACTTCCTCACTGTAATTGTCGTGGGAAAAGTGGCTCTGGGGAGCAGGGGGTTTTGAGGAGAGCCCCCCAAACTGCTGTGCAGCTTCAGGGCACTGTCCCACACAAAACCCACAAGGCAAAAAAAAATTGGACCAAGGGGTCCAATTCCTGGGGCACCCAAAGCCAAACCTAACCACATCAGAGAATCTCTATAGGACCCAAATGCACTACATCCCTCTATCTACTCTATGAACCCTGCAGGCCTGGAAACAATATAAACCCAGTTGCCAACGTCACTGCCACACAAAACACAATCTGCTCAAGGTCTGCTCTGCAGACCTGGCTGAAGCATACCCAGATGCCAGCTCTCCAGCCCTGCCCCAAACAACACGGGGAGAGCTGGCCAACAATAAAAAGCCTGCTGTTTCTGGGTCTCTCACCCAGGTTCCAGCTTCCCTGCCACAGAACACACAATCTACAGATGCCAGCTCTCCAGCCCTGCCCCAAACAACACGGGGAGAGCTGGCCAACCACAACAAACCTGCTGGTTCTGGGTCTCTCACCCAGGTGCCAGCTTCCCTGCCACAGAACACACAATGTACTCTATAAAAACAAGAAAGTGACCCAGCCCACACACACCCTCGCCAACCCCCACACCAACCAGAGGTAATTTTAAAAAACCAAAACAAAACCAGCAGAATCACAAAAGGCCAAGTGTTAAAAAAGTGGCCTTTTCACCAACAAGAAAGCTCAGGCCAAATCAGTCAACAACACCCCCCCCCCCCCAATAACCTGAAGAGAAAAGTAACACAGCAGCAACACAACACAGCAGCAACAAATCAAACACTGAAACAGTAAAAAACTCAACTTTTAACAATACAGGAACTTTTCCCGCCCCCCCCCCCCTTCCAAAAAAAACCCCTTCACCCTAACCCCAAGAAATCCAAGCCACCCAAATCAGGAGAAGTAAAAGGACACTGCACTTTTAAAAGTCCTCTCACTAAATTAAGATATGGGCAAATTAGCAAACCCCCCCACCCCCGGCCCCCACCCCCAGCAGAACCTAACCCCAACCCCAAATAGGCTACCCTACCAGTACCCACCCAGTACTCACCCACCCAAATCTGGACAAGTAAAGGGACTCTAGTCCTTTTACCAACAAAAACTAAAACAAGAACCCCAAAACTGTCTTACCTTGTCTTCTCTGAGTCCAGGTAAGTAAGGCTGAGTGAGAGAGCAGCAGGCAGCAGCAGGCTGAAGCCAAGGGCCAGCCACCAGCAGCAGCACAATTTCTCTCACACACACCAAGCCACACACCAACACAGCAATGGAGGAGTCCAGCAGGAAGACTCCTTAAGCAAGAGATCAAAATAACAACAATGTAGCTGATGGCTGGGCCATCAGCTACACAAAAGCCCTGCAAAGCATGCATTTGCAATGCATTTTGCAAATGCATGCTTTGGATTGGTTGCTGGGGCTCCTCTTTCCCCTCCCCCCCTCCCTAATCCCAGGGAGGCTATGGAAGAGGCGGGAAGAGGCCACTAAAGGCGGGAAAGCAGCTCCTTTGAGGCTGCAGAAGCCATTCCCGCCTTTTGCTTTGACAGCCGTATACTTCCGAATAGCTATTCGGAAGCATACGGCGAGCCGTATTTGGCTGCCGCATAATAGGCGGCAATGGGAATCGGCTACAGCTGATTCCGAATACAGCCGAATCAGTGGTGATTGGGCTGTATATACGGCTCGGCCGAACCGAATGCACATCCCTAGTCCACACATGCCAATCTCAGGATGCTGCCTGCTTTTCAAAAGCTTTCATTCTTGTTCTACATGGTCTAATCTTCACTGGGAGTCCCAGATAGCATTCCACATAGTCACAGGTTCCTTAAGCTTGGCTGAACACTTCTTAGCAGGCATCTTTCTCATCAAAGCATGTTAGGATCATTAAGTAAAAAACAACTATGAGGCCTGAAAGGAATGGACTGTCTTTAGAGACCTTGTAAATGCCCAGCTACAAAACTACCAGGGAGAGCAGTGTCAGCTCCCTCCATGCGATGGAAGGAGGATACACAATGAGCCAATGGAATATCATGTAGAATGAATGGCTAGGTCGTTCGAAGTTAAACTGTTCAGGTACTGTGACTATCCCACACTCTACCTTTCTCCATTAGCTTCTACATCATGGTAACAGAGCTGGGTGGATTCTAAAAAAAGGGAATATCTAGCTAGGTCAGCCTAGGTCTGAGTTCTACTTTGAAAAACTGGTTCTATAACTGAGAATAGACTAAAATGGGCTATCTGGTCCCACCATTATTGAAGTGTATTTCTTTATAAAATAGTAGCAACCTTCTATATATGTGTAGATTTTTAAAATTTATTAGCATTTCATCCATTCTAACCATGCTCATTCATGCAATTCTAAGCATTCAGAACTACCATCTGTTGTTTCCATGTAAATACTAAAAAATGCAAGGTCACAGATACTGTCAAACATTTCTGGTTTTCAAATTTTAATAATACATTCAACACATGAGTTTCTATTAAAAATTCAAATCAGTCGTCTGTCCCTTGAGAGCAAAAAGGTCTTAATACAGGTAATTGCATGACAAGGTTATATGATATTAATAATAATTTCTGTAGCAATTTTTACCATACAAAATGATTTATAATTCTTATTACCTATAGCTTTGAAACTATATGAGTGAACTTAGGCTGAGAGTTAGTAACTTGTCCTAGATGTAGCCCATAAACTCTGAACGTGGATTTGAATTTGGGTCACCCAGGGCTTCCTTTGTAGCAGGAATTCTTTTGCATATCAGGCCACAAACCCCTAATGTAGCCAATCCTCCTGGAGCTTACAGTAGGCCCTGTACTAAGAGCCCTGTAAGCTCTTTGAGAATTGGCTACATCAGGGGTATGTGGCCTAATATGCAAAAGAGTTCCTGCTACAAAGAAAGCCGTGAAGTCACCCCACCCTAACGTTATTAGCTGTGAGTTAGTTGTCCATCTCATTGTACAGCCAAATCCCAAACCCATTGGACAGGGGGGAGAAATTATATATATGGATCAATACTCTCTCTAAGCTGTGGAGTCCTGTGAATAAAAATTCTACTTTGTGAGCTATTGGTATTAAAGTTGTGAGCTACTGCATAAATTGGTTTGCTCTGGGGTAATTTTTCCTGAGCCAAGGCAAAAATGTGTGAGCTGGATGCTAAAAAAACTGTGAGCTAGCTCACAATAACTCAGCTTGGAGGGAACATTGATGGGGATACAGGGTTTTAAAAAATATTTCCAATGAAAAATATACTTTGATTTAAAATGTCTATGATGGAGACATTTAAGGCGGCATGACCCAAGTTAACTTGTGCTAAATTTCTGTAAATGATGGGAGGGGGGGCGGTGCTGGGTTGAGTTATGTTCAAACCCTTTCCCTGCTTTACCTCCAAAAAAAAAAATCCCATCTGCTTTTCTCCCATTAGGGGTGATCTTGCATGTCTGAGTAAACTGCTATCAAGTCACAGCCAACTCATGGCAACCCCATAGGGTTCTCAGGGAAAGAGTTGTTCAGAGGTGGTTTGCCATTACCTGTCCCTGTGTAGCAACCGTGGACTTCCTTGATGGTCTCCCATCCAAGTACCAACCAAGGCCAACCTAGAGATCAATTGTAATAATGGGAGATCTCCATCCACCACCTGGAAGTTGGTCACTCTACACAGTGTACAGCAGATCCGCTGCCAGAGTTATGCACTTAGCTCCAGGTGTTGTTGTTTTTTTTTTTTTTTAAACTATTTTAGTATAGTTTGTTTCTGAAACTAAACTCTTACCCCTTTCCGGGGACTGCATTACAGAGAAGACATTATATAGATGTGTACATAATTTACAATCCCATGTTTATTATTATTTACTATTTAGTTTTACATATATTCTACCTAATCTAGATTGAGAAGCAATGTTCTGAGCTGTAAGAGGTAGCAGCATTGTCCAAACATCCCAGTGAAACCCAATGCTGAGTGCTAGTTCGTATCAGCAAATGCAAATATGAATATCTTCAAAGGTACCATGAGAGTCCTGGACTAAAAGTATCTTTCATAAGACTTTCTGTTCTAGTAAATAAATATTTAAAATGTTTAATAGCAACTGTTTTGTTAATGAAACTTCTTATGTTATAGCAATGAAAGATGATATACCAGTAAATAAAGAGGATACGCATTTGTCACAGCAAGCATTCAGCATCAAGATGAGAGTATACTTTTCAGTCATGCATATTTTTCTGAAAATATACCACATAACGGACAGCAATTTTAGCAGAAGAATATGCAGTAACAATTTCCCTGTGAATTTATCATGGCAGTAGTAGTTATATAATCATATGTGCAAAGAATATCAATGATGCTATTTCATTTTAAAATGGGGGATTGTGCCCAGTTCCTATGCTCAGAGCAATGCCTCTTGAATCATTCAGATTATCACTAAAACAAACAAGAATGAATAATCACTCTGTCATCTTCCTGTGACCAAGTCTGCATCTGAATATAAGTTACCCAACAATTATTCATAGAAGGTCTCTTTCCATATTCAAAATGTCAGCACGTATTCCAGTTAGTGTTAAGCACTGCTATGGCCATCATTATAAATGGGATAAGCTTGTGCTTTACTCTTTTTCAATGAAATGAATGGGATTTCAAAGTGCTTAATGTTTGGCTGGATCTTGACCTCAATTTGTAGTGTAGGTTATCTAAACTTAAATAAATGCATCTCTTTTACATCCACTAGCAGACGTACATAACTCAGTCTCAAGTTAATTTTATGTTCAGAATGGTCTATCGGAAGTATAATCTAGCAAATTCAGAAAAATAACATTTGCAAGTCTGTATAATGTAACCTGTAAATAGAACATTTTCAATAATTTTGTAGAGCCAATATTCAAGTTTAGCATTTTCACAAACTTGCCTAGCAGTCAAACTATCCAGCTAGCTAATTTAGAGTGTAAGAGAAATGTTATGTGAAATAAAAAGATCAGACAAATTTTGTTCTATGGTTGAGACATAATTTTCCTAATTTAATCTAATTATGATTCCAAGAAATTGAGTAAAAGATACTAATACTGGCATGTTTCAGATTTGTTTTTCATTATTCTAGCAGCAGCAACTTGAAGAATTATTCCAAAAACATAAGTTTTGTATATTTTCAGAAGGTTTAGTATGTTATGGTCCATGAGTAAATCTGCTAGCTATTGTTTACTCATTGGGTCCAGTGCATATTTGGGCTTTGCAGGGGGCAAAGGATTTTGCAGATGGGGACATGCAAGATTCAAACACAGCCACAGTTCTTATTCAGGTCAATAGGTCTGGATCAGCAGTCCCATTGTCTTCTAACAACCTGGTGCTGTCTCTAGTACAGGTGTCTCCAACTTTATTGAGCCTGATGATACCTTTAGAATTTTGAGAGCAAGTGGTAGTAGTACCACTCCAAAATGACTTTTACAAGAGGAGAAGCCAAACACAAAATGGATTCCATAGGAGGTGAAACTAAGCACAGTGCTACCTTTTCAATTGCATACTTCTTAGGACATAGGACTATGGTATTCTAATTAAGACAATGAACTAACTGGTGAGTTTGCTGTCCACCACATTTCCGAATATGTCTGAAAATAAAATGGAAAAAAAAAGGTTTAGAAATTGGCTATTTCTGAAGGTGGAACTAGAGAGGTGGCAAAAGTAGCTAGGTATGTTCTGAACCTGTTGCATTCCAGGCCTTCACTAATTTCTACAGGTAATAGTTTTATTGCTGACTGATTGTTACATTCTTTCTGCAAATGTAAATCTGAAGATTTTTCATCCTAAAATTCCCTGATAAACAGCATAGTGTAGTGGTTAGTGTACCAGATTAGAATCTGGAAGACCCAGGTTCTAATCCTCACTGTCATGGGCCAGCTCCTCCACCCCCCAGTATAAACTACATCACAAGGTCTTGTTCTGAGGATAAAATGGAGGAGGGACAATGATGGTGTAAGCTGATTTCAGCCCCCCACTGGAAAGAAAAGCACAATATAAATTTATTAAAAATTAAGATTCCTATGCTGTTTCATCTGAAATTAATTTAAAATCCAACTTCCTATGGGAAATCTATCTGCCCTACCATTTTGAGAGAGCAAAAAAGCTTTGGAAACCTACACTGACTTATATAGAAAAACATGTGCAATTCTACCCTCAAGTAATGAAGTTTCATGTCAATTTATTGCAACACTCCCGAAGTAGTGCTTGATCCTTTTAGAAAAAGAGCATGTGATAGCTGATGACTGAATGTTTTGTGATGGTTACAAAGCCATTTAAAAATATTTTACCACCTCTGAAAGCCATCTCCTTGTGGAACTTTTTGGCTCGGTTCATAACAAAGCTAAGCAGACTTTATCTTATAGACAGTTGCCCAATCTTATAACATCCAAAATACTTTTATTTGACCTGTCATGTCATGATCAAGTACAACAGAGTCAGTTTTTGCACCCCTGCTCACTGATACAGCAAGTAATTTAAATAAGTGCACGTCTTATACAGTGTTCCCTCTAAGCTGTTAGTGTGAGCTAGCTCACAATTTTTTAGCCACCAGCTCACATATTTTTGTCTCAGCTCAGGAAAAATGGCCTTAGAGCAAACTAATTTATGTAGTAGCTCACAACTTTAATACTAGTAACTCACAACTTTAATGCCAGTATCTCACAAAGTAGAATTTTTGTTCACAGTTCAGAGGAAACATTGGTCTTGTATAGTCTGGAAGTGTTGGCCATTTTACTGCTGACTGTATCTCCTTGTTCAATTTCACCATTAAGTTCACAGTCCTTTGTATCTTGGAGTACCTAGCAATAGAGGGAACAACTTCTTTATGACTTAAAAGAAGGGCAGTATAGCCACTACTTCACAATTCCATCTGTCTTCTAATCTCAGCAGTTCGCTGGGTGATGCAGACTTGAGATAGCCTGTAGCAATCAGTGGGTAAATGCACATTATTCAACATTGGCTTCAGTTGCTATAAAGTTAAGCCAGCAAGTGGCTTTCTGTATGCTCACAGCATCGTATTTTATCTGCACTGATACCATGTTTCTATTAACCTCCCACTTAGCTGAAATCCCCACTAGGCCTAATAGAATAGTATTACTGTATGAAGTAAAAACAAGTCATTAATGCAGAGACTGATTGTCAACTTAGTTTTAATCCCTGTTCTATATAGATATCTCATAAGGGTGGCAGTGATAACTTGTTATCTTCCTAAGTGCATTAATTTAAAAGAGAGGGTTTTTAAAAAGAATTCTGTTCAACAAGTTAGTTAATTGTGTCAATTTATTTTCCCTTAAGATCATAATTAATGGAGACCTTACAATGACTATAGTAGGTATAGTCAATCCATTTCTCAAATATATTTGTCAAGTGGAATGACCTATAAAGGAATGGAGAATGAACCGTATGTTCAGAATTATGTCTGCAGTGGGTTTATATCAGTCTAAGGAGTACTTTGCACAGTGCAAGAAAGATCCCTGAGGCTGCTCCTCATACCAAAGGCAATTAATAAACATGTCCAATTTATTATTTGAAAAATCTATATGAATCAACATCCAAAATATCTGTCCTTAATAGAGCAAGGAAAGTCTATAGATGATTCAGCTATTTCTTATGTCCCTTAGATAAGCTATTCCAAAACAGTTCAGTAGAATATGGTATTTTCCCTACTCATACCCCCCCCCAAACCTGTGTTGCTTTAATGTTGAATTAGAAGTTCTACAGAAGGCTGTAAGACAGGTGTGATAAAGACTTGAGAGAACTGATGAGGGTAGAAACTGCAACCTAATTCAATCAGCAACCACCCTGAGGCATCTGTGGGTGTGGGGGGAGGCTGACAAAGCCAAACACTCTGGGTTAACCAGTCCAAGATTCTCTGTTGGGGGACTTCCTTGGCATTGAGCATCATCAGCAGAACTTGCATAAGGAACAGCATAGAAGAAGAGAGTTTATAAGCAGCATCTCTCAGCAAAATTCTGATGTGCAGGCAAGGAAAAGTAATGTATGGTTATATTTCCGTTCCAAGCTTTGAGTCAGGGTGGTTCTGCTCAACTGTTAGTTTACCCACCAGTAACCTCTTAGGAAACTCATACTCATAAATGTTAAGAGCCCAATACAGGGCGGTAAAGCTGTGAAAAGTTAAACAAAATTCAGTTTACCTCATACATGTTTGCTGTACAGGATATTTGTGATACTGATGTGCACCATTTGATTGGTTAGGACTGGATACCTGAAACAGTGCATCCAGTTGTTCCTTTGGGGAGATAAACACCACAGATAGACATACATACATTCTCTCTACTGTAATCATTTCAGTCTCTGAGTCTATAGTCTGGGGTTCATAGACATTAGCTAGGGATTGTACTATGTTGTACAGAAAGTTAAAAGCCTTTCCAGTAAGGTTGCCAAGCTACATGGGGCAGCTGGAGATCTCCTTGAATTACAACTGATCTCCAGAGGACCCCAGAAAAAATGCAGCTTTGAAGGGTGGACTCTATGTCAATATACCCTGCTGAATCTGTTCCCTCACAAACCACACCTTCCACAGGATCTACTCCCCAAATCTCCAAGAATTTCCCAGCCCAGAGCTGGCAACCCTACTTTACAGACATGATGCTATCTGGATCAAAAATTGAATGGAGAGAAAGATGCCATCTTGAGAAGTGACCTTTTCTCTGTTCTACTAGTGTTTTCTAATGCTCTTTGCATCTATAACCCTAAAATCATTACAGGCTTCCTGAAGAAGCAAACCAGGATTTCTCTCCCATTCAAGATAATCTTGCTACATACCAGTCATATGGAAATGAAGCTCTTGATACTTTCTTAGATCTCAAACCAGGAAGTTCATAGACATACATGAGAGTATGCATGTTGTCTCCCTCATATACACACATATGTAATACAAGAAATATATTGCAAGTGTAGGGCTGTGTGATGGTTTCAAGGTTAACAATAGCTTTTTTCCCCCTTTCATATTCTGTACATATTAATCCTGTTAGCATTCATAGTGATCTTTTTTTTTTAACCGAGATTATTTTGCAAGTGCCAAATGACTTCACTAATAGTAGCTTTGACTTTTATTTTCTGGTAATATACATTCCCTCTAAAGAGTAGAATTGGCAGGCCTCAGATTCAGCGGAAGCTCACAAGAGCGCAGCTCCTGAACCTTTCTGAGAGTTCCACCTCCTCCTTCTCACCTTGTCCATTGAACAGCGGGTGCAGCTGCATTGCATAACAATCCCTGGATGAGCTCCACCACCTATTTTTCTACAAAACGACCCCTGAGAATTGGTTCACATGTTAAAGCAGAAATACGTGTGTATGTAATTTAAATCATCATTATATAATCATATTTAACACCTTATCATATTTTAATGGAGCTTGTGGGAAGTGCCATCTAGACACAGCCCACTTTCAGCAACCTCATAGGTTTTTCAAGGCACTAGATGTTCAGAAGTGGTTTACTTTTGCCCACCTTTGTGTAACAACCCCAGACTTTCTCAGTGGTCTCATATCCATCTAAGGAGGACAGCCCTGCTTAGCTTCTAAAATGTGAATATATCAGACTACCCTGGGCTATCCAGGTCAGTGTGTATTTTAACAGTATTCCAAAATCATACAAAATTATAAATGGAAGGAAATTATGTATTACTAAATTTTGAAACTCTATATAACGAGGGGGGGGGGACTGCACCCAATGCCTAGAAAGCTGAACTGTAGCATGTTACAAAGAATGTTAATTGAGTTGAAACTTGTTTTAATCAACTGGTTTTACTAATTTTGTGTGTATTTTCTTGTTGTACATCGCCTAGAGCCTGGCATTAGCGATCCATAAATTTAATTCATCATCATCATCATCTAGGTATGAACAGATCTTGACCCCAGTGCTATACTGTAGCCATAGAAATAACAATGTAAGAAGTGCACTGCTGAATCAGCCCAATGGTCCATCAAGTCCAGCTCGCACAATAGCTAACCAATTCTTCTGGATGGCCAATAACAGGGCATAGAGGCTGAGGCCTCATGTTGCCTCCTGGTTCTGGGATCCAGAGGTTTTTAGTGCTTTTGAATATGGAGGTTTCCCTCAGTCACCATGACTAGCAGCCACTGATCCTTCATAAGTCTATTTAATTCCCTTTTAAAGTTGTTCATTCTGATGGCCATCACTATATCTTCTAGCAGCGAATTCCACATTTTAATCACTCTCTGTGTTAAAAAGTAACTGTAAAGAATAAACATTTTAAGACAATTTACCATGTGTAACTGATGACCCTAGGTGAGAATTATCTCCCTTCATTTCACTCAGTAAGGCTTGGATAAGTACTGCAATGAAGATTAAGATGAATATCCAGGCCTGAATCTGCATTTGCACTGGGTATGCACATGGAAGGCAGTTTGCACATGCTCATGTCCCTTGCTGGTTCAGATCATTTGTATATAGTGCTATGTGAGGCATAGGAAGGGCAGAAATAAACCTGAATGAAAAGTCAAAGGAAAGATTCAGATGGGTAACACTGGGTGCAGTCACACTCACTATTAAATCCATCTGCAACGTGCCTCTATTATAATCCACACAATCAATTTCCCAATCAGACAACAGCCAGGCTCCCCCTCTATCCCATGTGGGTCCTGTCCCTGGTCGATCAGAGTGCTCTACCGGACCTCGTTTCATGAAACATCAATCTGCATTAGCGCAGGCTCAGTGATGCCCGCTATCTGCACTATCGAGCAGATCCAGCGTCTCCTCCCTTCTCCACGAGAGACCTTGCACACCCACCATGACCTTGTTCTTGAAAGCGGGGATGCGCGTCGCTTTTAAATGGGTTGGATCACTAACAGTTTTGCTAGTCCGTTGACACTACTTTTCCAGCATGAGCACTACATGTGCAGAAAATCCAGGGCTTTTTTTGAGCAGGAACACACAAGAACGCAGTTCCGGCTGGCTTGGTGTCAGGGGTATGGCCTAATATGCAAATTAGTTCCTGTTCAGCTTTTCCTACAAAAAAGCCCTGTGTGAAAAAATGGTGATGTCAGGGGATGTGGTCTAATTTGCAAATGAGTTTCTGCTGCGCTTTTTCTACAAAGAAAGTCCTGAACAAATCTATAATCAAGATGAAAATATATATAATGTAAAATTTATTTTTAAAATCATTATATAATATACATATTGTATAGTATATGTATATACTTTCATACTTTTCAAACCCATTCATTATTCGGTTTGCTGTAAGGCTTCCAAAATCTTTCTAAAGTCTTCCAAAGTGCCAGAAGTATCATAATCAATCTGATTCAATGACTTCTCACATAGATAGACCCAGGATTATAGCAGTGTAAACTAATATGGAATCACCCCCTTGAAACTGTACTTTCCAACAAGCCAGCCTCTATATTCTGTAACTTTTCATAACTGGTAGAAATTAATAGCTATTAACATGTGCCTACAAAAATACTGAAAGGGCTGAAGACTAATAAAAGCAATTCCATTCTAAAATGTCAGAAATGATATTTTGTAAAAAGTTTTTCAGTAATCAAAAGAAAGAAAGCTCTCTGGCAAACAACCATATGAAAATTATAGTTCACCATTTGTGACATTTCCCCATTCGGTGTGTGGCAGAGATCAGATGAAAACAAAAGCATTTAATGTGGCTTTGAGCCTTTAAACATTTCAAGAAGACATAAACATTTTGCTGTTTTCCCTTATCATCCCAGTTGTGATCCTCAAATACATCTACCTGTTTATTAACAAAACAAATGAAATGAAAATACAATGTGCTCCTTGGAGACTGCAGTTCTGCTCCGTTAAAATCAACTGATATTCTGATATTTACACAGCAAAACTATCTGTGACTCTTCATTACCTTAATCAGTATATGATGAACACTACCCAAAGTAGTAGGGCTCAGCAGCACTATAAATACATGAAAAAGGCACATTAAAATGCTTAACATTTCAAAGGCCTCATTACATTTTCCAAGTGTGATGACTTTAGATTTTCAGAGGAGATAAACATATAATCCCATGACTACAGCTGCATATACTTAGCAAAATAGAAAAGAAAGGCTTTTTGAATTACCTTTAAAGCTCAACACTGCTTCTCAGTGCATTATTAGTTTTCTCTACATTTCGAGTTCGTATAACAGCACACTAACTATAGAAGAGTATGTTTGCCAACACTTTTAGTCCTTTGCTATTTATCACTGTGTAATACAAACAAATTCAACAGGTACAGCTTTTTCACTTGTTGCAGCACCATAACAGGATAACCAGCACACATAAACTTTACACATGTAGTGGCTAAGACTATACAAAATGCTGCAGTTCAGGAGTTGGCAATCCTATAAAAATTCTGGCAATCTTATTAAAAATTAAAACTGATAACCAATGGTTTATTGGGGCAACAAGGCACATCATTATTCATCACTAATGTACTTTATCTCACTCTTCTTTTGCCTCAGTGTAATGTACACAGGAGTTATCTTAGTTTTTCTCTCTGCAGTCCAAACAGATATATTCAACAGAGAATCAGAGACTGGCCTAAAGTTACCCAATGAACTTCATGGTATCCCCAAACCAAGTCATTCTTGAACTCATGTCCTCCTTGTCAAAGGAACATCCTTCCAGTGCAGTTCTAAGTAGAATCAAAACATTTCTAGACCATTGACTTCAATGGATTTAAAGGTGTAACTCCATTTAGGATTATAGCGTTATTCTGCTATATCACAGTGTAAGAAATAAAAAAAAAGTTACCAAAGAACACCTTCATTAAATCTGTAGCACCTTTTCATTTTCTTCTTGCACTGTAAATTAAGTCTTAGTCAAAAAGGATTTAGTATTACCCACTGCAAAAGGTTTTTGATAACTATATTTCTGGAAGATGAACAGAAAACGAAAAAAAAACACAAGTGATCTATTTTTCTCCTCAAATAACATTTGCATATATGCTAACATAGTATAAGTTTAATAAGAGATGAGTACAAAAATTGCTTTGTAGGCATCCATGAGAACATTCATAGAATCATAGAGTTGGAAGGGACCTCCAGGATCATCTAGTCCATCACCCTGCACAATGCAGGAAACTCACAAATACCTCCCTCTAAATTCACAGGATCTTCATTGCTGTCAGATGGCCATCTAGCCTCTGTTTAAAAACCTCCAAGCCCACCACCTCCCGAGGAAGCCTGTTCCACTGAGGAATCACTGTCAGGAACTTCTTCCTAATGTTGAGCTGGAAACTCTTGTTTTAATCTCAACCCATTGGTTCTGGTCCTACCTTCTGGGGCCACAGAAAACAATTCCATACCATCCTCTATATCAGGGGTCCTAAACCTCTGGGCTGGGGACCGGTACCAGGCCATGACCTGTTTGAAATGGGCCACGCAGCCTCACCACCCCACCCCCCATTGCAGCCGCACCGCTGCCCCCACCCTTCACGGCGCCTCTTCTTTCCCCTCATTTTCACCATTTTAAGGTTGGGAAGGGAAGGAGGCAAGACGCTTGCTGCTGCTGCTGCTGATTGGGGGGGAGGTCAGCCTGGGAGGTCCTTCACAGCCCCTTTCCAGGCCTTAAAATGGTGAAAACGGGGGGAGGAGACAGTGGCAAGGCTGTGTGGGGGGCGGTAGCAAAGGAGGGAGGAAGCAACGAGGCTGCATGGGGCAGTGAAGGAGAGAGGAGAAAACGGGGGGAGGATAATGGGGGAGGAGCAGGTGGCAAGGCTGTGGGGGGGTGAAGGAGGAGGAAATGGGGGGAGGGAAACGGGAGGAGGAGGCTGCGAGGCTGTGCAGGGGGGCTGCGAGGCTAAATGGGGAGCAAAGAAAGAAATGCTGGGGGGGGGCAGGGGAGGCCGAATTGGGTGCTCCCACCCTGCCAGCCCTGGGGCCAGTCCCCAGAGCCAAAAAGGTTAGGAACCACTGCTCTATATGACAGCCTTTCAAGTACTTGAAGATGGTGATCATATCACCTCTCAGCTGCCTCCTCTCCAGGCTAAACATCCCCAGCTCCTTCAACCTTTCCTCATAGGACTTGGTCTCCAGACCCCTCACCATATTCGTCGCTCTCCTCTGGACCCATTCCAGCTTGTCTATATCCTTCTTAAAATGTGGTGTCCAATTGAACACAATACTCCAGGTGAGGTCTTACCAGAGCAGAGTAAAGTGATACCATCACATCATGTGATCTGGACACTATACTTCTGTTGATACAGCCCAAAATTGCCTTTGCCTTTTTAGCCACCACATCACACTGTTGACTTATGTTCAGCGTATTATTCACTAAGACCCCTAGACTCTTTTCGCACATACTACTGCTAAGACAAGTCTCCCCCATCCTATAACCATGCATTGGATTCATCAGAGGAATAGAGGCTGAAATGCAAAACATGATTGTTCCTAAGAGTTATGCTGCTGAGTAGCCTTACAGCAACAGCTGTAATAGTCTAAGCAAACATGCAGTGAGATACCACCAAAACCTAGTCTCGCATTGGAGTAAATAAAGAGTAAAGAAACACTTCACCTGAAAGATGCTTCCACGTCTTATTAGAGCTTTTAAAAGTTGTGAATAATTGTAAGGGACATAAGATTAAAATTGTACACAGCAAAATTGGAGTGAAAAAATAAGTTCAACATTTAGATGTATGCTTGTTTACTCATAAATTAAGAATGGGTGCAGTCCTATTCATGCTTAGTTGGAAGTAAGCACCAACGGACATAGTGGGGCTCACATCAAAGTAGATACGCCTAGGATTGCACTGTAATCTAACTGACATAGACTGCAAGTTGCTGAGAGGTCCCATTTATCTTCACAAGGAATTACTTACAATTAAAGGCTAAGGAGTTAGGTGTTAAATGTTGCACAGCCATTTTAATTAGTAAATGCCTGTTCTTTCTTTATAGAGTGTCAACAGTATGTATTTGCAAAGTGGAAATACATACAGTTGCAGGGTGTAATGAAGGTCTTTTATTCTTACCATGACTTTATTTTGTTAAAGAATGTTATCTTTTTATTGAAGAAATAATAGATATGCAAGCTGAATATTAGAAACAACATTTCACAGGGTATGAGATATGATACATTTTAATTGTGTCTGCAAATAAGATGTGATGTTAACAGTGCAATCCTAAACAGGTCTCCTCAGAATCCTTATCAGGACTATTCACAGGGCAATGTGGCTTACTCCCCCAAAAAGTGTCCTTAGAATGGCAATGTAAAAGTGTCATCTTCTCAGCCCTGTTATAATCCACAGTGGGTTTAACCTCCAAAGATGCAATCCACTGGGAAGTTATCTAACACAGTGCTGATTGAAATGAACAGGAACTGCACAAGAGAACTACCATACTCTTCTGTAACTCCTGCTCATTTCAAAATAAATGAGGTCTGCAGGATCATGTAGGAAAAGTTCCCAGTGGACCGTGTCTTGATTTGTTATGAAATGAGCATAATGTCTGAGAGATCTCATAAACTGGGTTTTCCTTGCTGAAGATTGTTGCCTTTTGGAGGGAGTCATACGTACTCTGTAGAGCAGTCTACAACTAGGAATTAGTTTTCAGTAAAGATGGGCTAGTTGTTATAGGCATCTGCTTGTGACCTTTTACTTGTTCACAATCTTGAGGACCAGGCATTTCAGCTGGGAAGAAGGGAAAGGTAAACAAATGGATTTAGCAATGTAATTGTCAAGCGTATAAGCACTGATGACTCTGCCTCTAATCACATTACAGTTGGTAAGAGGCGTAAGACCGATCAGTAAGGCAGACCAGGAGATCTTTGAGGTGTAATGTGAGCAAAGGGAAACCAAATGGGAGATCACTTCAAAAGGATGTCTTGTTTGTTATTTTTCCTTTCCAGACCATATAAACAAGGCTCAGGGGCAAGAAGTCACCTTGAGGCAATGCAATGAAATGTCATTTCAAATGACAGAACTGCATTTTGACTATGTGGATATCCTAGGGGAATTTAAAGCAAAATTGTTCTGCCTCTTGCCCCCAAAGCAAGCATTTCTCTTCACTGGTATATGCTGTGTGAGACAGAAATAGTTTCTCTCAAACACAGCATATATACCAGTTCAGGGATATACATCCTGTGGTCTGTGTTCTCATTCCTAAATCCTGTCAGTTACAGAAATAATATTGTCAGGAGAGATCCCTCTCCCTTTCAGAAAGACATCATTTTGACCATTTCCATCTGGTTATTTTGAAGGTCATGTTCCTTCCTCATTATTTTATATGAAACGAGAACAAGGTAGGTCAAAATGATATACTGCCATAATCAGATGTCCATAGTCTGTCTTGCAATATAGTCCTGCAAGATGAGTTTCTTGTAGCATTAACAGTACTTATGATATAGCAACACATTCACTGACTCTGCAGCTGAAAACTCTGTGGATGCAATCCACTTCCCACTGAATTCAATGTCAAAACTCCCACACTTTTGAATAGAACAGAGTTGCACCTAATATCAGCATAGCCTGGGCAAGGGTATTTTGTTTTAAATACAAAATCTTAGCTAGTGTCCATCAGTAATGAATGTAGCATGTTTTTCTCTTCCTTCCCCACATTATTTCAAACATCTTGATCACACAGGCATCCACGGGGAAAACTCAGAAACTTCAAAGGGCATTTAAAATTGCAAATTTGTGCAGGACAAAACCTATCAGAAGCAATGTTTACCCCAATAAACAATGTTTTGTGGCCCTTGGAATAGTACATATATTATGCCTAATTCTTGATTTTTACACCCTTTGAATTAGCAAAGTGTGTCACAAGGGCTTACCTTTATGTTCTGTTTAGCAGTGCAGTTATCTCCTGCATACCAATTTGAGATCTGCAAAGGCAACTTAACAGTCCTTGGTAGCAGGCAGCCTCACACTCTTTCAAACAGGGCACAGATCCAAGACATTTTAAAAGTACATGGGTGGGGGAGAGATACAACTAAGGATTTTCATTTTGTGTATTATCTACTTTCACCTGACTTTAAGCTCGCAACAGTCCCGTTTAATAAAAGAGAACCCAGGATACAGCCCTGTAAGCAGCCAAGGGTGGCTACCTTTCATGTTCTCCAGATTTAAAACCATAAAGAAAACATACTGGGCCACCCTAGGAGAGGAAAAGATCCATCTCTCCCCCTTTTCACACCAACAACTACGACTGTTACAGTAGCTCCGTACGGAACAGCTGTGCAAGACAGTCAAAACATTCTGGCACTGCAGCACTTTCCGGGGAAATAGACATACCAATATTGTAATCGTTAGGGGGGAGGGGGGGGGTTGGATGCTGCTGCTTGCACATTCATTGTTGAGCCAAACTAAGAACTTTTGGCTCTGTCCCCTTCCCCGTTTGTAAACAAGACATGGAGAGACTCACCGGGTCACCCTGATCTCTGAAGGTCAATCTCGGGTTAGCTCGGATGGTAGTTTTCCTCGAGGGGTTCCAGAAGATTTCTTGCCATTCTGTTTTTCCCCCTCCTCCTCCTTCCTTTTGCGCTCCCCCTCCTTTCCCCCTTTCTTGTCGGTCCTTACAGGTCTAGATGGCAACAAGGCAGCGTCCTTTAAGCCTTTGCCCAGCATCCCACATCAGATCCCATGGTCGCAATCCACATCTCGGCAGATGTACCACAGAATCACATAGAGGATGAGGAGGATGGCGAAGATGAACAAAGCCACCAGTATCGCCTTGGTCACAGGAGAAATGAGGGACTGCATGACACCAAGGGAGAGCCGCCGCCGCCGCCGAAGGAGACTAGTTGGCAATGAAGGCAACGCGCGGGAAGCCGGGGCTGGATCCCCGAGGGTCTCCCGCAAAGGCACTGGGCGCGCAGAGACAGCCCCCCCCCCCCCCCAAGCAAAGTAAACCCAACTCCCCGGCTGTCTGAACAGCCCGGCTAAAATGTGGGCTGCAGCTGCATTGGCTCGTGCCAAGTTGACAAGCAGAGGGCGCCGAGAGAGTGGCCGGGCTCCCTCCCGCCGTCAGGGCACCCCGAGAAGAGGCTGGCCGGCGGGGGTTTCACAAGCCGTCGCTCCCTCGACCCTGCTGCTGCTGCTGCGGCTGCCAGTGCCCAGCTGCGGGCAAGAGGAAGAGACGCGCTCGGCTGGGAAGCGGCGGGAGCAGGCAGCGAGAAGTTAGCCTGCCCAATAAGGCTGCCATGGGCGCCGCGCGCCGCTGGGACTCCCCAGGATGGAAAGAGGGTCGCCCTCTGTCTGCCGCTCGCCTCCTCTTCACAGCCTGACTGAGGAGACGCACCAGGGAGCCGCGGAGCTAGCGCCTTCGAAGTTGGGCGGCAGCAGCCGGCAGGTGGTGACAGGTGGGGCAAGGCAGGCTCCTGAGCAGGGCTGTGCGGCGAGCCATGAAAGGGCAACGGCGGGAGAGCAAAGGCGCGCGCGACGGTCGGGAAGGGGAAGGAGGGCGCGCGCGTGGGAGTTCCTGGAGGAGCTCCTTCTGCCTCCACGGAGGTGCTTCCCCTCGGCTGCTGCGCCTGGCGGTGGGCGAGCTTGTCAAAGTGCGTCTGGGAGCGCTTCTGCAGCGGAGGCAGCCGGCTGGTTCGCTGCAGAAGGGGAACCTGCCTGATTAGTATTCCACCCAACAGAGCCCTGCTCTTCTCCTTCCCGCCTCCTTCCCGCTCAGCCACCAGCCCCTCGCGCCTTGTCTAGTCCCTCTTCCCCCTCAAGCCGTCAATGCAGCGGGGAAACCTCGGCTGGCAGTGTGTGTCTGCGTGTGTGTGCACGCGCGCGCGCGCTTTGATTGTAATTGCAGGGGATGGGGAGATGGGGGTGGGATGATAGCTGGGTTGTAAAAAAAAAAAAAAAACAACCCTTGCGCGCGCGCACACAGACTTCTCATGCTTAACTAACATCTCCATTTAGCTTCGATTTCATTAAAACCCAACGTCGTCGTAGATGGCCGCAGATAGCCACCGTTTTGCCCCCCCCCCCCACGCCAAGAGCAAAAGAGAAATGATATGCTTAAAAGAGTGGGACAAGCACAGATCACAAATGAGAACATGCTCAGACAGCATGTCCCTCTTGACTCCCCATTAATTTGTCCCGGAAAGCTGCCACTGCCTGGAATTCATGTGTAAGGAAGGATTCAAGGTGAGGTCACCCATGCGGGGTCCTTGCATCGCCCTGACTGCAGCGTGGAGGGATCACTTGTCCTGCGTGAAACACCCACCAGAGATCAAATATCACATAGCTTTTGTGTCATCAGACCCGATGTCAAAAGCAGTCCTTTTCAAAGGAGGCACTGTTTGTACTTAAACTGACATTCCTTGAGTGATGACCTATTGAAAGACAGATGTACATGCCAGAGCAAATCAGCCCTTACACCACCATCATTATGGCAAATGGATGTCCTCATGGCAACTATACAGAGCACCTTATATTTTTTCTGTATCACAGCTGTTATTATGTGGCACACTGATGAAACATCTGGCCACATGGCACAAAAGCCTCAAAACAAAGATCAGTGTTGGCATGGATAAAACTGCCTCAGACTCACAGACCTGTATCACATGTGCATTGTACAAATACAAGAGGATTGAAATGGAATGGTACTGTTGTAGCAGAAGTGTGTGCTACATAATAAGGGAACAGTTAGATGAAGAACTGTTGCAAGGAATGAAAATGGTGTATGGATTCATGTAGGAAAATGTAGGGGAGGGACGGTGGCTCAGTGGTAGAGCATCTGCTTGGGAAGCAGAAGGTCCCAGGTTCAATCCCCGGCATCTCCAAAAAAGGGTCCAGGTAAATTGGTGTGAAAATCCTCACCTAGAGACCCTGGAGAGCCGCTGCCAGTCTGAGAAGACAATACTGACTTTGATGGACCAGGGGTCTGATTCAGTATAAGGCAGCTTCGTATGTTCATATGTATGAAAAGGCAGTTGCTCCTGGCCAGGAAGAGCTTCTCAGGTACTGACACCTTGAACTGAGCAGGCATGCAACGGTTTTAGAACTGGAATGATAAGAAGAGAGCTACTAAATCCTGGAAAAGCATCAGAAGCCACTTTTAGCACTAATCATATCTTCTGAGTTGTCTTCAAAGACAGTCCCATATGGAATACATTACAGTAATCGAGTTTCATATTTACAGAAGCATGGGTCAATATGGCCATGTCAACTGAGTCCAGAAAGAATAATTTATAGATTAAATGCAAACAAAAGGAAGTATCTGATGATGTATGCATGCATACAAAAGTTTACACCCCAAATTAAACTTTGTTGGCCTTAAAGGTGCCAATGGACTCAAACGTCATTCAAAAGAAAGCACTGTTTTACATCAATGAGGTTGAGCCTACACTACTTGTAAACTCTTAATCTGATCCACCAAAGATCCAAACATGAAAAATCTGTCTTAACCCCACTAGAGCATCACATCTGATTTGTCTGCAATCAGTTTGTTCCAGTCACTTGACCATATCTATGCATTGCTTCAGGACCAAATGGGCACTCTGGAGACCTATTTCATGACATATATAGCTGACTATTATCAGTGTGTTGACAACACCCAGCACTGAAGATATGGATGAACTCATTAGCCACTGTGATGTAGTGGTTGGAGACTTGGACTAGCATCTCAAAGATACAGGTTGAAATCCCCACTCTGCCATGAAAACTTGCCATAAAACAGAGGTGAAAAAAATGACACAAGCCACTTTGGGTTGCACTGGGTAGAAAGACAGGAGCATAAATGAAGTAATTTAAATTTAGCAGTTTTACTCAAATGTGAAATAACTAAGTCTTGACAGACTTCACATTTATGTTTCCATCCAGATGATTCCACATCTCCAATACAAAGTCTTTGATATGATTGAAAAGATCCAAATCATTGTACAGCAGATACCCCCATGCCCTTCCCAAGGTGCCATAGCAAGATGGCATGGGCTGTACTAGTACCAATAGACCCAGTGTGGCTGGAGTGTTAGACAAGGATCTTGGAGACTTTGCTTCAAATCCCCACTCTGCCATGAAAGCTTCCTAGGGTATAAATGAAGTAGATGTGTACACACGCACAATAATCAAAAGCTGCACGTAAATCAAGAAGGATTAACAATAAGGCTTTGCTCCTATCCATTTATACATGAGATCATCCATTAGAGCAACTGTTATGAGCATTTTGGATTTGGGTCCTAAAAAGTGAATTCTTATGCTTTATATACTATGAATGTATCAGACCAACTTTAAGTGAACCAAACTCCCAAAATGCTTTGCAGCTCTCTGATCTCTCACTAACTGCAGTTGCCAAAAGTTGTGTGTAATTCTCTGTTCCCAGGAAAAGATAAGGAATGACATCTAAGAGTAATAAAACAGTAACATTGAGGCATCCCTCTGAAATGCAAGAATTTAAAGTATTTATGTTACCAAATGGCCTGAACCTGTAAACATGTAAATAACTGAAGGTATGGGAACAAGTGGTTTGTCAGGATGGACCTGTTGTTACCAAAGCAAGCAATGGCCAGCAGAATTTACACATGTAACAGGCTCTTCAGATCCTTTGATGTTCAACCTATATAAGCTGTGCTTTTCAGAGAATCAGGACCGCTTGGTCAGATCAGCAGAGAGGGTTACTCTATCTCCTATTGTCTGTCCACGGTCCGAGAATTCTCATGTGTGTGTGTTTATGTGTGTGTGTGTGGGAATTCCTGTTACTTTGTCTCTCACTTTATTACTAGTATAGCTTTGATAGAAGGGCTACTGCATAAGCGTTTTGTTGAATCGGCTGGGCACCAGAGGGCTGCCCGCCCCGAAATTCTGTCCTGTGTTAAAGGTTAAGTTTATTTACAAATAAAGTTTACATTGTTGCATGAGTTTAGTATTGCTTGTTTTACTTTTAGCTAGCCTTAGATAGTACAAAAGCACTGAGCCTGGGTAAGGGGCCATATTAGAGACAAGGGACTGAGACCAAGACTGGTAGAGGGTTGCCAATGTTGGGGACTCCGCCCACAGCAATCAATGCTAACTCAGTCTCCAAAGCATGCCTAAAGCCAGATTGAAAGTGTTAATGGGCACTATAGTTAAAACATAAATGTATATAGTTGTGTGTGTGTATGTATATGTGTATATATATACACACATACACACACACAGAGGATTGCCATGGCACAGAGTGGTAAGCTGCAGTACTGCAGTCCAAACTCTGCTCACAACCTAAGTGTGATCCTGGCAGAAGCTGGGTTCAGGTAGCCAGCTCAAGGTTAACTCAGCCTTCCATCCTTCCAAGGTTGGTAGAATGAATACCCAGCTTGCTGGGGGTTAAGTGTAGATGATTGGGGAAGGCAATGGCAAACCACCCCATTAAAAAGTATGCCATGAAAACGTCATGATGTGATGTCACCCCAGAGTCAGAAACAACTAGTGTTTACACACACACACAGAGTTATAGATGCAGGTGGCCATTAGACATATGTAAAACAGTCATATCCTGATTTGGTTCATATGTAATTTTAAAATTGTTGATTGTTTATGTCAGAATTAGAGTGAGTCATATTAGGGAATAAATCCTGTATTAATTTTGATTGGTTTCAATGGGCTATTGGTATAATCTTCCCCACACAACCCAACTGAGATGTGTTTCTCAGATATTCTACCTGTCTCTCAAGCAATCCTCTCTTGAACATCAGGCAGGTAAAAGGAACCACCCAGATTTTATTGCCAATTTCAATTCTCTCTTATAGAGCCAGTATAAAGAAACATGACATCTAAGCAGGGTTTTCCCATCTTTCCCAAGATCTTCAAGGAGGAGGAGGGTTTTTGTTTGTTTGTTTTGAGGAGGGAGGGTGTAAACAAAAATGGTGTATTGATGAGAGGAGCTAAACACTCAGCCTTCTGTGGCCTTACCTTGCTGCATTCCAGTTCTTTTAGAATTTATTTCTCTAGCTCAACTGACATCCCATGTCAGAACTTGATCAGTACAAAGTATGCATCAAATCACTGAGTACAGTACAGGAAGAAAATGGTTGGGGTGGGAAAACAGGGCACTTCCCCTTGTCTACATGCTCCAGTGTTGTTTAAAAACAGACTCAAAGGCTGGATTCAGAGAATTTAGTATACATTTTTTTTTCCAGCTGGATCTTGATTCTGTCTTTTCTAGAGTCAAGTGGGGTAGCTGTATTGGTCTGAAGCAGTAGAACAAAGTTTGAATCCAGTGGCACCTTTAAGACCAACAAAGTTTTATTCAAGGTATAGGCTTTCATAGAATCATAGAGTTGGAAGGGAACTCCAGGGCCATCTAGTCCAACCCCCTACACAATGTAGGAGTTTCACAAACACCTCCCATACACACATACATTCCCAGTGACCAATGTTCCCTCTAAACTGCAGAGTCTTGTGAGCAAAAATTCTACTTTGTGAACTACTGGCATTAAAGTTTTGAGTTACTGCATAAATTATTGTGCTCTGAGATCATCCTTCCTGAGCTAAGACAAAAATTTGTGAACTGGAGGCTAAAAATCTGTGTGCTAGCTCATACTAACTCAGCTTAGAGGGAACACTGCCAGTGATGCTTGCTCCATGCCCAGAAAATGGCAAAAACCTCCAGGATCCCTTGCAAAACTGGCCTGGAGAAAAATTGCTGACTCTGAAGTGCAATCAGCATTTCCCTGAGCATGTTTGAAAGGGCCACAAGAACTAAGTACTGATGCAACCCTTCCTGCCCTCCTTCTCATGATCTATCTTATTCACAGAATGAGCATTGCTGTCAGATGCTATCTAGCCTTTGTTTTAAAACCTCCAAGGGAGGAGAGTCCACCACCTCCCAAGAAGCCTGTTCTACTGAGGAACCACTCTAACTGTCAGGAAATTCTTCCTAATGTTCAGCCAAAAACATTTGTGATTGAATTTCAATCCATTGGTTCTGGTCTGACCTTCTAACAAGAGCAGAGTAAAGTGAAACCATTTCTTCACATGATCTGGACACTATACTTCTGTTGATACAGCCTAAAATTGAATTTGCCTTTTTAGCCACTTCCTCAGAAACAACCAACCCCATCCCCCACCCCCTATATGTAATGTTGAGGAAATTTTCTGAGAAGGTGTGCTTGCACACGAAAGCTTATAACTTGAATAAAACTGTTGGTTTTAAAGGTGCCACTGGAATCAAACTTTGTTCTGTCTGTTCTATTCAGCTGTTTTCATAGTTCTTTTTCTTCCTGAGCTATGAAGTTTTCCTTGATTTGGCTTCGATAATAAATGCAAATATAACGTGTAACAATGACAACTACGTCTTTGTCATTAATGATCATACAATCCAATGTATAGCGATGGCTCTCAGGCTATAGTCTTGCGTGTCTGAAAATGAGAATTACTTAGGAATGTTAAGTGAGATGGGAAAAATTGTTTTAACTGGCATGCAGTGAGCACAGATGGTACATTAATTCTCATGTGTTCTGCGCACAGCACCTGTAACTATTGGACTAAAACCATCATTCCTACCTTGCCAGAGGCTTCTTACCGCATCTTTGCATGAGGAAGAACAAGAAGGCTGCAAATACACTGCAACTTGTGACAGCCAAGCATTAAGGGCATGAATCTTAGGCCTCTGGCTTAGTAATGGTTCTTCTAGATAACACAGCTATTGGCTGAAATAAAATACATTTCAGATTTTTTTAATACACAGTCACTTGCCAGGCTACAGCAATTATTTCAATGCATGGCATTTTAATAACTTCAATTGGACTTATGAGAGTCCATTCATCAAAGTTGTAAAACAGAAGTTTTCAGTAGAATGTTTCACATTCTGCTAGTGCAGTCTGTCAACTGCATGCCATTCTCTCCCCACCCCCAGAATTATATGGATACATGTTGGGAATGGTGACATCATCCATCAATATATTTGATTATTAATGTGGTCCCAGCTGTGCATACTTAAATCTAGAGATTAGGGCTATGGACAGCAAAGATAGAGCTTTTTATAAATCTGAGGAAAACCACAGGTTTGCAGAAAAATGTGACATTTAAGTTACAAAAATAAAGATTAAGAAGTTAACCCCCCATATAGAAACAGCACCTGTAACTTTAAGAAACAAATTACCTCAGTGGCTCTTGCTAGGCAACCACAACAGTGTTGCCAGCCTTCAACTTTTGATGTCTATCAATAAAAGGAGGATGGAGGTGGCATCAAGTTGCCAACTGTGGGTTGGGAAATTGCTGGAGAGTTAAGGTAGAGCCTGGAGAGATGGAGCTCAGTAGGAATGTGATACTATGGAATCCAGTGGGGCCTGCCACTCCAAAACAGCTATTTTCTGCAGCGGACATTGCTAGGCAACCACAACACTCTTCAAGTATTGGTTTCTATTACTAAAGGAAGAGAAAGGGCTTTTTCCAGGGCTGTTATGACCATTGAGGGAGTCTGGAGATCAGTTGTAATCTGCAGGCTCTTCCTGGAAGCTGGCAACCCAAAGTTAGCAGGGCTCTTTCAGCCTTTGAAGGAGGACTCATCGTGGCCAGGCCCAGCAGCAGTCTGCTGAGTAAACTGCTACCACCCAACTTGCATAACTCAACCAGGCCTGGTGGTTCCCAGGAATAGATCTTTCATATCACCTTCTAACAGGGATTGATCCAGGGACCTTCTGCAGACAAACCTATCTGCTTGCTACTGTTTGATAGCAGATATGAAAGTCAGAGTGGTATGGTGGTTAAGAGTTTCAGATTAGCATCTGGGAGACCTACCCCCTCACCAGCATCTCAAATGGACCTGGCAAACCTAGAGTTAACCCCACAAATAATACAAGCTATTTCTGCAGCTTTAAGAAATGAATGCCCTCCATTGGACATTTCTAGGCAACCACATCACTGCTTTTCAAGTCTTGGTTTCTATCAGTAAAAACCAGAGATAGGGCCTTTTCCAGGGCAGTTTTGGCCATTGAGGGAGGACTCATCAGTTGGTGGTTCTCAGGAATAGATCTTTCATATCACCTTCTAACAGGGATTGATCCAGGGACCTTCTGCAGACAAAGTAGATTGGCTGTTATTGACCCATGGCCTCATCCTTGAGCTATGCTGTTATCTCTCTATGTAGTTGTGTTTCAGAACAAATTATAATCTATGGCTTGTTTAATACATGCAGGCAATATAGCTATTTTTTCATATATTAACCAACTGCACTATATTATTCCCAGCAAATATGGCACCTGGGTGTGGAGTGAATCCCCTACCTGCTTTTATGTGAGTTCTGTCTAGGATAGCAACTGGTATAAATTTTAATCAATCACTATCTCTTTTATGATTTTTAGTAGCTTTAAAAGATTTTTTTTAAAAAAATGTTCTTTTTCTTTTACTGCATAATTAAGGATTTCTATAAGACTTCTGTCATATTATGTTGTCTGTGGAGTGGGGATAGCTTTTAAATGGAGGAAGTAGCTTTTAAAGTTGTTATGGAAACAGCAGCACCTTCAAAGATAGTCAGTATTGCAGTAGGGTGATCACTGGTTCAGAAGTACTGGCACAGTATACTTTCCCCCAAAGTCTTTACAGTACAATTCTTTACAGAGTTACTCCACTCTAAACCCATTTGTTTCCATAGGCTTAGACAGGAATAAGTCTGCATATGATTTCACTGTTTGAAGCTTTGTTTAGTCTATCTGTACTTTTAGATTTAGTTCATGAGAAGCTCACATGCATACAAATAATAGTGATACTCCCTTCTATGAATCCAATGAAACAAGCATAATAATAGAGGTAGTATCCTATATATATATATAGGAAGAAGATAAAGGAGATTGTGAGCCACTCTGAGATTTGGAGTGCAGGGCGGGATATAAATCCAATATCATCATCATCATCATCATCATGGTGCCCATCATCATCATCATGGTGCCCTGTACCAACAGGCCAGATGCAGAGAGAGTGAGAGATAGGGAGGGAAAGCAAAAGTATATATATATATATATAAACTCCATCATTGGTTAGGACTGGGTAGGACTGTGGTGCATCAACCTTTGGGCCATCAAACCATCAATCAAATGCTTTTGTATCTCATTGGCTGACTCTGTTCTCCCCCATCCACTGCTGGCCCCAGGACAGGCAAGGATTGGCCCTCTGAAGATACTGTTAGGCAGTGGCTGCTGCTAGGCAACTAACATTGCTTCTCTCAGTAAAAAGCAACCAAGCTTGGTTCTCTCAGTAAAAGGGGGTGGGGGAGGCCCTTTTAAGTCCTATTTTGGCCTTTGAGGGAGAACTCATTGGTAGACTCCACCCTTCTCTCCCACCCAAGTGGCTATTGCTAGCCAGCCAAACTGCTTCTGTCTGTCAAACAACAACAACAACAACAACAAATTTTTATTTGTATCCCGCCCTCCCCGCCGGAGCAGGCTCAGGGTGGCTAACAACATGATTCAGAGTTGAATTATACAAGTAAATAAAACTACATTAAACATTATCAGCATTTAGTTAAAATCTGGTTAAGCTTTAAAATTAAATTAGTTAATTTTTTTTAAAAGTGCTAGTGCTATGTTTACTTTTTCTGATGGCGGTTTCCTTCGCAATTTCCATTTTCATCAGGGAAGGCCAGTCTGAAGAGGAAGGTCTTGCAGGCCCTGCGGAACTGTTCTAGGTCCCGCAGGGCCTGCATTTCCTCTGGAAGTTGGTTCCATAGGCTCGGGGCTATAGAGGAGAAGGCCCGGTTACGGGTGCTTTGCAGCTTCACCTCTCTCGGTCCGGGGATAGTCAGCAGGTTTTTCCCGGCTGACCTCAGTGCTCTCTGGGGTTCATATGAGGAGAGACGGTCCCTAAGGTAGACAGGTCCTCGACCATATAGGGCTTTAAAGGTAATGACCAGCACTTTGTAACGAACCCGGTATGTAACTGGCAGCCAGTGCAGTTCGCGCAGCCCAGGCTGTATGTGCTCCCATTTAGGGAGTCCCAGCAACAGTCTAGCCGCTGCGTTCTGCACCAGCTGCAGCTTCCGGGTTCGGCACAGAGGCAACCAACCTTGGTTCTGGCAGTTTATGGCTTTCCTACTCTCCCATTGGCTAAACTGCCTATTGCTCTGCTTTGCAGAGGAGAGGAAAAAAGCCTTCTCTCAACCAGCTGAGGGATGGAGGAGGACGGAAACAGCTATAGTGAAAGCCTTCTCATGATTGGCTGAAGGAGGGAAGGCATTCTTTGATTGGCTGAGGACTCCTCCCTATCCTCCTCTAGAAGGGATACAGAGATGGGGAGGTGTCCTGTACCAACAGGCCAGATGCAGAGAGAGAGAGAGATAGGGAGGGAAAGCAAGAGACAGAAACGATTGAAGTCCTGTGCTGAAAGGTATCACTAAAGGCCTCTGAGGCAGAACTCATTGGAGCCAGTCCTAACTATGGCTGCCAGTTCCAGGTTGGTGTGAAATTCCTGGAGATTCTGTGTGGAGTCTGAGGAAGGCATAGGAGTTAGGACTTCAGAGTGGGGTCTGCCAGACCCAGGTTCTTGCTGTGGAAGTTGATTGGGTGATTTCGGATCAGTCACAGATACTCAGCTTAACTTGCCTCACAGAGTTGTTGTTCAGATCAAAGGGAGGAGAGGAGAATGAACATAAGAACATAAGAGAAGCCATGTTGGATCAGGCCAATGGCCCATCCAGTTCAACACCCTGTGTCACACAGTGCCCAACCCCCCCCCCCCCAAGTGCTATCAGGAGGTTCACAAGTGGGGCTAGAAGCCCTTCCACTTTGCCCCCTCCCGCAAGCACTAATAATGTAAGCTGCTTTGGTTCCCACCACTGTGGAGATAGTCTGTCTGTTCCTTTGGTGAAGGCTGCGGGGAGGTGGTGGAAAGCTGAAATCAGAGGAGCAGATAAAGGGAAAGAGGTTACAAAATTCCTGGAGATTTAAGGGGTGGGGCCTGAAGAGGGTGAGGTTTGAGGAAGGGTGGGACCTCAGATAGGTATAATGCCATACACTGCACCCTCCAAACCACCCATTTTCTCCTAGGGAACCAGTGTTGCCAATCTCCAGGCGAGTGATTGGAAAAAACCCAAAGGTTTCCATGAAAACCAGCCTCAAAAAATGAAAACTACTTATAACTTAATAAGCAAATATACAAAAAATTATTTTCATCTACTCTCCATTAAACAACACTCATATAAATATATCCTGAACAGAAAAAATAACAAGTGAGAAAAGGAGGAACACAATCTTATCCATTTAAAGTCCAAGTCGATGTCTGTTCTTAAGTATATAGTCCTCCACACTAACAGGAATCCTTGGTGCCGCTTGCCTTCTGAGGAGTCCAACGATATCTTCCTTTATTCAAAAATTGATTTTAGTAACACAGCAACAAGATCATACTTGTTATTTCCTCGTTTAACTCCAAGCTTTGTCTAGCTGCAAATTGTAAATTGTAACTTGGATGTGTGTGAACATTGGAATCATGCTATGCTCTGGATTAATTATTGCAGTTAGACAAAGCTTAGAGTGAAATAACGGAATAACAAGTACGATCTCATTGCTGTGTTGCCATGTTATTAAAATCAATTTTTGGATAAAGGAAGACATTGTTGGACTCCTCAGGAGGCAAGCGGCACCAAGGGTTCCTGTTAGTATGGAGGACTATATACTTAAGAATGGACATTGACTTTGACTTTAAATGGATAAGACTGTGTTCCTCCTTTTGTTATTTGTTCTATTCAGGGCATATTTATATGAGTGTTGTTTAATGGAGAGTACATGAAAATAATTTTTGTATATTTGCTTATTGAGTTGTAAGTGGTTTTCATTTTTTGAGGCTGGCTTCCACGGAAACCTTTGGTTTTTCTCCAATCTCTCTCTGCCATGATTCTCTATTTGGTTGCACAATCTCCAGGTGAGGGCTTGAGATCACTCAGAATTGCAACTGCTCTCCAGATGGCAGATATCAGCTCCCATTGAGGTGTGTGTGAGTGGGAAGACAGCGGCTCTTTTTAGAGCCCATTGTATTACTCTCTTCAACGGGCCTTATTCCTAGTCTAAAATAATTCTAAAGGGAATAACTAACTACAGACTTGAACTGTTTTACAATTATTTCCTCTCCTGAAGAAATTGTGATGAGGTTATGCATACTTACTAAAGAATTCTTCACAAGATTCTTTGGCAGAAATGTATAAAACAAATGTACATTTCGAAGCAGGGATCTTGAAAGAACTTGCAGAGTAGATCTATATGTTCTTTGAGCTGGAAGTGTTGCCCCCAATGCGTTGACATCACGGAAAAGTGATGTCACATGCCGTGCCTTCATCACCCAGAAGTGACGTAGGCATGTTGGAGGCAGCACTCTGGTTTTTGGGCAAAACTCTATGGTAAAATCACTCTCAAACCATAGAGATTTGCCCAAAAATTGGAACATCACCCCCGGCATGCCCATGCTACTTCCAGGTGATGTAGGAACATTGTGCAATGTTGTTTTGGGGGCTGATTTCATCCTGCTGGCCAGCTGGAGCCCACAAAACCAGGGGATCCCCTGCCCCCAACTAGGGAATGGCAAATCTAGCTAATCTCCCAAAATGGATGGATGGATGGATGGATGGAATGGAAGGAGGACAGACAGACAGACAGATAGATAAATAGATTTTTTTTTTTTTTGCAAATGGTTCTTTTCTCAACTTTGTAGAAGATCTGTCTTTTCTGTCCATGGCCTAAACTGAGCAATTGATGGGGCTATGCTGAGAATTAGAGATACTGATAGTGTAGACAGGCCTCAAAAGAACAGTTGTCCTTGATGGAACTAGTTATAGATGGGAGTTAATGCTTGAGTGGAATTGGGTGAGGAGCAAAAAAAGAAAAGAAAACCTAATAGAATAAAACCCAAAGGAAGGATAGCGTCCTTTCCTATAAAAGTGACTGACTTCAATCCTTTACTAAGCAAGTGACCACCTTCTCAAGAGTGTGCCTATATAATCTGAGTAGCTCACTCACATGAGAAATTAAATTAATAAAATGCTGCCAGAGCCATATGGGGTACATGTAGCAGGCTGAAACAACAGAGAATACTGGTTAATATGTAAAGCTTATTGATCAAAGTTGGTCTAATTCACAATAAATCAGCCATTAGAAAGGAAACCATTAGAAAGACATGCAAAATTTAAAAGCCCTTATCAGAACAGAGAAGTTAAGGAAGAACAGGGACAGATCAATATTTTACAAAAATAGAAGAGTTAATCTGTTGATCTGTACTCTTTTATAAAATGATACTAATTTAGCGGAAAGTTACTTTTTGTTAGCTTAGAGAATAAATCAAGGTAGCAGGAACCAAGGAAATAACTGAGAAAATCACCTGTACTTGCATAGCTTTTACCTCACTATTCACCTTTGTGTGAACTAGGCTACATAGAAGATTTATTTCTGAGCACCACAGTGCAACTATGTGGTGGTTATATAAATGCCAACTTATTGAAAAAGCCACTGACCACTACATATATCTACATGCTTCCAGCTACCACACAGGACTTACTTAACACACAATTCCTAGAACACAAACACATTCATTCTTGTTTATAATATAGTGCCTATATACATTTTCCTCAGGAATGTCCTTGGGTCCAGTGAAGAGGAATGTTCTGAAGTCCAGTGCTTCCCAGGTGTGCATGGGTCTGATTTGATCAGAACCACAACACTGGGAGAGATGGAGCACAGGCACCCCCCTCCTACACTGTTTTCCTATGCTGAAAAAGCCCCAAGGAGCTGCCACTTCACTCTTGGAAGCTGTATGTGCACAAGTAAGTTACAGAAGGCTGGCTAACCAGTGATACTAGCAAATCCCTACCACCTGCAAAATCATACAGGATTCCTGTGTAAGCTATAAGGTACAACCATTCTGCATTCAGGTAAATAGTAGATATAGGTATGCTTTATCTTCTCCATTTGTAAAGTCTATTTTGGGGGACAACACACTAGTAAGTGTTTTTTTTGAGGGGGGGCGGGGTCCATAATAATTTGCATCATGTGGCTAGGGAGCAGTCTATACTGTATCCTATAACCCGTTCTTGTCCCTGCTCTATTTTCTTTCTTGCAGAAGTCTTCAACCAATATGACATTAAATGTGACAAACGATGCTGGCCTGAATGTACCCTTAATAACCACATCTAGGTCTTGTGCTCCCAAACATGATCCCGGTATCTACCTCTAGTTTAGTCTGATATACGTGAAAGGGAAGGAATGAAACTGGTCAGCATTGGAGGTAAGCTGCTGAAAGTAATCAGACTTCTTTGTGAGAGACAGCATCAACAGTTTAAGGCCAGAAGAAGTGCCTAGCCAGCCCAGGCAGAAAGTTGAGGACAACAAGGCCAGAAAAGAGAGCGCTGTAAAGCTCATTAGAGGCTTGAAATGTTTTTTAAAAAGCAGTTTTGGAAAAGAAGCTGTTCTGAATGCAAAAGCAATAGGAAGGGAGACTGTGTCCATAATTTCCCCCACTTCAAACTGTGCCCTCTCTAATACCCTCCTCCTTCAAATGTCTTGCCTTCCTAAATATGCATTTTGAACCTTACATAGGTGGAAATGCTTCAGGGGACATGATTTGCAATAAGGAAGTGACAAATTTCCTTCTCACAGTTTCTCTGTTCAAAAAATGACTTCGCCAAAGGTTGTTTTTAAAGAGCCCAACCCCCATATCTGTTACAGCCTTGTTTAAGGAACAACTGGTTAGCTTTTCCATTGCTTGCGACTGCCCAGCACCCAATTTAGAAGTGGTTCGGTATCAGTCCTGCTGCTGTCAATGGCAATAGTCAAGGCCAAAGCTGGGGATCAAGTTGCTCATTAACTTAATCTGGGACCCAGTCAAGTCAAAAGCAGATACATTGCTTCTGACCTGGCTGATGCTCCAAGAAAAATGCAGTGAAAAGCATACATCAGCTCTGGAGCACACTTGACTTTGGACAAGGCACGCCAGCTGAGTGACCCCAAAATTACTTTCAGGTAATTCCCTTCCTATACAGTGAGAACTAAAGAGGACACTGCAAGGAGAACACTGTTGGAGAGGAGTATAACTGGCATGCAAGAGTATATCAGGAGATGCAGTTTGAGGTTGGGACATACTAGGGCTGCCAAGTCTTTCACTCTGGTAGGAGACCTCCAGCCTGAAAGCCCAAATCCCTGCTGCCTCTTGGTAAAGTGATGGTGGGAAAATGGAGGGGAAATTACTATTGCTCCAAAGGTGCAACATTACTTCCAGTGCTAACTTGGAAATGACATGCTCTAGGATTCCACTGAAACTCTATGATAATGGTAATTTACTGGAAATGACATTGGAAGAAGACTGCATATTTATACCCCGCCCTTCTCTCTGAATCAGAGAGTGGCTCACAATCTCCTTTATCTTCTTCCCCCACAACAGACACCCTGTGAAGGGAGTGGGCCTGAGAGAGCTGTCCCAGAAGCCGCCATTTCAAGGGAAACTCTTGTGAGAGCTATGGCTGACTCAAGGCCATTCCAGCAGGTACAAGTGGAGATGTGGGGAATCCAACCCAGTCCTCCCAGATGTGAGTCCGCACACTTAACCACTACACCAAATTGGCACCAAACTGGAGCACTGAGGTAATAGTAATTTACATGACCCTTACATTACAAGGTGCCATTGGACTTGAACTTTGTTCTGCTGCTTCAGACCAACATAGCTACCCACCTGAATCTATAAGATGCACTGGTTATTTAACATTATTTTGCTGAAAGCTTCACCTGTAGCAATTGGAATATTTGGTAAGGAGGGCATTCAGACAGATAGGCAAAAGCCAGAATCAGTTTGTTGTCATATAAAAACTAAGCACTGAAGGCAAAACAAGAGAATGGATCTACCTGCAATGTATAAGTTATTCACAGCAACCTGTAAGTTAAAGTGTGTTTACTATGAGTGCAAAGCAGGGGAGGAGAATGATAGAACTAAAAATGGAGCAAGGACACTGTTGGAAAAAATCTTCATGATTACAAAAGGCATTGTTGCAAAACTGGAGCAAGTCTCATCCTATTCAAAATGAAAATAAAAGCATTTCCAAACATCCTGCGCCAATGGTCATGAAGCAATCAGATTTTTCTCACCCAAGCTAAATTAAATCCAGAGAGACTAAGCTCTGCCGAAAATAGTCTATTATGAAAGTGTTACATTTGCATAAAGCAAAGGTAAGGCTAATAGGCTCTTCTCATAATCAAAGTGATTAAATTAAATTAAATTAGTCACTCCCTCTAAATAAGGTATAACATCTTCTAGGAACCATTGTTGAAATATTCCACCAAATATGTGCACACCTTTATTTATTTTTGCAATAAAATGTTTGTGCAGTTATTTTGTACGAAATATAGTGACAATACAGCTTCCTTGCAACAGGTACACTAGCTGAGAAAAAGATCTTGTAATTTCTCACAGCAACTCAATAATAACATTACATTTATTGCACTGTAGGATAATTGGGGATAATTGATCTGGAAAGGCCTATAGTTATACATAGATAAATTGTATAGCGATGAATATAAACATCCTTAGCTGTAAGTTTCATTAATCATTTCTAGAATAAATTGTGCTTGATTTAGAAGTCCAAAAGAGTACCCCAGCCCCTATTACCATACTTTGCTAAAGAGTTTTGTACAGTCTTCACTTAATGACCTGTGAAATGCATGTTCAGATTATCTTACTTGCAGGTGATTAGCATAATAACTCTTATCCATTAATTTACTTGTTCAAACACACACATATGGCCACATCAGGTGATAAAGTGTGTGAAAGGACCTTTAAGCCAAAGTCCTATTTAAGAGAACAGGTTGGGCAAGACAAAACAACAAAAAAGGCTCTCACCTCAGGGTATCACTGCCACCAGTAGCATTACTATCCTGTCAGCCAGAGACCATGGGACTAATTATCTAGCTCACCCTAAGGGTGATGCTTGCAACCAGTTACTTAGAAGCAATACTGTAACAACTCATCTTTATCAACAAACAACTGGCATCAGGCCAGGAGGCATGCACTTTGCTGTCTTGTCTGTTGCATGTTCTCAGCTTTCATCTGCAGTACTCTAAGGGTGTAGGTGATACTTTTGGCTGGGAATGTCCAACTGAGGTTCACCTGCTGAATCAGGGCTGGAGGATGTTGGTAGGATTGCTAATCTCCAGTTGGGGGCAGGGGATCCCCTGGTTGGAGGCACTCTCCCCTTCAGGGTTATAAGAAAGCAGGGGAAGGGGGAGGGAAATGTCTGCTGGACACTCCATTATAACCTATGGAGACCAATCTCATATAACTAAAACAAACAAACTCAGCCCTATGGTTTCTATGAACGTGCTAAATTGGTACAAAGACAAAACGAACGGACTGACCTTGATAACTTGACAGCCTGAACAGCTTCATGATATTGCCTGGCAGCCTTGGGAGGGGATTGCTTCCACCAGGAAATACTGAAGGCCTGGCAGTCAAAGGGGCATTGACCCCACATTAGGAAAACCCAGTGAGGGCATGAGTCACACTCCCCCCTCCCACCCTAAAGTTTACGTCCCAGATAAGGACCCTCAGTAAAGTTAACAAAGAATTATAAAGCTCTAGAACAAGTTAATTATTTTCAGGACTTATCTGGGGGAACGTTTTGTCAAGAGACCAGGACTTTTTGTAGTTTCTTGTCAAGTCAAACATTGTTTGCCCCCACAGACGGAAGGAAGAGACGGACACAAGGGTTTGGGTAACTAAGGACCACTTTCTTTATTAGTAAATTAACAAAAAGGGCTATAAACATAACAGGCAGCATGGCAGGGCCAGGGGACAAAATACCCCTCCCATGCCGCATGACGGGTGAGCCACCCCACCCCTAGGTATAGCCGAAATGCATGGCTCATACCCGGCAGGCCTAGCAAAAGTTATGCCCAGGAGTTCCAGACCCCATCCGCATAGCTGAAGGGTGGATCAATCCATGCTAATCTGAGGCAGTCCACTTCATAACTCAACTAGTCCGCACAGGACAGGAATGATTTAGCTAACCCCCTTGCCTCAAAACTGGGGTGCTATTGGTGCTCACTGAGCTGCATAACAGAAGTTAGGCAAAAAACCCAGCCCACCTGAAAGTGACCAGCCTACTTAAACCAGTCGCACCCTAGCCAATTCCACAATCCTTTCTACAAGCAGTGTGAGGTAGGCAAAAAACACCACTTCCAACAGCCAAACAGGAAGAGATGAAAAAATTCCTACCCGGTCCCCTATAAATTAAGAGCAACCAGCAATTGCCCACACTGCCTCAAGGGCAGGAGGGTGGGCCGAGAACGAGGCGAAGGCTGGGAGGCAGAAGTGGAGACAGTTGTTAAGGCGTGCCTGCTCTGCCCAAATCTCCCATAATGCCCTGCTTGCTCCTCCTCCTTACAAAGAGGCAAAACGGCCCCCAGAGACAAGGCTGTGCAGCCTGCCTCTGGTTGGGAGCCGCATTGCCCCCAAAGATGGAAGGAAGAGATGGACACATGGGTTTGGGTAACTAAGGGCCACAGTGTGTGTGTGTATATATATATATATATGTGTGTGTGTGTGTGTGTGCGTGTATACACACACAGACACACACACATATATATACACACACTGTGGCTAATACCCACTGATGGACCTCTGCTCCATATTTTTATCTAAACCACTCTTAAAGCTGTCAATGCTTGTAGCCGCCACCACCTCCTGTGGCAGTGAATTCCACATGTTAATCACCCTTTGGGTGAAGAAGTACTTCTTTTTATCCGTTTTAACCTGTCTGCTCAGCAATTTCATCGAATGCCCACGAGTTCTTGTATTGTGAGAAAGGGTGAAAAGGACTTCTTTCTCTACTTTCTCCATCCCATGCATTATCTTGTAAACCTCTATCATGTCACTCCACAGTCGACGTTTCTCCAAGCTAAAGAGCCCCAAGCGTTTTAACCTTTCTTCATAGGGAAAGTCTTCCAACCCTTTAATCATTCTAGTTGCCCTTTTCTGGACTTTTTCCAGTGCTATAATATCCTTTTTGAGGCGCGGCAACCAGAATTGCACACAGTATTCCAAATGAGACCGCACCATCAATTTATACAGGGGCATTATGATACTGGCTGATTTGTTTTCAGTTCCCTTCCTAATAATTCCCAGCATGTTGTTGGCCTTTTTTATTGCAGTCGCACACTGTCTTGACATTTTCAGTGAGTTACCTACCACGACCCCAAGATCTTCATCACTCAACTAGTCTGCATGGCCCAGGAATGATTTAGCTAGACCCCATGCCTCAAAACTGGGGTGCTATTGGTGCTCACCGAGCTGCATAATGGAAGTTAGGCAAAAACCCCAACCACCGCGAGACCATGCCTCTGCTTAGGCAGCTGCACCCACTAAACGCCTACCACTCCCCGAAGCCCAAGTTTTGTTATAAAAAAACCCGTTGTTTCCCTTATCAGAAAGATGGACGCTATCAATCCTATATAAATCTGTGCAATCAGCACGGATCCCAGGATGAGGGAGAAAGTGGCCCAACCCCCCCTCAAGGGATTTTTTAATTTCTAAATTGGCTTTGCGGTGAGCTCTCTCAATTGCCTGTGGATTCCATGCCCCACGCCATACCTGGCACGGGATCATGGCCGACCACACAATCAAAACCTGAGGCCAACAATGACTTGAAAGTCATCCTTGGCCTGCAGCACAAGGGCTTTACCCTTGAGCAAGCCTAGATCATTTCCTTCCAAGTGTATCACCACAACTTGGTGGCAAAACATGAACATTTTCAAAAAGCAAGGGGAACAGGCCCAACCAATGGAGACCCCGCCGTCCACGCCACTCTATGGTAGCCCACTTGCTGAGCCCCAGCTGTGACCCGGCTGAAGTCCTCCTGGCCCTATGGGCAGCCCAGAACACGAAGCTGTGCCTGCATATGAGGACGCGTCATCTCTCCGCATGGACAACAGCACCTGAGAAAAGAAGAAAACAGTGAATAACCACACCTTCAATAACCTGATGCCAGTTACTGCAGCACCAGAGGGCGGACATAGCCTTTATAGGCCAAGGAACGCCACCTACCAAGCTTCTGAATGGATGGTGGAGAGTACCTCAGAGCCGCCGCCGTAGAAGCCGCCCCTATGCGAAAAGAATGAGTGCCAAACTTAACCCCTGCCAGGCCAAGCCTGGCGAGAGCTTTGACAGTCAGAGACCAAAACTGATGCTTCATCAGGGGATTACCATCCCCATGCCAGAACAACAGAACAGCCCCAGAACTGTGGGCAGCTAGATAGCACGTTAAAGCTGCTACAGGACACAGTTCCCTCTCAGAACTAATAGTGTCCCCCCACTGCAACTGGTCAGTCTTAGAATGATGTACTGTAATATATGTCGCTCCATCAGCAATGCGATTGTCTTGGGCCAATAAGGCCCTTCCAGAAACATCCCTCTGGACTGAGCTACCAGCTCACTCACCCAGAGAGCCCCAAAAAATACCACCAGGGAGGCCGCATGAAATAGAAGTGTTTCATACTTCGACCAACACACCTGGCCCCAGACTCACCGTAAACCCCTAAGAATTAAAAGTGAAATTGGCTGCCTTGCATCTGACCTAACCCTGGCCTCTCTGGCCCACCCTTTGAGCATCTTCCGAATGCAGAAATCACTAGTTAGTTTCTGTAACCCCATGGCTTTACTGGCAAAAACTAAAGCAGATAACCAGCCCCAAATGGATCGAACTGCCAGGCCCCTGTGCTGCAATGATACTCAATAGTGGAGTAAATGCTCCACTGGAAGAGGCCATTCCATGCTGTAACCTACAGTGCTCCTAAACTTCTCAAACTGGCTCACTGCCCTTGTGTATGATTTTCTAGTGCTAGGAGCAATATCGATACTTATTGCTCTGCCGGCCTCGACTCGCCAATTGTCCAGATCTCCAGGGGCATCCTTGTAGGAAGAAGATCTGTGTCTGGGGTGAGCTGACGAAACCTCTGCATCTGTTTGCAAGAGAGAGCGTCAACCACCCCATTATCCACCCCAGGCACATGCCTGGCAAAAAAATGAAATATTCCACTGCAGGCATTGCAGTGTGAAAGCTCGAACTAACCTCATAACCCTGGGTGATTTAGAAGTGAGGGAACTGATGACATCCACCACAGTTAAATTGTTACACCAAAAGTGGACTGTGTGGTCTGCCAACTCATTTCTCCACAACCAAACGGCCACAAAGATCAGGAAGAACTCTAAGAAGGTCAAGTCCCTGGTCCACCCATTCCATAGACCAGTCCTCCGCGCACCAGTGTCCACAAAAATAGATGCCAAAACCCAAGGACCCTGCATCATTGGATGTAATTTGAAGCTCAGCTTCCAACCTGAAATCCTCCCTCCAAAAGGAGACACCATTAAATGAGGTCAAAAACTCCTCCCACAAGAAGAGGTCCTCCCGTATGCATCCGGAAATCCTAATTCTGTGATGCGGCTGGTGTAGACCAGCCATTGCATTACATAACCTCCTCAAGAAAGAATGGTCAGGAGCGACCACTTTACAAACAAAGTTTAGGTGTCCCACTAACTGCTGCAACTCCTTCAAATTTGCCTTCCGCCGCAACAAAAACTGGGCAACCAACCCCTGGAGCCTCAACATTTTTTCTCCTGGGAGGTGAGAGGTTTGGTGCAAGGAATCTAATTCAACACCTAAGAATGTCAATTGCTGGGTAGGGCCCTCTGTCTTCTCATGGGTTAGGGGGACACCCAACTCCTCAGACTGCTCTGTAAAGGCCACCAGCAAGTGGGCACTCTGCCAGAGCCCAAGGGGCCGGCAAACAAAAAGTCATCAAGGTAATGCACCACATTGCTTAAATCAGCTCTACAGCACACATCCCTTTCTAAAAAAGAGCTAAAGCACTCAAACGGAGCACAAGAAACAGAACATCCCATGGGCAAGGCCCTATCCATGTAAAACTGCCCATCAAATTGGAAACCAAGCAATTCAAAATCCATAGGATGAACAGGGAGAAGGCGAAAGGCAGACTTTATATCGCATTTCGCCAACTCAGCACGCACCCCACAGTGCCTCACCATGTGAAAAGCTGCATCAAAAGATGTGTACCACATGGCACACAATACCTTGGGTATGGCATCGTTTACCGACTCCCCACAAAGGTAAGATAAATGGTGGATCAATCTAAACTCCCCTGGGGTCTTTTTAGGCACAATGCCCAAAGGAGAGACCCGCAGAGAACTCACAGGAGGTGCAGGAAATGGACCAATCACCCTGCCTTCAGTCAATTCTTTCGCTATTTTTTGTAGAACTATATGCTCTGTAGTGTATCAAGAAATGTCATGCGACCAGGCGTGGGGGGCAACTGGGCAGTCCCAGGAGCCCCAGCGCCGGGCGCCAGTCCCCGCCCATCTCCAGCGGTGGCGGGAAGTTCAACTGGGCAGGATTGGCCCGACCAACCCAGTAGGCTGTACCCGGGATTGTATATAAGCGGGGCCCGGCCCGCGTGTTCCCCCTCTTGCAACGTGCTCCAATAAACCATGTTGCCCTACTCCCGTCTCCGCTTTGAGTACGTTACACTGGCGACGAAGGTGGGATACTAGCCTCAGCGGCTACGACGGAGATCTGGGCAACAAGCGACTGCCGCCGCCATCATGGCCAACCAAGGCGGAATCACCGGCTACCTCGAGCCCTTCGACCCAACCAATCCAGAGGGATGGGAGTCCTACGCGGAGCGGGTCGAGTTCTACCTCCGGGCCAACAAGATCACTGACGCCGGAGCAAAGAGGGACGTTCTCATGAGCGTCTGCGGGCCTGCCACGTTCGAGATTGCCAAGGGTCTCTCGGCACCCGCCCGTCTGGCAGAGAAATCCTACGACGAGATCATCCGACTCCTCACGGGACACTTCTCACCACAGCCTTCGCGGGTGGCTCGCAGGTTCCTGTTCCACAAACGGGACCAGATCGCGGGCGCGTCCGCCGCGGACTACCTGGCGGCCCTCCGCAAACTCGCCAGGAACTGCAACCTTCCCCAACTGGAGGAAGCCCTGGCGGACAGATTCACGTGGGGCCTCCGCGACGAGAGGCTCCAGCAGAAGCTCTTCGCCAAAGAAGAGCTTACCCTCCAGGCCGCCTTCAGCGAAGCAGTGGCATGGGAACGAACCGCACGAACGTTTCCCCGGGCCAAGATGGAAGCTGCCCACCACGGAGAGCTGGACCACGACGGCCCCGAGGAGGAGGAAGCCCATCAGCTACGCCGCCCAGCCGGGCCACCCAACAGAGTGACCCAACGCCCCCGAGCGACCGACCGACCACCAGCGTCGGAGAGAGCCCCGGCCACCAAGTGCGCCAGCTGCGGCGGCCCCCACGAGCGGAGAGACTGCCAGTACCGGACCTGGGACTGCAGGAGCTGCGGAAAGACCGGCCACATTGCCAGGGCTTGCCGAGCCAAGCCCAACCGCAGGAAGCCGACCACGTACCACGAGTCCGCGGAGTCCCACGCGGTAGACTCTACGTCCCTACAGGTACTGAACTTGCCCCACGATTCCCCCGATAAAATCAAAGTGGCGGTCCTTATAGAGGGGAACCCCTGCCAAATGGAGGTGGACTCAGGGTCCTCCATTTCCCTCATTGCGGAAGAAACCCTAAGAGAACTGTGTCCCCGCCAGCGGCTGCAACTTCGGCCGGCAGACTTCATACTCCGGGACTTCCAGAAGAACCTGGTGCAAATTGCGGGGTGGGCGCGGGTACAAGTCGAGCGGGGGTCCTTCCACGGCCCGCTGGACATCCTGGTGGTTAAGCGCCAGCTGGCCACCCTGCTAGGTCTGGCCTGGTTCAAACCCCTGGGAATCCGCGTGGAGGGGGTGGGCCAGACCGTAACGCCCCGGGGGTTCGGGGAGATTTGCAAGGAATTCCCCGAGGTATTCAATGGGTCCCTAGGGAGCTACCGGGGGCCGCCCATCTCCCTGCCCCTAGACCCCACGGTCAGACCGATTCGGCTCAAGGCCAGGAGGGTTCCGTTCGCCTTGAAACCTAAGATTGAGGCAGAGCTAGACCGCCTCACGGCACAAGGCGTCCTCGAGCCGGTGGACTACGCCACCTGGGAAACCCCCCATCGTTACCCCCATCAAGCCAAACGGGGAGGTGCGGATCTGTGCCGATTATAAATGCACCATAAACAAGGCACTACAGGACAACCCCTATCCAGTGCCGGTGGTGAGCCATGTCCTGGCCGCTTTAGCGGGGGCTAGGATATTTGGGAAGCTAGACCTGGCCCAGGCCTACCAGCAGCTCCCAGTAGACAATAAGACGGCGGAGGCCCAAACGATCGTGACCCACAGGGGGGCTTTCCGGGTAAAGAGGCTTCAGTTTGGGGTTAGCGTCGCTCCGGGGATTTTCCAGAGCCTAATGGACGCTCTCCTTAAAGGGATCCCAGGAGTCCAGCCGTTTTTCGACGACGTTTTAGTCGCCGCTCCGGACCCCGAAGAATTCGGCAACCGCCTTCGAGAGGTGCTCCGCCGGTTCCAGGCAGCGGGGCTCAAGGTCAAGAGAGAGAAATGCTTGCTGGGGGTTCCACGGGTGGAGTTTCTGGGGTTCGCCGTAGACGCAGCAGGAATCCACCCCACGGAAGAAAAGACCCGAGCCATCGTGCAAGCCCCGGCTCCCACTTGTAAAGCGGAGCTCCAAAGCTTCTTGGGGGTGCTCAACTTTTACCACTCCTTCCTCCCCCACAAGGCAGCCCTGGCGGAGCCCCTTCACCGGCTGCTGGACAAAAAAGCCCCTTGGGTTTGGGGCAAACGACAGGCCGCGGCGTTTCAGGCGGTCAAGGACGTCCTGGTGTCCAATGCGGTGCTCCACCATTTTGACGAGGCCCTCCCCGTCATCCTGGCCTGCGATGCGTCGCCGTATGGGGTGGGAGCAGTCCTGGGGCACCAGCTTCCGGACGGGAGGGAGGTACCGGTCGCATATTACTCCCGCACGCTCACTTCAGCCGAGCGCAACTACGCGCAGATAGATAAAGAGGCCCTGGCAATCGTGGCAGGGGTCCGAAAGTTACATGAGTATCTATATGGGAGAAGGTTCACCATTGCCACGGACCACAAGCCCCTCTTAGGTCTACTGGCCCCAGACCGACAAACCCCCCAAATACTCTCACAGCGCGTGTTGAGGTGGAACCAATTCCTCAACTCATACACGTACACACTGGTTCATAGGGCCGGCAAGGCTATGGGACACGCGGATGCGCTTAGCCGTTTGCCGCTTCCGGAGACGGGTCCGGACCCTGCACCCGCACACCAGGTCATGATGATAGAGAGCCTCCCGGAGCCGCCCCTCCACGCAACGGAGGTGGCCAAGGCCACCCAGAAACACAAGACACTGGCACGGGTGCTCGACTGGGTGGTGAGGGGGTGGCCAGAGGGAAACATGGGGGAAGAATTCAAGCCTTACAAGGCGAGGAGGGAGGAATTAGCCGCACACAAGGGCTGCATACTATGGGGCAGTAGGGTAGTGATTCCACCCCCGCTCCAAAGGCGTGTTCTAGAATCCCTACACGAGACTCATCCCGGCATAGTGCGAATGAAGGCTCTGGCCAGGAGCTACGTCTGGTGGCCGGGAATGGACGGGGAGATCGAGGGCTGGGTCCGCGGGTGCCAGACCTGCCAGGAATCACGGCCCGAGCCGCCCAGCGCCCCCGTCACTAGGTGGGAGTCCACCCGGAAACCATGGTCGAGACTCCATATCGACTTTGCGGGCCCATTCCAGGGGCAAACCTTCATCATAATGGTGGACTCCTACACCAAATGGCTGGAGGTCATCCCCGTAGGGTCCACCTCGTCCACAGCCGCGATCAGAGCTCTGCGCAGGGTCCTATGCACACATGGCATCCCGGACACCATAGTCTCTGATAACGGGGCCGCCTTCACCTCAGCCGACTTCCAGGCGTTCCTGCAAAGATATCTGATCAGGCACATAAGGTCGGCTCCCTTCCATCCGGCCACCAACGGCCAGGCGGAGCGGATGGTCCGCACAACAAAGGAGGCCCTCGGCCGAATTGTACAGGGGGACTGGGACCACAGGCTGGCCGCGTTCCTCTTCGATAATCGGATCACCCCTAACCCGGTCACAGGAGTCAGCCCGGCTGAGCTCCTCATGGGACGCAAACTTATAACCAGGCTGGACAGGCTGCATCCCGACCGAGCTTCAGACACCCGCGGGAGCCCCGAAGTCCGTGACGCCGCCCGGGGCTTCTTCGCGGGCGACCCAGTTTTCGCCCGAAACTATGCAAGGGGCCCCGATTGGGTGGCGGGGCGGGTACTGAGGGTAACCGGGTCCCGCCACTACGACATATCAACGGAGGGGGGCCAGGTACTACGGCGGCACATTGACCAGTTGAGGCGCCACACCCTTCCGGAGGCCCCCACAGACACGGACGAGGCTATATCCAGCGAGGAGCCAAACGGAGACCGCCTAGAGGACGCGATCCCAACATCCGTGATGCGGGCGCCAGAGGTACCGGAACCGACCGAGCCCGAGGGATCCGCAGAACCGGACGGGCCGCCCCCGTCCACTCCAGGACCCACCGAGGCACCATCCCCGGCGGCCGCGCCGCCGCCACCAGGACCCCCCAGACGGTCCACTCGGGAGCGCCGGCCCCCCGCATACTTACAGGACTTTGTACATTAACCAGGGGGGGAGGGGTGTAGTGTATCAAGAAATGTCATGCGACCAGGCGTGGGGGGCAACTGGGCAGTCCCAGGAGCCCCAGCGCCGGGCGCCAGTCCCCGCCCATCTCCAGCGGTGGCGGGAAGTTCAACTGGGCAGGATTGGCCCGACCAACCCAGTAGGCTGTACCCGGGATTGTATATAAGCGGGGCCCGGCCCGCGTGTTCCCCCTCTTGCAACGTGCTCCAATAAACCATGTTGCCCTACTCCCGTCTCCGCTTTGAGTACGTTACATGCTCCATACCCGTAACTGACTTCAGGTTATTGGCCATAAACAGCCTTCTGGGTTCCTGACAAGGAATTCTGATACCGAACTTAAAACTGCTGAATAAGTAAACTCTATCCTCAACCTTAGGATAATTACTTAGCCAGGCCTCAAGCACTGTCACCCTTATTGGGCTGGGGCCCTTTTCCAAAAGGCTTATTTGTCCCACCAGAGCCCTGCCTGCGCAGCCCCCTCCTAGGTTTACCCCGGGAACAATTCCTAAAGAAGTGAGACCCTCTGCACAGAGGGCACTCGTGCTTAAATGGGCAGTTTTTCCTTCCACACACCCCCTGAGACCAAAACTCCCAGCAGAGCAAGCAGGGTTGAACCACCTGCCCCACAGTACCGCGGGAACCAGGAGCAGCGGCTGTGCACTGCACAACATGGCAGCTGTCTGACCTATCTCCGAGATTAGGTCTCGCTGGAGACATAACCTGCAGTCACAACTGTGGCTGAATTTGATCCCATTGAAGGGATGGGTTCAAGGCGGCCCTCATCCTGAATTCCTCGTCGTACTGAAGCCAGGCAGGGCCACTAAAGCTGGTGTAGCTCTTGTATATGATATCAAAATACTGGAAAAAGGAAATGGCCCTCCATGGATGAGACCTGGAAATTATTCTGGGCGTAAATAATGAAACCGGGCACCTAATTTACCCAGGTCCTATCAACTTTACGCGGTTTGATTTTCTCCTTTTCCCTGTCATCAAGGTCCTCCTTATCCTTTTTCTCAAGCTCCCTGTAGCACAGATAAAAAAGGTCCACAAATTCACCCTTTAATATTTTATCCTTGGTGGCTGGCAACTAGTGATCCCTAAGGGAAGAGCCAGATCACCAAAAGGTAAGGCCTTAGCAGGTGTCACGACCCAGACCTTCAGGTAGAGACGGGCGGCTGCTGTTGCCCTGGCAATCGGCCAGGATGCTGGCAGCCGGCTACGGTGCTTTCAAGGAGCAGCACAAGCGTTATCTAGCAGTCCTAATTAGTCCCTACCATAAATCAGTCCAGCCGAAGGGAGAAGCAGGGCGCGTCATCACAGGAATGCAGTGGGTCAAAAGCCAGAGGAAGCAAGCCAAATATATTCAAAGTACCTAAGCCAGTCCACAGAGCAAAAGCAGAGTCCAGTTCCAAGTCCAAGATTCAAGCCGGGTCAGGAGCAAACGGGTTCTCTCAGCAGGCAAGAGGGTGCAGGGCGTGGTCACATCCGAGGAGGATCGTTCGTTGCCAGCACAGTTTGCCCTAAGGCCAGGACTACAGATATACTGTGCTGGCTTGTTAACTCGTTAGTACTCCGGGCTTAGATCTCTCCTCCCACGCATGCGTGCTTCTTTCCGTCTGTCTTTGAACTCCTGCCGTCTCCTTTCACGGAGCCGGCTCACAGGTGGCAGGGATTCAGGAGGTGATGCACTAGGGCCCGGTGTGGCCTGATCAGTTTCAGGAGGGGATGAGCTAGGGCCTGGTGTGGCCTGATCAGTTTCAGGTGGCTCCTGCTCTGGGTTAGCAAGGGCTGGGTCTGGTGCAGGCATGACAACAGGCACCGAAGAGTAAGATGGGCCCCAGGGATAAGGAAACTGCAAGAGGCCGAAGATAGTCCAGGAAACTGGCCAGGCAGGCCACCCCAAGATGCTGGAGGGTTAGCCGAATTAAAACCCCAAGCCTAAGGCTGAGGATTAATAAACACTGCAGACTGGCTATTGGCCACAGGCCCAAATGTATCTGACTGCCCCCATGGCCCCCATGGCCAAGCTATATTAATGCATTGTACAGACTTGCCCCTACCAAACTGCACACCTTGCCGGGCGTCCACATCAGGAACTTCCACCGAGAGAGGTGACGCTCCATGCATCTCAACAGGGCCAGACCTGCTCTCAAGAGAAGACAAGTGGTTAAGAATCTCTTCTTGCAACCGTTTTCTATCAGCAGCCTTGACAGCTTTGGATGAAATGCCCTTCTTACCCCCAACCTCTGATATGGGGCTTGCACCCTCCAAAGCAGCCAACCTAGCTAATACAGACTGCTCAAAGGAGTCATCCTCATCCTCAGATGACATAGGCTGAGGCGCTGGGCGCTTATAACAAACTGGCTGGCAAGGCTGGGATTTTGGTGCAGGGCTCTTGCCCTTTGATTTTCCTTGCCCCTTAGGCATGGCTAGCGAGCCAGTTATCTAGCCTGCAAAAAACAGTGGAGGGGTGGGGTGGCTCTAATCAGAGATTAACAAAAAATGGCCGCTGGCCTGCCTAGCAACAGGAAAGTAATAAGCAAAGAAAATGGCCACCGCCCTGCCCAGCAACAGGGAAGTAATAAGCAGAGAAAATGGTCACCGCCCTATACAGCAACAGCGAAGTAATAAGCAGTGAAAATGGCCGCTGCCTCGCCCAGCAACAGGGGAGTAATAAGCAGTGAAAATGGCCACCGCCCTGCCCAGCAACAGTGCAGACCACCCCAACAATAGAATGGGGGGGGGGGGCTGAAGAGGGCCCCAAAGCTAGATCTGATATTCCCAGCTACAGAGGGGGAACAACCCCTGGGAAAAGGCAGAGAAAAAATGCTGGCTGAGCTAAAGAACCCAACCAGCAGCAAACTGCTATGCCAAAAAGCATTCCCACCACCTCCATGTGGCTGAAAACCGGGTGCTCGCCATATCTCCACGCTCAAAAGCAGCTGCAGCCACCAGGAAACCACCACCACTGAGCTACAGCCCCTTCCTCTGAAGCTCAGCCAAGGGATTGCTGCCGCTGCTTGCTGCAGCACGAAAACCAACGCTCCAGAAGGCCCCGTGCCGGGCAGGACAGGAGGAGCTTGTCCAAGCTCTCCGCTCCCCGAGCACGAGGCGAAGGCTGGGAGGCAGAAGCGGAGTGTTTGCTGCTCCTGATACAGCTGTCGAGTGGCTGGTCTAACTGGCAAATTCATCTCATTGGCTGAGTCACCTTGTTATTCATATTGAAATAATTTAATATAGATTACTAAGTATGGGCCTGGGATGGATTCAGCCCCGTGATTCCCTTCCCTCTGGGAATCTCCATTTGGGGTCAGGGGATCCCCTGGTTTGGGGAATCTGAGAAAGACCCTTGGGTCTTTCAAATTTGTTTATTATGTGACAGCATAAACCACAGTTTCCTGTGATAATTAGGCATCTGATTCCAATGTTGTGCTAAAACTATCTTCTGAGTAATAAATCATTACTTAAATTGTTTCACTGCAGAAGTTAACCACAGATTTTTTAAAAAATAACTTTTGATCAGCCTGTTATAAACAGCTCTAATAACTTCATGGCATGTTTGTATAATCCTTCTTTGCCAAGGGATGTTCTGACTTCTCTTTTTTGCTTCTGAATTTTTTATGAGAATCTGTCTGCTTTTCCTGAGCTTATCTATCTAGAAATGTCTATCAGTCTCTCACAGTGACATCTTTGTTGTATGATAAAAATTCCAGAGGGGTCGCTGTGTTAGTAGATTGCAGCAAAAAATAAAATAGCATAAACAGGAATCATGAAGTGCCTTAAAGATTTAAAACTGTTGTTCTCACATAAGGTTTTGTGAGCCCACTTCTTCACATGTAAGGAGAATTGTTACATGGCTCAAGCTTAAACTTTACATGAAGTGAATGAAAAATAGGTAGCAAAACAGGCTGCAGGAAAGAAAAGAGCTAAATACAATCAAGCTTTTCAGAGAACATGAAGTTAATGCATCATAAGGAAAACACTATCTAATGCAGTATTTTTCTAGAGCATGTGGTTATTTCCATTGCTTGAGTCTTATCTAACAGCTCCACCTAACGGGATTAATAGGAATACCCCCACTAAGGCTTGTTGCTTATACACAGCACAGTACTCATTTTTATTTATAGTTTTTATGGCAGGACCTTATATATGCCTACCTGCACACCCATATATAACAGTGATGGGTGAACCCACTATGCAGTTCAGAAACCCACAGAATAAGTTTGTACAAAATTAAAAATGGGGTTACTGAACCCAAGGGACTGGAAAAAGCTCCTGCACAGACACCACAGGGGTGCTATTTTGGGTTGCTGCAGCAACATGAATTCATACCGAAAACTCTATTACCTAGACCCAGAGTTAAAGGAGTGGAGCTGAGGAAAGCAGAAGAGAGGTGGGAGATGACAGTGGGATGAGGTGGAGAGGGAGGGAAAGGGAGCATGGGGGTTGCAAAAGGACAGACAGAAGAGCCAGGGCTACCTAGCAGCATGGCAGGAGAATTTGTGAGACAGGGATAAGTTATTCAAAATTGTGCCAACACGTGTCATTACACCTGCCACAAAACCAGAATTGATGTCACTGGATTGGGACAATGTTCTAGGATTCAACTGCCCTGACATGATGATGTACCTTCCCGTTTTGTGCCAGAAGTGACATTGCAGATTATTGAGATGGTCTCCCCCATTTCCCCCTGCTGACTTGCTAAATGGCAAACAGAATCCAAGAAAACTCTGCAATGCAAAGTAATTACTTTGTAAGCCAATAAATGCATTCTCTCTTAAATTCTTAAATTTAAGTTTCTGTTTGCACTTCCCCCATGGTTCCTGGCTATTTCTGACTTGCTAAACGGCAGCAGGGAATGGGGGATTTGAGCTGGGAGGTGTCCTGCTATATATGGATGCCATAATGGCAGACCTGGTCTCCATATATGAATCTTATCTGTTGTCAGATCTGAGTACTAAACTGAATCAAAACCAAATTGGGTACTGAACAAGAAAGAGGGTTTGCAGAATTGGAAATTGCTTGCTTCTAAATATCACCCATTAATCTCCCTGTAAATTAACTGGTGACCTGCAGAAAGATGCAGCACTGGTATGGCAACTGACATCTATCACAACACCTATGTGCATCACTGTTACACAGCTGAATTTCCCATGACAACCCTGCAGCTCATTAATTAAATCTGATTAGAAATTCCAAATTTGTGTATTGTAGAGGTCATCTTCAAGGTGAAAACCTGTGTTTCAGTCCAGCTAGAAGTCATGATTCCCCACTTTGAACATTACATTTAAAGAATGAATTCAAATGTGACATCTAAGTCCTCACCTCTTTTCAACAGCCAAATCAGATTCTTCAAACAGTATCAATCTGACTACAGGTAATATTTAGGTGTTACGTCTTCATGTTTTTGATTTTTAATGACTCTGTGGATTCATAATGTGATCACACATTTCCAAAACATGAAAGAGAAAGTGTAAATTAGATGGCCATATCCATGTGCTTCATTATTTAAATGAAATTCCCTAAGGATGTAAAGCTCTCAGATGGAAAGGCTGAAAGATCCAAAGATGACATTGTAAAAAACTGTTTGGAAATGCACATGGTTGGAAGCCACTGATGCAGGTGACTACTCAGAGGGAATGGTGTCCACATGGTTCCATTTAGAAACAGCAACCATGCTGTTATTGTATTGTATGAATCAGACCTCAGAGCTGAGGCCTGATTCATACATTACAAAAACAGCATGGCTGCTATTTCACAATGGAGGCACGTGGACACCATTCCCTTTGTGTGAGAGTGGCTTCCCGCCATGTGCAATTTCAATCACACCAGTGAAAGCCATCTTGTTTAAGTGCTGGTATACTCAATATTGCTATACTTGCATGGGTAGCTGCTTCATACAAACTCCAACCCATGTGGAGGTTTCAAGGGGTGACCACATCACCATAATAACAAGAATATGGATTGAGGCTGTTCTCTCGTGAAGCCCATTACATGAAGGAAGTCAATACCATTGATTTCATTTGCACTGCTTCCATGTAGATAGGCTGAAGTCTGAGTTATTAGGTTGCTATTGTTCTCCCCCCCCCCCAAAAAAAACCCCTCTCAGACACTGTTTTGAAGCCAGGAAACCAATTTATGGGCATATCACTCATTTATAGAGTACAAGACCTTCAGGAGGTTGTTTTGCATTTTTATTCGGTGGGGGCCATGATGGTGCTATGAGCGGTAAATGGTCCAGAACTAAATTCTCAATAGCAGGCATGTCCATGCCCTCATGGCACAGAAGCCTGTTTCCTACAGGCATGAGAAAGAGCTCTATTTGTATAACAGCTTCTTGATTTAGCGCATATATGCGATTTTACCTTCAGAAGACTTTGCAAACCCACCCACCCCTTTTATGACAAATGTACAGCTTCCAGAAAAAGGCCACCACATATTTCAATCAAACTGCAACTAAAGGTGAAATATAATCACACGGGCGAGCTCTTTATAGTCATGTACATGCAGGCTTGACTTCAACTCACTGTAATAATTTATATGCTATCAAAAAATCCTCCCCCCCTTTATGAGTCCTCAGGTTTGTTAAGAGCTTCTGGAGGGTCATGCTCCAAACTGACTGTGATTAAAGCTATGGAGACCATCTTGTCTAATTATACTTTTATAATGCCCTTCTACCAAACTACTCAGGATTACTGACATACATGGTCCTTCTTTTACATCTTCACAGCAACCCTGTAATACAGTCCCAAGTAAACCCAAAAAGCTAAATGACAGAGTGGAGTTTTGTTTCTTGGATCCTAGTCACATACCCTAACCAGTGTAATACCACAGCTGTTCAAAATATGTATCTGTCTGATTTATCTTTACAGGATTGAATCCCCCACTTTCTCCCAAAAGCTCAAGACTTTTGTAAATCAACTGAAGCAGAGTTTTGACCAGGAAGGAAATAGATGCCATTACAGTAAATAAGTAAATTAACAACAATACTGTCCCAACAATAAGAAACAAATGTCTTTTCTCATATGAGCCTCCCAAATGCTTCTCCATAATGTTACCACTAGAAGATACTTTAATGGTTACCAGGGCTGGTGTGCCCATTAGGTGACCTTAGGCAGTCACTAGGGAGGATGTGGGCTGCCTCCTCCCTCTTGAGTGATTTAAATCACATGGGAGGGTGCCCAGTTGCAGCCACTGCCCTTCCCACTCCCAGGAAAGATCCCACCAATCAGCTGATTGGCGGGGCCTTTAAATCGCCCAGGAAGGAGGAGGCGACCCCCACCCTCCCAGCCTAGGGTGCCAGCCTGGCACCGGCCCTGATGGCTACCAAATAACATAATTGCATACAGAGTTTTTAAATAATGGACAATTTTCTAACCATTTCACAGACATAGTCATGAACTATGTAATTCGTTCTGTAAGCCTCTGGACTTTTTTTCATGAACACTACATTTCCATGATGAAACTGAGGAATGTTACAAAACCATTTTCTGATCTGTATATAGATCTGCTGATTCAACAACAAAAATTGTGTTCCACACATAGGTTTGGATCCTACTTAGAATGTCCACAAGCTCACGAAGAGGGGAGATTTTCATCATTTTCCTCCCATATCAGCTTCAAACCCCTTCCCAAAATGCTGCTGCTGGCAGATGGGGAACTACCAGGGATGGTTTAAGGGGAGTCACAACTCTTGCAAGAGGACAATTGGTAAAAAATCACCTCCCCTTGCACTCTTGGGAATTCTATGCAGAATTGCACCATGGACTACAATATGGCCTTTGCATGAACCCAGGTCCCTTCTCAGATCCCAGTCTGTGTTTTAAGGCGAAAGCAGTGGGCTGTGTGAATCCTGTATAAATGGTGGGAGTAGTTTTATATAATCATGGACATTTTAGAACCCCTAATGATGTTCCTATAGACTGCAAATGTTTCTCTGTACGCATACAATACTTTTATGAAATGAAGCATGGCAAAATAAATATTCCATATAGATTGAAAGTAACTGTTTTTGTGAATGGACAGTAAAACAAAAGATATCTCATGAATCTCAGCTCAGATAAAAAATGCCTCTAAATATCTTTAATAAGAGGTAATAGGGGACCGAGTACTATAATTCATACAAAAGCATTCTTCCTGCAATTATGTATTATTATCAATCTCCATCAGATTACTTCCCATTCTTGACTCTTTATAGCAACATGATGCACCATGTTTCCTTGAACAATAATTATTATTAATTTCTGGATTAATTTATTAATTTCTGGATTAATGGCTCTAAATTTAGATTGACCTATGAATAAAGGAGATAATCCAGTATTGCTGGGACAGCAAACATACTTAGAATAAAGTGTGGAAAAGGAGGTGGGGAACAAACCCCATATTCATCTCTGAGAAAAACAGAGGGGAAACATCTTGGAAAGTGTTGGGGACCTGAGGAACCCCTGGGCTTCCCAATTTTGAAGGGACCCACCCTCAGCATCATCCATATACCAAAGCAGCAGCATATGCGGCTCCTTGAAGGCCAAGCCTACTGCTCAGTTGCTTGACTGGAATTGTCCTTTTAACAGCCCACTGCCTGAGAATGAGCTGGGAGGCAGCCTTGAGGCTGAGTGAGGAAAGGAAGAAAGCTGGTATGTGGGAAGCACAGCAGCTTCCCACTGGAAGTGTTCCGATCCATGAGAGTTTTAGAATGGTGGAACCTGCAAAAGGGCTTGCTGCGGGATGACCTGAGCCCTTCATAAGGCAAAGGGAAATGGGCTGAGGCTTGATCTTGCTCCTCAGGAAAGAAGGAGCAGGGTCGGGACAGAGAGATGTGAAGAACAATGGGGAAGGCCTTCCCTCCAGTGTAAGACCTGTGGGAGGATATACAATGCCACCTGCTCTCAAGAATCTGCCTGATTTTGGCAGGTCTTCTAGAGAAAGGTTCAAGTGAATGGAAATGCTGTGGTGGTTTCTCAAAATTTCCTCTGGTTTAAAAAAAATCCATTCCTCATAATGAGAGACAATGAGAGACAAGCTTATTTAAATAAGATACCCTTTAATTTAGGCAGGGCCAGGAATGCATGCTTAATTTGCAATATAAACAACCTTCAGAATCAGAAATCAAACTTTGCACCCTGGTCTATCCTACCCAGAAGTAAGTCCCATTTTGGTCAACAAGAGTTACTTCTAATATGCATAGTACTTCCAGTCCAATCCTGTGTATTTACTCTGAAGGATATTTCACAGAATTCAATGGATCTTATTTCCACATAACTATCTTTACAACTGCTGTCTTACAGTTACATGACTGTAACTGTTGGATATGAAAACATGCTGACAGTAAAATTATAACAGCATTTATTGTTGCCTGATGAAGATGTCCCTACTCTGATAAGTAAACACAGACTAAATCTCTACTACTGAGGCTAAGCAGATCAGGCTCTGACCCTCTGAATACCAGAGGAAAGTTACTCCAGGCTCTTTATGCCCGTGTAAAAAAATGTATAAAACATTTCCTCATTCATCCATGTAGAGATTGAACCAGGAATAATGTTCTTTAAATCAGACATCAGTGGTGGCATAGGATAGATAGTGGTATGCAAAAGGATCCAGAAAACTGTGTCCTAATGAATCACTTGGCAAAAATGGCTTATGAGGAAAAAAGCTTTGAGTATTGTTTTTAAAAGGGGGAAGGCTATGCTTTGTCAAATTAACAAAGAGTGTCCTCAGTTCATCATGATTTTGTAGACACAATTATGTGTAACGTGAGATTCTTGGCAGGGCTTTAGTACATAACTTACTCCTAGGGTGAGGAGAATTATCTGTTTAAGCTGAAGGAATCACCAATGTGACGTGTGCTTTAAAGGACACAGGCTGTAAGGAACAGTGGCTCTCTGCCAGGATATAAAGCCAGGGAGCTTGAAGCTGTACCTTTGCGTCTCAATTCATTGGGAATGTAACTCATCTAATGAGTACTCTGGTCCTTATAGACCATGCACCTGCGTTTGCAAGCGTCTTCTCTCTGTTGGTCTCCTTCCATAACAGTGGGCTCCCAAAAGGCTCTGGCTGGCAACCCCTGCTGCTAATGCTTCCACCTCCAACACTTTCTGCCAAGCACACTTGATCATTCATTCATACAGTGATTCATTCATATAGTCATCACTGTGACTAAGAGTTGAATCAGGCATCAAATAAAACCAAGTGGTATATCTACTTAGGAGTGTACCCCTTTAGAGTGCAGATGAGGACATGTTTGAATGTCCTTCATGTAAGGGGGGGGGGGGGGACTTTCTGCACACAAAAAAACAAGCACGTCAGAAGAAAGAGTAAGTAATGGACTGATGCAAGGATAACAGTGTTTAAATGATGGAACATTAACTCATGCAGTCTGCTCTATCTACTGATGGATGGCCAGCCTGTCTGCGCCCCGGAAAATCTTGACCAGGCATTACGGGCCGTGGCTGAGTGGCTCAGACTGAGCGGGCTGAAGCTAAATCCTACGAAGACAGAGGTCCTTTGCTTGGGTCGCCGCGGCCCAGGGAGGGGGATCCCCCTGCCGGCTTTTGATGGTGCACCGCTGATGGCGGCGGACAGGGTCAAGAGTTTGGGGGTGCTATTGGAGCCTTCCTTAAAGATGGAGGCTCAGATAGCAGCCGCTGCCAAGTCCGCATTTTTTCATCTTAGGCGGGCAAGGCAGCTGGCCCCCTTTCTGGAGCGCGACGACCTAGCAACAGTGATCCATGCTACGGTCACCTCGAGGTTGGACTACTGCAATGCCCTCTACATGGGGCTGCCCTTGTCTCGGACCCGGAAACTGCAGCTGGTGCAGAATGCCGCGGCCCGGCTGCTATTGGGTCTCCCAAAGTGGGGACACATCCGGCCGGGTCTCCGGACTCTGCACTGGCTTCCAGTGATATACCGAGTCCGGTACAAGGTGCTGGTTATTACCTTTAAAGCCCTATATGGCCTGGGACTTGCCTACCTGAAGGACCGTCTCTCCCCTCATGTTCCCCAGAGAGCACTGAGGTCAGGAACACAAAATCTCCTCACTATCCCCGGGCCAAAAGAAGCCCGTTTGAAAGCCACCAGAGAAAGGGCTTTCTCCATTATGGCCCCCGTATGGTGGAATCAGCTGCCAGAAGAGGTGAGGGCCCTGCGGGACTTGGCGCAGTTCCGCAGGGCCTGTTAAGACGACCCTCTTCCGGCTAGCCTATACTTAGCTAGGACGACAACTCGATGTAACTGGCCAGCCATCTGTTTATAGGAAATTGAAATATTCTGTTTTTAATGTTTTAACTGTTTAAATATTTAATTGTTTTATACTTGAAATTGTTTAAATTTTATGTTTGATTAATTGTTGGAAGCCGCCCTGAGCCATTCGTGGGAAGGGCGGGATATAAATCTCGAATAAATAAAAAATAAATAAAAAAACAAGCATTCTGAAATAATGCCTGTGTGGTTGTAGCGGCTAGAGCATGGGGTGGTCAAACTTGCTTAAAATATGAGCCACATAGAATAGACATCAGATGTTTAAGAACCACAAGACAATGCCAGATGTTTGAGATCTACAAGGAAGGAAGGAAGGAAGGAAGGAAAGAAGGAAGGAAGGAAGGAAGGAAGGAAGGAAGGAAGGAAGGAAGGAAGGAAGGAAGGAAGGAAGGAAGGAAGGAAGGAAGGAAGGAAGGAAGGAAGGAAGGAAGGAAGGAAGATGGGTAGATAGATGAGGGAGGGAGAGGTAGAAAGAAAGCAACATTAACTTTACATGCATTCTCCAAGCTGCTGGCTGGCTTGACTTGGAGAAGTGATTTAAAGAGAGAAAGGCCTTCTTCAAGCTGGCCAATAGGGCTGTGGGAGCTTTGAGAGCAAAAGAGTCACACGTGGCTCCTGAGCCACAGTTTGGTCACCCATGGACTAGAGTGTCAAATGAGCATCTAGAATGCTCAGGTTTGGATCTCCATACTGCCATGGAAGCTTGCTGGGTGATCTTGGGTCAGTGATACACTCTCTAAGTTTTAGTTTGTTCAAGCCACTTGGAGGACAAAATGGAGGAGATAGTGTTGTAAGCTGTTTTGGATCTCCATGGAGAGAGAAGCAGAATATTTAAATATATATTAAATAAAATCCCCATTTGGAGATTCTGACACACGTCATTGCAAGTGGTTTTCAGTTTGTCTCATCACAGTCCTTTGTTGTCATTGCCTTATTCTGTCCTCAAAATAAATTTGTTTTGCAAATGCCATTTTCCCCATATTTAAGTGTAAGAATGCATAAGGATGTCCTTAATTTCAGCAGTGAGCCTGTTGTAAAAGTGTACTCATCACTTATCTGAGACAAGTACAGCCTTGTGTTGAAGAGGCCCAGCTTTAGCGGAATTTATCTTTCTGGAGCAAAATCCACATTTGTACAAGGCAGATTAGCTGCCCCTTGTGTCATCATGAAATGGCTGCCCCTTCTCTATCGGAACAGAATTCAAAGTTTAAATAAACGGTGAGAAAAGCTTAAAAACAAACTTTAGAGAAGATAAATATACTGGATGGGAAGGCTGACAGCCTGCACTAAGCATTCCCCAATACTTCTGATACCAAGAATGTCCGTCTGTCTGTTCTGGGGGTGATCTAACGTTTGCAAAACAGGCAACTAGCAACTGAACTTATCTTGGTCACATGCATATTTTCTCTTGAGTCAAACATACCACTAGATTGCTTTGATCATTTGTTTGTAATTTAAAATGGATCCAATGGCACAACCAGGGATCTAAATTTGAGTCATCCAGACCCTAAGTCCACCCTAAGTTGAGCCTATGGAAATTCTGAGCCACATCCCAAATGATGTGGTTTTGAGTCACATCCCAAAATGATACTTGTACATTGCTTTGGGTTCCCATTTGAGGAAGAAAAACATGGTGCAAATGCCTAGAAAATAAAAATGATGCAACAAAATCTCATTAAGTCTTTAAGGTCACTCAAGACTTCTGTTTTGCCTTAGCCTCCAACTATACCCTTGTTCTTGCATGCCACTCCCCAATCACAAACACTCTACACCTTTCCTCACCCCAACAGTTATATTTCTCCTCTTCTCCCATGGCTTTCCAAGTGCACTTTCCACCACACACCTTATTATATACACTTCAACCCTACCCTTCTGTACCCCTCCATCCAGTCCCTTATACCCCACTCCTCCCCGATATATTCTGGCATTCCCATTCCTACACTTCCCCTAATGCTTGTTTCCATCAGAAGTAAACTTGTAAGGTCCCAAATCTGGGTGGAGGATCCCCCAGTTTTGCAGGCTTCTCCCCACTGCCAGCTAGTTGGCTTGCAGGGGGAAGACCTGTCCCAACAGCCACCATGTGCCTTTAAATTTCAACAGGGATAGTAGATACTTGGAAACTGCTTGTGTTTTGGAAGGTGTGTGTGCCTTTATCTCAGTAGGGGGAAAGCTGGATGGGGGTGAGGTGAGCAGGCAGAGCCACATGTCTCTTCTCAGTGCATGTGTGAAGTTGAGAGAAAGAAAGAGAGCCCAGTCCCTTCTTTTGTTTTGCATTCATTTGCATAGTAAAACAGATAGTGAAGAGTAAGCTAGAACCTGATTATGGGATGGAGGAAAACGCTACTCCCTAGACCAGGGGTGTCAAACTCATTTGTCATGAGGACTGGATCTGACATAAATGAGACCTTATCAGACCAGGCCATGTGTGTCATAAAATGTAATGCCAGGTAGCAGAGATATAAACTTTATAAAGGACATAAACACAATTAAAGATTTTTTTAAAACTTAAAATAAAACGTGCTTAAAACATTAGCACTTGTTGATCAGTGGTGCTTTTTTTTGTATCTCTCCCGTATGATCCAGGAAACTGGACAAAGGAAGCTTAAGGCTCTTTCCTTCTTTTCCCAAGAGGCCAAGAGGGGGAGGATCCTCAGCCAACAGGAAAGAGAGGCTTGGCTCCGTAGCTCTGCTGTGTGATTGAGCAATGAAAATAAAAAATGTGACTTAAATTACTATGAAAATTGAACAATACTCTTGTTGAGAAAATTACAAACACTTTTACTCCAATAAACAAATCTAAATAAATTCAGAAGGGTTTACAACATCCAATTCCTTTGCAAGTTTATCCACTCCCATAAATCAATATACAATCCTGTTGGAAGCCTTCAATGTTAGCATATCTTGATTGCAGATAAAATAGGATCCTCTCAATTATCCATTTCAAATGGAAGCACAAAATTCATATAATAAGATTGAGCAAGTCTGGCAAAGCAAGCTGTAATGCAGAAGGAAGCAAGAGGGAAGGAGAAGGAAGCAGACAATGCCAGTTGTTCGGGGGCCTGATAGTAGTCCTCTCATGGCCTGATTCAGCCCCTGGGCTGCATGCTTGACAATTCTGCCCTAGACTGCTTTGTTCCTTACTTTTGTTTTCCTGCATTAGTCTGAAGAAGTTGTTTGAAACACAGCAGACTGTTACATTCAACAACTCCTATGACTAAATTGTCCCAGTGAGAAGTGTGGGCTTGCAAACTGTGTTTATTTTGGCTGTTTTGTGAATGTGTGTGTGTCCCTTAATAAAGCCATGGCAAGGGACTTGTGGGGGTATGACAAATTTCACTTTCATTTAGTGGAAGTGCAGCTACTGAGAAAGCCTTTGAGGGTAAAAAAGAGGATGAGGAAATGAAGACTATATTCCGAAGAACTTTCACTTGCTGGATTTCTTCCCCATTTAGAGTTCATCTGAACATCAGAGAATTCCTTTTTAAAAAATTGAGAAAACTTTAGTTTTCTGATAGTTTAATTACAGACCTTCCTTAATACCATAGTCTGAGAAATTTTTTTTAATGATCTCTGCAGACCAGCTCTCATCCAAGATAGCAGAGCAGTATCATCAGTATAAAGCAGAACTGGAGTACTGCAATTGGCCAAACTGAATGACAAAAGTCATTAAAGGAAGTTGAAAGAAATAACATATTGAACAAAAATGGGTCCAAAAGGCAGCCCTGACTAACCACTTTATCAAGGTTAAATGGTTCATTCAGTTCACCACCATGCCACAGTAGACATGAACTGTAAGGTCTGCATGAAGTTGCTGCATGAGCCATAGCAGCCTTTTATCAGTCACAGTGTTTTGCAGCTTTTTCCCAGACTCTTGTTACAGGGATGGTATCACCCCCCCCCCCTTTTGGATCAATAGATTATATGCAAAGGGTCTATCAGACAATATAAAACTAGAAAATGGTCCAAGGATGAACTACCCCTCCTGAACCGTATCTGTTCCTGGCCCAGAATGTTACTGTGTTCAAGCCAATCAGTTAAGGCATCTAGTAAATACAAAGAGTATAGTTTGCCCAAGCAAAATTATAAACTGATAGTTCTTGGTTAGAGAACAATGTAGCAGATAGCTATTTCACTTGAAAGCTGTGAGAAAGTGCCTAATTCTGCTTCCATACTCTAGTGAGCTCTTTAAAAAGTTGTTTTTCAAACTTTGTTAGAATTGAGTGGTAGAATTTGTTTCATGAGCTCAGGGTCAAGTAACGCTGCTAGAAAATGACTATTTCTTGCATGAGCAAGCTAGAAAGTCTTTATTCCATTACACTGTGTGCTAATTATATAGAAATAAAATCATCAGTTTGATGCCTCCTGTGATGTCTATTAGTAAACTGGAGTCAAATTATTTCTTGAGATGGATTTCAATGTCAGAACTGTGGAGTTAAAAATTAGATCATGCATTCTACTTTGAACATACATTATTTTCATTAGGAAATTGGTTAAGAAGCCTGCAATCTTTAAATCAGATGTAATTTAAGGGTGATACTTTGGGTTTTACAAAGCATGAAAGCTGCTTTTCATGAAATGCCACGTGAATAGGTGTGATAAATTAGCATTCAAAAGATCTTTTCACATTAATACCTCATAGTGTTACTGTAAAGATAAAATAGAGGAGGAGCACATATTCAGATATTTTCCTGATTATGGCTCCTTTCAGACATTGAGATTTGGGGTTTCCACTGTGCATAATTGGGAGTTTGTGTTCCCATTATGGGAATGCACACTACATGCAATCCTTCTAATATATATATAGTCACCATTTTAATTCAATGCAGAAAAGGATGCATTTATATTTATTTAGATCCCATGTTTCCTCCCAGTGGGAACTCAAAGTAGCTTACAACCTCATTCTGCACCCATCTCTTTTATACTACAATACTATGAGTTGGATTAAGTTGAATGACTGGGCCAAGGTCACTCAGCAAGCTTTCATGGCAGAGTAGGGATTCAGGCAGATCTTAGTCTGACACACTACCATAACAACATGCCACATATGCATGTTCAAAACCATGTTCCATACAGTGTACAGTACACTAACAACCCAGTTCAAAGACCAGGACACTCAATGGGTGACCTCCAGAGGTTTTTTGGTAGAAAAAGCCCAGCAGAAACTGATTTGCATATTAGGCCACACCCCCTGATGGCAGGCCAGCCGGAACTGCATTGCTGTGGGTTCCTGATTTAAAAAAAAAGCACTGGAGACCTCAAAGTTCTATTTTATTACAAAGAAACTTCAAAAACAGAATAGAAAGAGAAACTGCTGAATTACAATTTATTACAACACTTGGAACAAACTCCTCTCATGACATATGCTAAGCCCATTTTCACCAAATAGAATTATATATCCACTGTATTCCTATGTATTCTTTTTTGTATTGGCAAGCTGGAATAGTGTTTATAATGCTATGCTATATGTTAAAATGTAATTAGGTAGACAGAAACACCTCTAAGAGAAAGATATTGTCAGTTTAACCCATGAGGAAAGATAGAGCAGCTGACACTCTAAATTTATTGTCTTGTGACGGTGGACTCTCACCATCATTCTCCAATTCTGACATGTTTATTGTCTTTGCTATTTTCCCAAACAACTGATCCCATGAAGATGATATCCAGACCAAACTTTTATCCTTTTAATCTGTTAAGAACAATTTCACTATTTTGCATGCTTATTCACTTCTCACTGTTTATATGTAGCACCATTCACTGTATTCCATTTCATTGTCTGACATGAAAGCTTACAACCTGATTTTTTTTAAAAATTTGGTCTTAGAGGAGCCATTGGATACTAACTTTGTTCTAATGCTATTAGTTGATATTCTATGCCTGCTCTGCATAGGAAAGAAAAATAAAAGCTCTCATGCCAAGGTACAGATCACCAATAATGGCACAGTGATGTCAACAATGCCCCTAAGATAGGGCTTCTGGCTTGAGAATGGTGCTGAGCTGACCAGTCCTCTGAACGGGGTCAGTTCAGGGTAGGAAAAGGCTTTCTTTGGCCTTCTGCCTACATTTCTCAGTTAGAGATTTGTCCAGGATACGCACAGAAACTCAGAGGAGGTTAACCTTGGCTGATAGGGAGCTCTGTTGGGGGTTCTTTAGAGGCTTTGAGGAACCGCCAGAGAAGAGTGGTGTTTTTCATCATCTACAGAGGCTTATAGAGCCATTCTATTGGCATAAGCTTGACAAGGTCCTAAGCTCTTTGGGGACATCTGATATTTGAAGAGACCGAAGCTAAGCTGGATATCAGTGCAGAGGTAACTGATTACAATCTTTCGCTCCGGGACTTTTTAAAGGCAAACTAAATAATTTTGGAAGGTGGGAAGGAGTGATCTAGAAAGAGGGGAAGACAAAGAAAAGAAAGATTGAACTTTGGACTTCGTTAAAATAAGGACAATGCCAAAAATTGGGAAAGAACTATTTGTTTGAAATACCTGTGGTCATCGACGAAAGCATCAGCGTCACAGCTCTGCATTCTCTACAATCAACGCAGGAAGTACGTCAAAGATCGTGACACTTGGATAACATTGAGGACGAGACTTGGCGCCTAGCAAAGCAGGAAGTAACAAGGGAAGTGAAACTAACAAAGACTGTGAGATTTGGATACCATTGAGAATGGGATTTGCTGCCTAGCAAAGCAGGAAGTAACAAGATAAGAGGGACGAACAAGAAGGCCTACTCTAGGATTTTTTACTATAGAGAAATTGCGATCGCCATTTTGAAAAAAATAAAACTTTTAAAAATTAATATCTAAGCTCAGGAAGGTCGTAGAATGGCGAAATTAGGCTTATTTAAAAGGGCAAGTTCTAAGTTATTGAATCTGCTGTTTGGATTTTGATTTTGAGACATTTGAGACGTTTCGTAGGCTTTCTTTGATGTCAGAGTCAAAAACAACACGTGCAAGAGCTCTCTCTTTGGAAAAAATGCAAGACCTATTAGAAGCGATGGAAGCTAGAAAAATGAAAGGAGTTGACAAGATGTTAACAGCCTGTAAAAAAGAACTTTAAAAAGATATTGGAGATCTTAAAAAGGAAGTGGAAGATTTTAAAAATGATGTGGTGGTGGTCACAAAAAAAGTCCAGGATGTAGAGGAGAAGGTTAAAGTATATGATTCCACCTTGCTAAAGCTTCAAGAGAAGACAATATATGACTGCAGAATGATGGTAACTCAAGTTCGTCTGAGAGGAGTACCTGAAGGGGAGGAAACTGACTTAAAGGAATATATGATGAAAATAATTGCTGACTTTTTGGAGGAAGATCCTGAAGGGACTAGAAATATGTATGATAACATGTACAGAGTTAACTCATCATATGCCAAAAGCAAAAATTTGCCAAGAGATATAGTTATAAAATTTATGTCAAAAGACATGGCAGGGAAAATTTTGAATAAAAATTTCCAAAAGACTCTGATAGTAGGAGGGAGCAGAGTCAGAATAATGAAAGAGTTGCCAAGACAAGTGATAAATGATAGGAAAACGTACAAGAAACTGACAGAGAAATTGCATACTAATGAAATAAGATATAGATGGATAATACCTGAAGGCTTGAGTTTTGAGCTACATGGAAGGAGGATTACAATCACAAATGCACATGAGTTGTCTAGTTTTTACGAACAAAATAAAGACTTTGCACCATGATGGATTACAAATTATTATCTTAGAATGTAAATGGACTAAATTCACCAGCAATTAGAGCCAAAATTGGTATTTAAAGATAAAGATGGAAGATATATAGCAGTAGAGATAATGATTAATGGGGGAAAACGTTGTTATTAGGACTGTATGCACCAAATGGTGCAAAAGATGCTTTTTAAAAAGACATTATCAGACAGTTGGATGAAGTGGCTTATGACCAGATCTTGATGATGGGAGATTTTAATGGAACAATACAGAATAAAATAGATCTGGCCAAAAAAGTAATAATAAGGAAGGGAAATTGCCAAAATCGTTTTTTGAACTGGTTAAACAAGAAAATTTGGAAAATATTTGGAGAAAAATTAACCCTGAAGTAAGAGACTATACTTTTTTTCCAGCAAGACATAATACTTCTTCCAGAATTGACATGTTATGGGGTATTAAGGATTTGGGCCTCATAACTAAAAAAGTAGAGATTCTTCCAAAGATAGCTTCTTTCCAATGTGTTTGGTATTTTTCCTTTTACTCTTATCAATAAAAAGATGCCAGACAGATGTTGGAAATGTAGAAGACATGAAGGCTCTTTTAACCATATGTGGTGGACTTGTGAAAGAACGAAAAAGTATTGGCAGATGATTCAACAAGAAATTTCAAAGATCTTGGGATATGAATTCAAGAAAGTAGCAGAGACTTTTTTATTGGGATTACAAATGGAAAAATTCCCAAAAGTAGAACTTTGATCTGGTACTTGCTTTCAGCGGCTAGGACATTGTATGCGCAGTTATGGAAGCAAGAAAAAATACCAGAAAAATGGGATTGGATTGTAAAAGTTATAACATGGAGTGAGATGGACAAACTAACAAGAATCTTAAGAGACTGATTTGGAAGTGTATGAAAAGGAGTGGAAAAAATTTAGATGTTATGTAGAAGAAGAATGGAATATAAAAGGATATTGGACAATTTTTTGATAATGATAATACTAGAAAAAAGTAGAATATGAATATAGGTTCTTATGGTTTAAGGGTACCTTTAAATGTTAGTATTTTAAGTATATAACTTCGGTGGGAGTCAAGTAACGGGGGGAGGGGGGACTAGAAAATAGCATATGGGATAGATAAAAAGAAGGTATTAATGGATATGGTTACCATATGTTATCAATAAAATTGTGTTTACAAAAAAAAACAATGCCCCTAAAACAGGCAGAGATACAGACTTCCTGAGGTAGCCTGCTGCTACCACAACACAGAGAACAAAACAAAGGATGTTAACAATGACAGCACATCACCTCCTGTAAGGAGGCTAGTGATTCAAGTGGGAGGAGCCCTGGAAGCAACACACACCATGAAGCTCCACAGATGTGTCTTGGATTTCCTCCTGCAACTAAGTTCCTTTTTTGCCCAGTGCCCACACAAGGAAGAAAACATGGCTATTCTAAACACAACATCCACATGTCAGAACTTGAGGAACTTCAAACGAAACTCATTACTTTGTTGCAAAAGTATAAGACGTTTATTTGAGAACAGTGTTCAGGGAAGGCACAAGTTGACTCTGATAACGGGCTCAGCTATTGATACATTTTTTATGCGGTTGTAACAGAAACAATAAAACCATTTCTCACACTCTAGGAGACAGTTGTCTGTTCCCAGGGTCCCTTATCTCCAGGGAGGAGGAAGGAGCCCTGCTGTGATGCTCTGGTCGGCTAACTTCAAAGGACACCTGCAGATGTTTTCCAGAGGCTATCTGTCACCCTTCAGTGGTTACAGTTTGTTTGAAATGCAAAGCCTTTAGTTAGTAGGCCTAGCTACAAGGACATGGGATTAGTAGGCAGTTACAATATGGAGTCAGTTAGGCTAACATCACCAAGCTCAGCATACATAACAGATACAAGTTCTGACACCACATTCCTTTGCAGCTCAGAGGCAAAATCCAAGACCTGAAGCCACTTAAAGGCTCAGATCATGGGACAGGAATGGAGGCTAGATGCCTAGAGGGACCAGGCAAGAGGGATCAAGGCATGAGGGCAGCAACTAGAGGACACACAGTTGTATAGTCATTGAAAGCAGTCATGTCATCTCACCACTAGCTCTCTGGAAAAAGACATTTGTGTAGCAAACTGGGACACTGGGTTTAAGTCCCACAAAGGGGGCTATCTTTTTGAAGGCAAAGTGAATCTTTCAGTCAGTCACAGGAACAGCAGCAAAAAAATAAAGAGGACAAACAAGAAACCACACCTCACATAGCTGGGAGCAGTACTCTAACCACACAGTTTACATTTCCTTCCTCTACCAGATTAAGGAAATAAGTAACTTGGGGAGTCCTTGTTCAAGATTCCCCAAAATCTTACACCTGGTGTTGAGTGTTTCCCAAAGTCATAAATTCATCTGCTTATCTTGACCTAACCAGGGACATTATTCTGAGAATGCCTGGCATTTCAAGAAATGTCTCTGAAACTCTATAGGAATTGCTATCATTTTACATAACTAGATTTAAGAGATTTCTGTTTGCTTTTTAATGCATGGAACACTAGAGGGTGATATAGCTAAGTATACAGATCTGGCCAATTGGCTCCAAAGAATGAGAGACAGCCCCCCCCCCCGGGGGGGAATGTGGTGGAATGGAGTTCTGGAACCTCTTAGTGGAAACGAAATTCTCAAAAAAAAATAAAAGTTTTTGAGAGGAACCTATGTGTTTCTCCTTCCATCCATCTTTTTCTCCTTCATTTCCCTGTTGAGAGTTCTGGCACCTCTTTCCCCCTGCTAATAATGTATTATAGGATAAGAATACACAAGCAGTTTATCTAAGTCTTTTAAACCACACTGCTATTCTGTTAGTATGACTACAAATGATTTCTGTCAGACTGACATGGCAAAGCAAGCTATGTGTAAAACATAATTATCACTAGGATTTGTAGAATCTTTCGGGCTCAAGTGCCGTGTTCTACTGGAGAAAGTTTTCCTTCCAGACGTTTCGTTCTCAGCTGCGGAGAACATCCTCAGTGGCGTTGCAGCCGGAGCAGGTGCTCTGACCTTCTTAGCTTGCTTTGCAAGGCTTGCTTAATTGCACAGTAGTTACAGAGCAAAACCTCTATTTTCTCTATTGGCTGAGGCTCCTCCTTGGGAAGGAAGGCAGGGAGGGAGAGCTTGCTTTGCCAGGCTCTCTCAGTTGCACAGCAGAGTGGCTGAGTCAAGCCTCTCTTCCTTCTATTGGCTGAGGTCCCTCCCCCCCAGTCGTCTGGGGAAGGAAGGAAAGAACCAGTGTTTCCTTTGCCTGGATCCCATGGGAGTAATACAAAGAAAGCATCTTTAAAACCAATGAGTGCTAATGTTTTAAGTTTTTTAAAAAATATTTGTGTTTGTTCTTTATAAAATTTATATCTCTGCTGCCTAATCTTAAATATATAGTTATGGCTTGGTCCAACCGGCATGGCCCAACAAGGTCTCATTTATGTAAGATTTGGCCCTCATAACAAATGAGTTCAATACCCCTGTACTAGGGTGTCAGGTGTATTGTTCTTATTACCCATGCTTATGCAAATAGGATCTTCATGCAAACATGGCCTAGCCACAGTCTCTAGCAGCATGTGTGTATCATGCCTGAAAAATATCTGACAGTGCAATCCTATCTGAGGTGTATTTTTATGTTCTCATGTATTTTTATTATATCAGATGCGATCTTGAGCTCCATAAGGAAGAAAGTGGCAAATAAGGAATTACAATAAATCAATCTTGATCAGAGTTAAGCCTTTTAAGTCCATTGATTTCAGTAGACTTAGAAACGTATAACTGTGTTTAGGATTGCACTGTCAGAGCCTGAGAGCATGTGCATGTGCGTACTTAAGCAATGCTTACCGAGTGTCTCTGGGGTTGGGTGGTCTTGTTGTTTTTGTGCATTTAAATAGTACAAAATCCATTTTGCACTAAAGTCAACAGACTGTAAATATTACAGCTTATTATGTAACTACGTTCAGCTTCAGGAATGAGAGAGAGAGAGCTTGGATACGGTACAGAAATGCTCTAGCATATTATTGAGTAAAATACCACTTGTGCCCCAAGGATCATGAATGGTTCCTGAAGGACTGACTGTTGGCAGCTTGGGATAATATATTGCATAATGTTTCATATGGACTTTAAATTTGCTCGATCAACTGCTGGTCCATTACATCTGGTCATTCAGTATTTGCATTTGTTTTAGCCCCAGTGGCTGTGTTTTCAAAAATAATAATAATTTGGCACAATGTTGCTGCTTGCTTCATTACAACTGAGTTGTAATGGCTTTCATTTCTGTCACTGAATGTTGTCATTTAAAATGTTTATTTAGAGAATGCCAGTACCTGTAATGTGTACTTTAATTCTTCCTTAGACTCAAGCTCTTGCTGAAGATATGAGTATTACATCACACTGATTTTAATGGGATTTCAGTGGGCTAGTATGCATAAAAGTTCTCCTTTCTAGATAGACTCACTTGGCAGATGAATCTAACCCACATCTTAATGTATTTGGCCAGTACTACTTTCTTTTTGACATTCCCTGTCATTCACAGGTTAATTTCCCCCCTCAAATGGCATATATAGATCTCACCAACAAACAAAAAATACTATCAGGAAAAAAAGATTAAAGATTAGTTAAGTACCCTGGAGGAGGAGACCAGGAAACCCTGTAACTTTCTTGAAAAAGCCTGTCTTGAAAAGATAATGTCAGCCAATGAATATATGGCATTTTATTACTCTTACTGTCAAATGTGAGGAAAATACTTAAATTTCATTCTCAGGTCCTCTTGAAATATCAAGTTTCTGACATCTTCATAAAGGCCACCCATTTATGAAATGCCAATTGATAAAATATGTACTTGATCAGAAATCCATGAATGTATATGTAGAAGTGAGTTTTTCTCTCTTTTCATCCCACCCTTCCTATAAGAATTCCAGGGTACCATTTATGCTTCTCCTGTCATCAATTTGAACATCACCACAACACTGTGATGTAGATTAGACTGGGAGAGACTGATTAGTCCAAGGTCACCCAGCTCCAAGGTCACCTCAGCATGGTACAATGCCACAGAGCCCACCCTTCAAAGCAGCCATTTTCTCCAGGGGAGCTGATCTCTGCCAGCTGGAGATCAGTTGTAAAAGTGAGAGATCGTCAGGAGACTGGCAACCCTACTGGTACCACACAACTCAGCCAGGAGAGAGTACTAGGGGGAGGAAGGGGGGAAAGTGAAGGCATAAGGGCAGATAAAGATAGGTTGGCTGGAAGGTGAAAAGGGAAAAGGGAAACAGGACAAGGCGAAAAGCTTGTCCCCCTTGCAAGTCCTTACTGGTTCCTTACTCACGTGTGGATGTGGATGTGGATGTGCGTGTTTGTGTATGATAGTTATTTCACCAACCTGTAGTACACAGAGTTAATCCTGCTCCTTACAGAATGTATTCCTGTTCCTGCACATGGGGACTGGGTCACTAAAAAGCGAGTATAAAAGGAACAGAAATTCTTGAATTGTCATAGCCTGGTGCATTTGGCTCTCCTGGTATGTTAGGATTCTCCTTGCCATGTCCTATGCATTGGGAAGTAGACCTAACAGGGCTTTTTTATATATAGCAGGAGCTCCTTTGCATATTAGGCCCCACCCCCCTGGTGAGCCAATCCTCCTGAAGCTTACAGTAGGCCCTGTACTAAGAGCCCTGTAAACTCTTAGAGGATTGGCTACATCAGGGATGTGTGGCCTAATATGCAAAGGAGTTCCTCCTACAAAAAAAATCCCTGAATTAGACCATGTTTGAAATAGATTGTGTGCCTCACAACCCTTGTCAATTTCAAGCATAATCACTTTGCCTTTTTAATTCAGCATCAACTATTGTAAACTGCAACCAAGTCTGCCTGCCTAGAGGACATGTTCAGTATTATTGATGTCTCAGCCATCTGCTTTAAAACTGACTCAACCATTTAATAAGCATATAACCTCTGAAATATCTTCATTTGGCCTTATTTGTTCATGATTCTAGCAGCATGGATACAGCAGCATTTGACAACTATGCACATCTGTCAAGGAAAATCCCATTGTGAACTAAAATCCCTGTTCTTTGCTCACAAACAGGCCTGAGGAATTTGACACCTAGTACAGCTGTAAAATAATTATACCTTATTTGTTGTTGTGATGTAAGATAGTGGGAACATTAATGCATCATTAATATTTACTAAAAGTTGAAGATCAAGCTACCTGCTCTGAAAAGCATTCCTCTGTGAACATGACACATATCTGTGCCTGAGCGTCAATGCCTCATTTTTCTCCTTGTGTGTATGTGAAATGCTGTCAAGTTGCAGCTGATTCACAGCAACCCCAGCAAGTGGCTTTTAAGGCAAGTTATTCAGCAGAGGTGATTTGCCATTGACTTCCTCTGCAGTCGTCCTTGGCGGTCTCCTACCAAGTACCAACCCTGCCTAACTTCCGAGTCCTGACACAATTGGGCTGTACTATGCTATACCATTACATATCCCATTTCTCTCCTAACTCCACAAAAAGAAGAAAAATGCACAGGACAAAGAAAGAAAGTAGAGAAAATTTAAAAACACACACACTTGTTTCTGTTATTTATTGCATCTCACTGGGTTCCTGTTGCCTGGGCTTGAGACAGGCATTCCTTGCAAACCAGGATCCTGAAGCCTGGAAGAACTGGCCAATCAGGAGATGCAAATGAAGGATGCAAACAAAGAGATGCAAATGAGGGATTCTGAAGTGAGCCAATAGGAGTAACTGTTGCCTGCTTGGGGGGGCATGGTTAACCATGGCCAGATTATATATAGTTGCAGTTTTGCTTCTGTTCCTAGGGTTGCCAAGTCCTCTTCATCCCCCAGTAGGGGACATTCAGGCATGCAATGCACGCCACGCGACAAAATGGCAGCACCCATGCGGGGCTGCTCTAGGCGCTTCTGGGAAGATTCTATGGTTTTCCTGGATGCTCTAGCCATTTGGGAGGTTAAAACTCTATCGTACTTATTGTACCATAGAGTCTTACCTCCCAAATGTCTAGAGCGTCCAGGAAAACCAGAATTTTTCCGGAAATGCCTATAGCAGCCCCTCATGGGTGCCACCATTTTGATGATGTCACTTCTGGATGATGTCATCGTGCCAGCGACGAATGTGGGCTGGTGGGTTGAGAACCTCCCAGGCAGGAGATTCCCCGCCCAGACTGGGGGGGGGGGGGGTTGGCAGCCCTATCTGTTCCTCTGTAACTGTTTCTTCTTGCAATAAAGTGTTCTTGGTTGATTCAGAGCTGGCTGAACTCACTAGTTCACTTGTGAGCCGCCCTGAGCCCGCCTTGGCGGGGGAGGGCGGGATACAAAAATAAATTTACTTACTTACTTACTTACTTACTAGTTTATTTCAGTTTCTGTGTGACAGTAGGTGCTTTCACTTGGTGACTGTTTGCAAGTGGATTTTGCCATTCTTACACAGTAAAACTCCAGTTGCAAACTGTATTATTTAGTATGTGTGAACACACCCAGTGATTTGGATTAGCTCAAATGAGAACCATAAAAAGTTAATAGTTAATATACATATGACCACAAAAGCTAATAGATAATATACATTTGAGATGTTTCAGACTGATTCCTCACCAGCATTTGCTCCGCCTCCCTCCGGTTTGGTGTAGTGGTTAAGTGTGCGGACTCTTATCTGGGAGAACCGGGTTTGATTCCCCACTCCTCCACTTGCACCTGCTAGCATGGCCTTGGGTCAGCCATAGCTCTGGCAGAGGTTGTCCTTGAAAGGGCAGCTGCTGTGAGAGCCCTCTCCAGCCCCACCCACCTCACAGGGTGTCTGTTGTGGGGGAGGAAGGTAAAGGAGATTGTGAGCCACTCTGAGACTCTTCGGAGTGGAGGGCGGGATATAAATCCAATATCTTCTTCTTCTTCTTCTTCTTCTTCGGAGTGGAGGGCGGGATATAAATCCAATATCATCTTCTTCTTCTTCTTCTTCTTCTCCTCCTCCTCCTCCTCCTCCCTGTGCCAGCTCAAGCTATGGATTCCCCACTAGTTGCTCCTCAGGCACTTCTTGCATTGTGGCTCCTTCCCATTCCCATCGCAGCAACAAGATGCTGTTTTTTAAAAAAATTTGGTTGCTGCGAAGGGAATGAGAAGGAGCCCTGAAGCAAGAAGCACTGTAGAGCAACTGGTGGGGAATTGATGGCTTGAGCCGATGCAAGGAGAAGTGCAAGGGAGGAGCAAATGTGGGTGAGGAATCAGTTTCAGTCTTAGCGAGGATTTTTTTGGGGGGGGCACCTCATTTCACATTGTACCACCTTTACAACACTATTTCCTCTTTCTCCCCTTTTTATTTATTTATTTATTTATTTTTGCTGATTTCTAGTCTGCCCTTTTCCAGGTTGGGCTCAGGGCAGATTACAACACAATAAAACCGTCAAAATCACATCACAAGACAATTAAATTTAAACAGTTAAAACCATTAACATGAAATAAAATAAGGCAGTGTCAGTGTACAGATATGTACATCCTTCACAGACTGAAACCCAGGATGCGGTCAGTGCAGGGAGTCCAATTAGCTGGTGTGAGGGGGCCCACCTGCCTCAGCCAAAAGCCTGGTGGAACAGCTCCGTTTTACAGGCCGTCCAGGATAGCAGTAAATCCGGTAGGGCCTGCATCTCCTTGGGGAGTTTTCCACCAGGTTGAGGCCAGGACTGAAAAGGCCCTGGCCCTGGTCGAGGCAGCTACTTAGCTTTATTTATCATTTATTTACTTCATTTATACCCCACCTTTCTTCATAAAGCAGCTCACATCATTCTTCTCCATTTTATGATCACAACAACCCTGTGAGGAAAATTAGGTTAAGAGTGGATGGGCCGAGGTCACCATCCAAAAATATATTTTGTGTTTTTGACATTTGATTAATGTATATGCCCCCAGATCACATACTATGCACATATGCTAAGACACACTAGGGTTCCCAACCCCCCTGCCCTGCCGGGGGACCCCTGGATTAGGAGCCTTTCCCCCCGATTTCCAAGAACGTGGAAGCAGGAGGGGGGGGGAACGGCGCGGCCTCCCTTCACGAGGTGCATGCTGGGACTCGTAGTCCTTGCATCCTCTCTGGCTGCTATAGGTGTCTCCTCGGGGAGTCTGGCCGGCGGAGGGGGGGGAGCTCCGCCCCCAGAGGACCATGTGCGTTTCTACCTCCGGAGGCTTCAGTCGCTGATTGAAAGGCTTCCTCTTGGGATGGGGTGTCTGTGTTACTTTGAAAAAGTTGGCAGCAACTCGTGAGTAGAGAGGCCGATCCCCCTTCAGTGTTGCCAGAAATGGGGGTGGGGGGGAAGTCTGCTGAGTACTTCATTATTCTCTATGTGGAGATCAATTCTCATAGGGTATAATGGGGAATTGATCTGGAGGTTTTGAGGGCTCTGGGAGCGCTATTTTTTGAGGTAGAGGCACCAAATTTTCAGTATAGTATCTAGTGACTCTCTCCAAAGTATCCGCCAGGTTTCAAAACGATTGGACCATGGGGTCCAACTCTATGAGCCCCAAAAGAAGGTGCCCCTATCCTTCATTATTTCCTGTGGAAGGAAGACATTTAAAAAGGTGTGCAGTCCCTTTAAATGTGATGGCCAGAACTCCCTTGGAGTTCAATTATGCTTGTCACACTCTTGTTCCTGGCTCCGCCCCGATGTCTCCTGGCTCCACCCCCAAAGTCCCCAGATATTTCTTGAATTGGACTTGGCAACCCTAAGACACACACACACATGAAAACACCAAATTACTGGAATCCATTTAGTGTGAGAGAAAGGTCACAGATTTAGTAAGGGAAAGATCACAAATACTTGGGACATCAGATGCCATGGCACAAGTGGGAAATAATTAAGTAGTTCTGCTTTGGGAGTGAGAAATTGGCAACCATTTTCCACAATGTTTCATGCATTATTGTTTGTTTTTATCATTTTATCATATCTTTGCATATATTATATAAGCTTACCAAGCATTCATTATATGTTAAAATGCTCCTTTGAACTGTTGCTTTAAAACTGCTTTCTGTCAGTGTTGAGATACTTCAGATTAGTGCAGCAGCACAGCCGCAGTCAAATTGCATTGCTAATGTCTTTTAGATGGAGGAAGGAAGTATGAATATTTGCCACTGATGATTTGAGTCAGACAAAACCAACTGGCAGTCACTGTGTTTTTCTTCCTAAAAATACTCCTTTTCCTTTTATGCAAGCAGAAATCCTCTGTTTCAGAAATACACAAAAAGATCTTATGGGCCAAGGGCCAGGGTATTACACAAAAACTTCATTCAAAGCATGAGTATCATGACACAGATAGAACTATATTCCAAGTAATGTGTTTAAAATCTAGAGGGTATGGCATCAAAAAGATTGGCGCAGGTTTTTTAAAAGCTTAATTCAGCTCCTGCCTATCTGATGTTTTACACTTTTTGGACATCATAAGACAAGGCTTCTTAGTACCAGCCATGGACAATGTCCCAGAGAAAAAAATGTGTGTGTGTTCCATTTGGAGTTCAATTATGATTGTCAGAACCTTGCTCCCGGCTCCCCCCCCCCCCCCCGCCCAGTGTCTCCTGGCCCACCCCAAAGTCCACAGATATTTCTTGAACTGGACCTGGGAAACCTGGGCACCACCAAAGATTCTCTGCAGAGGAAGGCCATGACAGACTGCCTCTGCTTCTCACTGCGTTGAAAGCCCCTTGCTGGGGTCACCATAAATTCAGCTGTGACTTGACTCTGTATGCATATGTAATGAATACAGAAGGTGTGGTTGATTTAAAATTGTGAGAGGCTGAATTTACAAACAAACTATTAACATGTGGGGTTTTCTATGCACTGAGACACTTCCATTGACATCCTAATAATAATTTCCTGAGAGTAAGCCCCATCCAGAGTTGGATTTTGCCCAAACTAAGTAAACTATAGCATAAAGCCTCAGATTATTAGGGGCATCTAAACAAAAGAGTTACTGTAATTTGCTAAATTACCATTATTTTGGTAATGCAAAGAGGCCTTTTAAAGGTGACATTGTTTAGGGATTCAGCATGTCTTAAACTGGCTCTGCCCCCATTGAATAGACTTTAGTAGGATTCTGAGTAGATCTGCTTAGTATGGCACTGCTTGTTACTTCTGTTGTGTATTTTAAGGGATGAGTTTCAACAAAAAGCATACCCCAATATTGTGCCTCAAATTTGCCACAGAAAACATTTGCTCTCCAATGGAATCTGTCCAGCATTGAACACAAAGGTGTTTCATCATGAAGAATTACAGCTCTCCCTTCCCAAATACATGCTGATGTCATTTCCTGCTAAATACCTACATATAATATTATTTAAAAATAACAAATGAAAATGAGAGCCATGAGTTGATAATCAAATTCATATGATTTTGAAAATCAAGGAAGGCTGGTTGCCACACTGAAGTAAATGGATTAAAAATGTCAGATCAGCCCTCTGGAGTGTTCTGTATAGTTGTGGTTGTGTTTGCTATTCAAACTTGGTAGTTGATGTTCCAGGAATGTACGCTATCTGTATTTTTCTTTATGAACTTTTATCTGGCGTTGGATAGTAATTGTGTGCAAAAGATAAGTTAATTCTAGAGTTGTTTCAGTAATGATTGTTACTGCTTATCACTACTGCATAGGGCAGTGGTGGTGAACCTATGGCATGGGTGTCAGAGGTGGCACTCGGAACCCTCTCTGTGGGCACGCTCGCTCCCTGCCCCCACCCCCCATGTACGATGCTCTGGAGTCATATCTCATTGAAGCTCCTCCTCTCCCCAAACTCAGGCTCCTTCCCCCAAATCTCCAGGTATTTCCCAACCCAAACCTGCCAACCCTAACTGGGCTTCCTTCAAAGAGACAACAGGGCACTCCAACCTTTTTGAGCTCCTTTGGAATTCTGACATGGGGGGTGGGTGCAACCACAATACAGTCCCCAAGCACAACACACAGGAAAATTCCTTGCAGGTGTTCCTACAGTTTTAGGGAGGGGGTTAGATGGAACCCACTAGGGCAGGGATGGCCAAACTTGCTTAACATAAGAGCCACACAGAATAAATGTCAGATGTGTGAGAGCCACCAGACATGAACGACAGATGTCTGAAAGAAGGAAGGAAAGAAAATAGGTGGGGGGGAGAGAGAGAGAGGTGGAAAGAAAGCAACTTGAACTTTAAACTGACTGGCATGGCTTGAAGAAGTGGTTTAAAAAGACAAATGCCTTCTCTGGTGGGGGCTTCAAGAGCCACACAATGCATGTGAAAGAGCCACATGTGGCTCCCAAGCCACAGTTTGGCCACCCCTGCACTAGAGAGATAGGTATAAGGCAGCTTCACATTTTCATTTGGCTAAGACCTGGTTGTGTTTCATATTTCAAAACTGTTGTGGCATGGTCCAAGCCGAAGAGAAGAAAAGAGCATGGGGTGGAGGGGGGGGGAGGAGGGGGGGGAAGGAGAGATCAGGACCTTGAATCAAGCATGTTTTTTGAAGGGATGTGGGTTTATTACAGGAAATGTTGGATCCCACTAATCTGGCAGAAACAGTGGCTGGGATCGCCTTTGGTTTAGGAGTGGAAAGGGAGGAACTGCAGGCGTTCTTGCTTTCAAATACGATGCTTCTGATAGCAGTATATGAGCAGAGCTCTTTCAAGCTATAGGGACCGTAAGGCAAATTGTTGATAAGCTGCTTTTGAACTGTTGCACTGCTGTTCTGGTTTTCCAGAGCATCCCTGACAAGTGTTTGTCCAGCCACTGCTTAACGACTGCCAGTGAAGGGGTCGATTGCACTGTTGAACAACTCTTACTGTTAGAAAGTTTTTCCTATGCCAGTCTTCTCCTTTGCTGCCAGCAGGAACAGCTCCTGCTGTTCCTCTAAGTGGCAGCCCTTCTAATACTTCAAAAGAGCAATCATGTCTCACCCTCAATTGCCTCTTCTCCAAACTGAATATCCCCAAGTCCCTTAGCCTTTCTTCATTGGGCTTACTTTCCATGGTTTCTCGGAAATAATCTACAGTGAGCACTGTGGCACCTACTCTCTACACATGCACAGGTTTAACGAAAGAAAAAGATATTGGATTTATATCTCGTCCTTCACTCTGATTCTCAGGGTCTCAGAGCAGCTCACAATCTTCCTCCCCCACAACAGACACCCTGTGAGGTAGGTGGGGCTAAGAGAAGCTGTCCCAGAAGCTGCCCTTTTAAGGACAGCTCTGTGATAGCTATAGCTGACCCAAGGCCATTCTAGCAGCTGAAACTGGAGGAGTGGGGAATCAAACCTGGTTCTCCCAGATAAGAGTCCAAGCACCTAACCTCTACACCAAACTGGCCCTCCTTTCTCACATCAGACTTTTCTAGTTAATAATAGAACAACTAGATTCAAGCCCAGGAGCACCTTAGAGACCAACATGATTTGGGGGAGGGAGTACAACCTTTCCAGCATTAGAGCTTCCTCGATTAGATAAAAGGAGTTATGACTCTTAAAAATCTTGTTCTCTATGGTGCTGCTGGACTCAGATTTAGCCATATAAATCAGTTGTTTCCTTTCATCAACTTAATTTATTAACTAACATCATGTATCCCCTACCTTCCTTCCCAAAAGGACACTGAAGTGTTTTGAAACACTCTCCCCTTCTCTTTTATCCTCACAACAAGCGTATGAGGCGGGTTAACTCAGAGTATATTACTGGTCCAAGATTTCCCAGCAAGCTGCTAGGGCAGAGTAGACATATGAATCAGGACTTCCCAGATATGATTTGGATACCCTAACCACCAGCTCCTACTGAACACACTATATTTTAATGTATTCTTTTTTCCTAATGACAAACTAGAATTATGTTTATAATGTATGTTACATGTTCAAAAGTAAATTAGGTGGACAGGAACACCTCTGGGAAAGGCATGTTCTCAGTTTAACCCAGACTTGCAAGCAACAGAGCAATGAACAGCCATCATTTATTGCCTTATGACACTCTCACCATCATTCTCCCATTCTGACATGTTACTGTTTTGTTGATTTCCTAAGCAAATGCTATCCAGACCAAACGTTCTTTCAGTTTGTTAATTTCACTATGAGTTGTTATTTCTAAACTAAAACCTCAGTATTTAGGTTAAATTGCTGTGTTGGCACTTTGCGATAAATAAGTGGGTTTTGGGTTGCAGTTTGGCACTCGGTCTCTAAAAGGTTCGCCATCACTGGCATAGGGTAATGTGTATAGAAAAGGTCATCAGGCATTGCTCTGTATTCTCCTTCTAGCTGAAAAGCCTGGCAGTTACAGTCAGCAGACCTTTCATGCTTTGCTACATCGATGTTGTTTTTTAGGGGGGGGGGGGGAGGAGCATAGCAAGAAAAACTAATGACAAGTTACTGGCTTCAGAACATTCTGTGTTGTGCTTTGGTTATTGAAAAACTCTATACCTTAAATTTGACATTGTTGTGATTTTAGTAAAACGCTAAGTGTTGGAATAGAAGACAGGAAATAATCTTTGTCTTTTTGTTTCCTTGGTTGATTTAGAAACACTCTAGAGCTGAGTCACTCTGGCCTGTTTCATGGTAAAGATTGCTCTGCCATCTTTCTTGTATTTTTATGCAGCAATATTGATTACAGTTTTGTTAAATTCCATCTGGCTCTAAGGAGTCCATGGCTCACAGAAGATCTGTGTGTAAGTGGAAATGGGAGATATAGCTATGTAGCCTTATCTGCTTTAGAGCTTTGATCAAATCCAAAGTTGTTGTTGTTGTTATTTATTTATTTATATTCCACCCATTCCACCATTGGGGGCTCAGAGCAGAGGATAGCAAATAGAAATAAAATCACAATAAAATCATAATAAAACCAATTACAACATTCATAAAAGTGCAGCAAGATGATTCAGCAAGATTACATGACAGCAAGGTGGTATAGCACAAAATAGTACTGAAATACAGCATCACAGTACAGTAGTGCAGAGCAGTGGGGGGAGGCCAACCGATCGATAAATAGATGTCTGCTACTTCTAGACTGTAAAGCAGGCTCAGAAGATGCTAAAGGCACTGAAGGTTCTAGACATGTGGGAATGTCATAACTTCAGGGAGGTCATCCATTCCCTTAGTTATTGATCCTCCCCCAAGGCTTGTTCATGATGGGCAAAAACCTTGTTTCAGGCATGCCAGAGTGGGGGCGCAACCAGCCCAACCACCCCCTGCCCAGCTCCCCTCCTCTTCACCCATAAGATTGGGGTCTACTCAGGGAAGTGCCCCAGGACTGCAAGACAGCCAATGGAGATCCTGTTCCCCCCTTCTGTCCCTTCAGTGGGGTGGACCTGGCCTGGGGTGTAGCCTAGCTTTCTTCCTCCTTCCTTCCCCTTCCTGCAGCACCATGTGGAGAGAGGAGCATGGGCACTGCTATGCTCCACCACTGGGGAACAAAGTTGTCAGGCAGCAGCACACCTTCTTGATGTAGCTCAGTGGAGAGACTAAATACCATCTTAGTACCTGTCCATGGTATGGAGGGACAGGGTGAGGAAGGTAGGCATGGTTTCTCATCTCTCATACCACAGCAGGGCTTTGGCTCCCTGGTCTTGGGTGCTCAAGATCCTTGGACCAGCCCTGCCTGGATTGTTGATGTGCTTATGCAGTCCCTCCTCTCCTCATGTTGAAAGAACAATTAAAGATTTCCTGGTTCATCCCTGACCTGGATACCCCAGGCAAGCTGATCTCATCAGATCTTGGAAGCTAAGCAGGATTGACTCTGGCAAGTACTTGGATGGCAGAGCTCCTTGGAATACCAGTAATCAGGAGGACAAAGGCAGGCTTTATTCAGCCACCTGTCTGAATATCCTCCAGGCCCCCAGTAGGGGTCAGTAACCAGAAGTCACCAGATGCAGACACACACACACACACACACGCACAAAGGGGGGGGGGGATTACTTGTTCAGAAATATCCATTCTAACTCCAATTTGCCATGACATCCAAATGTGGATGCTTGGGCAACCTGACATTTGCTTCTTCACCACAAACTGGGATTCTAACGTAAAGTTTAAAGTGCCAGCTTTGTGTCCAGCATGAATAAACAGAGTGAGCATGGTGTAGTAGTTAGAGAGTGTCATCATGAGGCACAGGACAAAGTTGAATCCCCACTTTGCCATGGAAACTCTTTGGCTGACCTCAGATCAACTGCTCTTTCTGCTAATATAACTGCTATTTTAAGTTTGTTGCAAGAATAAAATGGAGAAAGGGAAAAAAAGGTATTAAGATGCTTTGGGTTCCCATTCAGGAGAAAAGCAGTGTATACATTTTAAAAATGTGACATATGAATGTAAGGCCACATTCTCACCCGCTTTCAGGGTAAACAAGCCAAAGTGAAGTCAAGCTTGCCTCTGATTTTGATTATAGAGATGAAGACCTAGGAAAAATAAAATGAGGATGATAGGAAATAAAATGATAGGAATAAAATGAAGACCTAGGATATAAATAAAATGATGATGATAGGAAAATGGATTTCTTTCAGAGTATTTTTAAAAAATCTGTTGTAAAAGGTTGAGAAATGAAATAATTTATTTCAAAAATTGAGTGGAATATGGGTTTTAGGCAAATGTTTAAATACATTTTAGCTGTCCTTTACTGAGAAGTCAAACACATTTTAGCTGTCCTTTACTTCATCAACTATAACAACATAGTAATGGCATTATATGATTAGAGTTCTGAGAATTTCTCACTTGTTTCAGATTTTGTCTTTGCAGCAGATGTATGAAACACATGTTTGGTTTCTGAAAATATATGCACCAAGAAAAAACCCCCTAACAAATGAAAACCAAGTAGTCCCATCCAGGCCCATAGCTACGAGGGGGCTTGTGGGGGCACAGCCCCCTGACTGCTAGGCAGGCCCCCCTGACTTGGGGCCCCCAACCAGCCTCCAGTGCCTTGGCTGCATCCTTCTCCATTCTGCCATCATCATACACCATTGCTTCTGCTTGCTTAGGGGACGTGATCATACAAGTTGCTTCTGCTTGCTTAAGGGCTGGAAGAATTCTCTGACCCCTCAGGAGGCAGAAACAACAGGTGCCCAGAACTGAAAGTTAAGCTCCACCTTGCTTCTGCTTGCTTAGAGGCTGGAAGGAATCTCTGACCCCTCAGCAAGCAGAAACAAGGGGGCACTTTCAGTCCCCAGGACTGAAAGTTAAGCTTCAAGTTGCTTCTGCATGTTTACGAGCTGGAAGAAATCTCTGACCCCTCAACAAGCAGAAACAATGGGGCACTTTTGGAGCCCAGGACTGAAAGTTAAGCTCCCTGTTGCTTCTGCTTGCTTAGGGGCTGGAAGAAATCTCTGACCCCTCAGCAAGCAGAAACAACGGGAAACTTTCAGAGCCCAGGACTGAAAGTTAAGCTTCCTGTTGTTTCTGCTTGCTTAGGGGCTGGAAGAAATCTCTGACCCCTCAGCAAGCTGAAACAATGGGGCACTTTGAGCGCCCAGGACTGAAAGTTAAGCTCCTTGTTGCTTCTGCTTGCTTAGGGACTGAAAGAAATCTCTGACCCCTCATCAAGCAGAAACAACGATGCACTTTCAGCACCCAGGACTGAAAGTTAAGATCCGAGTTGCTTCTGCTTGCTTAGGGGCTGGAAGAAATCTCTGACCCCTCAGCAAGCAGAAACAACGGGGCACTTTCAGCACCCAGGACTGAAAGTTAAGCTCTGTCTTGGGCTGACGTTGGGCTAGAGGGCTGGGCACCTGCAAGAAGAGGCTGTTCTGGCCCTCAAGTGGGGCAGTGGGGGTAGGGGGTGAATGACTCCATTGCAACTTTCTCTGCCAGACAGGGCAGGGTAGGGTAGGCTGGCGCACACAAGTGGAGGTCCCGGCTGCAGTCCAGTGCTGGGGATCAGTGGAGAGGTGATGTTCGCCTGCAGGGGTTTTCTGACCTGGTCTTGCTGGCCACCCAAGCGAGGGTGGGAGCTGCACTTGGGCAGCCTCAGCTCGCCCTCCAACAGGAAGAAATCCAAATTGGAGGTATTGTAGCCCCAGAAGTCAGCTGCGACTTGGTGGCGCCTTCCACCCACCCCCCTTGTCCCACTGGGTTGCCTAGCTGGATCATGCTACAGATAAGGGCAGGAGACTGTGCAGCATGTATCTAAATCTCTGAGTGGCTCCCCACCAGAGCTGCTGGAAGAGGGGTGGAAGGGATCACCTTGGGGCAACTGTGGGGAGGGGGGGAGGCTGTATGGCAGCGAGTTGTTAGCTTTCCTCCCCAGCGGTGGTAGGAGAGAAGGTCATGAAGGTTGGGGCCACTATGTGTCCCCTGAAAAAAATCAAGGCCCCCCAATTCTTCAAATTCTATGGGGATGGTCCCATCCCATATGAAAATAAATACACATCTGCAATTGCTTCCTTCCTAAGCTGCTATTCTACTGCAAATGTGTGTTTATATTTGCAAATATGTCTGTAGCCCTGTGATGGGTGGAGGGGAACAGCAACATAAGAACAGCAGACAGAAAGAATGAATCATTCTCCACAGAAAAGTAACTTCTTTATTTTACAAAGGTATCAGTATCTTTGTCTGTTGTTGCATATAATTATGCTGTTTGGCCCTAGGGTTGCCAGGTCTGTATTGGAAAATATCTGGAGACTTTGGGGGTGGATCCAGGAGATGGCAGGGTTTGAGGAGGGGAGAAGTGCAATGCCATAGAGTCCACCCTTCAAAGCAGCCATTTTCTCCAGGGGAGCTGATCTCTGCCAGCTAGAGATCATTTGTAAAAGTGGATCTCCAGGCCCCACCTGGAGGCTGGCAACTCTATTTGGCCCTCACAACTGACTCGTCCAACTGAAAGGTACTGGCTGCAGGCCCTTAGCTAGGGGCCACGGGGGGAAGGGGCCCATTTAAATCATGCAGGAGGCTGGTGACTGCTTCTGTCGCCCCTCCCACATGATTTGGACTGTACCAAATCATCTGATTTGTGGACCCTTTAAATGGCATGGGAAGGAGAGCAGCTGCTCCTGGGTGCCCCTCCCATACAATTTAAATCATGCAGGAGGGAGAAAGGCAGTCCAGGGGTAAGGGTGCCCAACACTGTCAGGAGGCCAGGCCCCGTGGGCCCCCTGGCTAGCTTCGGGCCTGACTGGCTGCCTTCCGGGGCTAGGAGGGGACCCCTAATTTATCAGTGTCTGTAGATATTCCGAGTCAAGGGTTTTTATAACATACATGCGTCTAACTGTTCAGTAGTCAAAGGTATAAATCCTGTCCATTTAATAACTTTTCATTCTAGTGATGGGAAATCTCAGCTGATAGGGAGCAGGAATTCAGTTGCTCCCCCTCTCCTGCTAAAGCCAATAAAGAGCTGGGTTTAGGGGACATTGGGACCCTCAGGAACAATATAAAATTGGAGTTGGAGGTCTGTAATGGGAGGGGGAGTTTGTGAAAATGCCCCCTTCTATCAGTGAAAATTTTCCATGGGATTCAACCCAGTGACCTGCTGGAGAATTAAGCTTGAAATTCTATTACTAACAGAAATAATAACAAGCAAAACCTTAAGAATATTATGATTAATCCTAAACCATGGCTGATTGATTGTATGATCTCCCATACTTCAGATGAGTGCAAAACGTGTCCTGAAATGGTGTCTAGCATTTTTTTTCTACTTTCAGAAAGGGGTGGGGGGAATTTGCAACTTGGACCTCCACAGCTCAAGTCATTCATCTTCTCCACTTGGAAAGAACAAGGATGCCGATTTGATAACTCTAGTGTGTTTTATAAACAAACAAACAGGTCTGGAATGCTGGGAACCATCAAATTGTACCCTGTGAGAGAGGGAAAATACCAGCTTGATGAATTTGCTTGAAGATATACTTTATATATCTATAATAGAAGTAATTATTACTAAATTCAAAGGAGCTTTGTTTCTTTTTAAAAAAGCGCTCTCCTAGGAACCTAAAAACAAAACACAGAAACACAACAGATTTTCTGAAAGCCAGTCTCACAGCGTTAAGGGTTTGGTTAGAGTTTTTTTCCCCAGGGCAATTAATCATTTCCTGCTGCTCTTCTATTCTTTTGCTAAGCAGCATTGCAAGACCTAAACTACACTAACCCTGCCCCCTTAGAGTTTTTGCTAAGTAAAAATCTAACAATAACGGCAACAGTCTGAAAAAAATCACAGACAGCTAATGGGCCAAGGGCAACAGGTTTGGCAGGAAGTGAATGGAAACCAGTGAAAATGTTTTTTGTGCCCACAAGAGTAAATAAGGAATGTTGGCCAACAAACACATTTATCAAGTTAGTAAACGATTCCCAGAACCTGATGTTGTGTTTTTGTTTATCCACTAGATGCTGATGAATGCTTGTTGATTAGAAGTCATAGTTTCAGCTTAGATTTGAATCAGCTTTTCTGTATTAGGAAACTGAAAACTCCAAAATATATTAGAAAGACTATACACACATTGTATATACATATATTCAATTCACAGTGTTATCCTATGCAGAATGCTGTCCTGATCTTCCCTTATTTCCCCCCTGTTCTTTCCTAATCTAGGTTTGATTTCCTACGAGACTTGTTCAAGCCACTACGCTGCAGCGACTTGACCTACCTCTTTCCCATGGCAAGCAGAAACCAGTTTTCAGAGGATCTTGCTTGCCGCGGAAAAGAGGTAAAGCAAGTCGCAGCCCCACGTCAGCTTGTGTGAAATCGGGCCAAAGTGTCGGGGGGGGGGGGAGAGTTTTGACACCAGAACAAGCCTAGTGGGGAATTGGTCTATGGGGAATTTTTCCCATACTTCCCCTCCCCAAATTGCAGAATGAATTCACAAGGTAGCCTCTTGCTTGGAATCTGAACACTTTTTCCCACCTCTTTCCCAGAAACAACATGTTTGGCTGGTGAACTTTTTAAAAAAAATGTGCATGCCAGCACTGAAATGTGCATGGGAGACCTGTGCTGAAACAAATAGTCAGTCCCATTTGGAGGCCTGATACCAGCAACTAATCATTGCCCAATTATTTCCTCTGCAGCCTGATGTATCTTATGTATGTTTGGCAGCAGCAGATTTCAAAGTGTTCAGTGGGACTATCCTGCATCAAAAGCCTGGAGGCCCTTGGCTCTCGTGGAAGCATGAAAAAATCTTGTTTGGCCAAAGACCCATCCAGAGGGGTGCATGTTTGTGTGCATAAATGCAGAGTTTCTCTTGGGAGGTCAGTCACCACTCCATGCAAAAACGGCTAGATAGAGCAAAGTGAGGTGGGGGCTTTCATGGAGCCTCTCATCCAAGAAAGGGTACACAGGCTGGAGACTAGGGCAGGCTCATCCTGGAAGCACCCCTTCACACATCCTTACTTGAGCATAAGGTCTTATGTTATGCTGCTCTTACATTAAGCAAGTTTGGCCATCATTGAGTTAATCAAGAGAAAGCCCACTTGAGCCCTGACCTGGACAACACTTCAGCACATGCACAACCACCCCCCCCCCCGAAACCGAAAACCGTGGAAACCGAAAAGATGGAGAATGCCGGAGTTACAACCTTTTAGCCTATTGACTTTATTAGATTGAGACTCTCTGCTTAGCAGGGCACTACTAAATGCTAGAATTTTCCCATTTACAGACAACTTCTTGCCATGTCACAAACCATCATATAAAACTGGTCACATCTCTGACTTTGGCACTTTATTATGATATATATCTAAACACCCATACATTAGGAAACTGCGTAGAGCGCAGACTAACTAGACTAACTAGCTACATAGGGAACATACCACAGCACAAAAGGAGGAAAAACAAATAGAATGAGGGACTACAATACTGGGAGGAAAAACTGATCATACCATTCTTGAAGACTGAGACAGAGTAGTAAGAAAGTATTGATTGGATCATGTCCATAGTAGTCTGAACAGAAGTTAGTTGAGCAGAATGTTTGGGGGGGGGTTGTAAATTTGAAGGACCATCATTATTACAACTGATTTTTCTTTTTTTAAAAAGGTGTTCCATGAATTATTACATTTATTTAAGCTATTCTTTGTTAGTTCCCAAATTGTTTGTTTGCTGGTTTAGATCTCTAGAGATCTTAAGTAGGCATGACTATGTAGGCATGACCACACAGTCACAAATAGAATACATAAGTGTGCTGCGATGCATAAACATCTGAATACCAGTGCCCAGGGAGGGACAACATAAGGGGAAGGCCTCATCCTCAATGCCCTATTTATTGGCTGTCCAGGGCAACTAGCTGACATTTCAGAGAGCTCTGAGAGAGAGCAGAGAAGAAGTGCTACAAGGGTGAGGTTTGGCTTTCTAAGCAGCTGGGGAAGTTGCTGAGAATGTCTAAGTTTGTGTGACTGTGTGATAGTTGAAAATTCTAAGTTTGTGGTTGCTGGGGAACTGCTGTTTGTTTAGTTTGAGTGGGCTAGAGATGATTGTTGCTGATTGATTAGGAGTGGCTGTGTTCCCCACCCTCTTTGCATTATTAAGCTGCGCCTTGCCAGAGGCGCAAGACTTTGGAGCGAGCCGAAGGGCGACAGCTACAGGGCTCTTGGCCTGTAGCTCTTAGCCTGGGGGCTCTGTAAGGACCAGGAACCCAGATCCCTATTTTCCTTGTGTTCCCAATAAGGTAAGTAGACCCTCCAGAAGGAGAGCCACATAAGCAAACAGGATTTAAAAGGGGACTGTATATTTTTGAAAAAAGCTATCATGAAGGTAGAATGCCAGCGGGGGGGGGGGGGGGGGCTTTCCAGTGTTTTGCACTGAGCGTCACATGTATGACTATCTGCCCACAGGACAGAAGTCTTGGGTGTGTGCTTGATGCAAGGAGCTCCTGGTCCTCAGGGAACAAGTTTGTACCCTTGAGGCCGAGGTGACTGACATGGAGAAGTAGAGACAGTCAGGCACTCGGAGAAGACTCTTGGGGACGTATTAGATGAGCCCCACTCTGAACGTGGTAGCCCCGTTGCTGCCAAGGAGCATGAGGGTCGAGAGGGAACAGGGCTCCGGGCTGAGGATAAGGGGAATGTGCCCTCAGTAGGGACCTCTTCTTCAGTTGGTGAGCGGGTATTCTTTTGCACCCAGGAACCATCCCTGGGCAGAGAAAGGGGGGGGGGTCTTGGTAGTTGGTGATTCGCTCCTTAGGCAAGTAGACATCTGGGTGGCAAAACCGCGTACTGACCATATGGTGACTTGCCTGCCTGGTGCGAAGGTAGCAGACATTACGTGTGTTGTAGATAGGCTGATAGACAGTGCTGAGGAGGAGCCAGTGGTTGTGGTGCATGTTAGCACCAACGATGTGGGGAAATGCAGTTGTGAGGTCCTGGAGGAAAAATTCAGGCTGCTAGGCAGGAGACTTAAGGCCAGGACCTCCAAGGTAGCCTCAGAAGTGCTACCTGTTCCACGTGCAGGGCTGGAGAGGCAGGCACAAATTAGAAGTCTCAATGTGTGGATGAGATGATGGTGTAGGGAGGAAGGGTTTAAGTTTGTTAGGTACTGGGATGCTTTCTGGAACAAGCAGGAGCTGTACAAAAGAGATGGTCTCCACTTGTCCCCAGATGGAACCAAGCTGCTGGCGCTTAAAATCAAAAAGGTGGCAGAGCAGTTTTTAAACTAGATCTTGGGGGAAAGCCGACAGGAGATTAAATGTCTCTAGTTCGGGAGGACTCATCTCAAAGAGATGAAAGGTTAGCTGTTACTTTTCAGAGTTGTCCACTGAGATGGTGACAAACAGTATGGAGTGTCTGTCAAAGTCTTGAGGAAGCAGGAGGAAGGTTGCGGGCCTAGCTTGCCTGGAAAATTATAGATGTTTGTATACAAATGCAAGAAGTGTTCAAAGTAAAACTGGTGAGTTGGAATGTTTAATGCTGGGGGAAATAATAGACATTGTGGGAATTTCAGAAACTTGGTGGAATGAGGAGAATCAGTGGGACACGGTGATTCCTGGATATAAGTTATATCGGAAGGATAGGGAGGAAAGGGTTGGAGGTGGGGTGGCTCTGTATGTCAGAGAGGGTATACAGTCCAGTAAGACTGAGGTCAGAGAATTAGATTCCCTTCTAGAAATTCTTTGGGTTGAAATAGAGGGCCCAAAAGGAAATTTAGCTATGGGAGTTTGTTATCGCCCACCAAATCAAAACATAGAGGACAATTATAATATGATGGAAGGATTAAAGATAGTGGCTAAACGTAACAACTGTGTCGTAATAGGTGATTTTAACTACCCGCAGATTGATTGGATCAATATGTGTTCAGGTCGAGAGAAAGAGACTGCGTTTCTAGATGCTCTCAATGACTGTGCTATGGAGCCGATGGTCTTAGAACCTACCAGGGGTGGGGCGATCCTGGATTTGGTCCTAAGTAATGTCCAAGACTTGGTGAGAGATGTAAAAGTGATCGCACCGCTTGGGAGCAGTGACCATAACATTATTGATTTCACCATTTGTATAAATAGGGAGTTGCCCCAAAAGACCAGCACAACCACATTTAACTTTAAAAGGGGTAAATTCTCTGAGATGAGGAAACATGTGAAGAGGAAACTGAAAGGAAAGGTAAATACAGTCAAAACCCTTGGGGAAGCTTGGAGGCTATTTAAAACTACAATCCTAGAAGCTCAGATAAAATATATACCACAAGTTAGGAAAGGCACAAACAGGCATAAGAAAAGGCCTGTATGGTTAACAAACAAAGTAATGGAAGCTGTAAAAGGTAAGAAGGACTCCTTTAAGCAGTGGAAAGCTAGTCCAAGTGAGATTAATAAAAAGGAACACAGGCTGTGGCAAATCAAATGCAAGACTGTGATCAGGCATGCAAAAAGGGACTATGAGGAGCATATTGCAAAAAACATAAAGACCAACAATAAAAATTTCTTCAAATATATTAGAAGCAGGAAACCAGCCAGAGAGGCAGTGGGGCCCTTGGATGACCAAGGGGTCAACGGATTACTGAAGGAGGATACGGAAATGGCTGAGAAGCTGAATGCATTTTTTGCCTCCGTCTTCACTGTGGAAGACGAGAAGTGTTTGCCCGCTCCAGAACCACTAATTTTGGAAGGGGTGTTGAAAGACCTGAGTCAGATTGAGGTGACAAGAGAGGAGGTCCTACAACTGATAGACAAATTAAAAACTAAAAACTGGTCTGGATGGCATACATCCAAGAGTTCTGAAAGAACTCAAAGTTGAACTTGTGGATCTCGTGACAAAAATATCCAATCTTTCATTGAAATCTGCCTCCATTCCTGAGGACTGTAAGGTAGCAAATGTCACCCCCATCTTTAAAAAGAGTTCCAGAGGAGATCCGGGAAATTACAGGCCAGTCAGTATGACTTCTATACCGGGAAAGTTGGTAGAAACCATTATCAAGAACAGAATGAGTAGGCACATTGATAAGCACAAGTTATTGAGGAAGACTCAGCATGGGAGGGAAGATCTTGCCTCACTAACATGTTAAAGTTCTTTGAGGGGGTGAACAAGCATGTGGACTCAATAGATGTTGTTTACCTTGACTTCCAGAAAGCTTTTGATAAAGTTCCTCATCAAAGGCTCCTTAGTAAGCTCAAGAGTCATGGAGTAAAAGGACAGGTCCTCTTGTGGATCAAAAACTGGCTGATTAATAGGAAGCAGAGAGTGAGCATAAATGGGCAGTCTTCGCTCTATATAGTAGTTGATTTGGTCCACCCATGATTCCCATAAGTTGGGCCCGGTGACGTCGAATGCCAGTAGGGTTTGTCTGGGAGCAGTAGCCATGGCCTCGACTGTGGAAGCACTAGAGCTCAGTGTGCTGTAGGCTGCTCTCTGCTTACTGGAATCCCACCTTCATCGCCAGTGTAATGTACTGAAGTCGGAGACGTTCAGATGGCAACATGTTTTATTAGCAAGTATATCACAAAGACATGGCGGGTCCCCTGTTATATACATTTCCTGGAACAACCTTCTTCCTAGTCAGGTCCAATTGTGGCTGGTTAAACTTCCCATCGCTGATCGTCATAGGCAGGCTGCGTTCATCCCTTCCGTTCCAGGCCCTGCCCACAGGTGCGCTGTGCTGTACTTCCCAGGATGAACACCAGACACAACAGCTGAGGTTAAAAAACTATCCCAACACCAAAATTATTAGATTTCTAAGGGTAGTTTTCCTCCCCTTTTAGGCCCAGGCAATGTTATATAGTCATTTATACATCACTGTTATCAAGATAAGTGATACTTGCCAGGCACATAAACATATCTTACTGATTATTCCAGATGGACAGCCACAGCACAATAAAACAGGAAGCCAGTAGCATCTTGAAGACCAGTTGTTACTTTATATGCCTGCCACTGGATCCTTGTATCTTAGAAAGTATTTAATTTAGAGGGCCTCCATGTTTAACCTCTTTCAGACCTGCTGAAAAGACATGCCATCAATAAATATTTCACTTATCCTGGTAGATGTTTTAGCCAATTTCTACCTGAGCTGAAGCATATGTTTGAAAATATTACGATGCTGCTCATGCACAGAATCTGACATTCTCCAGTTTCAGGAGCAGACATGACATTTATTCCCCCCAACAAATGTTAGCATAATGTAAGAGTTTCACAACCTTTTATCTGGCAGGTGTGCTTTTACTGTGGTTATCTGTTGCCAGCTAAGTTTAGTGGAATGTAGTTTGTACCATACCATCACCCTCCTCCACTGACAGAAGAATGTTTCAAAGCATTTGTACCAGCATTATGTGTCAGTATCTGCCTTGTACTACAACAAAAAGAGATGTTCCTATGGGTTCCCATATCAACTGTAGATTTTCCATCTATATGAATGCATTGTCCAGAAGAGGAAAACAGAGGCTATCATTCTTTGAGAGACTGGTGAAGCAGAATGGAACTGGAAATATGTATCAGATGAACAGCGGTGTGTTCTCCCTGCATCTCAGCACAAAAGTTAGTAAGAACATACCAGCTCAGGTTAGAGTTAAGCTGTGATGACTCACTTGGTTTGAGTAATTCTAGATGTATCTGAGGATCACATCGTTGTCATTTATCCTTGTTATTGATCCTTGTCAATCATCAACATATTTATAGGTAATATGGTACAAAAAAGGACATGGCGACTTGTTAGGAGGTGCTCAAGTCATTTGTAATCACTCCTGGTTTTCTTGCTTGATTTTTCTGTTACATTTAGGTTAAGAGCATTCTTTATCACAAAATGCTTTGGCAACAAACTGTAAATTGGCAATTAATTGTAAGAGACTGAGAGACCAAGTCTTTATCCCTATAAAGTGTTAAGCAAGAAGTCAGCCCTATAAGGTAAGATATTTGCCAGTTGAGTTCTAAAAACAATTATTTGGGTATCTGTAGTCAATGTTAGCCAAGGTACTGGGTTTACACTGAAGCTCCTAAGCCTAAATAACACCATAGAATTATAATTAATAAAGGTTATTAGCAGAAATATGCAAAAAGTATACAAATAAGATAGTAGTGCAAGACAGGAAAGGAAAGGAAATAACATCTAAATAAGATACAGGCTTTGGTCCTAGGGTTACCAAGTCCAATTCAAGAAATATCTGGGGTGGAGCCAGGTGCAAGGTTGTGACAAGTATAATTGAACTCCAAAGGGAGTTCTGGCCATCACATTTAAAGGGACTGCACACCTTTTAAATGCCTTCCCTCCATGGGAAATAATGAAGGATAGAGGCACCTTCTTTTGGGGCTCATAAAATTGGACCCTCTGGTCCAATTCTTTTGAAATTTGGAGGGTATTTTGGGGAGAGGCACTGGATGCTATGCTGAAAATTAGGTGCCTCTATCTAAAAAAACCCGCTCCCCCGGAGCCCCAGATTCCCATAGATCAATTATCAATTATGCCCTATGGGAATCGGTTTCCATAGGGAATAATGGAGTGCCCAGCAGGCATTCTCCCCGCCCCCGCTTTCTGATGACCCTGAAGTGGGGGGAGGGCCTCCAAACCAGCGGATACCCTGCCCCCACCTGGGGATTGGCAACCCTATTTGGTCCTCTGACGCAGATGTTACCTGGCCAGACTGAAATACAGAGTTCAGGTAAAGTTTCAAAGTCTAAAGCCCAGGAGGCAGGCATTCTGGCTACACAAAGCCCAACTTAGTCAAAAGAGTGATTCAAAGGTACAAACTAGAAAATGTTCTACTTAAAGCAAGACTGCCAGCAGCTGGCCTAATCCTGCTTGGCTGATCAGGTGTGTTGCTACGATATATAACCATGTTCTTCCGCAGGTAGTAAGTGTCCATAGTCAAGTGCACACTCATCCCCACCCACGGTTCCTTGTGCTAATGGGATGGAATGGCCATGCAAAACTCCCTCTTCTTCTCAGCTTTCAAGCTCTCGTGATCTCATTTGCACCTTGTCCATTTCACTCTTTATTTCTCTCTCTAAACTGCAAGTCAACATGTTAGTTTTCAGAGAGGGGTCTTCTGTAACTTACTAGGCCTAAAAGCCTGACCCAATGTTTGAAAGGCCAAGAGATAGCGAGAAAAAGGCCAGTTACTTAACATGCACTACCCAAAAACCAGACTGGGGGGGGGGGAGTGGAGAATATGTGTTCACATGTACTGAAGTGGCATAATACATGTGTTTTCTTTTCAGGCAAAACAGTGACTGAATCTACAGAGATGACTGCAGGCCTGCTCTCCCAGTACACAGGACCGGAGCACAAGAAATGTAACAAGTAAAAAGGGCTTCAAAAGGTGATGACAATCTACTCACAGATTTCTCATTATCACCTTTCATGGGCTTCTTTCATAGAAGTTCAGGAAGCAGTGTGCAGGGTTGCCAGGTCTTCCTGGCAAACATCAAGGGATGGGGAGGTACTTACCATCGTGAGGACATCACTGATGTGATGGCATTACTTCTGCTGCATGCTGAAAGTGACATTGCTATGTCACTAGTGATATAGCCTGAGCCTCGTAAACTCTCCTGGTAAATCGCCCCCCCCCCACCGGCCAGCTGATTGGCAGAGGGATGCAGGATGTGGCAGTGGGGATCCCTGCCTTGACTGAGAGAGCTGGCAATCCTAGCATTGTGAGAAAAAATAACCTGAGTTGTCTAGCAGTTTAGATGTGGCACCCCAGTGTTGTTGTTCAGCTAGTTTTTTGCAGACTACAGAGAAACATGGCTCTGGAATCTTTCCTCTTAGGACATTGTCTCCTACAGAACAACAGGTCTGTGCTGTGACCGTATAAGGGAGAAGGGTGAATGAGACGATCTATACAGGAAACAGGATAGGAGGCTAAACAGCTATAGTACTGCTCATTTCTATATGAGTACCTGACAGCTGATCACACACTGATCCATGGGAAGTCCTATAAACTTAGTTAGGGCTAGCTATTCACATACTGTTCAGCCAGATTAATTTTTTTATCAAGCAGTCTTGGCCATAGTTATAGGTTTTTGGAAGGGGGTTACTCACCAGGATATTGAATGCTTGGTAGCCGTAAAGTAGAAAATTCACTCCATCTTTCACTCTCTTGATGAGTGAACACAGAATGTATCAGGAAGCTCAACCTACCGGCTCTACCTCTGTTTTCCCTTTCCCAGGGTATGGCTGTACTCCAGACACATCTTGACTTTCTGTGTAATTCATACATTCACAGATGTTTTCCTGCTGTTGACTGCTTACTCACTTTACAATCCTTTCAGCAGTGTGCTTACCAAATTAGTATCTAACAAAGAAAAGTGCACTTCCCTACCAGTGAGATGTGTTACAGGACTGAGGACACATGCACGTGACATTAGCCAGGTTCAGGATCCCTGACTCATCTCACAGTCGCATGTACTCAAGCGGGGGGGGGGGGGGCTTACCTTAAAAAAACACTAAGTCACTCAGCATGACCTGACATGCTGCAAGGAAGGAGAAGGTTTGGGATCCCTGACTCATCTCAAAGTCACATGTACTTTGGGGGGGGGGAGGGGCTCACCTTAAAAAACACTCACTCAGCATGACCTGACTGTGCTGCAAGGAAGAAGAAGGTGCTTCCATCCCATCCCCGTGCTGTTTTCTCCAGTGGAAAGGATTTGAGGAGGGTGGTGCTGTTTATACTTTACCTCAAGCACCACGTGCTGGCTACAGTTTTTTGTTGGAGTACTTGAAGGTCAAATCTGTCCAAAGACAGCAACTACATTCCAAGGATCCCTCAGTTTTTGTCAATATCACCTAAAAGGTCTTTGTTCTTTCTGTCTGTCCAGGAAAGAATAGAAGAAACTCAAAGAATTTGATGTTATCAACAAAGAAGAACAATCCACTGAAAGGAACAGATAGGATGCCAGCAGCTGAAGAAAAAATGCTCTGTCTCTTTAATAGAGACATCTGGAAAAGGAGGCCTGAAGCTTTTCATGGCATGGTAGTAAATAACATCATATTACCATTCAATTAAAAGGGTATTTTTATTCCAGGCTGTTGGCAACCCTAGAAACAGAGAATAAACCATAAGTAGAGGAGATACTAAGAGACAAGGGGCAAAAAGAAAAGAATTGTAGATGCATCAAAATAAAGAACACGATTATAGTGAAAGGACAAATAAAAATAAACTGTTCAAAGAATCATAAAATCATAGAGCTGGAAGGGATCTCCAGGGCCTTCTAGTCAAACCCCCTGCACAATGCAGGAAATTTACAAATACTCCCCTCTATACCCCCAGTGACCCCCTACTCCATGCCCAGAAGATGGCAAAAAACTGTCCAGGATTCCTGGCCAAACTGGCCTGGGGAAAATTGTTTCCTAATCCCAATTTCAATCCAATCCTATGTGTGCTTACTCAGAAAATAGACAAGTATATGACTTGTAAATAATAATTTTGACAAGGGTTACACCTAAAAATGTGTGCATAAAATTGCAGGCTAAACTCTGGGGGACTTATTCCCAAACCAGGATCCTGAAGCCATGGGGGAAATTTGGGGGGAAAGTGGGGCAAGTTGCAGCCCCATGGCAACGTGTGCAGAATTGGGCAGAACAACTGGGGAAAACAAGAGCACGAGACTGAGACAAAGGCTAGTGAGGAACTGGTCAAAACTGCCACAAATTTTGTTAGTCTTTAAAATGCTATTGGACTCTTGTTATTTTCTAGATATGTGTGCATCTTTCAAATGCTAAGAATCGGGGGTCGTTTTGCAGAAAAATAGGTGGTAGAGCTCATCCAGGGATTGTTATGAAGCTGCAATACTATTAAATGGACAAGGAGGTGGAACTCTCAGAAAGCTTCAGGAGCTGCGCTCCTGTGAGCTCCCATTGAATCTGAGGCCTGCTAAGAATTATGTAAGTGGCTAGCACACTGAATTTAACAGCAGAATATGAACAGTTGTAGGACAGCATTACCTATGGAAAGACTGTAAGACTCAGTAATCCTCCTATTTAATAGAACTGGTTGGATGGCATCAATTCCAACCCTATCCTGAAGAAACACTGTCAACTCCATTGTTTCCCTGGGGCACTCTAATTCCTGACCTGATTCAGTGAGTGCTGTAATGGGGTAAAAATATTTCACACACATCTGCACTCGTATTAACTGATTTTCTCCTTTCCATACCCTTAGAGAATCTGGAAATACATGTTTGGGGTGCATGCTATTCACTGACATGACTGGTTTCTCATACTTTCTTAAATATTAGCTTTACTTTTTGACTGAATGACTGATGATTAAAAAATTATTGCAGCAGTCCCTGCCCAGATGGAATTTACACTTTTTTTTTAATTGTTTCTTGAAACACATTTAAGCCATACATTTGAATTCAGCATCATAGATGAAAGATCATGTTCTAAACTCTTATTTGGTTCTGAAGGAAATGCTTTTCCAGCTCAGAATAATGGTGGTACTTTCTGTTTGGAATTATTTCATCTGAAACACTGATATTCCTTGAGTGTCTTCCTGTTTTTTTCCCAGTGGATCCTACTGTTAATCCCTCCAAAGTTTTGTAAGTGTGTAATTTGATAGTATCTGAAGTTGCTGAGTTTCAACAATAGATTATTTTGATTTTAACAGGGCATATGCCTGCCAAACAAAACACTTTGTTGAATTCATCAAATGTAGCCAAGTAAAATAATATAAAACATTTTGTACCATAACAATATGATTACTTGTTGGCATCAATGTCATCACAGATCTAGTACCAAGAGGTTCACAGGTTCAAGACACTGACTACATAAGATGCAGAAGGTTTTGCTGATCACTTTTTAAACATTCAACAGTTCTGGACTCTGCAGTTTTATGAGGGACTGCCAGTTCGTGTACATTCTTTCCACAGCATAGTATTTACACAGAGATTAAATAAGCAATATATGTTGCTGAATATTGCACACAAATCAACTGGTTCTGTATGATTAATTTTAGTGGGGGGTTCAACCCCACTCTGATTCCTCAGAATAGGGATAATCAGTACCAGTAACTGCTGCATAAAGGGCATAGCTGTGTGAGATATCAATGTGGTCTAGAAGTTAGAGTGCCTGATTAGGTCTAGGGAAACCCAAGTTCAAATCCCTACTAAACCACAGTGCTCATGGGATGATTTTGGGCCAGTTGTACATTCTGTCAATATAACCTAAAGAACTGTAAGAACTGAATGGAAGAGGCGTCCTGAACTGCCTGGAGGAAGGGTGGGATAAAGTTGCACTGTAATATAAAAATGGTTGAACTTGGTGCCAATTTATAGATATCATCTGCCCGCATTCAACCTGATCCAAGTCTAAGTGCAAGACTTAGCATCTCATGTGTACCAGAACAATTTACACTGCATAAGAAACTCACAACTATTTATAGAATTAATCAGAACATTGACAGTAATGTTTCTTGGTTCTGAAACTAACAAGGTTTTGACAGGGACTGTACATGACATGATCATGGGGACACTTGCGAGAAATATAGATAGGAAAATGTCAAAAATAAACAATAGGCAAAGTCATGGTACAATATGGCCATTAGATTATACTGGTGAAATTACTGATTTTTCTTCCCATTGTAAACTGACAAAGTGACAAGAAAAAGAAAGCACATTGTAAGCAGCCAGCAACTTTTGGCTGTGCTACAGTGTCCTGGATTCAGCAAAGAACTGTCTGCAAATATGAGATGATCCTGATAAAGATATACAATGTCTCTGAAAAGCTTCTACAAACATATACAATGTCAGAAAATATAGCAAAAATATTCTGCAATCAACTTTGCTGATGCAGACAAAGGGTATTCTGTTGTCTATTGCTGGATGTTCACTGCTGCAGCATCAGTCTGTTCCAAAGAGAGCTCATTGGCTGAAGCATCACTTTCCAAAGCTTCATCAATCACCCTGACAAGCTAACCTACGCCAAAGCAACTGCTTCACTCCTGTACTTCTGGCATTGGAATCTCATTGGAAATAGGTGTGGAAGTTCATATACTACCAAAAAGAATGCACTAAAGGGTGACTCCTGAGTTATTTACAACTGCTAGGGATTATCCAGCATCATGCTGCTCTTGATGATAACATTTTCTTTTTACTTCCATCGCCAGCATCCATTGTAAACTTATGCCTCAAATACTGCAATAGTTGCTGAATGTACTAATTCCAGAGGAACAGCCTGCTACAACAAAATTAAGAGCCAAAAGTCTTAAGTCTGTGAAAGGTAGAAGTATTTATGCCATCACAAGAATTCTTCATGGTATATTTCTGGGTCCACGGATAAGGAATAAGAGATTGGATTTATACCCTGCCCTTCACTACCTGAAGGAGTCTCAGAATGGCTTACAATCTCCTTCCCCTTGCCACAACAGACACCCTGTGAGGTAGGTGGAACTGAGAGAGCTCTGATAGAAACTGTTCCTGAGAGGAACAGTTCTGTGAGAACTTGTGACTGATTCAAGGTCACTCAGCAGGTGCATGTGGAAGAGTGGGGAATCAAATCCAGTTCTCTCCACTACACCACACTGGCTCTGATCTGACTTGGGAGATAACCGTTACCAGAAGCTCAAAACAACTTCAATATGAAGAGCAGCTCAAATATGTAGCAGTCTCAAAGCCTTGCTGTAGAAAAAAACAAGGCCATAAATTCTTAGGGTAAGTCCACAAAAAACCATAGTGCAATCCTAGACAGAGTTTTGATTGCCAGGACACAACCTGGAACCCCAGGCAGCATTTGGGGGGTGAGCACAGGCACTCTGGCATCACTCTGGTATGAGACATTATTTCCAGTGAAAACCAGAAATAATGTCATAATGTCATGAGGGCACTCTGAGATTTGCAAAAACAAACAACCCCCCCCCCCCACAACCCCTCTATGGTTAAACCCTTCCAAACCTATTGACTTCAATGAATTCTGAAAACAGTTTAGGACTGCACTGGCAGCTCTGTTTTAAATATAAAGCACTATCTCCAAATTATAATTTAGATCAATAAATTATAATCTACCTCCTAATTATTATACAATGACAAAGTTACATAATATGTAAAATTAACAAATCATACATTCTTAAATTCTGCTACTAAGATCTTTTATCTATAAAACCATCTTCACCAGTTGATACAAGAGAGTACTCTGTATTCACAATACACTGATGTCTTTTCATGTCATTCTCAAGATTTTGGGGTTCTAGTTGAGTATCACAACATTAGTTCCTCATGGACCCTGCTTCTTATATTATCTGGGTCTGAAACTGGAACCAGTGCCTTCTTAGGCTTCAGGGGAAACGACCCAGGATAGCTCTTGGTCAATCCAGGTATCACACCACAATACACTTCTTTTGGCAGTCTAGATCACATTAAGACTTCCACAACTGTACAGATTCGATCTCATATACAAATGAGCTGATTGTTCACTTTGAAGTTCTTTATGATCACGAGCTCTCTTGTCAAAATTTCAAAACGAGCTTTTAAATCCCCTTCACTCGGTTTTGAGAGTTCACGGATTCGCAGCCCCACAGAATAAAATTTCTCCCCGCCTTGTATCCAAAACAAGAGACAGCAGTGGCCTTCCCCTCGGGAAAAAAACAAGCAGACAATCCCATACGTAGGGCATTGCACACAATCTGCAGCCGTCTTTTGTAACTTTAGGATGAGTCTTTTTTCTGTCTCTCCTGCCCTTAAACTCCGCGAAGCCGAGCTCCGCCACACCCGAGCCCGCCGCCGCCGGGTGTCCTGTTACTTCGAGGCATGACTCAACCGCTTTCCACCTCTGTCATCAGGGTGGGCAAGAACTGAAATTCTACTAGCCGCCGTTCATTGGCTACTCGAGTCCAGCGCCCTCTCAGGATTGGCTGCCCGCCTCGAGCAGGCTGGTCTCTAAGGCTGGAGCGCGTTCAGCTGTAGCCCACTTTTGGCTGCGGCGGGCTTCCAACTTTGTTTTGCAGGGTTCCCTTCGCGAGCGAGGCGAAAGGGAGGGGAGGAGTTGCTGGCTGCTGCTGCCGCTTTCCGTCAAGGGGTTAAAAGGAAAAGAAAAGGCGCGCAGAGGGTCCCAAGGATCGGCTGCAGGAGTTTCTGCGAGAAGAGCCTTGCGAAGTGCAGCTCGGCCTTTGGGACGAGCACCGCTCCACTGAAGACCACACGGGACCATGCAGCGACTCGCCCTTTTTGCCTGCTTGGCTTTTGTGCTGCTGGCGGCCCACTGCAGAGGTAAGAGGAGACGATCCCGGGCGGCTTCTTCTCTCGGACTCCGCCCATCCCACGCTTTGGGCACCGCCTGGAAGGGCCAGTTGCGGTCTCTGGGAGAATCTGCCGTGGGCACTGCAGTCTCTGCACCCGGGCTCCAGAACAAAGGAGTAGGGAGAGGGACGCCCTGGAGGAAGGGAAAGCTAGTTGGCAGCCGTCGGGGATGCATCCTGTAGAGGAGGGATGCTGGGGATCGGGCCCAGCCTGCTTGCCACACCCTTGGCGCTCCGAGGCCTTCTTTGGCAGTGAAGGGCGAGCTGGAAGTGGAAGGCGCTTTGCACGTGCTCGAAGGTATTCTCTTCTCCAGATGTTGTGGACCTAGATTGCAAACAGGCCATAGTTGAAAGTAATCCTGGGGTTGTATCGAAAGCATCACAGCGTTGGAAGGGAAGGCCTCCTGATGGGAGGTCACTGAGAAGAAGCCAACTCCAGCTGGTAATAAATAAATAAGTGCAGGCCTATGGACAGTCCTTGGACCTCAGCTCTATTGTACTCAATAGGTTTGGGCTATGAGAATTGTAACATAAGGTGGAAATTTCTAGAAGAAATAAGCAGGCATTGTTCTCCCTTTCTTGATTTCCTGGAGAAGACTACATTCTGTTAATTCATTCAATCTTGTACTATAGCACTTAATGCTTAGACATTCTTAGGAAAAGTGCAGTCCATCTACATCAGACCTGTAGCTACAGGAGGCCCTGTGGGGGCCCTACCCCCAGACTTCCATTCAGGTGCCACACCCCCCCTTCCCTCTTCCCCTCTCCCCCCTTGTCACTACTGCAGAGGGGAAAGCTGAGAGGTTGGGGGCTGCCTCCTCTCTCCCCCATGATTTAAAATGCATGGAAGAGGTACCCGGGAGCAGCTGCTGCCTCTCACATGCCATTTAAAGGGTCCTCACGTGGTGGAAGGGAAGGTCAGGCGTTCCCAAGTCATGTGCCCTGACTCATGGTGGCAGCGGACAGGGGAGGGGAGCCACTAAGTGCCTCCCAACTTTTTAACAAGCCCGCCAACTTTTAAAATCCTGGCTAAGGGCCTGATCTATATAGTATCTACCAAGGATGGTCCATAGCAGTTAAGGAATAAGTGCACATTCACTTTTCCCCTCTGTCTTCTGGGAGGCCTACATCAAATCACTAATCCCCTTCCATGCCGTAGTTTAAACTGCAGGCTTTACTACACTTGTTGGTTCATGCACATGAGCAGTACTGATCAAAATGATTTGATGAGATGTGGGAAAAGTATGTTCTCTTTAACAATGGAATTTGGGGTGGATGATAGCCATTGTTTGGTCTCTTGCCAAGATCTATGCCCTTGTGAATGCTTGTGATGCAGTTCACTTCAGATTTCAAAAGTTGCTAAAATATTTTGATTTGGAGATAGATCTAAAAAGATAAGCCTTCTTGGTGGCTAGCCCCCTATTGACAGCTGTTCTTCCTTTCCCTTTAGTGTCCCACTGAATTAGGCTCAAACCGACCTGACTTGATAAATCCATTATTAGGATCTCCAGTGGTTTGTAAAATGACAAAAAGAAGGTGGGGGCAGGGATGGCACTGGGGAAGAGCAGAGATACACATTTACTCTGGACTGTTTGTTTGACGTCAGTTATACTTCCCAGATATTTTTCACTTGCATAGCTAAAAAGGATGTGCTGGAAATGGCATGGAGGAAAAAGTCCAGTATGAACTAGCTCCGCCACTTTGGCTGCTTTTTCCTTTTTTTAAAAAAATGTGCGATCCTGGTTATAGGTCTTTCTAGAACAGTGGTGGTCAAACTACAGCTCAGGAGCCACATGTGGCTCTTTCAGATATTTTGTGGCTCTAGAAGTTCTCATCACCCTGTAAGCTGACTTGAAGAAGGCATTTGTCTCTTTAAATCACCTCTCTAAGCCAAGCCAGCTGGTAGCTTGGAGAATGCATTTAAAGTTCCTTCCTTCCTCCCTCCCCCCCCCCCCCGCAGCTCTCAAACATCCGATGTTCATGCCTTGTGATTCTCAAACATCTGATGTTTCTATGTTGCTCTTATGTTAAGCAAGTTTGGCAACCCCTGTTCTAGTAATTCCTAGTTTGGCCCTAGGAAACCTAGGTATGAATCAGTGGAAAGGTTCATATGTTTTGTGCTAGACCTACCTTCTTTGATCCTTTCACTTTTCAAGGGGGCGGTGGATGAGACCAAACCATTGATCAAACTCTTGAAAGTCTGCATTCAGCTTACTTGCCTTCTTGCTTTAAAAGTGGCAGACACAGGCTTTGTAGGGGGAGGATTTTTATGGCTGTTGGTTTTGGAACTGCTAGTACAGTACTAGGCTATTTGATTCCTTCAGAGAGGAAGAAATACATTATTTCTTATATATGATGTGTTCCTGATTTGGAAGAAATACATTATGACTGTGAGTAGGTGGGACCATCCACATGATGCTGACATTCCACCCTTCTTGGATGTGGAAAATGCTCAAGGCATAATATTTTTCCTGCACTGAATAATCTTCTTTAGGGAAAATATGTATACAGTTTAGCACAAAGAATTACACAGAACCATGGGTGGGTAACAATAGACATGAGCACTTTGTTTATTGCAGCATACAGACATTGACCCCTTACTATCTGGAAGTAGAATTTCTTTAGGGGGAAAACATGACTAGCCCTCTCATATTTGTGGGGAGAAGTTGTTTACAGCAAGTTATATCTTATCTGCTTCATTTATTTCTCCCCCAAGGGAAACCAAAGCTATTAACACATTCCTTTTTTCTCTATTTTATCCTTATGACAACCCTATGAGAGAGTGTGACTGGCCCAAGGTCACCCAGCAAGATTTCATAGCAGAGTGAGGATTTCAGCCTGAGTCTCCCGGACCCTAGTCTGATTCTATGACCTCTTCATCGTGGTTGTATCTGGCTGTTCCTCTCACTCAGAGTAGCCAGCCCTTGTGTTTTCAGCATTAAAACCATCAATTTGAATCACTTTTAGGGCCCACAATGAGAGAACCTTGCTGAAGAGAGAGAAAAGGAAGAAAGACTGCATTTTGTGTTTAGATTCTGTACATGCTGTTAAAGGTTTGAATACTGGCTTAGAATAATTTTCTGTTCACTTTTAAACACACCAGCTGCATTCAGAAATCGTGAAAACCGGAGTTTCTAACTGCTGGTTGTTCAGCTGTGATGTCAAAATGTAGGCAGTTCAAATAAGATGGGCTTTGCTCAGTTTGTAATAATTGTGGTTTTTTGTGATTTCTGAATTCACAAACCACAGTTTGTTGAGAGGCACTCCCTTAAAGACTCATTGCCATAGACCTAGCATTATAGGGAGGATACAGATAACCAAGAAGTAGACAAACCAGGTTTTATTTAGAAGTTAGAGTTTGTTATTTCTGTTACTCTGGCCACAGTAAGTACCAGTACATCAATGAAAGTTAATAATCAATGAAAGCAGACAACGGAGTGATTAAATAGAATTGACTTTTGGTATGACATGACTTTTCGGTGGTGCTTATTCATTTGTGAAACCATAGCATATCCTCCACCGAAGTGGTTTTCTGTCTTTGTGGTGCAATTCATTTTTACAGTGGAGATTCCTGAGCCCAGGGTGGGAATATGTTTTCTCTTCATTTTAAGCCATGGTTTTCATATTGCATCTTGAAGTGTGTTGAGGATTCCCCTTCGAACTGTGTTCTCATGTGACACTAAGGATTCTCTGCCCACCGTATTTAAACTTATTATTTTTTTTTAGAAGCTTGGGTTATATTGCACAGAAAGAATTCAATACTTTTAAAAACATTTTTAATATAAAAACCTTTACATATTTGTAGGCACTTCTGGCAGTCACTTCCCTAAAAAACAGACTGAGCTCTGGGTAATCCCTTCCTTTAAAAAAAGAAAGAAAAAAAGAAAAGAAACCCATGAGCATGAATAATGCTAGGCAGGGGGAAAAAACCCACACTCATATTTACAAAGACTTCAGAGATCTCCTCCCCTTTGTCTAAAAGGCAGGCAATTCTTTTCTGTTATGCTAATTTCTGCTGGAAGGGAACAAAGTAACTGACTCACCTTTCCTGAAATCTTTCAATTACACTGTTTGTGCTGATAGCATCCTGCCTAGGAAATAATCAAGTTACTGTTTAAAACAAGTTTAGAATAAAGCAGTTTTTTTAATGTGGAAGGAATGGACTGCTGCTAACTATCTCTGTGCAAATATAGGACAGTGTCATACAGAAACATGAAAAACACTGGTTTGGTAACAGAAATGCAGGAAATCCTTGGTACAAAAGCAGCCATGAACATGTTAAAGGAGACTATACTTCATGTGTATTATTCTTGAAAATAGTTTAGCATAACAAGGAGGGAAAATTTCTTGAATACCGCTTTGACACTCTGGCACAAACTTCTGTGTTAAGCAACAACTGCACACCTTTACATTCAAAATAGTTTGAAAGAGTATTTCTTTTAGAACTGAAATTTATTTTCTTATCAGTGCAGATTTTTAGAAAATTGATTGCCTAGTGTAATTGTGGCCTATTCCTGACTCTGCACTTTCTAAACAAATCTACTTGGAAATAAGCTTAGATTTCCATAGAGGCTATATCCATGTAATATGTTTAGGATCATTGTCTAGAACTTTTCTAAATTGCTTTCCTTGCACTTTTTGTGTATGATACATAAACTTACACTGTCACCCTCAGAGCTGTGTAGTGGCTAGAGCATTGGACTATATCTGGTAAACTCGGATTGAAATCCAGACTCTGCCGTGGAAGCTCAGTGGGTGGTTTAGGGCCAATGAGATATTTTCAACCTAACCTTCCTCACAGGGCTGTTGTGAGAATAAAGTGAAAAAGAATTATGTAAGACACTCCATTTGGAAGAAAAGAGGGATATAAATAAAGTAAAAATAAAATATTGGAATATTTGTTTTAAGGTCAATAAATAAAAATGCAATAAACTGTTTCAAATAGGCTTACATACATACAGCCACTTAGGGCTAATGTCTAGGTGCTACATGCTATATTGAGTAAGTGATCTCAGTGGAACTTTGTTATTAATGTACATAATACTTCAGTGCCAACAAGGAAGACTGATTTCTCTGGACCCATTTCAGTCTGGCTTCATGCCAGGATTTGGAACAGTTTTGGTCATCTTGCTTGATGAGCTCTGTTGAGAAGTAGACAGGAGGAATGTGACCCTGCTAGTTCTGCTAGATCTCTCAGTGGGCCTTGATACTACTGAACATACTATCCTACCGAAACACCTCCCAGCGCTGGGACTGAGACACACTGTGTTGCATTGGTTTGTCCTGTCTGGGGGTCGGTTTCAGAAGGTAGGGGATTCCTGCTCTGCCATATGGCCATTCCACAGGGTTAGATCTTATACCCCATTCTATTTAATATTTATATGACACTGCTGGGAGAGATCATTGTGAGGTATGGTTTATGGAGTCACCAGTATGCAGATGATATCCAGTTCTACCTTTGCTTTGCAGCTAATTCTGAGGATGTAGTAGATGTTCTGAATTGGTGCTTCAAGCCAGTGATGAACTGAATGAGGGTGAACAAACTGAAATTTAATCCTGAAAGATAGCAGTTCTGTGAGTGAACAGAAAGGCTGACCAGGGATTCAAGGTCTCTTCTGTCTTGCATGGGGTTATACTCCTCTTGAAAAGCCAGGTTCATAGCTTGGGAATTTGCTTGGCACAGCAGTCACTTTTGAAAAACAGGTGGCTGCAGTGGTTTGGAGTTTCTGGTTCAGGCAGATGTAGTTACAGTGATCCATGCTTTAGCTACATCTAGACGGAACTATTGCAGCACGCTCTACTTGGAGCTCCCCTGAAGAGTGTTAAGGAGCTGCAGCTAGTGTAGAATGCTACAGTTAGACGGCTGGTCAGGGCCTGCTACTGCAAGCAGGTGACCCCAGTATTACCACAATTGCACTGGTTATCGATCTAGTTCTGAGCCCAGTTCAAGGTGTTGCTCTTTAAAGTTTCTTTAAAACCCTAAATGACTTTGGACTGAAGACTTTCTCTCCCTCCCCCCCCCCCCATACATTCCTGCATGGAAATTAAGATTGCAAGGAAGTGCACCAGATCCCCCCACTGTTGATCTTCAAAAGAGAGTTGAATACTGTTTCATTTAGGACTATAGTCACCTGATTGTTTTTTATTTATTGGCAGTCCTAATTCGAGTTTTAAAATGATGACTTTAATGGGGTTTTTAAATAATTGCTGTTTCATTTGTATTCTTGTTGTTATGGTTTTTGTAATTGTTCTATTTCTAGAGGAACACTTATCAAGTGGCAGCTTGGAAAATCAAAATAACTATGCGGTATAATTATATATTTGGAATATTTATTCCTCAATCATATGCTTCTAGGGGGGTTACAATAGCACTGTTAGCAATATCAGAGCATGAAATCAGAGAGTTTCCACAATTAAAATATATCCATTAGTATGCAAAAAAACCCCAACAACCCAGAAACTAGGAAAATAGAATAAAATATATTGCTGGAGGAGGGGGTAGAGAGACTCAGTGCTACTAAACAAATTTATCCTTGAGCAAATAAATGGTTAACCTGGGGTGTCTGAAAGTGAAGTCAAAAATTACTTGTAAGCAAAATTACACCTTTCGGAGACTGATAACTTCAGTGGATGAAACTGTGTTTAGGACTGCACTACTACTAGAAGGATGGCATGCAGAAAGTATTTGGCAGGCAAGTATTTATGTGGAGATTTCAGGTTTCATGTAATGATAGGGCACTTGAAGAAGCACAGTTCTGTATTAATTATGTTGCTGCTGCTGAGATTCTGATGACCTTTTTTCCTTATGAACCTCCTCCATGGACTAAAGTCATCTGGTGAGCCCCTTTTCAGTGCCCTCTGAAAAGCTCTCTGGTTGGTTTGGAACTTCCTTTCCAAGCAGATATAAGAGCCTTTGACCCTTTAGGATGATAAAACCTACATATGTTGCAAGTTTGCCAGGACAGGGAATTGCTTGTTTTGCTGCTTCTCTATCTGTATATTACTGGGGTTATTGTTCGTGCCCCTTTAGCTCATAGTATGTGGGACTGACTTTAATTTACAGTATTTTTTGCACCATAAGACTCACTTTTCCCCCCCAAAAAAGTGGAGGGAAAAGTGTGTGCGTCTTAAGGAGTGAATACTGCAAAAAATTCACACAAATGCCTCTAAATTCACACAAACGGCTCTAAAAACTAGGTGCGTCTTATGCTCAGGTGCGTCTTATGGAGTGAAAAATACGGTACTTGATGGCATATGATCCCAATCCTTTGTGTAGGTTGGGCCAAAGGTGGGGAATACATGGAGGAAATTACTTTTTGAGATGAAATTGTATCAGTTGGATATTATGGAATTTGTCGCAGTGCTGGAGATCACTGTTTATAATCTAAGACTGAAATTCTGTGCACGTTTATTTTCCACAGAATACAGTGAAATTTACTAGTGAGCAAACGTATGTAGGGAACAAGTTAATCATACAACATGCTCAAGACTATATATAAACAAGCACCAGCAACATAATTCCATCAGATGCTGCCTTGCTGTTATGTACATATTCATTCATGAAGTTGCAACTTAACAGCTGGAATGTAGGAAATACTTAGTAACAATTACAGATCTGCAGATTGCCATAGTGTCATTGCCTTTTTTGGCTGCAGGCAAATCCCCACTAGGCATGAGGCTGGAAAATAAGACTAAGTGAATGTTGTGAAAGCATAGAAATCCAAACCTAACTAAGAGTGTTTTACTCTTTATCTTCTATCTGGTGGTGAAATACTGCACGTGGTTCTTCTAGCCAGGAAGGGGCTGTAGTTCCATTATTCTCATCTGATGTAATTTTAAGGATCACAGTTTTGTTTTTCATCAGTAGAGCACATGCTGAGGTTTGTCAAGAACCAACCCTGTGCCTTAGAGATATCACTTTTGAAACAGTTGATGGACATCTTTCTTGTGGATTCTCCCAGGAACCCACACAAGTAAAGTGATCCAACAATTTCTTCATCCTAGTAGGACTGTTGTTAATTAGATTGTATGTTAACCGTATCCTGCCCATCTGTCAACAGTTGGAAATTATTCTCACTCACTCTGAATGGATTGATTACTCTTTGCCTCTTGTTTTACATTGGTGTCCCCTTGGCTTGAACTCTGAATATAAATTTAGCTGCTTTGGATTAACACTTACAAAAGTTTATAGTGCAGTTAATTTTGTTAGCACCTTAAAATGCTGCTAAATTCCTGTTGAAATGTTTCCATTTTTGTACCTATATATGCCACTAGTTCTACTCTAACTATATGAAATTGCATATTAGGACAGAAATATAAACACACATGAACAGCCTTATACTAAATCAGACCCTTGGTCCATCAAAATCAGTACTGTCTACTCAGACTGTCAGTGACTTTCTAAGGTCTCAGGCAGAGGTCTTGCACATCACCTACTGCCACATCCTTATAACTGCAGATGCCAGGGATTTAATCTGGGGCCTTCTGCATATCAAGTAGATGCTCTACCTTGGCTCCTCTATTGTTCATTACAACATTTGTTTTGTATTTCCAAGTTATGTGTTTCCTACTCTTTTGATAGAATAAGCTAAGATATATGTAAGGGGTGGCCAAACTGCAGCTTGGGAGCCACATGCGGCTCTTTTGCACATATTGTGTGGCTCCCGGAGGCTGAGAAGGAACTTAATGCAGGTTTACCCTCAAGTATAAGTGGGCAAAGCATCAGGACCTCAGTCAGCCTCTGAATGCTGACTCTTAGGTAGGCGACTATTTCCACCATGTGTGAAACAGGGAAGGAGGGGGAACTAGGCAGATTTACAAGCTCTGCTCCTCTACCACAGAAGTCACCTGGAGACCTAGAAGGGGAAAGAGAGCACAAGAGCTGAGGGAGAAAAGTGAGCATGTAGAGAAGTGAAACTGCTGGTCGCACTGATGAGTCCAGCTGGACACACACTTGGGATTCCTGCCCTTCCTTGCTGGATGAATGGAGTGATCCAAATACAGCCATTGCCAAGAAGGACAATAAGATCAGGAGTGGTTAGTGAGGGAAGGAATATGAGAGGGGGAGCCCTTGGCTCAGCAAGAGACAATAGTGGAGGAACCGGGGGAAGGTGATGGCTGCCCTCGCCCCTCCTCTGTGAGGCGCACCAGGATGGCCAATGGCAGGCCCTGCGGCCTAGCTGAGTGAGCTGCAGCAGTGATAGAAGATGTTTTCCTTCCTCCCTTGGCTGGCTGATTCAGGCCTGGTAGCCAGGGGCTGTGAATGGCCAAGCACTGTTGTCCCTTGACAGGTTTGTGTGCCTGCTGAGTGCAGGGGAATGCTGCATCTCCCTCCTGCACTGGGCTTTAAAAATAAGCAGGCTAACTAGTCTCCCACTAGGCGCTGGGCAGCTGCAAAAGCATTGGTGAAGTCTCTTGATTCACCTGTGATAACACCACATCTTTTCTCAGGTGCCCCCCCCTGCCCTCCCCGGTTAGCCTGTTCCACCGGAAGGTGGGGGGGACAGAAATAAAAAGGGCAGCACAGAGTTTCCTCTTAGTTTCATAGCTCTTGTAGGAGCTGAATTTACTAACCTTGGTGTCAAGGCAAAGAGAGATACATAATGATACAAACTGTGGCCTATGGTTTATATGGTACATGTGTGTTTCCTTCTTCCACTGGTGCAAAAAAACAACAACCTCAATCTTTCCCTACGCTGGTTTTATGGGGATTGTTATCCCCGGTTTTTGTTTAAGAGTTTTAATAAAGTGTGTAATATTTATTCATATCTTGTGGCTCTCAAACATCTGATGTTTATTCTATGTGGCTCTTATGTTAAGAAAGTTTGGCACCCCTAGTGTGTGTGTGTGTGTGTGTGTGTGTGTGTGTGTAGGTAGCATAGAGTGCAGCAGTTTGCAACTCTTTCTCTGTGATATTCGGTATAGCAGCAGTTTTGCTTTTAGAAAGCTAACAATTCCATCCAGTATCCTGCTGACATCATGCTAGTATAACTTACTAAGCTAGAATGGAACTTGGTACTGTCAGGGAGATGTCACATGTCAAATGTTCCTAAGCTCTCCAGTCCTGAATGTGCTTTCAGATCATTATATGGCAATTCCATGGGGTTTTCAGAGCAAGGGATGTTTCAGAGTTGGATTGTCATTGCCTGCCTCTGGGTGCGGTCACATGTCACATTAAAAGCGGGCATGTAGTGCTCAAATTTGAACTGCTGAATATTGATTCGACGTGGGGCCGATCAGACGAGCATCCAAGAATGCGACTCATCCTGTTGTTGAGTGTTCCAATATTATCACACTCTTTTCTTGGAGCGTGCGTGATGTGATTCCTGGGGGCGGGGGTCCATTGAACATGCACCCGATTGTTGGGAGGTGTGAAATCAAATGTTGCTTCAGAGAGGGGGGGGAGGGGGGAAGTTCCAGGAATTAACGTTGCCGATTCAAACCAGGGGACTGCCAGGAACTACTTTCCTGGAAATTAGAAGTAACAGTGATATCTGGAAATCCTCCACATTGAAAAAAATATTTCTTTTCCTGTTCTGAATAGTGGGATAATGTCCCCCCGCCCCTCCGATCCTGTGTTGATCGAAGAAGCAGAAGCGTCACTTTAGATTCCCGGATGTTCTGGCCATGTGCATTTCTGCTGGGGCTTTTTTAAAAAAAGTATAGGTAAGGAGTGATAAACATCCCAAGGAGCAGTATTGCGCATGAACTGTCTAAACAGGAAAAAACCGATTGTGTGCCGCTTCTGTGAAAAAGAGCCAGACATTCTACAGTATCAAATTAGCGCAGCATTGCTTCAGAGCAAGCCAGGATGACCTCGGATGATGCGCGATTGCCAGATGTGGATGTCTGGACGAACATATTTAATCTGTCAGCAAGACAGAGCTGTGTCGCCACTAATGGTACATCTGAATGCACCCCATGTGTAGCAACCCTGGACTTCCTTAGTGGTTTCCCATCCAAATACTAACCAGGGCCAATTGCTTAGCTTGGACCATCTAGGTGAGGGCCTGGAGCATCATTACACTATTAAAAAACCTGGCAATGTGCAAATAAATTCCACAGGGCCTCTCCAAGAAGAAGAATCAACTGCCTTGTCCTCAAGCACTGGTGTAGCTTAGAATGCTGAGTAAGTGCACAGCCAAATAACAACCATGCCCAAACCAAAACACCCATAACTCAGATGACAGGGTGCATGACATGAGGCTGTATCTTTGTGGCCTATGTCATGCACACTCACAACAAAGAGTAATGGTGATAGGGAGTGGTAATAAGCCCCTAAATAAAGGGGGGATATGGTGCATGGTGGCTTGCTGTCCAAAATGATATATTCTGGAGAGAACATTCTAAAACTGTCTGAATAAAAGTAAAAAGATAAAGATAGTCTCCTGTGCAAGCACCAGTCATTTCCGACTCTGGGGTGACACCTCATCATGACATTTTCATGGCAGACTTTTCACAGGGTGGTTTGCCATTGCCTTTCCCAGTCAGCTACACTTTACCTCCAGCAAGCTGGGTACTCATTTTACTGACCTCGGAAGGCTAGAAAGCTGAGTCAACCTTGAGCCGACTACCTGAACCCCAGCTTCTGCTGGGATGGAACTCAGGTAGTGAGCAGAGCTTGGACTGAATAGAATAATAGAATAGAAGTAACTGAATAGAAATAGAGGGAGCTATATATACAGCTTCAAGCCACTGTGAGCATCAGTCAACAACTGTGCCGTTGTCTTTAATGTAGTTCCTGATTACCACATGAACTTCGTCAAAAGACCATAGGGTCTAACATTGTTCTTTTAAGAAGACAAGCTATTGGGAAATGCATGACAGATGTTTGCTGACTATTCTTTAAAAATCCTTGGATTTTTGCCAGCAACCCTAAAGATGTTTTGCTGCAAAAAACGCATTTTTATTTGCTTTTGTGCATAGGACTCTCTCTCTCTCGGCTTGGCTTCGCGAACGAAGATTTAAGAAGGGTGCAGTAGTCCACGTTTGCTGCAGGCTCGCTGGTGGCTGACAAGACCAATGTGGGACAGGCAGGTCCGGCCACAGCGGCTGCATAGGACTATGTGAATGGCAAATAACCCACCTGCCTCAATCAAAGAATTTTCTTGCCCCTATAATGTGTCCTCCACTTTTGAAGGGCAGAAAAGGCAACCAGTAAGGATTATAGACGGAAGAAAGTGTTGAGCAATGAAGCCAACATAGATTTGATCTACAGAGTCAAGTTGAGAACAAGCTTTTACAATTGCACAGGTCACAGTAGACCTCACATATTATTGCCCAATGGGGATCTCAGTCCATTTTTCAGAATGAAGCGCTTCTGATGCAACTGCATCTCATTCCAACAATTTTGGGAAAGACTGCTATGCTGACTGTAATGTACTATTTCCAACATCATGGTGGAGGGCTTTCCCCAGAAGCTGCCCCACCGGTATGTCTGCTGTGAAGCAGAAGGATCTCAGCTAGATATTAAAATGAAGAAGAGAGGGGATTGTTCCTCCAGCTCTCCTGGCTAGGACATCTCCTTCGCAGCCTCTGGAGTATTTGCTTCCTCCTCCTCTGGCCTGCTCGAACAGCCCCCTTCTGGGTCATGCCAGCCTAAATGATCCTATGTTTCCTGATGAGGAATCCTAGCCCCAGAAAAAATCAAGGAGATCCTGGCTGTGCCCTTGGTTCTCACCCAACCCTGCCATTTCTCTGCAGGTGTTCTTCATTGCAGCTCCTCCTGCCATAGTTTTTAAGGGTAACACAACAAAAAATATAAGCTAGTGACCAATTTACTAAAAATATATATAGAAACCAGTTCAAATGTCCAAAACATGTACATTCAAGTCCCAAAGTAGTGTGGTGACAAGCCAATCAATGAAGTACTTGTTTCTTTCCAGTCTTCATCGGGCCTGGGACCACTAACAAAAGAAAATGTTATACAATGCTTTGGGACTTGAATGTACATGTTTTGGACATTTGAACTGGTTTCTATATATTTCTTAGTAAATTGGTCACTAGCTTGTATTTTTTGTTGTGTTATCCATTATAGTGACCTCTCTCGGATTGTATTCTATATAGTTTTTAAGGGGCCAGCTTCTACTGAGCTGTCCCTGCTAATTAGCTGTCTCATATTTGCCTGTTCCATCTTTGCCCTGGTTTTGTCGCCAGTCAATGAGGCTGTAAAGGATCAGAAGCCTTCAAAGATGAGGGTGGCTCTGGGCTTTGGTCTGAACCAAACATCAACTTCTTTGACAGATTTCTTATATATCTCCCCCACTCCCCTGGTTTTCTCTTGATTTGCTAGTGGGAAACAACTCCAGTATTCCTGAACACTTCCCTCTCCTCACTTGAGTCTGGGCAGCTTGTTTTGATCATCCCACCAGTGCCAGTTTTCTGGTCTCACTTTTAAGAAGGGACAGGACAGTCTCAGCCTGGGCAAGAATGTTTTTTGTGGGTGCTCCATCTCATGGAATGGGCTGCCAGATGACTTGGGACTGGATCATCTAGAGTTTCCAATCCCCAGGTGGGAACAGGAAATCCCCTGATTTTGCAGTCTCCTGCCTGCATCCAGCCAGCCAGATAGCTGACGGGGAAGCCCTGGCCCCAACAACCACCACCCTGCTCAATGCCCCCAACTTAATGACATCACATGGAAGTGAGTGACATCATCATTTTGGGACGTTGCATGGTAGCACTCTGGGTTTTGAGCCCAATTTTACCACAGAGTTTGCTCAAAAACCAGAGTGTCGCTGCATGATATCCCCAGCACAATGGCATAATCAATGCAATGTTGGAGGCATCATGCATGGTGACATCGTCCTGCTTCTCCACTCCTGGAGAACTCTGTCCCGCCATCCCCCCACTCCCCCGCCAGTGAAAGGTAAGGACCTGGCAACCCTAGAATAATCTTTTCTGTATTTTAGGGGGGGAAATAAGGCAGAAAGGGGTTTTGGCTGAATTTGGTTGTTACAATGTACTTTTATTAGTTCTTAAGATTTTTTTTTTTTATTATCAAATATTGTATATTGGTTTGGGCCCTGCCTTGGATAACCCAGGCTCTTCTCATCTTGGAAGCTGAGTAGGGTCAGCTCTGGCTAGTGTTTCAGTGGAAGACCACCAAGGAATATCTGGGTCATGATGTGGAGGCAGGCAGTTGCAAACCATCTCCGAATATCTCTTGCCTTGAAAGCCCTACAAGGTCGCCATGTCAGCTGTGATTTGATGGCAAAAACAACAAATATTGATTTGGAAACCTTTTGTGGTTATTTTAGGGAAAGTGGTATATAAACACAGTAAATAAATGAATAAAAGAGAGCCACCAGGAACTTGCTACATTTTAAATGTCTCAGTAGAGTTTGAGCTGTAGACAAGAAGCCTGTTCTGTCCTGTTTGCCTTATTTGTAACAACACTGTGTACAGTTTCTAGTTGTTTTAAAGAAAGAGGAGCAAGATAGTAATGTGAATGGAGTGAATCTGACATTGGATTAAAATCTGCAAATTTAATTTTGTGATCAGTTTGATTTTCAGCTGATGAGCACAGTTCTAGTATAAAAGAACTTTCCAAATTATAGTGATTTGAAGAAAATTGGCATCATTCTTAATTGCTGAGTGTTTCTTAAAGAATGCAGTTGGCTCTGTGATTTGCTTCTGTAAACTTTGAAATAATCTATCTATGAAGTCAGAACTACATTTTTTTAAAAAAGGTAAAGGTAGTCCCCTGTGCTACCACCAGTCGTTTCTGACTCTGGGCTGACGTTGCTTTCACGTTTTCACAGCAGACTTTTTACGGGGTGGTTTGCCATTGCCTTCCACAGTCATCTACACTTTTCCCCCAGCAAGCTGGGTACTCATTTTACCGACCTCGGAAAGATAGAAGGCTGAGTCAACCCCAAACCGGCCACCTGAACCCAGCATTCCCCAAACAGTGCCAAAACAATGCAGGGGAGGGATGGGTAGTCGCACAATAATGTTAGAGTATAGATGTGTTAATTAACTCTTAACTTGCATCTTTCCTGCATATGCCCCTGTCTCTCTTATGGCTGTCTCCATAGTTACTTTTGCTTTCTATTTTGGAGTTTAACTGAGGAGGGATTTGTTTGGGTTTTTTTAAAGCTCTATAAAGCGGTGTTTGCAGAGATGGGAAGAGTTAAGCACTTCAGACTGTCAACTCTCTGCCTGTCTGCCAACTCTTCCCTGTAAAAGCTCACAGCAGAATATGAATTCCTATCCTGAGTCTTCCACGGATTGGCTTGTGCTATTCTAAAACAATTTTTACACAGTTCCATTATTATGCCATTTGGTGTCAATTTGCAATTGCAATGGTGTGAAAGGAAATGGATAATAATGGTAAGAAAACAATGATGATTTTATAGAATGGTTTCTAACTGTAGATAAGAGACAAATGAGAAAATGTTCTTGCAGGGAGGGGAAATGTTCTTTTTTACTAATTATAGAAGTGATAAAAATGCACCTTCTTTTAGATTTTAATATAAAGGACCAGCCTACCACTTCATAGTAATTCATTATGTTTCAGAGGAGAAGGAAGCATTTCAGTTTGTCCATTCATTCTAGCTTTGGTGTTTTTGCTTCTCTCCTATTAATTTTGATTGGAGATCAAGCAAGTCACTGCAATGCGCTCTTCAGTATTAACGGGGCTTCTTAGAACTGCAGAAGTCTTGAACCCATTACTAGTATCCAGAGTGTTGATTTGTACATGACAACCACATTTGTTTCCAAACGGTTCTTTGGAAAGCTTCTAGTGGATGTCAGAATATAATTTCAGTTTATATTTGACATAGAAGGCAATTTCCAAGAGGATGGAAATTTTATTTACTTATCTATACTCTACCTTTCTCTCTAATGGGGACCCCAAAGTATCTTACATTGTTCTCCTTTCCCTCATTTTATCCTCACAATGGGCCTGTGAAGTAGGATAGGCTGAGAATCTGTCAGTCGCCCAAGGTCATCTGTTGAACTTGTATGGCAGAGTGGGGATTTGAACCTGGATCATTCAGCCAGTTTTCTGGGAGAACAGAGTTTGATTCCTCACTTCTCCACCTGTAACTGCTGGAATGACCTTGGAACAGTCATAACTCTGTCTAAGCTATTCTCTCAAGAGCAGTGTCTGTGAGAGCTCTCTCAGCCCCACCTACCTTACAAGGTATGTGTTGTGGGGAGGAGGAAAAGGAGATTGTAAGCCACTCTGAGACTCCAAGTGAAGGGTGGGGTATAAATCGGATCTCTTTTCTTTTTCTTCTTCAGATTCTAATTGGACACTCTAGCCAACACTTTGTCATGCTTGGACACTCTAACCAACGCTGTATCACTGTGAATAATCTCTGCCTGAATCTTGTATTTTCTCTAACACAGAGACAAGATGCAACTTTCTGAAATCTGTTTATTTGTAGAATGTGTGAGTTTGCTTAGGAACCAGAGTTCCCATTCTTCTGCCTGAAATCACACATGCATTATAAAGTGTAAGAAGGCAGAAATGCAGTTCTAGTGTTATTTTCTTGTCCTGTCATTAATTGATTAGAACATTCACTTGCTGTTAAAATGGCCTTCCAGTTTTTCATTCGTGCATGCCAAAACCAGGAAAGGGGTTGTATGCCATGGGTATTTGGCTTTATTAATTTTTTTTTTGTAATCCAGAGTATGTCTTGATGAGTTGTATCACAGTGGATTAGGAGTGTATAATTATTTATGTATAATTACCATGTTCTGAATAACACATTCTAGAAACCATTGGTTTACACAAAAATTATCAGAATATCAGCAAATAAAGTTGGCTTGGTTTAAACATGCCCCATAAAGCTGGCTATATATCCTAAATAGTCACATTCATTTGATTAGATTTCAGGGGAACTTGTAACTTTTTTGCAAGGTTGCCAAACTCCAGATAAAAGCTGGATAGCCACTGGAATTACAACTGATTTCCAGTGATAGTTTATTATTTATTAATTAAAACATTTATTCCACCTTTCCTGAAGCAAATGGCAGCTTCGGAAGGTGGACTGTATGGTACTGTACACTGCTGAGGTTTCCCCTCCCCTAAACCTATCCTCCTTAGGCTCCACTCACAAGTCTCCAGGTATTACTGAACCTGGAGTAGGCAACCCTACTTTGTAAGTGAAACAATACAGTCGAATCATAAAAAAAACAACAGTATAACAATTAAACAAGGAATATAAACAGCATGATACAACTCAGCAGCTGAAAATGATACTCATAAAACAGCTCCCAGTCTAGAAGCTGACAATAAAAGCAGGTGAAGATGAAAGTGATGTTTTAGTTTGAGGGGTACCTGAAGTAGTGTAAAACAAGCAAGCCTCAAAGATAGTCTGCTTTTGTATCTGTGCTGTGCTCTGGAGGACAAAAAGGTAGCAATAGTAAATAGTCTCCAGGGATTAAGTGTTGAGGTAGTTAGTCAAGGCAAAATAAGAAATGGGACAAATGGAGAGTGGCTGAACATGGCATAGGAAAGAATAAAAGTTGTGCTCCCACTAGGAGGATGTACACTTAATAAATTCTGTAATGTGGACCATCAAGAAAGAAAAAGGAGTTGGCAATAGAAAGAAAGAATGGCTGTATAGCAGAGGCCTAGCATTCAGTATGAGATGAGAAAATAATGATGGTGGCACATGATGTTCATTAGTTTCTCTTACGTTTAGAACCTTTGCCACCCCAGTTCATTCTAGTGAAGCCTGTTTTAGATGTTGTACATTTTAGAACGTGCTTTGAAGGATTTCTTCTGGATTGGAGAATCCATCTCTGCATAGAACAGATATTTAAACTGGAACAATTGTACACAATACATTAATCCGAGGAACTGCCACACAGTGTTAAGTCTGTCTTGCTTCATGGTATCCTGCTGTAGAGCTAATTATAAAGGGCTGCTTGGCAATGTGAATAAACATCCTGTCAGAGTTTTTGCTTCATTGGAAAGAATGATGCCCACAGTATGAGATGACTAATTCTGTTGCAGGCTGTCTGTCGCTGTCACATGAGTCATACTGTGGCCCTTCCACTTTAAAACTTGCTAATGTCTAACTCTCTGTCAAGTAGTTTCCAGAGATGATACAACAAATGTATATCAGCTTCAAAGCCTATGATGTATTGGGCATAAGCATCACATTTGCCTTCCCCAAACCCAATGGGTTTTGTCTACAGCTATAAAAGATATCTCCAGGAGGCCTACGAGCAAAATAAGACATTGTGGGCTTTTCCCTTGTTGTTTCTCCCAGTCACGTGGGTTTCCCTGTTGCTCTAGGCATCCTTTGTCATGGATGGTGCCCATGCCTGATGAAGCCTGGTTGCAGTGTTGATGGCTGTTACATCATGATATCTCCCTTGTAATGAAAGGCCTACTTAAGATATCCTGGAGTTTTGTTTAAGGAGCTCTTAGGTGACAAGGCATTACAGGTGCCCGATAATGGGTAGTATTGCAGCACAAAGGAGCAGAGGGGAAGGGGGAGGAGGTAAGCTTTCTTCCTGTTCCATTTAATGGGCCACAGTGAGATGACTTCCTTAAAGTTTTTGATGTACAGAATTTTTTCCTAGTCTACTTATATGCTTAGAATATTCATGTATGGCACATGAATTGTATGAGCAATAGAAATCCTTGTTTTCTGATTTGCAAAAATAAATAAATAAATAAAATTTCTGTTTTGTTGCCTGAAGGTGATTTTTTCCTTCCCATAAGCTAAGTAAGCAACTAGCTATTGACATATCTGCTACATCCCATATATTTACAGTTCACAAAACATGGAAGTATTCTTTTGTCCTCAGTTTTATCCTTACTACAAGTATGTGAGATACGTTATTTTGGGAGAGTATGACCGTCCCAAGGTCATTCAGATAGTGCTGCATATAGTTACAGTCTTCCAGCATTGATATCTTTAATTCTGCCTTTCACATTATAGCTTGTTGCAAATGGAAAGCTAGCAACTGTGTAGAGTTTCCAGCTAGATGGTTTAATATGAACCAGGGTTTTTTTGGAGCAGGGACGCACAGGAATGCAGTTCCAGCTGGCTTGGTGTCAGGGGGTGTGGCATAATATGCAAATGAATTTATGTGGAGCTTTTTCTACCAGGGCTGGAGCTGGGGGGGGGGGTAGAGGGGGGTGCTTGCACTGGGCACCATTGGAGGTGGGGGGTGCCAAATTGGGTATGGAGTCCATTGTATTCTATGGGACCATAAGATAGAATGGCCTATAAGGGGGCGCCTATTTTTTAATCCCCCCCCTCAAAAAAACATGTAGATCCGGTCCTGTTTTCTACAAAAAAGCCCTATGTGAAACAATGGTGGCATCAGGGATGTGTGGGCTAATATGCAAATGAGTTCCTGCTGGGCTTTTTCTACCAAAAAAGCCTTGATATGAACCATAGGTTCTTCTTAATTGAGATTCTAAATCAAGTTCTGCAAACCCTATAGTTGAATGGAAACTAAAAGCAGCACATGTAATGCTATTACAATAGGGTGCGTATGACTGCCAGGTTCCCTTCAAAGATGCGGATCTCCTGCTTCAGTTTTCCTGTCACTGCTCTGGCAGTGTGTGTGTGTGTGTGTGGGGGGGAAGTCTTTAAAAGGAGCCATCAGCCTAAGGACATTATGTCATTTCTGGTGAAAAACATAAGCGGTTCCGGTGATTTCTAGAACACACTGATGTCACGTCCAGGTTTTCTTCAGAAGCGGCATAATGCCATCAACTGAGGCTGCAACTGGTTGGCAATCCTGGTGGGGTGGAACTTGTACTGTAATTTGGAAAGCTCTGTAAGTTACTTTAAACTACATTACATCAGCTCAGCACCTGTTCTATATTATTGGATTTTATTTATTAATTAAAACATTTATACTCAGCTTTTTGTCATGGTTCAAGGCAGCTAGAACAGCAATTATAATTCAGAAACAAAACAATAAACTTTTTTTTTATTGAACAGGGCAAGATTTTGACTTGGGAGATGCACTTGAATCTGGTAAGCAACAAAAGCCATATGGAATGTTTTTGAATATTTGTAGGGTTTGTAATAATGCTATTACTGTATTATAAAGAGCATTTAATTCTGAATTAAACAGTTACATTTTGCTCAACTAACATAGTCCTATGTAGTTTCAGAATGAATTATCAAGGTGGAACATCTTTAGATTAATCTACTGCCATAATTTGGGGGCAGAAGAATTTGGAGCAAGATAGGTGACATAAATAAGTTCTGAAATGTGAAAAAGGGTGGGGTTCCGTAGAGTGGGTGGGAATTTCTGTGGTTCCTGAAACCCTGTGACATACTTCTTGATTGGAGGAGATATTATGTCAGCAAATGAATACCAGAATAGTGTAGTCTGTGATTGATAGACCTGTTTAGCATTATACACTAAAATCCAAAGACCATGGAACTAATTATGTGAACGCAAGGACACAATGCTTAATTTTTCAAATATAGCAGTGCCTCTGACCAGCTGTGTTTGGAAATTTCAGGAGATTCAAAATCAGTTTCTGATACAGCATTGAGGTCCCTGTTCCAAGGTCAGAGGTCAAATTATTTACTGTGCTGGAATACAGCCCTGTGTAAGTTTAAGCATCTTTGCTTTGTTTTTAGATCGCTCAGAGTGGCTCTGAGTGGCTTGAGGTTCTTGGGTGATCTCTGGTCCAGACATTGCACACCTTCTAAACTGAGGGCATAACTTTACAGTATACTTCCTAGGTCCCCAGGCCTTTCAGACAGATATGCGTTGAAAGTTCCTGATTGGGGCTTGGGTTTTCAAGCATATGGGGGCTGATTTCAGATTGAGACCATGGGGCAAGAAGGCTTAAATATCCCTGCCCAATCCCATGTTGTTTTCAATATGGGAGTTTCTGTTTACTCTTTTGGGGAAATTTGAATATACCTATGGACTACTCCTAAGTTTCCCCAACAGGGCAAATAGTGGCTTCCCAGCGCCTTTTCAGGTCAGGAAAGTGTGTGTGTGGGGGGGTGGGTAATGGTGGGGAGTTTTAAGCTCCTTTTCCCACCAGCTCCTGTTCCAGTCTGAATTGGTTAAGCTTCAAGTGGGAACTCCTAGAGCATGTCAATTTGACAGAACCCAAGGACAAACTCAAAAGAGTATCACATAGTTAGGCCCTTAGCTTCAACAAAGCTACAGCCAGTCGGCAGTTCCAGATCAGTCACAAATTGTGTATCCTTAAATTCTTACAAAAGGAGAAAAAAAAAAGGTTGGTTGATTTCTGAGTGGTCGTAAGGTAGAATTGCTTGAAATTCTAAACTAGATAGTTATTCCCTGCTTTTGCTTGTTGGCAAAGCTGCTATTTGTGGAGCTCTGATAAATCAAGCACAGCTAGAAGATTTAAACTGTAAGTCTACTTGGGCAGTGCCTAGTTCAAAGCAGTGCTTACGATTTCAGTGCCTAGTTCAAATTATTATTAGTTCACATCTGGTGTTTTGCAAGACTTGCATGCAGTTATCTTGGCAGCTCCAGTTTGGGAAATATTTGAAGATTTTGAACATGGAGCCTGAGGAGTGTGGGGTTTGGGAAGACAAGGGACTTCAGTGAGGTATGATGCCATATAGGCCACCTTCTAAAGTGGTCATTTTATCCCGGTAAACTGATCTCTGTCACCTGGAGATCAGTTGTAATAGCAGGAGATCTCCAGTTACTACCTGGAGGTTGTAGCAAACATGGGAAATAATGGTGTAGAAAGTTATGAAACACAATGTAACACCATGTAACGATAAATATTCAACAACCAATTTAATGCTAAGATATACAAAAATCCAATTTCTCATCCAAGAAACACTGAGTTTCAAAATTTTCACAAATATACTTGCTGACAAATGCAAACACTATAAGCAACTAAAAAGTTCACTGAAATCACTACAGATTATAATGCCCAGTATAATGACACTTAAGTAACAAACTTCTCAAATCCACAAGTAATAGTCACCCACTCTTGCAGCAGAGCTGTCTAGCTTCTGTTACAGCCATCTAGCTTTTGTGATGGTGACAGCATTCTTCCTAGGTTGAAACGGCATGTTTTAAAAGCTCGTCTTCATTGGTTCTCTGATAATTGATGTGGAACCACTCCTCCATGCAACAAATCATGCAACAAAATTCTGGCATTTGATGAGAAATTGGATTTATCTTAGCATTATAAGGGATAAAGGTAGACATAAATTGGTGGTTGAATATAATATTTATTATTACATGGTATTACATTGTGTTTTATAGCCACCTGAAGGTTGGCAACCCTGAGTTATCTTCTGCTTTGCTTCAGTCTAGAAAACAGTAGTTCAGTGATAATACTATAAAACTATCACATAACTGGGCAAATCATAAAATCAGTTCTCATTTCTCCCCCTATGATAACTTACTGTTTCACATGTTAAGTACAGAATGTTTTAATTTGTTCAGAACCTACACCTACAAAGAAGCCAGCTACAGGGCCCAAAAAGCCAGCATCTGGTGAGTAATAACCATTTGTCCTACAAATAGTAATTAGTCAGACTTCTTGATTAATATGCTCAGGAAAAGTTATATACAAATATATGATTACATGAGGGCAATATGTGCAGTTTAAAAATAATATTCACCCTTCCAATGGATAAAGAAATAGTATTTCTGAGGGGGGATTATCAGATGTGTGTGCAGTTTAATATTTAAAACTATTTTGATATAATTATGTGGTTCCTGTTAGTATTGCAACTCAGCTTGTACTTCATTCACAAGGACAGATACAAATCTCAAGTAAATATATTTTATGTAGGTTTAAATGCTACTGAAACATTTATAATTGTGTATGGTTGATTACAAGATTCTACAAACAGCTCCCTTTGATTCAACTGTTTGAAATGGCATAGCGTTTTTCAAAATAATCTAATAATAACTTTAATAAATTGTCCATATGATGACTGCTTTGGGGGATTACACTGCCATTATATATTTAACAAACTAGTAAATACGTTAGTTCATACAAGGCTCATGTTTATTAGTAGATCTGACAGTCGTTCCCCCCCCCCCTTCACTGGCAGCTTCTCTGATGTGTTTGCAGATTTCTTTGTTTTCCCCACTTTGCGTGGGATATTTGTGAGGTTGAGTCATTCTACAGACTGTTTCTGGAAAAAAAATAACAACATGTGTTTTGTCCTCCCTCTTAGATGATGAATTTAACTTAGAGGATGCCGTTGGAGGTGAGGGTAAGTACAAGAAGATTCCAGAAGTTTTGTAAAATGCAGCCGAACTTTGGGTTTTAACTTTTAACAACCTGATTGACAAAAAAAGATGTCTAAAAAGTGCAATTTGAGTGAAGATTTTATGTAAAAACATAATGAGAATCACCATTTCTGTTTTCTGTTACTCCCTCCAGGAAGGGGTAATCACCTAGAGCCCTTCTTGTGCTCCAGGTCTGGCATTGACAGTGTTTTTTTTTTTTTAATGTTATTATTATAATAGGTGACATTGGCACTGAAAGTGACATGGAAGTTGCTTACCTTGCTTTTAATCTGGAGACTCTCCCCACATAGTTGATTCTCTGTGGAATCTCTCTTAGACCAGACGTTGATTTCATAAGGGGAGGTGTTCAGACTTCCTCCCCCCGCACCCCTAAACCATTTACTGTAAAAAAAAATTATGCCAAACAATACATTACTGACCTGGTTCTCATTAAACAAATGAATACAAGCTGCAGTTTCAATCTTTTTCATGTTGTGTCACAGCTTGTTCCCAGTCTAATCTCAGTAGAAATTTTAAGGATAGAATTAAGCTTGGAAGTTTATGGCAGTATTTGATACATATAGGAACATAGCAATAAATGCACAGAAACAGTAACAATATGTGCACAGTGCTTTCAGACATACGGTACCCTGCATCTTGCAATTCCTCTTGAAGATGTTTTCACATCATCCCCAGTTCTCAGTCCTATTTCTTGCAATACCATCTGTAAACACCTTGTTCATAATGGTCATGTTTATCTATTTATACTTCTCTCACTTTGTTACACTTTGTCTCTTCAAATCAACATTTGTCTTATTTTTACTCCTTCAGAAAATGCATAGTTCTCTCCTACTTACTTGTTGGTTGATTCACTCACAGCCAGGGCATATAAATTATGCACATGGCACGCATGGGACCTAGAGATGATCGTGTGCACTCTTTCTCTGGTTCCCTCTTTTAACATACAGATCTTTTAGTGCAAATTTGAATCTATGTGTATACATGCCTGCTTGTAATCTGTTTGCTGCTTTTTTTTTGGTGCTGTTGTTGTCAATATGCACAGCAATTTAAATGCAGAAATTCTGGATTCCCATGAAGATGTTCTTTGTATAATGGGAGATGATGCTTGAGCTCACTTCTGTATAACAGTGATTTCCAAAATAGCCCCAGTGTTTTTTTAACATGAGATAATTCTCACATGTTGGAGTTGATATTCAGAAATAAACATGCAGTTCAGCCCAGGGAAGATTATTTTGTGTACATATTTAAAAACATTTTGATAAATTCAGACTGGACTAGTATTTAAGTATTTGTACATGTTGGAGTTTTGTATCATGATATTATTTTAAAAAATAATTTTTGACAGTTGTCTGCTGAACAGATCCCTTTGCCCAAACCCCAAGCTATTAGATTCAAGAGGGAAACTTTTATGAACATTGCTGAATAAGAAACTGACCGAATAACATTGTGTTTGTGTGTGTAAGTCTGTATCTTGGTCCTCTGGATCCCTTTAAAAAAATAATTTAACAAATGTTGGTTGCTAGTTATAGGATGTTATATCCCACTTGATAAATCAGAACAATCTGTGTTTAGGAAGTTTTAGGAAGAGTTTAGGAAGAAGACAGGCAAAGTAGAGAGTCCAGCTCTGGTAGCATGCCTACATTCATAGACCTTGTTTCTGCTTTTAATACCTTCTGAAGTTTGTTCTTATCACTATTTGTCTATAGATGAACCCAGTCAACCTCAGCAGCCTGGAGGTCATGGTGACTCTGGAGGTAAGAGTGTCTAGAAGAACTTCTGGAATCCTTATCTGACAGTATGGATCATGGTTTTCCTTTAATCTAAATGCAATTTTTATAAAAGTCTTTTTTCAGTTAGGTTTATGAAACCCTAGCTTGCAGAGTCTGGCTTCTGAGGAAGCAAACTACTGATGGGGTTACTGAGAAAGTCTGATACTTAAAATTTAGTATTTTTAAGTTGGTGAAGAGATTCATTAAAGGTGTCTGTTTAAAAATCAATAGGAGTCCTACCTAGGGATAGGGTTGCTTGCTCTGGGTTGGCAAATACCTAGATATTTTGGGGATGGAGCTGAAGAGGCAGGATTTGGGGAGGAAAAGGACTTCAGTGGGGTATAATGCCATAAAGTCCATCCTTCAAAGTGACTGTTTTTATCAGGTTAACTGGTTTCAGCTGTTTGAAGATCGTTTGTAATCCCAGGAGATCACCAGCCACTACCTGGAGTCTCGCAATCCTAAGAACCGTGGGAAAGTGTATCTCCTGAAAAGCAAATAAAGAGGTCTAACCTTTCAAAAGTTACAATAAGACTCTAAGCTTGGCTGATACGTGTTGTTTGCCTCAGAACGTGTACGTTTTTACTGTTATCATTCCCGATCATAAGTAATCCAATATAATTGTTTGGCAAAGAGACTTGAAACTATTTGCAATCTGTTAACCCCTTCCAAAGGAAGAAATAAACTGACATTAGGGTTTTTGGCACACCCTAGGCTAGGCATCTGCCTCCCACACCCTTCCTCCCCTCCCCACCTGCAGGCAAAGCTAGACCAGGGCCCCATCCTCCTGCCTGTGCTCGCCCCACCACCCCCGCTCAGCCCCTTCCCCATTGCCTGCCCACAGCACTCCTGGCCAGGCTGGACTGTGAGGCAGAGGAGGGTGGTGGAGAGGTGGGCAGTGGTAAGGGCAAGTGCAGTGATGGCATGACAAGGGAGGGCAGGCTCTGAGCACCTCCAAGCACATGTGCCAGCCCACTGCTCCTGCTCAGCCTTCCAGCAGAAGCACAGTCCCGGGAAGGCTGAGTGGGAGCGGCAGGGTGGCACATGCACTCAGAGCCTGCCCTCCCTTGCCACGAAAGCCTTAGAGGCTCCAGGTGCCTCCAAGCAGAGAGGCTTCGAGCACACCTACCACTGCACTGCCATGCTGAGTGCACCCACTGCCCTGCTGCCCCCGCTCAGTCTCTTCCCCACCACTGCTTGCCCACAGCACTCCTGGTAGGCGGTGAGGCAGAGGAGGGTGGTGGAGAGGCAGGTGGCAACAAGGGCAAGTGTGGCAGGGAGGGGGCACCACGGGCAGTGTGGTGTGCACAGGGTTGGGGTGCCTGCCATGCGCCCATGCAGTTCTCCAGAAATTTGTTCATGGTGGCAGGATACCAAGGTGTTTGTGAAATTGCACTGATATAGCTGTTTCCCCAACCATAGAAAATGTTTTGGTAGTTCATGCAACAGATTTTTCCAACTGAATCTGAAACTTATTTGGAGCAAGTCCTATTGACTTCAATAAAATTTATTTGCTAATAGATAGGATTATAATTAAAGCTTTTTGGAAAGATGGAAAGAACTCTGTTGAAAAACTTAAAACAGAAATAAATGACAAAAACTTATAGTTTTCTTAATTTTAAATTCTTTGTTTGCAAAAATGTTTTTATAGGGGGATTCAGTGACAGTGACTTAATTGATGGGACACTGCCTCCACAAAAGCCAGGAGGTAAGTTATTGACAAACTTTCTTTCCTTTATTTGTAGCTTTTTCTTTTCCAGGGAGTATTCATTTAAGGAATAGCCTAAACGAAATTGTGATCTGTGAAACTTCTGAGTAGTACATAGTTACAGCAATGGCTACAAATTGAGGGAGGTTTAAAACTCATTTTGTTATTATTTCAGCTGGAATAGTCACTACTGGTGAACTTGCTGATGGTTCAGTTGTATTTCTACTTTTGCATTTACTTCAGATTTAAGATATTCAGAGGCCTCATAAGATAATTTAGGAAAGAGTACAAGATACCCTGTATACAAGTTAAATATTTTTCTCACATTTCCTTGTATAGAGATTATTTTAAATTTGGCCAGAAAATTATGTTGTTTTATGGTCACAGATTCCCAAAATATTCCTCCTAGTCATGTATCTCATTTCTTCTAAAATGTTCTGAGTTCACATCTGCATTATTTGTCCACCCCAGATTTTAGCTGGTTGATATATCATTTCCTTCTGACAATTTTATCTTTTCTAGGCTATTTATCATGAAACCTCATACAGCCTCTGCTACTCTGCAAACAGTCTGTCCTCAAAGGAAGGCAGTAAACATGTACCCTTTCAAGCGATAGCTGTTCGGCCTGTTTATTGTGGGCTTCCTTTACATTCTCTCTTTGTTTATTTAAAATATTTATATTCCTCCATATTCCCTGAACTCTATAAATCTTTTGTTTTATAGTTTTTCCGTTGCAATGAATGAACATTCAGGAAGAAAACACTGTTGTAAATTGAGGCCCTTTATACTAAGCAAAGCACAACAACCTATCCCTATTTTCCAGGAACCAACAGAACATTTTTTTAGCATCCTCTTAAGGATTTGATTAATTTTCTTCACCAAACCATACCCCTGTGGAAGATTAACTATTTCACTGTTAAGTTTTATTTCTCACAAGCTACATACTTCCTACTTTTCTCCCTAAAGGGGCCTAAAGTTACTTACCTACAATATACATAAACAAACCAACCTTCTTCAATACCTTGGGCAGTTTGAGTTTCCATAGCTGATTTCACCCAAGGGCATCATATGCGAGTCATGGGCCAAGAGCCCACAAGTCCGTAATATTGCTGTTTCACAGATATCTAGACAGCCTTTGGCTCTTGCCCTCTAGCTTTGCACCTCTGGTCACCCAAGCTTTATAGTACTGACAGTAAGAAGAACTTGCTCCAGATAGAATTCAGCTGCTGCCAGCAAGCTCTCCCTTGCCCAGCTTGTGTAATAAATAGATTGGAAACTGGAGTTCTGATTTGTGAGCATTTTGTGTTTGCCCTTTGAGCCAGGTAATCTCAGTAGAACCAGCTGGTCACAGTACTTTCCCTTGAATCTTTTGGACGCATAGTTGAAGAATGTACTACTGACTGCAATGTTTTCAGTAGGTTAGGAAAATACCTGCCAAGCTATCACACTCTTAAGAGATGTTTGTGTCTTTTTTCTTTCTATACATAGCATTTCTCCTTTCTTCCTTGAGGCTTTATTGTCAGATCAAAAGTGCTATTGACTGTGGCCAGCTCTAAAGATATTTAATATTTATTCCCTTTAATAACTTAACTGTGTTGATCATGTGTTTGAAAATGAGAGTTATGCACTTGCTGGGGTATGTGTGTGTGCATGCCAACACTGGGGTGGTTCTGGTGCTCAAATCTGAAGGAAACAGAACTATCTGTATGGTGCATGGAAATCCTCATGATGATTTTTCTTGGATGTTATTTTCCCCAGTGCTTCTAATGGAATTGTGCGTGATAAATAGCTTGATGATTTTTTCACTTTTAACTTTGGGCTGGTTATGCAAGATACATGTATCAGGCTGCATCTGGCAGGGGTTTTTTAAAATGCTATTCTATATGTATTTTTTTTTAAGTATAAAAAATAGGGTTGCCAGCTCCAGATGAGAAAATACCTGGAGATTTTGGAGCTGGAGACTGGGGAGGGTGGGGTTTGTGGGGGACTTCAATGGGGTATAATGCCATAGAGTTTACATTCCAAAGTTGCCATTTTCTCCAAGTAAACTGATTTATCACCTGGAGATCAGTTGTAATCCCAGAACTCCAGCTGCCACCTGGAGGTTGGCAACCCTGAAAAGCTAGAATGGCTTGATGCTTATGTGTAACTGACTAATTGACTAATCAATTATCTTGTGTTTTCTAAGTGATAATTTAGTGGCTGTTCTGCTTTGAACATAGTTATGCACCACTTTTTGTTTCTTAATGTAGGCCGTGCTTCTAACCCGTCTGCAGGTATTTATTTATTGTTTATTTATTTATTACTTTTCTATCCCACCCTCTCCACAAGTGGGCTCAGGGCAGCCAACAATCAATGAAAAACAATTTATGATTATAATTTAAAACAATAAAATAACAATTAAAATACATTTTATGGTGCTGTTTAAAACTTCAGTATAGGTGGGATCATAATGTGAGGTATGTGAGTTCTGGCCAAAGCTAATTGAATTAGTTACTGCTGAATCTTCAGTTTGGGTGTACCTTTGTATTATTTCTTTGTATGGACTTGTCACTAAGACAGTGGTGTTTTACTAGGTACAGTTCTTCATATGTTTCTGTCTCTTCTTTTCTTTAAAAATCCTTGTTATGGGGTTATATGATATCCTGTGAGACCCTTCAGTGCTCTAAAAGTGAACTGAGTTTATGTTGGCTTATTGCCTTTCAACTATGCACGACATAAAGCTTTTGAGTACAACCTGTTCAAATGCTAAGGTTGCAATCCTAAGAATACTTGGGAGTGGATCCCATTGAACTCAGTGGGATTTACTTCTGTTTAGGATGCACTGTAAAGAGCATAGACTAGTACTGGACGTTGCCATCTTCCTGCTTTTTCAGGTATGTACTGAGGCCAGGAAAACTATGACGTAGACTTTAGAGTAATAATAAGCAACCATTCCAGAAAGTCCTGAAAGGAGCACAAGCAATGGAAAGAGCCAATCTGTGTTCTAGATTCCTTTTGGTTAAATGTCCTGAAGGAGTCTCCCTGTGGAGACACCATCACATAATCAAGTTATATCAGGGCATTTCTTGTGAACTATTAAGAGTCATTGATCATACCATATCAAAACTGCTTCATATGAAATAAGCCAAAATAAAACAACCCCTTTTCTTTTTGGTCTAAGCTACATTCTTGTTGGCAAAGGTCTTTTTGTTGAAAAATAGGTGATGGAGCTCATCCAGGGATTGTTATACAGCTGCACATACTATTCAATGGACAAGGAGGTGGAATTCTCAGGAGGAGGAGGTAGAACTCTCAGAAAGGTTCAGGAGCTGTGCTTCTGTGAGCCACTGAATCTGAGGCCTGCTTGTTGGCATAGTTAGTCAGCAGCATACCGCATTATGTTTGGTGACTGTATTTGTGAAAAATATAAACCTCTTCAGAAAAAAAATGTTACAATACATGCACATCAGTTTGCTTAATAACAAAGACTTTTAGAAATGTATTAATTTTTAGAAAAGCTTATACCTACAAATATTTACTAAAGCCTTATTCCCCTCTCTTCATTTGTTTAATATGTATAGTGTGTTTGTTTTACTCTGGGTCATAAATTGTTCCAAATTAATGCAGTAAACGAAGTTGCTTCTGAATTGCAATAACTTGAAAGATTACATCAGCAGCTTTTTGACTCATTTTCTGTAAAATGCTGGCATAATTTTTAAAATTCTGCACAACATTAGTTGAGCATTCTGTTTTGCTATATTATACTGAATAACTGTTGCTATATGGTCTGGTGGTTGTGTACTAGGGATTGGTTATTGATTGGTTTAAAATGAAGCATCTTTCCACGCAATGGGTCCTCAAGATTCTTAACAAATTACAATATTAAATTATTTTAAATTATCCTAAGATTGTCCAATAGCAGCAAATACATTTGTACTGATAGCTCTAATTTCACTTCCTGGAGGTGCAGAGAGATTTCATAGTCTGTGGGGTGGTCCCTGAAGAAGACTTCTACTAATTCCAGCCCAGCTAAAATCCACTAGAGCAGGTTTCCAGAAGAAAGCACCATGCATGGATCTCAGTAGATTTTATACTAGTGTAAATGTGTCAATATAACTGCACTTGAGTAATATTTCCAGTACGTAACTATTTACACTCAGCATTTTAATACTACAATATTTGGCTCTCTAAAATTGAAAGTGAGAAAAAATGGGAAAAGAGTACTGCAGAGGTATTACTTTTTCCCAATAACTTAATATTCCATTGGATAAATGATAGGTTATGAGTAATGGGGGGGAAAGCACCAGTCAGTTTTATGAAAGTTATTGTACAGTTTGTTTTCAGTTGCTATTTGGAGACTGAGCAAAAACTGAGTATTATATAAAGTCCCTTAAAGGCTTTGTAGGAAAGATGCAGCTTGGTGAAAGCCCTGAGCCTGTGGATGGTTCTTTTCACAAGCAATATGGCTTTAGGTTGCCATGTCCAATTCAGGAAATATCTGGGGACTTTGGGAATGGAGTCAGGAACAAGGTTGTTACAAGGACAATTGAACTCCAAAGGGAGTTTTGGCCATCACATTTAAAGGGACCGTACTCCTTTTAAATGCCTTTCCCTCCACTGGAAATAATGGAAGATGGGGAAACCTTCTTCTGGGGCTCATAGAATTGGACCCTCTGGTCCAATCTTGTTTGAAACTTGGGAGGGGCGTTGGAGGAGAAGCACCAGATACTATGCTGAAAATTTGGTGCATCTTTCTCAAAAAACAGCCCTTTCAAGCCCCAGATACCCACAGATCAATTCATCATACCCTGTGGGGACCGGTCTTCATAGAATATAATGGAGTGCCCAGCAGACATCCCTCCACCACTTTCTAAAAACCATGAAGTAGGAGAAGGGCCTCCAAATCAGGGGATCCCCTGCGCCCAACTGGGGATTGGCAACGCTACTACTGCTACTCTTTCTAACACTGGCCAAGAGTTATTCTTTCTTTTCCTGAGGAATGCAGAAAAGAATGGGATTTTGTTATGCAAGAAATATGTTCTAACAGAACTGTTCTCACAGGTGGACATGGTGGAGATTCCACCACTGGTGAAAGCGCTAAAGGTAAGCATGTATGTTTTTATAAGGGTATTTTAAGTCCTAATTGATTGTAAACTTGGATGGCTACAGAAACTGTTTGATCAGATATTATGCTGCATATTATTAGTGCACATAAGCACATGATCCTTTGTGAAATCTTCACTATTTGGTAGGAGTATGAGATGACCAGCTTGCTAAGTGGCAGCTTTCTAACTGCTAATGATCATCTGTATTCTACCCTGTTGCCTGAAAGAACATCTGTTCTTGTGCAGCTTTGTTCTGTGCATATTGTCATACTGTACATGCAGTGGTTTGTAAGCCTCATTCCAGACATGCATTTTGGCTATGAATTGAAAAGACCAATATGATGCATCAGTGATACCTAAAAGTTTGGGATTATTTTGTGTTAGATAAAATTACTGACTGGATCACACATTATGAAAGAACTCCCACTTCACAGAATGTAATGAATAAGTGGAAAGCATAGATAACTAATCTTTCTGGTTCTTCAAACACTCTTTCTTTTATCTCCTACTAAAAACCAAGCTATCTGTCTATTCCATTAAATGTGCATCAATCTAATAGTATTGTTGAAATATAAACTGAATGTATAAATTAATAGATCATTGCTACTTTTAGTGATACAGGAATAATTCCTCTATTCTTCCTTGTAAGGCAGTATGTACCTCTGTATGTAAGATAACTGTTTACTCTTCTGTATGATTCGGGATTTCTCCTTTTTCTTGTAACCTTGTTTTTATTTGGATTAATAAATCAACTGTTATATTCGGGGCGGTGGGTTTGGGGGGAGGAGGGATAATAGCCTCCTGCTGCCAGTTTCACTTCCCAGTGTCCACTCTCTGGATCCTACCATATATAATGCTTGCAGCAGATACAGGACCCTCCATGTTTTAGTCATACATCCTGGGTGGGGTTTGATACCCTGCAAACACTACACTAGAGTATTCAAAGATAGAATCCTTTTTTTTTTTTTTTTACAAAGTCCCTGGAACAGCCTGGATGCCTTACAGCCATTCCCACAATAAGCATGCTGGTGAATTATACTTAATGTGCTTGGTGTTGCCTTTTTCCCATGGGGATGCATGGATGGAGTTTGATGCACTGCTGTCTCTTTAAGAGAGCTTAAACAGAGATGGGCTATGCAAAAATATTGTTTCCAATTTTGTGGTATTTATAAATTATGAAAGTAATCTGTTTCTGGAGACAATAAATATGCCTAACCTTGTCTTCCAGTGGAAATAAATATCTAACATAGCAATTATATCTAACATAGCAATCGAAGGCAACGCACGTGAGAGTAAAATCTCTTGAACGGAGTGTAATGTACTGATGATTCAAATATGCACTGGCTTGGCATATATATTAGTTGTTCCTGAGACTTAACTCCTAAATTTCTACATGATTTGTGCAAGTTGAACTTGAATTAATATTAGGTCAGATCTGCTTTCCAATGGAGGAATGTTGTTTTCACAGACGGTGGAATGCTAGCTGGCATTATTAGCTCAGTACTCGTGGCAGTGGTTGGGGCTGTGTCAAGCTTCATAGCTTACCAGAAGAAAAAGCTCTGCTTCAAAGCAAGTGGTGAGTTTATTCCTCGTTTTGTTGCTCTTACCTTGAAATGTTTCCCATAAAGCCTTGATTAACCCAGCTGTTTTGTAACAAGTATGTAAGTGCTGTCAGGTTACAACTAACAGATGGTGACACCAGCGAGGGGCTTTTAAGGCAAGCAAGAAGCAGATGTGGTTTGCCATTGCCTCCCTGGGGTCGTCCACCCAAGTACTGACCCTGCTTATCTTCTGCAATCTGATGAGATCAGCCTATGCCATGCCACCTTCCCTCCCTGTGTGACAATTAAGAAAAGGAAATCCTCCATAGAATAGTCTCGTCCTAAACACTGCATTTCTAACCTAACTTTAGGTTTACAGAGTTGGAAACGACTGGTAATTGCACAGGGGACTACCTTTGTCTTTTTTTTTACTGTGCATGTATGCATCCATGACACACGCACATATATATGGTTGGTGTCTTAACTCTGTTTATGTCTGCAGATCAAGAGAATGTTAATATGGAAAGCCAGCAGGGAGCACATGCTGAGCCACCTGGTAAGGAAGACTCTTCATACAAATGCAAAACTTAATTTTGATTGCTTATGATTTTCTAAAGGAAGAATCAAGATTAGGTTTCTACAAAGTGTTCCATAATGGTATCCTGCTTAACCTCAGCAGTAGAATTTCATTATGTGCCTTCAGGCCATTAAGTATCTCCAGTATTTATTAAATGTACTAACAATTTTATTATCTCTTGATAGAACATTTTGAGGAAAGTAGAATCAATACTAAATATTTAATGCTAGGAAAGTAACTATCTCAATAATAGATTTAATTTACTTTCTCCCACAAAAGTCATTGCAATTATTAGTCTTTATGAAGAAAAAAATGAAGTAGCTTCAATCAGAGGCATGACTGAGTTGAGGTAAAACTTTATCTACGTATTTCATCTTCCACTCATGCCACTGGAGTTCATTGATAAGTGTAGATGTTTTTGCTACCACTTCTGTTTTCTCCTCTTAACCATACATTACATAGTTGTTTCTCCACCCATCTAAGAATGAATCCTTTACACTGCAGTGCTTTTGTATGGGTGCTTTATAAGGAGAGGAGACTGCTATGAAAGTGCTCTGTGAGGAGGAAATAAAGCACCTATTCTTATTTATTAAAATTTGAATCTTATTTTCTTCAGTGCTTCCAAAGTGTTTTACTGCATAAAATTAGTATCAGTAATATCACCAGCAATGAAAACTACGTAAAATTACTCAGAAGCAAATCAGAGTAAATACCATCAAAAGCTAATAGCCAAATCAAAATATATAAACCTTCAAGGAGCTCTTACCCTTTTGAAAAATGTCTTGATATCAAAAGGAGTCCATTTGGTGGGGAATGCATACATGCCTTAAGGGAGGGATGGTGGCTCAGTGGTAGAGCATCTGCTTGGGAAGCAGAAGGTCCCAGGTTCAATCCCTGGCATCTCCAAAAAAGGGTCCAGGCAAATAGGTGTGAAAAACCTCAGCTTGAAACCCTGGAGAGCTGCTGCCAGTCTGAGAAGACAATACTGACTTTGATGGACCAAAGATTTGATTCAGTATAAGGCAGCTTCATATGTTCGTATGTATTTATGCATGAATAAGCTTTGGGCATATATAATGCACAGTAAAAATTAGGTAACTGAATTTTTTTCAGTTTCATTTGTTCTTTTATATGCTGATTCATGATCAAAATGGCAAAGCCTAAGCAAGCAGTAATTCATTAAAAACCCTTAAACAATACATTTATTGAATAATTATGGTGATTGTAGAATATGAATGTATATGATGGATAAAGATTACAGGGCTGGAGCAATCAAAGCTTGACTGGAAAAAAATTGTATTAGCTGTAGTTAGTTGTTTGTCATTGTACTGGAATGTGCTGGAAGTCTGACAGCAGCAGCCCCCTCATTGTTGGATCTTGAATTAGACCAGTAAAACAAAGCTTAGTCAGAATTTGCACAAGGGAAATGTTAACAGAATTTGGACAGAGCTGAGGCTGTATAAAAGAAACTCAAGGCAGGAAAGATTAACTTGTTTCACATAGTATTGTATGGAACAAAGAAGCTTGCTGTAAAAGACAGAATGATGCAAAAAGTTATCCTTTTTATTTATGCTCACAATGATGGTGAAAGAGGTTTTTCTCAGTTTGTTCCATTGCCACAGTGTATGGCAGTGTTAGCCCCTAAAAATTCTTGTGTTCAGGATTATTAGGATTCAGTAAAGCAATCCTAGACAGAGCTGAGATTTTAAGATGTCAATGGACTTCAAGTCAGCAGGTTACATTTTACAGAATCCATGTGCAGTTTCCACACACACACCCATAACAATTTTTTAAAGGCTTCTCTCAAGCTGCTCTTGGGGTCACCTGGGAGAAGCATTTGGGCTGCAGCAGACAGGTGGAGGTGGGAAGTTGCACTTCTTTGCATAGAATCAAATGGAATCCTACCCATTGGGGATAACTTTGCTTAAAAGCCAATTAAGCAATATACCCATGAACTCTATCATCTCATCTCCTGTAGGTGCTTCCCCTCAGGGCAAATACCTTCATCTAGTCCCAGTTAGCTAGCTGATACTCTGGGAAGAGGGCAAAAGGAATTTTAGACATCTAGGGCAATAGATTCTAAACCCCTCCCCGCAAGCATACTGAGAGATAGGTTCCACTGAACTCAACAGAACTTGAATAAACATGTTTAAAGTCAGGTTATAAGGAATTTTAATTGTAGCTTCTATGCTTCTGATGCCTCTAATGGTATTTATATCAATGGACAGTATATTTAATGGTACTTATATCAACTGACCATATATTTAATAAACTCTTTTTCTTTCTTTAGTTCAACGCACTCTTTTGCAGAAATCATAATGGAATTTAAAGGAAAGACCAGCAAAACTGGATAGAAAATGTGCATGTTCCCCTGACCAGTACCACATAGTGCCAACACCAAAACTTGGAGCTGTAAAGGAGACTTAAAATAATTGTGCTGAAATGTCTTTGAGAGGGAGCAGGATGCTCTAGCAAATCAAACTACTTGTGTCATCTGTGGCAAACTGAAGCAATGTTGTTGCTGATGATTGGCTTTTAAAACATTTTTGTTGGAATAGTTGGCTTTTGTCAGAAGTCTCATCTCTGATTTTGTTGTAAGAATGTTGAAGGTGACATAATTTTTGTCTTTTGATTTTTCTGCTTGCAGAACACCCATCATCTGACAGGCAAAAGTCATTGAGGAGAGGTCTAGTGAATGCAATCCCATGTGGAGTTATTCCAGTCTACTTCAGTGAGATTAGGCTGGAGTAACCTACATTGGATTGCACTCTGTATGTTGCAAGGATTCCTTACTGATGCATTATGCGTCTGCAAGCACCATGCACAGACCCACATTGCACCCATGGTAAAGTACTACTCCTCTGTCAAGCCTGACAAACTCATGTGCTCTCTGTCATGTCTGGGTCCTCAAGTGTCTTGCTATACTTATCTCCATTGGTAAAAATATGCTTGGAAATGTCATTTGGGAATAAAAAATTAACCTTTTCCTTATCCTAGTGGCCCTGAGAAACCCCATTTATTGGGAATCAACCCAGTTTTGGATGGCCACAGCCTAGGTTCTGTTTTTTGATCACACTAGAAGCTGATAGAATGTTGGAAGTGGGCTTCTAAACTGAGGTATTTGCTCCTCAGGAAGTCAGTAAAACCCTTTCTGCCATGGATGTTTGTCTTCCAGTCTAATACACAGGAAATGGAGATACTAATTACACATTGCCTTAATATTTGTCACTGTGAAATTTTAAAAAAATAATCTTGTCTGGTATTTGTTACAATTAGAATGCAAAGATAATAATTGAGAATGAATATTTCTGCCCTATAAAGATGGTTTTCCTTTGCCTTATCCAACTGTCTATACTGGCTAATTAAAAATAAATTGGAAGACTTGTACCTCTACACATCTACTACACCTAAGGCTGTATCATGTTGGAATATCAAAATTCCTTCAGTGAATGTAATTTTTCATTGGAATATCTTGTGTCTGTGCTGTGGGGTGTGCCTTTGAATTATTCATAAGTGACCTGTGATATGCCAACTCTTTTGTATTTTCCCCAAAATTTGATAGTCTCATGACTTATTAGTTTTATTAGCTATTCGTTCCAAATATATATAGTTCCAGTAACAGAGCTTTTTGTGCCCATTTGCAGGTGCCTTAAATAATTCATCATGTAGTGCTATCTAATACAAATGATTACTAGCAAACAACTGACCAGAACAGAGTGAGTGAGTGCTCCACATTAGTTTGTTTGGTATACTTTGTTTTGTGTAGAGCCAGTTTGGTGTAGAGGTTAAGAGTGTGGACTCTAATATGGGAGAACCAGGTTTGATTCCTCATACCTTCTGACCTTGGGTCAGTCACAGTTCTCTCACGGCTGTTCTCTTAAGATCAGTTCCCAAAAGAGCTCTCTCAGGCCCACCTACCTCACAAGGTGTCTTGTTGTGGGAAGAAGATGGGAAAGGAAATGTAAGCTGCTCTGAGACTCCAAGTGAAGGGTGGGGTATAAGTCTCCTCTTCCTTTTTCAGAATACCTTGAGATGGTAACTGAGAGTAATAATAAAAGTCTGTTTACATTGGATGAAATCTTGCTTAAAAGTATGCCTGCTTTTATGGTCTGAAATGTAGCCTTAGCTAAGCAATGCAAATTGGACAAATTCTAGCACAGACAATGATTTAAGAATTTCTGTATGTGCATTGGAGTAAACCAAAATGGGGTGACAATTTGCTATTAAAAGGTAGGAAATCAATGTGACAAATGAATCATTTCACCATATCCAGTAACTCATCAGTACAGTAAACCAAATACCACTTTGCAATTACACTATAAACCGGGGTAGTACTTACGTATCCCTCCAAATATATGTCATATAGTGCAGTCCTATGCATAGCTATTCAGACATTAATTTCATAGACTAAGAATAATGGTGCATAGGATTGTGCTGTTGTGACTTCACTAATAGCATTTTAGTTCGAAGCAAAGTTTACAGGCTAGATGATTGCAAAGAGTTTTTATTTAGTGGCAATGTTTTATTTTTAATTGTAAATTTCATTTTGTAAACCAAGAGCAATGCCTTAAGTTTTTTTTTTACTGAATACTTGAGTGCCCTTGATTCTGGAGATGTTGCCATGACCTTATTAAGTAATCCAAAACACAATCACTCACACTTCATCAGTTGCAATAAGAAATCTGTGCGTAAGTGGCTATGAAATCAGTGTGACATATTTCCTATTAGGCATGCTTAGAATTTGCTTTGGTCCTATATGGAATAAGCTCTCTTAAGAGAGAGCTATAGTGGTTAGTCTGTTGGATTACAACTAGGAAGAAAAAGCTTGAATGCCTATTCAGTTATTAGTGACTGGATGATTTTAGGCCAGTCTCTCATTCTCACAGTACATAGGGCTGGTGTGAAGATATAATGGGGGAAGGTGATCATGAATGCCATCCTGCATTCCTTGGAAGATGATCATATATGCACACACTCAGTGTGATTTACTTTTCCATAAATCTGCATTTGGTTGAGATATCAGGCTCTAAGTGAATCACAAACATTGTCTACACTCTTCCCACTGGTATTTCTTGTATAGTGTTATGTGCTAAAACAATTTATAGATTAATAGCTGTTTGGGTTATTAAACTTTCAATTGGAGTTATGAATCAATAACCTCTGAGAACTGGTAATCAAGAAAGAATTGTGATTTTCTTTTTTAAAATAAACCAATTTAAAAAACACCTTATTTTGTTTGTCTGCATGTTTTAGTAGGGTTATTCAAGTATAGATAATCTGGACTGGATGTGTTAGGAAACAGATTTGGAGTGCAGTCAGAAGTTTTTGAGTTACATATGTGGTGGGTTGTTTTTTTTAGTGGTTTCTGTGGATTCATTAAACACTGCCTACTATGTGATTTTATGGCTGGGAATGCAAGTTCAACACACCTAAACAAAAACCAAGCTTAAAATTCTTAGGATACTATCAAGGCTGACCTGCTTTGGTCTGAGAACTTTGTTTCCTTATCTGAACCCACGACCCTGAAACAAGATTCTCTGTGGTAGTGTTACCAAGTTTAAATGAGGTTTGGTTCAGAAAACTCTTCAGCAACACACACCATAAACCAAAAGAAAGCTGTATTGAAGAAATTCAAGAGAAGGATTTTAAAAGCAATATATACAGTTCCAGTGGCAGCTGAAGCACACAAAGATAAGAAAGCCACCCGTCTACATACACTTAATCAGTTCCCCAGTGTAGATATTGACTTATCATAACTAAAAGCAAAAGTGTTCCAGAGCATACAGCAAGGGGAGGAAAACAAGAAATGCAAAAGGAAAGATGTACCAGCTTATCATAGACTCTATGCTATATCATGCCAACCATATTTGTTATATGAAGAGTGCATTTATCACACACAACAGAAGAATATAGCTTGACCCATGGTTAATGTATTTGTCACAAAAACAAACAACAGTAAACTTCTAAAACTTTACATTCAATACAATTTCTTGGATTTTCAACATACCATGATTTTGGAATTTTCCATGCTAACATGGACTCTAATCTCACAATGATTTATCATTATACATTGCAATTCAGTTTACCATCCCAGTTTGTGTTCCGATGCTATACTACAACATAAAATCAATATAATAAGTGTAAAATTGGGCCATGAAAACAGTGGACAGGAGAGAACCCAAAAAATGGAGAAAGGAATTCTGAACCAGTTGAGTTTATAGAAGAATATGCAATGCTGAATATGTATAATCCTTAAGAAAGAACACCACAATGACAGGAGAATACCACTGTACAAAACATGTTCATCAAACAGAATAAATGTGTTACATGATCCAATTGCTCATGCTGAAGAAGCACCTCACATTCTACACAAGGTAATTCTCATCCACATCTTCAGTGTTTGCTGGGTCAGGCTTGTTTCTCCATCAGGGTCCAGGTAGACATGTCCCCACTGGAGTTTCTGATCTGTTTTGTGAATGTGTTTCTTCCTCATATCTGACAAAGTGAGCTTTAATTCACCAAGTCCTACACCCTGGAAAACTTAGCTAGTCTCCAGTTTTGTTCTACAAATTAACACAGTTGAAGCCTTTCTCCCTCAGCAGTCCTGGGGCTGTACTTGTTTTCCATTCACTGAAAATGTCAAGACAGTGTGTGATTGCAATAAAAAAGGCCAACACCATGCTGGGAATTATTAGGAAGGGAACTGAAAACAAATCAGCCAGTATCATAATGTCCCTGTATAAATCGATGGTGTGGTCTCATTTGGAGTGCAATTCTGGTCACTGCACCTCAAAAAGTATATTATAGCGTTGGAAAAAGTCCAAAAAAGGGCAACTATTATGATTAAAGGTTTGGAACACTTTCCCTATGAAGAAATGTTAAAACGCTTGGGGCTGTTTAGCTTGGAGAAACATCGACTGCGGGTTGGCATGATAGAGGTTTACAAGATTATGCATGGGATGGAGAAAGAAGTCCTTTTCTCCCTTTCTCACAATTCAAGAACTTGTGGGCATTCAATGAAATTGCTGAGCAGTCAGGTTAAAACGGATAAAAGGAAGTACTTCTTTATCCAAAGGGTGATTAACATGTGGACTTCACTGCCACAGGAGGTGGTGGTGGCTACAAGCATAGCCAGCTTCAAGAGGGGATTGGATAAAAATATGAAGCAGAGGTCCATCAGTGGCTATTAGCCACAGTGTGTGTGTCTGTGTGTGTGTGTCTGTGTGTGTGTGTGTGTGTGTGTGTATATATATATATATATATATATATATATATATATATATATATATATATATATATATATATATATATATGTCACTGTGTGATTCAGAGTGTTGGACTGGATGGGCCATTGGCCTGATCCAACATGGCTTCTCTTATGTTCCAGTTGGATGCCACAAGGTGCTGGGAGGAAAAGGGCTCACTTCAGAATGTAGACTTTCCCCCCTCACAGGAGCAATTTCATCCACTCTTAACAGGGTGTTTAGAATTCAGAAGCTTCATCAGTTCAAGCTGAAAGCCACCCCTTAGCAGACACTGCCTCTGCTTGCTCAGGGGAATACTTCTCCCTTTTGTGATGTAGTGGCTCACAGGAACTCTGCACAAAAATCAACTTTCTCTAGATGGCAGTGTTTTCAGACCTTCTATTTTAAAAGTTACCATTGATTAATGAGGTTGCGTGTTAATACAGTAACCTACTGAACTAGAGAAAAGTTGATTTTTACAAGGATTTGAATTAAGTGGATTTTTTTATTAAAAAAATGTACTGTGTTCACTATAACTCTCTATTGAGGACAAGTTTTGTCCATGTTGACAGGTAGTGTTTACAAAGTTCATGCATCCATTCTGTCTTTTCTCTGCCTTACAGACAGGAAAGCTAATAAGAACAGTCATCTCCACAAGGACTCCTTAGTTTCCAACCAGTAAAGATGTGGATGATAGCTCTCAAGTAGCTTTACATCACAGGGGTGGAGAAAAGCTGTTGTGGATTAATGTGAAGCAAGTTTATGCCACACCCAGCTTACCTTGGTAGTCATATGAGAATTAGTTTGAAGGGCTGAGTGTCTTCTCTGTGGGAAGGGAGGTGAGCAGGGAGAAGTGTTAGTGTTTTTTTTACTGGCTGTGATACAAGCAGTTTTCCCTTCCCCTTTCCTTAACCTACATGCCTCTTGCTGATAGGTTAACAAGGAGTCTGTGGATGGGTGGGTGTTATGACGGAGACAGAAGTCTGACTCAATTAATTTGTGTCTGGATTTTGACTTTTCTCCTCCAAATCTTTTTTTGTTCGAATTATACGGATGTTTCAGACAAATGCAGAAGGGAAATAGCACATGGCTGAATTGGAAATTATATTGTTATTTGCTTAGTCTTTTTTTTTAATTAACTCTTGGAAAGAACCAGCAGTGCTTTAAAACCTTTCTCAGACAAAGTCTCTGAGGGAGTGGAAGACAAGATCATGGTGAAATTAACAGTGGCCCTTTTGTATACAGGTTGTTTTCTGCTCCATGTGTCAGGTAAGAAGCTATTAAATACTGTTCAGGTTGGGCTGTGGGGCTGATCTTATTATAATGGTTCTTATTGTAATGGTTATTTATAAATGGTGTTCCTATTTTCAAAGTTTTAGTTCTAAAATGAAAAAAAAAATGAAAGGTGGCTGGCTCAAATTTTATACAATGCCTTGCTCTCCAGGTCTAGAGATTTGTGATCAGACTGTTGTTAGTACTGAAATGCACTCTGTTCATGGTCAGAGATATTCTGTTGTTCATGCATTCCAGGTCTAATCTTGGCATTTATTACTACTTATTTACTAGATTTCGGTTCTACTTTTCCATCCAATCAGGGCCACCAGCGCTACTAAGAATTAAAAACAGAACATTATAAACACAGATCATAAAACCAGTTGAAAAAGAAGGTGCCTTTGCGTTTATTTATTTATTTTATTTAGAATTTATATCCCGCCCTTCCCACAAGTGGCTCAGGGCGGCGTTGCAATTGAGTCATGGTGACCTCAGGGTCCAGGCACAGGTTCCAGGCAAGAGGCAGTTTGCCATTGCCTTCTCCACATAGCAACTCTAGCCTTATTGAAAGTTGTAAGCCACCTTGTGAACAGACTTATAAAGGGCGGGTGGGGGGGGGGGCGGTCAACTAGAATTTTAAAACAAAACAATACAATTCAGGTGAATTAAAAGAATATGGTGGGTTTTAATCAGATTGTTGTTTAACAAAGATTGGAGTTCTAAGAAAAGGAGGCTGTCCAGGAAAGTAAGTTCCAGGTAGGGTTGCCAAGTCCAATTCAAGAAATATCTGGGGACTTTGGGGGTGGAGCCAGGAGACTTTGGGGGTGGGGCCAGGAGACACTGGGGGCGGAGCCAGGAACAAGGGTGTGACAAGCATAATTGAACTCCAAGAGAGTTCTGGCCATCACATTTAAAGGGACAGCACACCTTTTTAAATGTCTTTCTTCCATAGGAAATAATGAAGGATAGGGGCACCTTCTTTTGGGGCTCATAGAATTGGACCCCCTGGTCCAATCGTTTTGAAACTTGGGGGGTACTTTGGGAAGAGGCACTAGATACTATATTGAAAATTTGGTGCCTCTACCTCAAAAAACAGCTCCCCCAGAGCCCCTGAAACCTCCAGAACAATTCCCCATTATACCCTATGAGAATCGATCACATAGGAAATAATGAAGACGTTTCCCTCTCCCCCCCCCCCCCCTTCTGGCCAGTCTGAAGCAGCGGATCAGCCTCTCAACTCACCATTTGCTGCCAGCTTCTTCACAGAAACACACACAGACACACCATTTTAAATAGAAGCCTTTCAAGTCAAGCCTCTGGAGGTGCAAAGGCACATGGTCCTTTGCAGGCAGGGCTCCCTCTCTCCCCCCTCCGCCGCCAGCCAGCTGATTGGGACCGGAAGCAGCCTGGGAAAACTGAAGAAAGGCTGCTGCGATCGGGACTGGGTGGGAAGGGCAGGGCAAGGAAAAGGTGCTGAGATCGGGGCTGGGTGGGAAGGGCCGCCATTCCCTCCCGCTTTCCAGATTTTTTGCTAGCGGGAGAAGAAGGCATCAAATCGGGGGTCACCAGGAAAAGCGGGGGATTTGGGACGCCTAGTTCCAGGCATAAGTGCAGCTGTTCTATTATTACCCGATATAGAAGCAAAAGGAAACTTGGGTGTCTACTCTAGCCTGCCAAGGGTGCTGTATGCATTCCACTGGTCTCTGAATTGCTTTCCATACATCTGGATACTTTATTTACACAGCTTTGTCAAGAACTTTAAACATTTTTCTGTGGATTTTGGTCATTCTTACATAAACTTTTTTTTACTTGGCTAAAACTAACCACACACAATTAAACCAAATAACTGTTACTTTTTCATTAGATAAAAAAGGAATCTTAATGTGTTTGTTTCTTTTAAAAGTAAAATGGTAAAACAAACATCCATTTACATAAAGAAACCAAAATGAAGTTCTACTATTCACCAAGATGAAATTCTACTAATTTTTAATGGAAACCAGTAGTAAAATACTGCCAGTATACATTTGTGTGTGTAACTTTTGCAAGGAACATAGCAGATATAAAACACACTGCTCCATATATACAAGACTGCTTATGTATGTGGAAATTAGGTGCCTCAAAGATAAAGAGACAACTCCCAGTATGTTTTCCCAAACAAGAAATTCCACATACCAGTTTTAATGAGACGGTGAGGATTATCAAACTTGAATAAGCCCTCTTATTTAGGCTACATTGTCAGTCTTTTAGTGATTCTTGATTTGTTATATGAGAAACTGCCAAGCTTGATAGAATCACATGTTTTCTTATTATAACTAGAAAAAAGAATCTTTTTTTGGGGGGGGGGAATCTTTTGGGCTGTTAAATTCAGTTAAAAATCTATGGAGACAAGTTTATCTAAGAAACTAAATATCATAGCTTCAAACCATCATTGGAATGTTCATTGGAATAGCCTTGGAATATCCATCATTGTCTTTAATTCCTGTCACCACAACTTTAATTCAAACTCCATTTCAGTGTGGGTAACATTATGATGCAAAAAATGTCAGGTATCCTCTACCTAGATTTTTCCCAGATCCCGACAACTCCACTACAGTTTCCATCTGAAAATATTCTGTTCAAACCATTCCTTGACAAACACTTAACAATGCTTGAGGGATGCATGCCAGATCCTTTGTTTCTAGTCACAAAGTCTCTGAGTCATGTATCATATTAGCTCTAAGAGCTGTTCATGTCCTAGTTCTTTGAAGTGTGAGGCACCAGTTCAGCAATGAAGAGAAAATTCTGCTCACTACTGAATTTATAGGGTGGTCACCAAATTTAGTGCTTGAAACTGAAATGATTTATCCACACTGTAACAGCCATATGAGGGGATACCCACTATTGGTGCTGGTCAGCTCTGCTACCAGAGATATAATTTCTTATGGTGTTGCTCGTGCATCCTGCTTTTCTTGTTAAAGTTGGCACAGAACAGTTCATATAAACAAGAAGGACAGTTCATATAAACACTCTTCAAAAGATGTGTGGGTCATTGGGGGAGTTATCAGCACCCACTGAAAAATGGCAGTGCATAGAACAACCTGTCATTTAAAATGGAAATTGTAGTGTATCGCCAGCAACATGCGCCATGTGCAGAGGCGACTGGGCGGTCCCAGGCGCCTCCAGCGCGGAGCGCGTAGTCCCCCGCCAATCACCAGCTGTGGCGGGAAGTTTAACAGGTCAGGCCAATCCTGACCTGTTAAACTTCCCGCCACAGCTGGTGATTGGCGGGGGACTACGCGCTCCGCGCTGGAGGCGCCTGGGACCGCCCAGTCGCCTCTGCGCATGGCGCGTGTTGCTGGCGATACACTACACCCCTCCCCCCTGGTTAATGAACATAGTCCTTGAGATATGCGGGAGGTTGGCGCTCCCTGGTGGACCGCCTGGGGAGGTTCGGTGGGGGCGGCGCGGCTTCCGCTGCTGGTGCGTCGGTGGGCCGTGGCGCTGCCGGCGACTGTGGGTCTGGTTTTGCGGGTCTCTCAGGCTCTGTTGGTCCCGGCGCTTCCTGCGTCGGCGTAACCAGTGTTGGGCCCACGTCCTCTGGTTGGCCCCTCGTGGGCTCCTCCCCGGAACTTGCTTCTTCTGTGTCCGCAGGCTCCTCCGGTAGCGTGCGGCGGCGTAACTGGTCTATGTGCCGCCGTAATACTTGGCCCCCCTTGGTTGAGATATCGTATTGGTGGGACCCCGTTACTCGTAACACTTGGCCCGGCACCCACTCGGGCCCCCTCGCGTAGTTCCGGGCGTATACGGGGTCTCCCGCAAAGAAACCCCTGGCCGCGTCTCGGACCTCTGGGTTCTCGCGGATGTCTGACGCCCTGTCGGGGTGTAGTCTGTCCAGTCGGGTTATGAGCTTGCGCCCCATGAGGAGCTCCGCTGGACTAACCCCTGAGGCCGGGTTGGGGGTGACCCGGTTATCGAAAAGGAACGCTGCTAACCGGTGGTCCCAGTCGCCTTGCACGATTCGGCTTAATGCCTCTTTGGTTGTGCGGACCATCCGCTCCGCCTGCCCGTTTGTGGCCGGGTGGAAGGGGGCAGACCTTATGTGCCTAATCAGATATCGGCGGAGGAATGCCTGGAAGTCCGCCGAGGTGAATGCGGTCCCGTTATCTGAGACTATAGTGTCCGGGATACCATGTGAGAATAAGACCCTGCGCAGCGCACGGATCGCGGCGGCGGACGAGGTGGACCCTACGGGGATGACCTCTAGCCATTTGGTGTAGGTGTCCACGATGATCATGAAGATCTGCCCCTGGAATGGCCCAGCGAAGTCGATGTGGAGTCTCGACCAGGGTTTCCTGGTGGACTCCCACTGTGTGGCGGGGGCGCTGGGAGGCTCGGGCCGCATTTCCTGGCACATCTGGCACCTACAGACCCAGTTCTCGATCTCCCTGTCCATCCCCAGCCACCAGACGTAGCTCCTGGCTAACACCTTCATTCGGACTATGCCGGGATGGGTCTCGTGTAGGGATTCCAGAACACGCCTTTGCAGCGGGGGCGGGACCACCACCCTACTTCCCCATAATAGGCACCTCCTGGTCTTATACGGCTTGAATTCGTCCCCCATGTTCCCTTCCGGCCAGCCCCTCACCACCCAGTCGAGTACCCGTGCCAGTGTTTTGTGTTTCTGGGTAGCCTTGGCGACCTCCGCAGCGTGGAGGGGCTGCTCCGGGAGGCTCTCCATTAGCATGACCTGGTGTGCGGGGGCGGGGTCCAGGCCCGTTTCTGGAAGCGGCAGACGGCTGAGCGCGTCCGCGTGGCCCATGGCCTTGCTGGCCCGGTGAACCAGTGTGTACGTGTAAGAGTTGAGAAATTGGTTCCACCTCAACACGCGCTGTGAGAGAATTTGGGGGGTTTGTCGGTCTGGGGCCAGTAGACCTAGGAGGGGCTTGTGGTCCATGGCAATCGTGAACCTCCGGCCGTACAGATATTCGTGGAACTTGCGGACCCCCGCCACGATCGCCAGAGCCTCCTTGTCTTTCTACGCGTAATTGCGCTCGGCGGGGGTCAGTGTGCGGGAGTAGTATGCTACCGAACCTCCCTCCCGTCCGGGAGCTGATGCCCCAGGACTGCCCCCACCCCGTAGGGCGACGCATCGCACGCCAAGATGACGGGGAGGCCCTCGTCAAAATGGTGGAGCACCGCATTGGACACCAGGACGTCCTTGACCGCCTGAAACGCGGCGGCTTGTCTTTTCCCCCAAACCCACGGGGCTTTTTTGTCTAGCAGCCGGTGAAGGGGCTCTGCTAGGGCTGCTTTGTGGGGGAGGAATGAATGATAAAAGTTCAACACCCCCAAGAAGCTTTGTAGCTCCGCTTTGCAGGTGGGAGCCAGGGCCTGCACGATAGCTCGATTCTTTTCTTCCGTTGGGTGGATTCCCGCAGCGTCTACGGCGAAGCCCAGGAACTCCACTCGTGGGACCCCCAGCAAGCATTTCTCCCTTTTGACCTTGAGCCCCGCTGTCTGGAACCGGCGGAGCACCTCTCTTAAGCGGTTGCCGAATTCTTCGGGGCCCGGGGCGGCGATTAAAACGTCGTCGAAAAACAGCTGCACTCCAGGGATCCCTTTAAGGAAAGCGTCCATTATACTCTGGAAAATCCCCGGAGCGACGCTAACCCCGAACTGTAGCCTCCTCACCCGGAAGGCCCCCCTGTGTGTCACAATGGTTTGGGCCTCTGCCGTCTTGGCGTCCACTGGGAGCTGCTGGTAGGCCTGTGCCAGGTCCAGCTTCCCGAAGATTTTGGACCCCGCTAGGGCGGCCAGGACGTGGCTCACCACCAGCACTGGGTAGGGATTGTCCTGCAGTGCCTTGTTTATTGTGCACTTGTAGTCGGCACAGATCCACACCTCCCCGTTTGGCTTGATTGGGGTTACAATGGGGGTTTCCCAGGTGGCGTAGTCCACTGGCTCCAGGACCCCTTGGGCTGTGAGGCAGTCTAGTTCCGCTTCTATTTTTGGCTTCAAGGCGAACGGGACCACCGGTTAGCAGCGTTCCTTTTCGATAACCGGGTCACCCCCAACCCGGACTCAGGGGTTAGTCCGGCGGAGCTCCTCATGGGGTGCAAGCTCATAACCCGACTGGACAGACTACACCCTGACAGGGCGTCAGACATCCGCGAGAACCCAGAGGTCCGAGACGCGGCCAGGGGTTTCTTTGCGGGAGACCCCGTATACGCCCACCAGTTCAGCAATGAAGAGAAAATTCTGCTCACTACTGAATTTATAGGGTGGTCACCAAATTTAGTGCTTGAAACTGAAATGATTTATCCACACTGTAACAGCCATATGAGGGGATACCCACTATTGGTGCTGGTCAGCTCTGCTACCAGAGATATAATTTCTTATGGTGTTGCTCGTGCATCCTGCTTTTCTTGTTAAAGTTGGCACAGAACAGTTCATATAAACAAGAAGGACAGTTCATATAAACACTCTTCAAAAGATGTGTGGGTTATTGGGGGAGTTATCAGCACCCACTGAAAAATGGCAGTGCATAGAACAACCTGTCATTTAAAATGGAAATTGTAGTGTATTGCCAGCAACACGCGCCATGCGCAGAGGCGACTGGGCGGTCCCAGGCGCTTCCAGCGTGGAGCGGGTAGTCCCCCGCCAATCACCAGCTGTGGTGGGAAGTTTAAACAGGTCAGGATTGGCCTGACCAGCCCAGTAGGCTGTACCGGGGGTTGTACATAAGCGGGACCCGGCCCGCATGTTCGCTCTCTTGCAACGTGCTCCTAATAAAGAATGTTGCCCGACTCGCGTCTCCTGATTGAGTACGTTACAGAAATGCTTATTGGAGAGGTACTTTGAGGAAAAATGACAGGAGAACTTAAGTGGGCCTGCCTGACACATCCACTAAAACTGGCTTACCAGTTTCTGGTTTACCTTTAAATATGTATGCATGTACCTGGAAGCTTTTCCTTCCAGTGCCATTAAAAAAGCAACCTCACCATACCAGATTTCCAGGACAATTCTACTTTAGAAAATAATTTAAATCATCAATACAATTCTCAACATGGCCCCTTCTGTGGATACTTTCATCCAGAGACTGGAACCACAAACAGACAAGACAGATCTTTCTATGAGCCTGATGAAAGCCCCAGGTTCACAGAAAGATCAGAAATCTTTTTTTTTTTTTTAAGTACATTGTGGAGGTTAACCCCCTTCTCAAATACTTGAAGCAGTGCCTGTATCTTTAAGAAAGGAGAGCTTAATGGCCATTGGGGAGCAGGGTTGCAAGGCAACCATATAGCCAGCCTGCAATGCTTGGTTTCTGTCAGTAAAAAGTGGTCATGGGGGGTCCTTTCCAGGGCTATTTTGATCTCCCAGTCTACTCCTGCTCCCTGCCCTAGATGGAGAACACATCAACCCTTACCAGCAACCACTGGCAACTTGCTACCATGGAATTTGTATGCCTCACCCAGATATAATGGTAGCTACTAGACAACTTGATATTGCACAATTTAACTGGGCCTAGTAGTAGCCTCCATATTGTAAGCCAAAATGCCCTCAGAAGAGGTTGGGGAATTGACAAGTGGGCACCTTTGGCTTAAAAAGGATCTAGAATCTATGTATACAGGATTCCACTTCCAGAAATTATTGCTAAATTTACCAAGGACAGTAATTAAGTAAAACAATTATGATTTTATTACAGAAAAACATAGAACACACACATACAAGATAATAGACTCATATAGCATACATACAGACCTAATAAAAATAGAGAGAAATGCATAGAGGTAACATAAGGATGGACAAACAGGGTGATAATTACAGATCGTAGTCTTCAAGGAAGGCTCCAATGGCGACAAACAAGGACTATGGGGAAGGGGACCCTCAACTGACCAAGAATTGGGGATGTATCTAAACAGCAGGAATGGGGTACTGCTAGATGCACTCCTGTGGGGAGTTGGGACTGTGGTTATAAGGACTACCTTGAGCCCTTAGGGGGTAGGAGGTACAGGGGCAGATGACAGGTGGTCAGCTGGTACATGACCTCAGAAAAAGGAGAGGCTCCGCAATGACCATAAGGGCCGGACTTATGTGGTAGCCAATAGCCAGTTTATTGGGGCACCTGATTGGATGCCCATACATCGCCAATGAGCAGACCTGGCCCTGGTTACCTGATTGGACTTCCAGGTAACAGTGGGCCAAAGGGAGAGGCTCCAGGATGACCATTAAGGAAAAGAATGGGTGAAATTATTGGGGTGGAAGTGGTTAAAAGGCTATCAAAACTTATCTAAAAGGTGACAATAGATGGCCAAATTGCTACCTAAGGTAACACCCGATCTATACAAAGACACTTGGCTCTGGATGAAGATGTTCTTCCTCTTCTTCATTCCTCTACTGTCACCATCCTTTGTCTTGGGTTCTGTTGGACAAAGGCTTAGGCAGTCTGACAAAATCCACGCCTAAGATAAGTTTGATTGTCTTATGCAGAGGTGACATCTGTTGAGTACGTGAGCCTCCCGCTTCGCTGTAATGGAGTCTGGCACTGCAGGAAGATAGTTGCTGGTGATGTTAGCCTACCAATATGGATTCTATGGTCAAGGCTGGAATCCGCTTGCCCGGACAGTTCCTGGCGGCGCAACTTCTTCCGCTGCAGTGGCCGAGATGGTGCACGCACGGAGCAGCTGGAAATCCATCTGTCTTCCTGGTTAGCACTCTTCCAGAGATACAGAGTGCTGCTGCAACGTTGTAGCTGTTAGTACTCACATAAGTCCCTTATATTCTGGTAGACAAAACCCACATTCTCCTGGCAGATGTGTGTGAGTTGAGTCTCCAGGCACCCTGGCAACCAAACGGGTGACTACGATGTTCTGAAATTAGGGGTCTTTTTCTCACAATACTACCTGCAAGACTTGGCTGGGCCTGACTGCAGCCACCCACAACTCACCTGAAATACTAGCTACTACATGATTTTGGGAACTTGGGTAGTTTTTTCACAGGGAAAGGCTGCTGGGGAAGGAAGGAGAGAAAGCTGAGAATTCATACACTGTAGTGGTCAGAGTATCATCTAGCATCTGGGAGACCCACTGTGACAGGATATCCTATCCCCTGACCCTGGGAAAATGTGCAAAGATAGCATCTTGCCTGTTCTTGGGCAGTGATCATTAACCATGTTTTGCCACAAATGATCTTGTCACCATTTTGATGGCACAGTTTATAGGAGCAATAATTAAATACCAGGGAAATAACATAAAGTAAGACCTTTCCTTTTTAAATTTTTAATTTCTGTTCAAGGAGATAGCTGTATGAGCAGAGATAGATAGATATCTTGAATTCAGCAGGCCCTCATAAGAGCGCAGCTCCTGAACCTTTCTGATGCCCCTCACCTACTTTGTCCATTGAATAGTAGGTGCAACTGCTTAACAATCCCTGGATTAGGAGAGCAGGCAGCCAGCCAGCCACCAGAAGTTTTGCCACACCCCCAGCAGCCCTCATTAACCCCTGGAGAAGCCCACACCACCTTTTCTCCACTTCTTATGTGATTTCGGGTGGTGGGTGGCTTGCTGACCTTTTGACTGTGGGGGGGGGGGGTGGCAGCCAAGGAGAGCCCCAGGTGAGCAAGGCCTGCTTGGGCTGGCTGGATCTCTAATCAGCCTAAGCAGGCCTCACTCGCTGGGGGCTCTTCTTTCTTGCATCGGTTGCTTTTGGCTGGTTGGGGGGGCGGTGACATATGCTAATGAGCTCCACCACCTATTTTTCTATAAAACGACCCCTGGATAGACAGAACCATGTTTTGAAGAACAATTACCAATGCATTTATCAAGCTCAGGGCAGCTCACAACATAAAATCCCACAAACAATTAAATTAATAAGTATTAAAATTACACATTCAATAATAAAATAGATATTCAATTATTAAAACAGTGAAAACAGAATACTGAGTTGGTGCTATTCTGGTGGCGATGGCCTTCTTCCACTTCTCTTAAATACCGGTGCCGAGTCGATTGAATGCCAGCCGGAAGAGGACAGTCTTGCAGGCCCTGAGGAACTGCACAAGGTTTTGCAAGGCCCCCATTTCATCTGGCTGTTGGTTCCACCAGCAGAGGGCTACATTTGAGAAGGCCCTGTCTCTGGTTGTTTCCAATCGGGCCTCCTTTGGCCTGGGGATTACTAATAGATTTTGTGATCCCGATCTAAGTACCCTCTGGAGAACATGTGAGGAGAGATGGTCCCTAAGGTAGGCAGGTCCTAGGTCATATAGGACTTTAAAGGTAATAACCAGCACCTGTAAGTAAGTATCTGTGAGTATCTGTTTATATTATATTTATTGGATTTATATCCCGCCCTCCCTGCCAAAGCAGGCTCAGGGCAGCTCACAGTACATAGAATAACAAAACATTCACATTAAAACATTGGATTAAAACAATTTAAAATAATTTGGTGCTAATTTCAATACAGTTTAGAGATGGCGGTCAGTGATTTTAAGCATCCATTTAGATCTAGTATCTTGATGGTGGTCATCATTTCAGTTAAATGCTAGCTGAAATAGTATCATCTTGCAAGCCTTGTGGAACTGGGCAAGGTCCCACAAAGCTCTGACCTCCTCAGCCAGGTGGCTCCACCACTAAGGGATAGCCATTGAGAAGGCTCTATCTCGTTTTCATTCTTGCCTCCCTCAGTCCAGAGATTGATAGTAAGTTTTGTGTTCCTGACCTAAGTACCCTCTGGGGAACACGTGGGGAAACGGTCCCTAAAATAGGCAGGTCCTTGGCCATATAGGACTTTAAAGGTAATAACTAGCACCTTGTAGCAAATCCAGTATATCACCGGCAGCCAGTGCAGTTGATATCCAGGAGGACACCCCTGTACTTATTCCCAAACCATGCACCCTTGGAATGTGATATTGCAATGTAAATTAATATGACACAGCAATGCCCATTTGAATTGGAATGGTCTCTCTTGCACATAAGGGAGAAAAATCCAGTTCCTTCTTAGCCCAAGGCAGGCTGTGGTGTGATTCTGGTTCACAAGCTGGAACAACAGGACAGCCGGCTGAAAGGTTGAGAAGCATCCATCTTTCTGCTCCTGGGAATGAAGAGTTCCAGGCCCAGAGAGACTAGTGGGCAGAGCTATAAAAATTCCTTCACTCTTTTGGCAACCTTTAAAGTCCTGTTATCAAAGCATAAAGAAATAAGAATTACCAGGAAACCTCCAACACAAATAAATGGCTTGTCTGTTATTCTTCAGAGCAAGACAGCAGAAACACAAAGGTTAAAGGTTAGGTGCTCATCTTGTTGTGAATGTGTGGTATAACTGCAAACTGATCTCACAATTTTGACTTTTAACAAAGTTTCTGTTTTTCTTTAATTAATTGCTAAGGCCATCAAAATCAACCAATCCCCTGACCACTTGATGGATACCCATCTATGTCTGACACTAAGGGAGAAATCTATCACTTTTTGGAAGCTTCAAAGGAATCAGTTTTGGGGAAAACAGGGCCATAAAGTCATTTGGCCAGTGTAATTAAAATTCCTATGTTGGGGTATGGATCTATGATACAAATGATCTCTGATTGGATATTACACATATGACACTCTGATTTTTCATTGGTGTGACACTCTGGCCCCTCATTGGGTAGTTTAATTGCTTGATGTGATGTAATTTACCCTAGAAAACAGGCAACCCCACTTGTCAGGTTTAGGGTCCAGAGAGCAAAGGGTCGAGAGAGAAAAAGAAGGAAAAAGGGAATCCCTTCATCCTCACCTTCCTCCCACCCCTTCCTACCCTCACCCCCCTTCTTCTCAAGAGAAATCTCTCTCCAGAGGCCTTGCATTTCCTCTGACTGAGCCTGCCCTGCAAGATATAGGTATTTATCACCTTCCCCCATCCATGCTTAATCAGCTAAACTCTTGTATTTCTCTTGTATTTTTGAAATTGTTTGATTGGGATATAACTATTTGAAACCCTATGCCATAATAAAATCCATTATTAACCAAAGGATTTTCAGTGGTCTATCTCCGTAGACACAGACAGATCCTGCTCACCTCACCTCTCGTAGGCCTACCATTTTGAGCTAAGAAACATTAATATTCCCCAATAAAAGGTTATTTGAGGTGTAACACAGTGTCCACATCCCAGGCTGTTTGACCTCCAACATGGAGAGCCCCAATAACAGCCTGGCTGCCACATTCTGCACTAGCTGCAGTTTCCTGATTTGGGACAAAGGCAATCCCATGTAGAGGGCATTACAGTAGTCCAATTTTGAGGTGTAGAGGGCATTACAGTAGAGGGCATTACAGTAGTCCAATTTTGAGGTGGCTGTAGCATGGATCACAGTTGCCAACAGGGCTGGTGCATGGGTTCTGCCACCAATGGCAGAATCCTGACATGTGCCCATTCCCCCCCCCCCTTGTAATTTCTTCATGTGTGCGCAAAGTATGCCTGTGCCCGGGCCATGATAATCTAATCCAGCACTAGATTCTCTTAGAGGGCCTATAAATGTTATAGAGACCAGTGGCTTGCCAGCTGCCTCTGAAATGGTGGAGGAAACAACAACAGTAGCTTTGGCCTCCATGCCCTCCTTGTAGGTTGCCTCAGAGCGTCTGTTTGACTAATATGTAAAAAAGGAACTCTAGCATGATCATGATTGCTCTTATGTTCTAGGGAGAAGGAAAACATGTTTTTGTGTATTATATAATTAATTATCACACCAATCTTTTGAGATGGGTTAAGGTTAAAGATACTAGTTTGCTCAAGACTACCCAGACCCAAACTTACCACCTCACATTTTCATTTTCAGTATTATGTACTTCATTCCCCACAACAGAAATAACGATAAATTTGAAGGGTAAAAATACAAATTGTACTTTGTTCAGGGGAAAAAAAAACTTCCAGATCCTGCTTCTGTCACAAAAATCTGCAAAAATAAATGTTTATCAAAGAGCCAGGATTAGGCTTGCCAGCTCCTGGTTGAGAAGTACCTGGAGATTTTGGGAATGGAGTCTAAGAAAGGTGGGTTTGAAGAGGAAAGGGACTTCTATGAGGTATAAAACCATAGAGTCCGCTTTCCAAAGTGGTCATTTTCTTCAGGTGAACTGAACTCTGTTGCCTGGATATCAGTTGTAATCCTAAGAGATCTCAAGCCACTACCAGGAGGTTGGCAGCCCTAGGACACAATTACCCTGGCCATGGAAAAGCAGCTAAATATAGCTTTCCTGTGGTTTGTGATCCCCGTTCTCTATCATAATGTATACAAACATTTCTTATATGGATTCCTGACTTCATGTGAACATCTATGCTCCTTTAAAACAACTAGAAATGAGGAGAAGATCTAGGAAGCTCAGAGCATGATGACAATGATCCATGTGGTAAGTAATCAGAAACATTATAGATAGGATTCAAAAGACTACTTTATGTATTCCCAAGGTCTTGGGCACACCCAATGGGTTTTTTAACTTTGTCTTCATTGACCATCAGATCCACAGTCCATGGCTTCTTGTTGTTCAGTCGCACAGTTGAGTCCGATTCTTTGCATCCCCATGGACCAGGTCACACCAGACCCTCTTGTCTTCCACCATCCTCTGAAGTCTGCTCAGATTCGTGTTAGTTACATCAGTAACACAGTCCAGCCATCTCATCTTTTGCCATCCCTTTCTTCTTTTGCCTTCTGTCTTTCCATGTCACCAACAGCTTAATGAATACTGCCTTAGTTTCAAGAGAGATTTATCATGTAGCATGGGGAAATAAGTTATGGCAAGTAATTCACATTCCAGCTTGAAATTTGTAACTTGTTTAAGGTTGGGAGCCAGATTTTATAGGAGCAAACAATATATTGATGGAGAAAGTCAGGACTGCAAAAACAAATTATGTGTTCCTAATGACACTATGAAAAATGTATTGGTTATACTGCAAATAAAAATACTTGTCAACAATTCCATAACCTTGCTTTGAGAATTTACTTAAGAAGTGTACTCTAGTTGGCTTCTACACTCTAGTGGCTGCATCACATGTTTCAAGAGTCATACTTATTGACTATGTTAGGGTGGTTTTATGAATAAGATTAATAAATCTATTTCAGTTTACAGTCAAGTTTACAGTTTACAGTTCTATTTCAGTTTACAGTCAAGTGACCCAACTGACTCAAATATAGCATATATCCTAACACAGTGTTGGGTATTGTGATGAGAAAATTTCTAGTGAAGCTTTATTCATTAAAAGCTTGCATCCTAGCATCTATCAGGGCTAATAAACATGCTGCTCTCACTATGCACAAAAAGTGTTCTATCCCAATTGTACTTTCTTGAAAGATTTACAATGCAATCCTAACCAGAGTTACACCTTTCTGAGCATATTGACTTCACTGGATTTAGAAGGATGGAACGTTGCTTAGGAATACACAGTACAACTTCACATGGAAGCTCTCTATCCTCCATCTTGTAGCAGTGAGGTGACTTGTAGTAATAAGTTCATATTGTGGTGGCACTCAGGACTTGAATTCAGCAGGAGTTCACAAGAGCACAGCTCCTGAACCTTTCTGAGGGTTCCCCCTCCTCCTCCCCACCTACCTTGTCCATTGAATAGTAGGTGCAGCTGCATAACAATCCCTGGATTAGGAGAGTGGGCAGCCAGTCAGCCACCAGGAATTTTGCCACAACCCCAGCAGCCCTCATTAACCCCTGGAGAAGCCCACAGTACCATTTCTCCACTTCTTATGTGATTTTGGGTGGCGGGTGGCTTGCTGGCCTTTTGACTGTGGGGAGGGTGGCCAAGGAGAGCCCCAGGTGAGCGAGGCCTGCTTGGGCTGACGGGATCCCTAGCTAGCCCAAGCAGGCCTTGCTTGCCCGGGGCTCTCCTTTCTTGGTCAGGTTGCTTTTGGCTGGTGGGGGGAGGGATGGCATATGCTAATGAGTTATGCTAATGAGTGTCACCACCTATTTTTCTACAAAACGACCTCTGGTGGCACTTGATGTAGCAACTCTCTAAACACTACAGCTACCAATGTGGAACATGCAAGAAATTTCTACTGAACTTCCATGTGGAAAGTATAAAATATACAATAATACCCTGAAGACTAACAAAGGAGTTAAAGCAAATGGTATTTATAACCCCTGATGTGATGTTTATGTTCTTGTTATAGGCCAAGACTTTGACTTGGCAGATGCTCTGGATACAGGTATGTATAACTGGAGAAGCAACCACAGCAATTCAGTGAAACCTTTGGATACAGATGTAAATATTGATTTATTCTGTGAATTCGTTTAGTGAATACTGATGAGTTATGTTTTAAGCAAATAAAAACTTGAACAAATGTACAGCATAGGTTGCCAGTCCTCAGGTCCCAGCAGGGGTTCTTCTGCTTTTGGGGGGTTTGAACCACCACCAGCCAGCTGACTGGCAGGGGAAACCCCACCCCAAACAGTGACATCATTGCACAATGTCCCTGATGCAATGATGTCTCTTCCAGGTGACATCATCATGTCAGGGACCTTGTGTGCTGATGCTCTAGTTTCTGGGCAAACTCTATGGTTTTGAAGCAAAACCAGAGCAACATCATTGTTTCAAGTGGGACCAAATTTCAAGTAGGACCAAACACCATAACATGCACATGCTATTTCTCATGGTTTCTTCTTTTGAAAAGCACTCATGTGCAGCAACTTTTTAAAATTCACTAAAATTCAGTGTTCTGTCTCCAGAATATGCATGTGCATTAATTTGGATATGAAACCATGAACTCTTTTAACATTATCCTAAATGTTATGGAACTTAATCCTTGTTGACTCCAGGGTTATTCAACATTAATGGCTTATGAATTTTAAAAAAAATGCCTAACAAAATGCCTCTTGTTACCAAAATACAAACTCATGAGGCTCATTGAGTTCTTGGTACTTTAAAGGAGGGGAAAGGCATTATTTTAACTAGTAAGAGTGGGAAATATAATAACTAGTCAATATGAAAGAAGTACTTCCTTTTTAAAACTTCTTAAAAAAAAACCCTGGAAGATCCTGGTTTCCCACACTGCCATGGAAATTCATTGGATGAGCTTCTGTCAGTCACTCTCTTTACCTAACATGCCTCACAGAGTTGTTGTGAGGATCGAGTGGAATAGAGAAGAACCATGTACCTCATGAAGACAGAGCAGGATAAAAATGGGCCAGATAACAACTGAAAGATGTACTAATTCTGATTTTTCTCACTCAGTTACTAAGAAGCCCCCTGCTACTAGAAAGCCACCGGGAGGTGAGAACCACATCTCAGTTGTCTAAGTAAATGTACATGTCATATAGATTAAACTTTGTCTGTAAATTTGAATGCTTTTCTCCCATTTCATTATATCTGAAGAAGTGTGTGTGTAACACACCAAAGCTTATATCTTAAAAAAAAAAAACTTTGTTGGTCTTAAAGGTGCTAGTAGGGTTGCCAAGGTGGGGGCAGGGATCCCCTGGTTTGGGGGGTGGGGGCAGGGGATCCCCTGGTTTGGAGGCCCCCCCCCTGCTTCAGGGTCATTAGAAAGCACGGGAGGCGATGTCTGCTGGGCACTCCATTATTCTCCATGGAGACCAATTCCCATAGGGTATAATAGAGAATTGATCTGGGTATCTGGGGCTTCGGGGGCTGTTCTTTTTGGGCAGAAGCATCAGATTTTCAGCATAGCATCCAGTGCCTCTCCTCAAAACACCCCCAAGTTTCAAAAAGATTGGACCAGGGGGTCCAATTTTATGAGCCCCCAAAGAAGGTGCCCATATCCTTCATAATTTCCAAAGGAGGGAAGGCATTTTAAAGGTGTGCAGTTCTTTTAAATATGACGGCTACAACTCCCTTTGGAGTTCAATTATGCTTGCTACAACCTTGCTTCTGACCCCACCCCCAATGTCTCCTGGCTCCACCCCCAAAGTCCCCAGATATTCCTTGAATTGGACCTGGCAACCCTAGGTGCTAGTGGACTCTTACTTTGTACATGTCATAGTGAATGAAGCCACATCCATTCATACAAGTTCCAAACCTGCAACTGGAACTTCTCAATAGTCTTTGGACAGTACTGGTATTTTTGGTAATGGAGTATCAATTCCATATTTTTATTTTGGGCTTTCCAAATTTTCCATTTTGTAATGAATTTAGATATTGACTTTGAAGTGCCCGTTTTGCTTATCTCCAACATAAGCTGTACTTATTCTGGCTCATGAGATACAGAATTCTGGAAAAGGTCACAAAGAATACATTACTGATAAGAGCTATGAAGGAGACAATTTTATCAACTCCCACTGGGAACTGAGACCTCAGAAGCAGTGGTGCTATATATTTTGCTCCTTTTCCATAGGAGCATATGAGAAATCCCCTTTTGTTTAAAAAAAACAACAACTCCACAGGTGAAACATTTGGGCACCTAGCCATAAAAGAAGCAGCTGCTCTTTAGCTGGGTGGTTGGCAGTGGAATCACATACCTGTGCCAATTTCAGAACTGCCAGATGTCCCAAATTTTACTTTGTATGTGTAGGCAATACATAAATATGTAGACATCTGGTTAGCCTGAAGGTGAGAGAGACACATGGCATGAATGGAGAGATCTGAACTAATTAAGGGAAACAGAGCAAATAATAATTGTGTATGTATCAGTATTAGAATACCAATAAGGCATGAATGATGTATCTCTCAAATTTAATTATTAAAACATTTCTATGCTGTCTTTCCAAACACTCAAGACATCTCACAAATGTAAAAAATACCTAAAAATCAAATAATAAAACAAATATATGTGGGAAAAGAGCATACAGCATCCAACAGTATAATGATATACTTAGGCAACCTTGCCAAAGCAAATAAAAAGATTTGGATCTTAGTCCCTTCCCAAGAGCAACACACCTGGCAGGACTTGAAGGCTCCAATATGTTAACCTTTGGTCTCCCTGCTTACCTAGCAAGCCTTATACTTTTAATATCCCCAAACCTTTTTTGAGCTTGAGGGCACCTCTAAAATTTTGAGAGGGACTGGTGTGCATTGCCCTCCAGAACAGCTGCCACTGAAGGTGGAGCCAAATGCAATACTCCCATCTTGCTTTGCAAAAGAATTGCATGGCAGACTCTGAACATGTAAAGCTGCCTTAATTAGAGTCTGCCTATTCATCTATATCAGTACAGATCCTACAAGCTAGGCTTCAGCAGTATGTAGATTGGGAACTACCAGAAGTTCAAGCTGGGTTTTGGAGAGGTAGAGGAACTAGAGATCAAATTGCCAACATTCGCTGGATTATGGAGAAAGCATGGGAGTAACAGAAAAACGTCTATTTCTGTTTCATTGACTATGCTAAAGCCTTTGATTGTGTGGATCACAACAAACTGTGGCAAGTCCTTAAAGAGATGGGAGTACCAGACCACCTCACGTCTCCTGAGAAACCTGTCAGAACGGAATATGGAACAACTGATTGGTTTAGAATAGGAAAAGGAGCTCGACAAGGATGTATATTGTCACCCTGCTTATTTAATTTATATTCAGAGTACATCATGCGGAATGCTGGTTTGGATGAAGCAGAAGCCGGAATTAAGATTGCTGGGAAAATCATCAACAACCTCAGTTATGCAGATGATACCACTCTAATGGCACAAAGTGAGGAAGACCTAAAGAAGGGTGAATTGTTAAGGGTGAAAGAGGAGAGCACAAAAGTAGGCTTGAAACTCAACCTTGGCAAATAGAAGGGGAAGACATAGAAGTAGTGACAGACTTCACATTTCTGGGATCCAAGATCACTGCAGATGGTGACTGTAGCCTTGAAATTAAAAGACGTTTGCTCCATGGGAGGACAGCTATGGCGAACTTGGGCAGTATAATAAAAAGTAGAGACATCACTCTGCCAACAAAAGCCCATATAGTCAAAGCAATGGTATTTCCAGTAGTAATATATGGGTGTGAGGGCTGGACCATAAGGAAGGCTGAACGCAGAAGAATAGATGCTTTTGAGATGTAGTGCTGGAGAAGAATGTTGAGAGTCCCTTGGAAGATCCAATCAGTCAGTCCTAAGGGAAATCAATCCAGACTGTTCCTTGGAAGGTCAGATGCTGAAGCTGAAGCTCAAATACTTTGGTCACCAAATGAGAAGGGAGCACTCACTGGAGAAGATCTTGATGCTGGGAAAGTCAGAAGACAAAAGAAGAAGGGGACAGCAAAAGATGAGATGGCTGAACAACGTTACTGATGTAACAAACACGAATTTAAGCAGACTTCGGAGGATGGTGGAAGACAGGAGGGCCTAGCATGACTTTGTCCATAGGGGTCGCAAAGAGTCAGACTCGACTGTGCGACTGAACAACAACAAAATTCATCTGTCAATATTACTAGTATTGGTTAAAAGCATGAAAACTACAGGATGAACATCAGGCTTGGAGAAGAAGAGGGTGGGCTTCTACTTATGAACACTCATATCCCCTTGTGCAACAACACAGCTCTCTGTACTCTAGAACAAAGCTCCCTCTTTGTTTTGTAAAAGAATTTCATGGCAACAGTTGGCCAGGTCAGAAGGGGGAATCCCACTTTGACTAGGGAGTGCCAGGCCCATGGTCACAGTGGGGGATTTGGGGGCAATGCCCTCCACAGATGAGTGCTGCCCTTGCAGAATTTTTTTTTTAAAAATTACAAAAAATATTTTTAAAATGTAAGATGCACATGAGGTTTCCAAAATGACCCTGGGCACAGTCAGAAAAGTTTCGGTCTCATTTTATTTTTTCCAGACCAAAAAATAAATAGGTTTTGAAAAATGTAAATTAAAAAACTGCAAAAAATAAAATAAAATTGCAAAATGCAGGAGAGAGAGAGAGTTGATTCCCCCCCCAACTCATGTAGATGAGGAAGCCAGTAGAGTCACGGGGGTGGGTTTGGGAGGATCAAAGAGCAGCCTTCTATCCCCTTGAAGCCGAGTTCTCTTCCTCTTCTGCTGGCTGCAGGTGGGGGAGATGTTCTGTCAGCAGCTTCCAACTTGCCTCTCTCTCTCTCCCCCCTCCCCTCAGCTCCCCTGCTCCACAGGACCCAGAACCCTACCACCCAAATTTTCTAGCTATGCCCCTGAGGAAAGCCCCATGTGTTTATGAGTCCTCAGGATGTTTGAGTGGCTGTAGCTACTATTGTAACCATAGAAAACAGCTGTATTTAAATGAGGACAGCCAATAACAAATCCTGCTGGCCTTTTTCTACAAAAAAGCTCCTGATGGCACTTATTGGGGCCACACTGGGGAACTGTGTTTTATACTAACAGAAATAATATTGTTTCTCTCTGACCCAGTAGTTTTTTGTTGACATCCTCCCCAGCCTGCCAAATTATAAGGACATTTTTGGCTAACATAAACATGTTTGTAACTTTATTATGTGTTTGCCATATCTGAGTCAGAAGGTCACTTCCATAGTGATCCTGAGTAGGATGATATAAATTTCTTTCTTTCTTTCTGATGAGAGTAAATATCTGGAAATATATATCCTTTATAGGGAATCGCCCTAAGCCTCTATATCCAACTCTGAGACCACAACCAGGAGGCCATGGAAACAGAGGTATGAATTTCTTTCCATTGTTATTATCTTCAATGATCTTCAGTCTGATGATTTTGAAAATTTTGTTTCTTCTTATCAATTTGCTTTATCCGTTATTTCAGTAGCCAGCATTTTCACCTTTTAGCAAATTTGTAGGATTGTACGAACTGTGTTAGAGAAATGCTATTAAGATTTTTAAAATGTTTCTTAATGTATCAATTGGCTATCTACACTAAGATACATTAAAACATCATTTTAAAGATGTATAAGGATTCATCAGTGCTTGGTTATTGTGGCCCTTTCTTATGCACCTAGGGAAATGCTGCTTGCCTCTTTGGGGGTCAGGTAGCAATTTTTCTCCAGGCCAGTTTTGCCAGGAATCCTGGAAGGCTGGTGGGGGGGGGGGGGGTTGCGCCATCTTCTAGGTGTGGAGCACGTGTCACTGGTGTGTGTGGAGGGGAGGTATTTTTGAGTTTCCTACATTATGCAGGGGGATGGATTAGATGGTTCTGAAGGTCCCTTCCAACTCTATGATTCTGTAATTATAACAATAGGAAAGAGAGGAGGTGGGGATGGAAGGGATGATGGTGAGACAATGGTGCAACATCACTTCTGATGAATACCTGGAAGTGCTGTCACCCCAACTCTGTGCAGCAGCACCCCTCAATATCAAGACATGCTGAGTTGTTAACTCCAACAACCTCACTGGACTAGGGTTTTGCTGTGAAGTTTAGAGCTGTCTAAATTAGGTCAATCTGAACCTATAACCTTTTATTATTTATTTATTATGTTGTTTGAACTCATACTCCGCCCTCCCCATAACAGACTTACAATCAGTTTTACAAATAGATGTTAATGTGGATTTAGTCCTTTCTATCATAGAGTGCTAATATGGCAGGATTCTTTTGTGGGTAAGTGCTCTCCAGTTGATTGTTGAGAAGCCCTAATTAATGACTCAGAATCTAGGCTCCAGACCAGGCTGTATTCCCTTCTGAAGCTATTATTATTCTTAGCAAGTATGATGTGTTTAGTTGCAGTCCTGGTCCCTGGCTACATTGTAGCCATGGGGGGGTGGGGGAAACTTACTGGTTGTCTGGTACCAAGAAAGGGAGAACAGAAGCTTGTCTTTGCCTCAAGATGGAGGTATTGGGAGAAATATGCACCAAAATTGATGCAGCAACTATCTGAGCTTCTAAAATCACTGATCCCCTAACAGTGCAATCCCAAACACAGTTACATCTGTCTAAGGGCTAAATTACATGATATGTTTATGAGTTGTCTCTGGCGTTAGAGTCACATGTCAGCTCCAAGAATGTAACTTTAAAAACCTTAGAAGTTGAATTTGCTGACGACAAGCAGTGTGGGTGGAGATGAGGGTTCCTGCTCTTCTCCAGCTATTTTCTGAGCCTAATTAACCTAGTGGGAAGGTATTCGCATTAGAGTGCTTGGAGTGCTCCACGTGCAGCTCCAAATTTATGCAAATAACTTTCCACTGGAGGTTCTTTAGGCTCAGGAAAACATGTCACCTGTTGTCAACAAAATCTACTTCTGAGGCTTTTAGATTGACATTTTTGGAACTAATGTGCAAATCTGATCAAAACAGTGAATCCAGAGACTACTCTTATTGTGTAGCTTAGCCCTAAGTCTATTGACTTCAAGATGGAGCCTGGAATTTTCCCAGCGTTCTGACTGATCTTCAGACTACAAGGATGAGTTTCTCTGGAGAAAATGGCAGCATTGGAGGAATGTACTCTGGTATTATGTCCCTGCTGAGCTCCCTCAAATTCTGCCTTCCTTCACTGTACCCCCAAATCTCCCAAGCTGGAGTCTATGCATTTTATTTACTTTATAATCCACCTTCCTCAAGGGACTCAAGACTGATCACAAAAAATGAGACATTCAGTAACCAATGTATTAGAATTTTAGAAGTCTGGAACCACCAGGGGAGAGGGGAGGGTGTCAGAGAGAGAGAACAGCTAGAGGGAAGGTCGTGTGGGGTGCTGGGGGGCTTGTAAATTCACCAACTTTGTAAATTCACCAACTTTAGGTTCCCATCACAATTTACAGCAAGCAGTCAGATTTTCACCCATGGAACATGGCTTCCTCACATCCAGGAATGCACAGGACACAGTTCCGACTGACGGTGTCAGGGTGTGGCCTAATATGCAAATGAATTCCTCCTGGGCTTGTCCCACAAAAAAGCCCTGCTCACATCCTTCCTCCTTCTGCATCCCCAAATCCCCCCAATATGCGGTTCCTGGGGGATTGGGGACCCCCAAGGATCACATGAGGCAGAATTAGGAGGGATGCCACAGAAGGAGGGAATAAGGAAAAAATCATCATGGATCTGTCTGGCAGGATCCAACCCATTAAATGGTAAATTCTTTATAGTTTTTAAAAATTATTAGTACAGTGTTTAATGGCCAAATTTAACTACTTTTGTTTTTGAAAGCAGCAGAAATATTAAGCCTGTTGGTGAATAAAGTATGCTTTCTGTTAGAATAATGTTTTAAAAATGAAACCTGTATTTAATATTTCACTAGAGAAATGCTTAGCACTAGTTAGCAATGGGATTACATCTCTTCAGAAACACTGAACATTTGTCATTGGACACTGGTGCTATGGATAATTTTTCAGTTTGTAATAAATGAAATGGCAAGATTTACACTGGGCATTTTACAATTAGTATGACAGCTATACTTATCATGCAATCTGAAGCAGATTACTCTCCTGGACCCACTGAAGTCAATGAGTTTAGAAGACTGTAATTCTGTTTAGGATTGCACTGTTGGTTCCAAATTATTCATGTTGACTCTTGCAGAAATTTACTTGCATTTTTTGTTAACTCGTTTTATCTATGTTTATAATGTTTACCCACTTTGATTTCTTTTAGATGATTATTTCGATTTAGGAGATGCCCTTGGTGGTAATGGTAAGCATGTTTTAAGTGTTTGGCATCACTTCTTCCTCCTTTTTTCAACCCTAATCTTAAACCAGTGAACTCAGATTTAAAACAATAATGCATATTTGATTTATGATAAACTAAGTGAAATAAAAATTACTGGATAAAAATGCAATCAACCTGCATTTCAGAAGGAAAGATCAATCTGTATTAGGCGATGATAGAAAAATATCCCGACATATTCATACTTCTGTAGTCCTAAAAATATGGCACCCCACATTCAGATTTATGGGCTGGATGCTGTGAACTGCAAGCAACACTACCATATCACAACAGATCTTCCTTAGGTACAACTTCCATAGCAGCCCATTGTGATTACCCTCCCCTATTGATATTAAATTGATATTACATGAAGACATGTAGAAAAGGGAGCTACAGTTAAGAGGCAGAACTGGGTGACAACATATTCTCTCCCCTTCTGTTGGTAGGAAGGATACCGGAGAAAGGCAAGAAAAGATGAGCTTTTCAACCTATTAAAATTATATCAACGTATCTACTTCTTAATGTAGCCCCATCTGCCGATATTTAAATCTGAATACCAAAGCTGTGGACAGATCTTTCTACAAACATGGAAAAAGCCCTAGGTTTGCAGAAAAATCTAAACACACATATATTCCCTAGGGTTGCCAGGTCCCTGGTCTAGGCGGAGGCTTCCCTGTTTTTGTGGGACCCTTCTTGCCACCAGTCAGGTGGCCAGTGGGGGCGGGGAGAAGAAGAAGATGATATTGGATTTATATCCCGCCCTCCACTCCGAACCTCAGAGTCTCAGAGGGGCTCACAATCTCCTTTATTTCCCTCCCCCACAACAGACACCCTGTGAGGTGGGTGGGGCTGAGAGGACTCTCACAGCAGCTGCCCTTTCAAGGACAACCTCTGTCAGAGCTATGGCTGACCCAAGGCCATTCCAGCAGGTGCAAGTGGAGGAGTGGGGAATCAAACCCGGTTGTCCCAGGCAAGTGTTCGCACACTTAACCACTACACCAAACTGGCTCTAAAATGCTCTCAAACCCATCCCACAAATGCTCCAAATGCAACGTAATGACAACACCCCAGAAGTGATGTCAACATGTCACCATAGGGGAGGGAGTTGATACTCCTGACATCACTCCTGACATCAGCGACATGATGACATCATTTCCATATGATGTCATCATGGTATGTGCTCTATGAACATGCTTCATAGCATAATTATTTTATTTTTATTGATATGAAATATCTTTTCCCTGGTAACTGACTTCTGAGGCAATTGGCAGTATGAAAAATGCCAGCAAGTTGGAGCTGCTTGCCTTTGTTCCAGAAGAAGGCATTTCCATTCATACAGGAGGGACTGTCAGAAATTTTTATAGTTTCAGTCCCTTCCTGCCCATTCTTTGAGGGTGCCTGACTTTTCAAGAGATGGAAAATGACAGCAGGAACAATCGATACCACGTATGAAATATGGCTTGCGTTGCTCAGAATGCGCCTGAATAAATAAACAATGAAAACAAGTTAAAGTTAACATTCATGAAACCCACTATAAATCAGGCTAAAAATATTAACAAGATGGCTTCATTTTGAAAACATCTTTAGTGTACTAGCAGCAACAGAAAAACAGGAAGACTGCAACTTATAAAACTATCTCCCCCTCAATGTCTTCCTGAAAAGCATTGACTTCATTTGCCTTTGGGAGGAGATGTTCCATTTGGGCTGCAGTCTCTGGCTTTAATTAGTTAGTCCCTTTCTATCTTTTACTCTTTTTGCTGTCCTCTTAATCTTATCTTTGCCAAACACAATGTATTTACTGTAGCAAAAGCCGCCTTCTCCAGTCAGTCAGCAAATAATACAATGTAAACCCTGGCCAAATTGTGACAAATGAGGGTCAAGGGGGAATAGCATTCAAATATACACAGGAGGAAGCTGTGCTTCTAAACTAGGTTTTTGTTTCTAGAAATATCTAAATTAAATAATCATGCTGGAAAGTTAAAAGAGAATGTGTTCAGCAATAAGGCTGCAATTACTTAATTTTTTGTCAGGGAAATTCAGGAAAAAAAATCACAATCTTATCTGGAGTCAGGAACAATCCTTTTAATGAAAAGGTAATTTGGGAGGCATGCTCAGTCAAGAAACTATGCAAGACATGTTTTTAACCACAACAAGGGTATTTCTATTTATAACTATACAGAAATCCTTTACTACACTACAGTGTGATATTAGTATTGCGTGTGAATTCTTTCCTTAAATGGGACCTTGTGATTTGCTTCCAAAATTCATCTGTCTTGCTTGTTTGTCATGCTTTACTGTACCCTATGGGATGGAGTTGGGGCAGTCTTTTAGGGTTTCCAGGCTCCATGTGGGGCCTGGAGATCACCCGCTTTCCCAGCTGATCTCCAGCTGGCAAAGATCAGTTCCCCTTGAGAAAATGGCTGCTAGAAAGGGTGGACTCTATGGCATTGCACCACGCTGAGGTCTCTCCCCTCCCCAAACTCTGCCTTCTCCCCGATCCCCAAAGTTTCCAGGCATTTTCTGACACAGACCTGGCAGCCCTGCATCCTTTCCTCAGCCATGTACCATGGCAATCTTAAACAGAGTTTAAAATTGAATTAAATGGATTTAGGATTGTCTTGGTAATTCAGTATACAAATAAAAAATCATCTGCTGGTGTTCTCCCTAGTGAGATATGGCATTCAACTGTCCTAACTTCTTATTTCTTGCATTCAGTAGAGCTGGTGAGGAGCCATGCGGGCAAGAGGTCATGCTTTATTATCAAAGAAGAGAATGATCCTTGTCGTACTGTAACATGAGAGTTGCCTGTCTTGCTTTGAACTACATTATCTGCACGCATCTACAAACACAAGGCATTATTTTCATAAGCAGGCCCATATTTCATTGGATCGCATGGAATGTTTCTGTTTTATGAGTTCTCTTGTAAATGCTTTTTTTGTTGTTGTTGTTTAAGTTTCCTGCCTTTGCTCCTGTACTACAAAAACTTGTTTATTGCATAGGATCTTTTGCTGCCTGGTTTAACTTGCTAGAATAAGATACAATGGTTGAGAAAACTAGGAAGTTCAGTATTAATTAGTAAACAGGCACCACAATCCACACCAGATCTAATTCAAATTCTCCAGGTTTGTGATCCACAGGCTGAAACATAGCTTTAGCCTCTCTGTGATCCATTTTCAAAGGTCATTCCTGGGTCATGCCAGGGTTTAAAATATTTCATGGAAGCTGGGTGCTGCAAAGGGTGGCTTCATAGCATTTTTATTTAATGTTATTTATAGCACACAAACAAGCAACAACATAACGCCAACAAATTTATTATTTTTTATTGACTCAGTGCACCAAACTTTAAAAAGTAATTAGAGTATGAACGTTTCTTGGTTTTATAATATCACACACGTACTTCAACTTGAAGAATAAGGCATTTATTTTAAAATAACTTATTGTCCCAGTCCGGGGCTCTTTATATCTGTGGAAGAAGCGGGAGAGAGCAGGGCCTGGCCCTCAGGGAGGGCAGCAACCCTGTGTCAGGGTGGGGAAGAGAGCCAGGTGAAGTAGCAACAACAAAGGAAGAGCAATTAAAAAGGAGACCCACTAGTACTACCTTCCTGTGAAGCAAGGACCCTCTGGTATAAAGGCCTACTTGAGAGGAAGGGGTCACTCAAGTGTAGGAGCAACCAGGAGGGATTTAGCATGCCAGACCTAGGCAAATATGCTTAACCCTGTAGGAAGGGTGCAGTGGCCAGGTCAGGAGCTTAAGGATCTGGAGGTGGAGGTGAGATGTAAATAAATGGAGGTGAGGACCACAAGGTTACAATTGATCTCAGGAGTTGGCAATATAAAGGAACCAAGACATTGAAGTTCAAGTGTTGCCTCCTTTCTGGAGAAAAGATCATACTTCTCCATGGAGATGTGGCCCCTGGCTAGGGTTCACAGGTGTCACTCAGGAAATATCTGGGGACTTTGGGGGAGTCAGGAGCAAGGTTGTGACAAGCACAATTGAAATCCAAAGGGTGTTATGGCCATCACATTTAACAATACTGTGCTCCATTTAAATGCTTTCCCTCCATTGGAAATAATGGAGGATGGGGGCACCTTTTGGGGCTCATAGAATTGGAACCCCTGGTCAAGTCTTTTCGAAACTTGGTTTGGGGGGAAGTGGTTCAGGACAGGCACCAGATACTATGCTGAAAAATTGGTGCCTACCTAAAAAAAAACAGCTCTTCCAGAGCCCCAGATACCTACAGATCAATTCTCCATTATACCCTATGGGGACCAGTCTCCATAGGTATAATGGAGTGCCCCATGGACATTCAAACCCCACCCCCACTTTCTGATAACCCTAAAGTGGGGGGAGGGCCTGCAAACCAGAGGATTCCTTGCCCCAAACTGGGGATTGTTAACCCTCCCCCTGGCCCTAGGGGATTCAAACTATTTGTTTACTTTAAAAAAGACCCGTTTTTTGTTAAGATTCTGCTTATGCATTTTGACTCTTTCTTTCTAACTCTTTCTAATATGGCTCTTTCTTTCTAACTCTTTCTAAATGTTGCTAGCAAAGGAAATAAAATATGTACTTATCATAAAATGCAATTGTTCTCTGTATTTACTTACCTGCTGTACTATAGATGATCACCCAAAACCTCAGCCATATCCACGTCCTCCATCACGACCAGGAAGCCACGGTGATTCTGGTAAGAACAGTTTCTGACATTTTTTTAAAGTATTAGGTATTTGATTATGTCATTCTTAAGTTTTCAGGGGCAAACTGTTTTCAGTCTGACAGGCATTTAACATGGTGATGGGCAGCCCCAGCCTAAGGACCTGGTGCTGGTAGGGAGGCTATGTGAGTGTTTCTTTGTGGCACTGGTCAGCATCCTGTGCTCATTCCCCAGCAGAAAATACCCATCACCTAATTGCACATACCAACACTGCCCCTATGATGTCACAGTGTACCACTGATGTCCCTGTGAATGGCAGCCAGGTATACAGCTAGGCTACATGGCATGCCCCTCCAGCACTGCCCACACATGGAATATGGTACAGGAGTTGGAAATGGAAGACATTCCACTCCCTTGGCATTGAGGGGGCCATTGCTGCACATGAGAGGACTTCTACAATGAAAAACAGTTATAATCCCAGGAGGAATCCAACTGCTCCTATACTTAGCACATATATCCTGAAGGGGGGCAGAGAATGCACACATGCTTCTGGCCCACCCAGGTGAAGGCCTCCTCTTCTTCCTCCTGAATAGCACAAACCTCTTTCACACAAATAGCATGCTGCCTGCATGTCCTCATACGAAAGGAAATCCATGCTGGGCACAGACAGGCAAGCAGCCAGCACGGAGTGGAGAAACAGCCAGAGATAAGAGGCAGCCCTGTAGACTGCATTCAAACTGCAGCCTGCGACAAAGATGTTGCTCCGTACATTCTTGTCCCAGTCCCAAACAAGAGAGGAAAGAAATCCCATAGAGAAAAAAAAATGTTGGTCCCCTCACAATGCAATAGCATATTGGAAACTGGTGGCAGGGTTGCCAACTGCTGGCAGGGTGGGAGGGCAAAACCAGTTCCCTGGAGGATACATTGCAGCACAAGAAAAGGAGGGTGCCTTCTCATGGAACCCCTAAAATAAACAGTGGCCAGGAGGAGGCTTCTGTCAGCTTTCTAATACAAATCTTGGAATGCTTGAGCCGCCTGGCAGGGGATGGATAAAAATCCAGAGAATCCTTATAAGTTTTGAATTGGGTAGAAATTGTGAGGATAGCAAAAGTATACCTGAACACATGGAACTGACTTTATGCTGAATCAGGCCACTGGTCCATCAAAGTCAGGATTATCTACTTTGACTGTCAGTGGCTGCCCAAGGTCTCAGAAATTTCTCACATCCCCTACCTACCTGATCCTTTTTACTGGTTGTGCCAGGGACTGAACCTAGGACCTTCTACATGAGAAGCAGATGCTCTACCACTGAGCCACAGCCGTTATCCTAAACTCTTCTTTTATCTTCTTATTTGAGTTCTGCATTTCTCTTTTTCTGTTCTCTTCATTTTGTCTATATCTGTGCATGCTTCTGAGTAAACATTTAAAAATGACATTAGCCTGAAAAGGCTTCCTTAGCCTAATCACTCACCCCCACCATTGGTCAGAATCTTAGCTCATGATATTTCACATATAGGAAAGGTTGAGGACAAGGAGGCAGTTGTCTTGCAGGAGATGATCGATGCCTGGCTCTCTAACCTGGGGTAAAGAAGGGAACTTTCTCTATTGTACACACAAACACATGCACTTGGGCTGCTGAAATCAAATGGCTGTTCTGAACCAGTTAGTCATAGCCTCAAAGAGTTAACCTGCCTTTGTGGTAATACTACTGAGCAACAGGGAATTCAGAGGTATAGAGTGGCCTCCATAAAGCCTCACTGAGCATAATACACCCCATAGCAGATGCTGAACTTCTTTACAAAGCCTAGTTGGGAGTGTCAAAGGATGGACAATTACCAAAGCCTGATTGGTTTCAGAGTAGGAAGGCCCCAGTGACAGGCCATCCTGGGTCACAGTTTCTCCCATCTAGCTCTGCCTTTTTTGGGGATGCCTTTCTTTGAATCCTTCCTTTAACGCCATTGTTTACTTAGAATGCTGTTTTGCAGCCCGGAGCAACTGTGAACACCGCCATAAAGTAAAAGTGCAAGTAATTCCTGTGCTTTGCATTGAGATAGAAATCTTTTAAATAATGGATTTTGTTCTTGACAGCATTAACTCTCCGTTGGGAGGGATCAGATACCATTTTTTTTTTGTTTGACTGCTTTGAATATTAACATTCCAGAGGATTTCACCTGAATACTTTGTAGCCAAAGATAGATAACTTTTTTTGTAGATAAGCAGAGATAATTTTGGGCAATATACTAGGACTAGCCCTAAGACCATTACTATTAAGACAGTTTCTGAAGACTGTCAAAATAGCTGAAGGGACATTTCTTGGAAAGATAGGCTAATACCTTGATTGTACCTTTCTAGGTAGTTTTAGCGACCTGGATCTTAATGATGGGAAACCTCTACCTCCAAGAGCCCCAGGTGATGTATAGCCATCTAAAATTTTTCTTTCTGTTTACAGTCCATTTTACAGCATGGCAAATTAGCTAGGGCATGATGGAAAGGGGTTGCTCCTGCTCTTCACAGCTCTGTGAACGTACGCAGAACTGTTGTTTCTAATTCAAAAACTGTAAGAACACAATTAAAACTTATTATGGAATAAATTTAGTGGTAATGATGATTTGACATGAACTCCCCTATTGTACATGCTGTACAATATTTGTTCAGACTATTGTACATGTTGTGGGTTTGAATTTGTTCCGACTATTGTACATGTTGTGGTTTTGAATGGCAAAATGCTTGCGTTAATGTCGTCTAAAGAAAGACACAAGTATGCCAAGAATGTGACAGCAGCTGAGAATTCCTGTATTTTTCTTACAAGTGATAGATGACTGAACCACATTACAAAAGTATTAGCAGAAATAACTTGTGAGTTATTTGTAGCAGAAAACTGTTAACCTGCAAAGTGGTTCTGAGTTGGTTGTGGTATGAAAACAAACCACTCCTGTGAATCACAATGCTGAACTGATGGCATTATATGTTCCAAGCAGCTGAAACCAGACAGGAGTCTCACTGCAGCATTTTGTAACTCTTGAAGCTTCTGAAACCTCTTCAAAGCAGTCCCACATAGAGGGTATTATGGCAGTTCATTGTGGAGGATGCAGAGTGTGGATCGGCATGACTAAATGTGCAGAGTCTAAATAAGGGGGAAGCTTGAAATTTAATTGAAAGAAGGCAAGCTAGAAACAGCAGCAAGCTCTTTATCCATCAGCAAGGACGCCTCCAAGCTCTTAACTCGATTTACTGAAGAAAGCTTAACCCCATGGAAGGCTGGCAAATCAATACCAGTCAAACATACAGCCTTCTTGTCTTGCCTGGATTAAGATTTGGTTTGCTCTCTCTCAGCTGCTTGAATATGGCTTCAAAACAGTGACTCATGGCTGCTTCTGTAGGCTTAGGGAGTGAAATGCAAAACTGGGATCATCCATATATTATCTGAATCTCCAGACAATCTCAGCCAAAGGTTTGATATAAAAATTAAAAAGCATTGTGGATAAAATGTACTTTTGTGGCACCTGACAGGTCTATTTCTAACTAGCTCATTCTGCCTCTCATATATGAACTCTTTGCTTCCTGTCAACTAGAAAAGAACAGAATCAAGGAGTTCTGTCCCTTTTATTTCAAATGCTGATTACAGTTGATCCCTCCCAATATCATGGTCGACCCTATCACATGCTACTCTACAGAGAGAACAATATCAATGGTGACAATTGCTCTTATCCAGAGATCATCAGCTGTGCTGTTTCAGTCCCAAAGCCAAGTCCGATGCCAGAATCGGACAGATCAAGGGTGGATGTTTCATCCAGGAAGTGTCTGCAGTTTGCATTCCAACAACAACTCTAAACCAGAAAAGTTGGAAATTAAAATTCTCATGCATTTCGGTAGCCATATATTGCGCCCTACAGATGAAGTGTTATGCTGCCTGCCAGCCAGCCATCTCTGCCACTCACTACCTTCTCTGCAAGGTTAAACTGCTGGGGAAGACTGGGGAAGCAGTGGGACTAGTTCTCTGGCCATGTAACCTAAGCAGCTTCTTGCAGTGGCATAATAAGGGCTGGCCAGCACTTTGCAGGGTGCACCTGATCATCAGTGGCATGGAAAGCAATGGGCATCACCTCCTGGAGCCTGGCTGCTGCTAGTTGGGTCCCAGATGAATTCCCAGGGTATCACTGCAGGGTTTGCTTGTAATGAGCTCAGATGGGGGAACCTTGAGTTAGGCGTTTCAAAATGTGTTCACATAACCTTGGTTGTTCTTTGATTAGTAAAATTAACTTTTTAAAACTTTTCTTTTCCCTAAAATTCCATCATTGCCTCTATCCCAGATGGGAATGAATACAGTTCAGCTAATGGAGGACATACTGGTAAGGCTGGGTATGGTTTCATGCTAACAGTCACTAGAACAGTGAAGAGAAAAATCATTCAATTTATATAATTTCCAGTACTATATATGCTGTGTTTAATGTGCTTGCACAGACTGAGACCAATTCCCCACTAACCTTGTCCCGGTCTCACGCTCCTCATCCCTGCGGGGCTTCTTTCTGATTTTGCACAAGGTGCCCTGGGGTTGCAACTCATTCCACCTCTTTCACGCAGCAAGCAGAAACCAGTTTTTAGAGAATTTTACTTGCCAAGCAAAAGAGATGGAGCAAGTTGCAGTCCTGGGGCAGCTTGTGCAAAATTAGAAGGAAGCCCTGCAGAGAAGAGGAGCGTGAGACTGGGACAAGGCTAGTCGGGAATCAGTCTGTGGTTTTTTTCCCCCTTCACTCAGAGATGCATCCCAGCCAGCATTCTTCTAGCTCCTGTCCTGGCTGATATGTCCCTTCTCATGAATATAATGCTATCACTCTCAAGCCAATTAACATTTAAATTAATTTAATTCATTTGTGCCCTGCCTTTCTCCTCAATTGGGATCCAAAGTGGCTTACATAGTTCTCTCCTCCATGTTATTCTCACAGCAATCCTGTCAGATAGGTTAGTTGAGAGTATGTGATTGCCCCAAATTCTAACCATTATACCATACTGGTATCTTGCAATATGTTAATATTTTTCACTAGTGGTAGTGGGCAAAATATGACTAAGGGGTCATGTGGAAAACTTTGGCATTTTGTTCAATGGTGTAGTGAAAGTATGATGAAGCAAACACAAAAGCATTCAACCAATTCTGAGTGGAGTTAAAACTGAGGGTTGCAACCATTGAGCCTCTGCAGATATGCCATTTTTGCTGCATTTTTGGAAGAACTTGCTATGTAGAGAACAAGGGGGGCATGCCTCTTACCTCTCTCTGCATGTAAGCAAAGCGTATCAGGACACCACAATGAGATTGGCAAAGATTATTCCTCGATGGCTGTGACCCTTGCCTTGTTCCTCTCTATTGCCTCCTCCTGGAGCTTGGCTTGTGTTTTCCGCTGCCCATGGTCCTAGCCTCAACACTGGAGAAGTCATAATTTTGCCCCTTCTCCTGTCACATGATCTAAAACTTCTTTTTTAAAAATCACAAAATACCCCCAAACTGTGATAGACTGGGATAGATTTTTGAAAATCTGAACTGTAATGACTACATTACATTCATTTAATGTTATTTACCTGTAATTACTGTGTACACTTGCAGAAGTATTGATAATGCGTTTGGATCCAATGACTACCTTTCATATATTCCTGTGATTCAGAAAGACATCCTCAGCAGAAAGAAGTCCTTGGATCCAACCCATTATTCCTAATTGTTATTGTAAGATATTTGGCTGATAATTTTAAACGAAAGGTGAAAGTGAGAATTTTTATCTTGTACCTCTGTATACATTACCTTTACATAATCTAAATTTATAAGAAATATAATTTATTTATATTTTAATGTTTGCTTAAGGATGACTACATTTTACATTTATTTTTATAATGTGATTTAATTAATGCAATTGTGTATGGATCAATGGAGATCTTGAAAAAAGTTTTAGATGTTTCTTGATAGACCATGCAGATCTACAGTATTATTATTTTCTTTGTTTTTAAATGCACAACATTAGAAAAATTGGTCTTCCGTGTATCTGCACTTTCTATCTACTAAAACTGAGTAGGCCTCTGTTACATCTAAAGAAAATGTGTTATTTCCCTCTATAGCTGATGCTACTAAGACAGCTCAGATAACATCCCCTGTTGTGTCTATACTTGTGGTGTGTGCGGTTGGGGGACTAGTTGCCTATAATGCTTACAAGAAGAAGAGATACTGTTTTAAACCAAGAGGTAAGATGGACTAAAACAATTATTAATTATTTCCTGTAGTGTACTAAAACTAAGCTTGAATATTATGGATGAAGCACTCCACAATTAAATTTCAAAATTGGGTTGTTATGAGATGACCCTGTCCTGACTAACTGACTCAGTCAACTTAGTTTAGTACTATTTATTCTTTAGGGCTGCCAACCCCCCAGTTGGGCTGGTGGGGGGAACCTCCCTGAGTCACTGGCGCAATGTCACCCGGAAGTGATGTCATCAAAATGGCAGTGCCTGTGCGGGGTCACTCTAGGCGTTTCTGGGAAAACTCTATGGTTTTCCCAGATGTTCTAGACATTTGGAAGGTAAAACTCTATGGTACAATAGGCATCATAGAGTTTTAACCTCACAAATGGCTAGTGTCCAGGAAAACCATAGAGTTTTCCCGGAAACGCCTAGAGCAGCCCTGCATGGGCACTGTCATTTTGATGACATCACTCCGAGTGACATCATTTTGGCTCACAGTGCGCAGCACGTGCACGATTGTCCTCCGCTGGGGGATGAAGAGGACTTGACAACCCTATTATTCTTCCTGGCAGCTAACCTTAAAAAAAAAAAATCCTGGAGGATCAGACCAGGGGTCCATTTAGTCCACCATGATGATTAACTGTCAGGTCCCCAGCTACAACTGTTGTTTTTGAGGCCTTGAACCCTCTTAGCCTCAGAGAGGGATGGGAGTTAAGCACCAGTCTACTCCACCTCATCTCCCTTAGTTTATTCCTTTCTGAGCTGGGAGGGAGCTAAAGCTTGCACCTCTTCCTCAGCCTCCCCCTCCCCCCCCAAAAAAGCCTTTTAAAGTCCTTAGAAAGGCCTGGATCATGCCGAATGGCCTCCTTTCTGTCCAAAAGCAAAACCCATGATAGAACCTGCTGAAGCAATCTACCCCCTTCTGTTCCTCTTCCCTGCTTCCAGAGTAAATGGCCACATGTAACTGGCTGACTGTTACATGGGCAGCTGCCATTGATCAGCTAGTTGACACTTGGACCTTTACAGAATGTTTTCCTGGTTCCCCTGGGCCTTGTAGATTCCAGGCATGACAACATGAAGTGCCAAGAAGAGGTGGGGTGGGGGTCTGATGTTATCCCAGATAACACTGACAACAATCAGTTGCCTATGCAAAACCCACAAAAATATAAAAAATATTGTGCAAAACACACTCTTGAATAGTTTGTACAAAATTAAGTATATTATATTATGTCACATAATGAACAGCATACAAAAGTAAGCATACATTCATACATTCAGAAATTAAATGTCCTGTGAGCTGCCCTGAGCCTGCCTTTGGCGGGGGAGGGCAGGATATAAAAATAAATTTATTATTATTATTAAAGCCAAACAAGAGTCTCAAGTACAGTATTTCAGGGAGGACCCCTCAAAGTCTCCTAATTTTCCAAATAGAGTACTAAGACTCAATAATAAAGTTCCACAGGAGTCCCTCTGTTGCTTGTAGGCTTCCGAAGGAAAAATTCTTGCCTTCATGCAAACACCGGCTTTGATTGCGTTCCGCTGCTTTTGCAGCTTCCTCATAAGCCAACTGAAAATTCCAGCCAAGTTCTCTCTCAAACGCCTATTTCAATATCTTAATTAGTGGCTTGAAGATACTGAAATGGGCGTTTGAGAGAGAACTTGGCTGGAATTTTCAGTTGGCTTACGAGGAAGCTGCAGGAGCAGCGGAACGCAATCAAAGCCGGTGTTTGCGTGAAGGCAAGAATTTTTCCTTCGGAAGCCAACAAGCAACGGAGGGACTCCTGTGGAACTTTATTATTGAATCTAAGCACTCTGGAAAATTAAGAGACTTTGAGGGGTCCTCCCTGAAATACTGTACTTGAGACTCTTGTTTGGCTTTAATTTCTGAATGATTGAATGTATGCTTACTTTTGTATGCTGTTCATTATATGACATAATATAATATACTTAATTTTGTACAAACTATTCAAGAGTGAGTTTTGCACAATATTTTTGATATTTTTGTATTCCATATATTGTGCTGCCATTGTTCTTTTGCATATGCAAAACCCACAAGCAGGACATAAAGACCAAAGCCTCTCCAGTTGTTGCCCCTCAGCAGTTGCTATTAAAAGGAACACTGTCTTTGAATTGCATTTTGACATCATGGATAATGGTGATTCACAGATCTAATTTACCCCCTTTTAAAGTCATGTAAACTAGCAACCACCACATCTCATGACAGAATTCCATAAATTAATTGCTCTTTCAGTGAACTACTACTTCTTTCTGTTCTCCTGAACCTACTGCCCATCAGCTTCTTTAAGTTCCCATCTCCTAATGATTGGGGAAGAATGTAATTCTGTCAGAAAATAGGTGATCTAATTCTCATTCCTACATTATTCTTAGCTGAAGAATGGATAAGGAAGAATTTTTCCATAAAAGTTTAGGGCAAGCAAAACAGAAATGCTGATATTTTCCATTATGTATCAAGGCAACATTTCCACTCTGCATTCTTACACTCTACATTCAGCCTTCTTTACATTGAACAAAACTGGTGGAGTTGTTACTGTTAGCATTAACTAAGTTATCAATATCACCCTTTAAATATTTTAGACTGAGTATTGGGTCCACAGATGTCTTTGTACAAGAGGAAGGGATTTTTAATTGTGTAAAGGGAATGTATCTGTGGGTCTCCACTTAAAGAAGCTTTTTAGGTGAGGCAAGAAAGATCCATTCTAAGTGAAGCCTCACCTTCAGTTCTTTGGATCTTGCCAAGTATGGTTTTGTAGCAATGTCCTTTGACAAGAAGTTTGTCTATTTGTATATTTTAATGTATGCATGAGGGAGGGATACTGATAAAAAAACCAGTTCTAAACTATGTTCCCTCTAAGCTGCAGAGTCTTGTGAGCAAAAATTCTATTTTGTGAGCCACTGGTATTAAAGTTGTGAGCTATTGGCATTAAAGTTGTGAGCCAATGTATAAAAAATTGTGCTCTGGGGTCATCCTTCCTGAGCAAAGACAAAAATGTGTAAGCTGGAGGCTAAAAATCTGTGAGCTAGCTCACGCTAACTCAGCTTAGAGGGAACACTGGTTCTAAATCTAGCTAGTTAGAGCATATTCTTAATTTACATTCATAATCATGTTTGTGAGACTACACTGATGATTCCTGTGGTATCTCATAACAAGTATCACGCTTGAGCAGAAGAACAAAGTGTGAGCCCAGTGGCAGCTTTAAAACCAACAAAGTTTTATTTGGGATATAAGCTTTTGTGTATGTGCACTTCTTCAGATACATATCTGAAGAAGTGTGTGTACACACAGACCAACCCAGCTACCCACCTGAATCACACCGGAGCAGTTGCATCCTTCTAAATCCACTGAAGAGTATATACTTCTGTTTAGGGCTGTCCGAGGGTGTAGCTGCTAGATACGCATCCCTAAACACATGTGGACATTCTCGGACTGCTGCTTCTCCTCCAGACTCCCAATTATATATTCCCAAGTATACAAGGGCTTGCAGTTTACAGAATTCACCAGCAAAGCTTCAGCAAATGATGTGTGCAGTGCACAAATTCATGGTTTCTTATGAGCAACTAGGCTCTGATTTGAATATGGGATTTTCCAACTGCAACACACTGGGGAGATGTGGCTCGGGAATGAATTATATATGTCTCATTTTTAATCATGCATTTCTAGCTTCTAATTTGACATACCGTCTTTCATTTTAGGTGAAACAGCTGCCTAAACTATAAGGCAAGAAAGAGACCCAGATTCTAATGGTGTATGTTATATTTTGTGCGATATGAAATGTTCCTTGGGTGCAACTTGAAAAACAATAAGCCTTTCAAAACCAAACCAATTAATCATACATAGTGTTGAAGGAGTTCTCCATTAGCATAACACAGAATGTTTCAGATTCAAGATCTGTTTAATCTTATGTATTCTGTTTATGTATGGGTAAACTGAATTTGCTTACTTAGTTTGTATCTATTGATATTTTTGTGCAGCCTGTAGGTCATGATTACTCAGGGTTTTTAAAAGAAAAAGCCCAGCAGGAACTCAATTGCATATTAGGCCACACCCCTGACGCCAAGCCAGCTGGAACTGTGTTCATGCTCAAAAAAGCCCTGTGATTACTCTCCAAGAGAATCTTAGTCTTTGTAGCTATATGAAATGCATTGCATACAGTACACTTCTGTCCATTCAAACATTATTATTTAATTGAATTATTTATATTTTATCAAACATTTTTAAAAACATATGTAGCCCTATAAGTCCATATTCATTACACTAAAATATAAATTCCATGGAAACTGATTTCTAGGAAATGACTCCAAGTAATCTAGGGAAATAGGTAACTATAGGCTCATATAAAGATCACTTTCTGGATTCAGCCTTCTATGAACAAATTATGTTGTACTATATATTTTTAAAAAAACACCCCAGTTCTAACAACTGAGACACTCCATGAACAGCCCCATGTTTCTAGCTCTGAGATGCTGCTCATATCTTTTCCCATGTGATTGTACAACTGTTTTCTTGGCGATGAGGTAAAAATAATTCTTGCTACCACATGGGAAGATCTTTGGATTAGGGCCATTGTTTTTTAAAAGTAGGACAGGAATACAGTGGCTTGGATCCAACCAGTTTTTTCACTGGTGAAAACAGGTGAAAGAATCTCCATTGATGACTCAGAAAAGTTAAGCTGGGGATCATGGAACCTGCATGGACACAAACCATGTGGGCAGGGGTTGTAGCAAGGAATACTCAGCAAGCTTGAAAAAAGCTGGTTGAATCCAACCCACTGTGATTTATACAGATTTTCCTCTTACATATGAAGCACAAACATTTCCCAGCTTTAATGTGTCTCCTTTTATGAAAGTTTAGCTCTTTAAAGGACTTGAATAAGTAATAAATTGTCATTATAGCTGATAGTTCATTTGTTGTATATATTTGTAAATGTATGGGGAAGATAAACTCTTGTAGCTACTTTCCTTTCTTTTATAAATTGCATCCACATAATTGTGCCAAGTGAATACTTTTGTATCAAGGGAAAGTATTTGAATAAATTAATATATTGTATATTAAAAGAACGCTGAAAAGAGATTGATGGACTTTCCCCCCTCCTTTAGCCACCTTTCACAGAGTGGACAATGATGGGTGGCCATAATATCTGCAGGCCAGCCAGGGACACCTTGAGGGGGGAAGGAACGTGTGTGCCGGAAACAGGAAGTGACGTCACTTACGGTGACATCACTTCCGGTGATGTCATGCCACCGCCGGAAACAGGAAGTGACATAACTTCCTGTGACATCATTTCCCCCGCGCCACCTGCCGGAAACAGGAAGTGACGTCACTTCCTGTGACATCATTTTCCCCCAAATGACATCATTTCCCCCAAATGCCACTGCTGGAAACAGGAAGTGACTTCACAGCACTTCCTGTGACGTCCCCAAAGATCCCCCAAATATCACCGCCGGAAACACCAAGATTATTTATAGAGAGGGAAAGGGGGAAATAAAGTTAAATAAAACTCTTTTTTTTACTTTTTTCAAAGTGAGAAGACTAGAGAGAACGGGTTCCACGCTGAGAAGCCAGTCAGATTCCAGTGAGATTCCAGTGAGACTGTGCTGCATAATGCAGCCTATTTATTTTGTCCTGTTTGCTCTGTTGGCTCTATCTGCGCCACCTTCATCACTTTCGGGGTGTGGATCTCCCAGTGGGGTGGTCTCCCGACTCCCTCCGCCGGTTGTTTCTGATAGCCCTGCTCCCCCTCTTTCATTTGATATGTGTCCCGTGCGGGTGCCACCCTCCTGCCGGGAGATGCCGCAAAATGAGCCCCCTTGAGGCTTATGGCGGCAGGGCTCGGGGGAAGTGAGCTAGACTGCTGTTCTTAAGAGGGGTTATAGAGTGCTTCGAGCAGCCTGTCACTAATAACACAGGTCGAGATGCAGGACAGGATCCCGGAAGTGACCGACAGGCTGCTTCAGCGGGCCGCTGCGCCGGCCCCCTGGGTCCCACAACGATGGGACTGATGCCACAGGGACGGGGAGGCCGGGGAGGGCCGCCCGACGGGCGGGGAAGGCGGTGAGTGAGGGAGGGAGCGTCCCCGCGCATGCGCAGAGCCCACCACACCGCCGCCAATCGCCATGCACACGCGCAGGGACGCTCCCTCCCTCACTCGCCGCCTTCCCTGCCCGCGCGGCCCGCCGGCTCTCTGGCTGGCTAAACCGGGACCTCTAATGGTCCCGGTATATTCAGCCCGGGAGGCGGGAATTTGGGGCCAGAATCGGGACTTTCCCGGGCAACCGGGACGATCTGGCCACCCTAGGACAATCTCACATTTCCCCCCATTTCAGCCCCTCCAAGTTGTCTCCTTCCTCCCCCCATAACACTGTCTTCTACTCATGAATTATACTTCACATGGTTTTTCCAACTGAAAACCCTGCTTGTTTTTATATTGGTGTGGGGAGGGGCCCCCCATCTTTTCAGGTATGGTACTGTTGGGCTGCTGATTTTCATGGGTATATGAAAGGCCTTATGCTTGAATGAAAGGAACACCTCCCTATGGGCATTTTTACAGTGAGCTTGCCTTCCCACCCCCACCAGTAATTTCTTGTTTTCACGTTGACACTAACACGATACAAGGTTTTAGAGGGGAAGTCTTAGAATTGCTCTTCCAAGTGCAACAATACAAAACACAAATTTCACTTTTCTGGTGCAGGTTGACACACACATAACCATGTACAGTAGTATATAGGTATGTGTGTCTTCTAGCATTGAGTTTTTCTGAAGTACCGCTATGACCCTGCCCCCCTGCAATAAAAACAGGCTTGTAGTATTGTGGCATTCCAGAGGGGTGAAGAATCATTGCAGCATCACCACAGCCCCAGACAGCAGATGCAATCTGCATCTTGTATGAAAAGAAACTATAGGTAATATATTATATATTAATAATATAATAATAACATATTAAGAATAGTGGGGGGAAACCACAGTAGCCTATGCTATTTGGAACCTCAGCTGTAAGCATAACTGAACCAACCGGCAACCTAATCGCCATGGAATCACCCAGTGTCTTCTCTTACTTATCTATGATTTAGATGACAAAGATGCTTATGTTTTCTGTAGTATTGGAGCTATGTATAATTACATTTCTTTGCCTTTGGGATAAATATAGTGTTGCAAATTTGCTGCCTGATGAGTGCAAATGAGTCTGTCACTATAGTTTAGAGACACCAGGTGAAAACCAGAGCCCAACATGCTAATATTTCTTTACTACTGTATATAGCCTTGTTCATGTGCTACAGTGAATGTACATACATCTGTTTGTAAGAGCCACTGCATGTTTACCTCACAAATGAAACGGGACCAGTACCTGGATACATGTGTGGTTTGTATCACATTTTCAGCTGTACATATATGCCTGTAACATGAAAATTATTCAACATAAAAGAACGACCAATAGTGCTTTGTATTACTGTTATTGAACAGGGCTGATGTATTCTCAATGGGAGTTAGCTATCAGATGACAGTCTACAGATTACTGTTGTGCTCAAGGACCTACCAGAGCTTTGAGAAAGTAACTCCCACCCTAAACTGCGAGAATGGAAATGTGTGTAAGTGTGAGAGAGACTGAAGAAAGAGCAGTTGGGAACACAAAGAAAAACAGATGGTAGGAGATGAAGTTGCCTGAAGGTGAATAACCTTGTAAGGCAGTGTCTTTCTCAGAAAATCTTGACAAATAAAGCTTTAGACATAATTCCTACGAATTCGATGTACAATCAAATGCTACCTTCTAATGATGGTCAACTGAATGTCTTACGTTACTTTTGTTTTTAAAATCGAAACTTGAAGCTATATATATACCTATCTACTGTCTGTAAAAGTTTTTTTTATTTGTAATATCTTCTGGAACACTTAATAAAGGAAAAAATGTTTTAAAAATAAAGCAAATATTTCAAAAGCTCAGTTGCTCTCATATCCATAGGAAGCAAAACCTAAATATCACTGTCCTGTGATCACATGCTATTTGGAGGTGGGAGGTACAAAAACAAAACAATGCAATAATAACTACTGGAATACCACACCTGATTTTTGCTCTAAGAGCAGTGTTTCTTGAAAGGATCATATGTCTCCCTCAGAGTGCAAGCTGCAAATCTTGGGAGGCACTTCAAACTTTGGAGGGGGCCCTCAGAGATTCTACTAGCCTCTTCTCCCACTCAATAGCTTCTGACAGCCACAAAAGAGTGGGGTTTTCAACAGCAAAGCCCGCCCTGAAGATAAAGTCCTTGATTCTTCCTTCAGGCCTTTACAGTAAATTGCCATCAAGACCTGGCTGATGGCCATCAGGCAACAAGGGTTTCATCAAATGTATACCTGAGGTCTTTTATGATATACGTGTATAATAAAAATACCTATATAAATAAAGTTGTTTTAGCTGACATACTGTTTTATGTCCTAATTTTTTATGTATCTTGAGGGACATTTGATAATATTGCATACTCAGTGAGTGGTAATGGTTTAAATGTTAAGGGCCAGGGTTTAAAGTGAAGCAAGGCCAATGGCCCATTGTACAAACTCACCAAACTGGTAAAGCAGTCATGGTTGCTGTAAATTGTGAGTTGTAAATTGCTGTCCAGCTACAGCCAACTTATTTTTGTTTTACGGTCTTGTCTTTGCATCTACTTTCCCCTAGTCCACCCTCCCCCCAGAATCTTTTAATTTAGTACCTTTGATGTTAGCATTTGAATTGTTCAAACATTCTGGCCTTAAACGGAGAAAACTAGGGGAAAAGTGAAACAATTAAAACTCAACAGAACACTTGGGAGGGGCGAAGTAATGCAACAGAAGCGTATGCCTAAAAAGTTGATCGTGGATACAAAAGGGATGGGAGATTTCAACTAAAGCAGCCACTTGCCCGTGACAATTCAGCAGAATGAAGCGCTTCCATATATTCCACCGTTTTAAAATGAAGCAGGGCTCAGGGCTCTACCAGGTTGGGACTCAGTTCTGGAAGTTACATGAATGCCTTTTGGTCGTGAGAAAGGAGGACTTATAAATTGCCACCGTATAGGTTCAAACTTCCCCGCCATTGCGGATGCCTCCTTTAACACCATGTGGTAGGAATGAAGTTAAGCAAGTGCCTCTTATTGTTGATCGGAGCATACTTCTTCCTCCTATAATGTGTGCTACGAGGATTAGCTGTCGTCCAAACTGCCTTTCTCCACGCAAGAAAGCAGCCAACCTCCAGCGAATGGCACGTAAGGGCGTCTCTACCGCCGTTGGCGCTCTTGCAGCGAGAGCGGGCGAAGGAGGGTCCGCGTCCGGGCCAATGAGCGGGGAGCCTCGCCGTCTCTGCACTAGCGCCTCCAAGGTTGACTTTAGCCCTGTGGGCTGCTGGCGGCAGCTCTGTAGAAGCAGGTCTGTGGTTGAGCTGCGTATGGAGCATCAAGGGTGGACAGAGGACCTATGGAGGGCGCTGCTCGGCGTGGCTTTCCGAGCGCGGCTGCCCTCATAAGGGACTTGCATGCTTTGTAAAGGTGTGTGTTGGGGGGTGGGGTGTATGGCGGTGGGAAACAAGTGGGAAAATAGGTCCTGTTTCCCTCGCAGTGGAAGCTGCATTGCAGGGCTGACAAGGGTCAGAAATACGCGAAGCATAACTAGAGGAAGGGGGTGATGCAACCCCGAAAGAAAAACAATGCGTTGGGCACTATTATTGCAATTCGTCATTAATATGCCTGAACCGTTGGATCGATGCTGACTTAGACTGTAAAGCGTCCATGTCGCTTGTAGCTTGTGTTCCACTGGCAGCCTGTCTGCCTTTTCTTTTGCAAATATGTTAGCGAGCAGTGCCGGATTCGACAGACGCAAAAGCAGCGGGCGCGATGAAATGGTTAATGGTTTGTTAGGGAATCTGAGGAAGGGAACATGAAACTACTTGTTGGACCCCATTTGCTGGTGAAAGGGGATGGCTGGAAGGGGCGTGTGCGTGTTAACACACATGCTTTGTTTAGTAAAGGCTTTACATGGAATTGTTAGGATCCCCTCCCCCATTTATTTTAAAGTAAAAGGTGTTGGGGCATGAAGAATATCAGGTATCTTTTTTGTTTCTTCCTACAGCCTAACCCCCTCAGGGAAGTGTTGACCAAAGTGACTTGTAGATGAGCTGGCCAGCCTTCAATCAGGAGAATGTGTGCAGTATAATTCGCCTACCCCCTTCTGTAAGAAAGAAAGAGGCAAATCCCATCTGTTGATTTGTTGACTCAGTCAGGCCTATTAGAAACAAGTCTGGAGCACTGGAGGAATTTCTCCCTCCCCCTTTTCAACACTAACTCCTCTCTCTGTTGCAGCATAAAAGATGCCTGGTAAGTGAGGTTTTTCTCCCCCTCTCCTCCTTCTGTTCTTTTTAATTTTTTTATCTGTAGAAAACTTTATTTGCAAGGTGTAATTTTTATTATACTGAGGGCAGTTCAGCAGGTGGGATGTATGCATATTACTTGTTAAAAACAAAGCCTGAGCATGGGTTCTTTCTTTCATTTTTTTAGTGCCTGTGGTTTATTTTTGCCACTTACAAGGATTTTGTTTTGATAAAACTCAAAAGAGATGCCAGAACCATTTTATGAATTATGATAGCATTCTATTATTTCCTTTCCCATTCAGGATGGAATTTGTGTATCTGCTTCCCAAATCTGTTCAAGACTATTTTTGCAGAAGCAAATGTTACCATAACTAAAAGCTTGGGCTCCTTTCTTATCTCTTATTTCAGGACAGGTACTACCAGTGGGTCCAGAGAAGTTATGTACCATGTAATTAACTGAATGAAAGAAATTACTCTTCTCCAGTAAACTTTAACATTTTCATGGATCCACCAAATGTGGTTTTTGAAAAGTCCTTAGGCTTGCGTTACATCTTAAGCAGACATTGATAAAGTTTCTTTATATTTTCTGCATTCTGTTTGGTGTATGGTACCATCTATAGGCCCTGATCTGGATAGTCCAAGGTAACCCATCTTGTCATATCCTGGAAGCTAGGCATGGTTGACCCTGATTAGTATTTGGATGAAACACCACCAAGGAAGTCAGGGTCACAATGCAGAGGCAGGCGGTGGCAAACCACCCCTGAACAGTTCTTGCCTTGAAAACCCTATGGGGTTGCCAGAAGTGGGCTGTGACTTGATGGCACTTTACATACATATACATCCCCCATCTGTAGATAATTCCTTTCAGACCTAAGACTTGCTTGGAGAGGTGATTGGCTTGGCATTGGCTGTAATGTCTCCACTGCTGTACCAGGCCCAGGATCTTGGGACATATTATCAAAAAGTAACACTATTACTATGGTACTGAATTATAGACAGAGACAGTTGGTTTGTTTTAGTAAGAATTAGCTCATACTACTGTTTCTCTATGCAGGGGTGTCAAACATGTGGCCTGAGGGCCAAATCAGGCCTTAGAGGGCTCCTATCAGGCCCCTGAGCAACTGGCTGTTGACTGCTTCCTTCTCCCTCTCTCTTGTTTTCTTCTGCATCACAGCTCGCTTTGCCAGGCTTGCTGAATCACACAGGAGCTACAGAGCATTTTTTCCATTGGCAGAGGCTCCTTTCTTGGGGAGGAAGGGGGGGGAGGGAGAACTTAATTTGCCAGGCTCTCTCTTGCCAGGCTGTGCCAGCACAGTAGAACTACTGAGCCAAGCCTCTCTTCCTTCTATTGGTTGAGGCTCCTCCCTCTCCTGGTCCCCTGGGGAAGGAAGGAATGAACCAGAGTTTCCTTTGCTTAGTTCCCTAGATCCTATGGGAAGATACAAAGAAAGCACCTTTAAGACCAACGAGTGCTAATGTTTTAAGCATATTTTATTTTAAGTTTTTTAAAAAATATTTAATTGTGTTTGTGTCCTTTATAAAGTTTATATCTCTGCTACCTGGCATTACATTTTATGACACACACGGCCTGGCCTGATAAGGGTCTCATTTATCAGATCCGACCCTCACAACAAATGAGTTCAACTAGTGAGACCAACTCCTGGTGACTATCTGCATTCATACACATCTGCTGTTTGAGGATCCTACCATTTCACTTTTGGTAGATCCCACAGTATCAAACTTGGTCCTTCTTCGGGGATTTTAAGAAGCAAAAGAACTTCTTATGGGAGTCCACAGGCTCTTAACTGAAAGTGCAGCCTGCCTGTCTAGCAAGATTAAGTAACAAGCTGCCCAGCTAACCCTCTTTGCATTGCATTTAAGTAATTGTTCTGGATGTTTGCTTGCAGTGACTGACCAGGCCTTTGTGACCCTTGGTACTAATGATGCTTACTGCCATGGAGCTCTGGTTCTTGGGCAGTCCTTGAGGAGCCACAGGACATCCAGAATGCTGGCAATACTAATCACACCCCAAGTCTCCAGAGTAATGAGGTAAAAACAGATTCCCAAATGCAATTAACATGAGAGCAATGAAGTAGAAATGGGAATTATGCAATTACATGATTGCAAAATAACGGTTTACAGCATATTGAATTGATATTGTGATTCCCAGCTAGTCATGGTAATTAAATAGCACGTGGCTGACTGGATTATTTTTTCCTTGTAGCAAGCTTGTTTTAACTCTCTTAAAAAGTATCCTACTTGTTATGACCCTGTATTTGTAACCACTTCTTGTGTGATAGAACTGAGCAGAGGCCAGTATAACTTCATAGCTGCATTAACTGCAGAATAACATTGGAAAGGGTTTGAATCTCAGCAGTGAGTTCCAAATTCTTATTTTTAAGTATAGGGTTTGTTCAAATAAACATGCCTAACCTTCCATACTATAGGTTTTGGATATTCCCTCTTTAGCTTGCTCCCTGTGATTCCCATCCTAACCTCTTGCTTCAGAATGATAGTTTGCTCAAGCCAAGAAGTTCCTATGGGTTTATCTCATCGGAGCAGACGGAAGGTCTCTAGAGACATTCAGAGGGGAACATGAGACATAAGGGAGGTCTGAATCTCCCTTTCTTTAGAGTTCCCAGCAACTCATTTGTTTTAACCCCCAGATTTCATTCAGGTGCAGTGACATATTCAATTTAAATAGAGGGTTGCAGGCCTCTTGCCACCAACTTGTTTACTGTGTTTGTGCCTTCTTCATCTCATGTACAGAGCTTGATTGAACACTTTAGTTTGGCACAATATCTAAATGCAACCTAAAGTATTTTAGTTTAGAAAAAAGATGATTGATATGACAGAGTATTCCTCTGAATACCAGGGGCTAACATTGGCACAGGGTATTCATGCTACCATGGGCATCTGATTGACTGCTGTTGGAAACAGAATGCTGCACTAGACAAACCTTTCTTCTGGTTGAGCAGGGTTGGCTGTTCTTCTCATATGTCAGGCTTCTCCTACCACAGAACAATCCCTATAACATCCTCCATCTTAGCATAAGAGAATCTGTGTTGGATCAGGCTAATGGCCCATCTAGTCCAGCACTCTGTGTCACACAGTGGCAAACAAAACAAAATAGGTCCCATCAAGAGATCCATTAGTGGGGCCAGGACACTGTTGCCCCTACCCAAACATCAAGAATACAGAGCATCACTGCCCCAAACAGAAAGTTCCATCAATAAAAAGGTAAGGTAGTCCCCTGTGCAAGCACCAGTCGTTTTTGACTCTGGGGTGACGTTGCTCTCACGACGTTTTCACGGCAGACTTTTTACAGGGTGCAGAGTGTTAAAGCTGCAGTACTGTAGTTCTAAGCTCTGCTGACGACCTGAGTTTGATCCCAGCGGAAGCTGGTTCAGGTAGCCAGCTCCAGGTTGACTCAGCCTTCCATCTTTCCAAGGTCGGTAAAATGAATACCCAGCTTGCTGGGGGGAAAGTGTAGATGACTGGTGAAGGCAATGGCAAACCACCCCGTAAAAAGTCTGCCATGAAAACGTGAAAGCAACGTCACCCCAGAGTTGGAAACGACTGGTGCTTGCACAGAGGACCTTTCCTTTTCCTTGCCATTGCCTTCCCCAGTCATCAATACCCTGTGGCTAATAGCCACCGATGGACCTCTGCTCTACCAGTGTCAGTATTCCAAAGTTAACATCCCCAAAGTACTGTCACTGTTGAATAGACTATTTGAAGTTAAATGGATCTCAGAAATTCTCATGATGGATGATCAGTTTTGTAGATTATCAATGCATATTGGAAGTGGTCTCTCTGAGGAAATCAAGCTTTTCTCAGTGTTTGTTTCCCTCGTGCTTTTTCTAAACCTTTCAAATGAATGACACTTATTACTGATTCCAGTGGCTAAAATTTTTAAATAATAGAAACTTTGTTAATGAGAAAAGAAGGACTCTAAAGGCTCTCAATCTTGTGTTTTTCCAGAGCTGTCCTCAGCAATGTATTTGACACTGTGGTTGATGTGGACGAAATCGATAGCAAAGACACAGTGCGCTTGGTTCTCTTGAATAGGCCAGAACTGGGTGTAACCTTTACCAAGCTTCATTGTTGGACACTTACTCAATATAACAAATGTGTCTTTATGGATGCAGACACTTTGGTAAGAACAGTGATGCCAGAAAGCTTTGATCAATTTTTGTAAAATGTTCCAGGTTTTGTTTGTTGATTGTCATGAGACTTATGGTAAAGTTGGGGAAGTCACTTCATGCATCATTCCCAGCACTCATGTTATGCACATCTGCACACCTTCATGAATAAACCTCCCCCCCACTGCCACAGGGACAAATTTTAACCATAAACTGCAGAGTATAGTACAGCAGCTGTAGAAATGCTCATCCAAAGAATGTTCTGATTCTGTAACTGAGACAGAAAGAAGTAAAAATTCAATGGTTGATGTGCAGCTTCGATGAAAATGCACCCCCACAGTACAGATATCTCATGTCCTCCTTGGTGGAAAGTGCCATCATTGTAGTTGACTTATGGCCAGTTTGGTGTAGTGGTCAAGTGTGTGGACTCTAATCTGGGTGAACCGGGTTTGATTCCCCACTCCTCCACTTGCACCTGCTAGAATGGCCTTGGATTAGCCATAGCTATCACAAAGGTTGTCCTTGAAAGGGCAGCTGCTGTGAGTACCCTCTTAGCCCCACTCACCTCACAGGATGTCTGTTGTGGGGAGAGAAGATAAAGGAGATTGTAAGCCGCTCTGAATCTCTGATTCAGAGAGAAGGGTGGGGTTTGTTGTTCAGTCGCACAGTCGAGTCTGACTCTACGACCCCATGAACAAAGTCATGCCAGGCCCTCCTGTCTTCTACCATCCTCTGAAGTCTGCTCAAAAAAGGTGGGGTATAAATCCACAATTCTTCTTCTTCTTCAATCTTGTGGGGTTTTTAAAGCAAGAGATGTTCAGAGGTGGGTTTGTCGTTGCTTGCCTTTGCATACCAACCCGAAATGTCTGTGGTGCTCTCCCATCCAAGTATTAACCAGAGCCAGTCCTGCTTAGCTTCTGATGAGATCAGGCTAGCCTGGATCATTCAGATCTGAGTCTTGTAAATCAAATTTCTCATGTCCACCATAGGTACTGTGCAATGTTGATGAGCTGTTTGATCGGGAAGAACTGTCAGCTGCTCCTGATTCTGGCTGGCCAGACTGCTTTAACAGTGGTGTCTTTGTTTTCCGTCCTTCTTTAAAAACCTTTGGCCTCCTCCTGCAGTTTGCAAATGAGTGCGGTAGCTTTGATGGTAAGTTTTATCAGACCTGCTTCTTGTTTAAGTAAGGCTTGTGTTGTGGAGTGCTTTGGGGGGATGTCAACTTTGGAATATTGACAATACCGTAAGAAAATTTCCCCCAGATACTGATGTGGAGCTAGGCTGTACAAAAATGAAACAATTAGCTGCTTTTCAATGGTAGCTTATGTGTACAGCTCCACTGTTGTCCTTTCAAAGATTAGTACAGGGCCTTCCAATCTTACTGAACCTGAGTGCACTTTTGGAATTTTGGGAACAGGTGCCCCCACAAAATGTCTTCCATGGGAGGTGTTGCCTTTCTGGAGCCAAGTTCAGATCCCATGAAGTGGGGAGTTGCTTCCATCACCCATTGGCAGCATCCTGCCAGGTGTCCCCAAACCCTGGAATAATCTTGCATTAGTGGGAGATTCAACAGATGCTTAAACATGTTCTTTCATTTTTCTTGAATATTTTTTACTCCTGCTCTCGTTTTGATGCATCTCATTCTAAATATAGAAAGACATCTATTGTTTGTTGAAATACAACCTAGCTTGCCATCTTTGTGTATTTAGACCTGTATGGGCGGAGAGCCTATTTTGGCTCGCCCCCGGAGCCTGATGGACCCGGAACGGTTCCAAATGGCACTAGGGGATCCCTGGCCCCCTGGCGATTCCCTCGATGACCTGGTGGAGGCCTGGCAAGGCCGGCTGACCAGGGCCATCGACGAGATCGCACCTCGACGTCCTCTGCGCCCTCGCAGGAGGCTGGCCCCATGGTATACCCTGGAGCTACGCCGGCTGAAACAGGGGCTCAGACGACTAGAGAGGCAGTGGCGGCATACTCGGGACGAAGCGACGAGAACATCTTATAGAACGTTTATGAAGTCTTATGAGATGGCAGTCAAGGCTGCAAAGAAAGATTACTTTGCAGCCAAGATTGCATCTGCAGATTCGCGCCCGGCACAATTATTTAGAATAATTGGAGATCTTACTACATTGCCTCAAGGCAAACCAAATGTTAGGGAATTAGAGATTGGCTGTGAGGCTTTTGCGAAATATTTTGCAGATAAAATCACGTCGCTCCGCCAAGACCTGCCTATCACATTGGATGCAGTACGGGAACTTGAGGCTCCGCGCCTGTCTTCGGGTTTGGAGTTGGGTCGGTTTGACCCGCTCAGCCTGGAGGAAGTCGATGGAATTCTCTCTGTTGCGCGCCCAACAACTTGCGATTTAGACCCTTGCCCCTCCTGGTTGATTAAAGCTTGCCAGAGGGAGCTTAGATGTCCTTTACGGGACATAATAAATAGATCCCTCTCGGAGGGGCGTTTCCCATCACCTCTGAAAGAGGCTTTGGTCCGCCCCCTCTTGAAAAAATGCACAGCAGATCCGGCCGAATTGGCAAATTACCGACCGGTTTCTAATTTACCGTTTTTAGGTAAAATTATTGAGAGGGCAGTGGCGCTGCAACTACAGGGTTTTCTGGATGACGCTTCCGTCCTAGACCCTTGCCAGTCCGGCTTTCGCCCGGGCCACGGGACGGAGACAGTGCTGGTCGCCTTGGCAGATGACCTCCACCGGCAACTGGATCGAGGAGGCGTGGCGGTGCTGATGCTGTTAGACCTGTCGGCAGCGTTCGACACGGTCGACCACCGGCTACTGACCCGCCGCCTCGCCGACATAGGGGTCAGGGGGCTGGCCTTACAATGGCTCTCCTCCTTCCTCAAAGGTCGGGGACAAAGGGTGGCAATCGGGGGTGAGCTTTCCCGGAGGCGCACACTAGATTGTGGGGTGCCTCAGGGAGCAGTTCTCTCCCCGATGTTATTTAACATCTACATGCGCCCCCTTGCCCAGATTGCCCGGAGTTTTGGACTGGGCTGTCATCAATATGCGGATGACACCCAGCTCTATCTGCTAATGGATGGCCGGCCTGACTGCGTTCCAGTGAACTTAGACCGGGCACTGCAGGCCGTGGCAACTTGGCTTAGGCTGAGTGGGTTGAAGCTGAACCCGACGAAGACAGAGGTCCTTTGCGTGGGGCGCGGCGCTCTGGGAAGGGAAATACCTCTCCCGGTTTTTGACGGTGCGCCGTTGAAGGCGGCGGGCCGGGTCAAGAGCCTGGGAGTCCTACTGGAGCCTTCACTATCAATGGAGGCCCAGGTAGCGGCCACTGCCAAGTCGGCATTCTTCCACCTGAAGCGGGCAAGGCAGCTGGCTCCTTTCCTGGAGCGCCGGGACCTGGCAACAGTGATCCATGCGACGGTCACCTCAAGACTAGACTACTGCAATGCCCTCTACATGGGGCTGCCTTTGTGTCGAACCCGGAAGCTGCAGCTAGTGCAGAACGCAGCGGCCAGGCTGTTATTGGGACTCCCGAAATGGGAGCATATACAGCCGGGGCTGCGTGAACTGCACTGGCTGCCAGTTACATACCGGGTCCGATACAAAGTGCTGGTTATTACCTTTAAAGCCCTATATGGCCGAGGACCTGCCTACCTGAGGGACCGTCTCTCCCCATATGAGCCCCAAAGAGCACTGAGGTCGGCAGGGAAGAACACGCTGACTATCCCTGGGCCAAAGGAGGCGAAATTACAGAGTACACGGGCACGGGCCTTCTCTGTTATAGCCCCGTGCCTTTGGAATCAACTTCCGGAGGAGGTACGGGCCCTGCGGAATTTGGACCAATTCCGCAGGGCCTGTAAGACCATCCTTTTCAAGCAGGCGTTTGTAGAACTTGATAGGATGGCTGTTTAATTACCAACTATTTATCTAGTGACCCCTGCCATAATACAAGTGTACAGATAACATCAGGAAGATCACCGCCGTTTAAACTATGGAATGATCCAGACATTTGGAACTGGTTTTAGATTGTTGTTTTAAATCAATGTATAACTTAAATGTTGTTTTAAATTACCTTATATTGTATATTTTATATTGTATAATTTTATCGAACTCTTGTCAGCCGCCCTGAGCCTGCCTAGGCGGGGAGGGCGGGATATAAATAAAATTTATTATTATTATTATTATTATTAGTGAGAAAAAAAATTCTCCAAATAAATGGAAGGTATTTATTTTGGTAAATTTTGTTTGAAAAGTTCTTGTTTGAAATTAACATACTGCTTACAACCATCTATACTATATACAATCAGTGTGAAAATGCTCATAGTTTGGTATGAGTTTTAGACCATGCAATATATCTGGATGGGGCTATGAACCCTGTTACCTGACATGGTTGTACTGCAATGTATAGCTCTAAACTGCTTACAGCTGTCACGCTGAGTAGATTGTGAATTTGTCAAGGTGTATCATGCACACACCTGAAGTCCTATCAGGGGCCCTACACTCTGGCTTGCATGCACTGCTTCACCTCCTTGCTAGTTTTTTGCCAGCGGCCAAGTGGCAAAAGGTGCTTAATTTGTATGTGAAGTTTCCTGGGGAAAACTCTTTGGAGTAGATTGTACATTCATGGCCTTGTTTCTCACCCTTTGAGCTAGATGGAATCCTTTATACAAGTCAAAAAGTACTGGCTGGATATTAGGAAAATATTTTTAATGGTCAGAGTAGTTCAAAGGTGGAACCAACTGCCTAGGAAGGTGGTGAGTTGCTCTTCATTGGCAGTCTTCAAAATGCAGCTGGATGATTATTTGTCAGAGATGCTTTAGGCTGATTCTGCATGGAGCGGGGGTTGGACTGGATGGTCTGTATGGTCCCTTCCAACTTTGTGATTCTATGATTCTGTGATTTTTTATTCAGTTTAGTGGAGCTGGTATGGACGTGTGGGGTCGTGGCGCGGTGTGATACAATCACAGCTGCAATGTACATGAGCATTGTGCTTCCCAGGGTATCTCCGTGTGACTTTTTCAAAATGCTGCCATGGCACAGGGTAGAGCGCTTATTCTGCACACTGAAAGTCTTGTGTTCAGTCCTCAGCAGTTAAAAGGATCAGGTCGCAGATGATGTAAAAGATCCCTGTACCTGAGACCTTAGAGAGCCACTGCCAGTCAGAGTATGCTATAGTGAACCTGATAGACTAATAGTCTGACTTAGTATAGGGCCAACCATGTGTTCACTCAGGTAGAAGAAGGGAGGAAGGGAGGTAAAGAAAAGATGGTCATACAAAATGTTTTGTTGTTGTTGTAAGTTGTTTATGAGATAGCAGAGATCTTTGGCCTCAGTTTTGAAACTTGCATCTTCTCCAGGTGGGAACTTTGAGGCAGGTTTGTTGATCCATCATGATGAATAAATATAACTTTGAATAATTAACTTTAGCCTGTGTTACAGTTTGCACACTTTTGCTTTCAATTCTTTAGGAGGCGATCAGGGACTGTTAAACAGATTTTTCAGCGACTGGGCGATAATGGATATTAGCAAACACTTGCCATTTCTCTATAACCTGAGCAGCAATGCACTCTACACATATGCCCCTGCGTTCCGATTGTAAGTATAGAAACACACTGGGTGAGTGGTTGCATTAGTCTACGGCTGCAATCCAGGTGGCGCAAGCATGCATAGTTAACAAAGTGGGCATGACCTTTCCATCCCCTGGATGACACTTTGTGCTCTGCCCTACATGCATTGGTTAGATCATGCCCTGACGCTAATGACTTTTCATGATGCCATAGCATGGATTAAACATTTTGCATCAGCATTTTAATAATAATTAATTCAGTGCCGTCAAGTCCCTGTGGGTTTTAAAGGCAAGAGATTAGCAGAGGTAATTTGCAATTGGCTTCCTCTGAAAAACCATCCTGGTCTCCTTGGTAATCTCCCATTCCAAATACTAACCCCGGCAGACCCTGCTTAGCTTCTAAACTCTGATGAGCCCGGGTTAAGCTGTGTTAGTCAGGCTGCTCAGCATTTTAAAATGGTACTTAATATAAGCCTAAAATAACCTTTTTTTAAAAAAAAAAACTTGTATTCTCATCACAGTTTTGGCAAAGATGCGAAGGTAGTCCATTTCTCGGGATCAGCAAAGCCATGGAGCTACAATTACAATCTTCAGACAAAAACTGTTACAGAGGATGGCTCGACATCAGTATCTGAAAGTCAGCGTTCTTTTCTTGAACTTTGGTGGGAAATACATAGTTCCAGTATATTACCCTTATTGGAAAAAATTCAGGAATCGCATGAATCAGAGCTCCAGAAAGAAGAGGTAATACGATGTTTTGAAAAAGCTTTAGTTTTTGTTCCCTTCCATAGTCTGTGATCTTCATGCATTGTGGCTGATTAAGCTGTAAGTCTAGTCAGTGCAGGCAGTAATGTCCATATACAGCATCTAGTGTTTTAAGTACATGATACATAATTATTAGGTTTTTATTTGGAAAATAGCATAGGGACTGTTAAAGTGTACAGATACCACATAGGAATGTAGTGTGAATTTATCATCTGCAGTGATTAGTTTGTTAGGTTACATCTCAAATATTGCTGTGGATTAACAAAGAATAGAACCATATGTATTTCAGCGGTACTCACTATTTTGCAGAGAGATTCAGGTATCCATGTTGGTCTGAAGCAGCAGAACAAGGTTTGAGTCCAGCGACACCTTTAAGATCAACCAGGGCTTTTTTTGTAGCAGGAACTCCTTTGCATATTAGGCCACATCCCCCTGATGTAGCCAGTCCTCCTGGAGTTTACAGTAGGCCCTGTACTAAGAGCCCTGCAAGCTACATCAGGGGTGTGTGGCTTAATATGCAATGGAGTTCCTGCTACAAGAAAAGCCCTGAGACCAACAAAGTTTTATTCAAGGTATAAGCTTATGTGTGCATGCACACTTCTTCAGATACAACATGCCTATCAACACACCATAGCTTCAGATGGGGCTAGAGCTCAGATGTGTTTCCTGGTCACATTCTAGCCTAAGTAGTCTTCCACAAATAGCATTTTTTCTAGAGTTGTGTTTGGGAGTACATGTGCATATACAGTAAAATCTGCCAGAATAAAGTGTTTGCAATTTGAAATAAAATGTGATCTCTAGTTAAAAAAAAAAGTATTTTTGCTGATACAACACCTATTATTTTTTGTTAGCTGGACTTGAGTGAAAATCAAACTGAATTTGAAGAAGGATCTCTTGTCTCTAGCTGTCTTTTACCTACATCAGTGAATACAGAAAATGTAATAGAAACTATTGTAGATTTAAGTAATGAATTCTCTGCCAATGATGTAAGTTTTTAATTTTATTTCACTCTTTCTGCTAATTGGGAATGGAAGCATGAATTAGAAATCTTTCAAAAGTTACATTACTCTGTATTTGGAGACTACAAATTGGGTTAATCAAAAGCTTTGTCCACTTGTCTTCAACCGTACCTCATATGCAAATATCTGCTTTTAAAAATCTAGTAAATAAAATATTGAATTCCCCTACCAAAGAAATGCTATTGAATTAGGACTGATGTAATATCTCACTAAAAATACTTTGTGTTAAAATTGGGTGGCTTTGGCTAAGAGGGAGACTAGGACTGAGTGAACATCTTACAAGGATACACCATATTATCCAGAGAACCTGCATCTTCCTTGGGGAAATAGACATATCTGTGGACTGTTGACCAAATGCAGAAGCCTGGTGAAAGGCTTTGTGTGTTCTCTTGTCCAAAGCCATCCCAAGGCCTTGAAATTAGTGTCTCCTGTCTAGAGAGTAGTGGACATCATCCATTCGCATGCTGTCTAATCCTAATTACACACATTCATACAAAAGCATGTTCTTTTGATCACATAGGCATGTGTTTCTATAGAAATCCACTTTGAAAGGTGTCCCCTCTCAGTTGCTAAACATATTTTAAAGGATCCTTTATCTGGAGCCCCAAGTGTACTTAACCTGAAATCATGGCATAGTCACAGTACTCTTATCTATTGTAACATCTAGATCAATTAGGTGAATTTCAACTGAAATCTGAAGGCTATTTTAACCTTGAAGTAAAACACATCAAAAGCTTATGTGCTTAGCAATTGGAGGCTTTAATTTGCGTTAAAAGCAAAAACTGATCATCTCTCCTTCTTACCAGAATATGGAATAAGATAAATTAGTAACCAGACTTAAAACTGTGGCTTTATTTTTCAGCAGCTTATACAAAAAGTGGAGGGCAGTCATGATATCACAGTTGCTGAACCCAGCCAGTCATCCACACTGCCAGCTGTCCAGCCTGTCCTTCAGCACACTGTAGAAAGAGTAAGCATACTTCATTCTGAGAAACTTTTAGTCCCAGTGTTTATCTGCATTTAATCTGGAGCTGTTTTAAAAAATATAATCTATATTGACTCATATTTTTTTTAAATATCAATTATATAACAACAGTCTGTTCATTTTGTTCCATTTTCAGAATGATGAGGATATGACATCTATGTTTTGTAAATTCCCAGCCTCATTGATGCTGACATGAAACAGTTTTAGATATAGGCAAAGTACCTGCTCTTGTTTGCTGGCAGTATCATCTTGCAGGTGGCACCAAAAGGAAGGGGTTGCTTCAAGGTCCATGGACATTGAGTCTGGTTCCTTGGCAGACAGCTTATTCTACCGTAAGGACTTGATGAGCCTGAGACAGGATACAAACCTTGCCCTAAAGGGGAAGACTAACAAATTGGAACTGGGTTAAGGTTATACAGCTTCTGCTCAAGAAAATAGAAGTCATCTCCATAACTGTAGTCCCCCCAATTAACATAGCCTTTCTGATTTCTCTATTTTCTATTGAGAGACACCTCATTATATTTTTCCTTTTTTGTAGATGGGTGGGACATTCTACTTTGGCACCTGTGAAAAAGAGAATGCCCAGGTAAGAGAAATTACCTTCTTTTAGGATGGAGCAGTCTTGATTTTTGGGATGCAAAACTGCAAGGCAACCCCTCCCTTGCAAATATTATAGTTTGGAATTTGCAAAACTCCTCCTCTCACATGTGACATCAGAAGAGAAGAAAGCATTTCAATCGAGGTTCTTTGAGATAAGAAAGATTTAAGTATACACATATTTGGCCATGTTTAATTAGATATATTAATATGATATGATCTCTCTGAGATACAATTCCAAAAAAAATCCCAACTTCAAAAATCCCCACTTCAAGTATAGGCTAATGGTGTCTGAACTTGATGAGACCGAGAGGGAAAAAGATCTTGGAGTTGCTGAATGAAAGTGTCAACCCAGTGTGCTGCAGCGGTGAAAAAGAAACTCTGTTGAGGATAAGGAAAGGGATTGAGAATAAAATGACTGATATTGTAATGCCCCAATATAGATCTATGGTGCAACCTCATTTGGAATACTGCGTACAGTTCTGGTCACCATGACTCTAAAAGGACATTGTAGAGCTGGAAAAAATACAGAGGAGGGCAACCAAGATGGTTGGGGCACCTTCCCTATGAAGAAAAGCTGAAACGTTTGGGCTTTTCCATTCAGAAAAGAGACAACTAGGAGGTCATGATAGAGGTTTATAAAATTATGCATGGCATGGAGAGAGTTGACAAAGAGAACTTTTCTCCCTCTCCCAAAATACTAGAAGTTTAGGGCATTCAATGAAACTGATGGGAAGTAGGTTCAGGATGGATAGAAAGAAATACTACTTAACACAGAGAATGATTAAAATGTGGAATTTGCTGCCAGATGATATAATAATGTCCAGCTTTAAAAGGCGATTAGATAGATTCATAGAGGTTAAGTCTATCAATGGCTACTAGCTATGGTGACTAAGGGAATTCAAAGGCACTAATCCTATAAACCTCAGAGCCAGGAGGCAACATCAAAGGTAGGCCTCGGACTCTATGCCCTGTTGTTGGCCAACTGTGTGAAACAGGATGCTGGACTAGATGGACTATTGGTCTGATCCAGCAGGGCCCTTCTCATGTTCAATAAGGTATGACCAGGATTGTAATGTTAGTGAGATATTTTGAAGTCTGGAACCAAAATTATGGCTTAATTACTTTCCCATAAGGCACTTAATTCATGCATTTACCTTCCTATGCTACAGTCCTCTTCTTTGTAATACGTACATGCAAGTTGTTCAGAGAACTGAAAATTCAGTGCTTGTGTTATTAAAATATAGAAACTGGCTTTCTAGCTTGGTTAGTACATCAATTAAAGTAATACAAGCTGAGCTTCTGAGCCTCCCTTTTTTGTTAATTTTTATAGGAAGAGATTACTGGCTCTGTTTCAGACCTTTCTATTAAACCAGAACCAGAACGACCAAGTGCAGAAGATCAACGAAGAAAGTGGGAGGAAGGCCACATTGACTATCTGGGAAAAGATGCCTTTGAAAACATTCAAAAAAAGTTGGATTCCTTTTTATTATAAATCTTGCTTTTGTACTTCTACAGCAAAATCACTGTTTACATCTCTCATGTATGTAAAATCTCTTGGGTAACACCCTGGTTGTTTTGAGGAGAAGGAAGTGGTATGGGGAAAAAAAACCCACTTCAAAAATAGTTGTATTTGATATGTGCATCTATATTGTGGCAATGCATTGTCCTAGAGAATGAAATGCAGTAGGTTTATTAAGCTGCCTTTTACTGAATCAGACTATTGGTTCATCCTTCCAAACGCTATCTTCCCTAACTATCATCAGCTTTCTAGGGTTGCAGGTAGGATCTGACCCAGGCTCTCTACTTTGGAGCCTTTTAACTCATGATGGCAGATTATGAATCTTGACCCTTCTAGATGCAACTCAGGTGTCATCAGGAACTAATCTTTCTGTCAAACAATGCTTCCAACTCAACCTGTATTCATTTTGCTTTGCATTCTGCTCAATGTGGGGCTAAAGTTGTTTCACCTTGGACCAACTTATTTTCTATAGAGGGTCCACGTTAAGAAACCAATATCATACTTTCTCTTATAGAGCATTATGTATTACCTATGCATTTTTAAATACAAAGATCCTTTTTACACTAACTTGCAGTGCCTCATCAAATGTTCTTTCACCTTCATCTGAAATCATTCTATGGAAAATTGCTTTACACCAAATATGAGACTGCTCTTGAAGAAAACTAAGAAACGATGCAAAATGTAGCTGTTTGCCTATTAGTAGGTGCTGGGTGCCATATGCACGTTAAACTGGTTTTAAAAAAGGCTTTACTGGCTACTTATGTGCCTGGTTGTTGCCTTCAAAACCTTCATGACTTCTCCCTGTATCTGTAATCCAAAATTTAGGTCCTCTCACTAGTCTCTAAGGAGTACGCTTCATTTGCCATGTTCAGACATTCTGGGCAAAGTGTTGTTTCTGTTTTGGCCCCGATCTTCTGGAACAGAGGGCTTTGTCACAGGCAGTATTCTGCAAGTCCTCTATAGGAGGACATTTTTAGATAAATGTATATTGTGATTCTTCTGGACAATGAAACTTTTTGGACAAGCCTTTGGTGTTTTAATGGTGATGTGAATTAGAAGAAGAGATTGGATTCAAGACTTTACTCAGAGTCTTACAGCAGTTTTCAATCTTCTTCTCTTCCTCTCCTCATAACAGACACCTTGTGAGGTAGGTGGGGCTGAGAGAGCTCTTTGAGTACTGCTCTTGAGAGGATAGCTCTGAGAACTGTGACTGACCCAAGCTCATCCAGCAGCTGCATGTGGAGGAGTGGGGAATCAAACCTGGTTCTCCAGATTAGAGTCCTCCACTCTTAACCACTACACCGAACTGGCTCTGTGATTGATGTGATTAGATTGATGTGTTTTAATTTGTTCTATTATTTAACCCGCCTGGAATGAAAGATAAAACATGATAAAATAAATATTGAGTCAAGGACTTGCCATGTCCCTTTTCCATTTAGCCTTTGGAGAATAGTGTAAGAGCCTACAGGAATAATCCATATGCGGGTTCTGGGTCATCTCCATAGTTTTGCTTTTAAGGAAAGTTGCTCTCCTCCCTCCTTCATAGAATGGGCTCATAACAATGAACCCTTTTTGGTTTTTTTAAAGGCAAAATCCAAATCATTTTTATTTAGGACTTGCTAAATTATAGTACAAGGGACTGGAGCCTCTAGCTCATTGAAACAAACAGCCTTGGGTACTAATATAGTTCTTAATATCATTTTGTAAATTGCTGTGAAACTTTGTTATGAAAGGTACAAGATAGGCAGACACCTGATCCTTTTGGTCATACCAATTCACATAGTAGACAAACCCCAGTACTTTGGGGGAAGTTATGAAAAGACACCCAATTGTTAGTAAATGTAGTAAGATGAGCACTGTTTGTTTTAAATTGCATATCTAGTTGTATACATAACTAAAAACATAGATGATACAACCTTTTTTTAAAAAAAAAATAGTGACAGCTTTGAAACAAATTTTTTTTTCGCATTGCACATTTTTACCCAGTTAACAAATACTATATAAACACACTTATTACTGTAATAAATCCTTAAAACGGTTGATGGTAATGTGAGAGATACAGCTTATTGAGAGAACATTGAACAGCATATAATTCCCATTGGTATATGGCTCTGGGTTATTTCCCCCTCCCAGGGTAATTCTTATGAGCAATTTCATTTGTAAATAATCCATTGAAAAACAGGAATGTATAACATATATATATCTGTGAAGGCAATTTGAGACCATTGCCAAAACAAGACATACATTTTACCCTTTGCTTAACTGGGGGTGCATTAAGTTAATTTCTACTGAAATGCATATCCTTTTTGTTACTGTGAATGTTTCATAAGTGGAAAGGTCAAATTGTGATCCCCCCACTGCTTCTTAGAAAGGGATTCCTTACATAGCTGCTGATACGTATTTAGTTTTGCAAGCTGCAAGAGGACGTGCTCACTGTCAATATCTGCATTTTCTATCTATTCTTATTATAATCCTGCATGAATAAGTAATAGTTTTGTAAATACTTGAAACATAGCAAATAATGGGATGTTCTGTGTGTTCCTGTTATAAAATGGTTCAAATAAATTTTTTTATATTCATGATTTCTACATCTGCCTATTTTACGCCATTAATTTTATTGGAGTTTGTGTGTGGTGTCTATAGCTGGTTTTATGTACTTTGGCTTTGACTTGGAAAGATGCAGAAGAATGCATGTTTGGATTTTCTAAGGAATCATTCTGAGATCCTAAACACTGATTACTTAGTGGATTGTGCTGTCATGCCCAATGATCTATGGAGCGTCTAAAATATAGTAGTATGATATTAGGTCTTCTTGCTGTACAAGGTGCTTTGCAATTTTTGCCTTCTGTTCACTCTCACAACAACTTGGACGAAGTATGAGTCATACTCCAGTCTGCTTTAGAAGATAATTTTCTTCTGTGGGTACAATATTGAATATGAAGTGGATGCAAACATTCATTAGATATAAAGAATACATGTTTATACATACATACATATATATATTGCTGCTACTACTCTTCAGTGTTTACCATTTAGGGGAAGAATTGGGTTTGTTCAGTGGGAAATATTGTATCAGAGGAGGTTCCATAACTGAATGTGGTTAATAAAGACAAAGGAAGGAGTGTTTTTTAATGGTGTTTCATTGAGTGGTAGGCAAATTAAATATGTAGGGTAAAGCCAAGTAAAGTGATGAAAGGATTTTTGAAAAATCTATAAATAGGATACAATCCACTATCATTTCAAAGAGGCATGAATTATCAACATGTCTCATTCAAGGATGGGCCTGCACATCACTGAATGGATTATGTTCACCTGATTAAACCAGGCACTTTATCCATTGAGCAAGCTTGTCAATTATGCCTGGATGCTCTCTTTCAGCACTTTACATTGATTTCTGTAGAAAGGGTAGCCATTCAAGATGGTGAATATTGCAATTTCTCAGGGGCTCAACTCTGCTTATTCTGCCTTTCACGTGGAAAACTGGTCATTTACTTTAGATATACCAGCCAACTTGCAGTGTACATGGAGTTAAGCTGCTTTAGTTCCATCATCCGCACTTAAATGCAAGTTCTCAGACTGAGATAGTTTTGTTACAAAAAACAGAGCTGGGGTTTGTGGCTTCAGCAGATATGGACATTTGAGCTCTAGTAACATGAACTGGGATTCAGTGCACACAATTCAGTTGCTAGTCTGTGATCTATGTATTCAAAACCCCGCATCCCCCCTGCCTGGAAGTCAGGGCTAGGGGTTCAAAGATCTGCTTCCACTGGTGAAACAGCTATTTTTGTTATGCAGGTAAACTTGTGCAAGATTCTTGAATAGGGAAAGTCAAACTGCGTCTGGAATTTTTCTACCAAATTCAAAGCATGCCGTACAAACTATATGAAAAGGTTTGTTTACTGACATACGGCACTTTCACACATACTAAAAAACTTACTTGCAGTGAACTTTGCAACTGAATTTTAGTATGTGAAATGGCAAAATCCACTTGCAGTCACTGAAACTGATTGAAACGAAATTATTTAGCATGTGTGATGCCACCCAGGGAGGGAATTGTCCACTGTTCCCCTTTTCATTTGCAACCTCCAGGAAACTTCAGTGATTGTATCAATGATAGCAGAAAGGGTAACTAACATTGTGTTCTGTAAGGCCAGAAGCATGGGAAATGTTTTGTAGAATGGCAGCACCTGCATTCTAATTATTAGCATCAAACCAGGCTGACTTCACAGATTTTATTAGTCCTGGTTAGGTAAAGGCCAGTGTAGACAGAAACACCATGCGGGTCTGGAATGTTGTGATTAGGACTAGCTGTATAGGGAATAAATCAATCATTAGGTTCCTGATGTCATCACCAAGCTTGTCTGTATTCCAAGTGGAGAAGTTTTACAGAGGCAGTTCTGCGTGGTGTTTCCCCAGACATGAATCTATGATCTTAAAAATCTTCAGAAACAAACCATATTCTAAACTTTATCAGAATAGCTTCAAGCTCTTGTCATGCCCTTAATTAAAACTCACAGTTTGTTGATGCTGTTAACATAATTCATTAACGTAAAAAGTTTTATTCAAACAGCCTTTCTTATTCTCCTCATCAACAAACATCCTGAGTACCAAATTCCTTCTCAAATGAACCAGGACAGGACAGACTGAGTGTAAGACACTAAAAACATTTATTAAAGAAGATTCCTTGGTGACCCATTTTTAAAAATTCTTATGTGGTCATCACCACTTCCTTTATTACACCAACAGAGAGGGAAAGTACCACAGCATGGCTGCAGCCATGGTTTCCACATATTATTATACACACCAAATTGATCGGGGACAGGAATGAGTGTCCTACGATGCTTATCTACCCCTTTTTTGATCTGACTTACAATTGTGTTAAAAAGTGGCTCAGAATTTGGTGACAAAGGGTTGACTTCAGAAGGGTCACGTAAGAGATCAAAAAGCAAAGGAGGGTTGTGGTAGGTTACTGCCTCCTCAGAACACTGGCACATCCTTTGTCCATAACAGGCTCCAGTCCCCTCTGGATTAAATTTCGGAGTCACATAATGGGCTTTCCAGATAGCACCACCTAGGAGAAAGAAACTAGCCTTTAAAAAATTAAAATACACAATTCAATTTCCCCCAAAAGTAGTTTCTTTCCCCACCTTATTTTTTATTACTACTACTGGCATTAGGATATAATTAGTTCACAATAGTGCATCAACTAAATTAATTTTTGCTTTTATTAAAGTAAGGACTACTCCTGTTTTGTTTCTGCTCTTTGCCCTACAAAGAACCTATATCACAGGGCTAGAGAAACATAGGCTGAACTGCTGGCTTTTATAGTCTCAAAGGGAGAGTGTGAAGCCAAACAAATGGCCTGTCCCACTAGTTTTTGGTACCTTTTATAACTTGTTGGCACCTAATACCATCTGACCCAATTGCATCTCTAACACAGCTGTCCTGAGCCTGTTCTGGTGAGGAGGGCAAGATATAAGTCTAATAAATAAATTGTAAGACTCACTAAATGTTTGGGAAGGGATGGTGGCTCCGTGGTAGAGCATCTGCTTGGTAAGCAGTAGGTCCCAGGTTCAATCCCTGGCATTTCCAAAAAAGGGTCCAGGCAAATAGGTGTGAAAAACCTCAGCTTGAGACCCTGGCAAGCCACTGCCAGTCTGAGTAGACTATACTGACTTTGATGGACCAAGGGTCTGATTCAGTATAAGGCAGCTTCATATGTCCATATGTCCACATAAAGGCATTTCCATAATGCCCCCAAACATCATCTTCCCGCACCGACTGTTTTGTATAAGACATCCAGCCTGATGGAGAGTTCTGTGCAATTCAAAAGCTTACAGTTTTGTTTTGATTAATCCTATTATAACTTTATTAAATGACTCTTTTTTGGACTTTTATTAGTCTGTATGTTTTGGTTCTTCTGAATGGAACATTTTTCTGGAAATGTGCTTTGAGCTGCTTCTGTTTTCTTCTGTAACCTTTATTGGCATACAGCTTTTGCCAGTAAAGATAAACAGTCAGCTGCTTTGGAGAAATGCTTTTTTTTGGGGGGGGGGGGTAATATAATTCCAATTCTTCCTTTCACAAAGCCTTTGGCTCTAAAAATAACCCTCAAGAGGACAGTCGTCAGCAAGGGGGTGAGTTGTTTGCTAGTTGCTCAGACCCAAGAAGGGGAAAGATTAGTAAGGCAGTCTAGCTATCAGTCATAGTTGATATTCTGACTGGAGCAACAGCGCCACACTGTTACTGGTTCAACTGCGATTAATCTGTTTTATTTAGTTGGATACATGGCATACAATTAGTTTGAAGAAGGGTTTTGCTAACCCACAATGATACGTTTATTTGTCCAGTTTTGTTAACTGTAATTCCACAAAATCCACATACTTATTCATAAACTCCTATGCTTGAGTTCTTAATAGCAGATATTCAGCTTGTACAGGATCAAAGAACTGGTATCACTTTCATTTTATTGTTGCTGGGTGCTGAAAACTTTGTGATCTCGCTATGTATTAGAACTAATTTGGGGGCATGAAGGCTAACAGGCTCTACAGTTACCTAGGATCAAACCTGATGATCCAGCCTGATGGGGAGTTCTGTGCAATTCAAAAGCTTACAGTTTTGTTTTGATTAATCCTAGTATAACTTTATTAAATGACTCTTTTTGGACTTTTATTAGTCTGTATGTTTTGGTTCTTCTGAATGGAACATTTTTCAGATATCATAACCACTTAGAAATTCTATTATTGTTAAAAAAATTGAAACACAGTCACTGTTGAGGAAAGTAAATACAAGTTGTGAGGAGAAAACCACAGGTAATTCTGCCCTCTAGTGGTGAATTTCATAACATCACTAGTCAACTTCCTTGTTATGGAAACTAGGGAAAACAGTATTACTGAAAAGTGAAGTGAAATTTAAAAATGTGTACATTTATAGGTCAATTCAAACCTATTACTATCTTTATCTATTATGTTGCATCTCACTCTGTTTAAGGGACACAGCTGGGTTACCTGGGTTAGTGATTTAATCTGTAGACACAGGGCTTTTTTTTTTTTTTTAGCAGGAATGCACAGGAACGCAGTTCTGGCTGTCTTGGTGGCCTAGTATGCAAATGAGTTCCTGCTGGACTTCTTTCCTACAAAAAAACCCTGTGTGAAACAATGGTGATGTCATAGGGGCATGGCATAATATGCAAATGAGTTCCTGCTGATTTTTTTCTGCAAGAAGTGCAGATTCTCAAACTTTTAAACAAAGAAATAAACCAATGGGTGTCAGTTTAATTCAAATGGGTATCAATCCAATCATGCTTAATGCTTCAAATTTTGAGCTATGGTTTCTTTTTATTCAAATATAACAATCTGCTACAAAGACAAATATTTTATACTCACTCTCCTTCTGGTACAATCGCACTGCATGCAAATAGGATCCACAATAGTGAAACATGAACTTGTGCTCTGAGTGCTGCACTGATCCCTGCAGCAATGGTAGCAGGTTCCGGCCATCAATTACTCTAATGTGAAGGAAATGACAACATTTATTAAGTCAGTATCAGTATAGTTCTCAAGGTTTCAGGATAGAATGAGGAAAGAAAAGTTCCCCTGTGCACCAGTCGTTTCTGACTCTGGGGTGACGTTGCTCTCACAACGTTTTCACGGCAGACTTTTTACGGGGTGATTTGCCATTGCCTTCCCCAGTCTTTTACACTTTCCCCCCAGCAAGCTGGGTACTCATTTTACTGACCTCAGAAGGATGGAAGGCTGAGTCAACCTTGGGTTGGCTACCTGAATCCAGCTTCCACCGGAATTGAACTCAGGTCGTGAGTTCAGACCACAGTACTGCAGTACTGCTGCTTTACCACTTTAACACATCAGTTAAATTGTTTAAAAATCAGTTTATATAATTAAAATGGGCCCTTATTACATTTTTCCCCCTGGTCAAACTTCATACTTCAACTGTAAGAAAGAAAGACCCATATTTAATGAGTCATCAGCCAGGATTTTGTGTTTAGTTACACAATCAGCAGATCTATTCTGGATACAATACCTTAGTATATTTGTAGAACTCCCATCTGAATAACTTCCCCCTTTAAACGTATATATATATGTGCAAGCATAGCACGCATGGACTAGAATGAATGCTCCATTCCCCAAGTTTATAAGAGATCTTTATGTGTATCTCAACAAATAAGGATTTCTGTATCCTTTTATGGAAGGAAGAGAGAACCATGTCATGTATTCAAATGCTCAAAAATGTATTCACATGAAGAAGTTGATGAATTAAACATGTAATGACTTTAAATATGAAGATTTGTTTGTACCTAGCCACAAATTATGCACAACCCCACAAAACATCTGGATACTATATCTGCAAACCTATAGTTGTGAATGGACAACTATCATTATTTTGACTTAGTATGAATAAATGTTCTTAAAAACTTGAAATATTTTCATTCTCCTTAGTCAAATCCTTGCAGTATTGAGGACAGAAGTACTGAATATGGTTTTAGGAGTATGAGGAGTGAAAAGTTTCATTGAACCAAACATAAGGTTATGATAGTATGAATTTATTTTTTCAAATTGTACATTGCTGAAATCAAATAATGCCTTAATAAAGGATGCATAAACATTTGCCAGTTCAACTCACTTTCCATTGGGCTGTTTGCAACCTGTTGGCATGCATCTATAGGAACAGTTGATGAGACATTAAATGGAATCTGGTTTCTGATCTCTTTCTAGGGAAAGTTTGCTTTGCATTGATCAAAGGGTGTTTTGGGAGGTGGGAATCAGGAGTCAACTCCCAGCTGATCAGATAGAAGTCATGTTCTTCTGATCACCCATATCCTTGCAGACTTGCTGAGAAATAGTATTTTTTTTTCCTTTTTATCTAGGTGAAGCTGACTTCTTGGAAGGCAAACAGAAGGGGAAAATGTGATAATAGTTAGTGGAAGAAAGTTTAATCTAGAATATGAAGGTAATTAGGTTGATATTATTGTTATTAAGGTGTTTAGGATAAAATGAAATAGGGGGAACTGAATGGTAATTAATGGGCAATATAAGATAATAAGATTCAGAATATAAAATGAGTCTTGGTTAGTATTGGTATAACAATTGTATGTGGATTAATTGCAGAACGTTTTCTATTGTAAAATGCAGATGAATGTTATAGTAGATTGATGGAAAAAGGTGTTTAATAATTAGAGCTAATGTTCGCCGTAGAATTCAATTCAATAAAAAATTCAGTACAAAAAAATGTAAATTGGTGTGTGTGTGTGTAACAGATGCCCAGCAGAATTCCCTTTTCTTTCTCCTATACCAAGCTTGGTCTTCAAGTCCAAGGAGCTCTTTCTACTTTCTCTTTGACAACTTTGAAGGATAGCTGTTTTGCTAAGTAGCTGAGGTCAGAATCCAACTCCAAGATAATCCCCTATCAGTTGTGACTATCTGGCAGCAGCAAACTTAGTGTACAGCAGCTGTTTGAGCTGCTTGGTGAAATTCCAGCATATCCCTGATCACCTCACAGTTTGATTGTGAGTGATGAACAAAGTACGTTTGTCTGCCAAACAAGTTCACTGAAAAATGTGGCATTCTTAACCTGAATTGAATTTAGACCAGCATTCTGTACCTGTCTTGTGGCAATGATGCCCCAGCCAGGTGAGCTACTGTGGGGTAAATATCCATAAGATGTGTTGGTTCATCAATAACAGTGTCAGCAGGGACCATTCCAGGCCATCTGACTATCCCAGGCACACGTATTCCTCCTTCCCAGCCTCCCATGCCCTTTCCCCCTATCATGAAAGAAATGATAGAAGAGACAAGTCATTAAAGGCTGAGAGAAAATTAAAATTCATTACTTCATCTTTTGCCTCACCCTGACAAACTCCCCCCCCCCCAGCAATGCAAACAAAATTTAAAAGATCTTAAATATTAAATGTATAAGAAGTCCTGTCAGATTTAACTTGGTACTTGAAAGTAAGGAAAGTTGGTGTCAGGAACACATATCTAGGAAGACAAATCCATTAACCTGCCTCAACTGTGATGGCAGAGGTAATATGAAGAGGGTCTCAAGTGAATATCTAAAATAAATGAATGTGGGCCACATGTGGGGCCATTTAGCTGTCCAGCCATTTAGGCATTGAAGGTTAACTTTGGTACTTCAAATAAAGTCTGAAAACAAACTGGAAGCTAAGAAAAATTTTTAACACAGAGGTAATCTGTTTATGGAAGTTGGTGCACATTAGCAATCTGGCCAGCATATTTTTTCATGTGAACTTTCAAAACACAGTATTTAAAAATACAGGCTCACATAGAAAACATTACAATAATCTATCCTAGATATTACCTCATCATGGATAACTATAGCCAGGTTAGAACTGCAGTCAACATTAGACAAGCCTCCCCGCTTACAAAAGATGTATTATTTGAACTGAGTGAAAAGAGTTCATTTTGTCCGCGATAAGACAGGTTGGTATACATAGATGAAACAGTATACAAAGTCATTTTATTGCAGATGACCAATTTTCTGCTGTTCAGTGTCATTCACACACATCATTTTGACAAATATTTTTACTATTTTCCTCTTGAAAGGACCAAGTTATGCACCTTTCTCACTCTGAGGTAACTGTTACAGTTATAACGAAAATAATGTAGAACCTAACCTGTGAGCCACCCGGATTCTGCCTTCGGTGGGGAGGGCGGGATATAAATAAAATAAACCTATTTTTTTTCACTATACACCAACTGCCATAGTGGAACACCAACTTTTTATACCACCACAACCTAAACATTACTTCTGTGAATACTACTATCCCATGAATCATGAAATAACCTTTTCTGTTTCCACCGCACACTTTATTATCCTAGAAATGGACTTACAGACAAGTGTACCACCAGCAACTGGTTTTCAGTAAATTGTAACTGGTCAGTCCGAACTCCCAATTCCTGGGTCTTGCCACCAAGACATATAACATCCAAATAAACACATAGGCTTTGCTACAAAAATGGTTTCTAATGGTCAAGATCTGATAAGGTGGGTTCACAGTCTCCTATGAACTACTGTTCCGGGAAGCTTTATAATGTTGGGCTTTGGCTCTGAGGATCTCCACACTATTATAATACTTGTAGATGCTGAAGTTTGTTGTACATATTCTACTTCAATAGAAACAAGATTCAGTAGTGTTTTAACACTCAAGTTCTATGCTGGTGAAAAATTTCATAGGTGTCCAATCTATTCAATTTTTAATTAAAAGTTAGATCTAAGAATGTTTAAGGTCCAGGGTAACTTTTTTCTCCTTCCCTCAAAGTCCTGCAGGTACACATGCAGATCTTACCTTTGTATATACCATTCCAGCCACCTAGCTGGACATCTCCATCTCTTGCCTCCAAAAATCCTCCATGGTCAGATGCGAAGTACGTAAAAGTGTTATTCCTCAATCCCATTTCATCAACAGCAGCAAGAATTTTTCCTGTATAGGAAAGAAAAAGTTCCAAGAATTCATTTAAAGCCAATCAGAAATTGCATCCGTAAAGTTTCTTTTGATCATATTAAGAGCATGAATTTATCACTACAGATATAGAATACACAAGTGTTCCTCACTTTCATTTCCCATTTCCTGATATCAGTTATCCTGATGGGATGAACCAAATATGTCCTTTACCTTGATGGGATGAATAATAAAAAAGAGTCTTTTATAAGAAAATCTATTATCAGGAAAAAGGCTTGTACAATATTCTATATCTGTAGTAATGCACATGTGTTCTTAATATGATCAGAAATTTTTGGACAAGGAACAAGAACACAGCAACATTCAAGTTCCTACCAATTTACAACAAGGAGAAAGGTACCAGGAAGGTCACTATGTTATCCCTTCAGAAAGTCGAATTGCTAAAAATATGACTTACCTACCATCCAGTCCATTTCCTCTACATTGTCTCCATATAAACCATGTCTGCTTTTCCCACAAAACATTTTTGTGGTGACAAGTGGTGTATGGACATGCAAAAAGGAAACAAAGAGGAGGAATGGTCTTTTTTTGTTTCTGTGGTCAAAAAAAACAGAACAGAGAGAACACCTTTAATTTTTTCCCCTATTAAAGAGTATCTATAAATGGAACAAGATTCATAGTTGAAAACAGATCTAATCATGATGCTCCAACACTGAACCAAATATTATGGGAAATATACTACATTGACTGGTAGGATTAGATCAAATTGGTTCCTTTTCCCTTCATCTTAGTGGAAGGGAATAATTATTGAAGCTGAGTCCATAAAATTCAAGAAGAGGAGAAGGAGAAGGGAATGCATAGTGGTGTGCATAGCAGCCAAATCATTTGCAAGGTTGGACTAAAACTGGGAGCTCACACTAAGCACTGCCACGTTGGTAAGAGAAAGCTCACGTCCTCCTAGTGTAGTAGTTTAAAGTCTGGATTATGAATAACAAAGCCCTAAATTGAGTTTGCCAGAACATAATAGAATATCAGACTAAGAACCAGAAGAACAGGATTCAAATCTCCATTGTTCAATGAAGCTCACTGGGAGACCTAAATTCATTCCTCCTTGCAGTTGGCATCCCCTCATCCCCTCCTGGCCAACTAGCTTCCAACCTGTGTCTTCACACTTTTGTTTGGTTGGGCCCTTGTTGTGTCTTGCCTATGCATTCCTTTTGGCCAACTGGCCCACAAGGGCATGAATGACAAAGCCCTATCTTCCAGCTCTCCTCTCTGCCAGTCAGCTGAGCTGCATTAAGGGTTTTGGCCTCTGGCTGGCATCAGGCTGTATTCCTGCCAATTGGCAATGGCCCATTGGACCCCTTGGGCCTCATAGTAGTAAGCGGGGGGAAGGGTTGGGGCACCCTGCCTGCAGCATCTTAAAAGCACCCCTTTGACCCTTTGTAACAAATGAAAAGGAAGTTGAATTTCATCCTAAGCACTTCTTTACTTGAAATTTCCAATAAGGATGCACATCTGAAATCTAACAGAATTATGAAGGAAGAGGAAAAAATATTGGTTACCGTTCAATAAAAGAGATGCTCTCTTTCAGTATCCTGGAAGCAGACTTCTCTGTATCCATTGGTTGCTCAAGAATGACATGATTTCTTAATATGATACAATTCCAATAATTTACAAATCCATAACAGACAAACCAACAGAAGAAAAACAAAATGCCACACAATGTGATGAAGGCAATTGTTTTCCATTTTACAGAGCACAGACCAGTCACTTTTCCCAGCAGAAGCGTGAACACCAAAATCACCACTATCTCAGTGTAAAACCAGTAAGTAGCTCGCTGTTTTACTCCAACCTCAGGATTCTTCCTAGAGTGACATTCATTTACAAGGGTAAAAGGAGTCCCATAGAAATAATCAAAGCCATGGTTCAAAGGATGGCGGCAGTGATCGTTGCGGGTTTCACAGTTCAAACCCTGGTGCCATTTTCCTGAAAAGACAAAAATGTATCGTTAGTCATCAGCCTCAAAGTATTTCTTTTACCTCCTGTTATGAAAGGCCCATTCACAATGTTGGTAAAATACTGAAAACCAGTGCTGCTTAGCACATTTCCATGGAAATGCACATAATCAAGAGGCTGTCCTTCCCAATCCGATTACCAACTGTATTCTAATGGCAACATGACACCAGTATGCAGTTGCATAATTAAGCTTCATTTAATTAAGGCAAATTATTCAGGGTAGCTACTCAAGTCTTGCTCCCCATTAATTCTTATACTTTAGCCGAAGCCAATAGAAAAACAAATAATCTCAGTAGAGCCATTTGGGTCAGATCAAATATTCGTTTAGTCCACTATCCTATCTCACAATGGCCATCCAGAGGCTTCTTTTGAATGGGGTTTAAACCTTTGAATGGGGAGAGAAGGTTCAAATTAGACCCTTGGGAAACAGTTTGCTTCCTTGTGCTCACTCAGATGTAATTCTTCAGTTGGAGTCTGAAACTGCAAATCTTCAAGTCACAGCCCAAGATCTGGAAAATGTACCAGTCAATGCAAAGTAATTAAACAGATCTATATACTGTACCTATCAGGCCAGTGACATAGCCTTGCTGCTGTAATAGCTTTGCGAAAGTTGTTTCATTGGTGGGGAGCCCTCCTGAGCCACCAGTCCAATAAAGGACACGCTGTTTATTGCTAGATGCCATACCTGAAAGAGAGGGGAAAATAAGCCCCATTGCCATCCTTGTCCAGGTTCATTATGATAGAGGAATGTGGGAAGATAGCCTCATCTCATCAGATCTTGGAAGCTAAGCAGCGTCTGCTCTTGCTAGTATTTGGACGGAAGACCTCCAAAGAATACCAGGGTCAGGATGCAGAGGCAGGCAATGGCAAACCACCTTTAAATGTCTCTTGCCGTGAAAACCCTATTGACTCGCCGTAAGTCAGCAGTAACTTGATATTTGTGAAGATTGTCTAGTGGGTGTGGCCTGAACTGATGATCCCAGCAAGCAAAGCAAGCAAGAATTATAACATCTCAAATCTCACTGACTGCTTGAGATCTCTGGCTTGGCCTACGTAAGTCTACCATGTGCCTTCTTCAGTTGCTGCTCAGTAAATGGCCCTGGCAATGATCCCCTGGCAGTGTAGTTGCAGCCTGACTACTGGAATGGTGGTCTGTGCAAATTCTTCACACACTTGTGGCATAAGTAGGCTAGATGGCAATAGAGACCTATGTTCCTTCATAAGAGGCATAGGAACTTGCCTTATTTTGTCATGCCGGGGCCTGTTATACATTCTTCATTTATTTTATTACATTTATATTACTTCATCTTTCCTTGATTATAGAACATCAAGTGGAGCCCGTATGTTCTCAGGAGATCTCTTACTCAGGTACTAATCAAACTCAGACCAGCTTAGCTGCAGCAAGTCTGTTGAATTGCATGCTCTCTAGCCATACCCTGGTCCAAAGGTACATTGTCACACAGAAGGCAGGAGCTCATGACTGTCTTCAGCGCACCACTATAAGGCAAAATTTTCCTCCAGGTTCCTGAGCACCAGTCATCCACTAAAGAGATTGCCAACCTGATCTGATGGGGTATCTGCCAGTCAAGAAAGCTGCTCTGCTTGGGGTACAGAGGGATGCTGCAGCAATATGTTGAGTAAGTTTCACTCCTTCCTTTGCTAGTTGATCAATATTAGGAGTCCTAGATATGAAAAAGTGATATTTTACTATGATAACATCATCAATTGAATCCTGTCTACAGATTACTCATTGACTAAGAAAAGATAAAGCAATAAAAAAGCTTCCTTCATTTGTGGGGCAATATAAAGGGCTGAATGCGTGTTACGTGCCATGAAGTTGCTTCTGACTTATGAAGACCTACGAATGAATGTCCTGCAAAACATTGTAACATGTAGGTACCAAAACAGATATTATATTTTAATTTTAAAAATTCATTATGAATAATTGATTTAACAATTGCACCTCTTATAGAAACATTGGGGCATTATTATGTAAGAGTGACTTGCTAAAAAAGATAAATAGAATATTGGCTCGCTTTCCCAGTCTGAGGAATCAGCTTATAGCAGGTGCAAGATTACCAGTTGGCACCAATAGGTACTAACGGAGGAAGGCAGTGGCAAACCACTCCATAAAAAGTCTGCCAAGAAAACATCATGATGCAACGTCAACCCAGAGTCGAAAACGACTGATGCTTGCACAAGGGACTACCTTTACCAATAGGTTGTAAAATTCAAAAAGATTTTTTATATGAGAGGTTTAACTGTTTTTAGTTGCTCATGCACAATTTACACTAATGGCTAATTGTTTCTAAAACTTCCATTGGCTAGAATTAATTTGTACATGAAACAAACCTGAATGAAGCAAGAGATTCTCTAAACCTTATATAAGAAAACATTTGGCCTGGGCTAGCTTGCTCTCATCAGATCTCAGTGCTAAGCAGGTTCAGCCCTGGTTAATTCTTGGATGGGAGACTATCTAAAAAGCCCAGGATTGCTGCACAGAGGCAGGCAATGGCAGACCACCTCTGAATGTCTCTTTCCTTGAAAACTCTACAGATTGCCATAAATTGGTTGTGACTTAAAGGCACTTTCTACTACCAAGAACATATTCTTTGGACTACCACAGTTATTTAGAAAGGAAGAAAAAGAAGAGATTGGATTTATACCTCACCCTTCACTTGGAGTCTCAAAATAGCTTACAATCTCCTTCCTTCCCTCTTCCTGTGAGGTAGATGGGGCTGAGAGAGCTCTTCAAGAATTGCTCTTGAGAGAACAGCTGAGAGACTTGTGATTGACCCAAGGTCACCCAGCAGCTGCATGTGGAGAAGTGAGGAATCAAACTAGGTTCTCCAGATTAGAGTCCTCCGCTCTTAACCACTGTACCAAACTGGTTCTCGCTACACCAAACTGGCTCTCAGACTAAGTAATTGCACTGCACATTTTATTTCAATGTTTTCTTTGATTTTCAACAGTCAATGAGATACTGAGTAAAGTCTTTTAAAATAATATTTGATTCTAACGTCTGCTTAAGGCAATAGCCATATAAGCAGAGATAGATAGATAGATGATAGATATATTTTAAAAAAATAAATTCTAGGTTGCATTTCTTCCTTCATAAATACCTTTACTTTCTACTGTGGTTCTGTGGTACTATTAAAATGTGTGCACATATCCTATATATATTTCTTTGGCTCTCTCCTTTGTGGATTGGGGGACACGGGACAGAACTGAATTACTTTCAAAGTTACACTTACCTAATTGTGGTATTACCAAAGCAGCCCAAATCACCATAGCCAAGGTCATCTGCCATTATTAGCAAAATATTGGGTTTTGATGTGTCCAGTCCCCAGGTTTGGAAAAATAAGAAGGATGCTAGCATAACAGCCAGAGTGTATCTATATGAAGAACAGCAACACTACCAAATAGAATTTTCTCAGGATGGATTTTAAACTGCATTTGTGACAGAAAATAATTAAACATGCACAGATTCTTCAAAGGCCAGTTAGTCAGGGGGAGAGAGGATCTGACTTAGTGGCAGAGCATCTGTTTTGGTACACAGAAGATCCCATGTTCAATCCCTGACTTCTCCAGTTAAAAAGATCAGGTAACAGATAATGGGCCTTTTCACACTTACCGGTGGAAACTGGAAGGGAGTCGGTATTGTGCCGCTTGCAGTAATCCGAGACAGCGATGGGAGTTTTCATACACATGTTTTTTTCCCTGGTAGGGTTCCGTGATTGAAGCGTGATTGAAGCGAGCCATTTCACACTGTTCCGCTCTTATCTCGCTTCCACCAGCCGGTTTCATGCCGTTTTTCGCCCGCCGGCGCGCGCGATCTCCGGCTTTTTTGGGGGGGGGAATGTCAGTTTAGATCGATATAGCGATATATCGCTATATCGACCTATCAAAACAGCACCACCATAGGGATCTCAACGGAGCCTAGCCATCCCTATGGTGGTGCTGTTTTGACAGGTCGATATAGCGATATATCGCTATATCGATCTAAACTGACGTTCCCCCCAAAAAAAAGCCGGAGATCGCGCGCGCCGGTGGGCGAAAAACGGCGCGAAAACTGCTCCCGGGTTAGATACTGGACATTTCACACAGCACCCCATAGCGATTTCAACCTGGGAGGAGGGGTTGAAAAGTGGAAGAAGCTGCTCTTTGTTTGTGACGACTCAGGCACGCCTCACTACCGGGACAGCCGCGGGAGTGTGTGAAAAGGTGAGAGTATTCCGGTAGCAGCCAGTTACTGAATCGGGTCTGTCTGAAATGCTAGCAGAAACCCGTTACTGTTCAGTAACTGGCCAGCTGCTATACCGGAATACTTAGGCTGTGTGAAAAAGCTCAATGTGAAAGAACTCAGACCCTAGAGAGCCACTGATAGTCTGAGTTCCAAAACATGAGTGTCAAAGCTGAAGAACTCCTGCAGTCTGATGCCAACTGATGTAGGTATGCTCAGTAGGAACACCTGCCATTAGGGGCATAGCTGGTCTTTCAAAGATCCTGGTCCCAAGCCATATAGGGCTTTTGAGATCACTGCCAGAACTAGGAGTTGCCAAAAACCTGGAAGAAAAAAATGCCTTGCCTCTTTATCAGAGGCTTAACTTTGAAATTTTTCATGACACAGAGGTAAATAACATCACTTGGTAAATACCATCCCACCAAGCCTCTGTTAAAGAGGCAGGAACTCCCTCCCCCCCCCCCGCCCCACCACCTTCAGGCTGTTAGCAGCCCTGCTAGCACTTTGAACTGGGCCCAGGAAGGAAATGGCAAAAAACTTGATGTAATATTAGTATTGTGTGTTCCTTACTGTTGGTCCCCATAATTTTTTGCACATTATATTTCAGTGAGCATCCAATCTGACAAAGAGTTCTGGGGAACCTGAAAACTCATTACTTTCTACATCCCCACTGTGCTGCCATCACCACACACTTTTATGAGAAAAAAAATACCATATGTACTCTTTTACATTCACCATCAAATAAAACAATTTTGACTGATAATTCTAGTTTTAATGGATTAACATGATATGGTTCACCTATACAGCATATACATTCTTGAGATAAATACTCCTAAACCTTACAAAAGCCAAGTAATCACATAGCTAGTAACCACAAGTCCAGCTAACCTATTTTAAAGGAAGCCTACATAAAAAAATCAGAAACAAACCTTTGCCACATATTCTTCATCTCTCTGGAGATTCCTCTCTCCAAAGCATTAAGCATCACCAGTCCCTTAGGTGTTAAGAACAAACACAGCAAGTGCAGCCTTCAGCATTCCCTCCTTTTTGACAGTTCTCTGAATCTCCCCCCCCCCCCCCCGTTTAATAGTTTGCCAAGCACCATGCTGGCTTTAGTGGCAGAATACCTGTTAATAATTGACCTGAATCTTTGAATGATGAAGTACAAAGTGCATCACTCAGAAGTTTTAAAAAGTTGTACTGGCTGTCTTAAACCTGCCCTGGGTTCATTTGTACTAACATATACATTGTGTTGCTGTGTGTATAGATTTATTTATTTATTTGATTTATATCCCGCCCTCCCCACCAAGCATGTTCCTCTTCTTCATGCCATCACCTCAAGTTAGGAATCCATCCTCCTACATTATCAGTTAATTGATGATCTCATAAGATCTCAGAAGCTAATTAGAGTCAGCACTAGTTAGTATTTGGAAGGGAGACAACCAAAGAAGTCCCGGGTTGTGACACAGAGGCACACAGTATCAAACGACCTGTGATCATCTCTTGCCTTGAAAACCCTATGGGGTCACCATATGACGGTTGTGACTTAATGCCAAAATAAAAGAAAGAAAAAAGCCACAGCAAACCTCAACCCCTTAACAAACAGTTCATCAGATGTTGAAATGTGATAGGGGCATTTTTCAGCCTGAAGGGCAACATTGTCTTAGGTTGGCGGTGAAAGCTCAGTTTACCTGTTTCTCAGAAGCCATCTCAGTCTGCCCTTTCACTAAAACAGTATTAATAAACTTGCCCTCCCCACATATCTAAGAGTTCATCCACACAAGGCACAGGACATCCATCTGCCTGAGTAATAATGTGCAGGTTTCTGTAATTGCAACAAAATCATACAGTATTATTGGGATAGTCCAGGTGTTTTAGGACAGCTTACTTACCCCCAATTGCAGCATCTCCTTGATTTCTCTCTTCTCTCAGTCTGCTTCCCAGTGGCTTTGGATGGTGCAGAAGCAACGGGTGGGTGATACCCTGTCAAAATAATGTGCTGTACAAGTACAGTCTTTCTGGGCTTGTCAGAAAAAATTGTGGCAAACTTGGCAACTACTTCTTGCTTCTGAGCCCTTTGAGCAGTTATCAGGAAGAAAGTAAATCTTGTACCCCCCCTTCCTGACAAAGAGGTGCCAAAACCTCTTTGTCAGGAAGCAACCCAGCATTTCCTGAGGGCCCTCCTGCAGCTGCCGCTTTGCTTCCCTTAAAGTGACACAACTCTTTCCCCTGCTTTCAGCAGGACATCTTAGGCATTCTGGCTGATCCTTCAAGGACAGAACAAGGGTGGCAGTAATTGGATACATCCACTCAGCTGCTAGGACATTCCTCAACAGAAACAAGGAAGAAAGCTTTTGATGGACACCTCCCAAAGCCCTCCTCACTGTGATATGAAATTGGGATCCTTTGTCTTATATACTGGACTTTCAAAGAGTTCCACAAGAACATATTCATTCAGAAGGGCCCACCAGACTTCCACAAATGGATGAAATGTCAAACCTGTATCCCTTCAACCCCAGAGTTTCTTACCTCCAGCAGACTCACAAAGCACATCTTTTCTCCTCCTCTTTTCTACCCCGGGAACAGGGAAGAATTCTCTTAATGGAACCTGGCTGAGCTGCCCTGCTTCCTCATGGTGCTCTTGTGTGACTGTTCTTGCAAAGATGCCCCTCCTTTCCACAGCTAACACAGGTCCTGTCTCTTACTCTCTTGGTGGGATGATAGGCTTGTGGCTGGCAGGCACTGAGTGGCAGGAAGTTTCACACTGCAAACTTTCACTTGGCTGTGCATCTCCTCCATGTGCGCTCTTCGAGGTCTCCTGGCCCTTTTGCTTCTCCTTTTCACTTCTGCAGTTGTCGCCAGACTGACCACCTATGAGTTTTTTTCAGTTCACCCTCTCCCTCAGTGTTCTCAGCAGGGCATTAGACAAGGTCTCTGTAGCACTAGCAAATTCATTATGGCTTTCAGAGTTTGAGGTTGGCTCCTACTAGCCACCTTTTCAGCAATCTCTATGCAGAAGTAATGAAATAGCCTGAAGTTTCATCCACTTCCATTCCCATCTGTCATGCAGTTTGTCTGCATATTGCTGGTGACAAGTCAAAAGGTATATAAGCTCTGGTTTTGAACTAGTCAAAGTCATTCATTTGACTTGGTTCCACTTTGCCCAATAATGCCAATAAACCTGAGGTCATAAAACTTGCAAAAATTCTGTTGGGTGTGTGTGTTCTGCTCTTCAGAAACTTTTTCAACGTTCACAGAAACAGTTCTTAGTGAACCCCATCAACATACCGTGGCAATCTCTTGAAGTCCACTTTGAGGAGGGGGGGTGGGAATTTGGTTGCACTGCCTTGCCTCTTCCTGCTGCACTTGCCTCAATCTTATATGTTTAATGTTTCAGCGGGCATGCTGCCTCTCTCTCTTCTGGAGTTTGAGCTTTAACATTTTCAATGCCATGGCCCTTTTCACATTACCATTCTAAACTGGAAGTTATTTGTTGTAGGCCTGATTTCAAGTAAAGCAACACAAGGACAAAGGTTTCATACAGACAATTTCCAAGTTATATGCTAAAAGGCAGAAGCAAGTGTTTGCAAGCTCAACAAGACCAAGGGCAATACACAAGAATTGTTAGTGATGTCACATTTCTGACAAAAGTAATATATTTAATTTATGTATCATTCAGTATAAATCAAAATGTAACAGCTGTATGGCATAATTTGTTTTTCCAAACACCTGAAAAGCATCATGATATCCCCTTCATGTTTTCCAATAGAAATGTAATATAATCACAGCTGAATTCCTGCTACAGACAACTGTATTTAGCAAAATCGGTAAGAAGCAGAAGTTAGTTAATTTTTATGCAATTTCATTGCTACCAATAATTATCAACACTTGACAGCCCCATAGCCAAATGTTATGAGGACTATAGATACAAATACAGATCTCCAAAAGCCATGCTAATTTTGAATTTTTACCACAATCCAGTGAAAGTTTAGTTCATTCGTATATCATACCAATTAAATCCTAGCACATGTAATTAATAGCACCATCCTAAGCAAAATTACACCCTTCTAAGACTCTTGTAATTTTGTAACTGAGTACATATGCTGAAATAGAGTTGCCAACCTCCAGCTGGGGTCTGGAGATCTCAAAGAGTTATGATTGATCTTCAGACAACAAAATTCAATTATTGGAGAGAGAATCTACAGTGCCATGGGCTTACTGAGCTCCTCCCCACCACCATCTCAAGGCACTGTCCTCAAATCTCCAGATATTTCCCAACCTAAAGATGGCAACCTAGGCTAAACAGATGTGGTAAAGCTGTGAACAGGAGTTCCCACAATTTTTAAAATGGTTTAAAGCAGCCAAAGGGATGAGAGATTCAAACCTCAATCATGATGCTAAGGGTGGGTGGGGGGGAGAGGGTTAAACTCTTTTTCTCCACTCCCCATTTGCCCCTAATATGAGACTATAGTTAACTTGTTCCATTTTAAGTGCTTCTTTAAAGTTTGTATGTTTCTAGCATTCCTGCTTCTAAAACCTTTTCAAAATTAAAGCAGCACATGCTCTTTTTCATATATTTGAATTAATTTTTTTAAAAAACCTTGACACAGAATGGCACATTAAAATTGTTCACATTCATAGGTGGGAAATGTATGGTAGCCAGAAATTGTTTTTTTATTTCTGCTAATTTGCTGGCTAATCCACTGTATATGTATCTAGAGGACTGTTTTCTTTGTCACACCAACAGAATGGGAATGTTCCACAGCATGGCTGCAGCCAGGGTTTCCACATTATGTTGTAAATAGAGAGCTGCTGTGGGACAGGAGTGAGTGTCTTCCGATGCTCATCCACAGCTTTGTCTATTCTCTTGAGAACAGCATGGAACAGCGGCTCAGTGTGTGGTGACAGAGGCATAGTCTCTGAAGGGTCCCGAGAGAGATCAAACAGCAAAGGCGGATCATGATAGGTTACACCTTCTCCAAAACATGGACAAATTCCTCTTCCATAACAGCCCCCTGAAGTTTCTGAGGAGAATATGGGTGTTACATAATGGGCTTTCCATAAAGTGCCATCTGGTGGAAAGAAAAGACTGATTCAGTAAATACTGAAGATGGTGGGATGCAGCCACATTTGCTGAAGAACTGTTAACTTCTAAGAATTTGAATTATACTCTTTGCAAAAACCAAAACACTCCACTCCAGCTTTTTAAATGTCTTGGCAATCATGTATTGTTCTCACACTGCCTGTCCCTCCTTGCCCTTTGATCTAATTTTGTCATATACCTCTGCTTTCTACAGTAAGCGATTAATAGTCCCCCCATCCAAACAAATAGGGCGTTTTCGCACTGACCTTCTAGTGGTGCGACCACCCTCTTCACACCGGAGGATCTGCCCGGATTTTACACAAGAAGCGCCGGCGCACCCAAAAGAGCCGGCGACTTCCGTCGCGAAACCCGCTCAAACGTTTTCCTGCTTCTTGGCGGTTTCCGTTTGAGCGGGTTTCGCGACGGAAGTCGCCGGCTCTTTTGGGTGCGCCGGCGCTTCTTGGGCGAAATCCGGGCAGATCCTCCGGTGTGAAGAGGGTGGTCGCACCACTAGAAGGTCAGTGCGAAAACGCCCATAGAGTAAGTTATGGTTATACGTATGGTTACTACATCATTTTTAAAGTCGTTGACATTTGCAGATATTTCTATAACTTTATTTCTGAAAAGTCTATATACCCCATTGGCTTTTAGACAAGAAGTTAAAATGTACAAGAAAAAATATTATTCCTGGATTTAAAGGAAGGTGTACTCATTTTAATTAACAAATTAAACTGAAATGTCAACAGGCTTAATTTTTGATTATCCTAATGCTGAATTAATGGTTGTTGTTGTTTTTTGAAGAGCAGCTAAAAGATATTTGGCAACAGCCAAAGTGGTGTGAATTTCATTCCCAGACAAGAAATTAAGAATGCGATTATCTGAATGTTCATTGAAATGTTACAAGAAAGGGGGCTATTAGGGAAGTTCTTAAACTGCTATTGAGTTTGCATGAGAAGAAAAAAGTGTGTTACGGTTTCATGGACAGAACCTGTGGCCATGTGAGGTATTAGAGAACCTACAATATATGTCTAAAATTGGTAGTGCATTAAAATGGGTTATGGAGAAAAAGATGGTTACCTAGCTAACAGACGTACAGAGCCTCACTTGTTCCAGAGCTCCTTCAAAGCTGTTTTTAAACATACAGCTCATCTTTACCAATAAAATGAGATAAGTAACAAGAGCAAGTAAGCAGTGGAGGACTTTTTATTCTCTGAAGACTTTTTAATGAACTTTGATCAAAAGCAGCACCAGCAGCCTTGAGCTCTAGCAGGATCTGTACTCTACTCTCTTGTCTTCATCTAGCCTCCAAGTGGTGGCTGAAATTGTCCCGCTATTACAACTGATCTCCAGGAGACAAAGATCAGTTCAGCTGGCAAAAATGGTTGCTTTGGAAAGCAGACTCTGACATTATATTCCATTGAAGTCCCCATCCTCCTAAGACTTCACCCTCAAAGTCTTCAGATATTTCCCAACCTCAAGCCAGCAACCCTAACTTTATCTCTTGACAAGGTGGTGAGGATTCTTCTCTGCATAAAAACAGTTTATGTAAAGGAGGTTTTACTTCTGGCAAATCCATGGCTAATCACCACTGAAAAGCCAGAGGTTGATCCTCATACAGTCTGCAGACTCTACATTTATTACTGAATCTATTTTATCAAGGCCTGTTGGAAATCTACCCCCCTTTCCACTCTGAGAGCAAGATTGTGTAACTGAGGATTTATATTTGCACACTCCAACTTCAGATGCTGAATTCTTTATCTTTGTTTTTGCAAGTCATCCTTATATTAATTCCTCCCACCCGCTCCCGTTGGCAGAGCTGGGGAAGTAAAACCAGTTCCACACATGCAGAGTTGCATTCCATAAAGTTCACTACAACAGGATTGCAATAAGCGGTCCCTAACTGGAAGCCTTTGAAGGGCAGAAAGACCTTTGGAATATATCCCATTTATAGGCAGAGAAAAAATAAAAGGGAAAACAAGAGAAGTGTCCAACAATTGCATTTGTAAGACTGTGAGGCAAAGCACCCCTGATTCCTCCCAAGGGTTAATGTGAATAGTAATGGGTTTATTCTATCTTGCAGGTGTTACTAATTGGATGGCCAGAGTTCAAGGCCAGAGTTAGGAATGGGATAATTAGTTCTTCATGAGAACCTGCGGCCCACTGGATGGGAGGGGGGAATCAGGAGTGATGAGGTAACTTTCCAGAGGGTTTCAGCAAGAACATGCCCTGTTTGGATTGTTGTCATCACCTGATGCCAGGTGGCCAAAAACTATAATTGGGCTAACAGCCTGGAGAAGGGAAGTAGCTTGTATTGATGAATTAAAGACCTGGATATGCTTATATTGCAATGGACAGCAAAAAGATACAGTCTTTAAGATTGTGCCACCTAATGCAGGTTTCAAATGTTAGATAGTTAAACTAGCTTTTCTTGTTTTCTTTTGTTGTATGATTTTAGAGTGGTGTGTTGACTAGAGATAGAACTATTTCTGAAAATTATTTAAATAAACTTCATATATCCTTACAAGGATTGTTTTCTTGTGTGCACTAGCTCTGGAAACCCAATGGGTTCAGGCTTGGATACCTTGACACAGACTGACAAATCAAGATAACTGAGTAATTGAGATCTGGCTGATAGCTTTTTAAATACAGAACAATTTCCATTCTTAGGGCGATTCTTCATACTTACTGTCTTTCTGATGCCACCTTACTGCATGCAGGTACGATCCACAGTAATGAAACATGAACTCATGCTCTGAGTGCCTGACTTTGTGTTGTAATAAAGGCAAGAGATTCCTTCCATCAATTATTCTGAAGTGCAAGAGAAAGAAATTAAACAAGGAAAGGGCTTTAACTCAAAAAGATTGCAGTTTGCAAACTGTCCCCCCCCCCCCCCCCCCAATGAGAGATTAGGAAATCTGTGAATAGTCCCTCCCAGCATCTTTTGAATGGGAGCTGCAGTTGATGAGGATATTGATTGGCTGCAGAACGGGAAGCAGCCTTTTTTTTTTAATCATATCCCTCCCATGCAGCTTCATCAATTGAATAATCACCAACCCAAATGGCACCTTTTCTTTCCCCTTTTCCTTTCCAAGGGAAATAACAGCAGTGGAGAAAGATTTGATTTTTAATGGGAAAACCATGTTGAGGGAAAGGTCAAATTCCTTCTTCCACCTAATGCGCCACCTACTCTGAGGCCCCAAATCTAATCAGGGTCTGGGCCTGAACAAATCCTTATTTCTGTGTGTCAGACTAGAAAATGCTATTCATGAATCTCCCAGCATCACAACTACTTTCTTATAGTCCTCTGAGGTCTCTGAAACTAACATGAATGCCTTTTACATGTTATGGCTGGGAGATTTCCCAGGAACCCTTCTCTATACCTTCTTGAGTTCCATGAAGGAAGACATGTGGGATACATATTCAACAGATAAATACTTAATGTTGATGCAAAAGTTTAACTTATGAACAACAATCTCAGATGATCAAACCACACCATGAGATTCAATTTTGATCTAGTTTTAAAAAATGTATGAAGCCCAATACACACATGTGCACTACTAATTTGTTCAGGGAATAGATGTGGATGGTAGATACACTTAGCCCTTTCCCCGTATTATGTTTTCCAGATATAAACCCTAAACTCTTTCTATTTGCTCCCACGGTGCTGGTGGTGGGGAAAGTATAACTGGATTGATACATCCATCTCTCAGTAAATAGCAGCTTGAGTTGGACAGTACAATAAAAAGTGGCATATTGGAAAGGATCAGCTCCCCCTAGCATCTGCCCCACCTCCATAATCAGAGACCTTCAACCAACATCTACTAAAAAACAAACACAAAATTACAAGAAAACTACAAATCCTGACAAGAATTGAGTAACAGCAAAACATTTTGAGATTTTAAAAATCTAGAGTAACAGAAGTGGATTCTTCAATATAGAAGCACTGCATTACTATCTAAGTATATTTTGGGTGATGATAATTAGCTCTTCATGCATTTCCACTACCAACTGGTGGTACAAGCAAGAATCTAGGTTCTATACCTGTCCTGTGGCAGAGCTCCTCCAGCCAAATGAGCCACTGTTGGGTAAATATCCATCAGACTGGTTGGTTCATCAACAACAGAATTGGCAGGGAGCATTCCAGGCCATCTCACTATGCCCGGCACACGGATTCCACCTTCCCAGCCTCCCATGCCTTTGCCCCCTAGATTGAAAACATAATACACCTGTGATCATTGGCAGAAATAGGCATGCATGGGCCCATGAGATGTGTGTGTGCAGACCCACTCTCTCACTGAAAGATTCACCAAGACTCCTCTGCCCTGCCACAACTCTCTGCAGTTTGACAGTCTCCCCCTCCCACCAGCTCACTGAAACTTGCCTGTGCAGAAAGCAGTGGCTTGGGGGAAATCTCTTCTGGCTTACCCAGAGCTGCTCCAACTAGGCCAGCAAAGACTCCCCCTCACTCTGTATGTGAGCAAGCAATGCTTGTGGGGGATTCCACCCCACTTTCTTGACAGGCTTGGTGGCTGCCCAGATGCATGAGCTATGAAGCTGCTGGCAACAGATCCAGCATGACTCCTAGGATGTGTCACTGTTAAAGGCATGCCCCAGGATGTGTCACTGTTGGAGATATGCCCCAGGTGGCTCCCAGGCTGTGCAGCTGCCACTGCCAGGCCCAGCAGGGCTCCCAGGCTGCACCACCAGGTCCAGAGAGACTCCCAGGCTGTATCACCAGTCGAGGTGGGCTCCTGGGCTGTGCTGCTGCCATTGGGTCCAGTGTGGCTTCCTGGCACAGCCATTGCCGCAGCTGGGGATAAAGCCACTCCTCATCTCTAAAGACCACTGGAGGTAGGTGCATTCTCTGCACAAATGCAGAGAACAAACTTTTACTTTTCAGGGGATTTAAACCCCCCTTGTGTATTTTTAATGTTTAAAAATCATTTCTGCACATTTGGGGGTGTTCCCCAAGTGTGCAGAAAAATCTCTTGAGCTTCCACGTGGATCTGATCCATGGATTTAGCTATTCACAGATGAGGACCATGGGTGGCTATTAGAATATAAGATCATTAAACTGACTTGTGGCTTCTCCTACAATTGTGAACTGCTGAGAAATATTTTTTTCTTCTACAGCATAAATTGCACAAGTACATTTGGTGGATTAAATAATGAAAAAGTTGAATATGAAAATAATAAACATGTTTAGTGCTGGAAAATTCTCCCCAGATATATGTAGCTAACAGACAATTCATGCTAACAGATCTAAAAAACATTTAGAAATCTCTGATCATGGAAATAATTGTTTATCTGAAATCAAGGCACTTGGCCAAACCAGTTTGAAGGGGCAGAATGAAATTATATAAGATAGCATTTCTCAAACTTTTAGCAAGCTGAATCCACATTTTGATAAAAATGTTCCATGAGTCCCCAATCCACTCTGTCCTCTCTCACTGATGCCAGAAATATGCTGGACAGCACCTTTTCAAATGGAGACCTCTATCTTCTTATATTCTTTTTAAAATTAAGTGAGGACTATATCTACTATACTTACAAGCAAAATATTTGTATTGGCTGTACATGTTCGACATGATCAGGTCTCAGGGGGTAGCTGAGCTCACTATTTTAAAACTATTTTTTTTTAAAGTATAGAATGCAATGCTATTTGGGCAAGAAGACTGTAATCAAAAGTGTGCTTACGTATCTGTACATGACAGTCAAATGTATTTTTTAAGTCACTATTGGCTTTATGCAACCACATATGGCTAAAACCAATTCTTTTTCTGAGCCAAAGGGAAGCAACCAAAACCCCAGGTTTCTTGAAAAGGAAACAAGGCATATGTTCAGGTTATACACGTTTCTTGCATAATATTAATATTACAGCTAATTTGCATCACACACCAAAATGTGTTGTTAATGGAATTCACTTGGTTTAATTCTAAACCATCTGTTTGCACTTGGTTTTTGGATTATGTTTTAATTCCATTCCATTCTAAAAGCAAAGGAAAGTTTCAAAGTGCTCTTCAAGAGTTAAAACATTAACAAGTACAGCACGTGCATCTGTGGCGTACTGCATAATACTTGTGGTGTGCTCCATATCTTTTAGAGCGTCCTGTGATATGCATACATTGAGTGCCATCCAAATGGTTGACCCTGATCCAAAAGAAAATCACATCCATAGGAGTTTCCTTGGATGCATTTTATCTATCCTCTGCTTCTGCGATATTTCAATCCATCAAACGTAGACTACTAGATATCCAGTTGCAACGTCTAACTGAGGCAGCTCGGAAAACTTGCTCCCCAAGCTATCTGGGTTTATCCCAGATTCCTGGGCTTTTAGCTCCCTATTTCCTCTTTTTAACTGATCCTCACCAAAGAAGAGCATTCATGCTGGCTAGATTTAATGCATTACCATCGGCCATCCTTTTCGGAAGATGCCACAGAATCCCCCGCAATCTTAGATGATACACTTGTAGTCAAGGAGTCATCGAAACGGTCCCTCATGTTCTTTTGGTCTGCCCTTTTTATAGCAGTCCACGTGCAAGATACCTAGATGCACTGCTTTCTGACCATCAAGGCCTTTCTGACAATGCCAAGGTTCGTTTTTTACTCCACGGGAAACACAACTTTGTCACTACTCACGTTGCTTGCTTTTTACAGGTTGCGATCCAAATCAGAGAGGCTTTTACTCATGCATAGCCTACTGCTATTTTATGTCATTTAACTTTTGCTGGTTTTTAAAGGTTTTATTATATTCTATAGTGTCACTGTTGGTTTTAAAGTATACTGTATTCTTGTATTAATGCCAATAAAGGTCTATGGTATGGTATGGCCATGGATATGGAGGGTTTTTACAGGTTCTGGGACATGAATGTTATCTGTTCATTTGAAGTTGTTCTCATTCTTTCCTGGAGAGCAACTTGCCCACTGGAGGCAGACAAATGGATTTTATTAATGCATTACTTACCTTTATATATGCCATTCCAGCCACCTATCTGGATTGTTCCTTCTTGAGCTTCCAGGTGCCCTCCATGGTCTGAGGCAAAGTAAGTAAAGGTATTGTTCCTCAGGCCTTCCTTATCAATTGCATTTAGAATCTGACCTACACATTAAAAAAAGAAAAACCAAAGATCAGTTAGGAAGGCAACACAAATTGCAATCTGATGAATAAATGCAATGAAATTTAGTGCTTATGTCTATTTTGCTGACAGCCAAACTATATGTTGATTTCCCCATGTGTTTTCATGTGTTTCCTCAGCAGCTGTGAAGAACTGCTTTTCATTAAAGGGAGGAAAAGCCTAAAAGGGCTTGGAATGGCACCATGGGGGGAGAAAGGGATTCTGATTTCTCCAAGCAGTTTTCTCACATGAAAACTGTATTGGGGAGAACTATTTCACCAGTTTTGTTGCTCTGTGTGCAAAGGTACTGCACATGGAGCAGAGAAATAACTCCCCCTGTGCATTTTTCACATGAGAAAACTGCAGGGGAGGAGGGAGGCAAGAGCCTTTAGTCTCCTTGCAGCACCATTTAAATCCTGTTCGGACTCTCTTTGGAACACATGAAAACACATGGGAAAAAAGTAAGGTACAGTTTGGCTCTGACAGGTCATACTTTCTCCAAAGAGCTCAGGGAATACAGATATTGGTGTTGGCTCTTTTACCCCTCATGACAATCCTGTGGGGTAGGTTAGATCAAGAAACAGTGATGTCCCTAAGGCTACTAAGTGAACTTCACTGCTGACCTGGATATGAACTCAAATCTTTCTGATTCAAGTTCAGCACTATGGACTACGCCATACTGTTTCCTGAAAATAGTCACTAGGAATCTTGGTTTCCTTTCCTTTGTCAATGTGCATTAGGTTGGATTTCAGCTGAGCCCACAATTGGTATTGAAAGGGAGTTAATGACTGTCCTCTGGATATGCAGCCAATCCTAGCTGAATAAATGTATCAAGATCTAGACTGCAGAATGAATAATTCTGCATGGCTGAACACAAATGTAACTTTTGTAATCCCCACATCTCCTCAAAAATATGTTTCTGGTTCTCCCAAGACAAAACTAACAGACCACAGCTCTGAAGAGGAATCACAATCGTCATCTTAGGTGATCTTATTTTCAGAAATTTAATTAACTCTCATGGTACAAAAACAAGTCAATGTACACACACTGGACTATGTCTCTAGTATATTAACTGTCCTCTAGCCACTGCCTTTTCCTGCAAGGGAAGACGAAGTAAGAAAAAGAGCTATATTGAAGCAGCCTTGATTTTTTTCCCGTCACCAAAATGGAAAATGTGCCAAGAAGAATCACTTACCCACCAACCAGTCCATTTCTTCTACATTGTCTCCATATAAACCATGCTTGCTCCTTCTGAGAAATCTTTTCATTGTAAACAGAGGTGTGTGGACGTGCAAAAAAGAAATAAAGAGGAGAAATGGTCCCTGCTTGTTGCTGAAAAGAAACAAAGCAGAATGAATGCATCAGGAAGATACCAGGGCCTTTACAGCTGCCATTTCAGGAAACATGTAACTTACTGCTGAATAAATGACACAGCTTCCTGTAGTATGAGAGAAGTGGTTCTTTCCAGTTTCATTGGTTGCTCAGTAATGTTGTAGTTTCGCATCATGATACAATTCCAGAGCTTCACAAAACCATAACTGGAGTACCAGGAAGCAAAGAACAAGAATCCAAACAAGGCAAAGCAGAGGGTTACTTTCCAAGGAACAAAGATCAACCCAGTGATTTTTCCTGTGAGAACAGTGAACACTGCAAGAGCAATGAGCTGAGTATAGAACCACAGCTTAGCATGAAAGGCTGCATCCAGCTCAGGAGGCTTATTGTCCTGACAGTCGTTCAAGAGAGTGAAAGGCATTCCATAAAAATAATCAAAACTGTGTTTTAAGGGATGGTGACAGTAATCGCTGACAGAGTCACAGCTTACACCTTGATGCCACTTCCCTGGAAATAAGAACAGAAAACAGAACGTTACTACTATTGAGCCTCTTCCCGCCTCCCTCCATGGGGGACATTTTAAGAAATTTGGGCAACAGCCTTCCAAGAATACCTTCCACACAAATTCCACAGAAACAAATGGGATTTGTGCAACTGATTCCTTTGCCAGGTTTGACTTATTTCAATGGGGCTCCTTGTGTGGGAGATAAATCCTAATTACCTTATTCATAAATTTTTAAATAGCAATTTGAAAGCTGAATTATTAAGTTTGTCTGTTACAAAAAATTAAGTCTTAACATTTCATTTGCTTTTGGTAGACACAGGATCACAGGTGCAAAATGTGAGTTGGATCCAGCACAAGGATTAAGAAGGTCCAAGCAAGGATTATTGATCTTCCTGGCTGTCCCTCCCCACCATCATCAGCCATTTCCAACACTAGGGAAATTTTTCCAGGCTCCTAAAACATCACAGAAGCCATGTTGAGTAACAGCCACATGGTCAGGAGGTTGCAATGGGGAAGCAAAAGGGACAAAGTCACTCCATTTTCCCTTTTTCATCAGTGGAGCTCCATTCACAGAAAAGGCAGGAGGAGGCAATTCCACCTTCTTTAAGCTCTCAACCCATATGTATGTCCTGCAACTTCCAATAATTTAATCTTTCAGGGAAACAGATATGATTGCTGGGAAGGAAGGGAAAGCAGGGAAAATCAGTGACTGGCAGCACCTTCCACAGACAGATCACAGGATCCAATGGTATGCCTATAATACATATGAACTTGTCTGTTGGTGCAAATATTTCACAAATTAACCAACCATTAGTACAGGGCAGGGCCTATTTAATCATTTATACAGGATAGTTATGTGTGGATGCATGAATGAGTTTCTTTTGTCTGTAATAGTAGTAAGAGAAGCAACTCATACCTGAAAGACAATCTACTCCCATACTAAGGTCATTTTCCAAGGCCTTCCTTTGCTTTTAAGTGGGTGGTAGGGCTGCATGTACAAGTTTAGAAATGTACAGTTTTGGTACAAATGTGGTACAACTTTAGAAATGACAAAATATCTCATTTTATCAAGATTCAAGTTCATGAAATGGGATGTGAGAGGTTCAAGTTTATGAAATGGAATGTCAGGGGGCACACCCTAGGGGAGTAAGTTTTTAATTCTAACATGAGAGAGCATGCCAAACATCCATAGCATTTTCGTTCTGTTTCAAAGATGCCCCGCTGACATCCCATTTCATGAATCCTGATACTAATAAAATGAGATATTAGTAAAACTTAACAAGCATCTGAATAAAAAGTGAAAGACCTACAGTTCTGGAAATTAACCGAGATGGACTCTCATGAGGAAGACAAAATGTTTCCACATACCTACAAGTCCTGTAATGTAACCTTGCTGCTTCAACAACTGAGCGAAAGTGGTTTCATTGACAGGGAGTCCTCCTGAGCCAGCGTTCCACTGCAGAGCCCGATATGCATTGCTGGAAGCCATGCCTGCATCAACAAGGGTAAAACCCCAACACCATTTTTCATGCGTCCATGTTCATCTTCTTGGGCCAACAGCTTATCATACTACTCAGCCTCACCAATTCAGTCCCATATCCAACAGATTCTTGCTTGGTTGGTGTGATGATGAAATAATGTGAGGCAATGGCCTCAGTAGGTTGAGTGGGGGAATCCATCAGGCTCTGCCATCCCTTGCCACTGTCATCTCCATTGCTCATTTCACTCACCAAGAAGCTAGATACTCCTTTAAACACAGTGTCGCAAGCTATGCATACCCAATGGGACAACTATGAAGGGGCGAAGGAACATTCCCTGCTGAATTCCTGGGCAGGGGCACTAAGAATGTAGCAAGGGTGTGGACTGTAAAGAGTACTATATGCCACTGGTTTCTTGCATGAGTTTGGATTTTCTGACCTTTCCAGGGGGCCATCCTGGGCTTCCTCATGAATGTCAGTTTGAAAGAATTCTCTATGTAAGATAAGGAATGGAAGTCCAGAAATCCTTGCTTGTAATATATTCTCTTCTATTCTGCAACGTTTGGAACTGGTGAACACACCTCATTGAACTGATTCATTGAGCTCTGGATGAGATGAACTATAGCTTTATAGAGCTGACTTGGTTAGAAAGCATGTGAGTTGCTGCATATTTTCTGATCTTCACAATGAACAAGTGTTCATGAAAAATAGGGTTTTTTCACACTGCAGGATGATTGCTTTAGTATCATTTTAAACTTGCCCTGAAAACCAGTTCAGTATTTCAAGACAGCGAAATATATAAAACTGGATGTGGAATAATGGCTTCCCTCTTGGAATTCACCTTAATAAGTCAACCATTGGGACTGTACTCTGTTTACGAGCTGAAACCTGGGGTACCAACACATAAGCTGGCAAAGGGAGTGGGAGTGAGCAAGGGAATGAGTCATCAGGCCCCACACACATAATATTTGAGTGCTACAGATGTTAATGCCTCTGCCTGAAATAGAACAAAAGGGCTACTGTTTCACACTTTGCTAGAGTGTCCCATGGGGGACAGAGGCTTGGGACAATCAAATGGCCAGATTGTATTCTCTTCCTCAGGGCAGGAAGCTCATGACAGCCCAAGATGAATGGACTACCAAAGAGTTCTCAGAACAAGGGGAAAAAGGTATCTTCCATCTATCTCTTCTTTGACCAGGGAGGCACAAGCCATGAGAGATCTATGCTTTTATTCCATCTTGTTCATGTGGCCAGGAACAAGGGGAGAAGTCCCAACTCTGAGAAAAGAGGTAATGCTGAGCTTTCAAATGCTTTAACTTCAAGAAGTGCTAGCCTATCCTAGTTAAACATTATTTAGGATAAGTACCATTTGCAGGGTTTGCATCTTTTAGGATAAGTACTATTTGCAGGGATTGCACCTTTTAACTTTTTCTCTGTATTCTTGTACAGCCTAATGCTGGAACAGACAATGTGTACTCTTTATTTTTGTTTATTAAATTTCTTATAATTTGAATGCTCTAAACCACACCACACCTATTTGGTCTTGCTATCTAACTGTGGCAAAGGGATAAACTTGCCATCCCTTGAGCACAATAACCTTAGTTGTGATAGATCATTCCCATGCTAGTTTGTAGGATCAAAGTGGGAAGCACAGCAACTAGGTGGCGCCTTTAAACAGCTACACAGATACCAAGTGCTAGATGTATAACTCCATTTAACAGGAGATACTCTCATAGCTGCTGGTGGCAGCAGTTATAACCCAGTTTGTCTTTGGTACTACCTCAGAGTAAGGGAAAGGGGCAGTATCACCGGACACAGATTTGGGAAAGCCACAGGATTTTCTGACCTCCTGGAACAATAAGGGAACATGGCTTGTGAATCCATTCTTTCACATTGATTATTATTTGTTTATATAAAATAGACTGCACAACTTGGGACCCACCAACCTGATACAAAGAAATATTGTGTGTGTATGGAGGGGGGGAGGAGGGAAAGCAACACTTTTGTGACATCAGAGCCATTGCAGATTCTAACTTTCGATTCTTTTCAGCATGCCTAAGGAAACTGGCAAAGAAATCTGAGACCATGGCAGGGATTGGAAAGAGTAGCTGCTGATGCAGAGTCCCTTCCCCTTTACCCCTACATTTGGTTATAGCCACAGAGACCCACAACAGCAGAATAGGAGAGGATAGAGGAGGGAAGAGAGAATGAGGGTTCCAGTAATACTGCTGATGGATAATAGGGCAAGGTTAGCTCCCAGTGGAAAGAGAGAGGCAGGAAGCAGGAGGCAAGAGAAGGAAAGGTAGTGCAGAGATAGCAAAGACAGAAGCTGAGAGTGACACTTTTGGTAGACAACTTACTGAACTGGCCACAACTGAGTAAGACTGAAATAGGAAGGAAGCCAGGACAAGGGTGTAGATGAAACAGTGGTTAAGACCAAAGAAATGGAAAGACAAAGAAACCAAGAAAGAAGGGAAAGCAGTGAGGGGCAAAGCCAGCTATAAAAGGACATAAGCATGACACTCATACAACCACCATCTTACCTACAATACCTCTTTATGGCTACACATATTCTGTGAGAAATAGAAGCCCTGCCCTGAAGCATTTGCCTAGGATGCCGGGAGGTGAAGCGCTGAATTGGGCTCCCCTGCTCCCGGTGCCCAAGACAAACCCCTAAATTTGCCTCTCCCTCCTGCCACTGCCAGCCCCCTCCCTTCCCTTCTGCTGCCTGCCCTCCCTGCGCGATCAGAGGAGTGCACCGCAATGAGGATCGGCCATACCAGCTTCAAGGCGGACAGCATCTGCGTGTTCTTTGAAGAGAGAGCTGGAGGAGGCTTCACTCCCCCTCACTTCAGGTAAGAAAGGGAATTTCAGAAAAAGAAATCCCCCTCCCCATAACACTACCAGCTCTATCAAGCTGATATGTTTTGTATTGTACTTCTGCATCCTGGTTCCAACTCAGCCTCCTGTGCAACAGCCCTCCCACCTTCTGTCCTCAGTATCATGGATGATAGACTAATTCCTATTTGTATCTGATGAAGTGTGATTTGACTCCATAGCCAGAGAAACTTTGATATTCAAGGTGAATTTTGCACTGTTTTGTGATATCAAGTCCTAGTCTGCTCAGCATAGTGAAGACTAATATAAAGTTTTTCAAAGACCAACATTATGGGACTATTTATTCTTTTGTTTGGCTGCTCATTCAAACTCAAATATTAATTAAAATGTACATTCAAAAAATATATCTGACCTGATCTGATGGGGTACCTGCCAGTCAGAAAAGCTGCTCTGCTTGGGGTACAGAGAGATGCTGCAGCAATGTGTTGAGTAAGTTTCACTCCTTCCTTTGCCAGCCGGTCAATATTAGGAGTGCTAATATATTTTTAAAAATGATACCTTAATATGATTACATTAGCAGTTCAACCTCAGCAACAGAAAACTTCATTTAAATAACAAGAAAACAGTGTTGTAAATCATTTGATTTCACCAGAACAAGATTTGCTGATTTATTCTTCAATCCAGAGATTAGCTGCAAGTCAATACACAGAAATAGGCTCTCATGTTCATTCTAATGGACAGAAACGATGTGTGCACATTTGAAACACAAAACTGACATCTCAGGTCTAAGGCAGGGGTCTTATCACAGTACCCTAAGAATTACCTACAAATGAACATTGTTTTCTTGACAAAAAGTAACAGAAAACCAAGTAGTATTGACCCATTTATTGGATCTAAATAGATGGCTTCTTGCTTTGCTTGACTTTTTGACATGGAAATGAGGATTCAAGAACGTGAGGCTTCCTAGAGTTTTTCTCTTAAGTCTCATAATGAATGATGTTGAAACAACATGCAACATCCTGACAGTCCTACGAAGTGACTGAAGAAGGTAATAGGCAGGCAATAGGGTTGCCAGTGCCTGGCAACCAGAGGGAGAAGAAGAAAATTTGGAATTATATGTTGGGAACAGAGTCCTGGGAGAATTTTTTTTTTAAAAAAAATAAGGACTCTATACTTCTAATAATAGAATAAGATCACCATAGAGTTTCTGGACATTGTTAGAGCTATCCTTGTTGCTTCTGGGTAGCTCTAGGAATCATCAGGAACTCTATAGTCAGAACTTTCTGTAACTACAAGAAGTCTTTTTTAAAAAAAATCTCCCCAGGATGATTGCTTTGGATCCAGTTTCCAGTTGAGCTTTGGCAGGCAAAGGCTACAATTGGCTTGTGGAGTCCCACCATAAGCAGGCAAATGGAAACCCTAGCAGGTAATGATTCTATTAAACCAGAAGGAAGGGAACCTGATCATAGTTGGAAGAAAGAACAGAATATGTGATAAGGACTCCAGTTCCAAGGAGATCTCCTAAAATAGCCTAACTTCTAAAGAATGCCTCAGCTGTTTTTAGTATTGGTAATATAAAAATTCCCAACATTTCAGTTAGTAAATACTGGTCTTGAAAAACCAGGATTTGGGAAACATTTCTTAAAACAACAGACACTGATGTGGGGATGGATGAAATTTGGACAAAGAATTAATACATACACATAAAGTCCAATACTGGGCCATACTACTGGTCCATCTATCCTACTACCATATATTGTGAGTGACAGCTGCTCTCCAGGGTCTCATGCAGACGGGTCTTTCCTAGAACATACTACCTGAGCACCCTGAGATGCCAGGGGCTGTATCTGGGGCGTTCTCAATGTAAAGTGCATGCTCTGTCATTAAACTATGGCTGCCTCCTCAATAAATTTTGGAATCAGTCTAGGAGAGATATGATACATCATGGCTTCATCTTGTTGCAACCCTGTTTCATAGTGGACCAAAACTGTTTGGGAAATTACTTGTCTGGTATTGCTAAAACAACTAGCTGCTTTAAATGCTATGTGATAACTGAAGAACACCTTACCTGATAGTATTGTTACCATAGCAGCCTAAATCTCCAATCCCAAGATCATCAGCCAACATCAGAACTATATTAGGTTTCAAGCCCAGAACTGCATTTATTCCACAGGCATTAAGCAGTATGCATAAAAACAACCAAGTTGCTAGACTGAGCCTGAAATGAAAGATAACAAAACAATGTTTTATTTTTCTGAAGATGATTATAGAAAACATGTCTAGAATGTAAGATTACAGCTAGTTCACAATCATCAATTTCGATTTCAATTTTATTATGGTCAATTGACCAGCAATAACAATATACAAAATCTCGTAGTCACAGACCACAGTTTCTGACTATATAAAAAAAATTCTCATATTCAAAACCTACCAATGCTAAACTTTAAGAATAACACTATTTAAGATCTCTTCTTTGTTAAAAACTTCCACTTATTAATGACTAAAAAACAATATTTTGCTACTGCCTGAGTTACAGACTTCTTAGAATCTTCCAATAAATATTTCAGTAGCACATCTACAAATTTCAACTAATTATCCAAATGTTAAAGAGTACTGGAAATATTAACTGTTGTCTCTTCTTTTCAACTTCCTTTTCTGAGCATATGCAGCATCTTTGGTGGATAGGCCAGCAAAGAAACCTTCCTTGCAGTACATTAGAAGGGAAGGTATCAAAACACATCCTAGTAAAGGCCCATCTATACTTTTCTTACATGATATTAGATAAATATGGGACTGCTGTGAATCCAGACTAAGATTTTAAATTGCTAAACGTGTTGGGTAAGAGTGCTCCATCAGTTTGAACCTCAGTGTCAATCAAGCATTGGTGTACCAAATATTTAGCTTATTTTCAGAAGATTAACTGGGCATAATCCAATAGATCTCTGTCCATTATTCTAATAGACCAATCAAGGTAAGGGGTAGATGCTAAAAACAAAGTGATTAATCCTGTAGGCTTCAGGTGCATTCTTAGCTAATAATAAATTGAAACCATCCAGATTTTCACTTCCAATCTTAGTTTCCCAGCCTTTTGTCTTAACACTACATTGAATGTACATTTTGGTGCATTAAATAGTGCTCTGAGAAATTTAGATTGTACTCTCTCTAATTCTCTGTAATTATTGTTATTATTTAAGATTACTTGCAACCCGTAAGTAAGTTGGGTCAGCACTTTATGAGAAAAAAGCTTAAGAGCTGCCGGTACCAAACCTAGACCCTCGTTTCTGAAGAATCTAAGAATACTGTTGGTGCTTCTCTCTGCTGTATTAATTATAGATGTTATATGTGCTGCTAGACTACCATTGTATGTAAAGGTTACTCCCAAATATTTAAAAGATTTTACTTGTTCGATATTCTGATAATTTTCCAATTATATTACTTATATATTGAAGTGTATTATCTTTGTCTTTGATAATTAATCGTTAACAATTCTTGATCACATAGTTTTATAAACTCCATCAGAGCATGATGTAACCCAGTTCTAGCTTGTGAAACAAGAATGGCATCATCTGCATTTATAATAATTTGTACACTTTCCCCTCCCGTAAATTTGGGGACATATACGTCAGTCCATGTAGACATTGTATTATTGAGTTTCCATATATATTGAAAATGAAAGGAGCCAAAAGGCAGCCTTGTCTGACTCCTTTTTGCGAGGGAATACACCCGGATAGCCTACTTGCAGCTAAATTTTCAGAGCTGCTTCCTATGTTACAGAGAATTTGGGTCCTTACATTTACCATCATCAGGTTTAACCACACATCTCTTTAGTGACATTTGAAGAACATTTCTGTATCTGAGAACACATAGTAATTACACATAGTAATTAACTCCAAGAAACTTCAAGGAACTAATATTCTACAAGATTTCAGTCATTTAAACATCCTTTAGCTTGATCTCCAGTGGAAATGCTAATATATTCCTAGAACTCAAGCAGCCTCAACAATATATATTTACATAAACATTGAAAAGGAAAGGAGCCAAAAGGCAGCTTTGTATGACTCCTTTTTGCGAGGGAATACACCCAGATAGCCTACTTGCAGCTACACTTTCAGGGCTACTTCATATGTTACCAAGAAGTTGGGTCCTTACATTTACTGTCATCAGGTTTGACCACACATCTCTTTAGTGACATTTGAAGAACATTTCTGTATCTGAGAACACATAGCAATTAACTCCAAGGAACTATGATGCCAGGCTTTGTAGAATATTTTCTACAAGATTTCAGTCATCTAAACATCCTTCAGATGTAGATATGCTTGATCTCCAGTAGAAATGCTAATATATTTCTAGAACTCAACAAAATGGCTTTGAATACTGCAATAAGGAATGAAAACAAGATTCATACCTTCTCTCACATTTCTCTGTACCTGCTCTCACTCCAAGATTTTTGAAAGTTATGTTTGGAGTGGCATTAGGAGGACCACGGGTGCGGTCACATGCTCCTTTAGTTCTGTCTTACCCATGGTTCGGATTTTATGAGCATGTCCAGACAACCACATCTGTCCTTTGAATGCAACTCATTAGCATCCCGACTTGCCCCGGTTTGATGTCAGCGTTATTTGACCCCGGAGAAAATCCGGCCCCTTTTGCCAGAAGTGGCACACATTTGGGTTATTCCTGTTTGGACAGCTCATGAGCGATACTGCCCCTTGGGATGTTTGGCACCTGCCATCTGCCCCTCCCACTTTTTTTTTTTTTTAAAAAGCCCAGCAGACATGCACATGACCAGATCATCAGGAATCTGAGGTGAGGCTTCTGCTTCTCCAATCAACACAGGATCCACGGGAGAACAGGAAAAAAAAAACTTTTTTCAATGTGGAGGATTTCCAGATATCCTTGTTTGTTACTGCCCAGTTCCAGGAAAGTAGTTCCTGGCAGTCCCCTAGTTTGAATAGGCAACATTAATTTCCAGAACTTCCCCCCCTCCCCGGCCCCTGAAGCAATGTTTGGTTTTCCACCTTCCAATGGTTGGGTGCATGTTCAATGAAAATCCTGTGGCAGGAATCACTGTCTGATTGCTCAGCAACTGAATGAGACAACTTTGGAACTGCTTGGTTGGTTGTGCACATGTTCCAAGAAAAGAGCGTGATAGCATTCAATGTCTGATCGTTCAACAACAGGATGAGATCGGGACAAGTCTCATTCTTGGATGCTCGTCTGATTAATAATAATAATAATAATAAGTTTTTATTTATACCCCGCCGTCCCCGCCAAGGCAGGCTCAGGGCAGCTTACAAAGCATGAATATCATGGTATAACAATAAACAGATAATAAAATCAATAAACAACGGCATAAATACAATATATAAATTAATATTAAAATTAAGCTAAAATCAATACAATGGTGCTACAATCTCTGTTTATCCAAGATAGCGTAATATTAGTTCTGGTTCCATCTTAAAAGGCTAATTGGAAGAGGGCAGTTTTGCAGGCCCTACGGAACTGATTGAGATCACGTAGGGCCCGCACCTCTTCCGGCAGCTGATTCCACCATTGGGGTGCTTTTATGGAGAAGGCCTGCTCCCTGGTTGTTTTAATTTGGCCTCCTTAGGCCCAGGGATTTCCAAAAGATTTTGTGAGCTGGAGCGCAGTGCCCTCTGGGGAACATATGGAGAGAGGCGGTCCCTAAGGTAGGCAGGTCCTCGGCCATATAGGGCTTTAAAGGTAATAACCAGCACCTTGTAACAAACCCGGTATACAATTGGCAGCCAGTGCAGTTCCCGCAGCCTAGGCCGCACATGTTCCCACCGAGGTAGTCCCACTAGCAGCCTGGCTGCTGCGTTCTGCACTAGCTGCAGTTTTCGGGTTCGGTACAGGGGCAGCCCCATGTAGAGGGCATTACAGTAGTCCAATTTCGACTCATCGAATCAATATGCAACGGTTCAAATCTGAGCACTGCACATCCGCTTTAATGTGACATGTGACCGTATCCCATGATAAACAGAAACACAAACCAGTGAAGAGTATTATAACTTGCTGTTATTTTGAACTTCAGTAATATTCATATTCAAGTGATAATTCTAATTTTAATGGATTAACATGATATGGTTCACCTATACAGCATATACATTCTTGAGATAAATACTCCTAAACCTTACAAAAGCCAAGTAATCACATAGCTAGTAACCACAAGTCCAGCTAACCTATTTTAAAGGAAGCCTACATAAAAAATCAGAAACAAATCTTTGCCTCATATTCTTCATCTCTCTGGAGATTCCTCTCTCCAAAGCATTAAGCATTACCAGTCCCTTAGGTGTTAAGAACAAACACAGCTAGTGCAGCCTTCAGCATTCCCTCCTTTTTGACAGTTCTCTGAATCTCCCCCCCCCCCTGTTTAATAGTTTGCCAAGCACCATGCTGGCTTTAGTGGCAGAATACCTGTTAATAATTGACCTGAATCTTTGAATGATGAAGTACAAAGTGCATCACTCAGAAGTTTTAAAAAGTTGTACTGGCTTTCTTAAACCTGCCCTGGGTTCATTTGTACTAACATATACATTGTGTGGCTGTGTGTATATATTTATATATTTATTTATTCGATTTATTCGATTTATATCCCGCCCTCCCCACAGAGCATGTTCCTCTTCTTCATGCCATCACCTCAAGTTAGGAATCCATCCTCCTACATTACCAGTTAATTGATGATCTCATAAGATCTCAGAAGCTAAGTAGAGTCAGCACTGGTTAGTATTTGGAAGGGAGACAACCAAAGAAGTCCCGGGTTGTGACACAGAGGCACACAGTAGCAAACGACCTGTGATCATCTCTTGCCTTGAAAACCCTATGGGGTCACCATATGACGGTTGTGACTTAATGCCAAAATAAAAGAAAGAAAAAAAGCCACAGCAAACCTCAACCCCTTAATAAACAGTTCATCAGATGTTGAAATGTGATAGGGGCATTTTTCAGCCTGAAGGGCAACATTGCCTTAGGTTGGCGGTGAAAGCGCAGTTTACCTGTTTCTCAGAAGCCATCTCAGTCTGCCCTTTCACTAAAACAGTATTAATAAACTTGCCCCCCCCCCACATATCTACCTTGGACAGTTACCTTATCATCACCTTTGGAAGAGCCACCTCAAATGTCTTCAACTCCTGTCAGATTTTCCCTAAGTGGTGTTTAAGAACTACTCTGTGACCTTTTTGATATTACACGCCACCAGTTTAGTTCCATTTTGGTTCAAATGGGGCTTGACTCTTTTGTACATGCTTGTTTTGTCCCCCAAAATTGATTCTTAGTGGCCACAAGGATGGTAAACAGACTTAGCTTTCCCAACCCAGCACCCCTGTGGCCCTTTCATTTCTTGTAAGTATATGCTTGCAATAATCTCTTACACAGAAAAAAAATGGTTTGTGTATGTGTAAGAAGCAGTAGTATTATTTATTTAGGTATTTATATCTTACTTTCTTTCCTACTGGGAACCCAACATCATCATCATCCCCTCCTTCATTTTATCTTTCCAACAACGTCTGCAAAGCAGACTAAGCCAAGAGAGACTGGCTGGATTAAGTCATCCAGTTGAGTTTACATAGCATACTAGGGATTTGAAACTGGGCCTAAACTAGTACAATTCAATGAGATATTTTGATGGAAACTTGCACATTACTGTTGCATAGTTAACTACTTCTGGTTGGTACAAGAGTCTGACGTGTCAGGAAATTCCAGGTTCTACCAAGCTCCACACCTTTAACTCGCCTGCTTCTGAACTGGCTGCACTGTGACCTGGCCTTTTGGCTTCCCTCATTCTCTGAGTAACTGGCCCTGACCTACAGGATTCTACCCTGACTCCAAAAGGTGGGAAGCATTTTAAAGAATCAAATTTGGCAGCCCTATCCTTAATATCAAATCCCTTTGCAGTTCTTTTTAATAGCAGTTCAAAAGCAGCTCTTGACACACAAATGCATCCAAGAGAAGAACATTGTCATGTCACCTCAGGAACAATAAAGATTACATATTTAGAAACAAATGTGTGGTAATAATCTCTTTAGGGAAGGGTATGAAGCAGCTGAAGTATATGAGCTGTAGAAAGTAACATTCATTCTTTCATGCAAGCATCTATATATTAACTTCAAGAAACATTTTTAACAGATGTAGGACATAGATCCAGGGGAGGTTTGGGGGTGGAGTTTGGGGAGGACAGGGACCTCAATGGGGTGCAATGCCATGGAGTTCACCCTTCAAAGCATCCATTTTCTCCAGGGTAACTAATCTCTGTAGCCTAGAGATGAGTTGTAATTCCAGGGGATCCCCAAGTCCCAGCTGGAGGTTGGCATCCCTTCGTCAGTAATCCTGGCACAAAAGCCCCAACTATCTCACATATTTTCATTAATTTTAATTCTGCAGACAGAGAAACAGAAACTACCAAACTCATAATTACTGTGGATAGCTCTTACAACTGTGTAGTTTATTTATTTATTTGAGTGTCACTGTAAATATTTTCCCTGAAGGAAAAAAAAAATCATCTGGCCTTTCTTAATTTATCAGAGTTTGATTGTGCTGTTTTTCCAGGTTGCTCAGAGTGGCGTATATATTTCCCCTTCACTTTTATTCCCATTAGAGTCCTGTGAAATGTCATGCATGAGCTTTATGGCTGAATAGGGCATAGGTCTCCTCAGTTGTAATCTGACAACACACTGGCTATGAAGAAACAAAAGCAGTTTTTATGCCAATTTAACACCTCTAGAATTTTATTTTGTTGAGACACCATGACCTGAAAATTATCTGTTAAAGGTCCTCAGCCTACCTCACAGAATTACACTACATTAGAGAGGAGGAAGAATTGTGAGAACAATTTAAGTCTGCCTCGCAGATATGCCCTGCTAGCTGTGGAAAATAATATTATTGCTTGGCTTTAAAAAATCAGTCTTTTCCCAACACTCCCAACTTTTTTTTTTGTCATGCAAAAATTAAGCAAATGAAGCCTTATGCATTATAGAGACAAGCCAGTTAAGTTTTTCACTGTACTTTACATTCTTTAGGTCAGGGCTGGAAATAATTAACATTTCTCCTCTATTTTCCTTAGCTGACAAGTGCAGCCGTTTGTGTAAATTCAAGGTTTTATATTTTTAAAAAAAATTAAAGAAAGGAATCCCTAATGCCTATCATGAGATACACTCCTGGTTTCTTTTCTCACCACGTTTGTTTCCCCTTCCTGCACTATGATGCAAAGGCTCAGCCACTCAGAAGGCGGCATTTCTGAGGGGGTGGGGATAAATCGAGAGGAACGAAAGTGTGCAGATCGATTGGCGCACACAATACCTCGCCTCCCCCCCCCCTCCCCGCCCCCAGAAAAAAAGCCCTTTAGTAAAACAACTGCAAATTTATATTATGTAGGAAGACTGGTAGAGTAGGGGCCGAGCGCTTTTGCTGACAGACAAGAAGGAACTGCACTTCGTAAAGCGACAGGTCCACTATCCAATGGAACTACACACCTTTTAAACTGAGGGAAGACCCCCTCTAGGCAAGCTCCTTCCTCCACGTTGAAAGCGCTGCCGGGATGAAAGATCCCCATGGGAAAGTCAGGCCCAGTCCTCCCTCCGAAAGGGACGCAAAGCGCTGAGAGTTAAAAGTGGCAACAACAAAGCCGATATAAAACCTGCAAACAAATCCTCCCCGAAAATCGCGAGCCTTCACTAAGGGAGTAAGGGAAAAGTCGGATCTTTTGAAAAAGTGTACGATACAGTCTGTCATTTACCCTAAGGAACAAGGGTCTATTGGAAGCTTTATGAAACCGTATCTAGTGAACATAGTAATTGTCGCCTGTTGGTGTTTGCGGGGGTGGGGAGGGGGTGGGACTGGGAGTACTGTTCTCTTAGCTTCCATGACTGCTCTGTCCTATTTCCTGAAGCTCCTCCATCCTATCCAGCAGGTATTCTCTAGAAACTCCCATCCTTCAAGTTCCGATAAGGATGTGTCACTAAATTAGAACAATCACTACAGGTTAGACCATGCAGAGTACAGAAAAGATCTCTGGTTGTACCAAAGGCTACTGGAATAGAAGCAATGACAGTTCCCCTTTGGAGAAAAATGTAGTAGTAATTCATCTGTCTCCCATGCTGAGTATGAATTAATGTTATTAACGGGTGTTGGTTAAACACACTGGCCATATTGGACAAAATATTGGCCATATTGGACAGATCCAAAATCTGAGTAAATATGAATGGCTGGATAGAAATCTTGATGAAAAATGAGTGATCTAGTAGCAATGATCTTTGTTTAGTTTATATTTCAAAAATCTGAATGGTAGAAAAGGGATGCCAACCTCCAAGTGAGGTGCAGAGTTTTCCCAGAATTACAACTGATTTCTAGAGTAAATAGATAAATTCCCCTGGAGGAAATGGCAGCTTTTGAGGGCAGATTCTATGGCAGGGGTGGTCAAACAGTGGCTCTTGAAGCCCCCACTGCCCTATCAGCAGACTTGGAGAAGGTATTGCTCTCTTTAAATCACTTCTCTAAGCCAAGTAAACCAGCAGCTTGAAGAATGCATTTAAAGTTGCTTTCTTTCCAGCTCTCCTCCCCCATCTATTTGTTTTGCTTGTTTCTTTCCTTCCTGCTTTCATGTCTTACAGCTCTCAAACATCTGTTTATGTGGCTCTTACATTAAGCAAGTTTGGCCACCCCTGTTCTATGGCATCTCATCCTAGCTGAGTGGTGTTTTGATAACCCTGTTCCTTTAAACTGGGCCGGTGTTTTAAACTGCTGGGAGCCACTCTAGGACTTCATATGGGTAGGAAGATGGAGAAAGAAGTTCTTGTCACTGCAGCTCCAGATGGAGAAAAAACTGGACTTGTTAAACTGTGTTCCTGTTTGAAATTGTGATGTCTTGTTATTTTGATGCCTTGCATTAAGGACACAATGCTGAGTTCCCTAAACTCTACTTTCCACAGTTCTACCCCCAAATCTCCAGGTATTTCCCAACGCAGATTTGGGCAACAACCCTATGCTAGACAGCTAGTAATTTCAGCTGTTCACAGCATCCTAAGACTGGAAGCAGGTTGGAAGAATAAACTGTTGCAAAACTTTCAAACTACCATGTTGTTGGAGCTCAAGAGCAATCCAAACAGAATTTGAAACTCAGAATCTTAATCAGATCTATTCAATAGGGTTTACCCTGTAAAAATGTTTTAGTATTACACTAAATTATAAGTCTCAAACGCTTATACACTAGAAATCTTGCTGGTCTTTAGTTTTATTCAGAATGTAAGCTTTCATGTGCATGCACACTTCATTAGATAATGAAATGGGGTACAGTGAACAGAGTTACATATAGCTGGTGGGCAGCGGTTAAGCATGCAAAATAGATTCTAACTTGGTACTATTTTGCCATAATAACTTGGTATTATTTTGCATGCTTAACCACTGCCTACCAGCTATAAGTAACTCTGCTCACTGTACCCCATTTCATCGTCTGATGAAGTGTGCATGCACACGAAAGTTTACATTCTAAATAAAACTTCGTTGGTCTTAAAGGTGCATAAAGAGATATGTTCTTGGAGTACAAAAATACCCCCAATTTTTTAAAAAAAGCAATTCTTTTTGACTTCTTGTGAAAGTATGTTTTCAGGCTGTCAATGTTTGGTTACTGTGAACCACAATGGCTTCTGTCACCACAAAAATAAAAAAGGAAGGCCATTTTGTAACATTGGAATTTAGTTTGGGTAACGGATATACCCCCAAATACACAATGCATACGTTTGGTCACAGGACTGCCACAGAACTATTCTATAGCTGAGAAGGGTGAAATTCTTCCTATAGGCTGAACTGGTTCTTTTTACCTCCTCCAGCAGAGAATGTAGAGGAGCATGAGGAACATATTTATTATTTATATTTCAACAATTTATTTGGCACCCTGATGTCATATAATATTACTTGGTTCTGATGTCTTGGCAGGTATGATGAGAGAATTAAGTGGGGAAGACACTGCCTGACAGGATTCCCAAATCACATTGAAGCCTCCTACCCTATCGAATAGAGAACACCAACTAGTTCAGTAATATATTCTAACTAAATATATATTTTTTAATGTTTTAGAGGTGCGGAGTTTTCCTTCCATAAACTACCTGAAGTAATAAATTAACCACGAAAAACAACTGTTCATTTTATAAGTTAGCATCATTTTCTTTGTCACACCAGCAGAATGGAAACATCCCACAGCATGGCTGCAGCCATGGTTTCCACAGAAGGTTGTATACAGAGAGCTGCTGTGGGACAGGAGAGAGTGTCCTGCGATGGTCATCTATAGCTTTGTCTATTCTTCTGAGAACAGCATAGAACAGTAGCTCAGTGTCTGGTGACAGAGGCATAGTCTCTGAAGGGTCTCGAGAGAGGTCAAACAGCAAAGGCGGATCATGGTGAGTTACGCCTTCTCCAGAACATGGGCAAAATCTGAGTTCATAACAACCTCCAGCCCCTTCTGGTTGAAAAACTGGTGTCACATAATGGGCTTTCCAAACATTTCCACCTGGCAAGAAAAAATTCATATGATTAAAATGCAAATTGAAGCTTGATGCTATGCATAGCAAGAAAGCAGATCTTGTTTTTGGGGCTGTCATTTTTCATTATATGTGCAACACAAAACTTTTAACATGTAGACCCACTCCTGCTGGAATTGACTAAAGAGAAGGAACAAAACAGCTTAGTCCATTTAGTGAGTGATCCTATCAACATTCTAGTAGATGTTTAAAGCTACAGTTCTATCTTCTATGAATGCAGCTATGCCAACAGTTTTCCCTAAGACAGGCTGCAGAACAACACTGAAGTAACCAACATTATGCACATCTATTCTGTGGTTTTCTACATATTCATGATTCAATTCTGTTGTGTTTTTTTTACTGGGGATGGCAGGTATCTTTGAGATACATAGTTGAATAGTTCTTACTTTATATCCTAACTTTATATTCATAAGAACATAAGAGAAGCCATGTTAGATCAGGCCAATGGCCCATCCAGTCCACCTGTGGCAGTGAATTCCACATGTTAATCACCCTTTAGGTGAAGAAGTACTTCCTTTTATCCGTTTTAACCTGTCTGCTCAGCAATTTCATCGAATGCCCACGAGTTCTTGTATTGTGAGAAAGGGAGAAAAGTACTTCTTTCTCTACTTTCTCCATCCCATGCATTATCTTGTAAACTTCTATCATGTCACCCCTCAGTCGACGTTTCTCCAAGCTAAAGAGCCCTAAGCGTTTCAACCTTTCTTCATAGGGAAGGTGTTCCAGCCCTTTAATCATTTTAGTTGCCCTTTTTTGAACTTTCTCCAATGCTATAATATCCTTTTTGAGGTGCGGCGACCAGAACTGCACACAGTACTCCAAATGAGACCGCACCATCGATTTATACAGAGGCATTATGATACTGGCTGATTTGTTTTCAATTCCCTTCCTAATAATTCCCAGCATGGCGTTGGCCTTTTTTATTGCAAACGCACACTGTCTTGACATTTTCAGTGAATTATCTACCATGACCCCAAGATCTCTCTCTTGGTCTGTCTCTGCCAGTTTACACCCCATCAACTTGTATTTGTAGCTGGGATTCTTGGCCCCAATGTGCATTACTTTGCACTTGGCCACATTGAACCGCATCTGCCACATTGACGCCCACTCACCCAGCCTCAACAGATCCCTTTGGAGTTCCTCACAATCCTCTCTGGTTCTCACCACCCTGAACAATTTAGTGTCATCCGCAAATTTGGCCACTTCACTGCTCACTCCCAACTCTAAATCATTTATGAACAAGTTAAAGAGGATGGGACCCAGTACCGAGCCCTGCGGCACCCCACTGCTTACCGTCCTCCACTGCGAAGACTGCCCATTTATACTCACTCTCTGCTTCCTATTACTCAGCCAGTTTTTGATCCACAAGAGGACCTGTCCTTTTACTCCATGACTCTCAAGCTTTCTAAGGAGCCTTTAATGAGGAACTTTATCAAAAGCTTTCTGGAAGTCAAGGTAAACAACATCTATCGGGTCTCCTTTGTCCACATGTTTGTTCACCCCCTCAAAGAAATGTAACAGGTTAGTGAGGCAAGATCTTCCCTTGCAGAACCCATGCTGAGTCTTCCTCAATAACCCGTGTTCATCAATGTGCCTACTCATTCTGTCCTTGATAATGGTTTCTACCAACTTTCCCAGTATTGAAGTCAGACTGGCTGGCCTGTAATTTCCCGGATCTCCTCTGGAACCCTTTTTAAAGATGGGGGTGACATTTGCTACCTTCCAGTCCTCAGGAACGGAGGCAGATTTCAATGAAAGATTACAGATTTTTGTTAGAAGATCCACAAGTTCAACTTTGAGTTCTTTCAGAACTCTCGGATGTATGCCATCCGGACCCGGTGACTTATTAGTTTTTAATTTGTCTATTAGTTGTAGGACCTCCTCTTTTGTCACCTCAATCTGACTCAGGTCTTTCAACACCCCTTCCAATATTAGTGGTTCTGGGGCGGGCAAACACTTCTCATCTTCCACGGTGAAGACGGAGGCAAAAAATGCATTCAGCTTCTCAGCCATTTCCCCATCCTCCTTCAGTAATCCTTTTACCCCATGGTCATCCAAGGGCCCCACTGCTTCCCTGGCTGGTTTCCTACTTCTAATATATTTGAAGAAAGTTTTATTGTTGGTCTTTATGTTTTTTGCAATATGCTCCTCATAGTCCCTTTTTGCCTGCCTGATCACAGTCTTGCATTTGATTTGCCACTGCCTGTGTTCCCTTTTATTAATCTCACTTGGACTGGTTTTCCACCGCTTAAAGGAGTCCTTCTTACCTTTTACAGCTTCCATTACTTTGTTTGTTAACCATGCTGGCCTCTTCTTATACCTGTTTGTGCCTTTCCTAACTTGTGGTATGTATTTTATCTGAGCTTCTAGGATTATAGTTTTAAATAGTCTCCAAGCTTCCCCAAGGGTTTTCACCGTATTTACCTTTCCTTTCAGTTTCCTCCTCACATGCCTCCTCATCTCAGAGAATTTACCCCTTTTAAAGTTAAATGTGGTTGTGGCGGTCTTTTTGGGCAACTCCCTATTTATACAAATGGTGAAATCAATAACATTATGGTCACTGTTCCCAAGCGGCGCAATCACTTTTACGTCTCTCACCAAGTCTTGGGCATTACTTAGGACCAGATCCAGGATCGCCCCACCCCTGGTAGGTTCTGAGACCATCTGCTCCATAGCACAGTCATTGAGAGCATCAAGAAACTCAATCTCTTTCTCTCGACCAGAACACATATTGACCCAATCAATCTGCGGGTAGTTAAAATCACCTATTACAACACAGTTTTTACGTTTAGCCGCTATCTTTAATCCCTCCATCATATTATAATCGTCCTCTCTCTTTTGATTTGGTGGGCGATAACAAACTCCCATAGTTAAATTTCCTTTTGGGCCCTCTATTTCAACCCAAAGCATTTCTAAAAGGGAATCTAATTCTCTGACCTCAGTCTTACTGGACCGTATATCCTCTCTGACATACAGAGCCACCCCACCTCCAACCCTTCCCTCCCTATCCTTCCGATATAACTTATATCCAGGAATCACCGTGTCCCACTGATTCTCCTCATTCCACCAAGTTTCTGAAATTCCCACAATGTCTATGTTTTCTCCCAACACTAAACATTCCAATTCACCAATTTTACTTCGGACACTTCTAGCATTTGCATACAAACATTTATAATTTCCCAAGCAAGCTAGGCCCGCCACCTCTCTCCTGCCGCCTCGAGACTCTAGCAGACAGTCCATACTGTTTGTCACCATCACAGTGGACAACTCTGATCCGTTACTCGGTAGAAAAATAGAAGCCAACCCTTTATCTCTTTGAGACGAGTCCTCCCGAACCAGAGACATTCCATCTCCTGTCGGCTTTCCCCCAAGATTTAGTTTAAAAACTGCTCTGCCACCTTTTTGATTTTAAGCGCCAGCAGCCTGGTTCCATCCGGAGACAAGTGGAGACCGTCTCTTTTGTACAGCTCCGGCTTGTTCCAGAAAGCATCCCAGTGCCTAACAAACTTAAACCCTTCCTCCTTACACCATCGTCTCATCCACACATTGAGACTTCTAATTTGCGCCTGTCTCTCCTGCCCTGCACGTGGAACAGGTAGCACTTCCGAGAAGGCCACCTTGGAGGTCCTGGCCTTAAGTCTCCCACCTAGCAGCCTAAATTTCTCCTCCAGGACCTCATGACTGCATTTCCCCACATCGTTGGTGCCAACATGCACCATGACCACAGGCTCCTCCCCAGCACTGTCTATCAGCCTATCTACTACATGCGTAATGTCCGCTACCTTCGCACCAGGCAGGCAAGTCACCATACGGTCAATACGCGGTTTTGCCACCCAGCTGTCTACTTGCCTAAGGATCGAATCACCAACTACCAAGACCCCCCCTCTCCCCCTGCCCAGGGATGGTTCCTTGGCGCGAAAGGATACCTGCTCACCAACCGAAGAAGAGGTCCCTTCTGAGGGCGCATTCCCCTTATCCTCAGCAAGGTGCCCTGTTCCCTCTCGACCCTCACGCTCTCTGGCAGCAAGGGGGCTGCCACATTCAGAGTGGGGCTCATCTAATACGCCCCCGAGAGTCTTCCCCAATTGCCTAACTGACCGTCTCTGCTTCTCCAGGGCAGTCACCTCGGCCTCAAGGGTACGAACTCATTCCCTGAGGACCAGGAGCTCCTTGCATCGAGCACACACCCAAGACTTCTGTCCTGTGGGCAGATAGTCATACATGTGACACTCAGTGCAAAACACTGGAAAGCCCCCACCCCCCTGCTGGCATTCTGCCTTCATGATATATATATTAAATATACAGTCCTCTTTAAATGCTGTTGTTTACGTGGCTCCCCTTCTGGAAGGTCAACTTACCTTATTGGGAGAACAAGGAAATCAGGGATCTGGGTTCCTGGTCCTTAGGAAGCCCCCAGGCAAAGAGCCACAGGCCAAGAGCCCTTTAGCTCTCGCCCTTTGGCTCGCACCAAAGGCTCGATGCATATACTCAATGCATATACAGCTGAACATGTGATTTACAGCAAAGGGGGGGTGCAAAAGCATGCAGGAAGCTGACTATCTGGTACACTGGCATACCTTGGAGATATGCCTGTGTCTTGGCCTCCCCCAACCAGAATGATACCAACCCTCAGACACCACTGTAAACCTACACGTAAACTGAATTAGCAGAAAGTAAGTCAGAACTTCAAATACTGAAGATTTCTCAAGATCAGTCACTACATCAACAGTCTTCAGATATGGAAATATGCTATCTAGAAGTGATTATTCCCTTTCCAGTATAACGCTATTAATTGTTTTATAGGTCTATTTATTCTTTCAGATATTGGTATCCCATCCACATTTTTTTTTAAGAAAAAAGTCAGGGTGGACAACAGCTTTACGAGAAAATTAGAGATACAAGGTTGCTCTTCATGGCTGAAACCAGGATTTTTGTAACTCAAATTTCCCTAGTCCAAGTTTAATAGTTATAATAGGTTGTAATAAATAATAATATAATAATAATAATAGGTTGCCAGCCAGGTGGTGGCTGGAGATCTCCTGCTATTAAACTCCAGGCAACAGAGATCGGTTCCTCTAGAGAAAATGGCCTCAGGATCCACCCTCCAAACCTCCAGGTATTTCTCAACTCAAAGCTAGCAACCCTACCATTACAACATCCAGAGAAGACTGGGATTTTGACAGGGAAGCCATCAATTTGTTGTGGTGGTTTTTACCCCAAATTTTAGTGATATTGATTGTTTGAGAAAAGTCTTTACACTTACTTTCCTTGTGGTGCCACCGTGCTGCATGTAAATACGCCCCACAATAGTGAAACATGAATTCATGCTCTGAGCGTTGCACAGATCCCTGCAGCAAAGGGATCAGATTTCGACCATCGATTACCCTGAAGCAACCAAGAGAAAGACAGTCAGATCACATCTTCAGATTAGTTCTGCATTCAGAACTCTGAATTAATATACAAACTGTCATTTGTAATATGCTGAGAGCAAATTGAAGTGTACAGGGCTTTATTATTTTAGATTTTTAAGAATAAAGCACTATAGGGGTCCTTGGGGAATTGGTAGGTAGGTAGAATCCCTTGTTTAAGCACTGAGTCATTACTGACCCATGTTTTCTTGGCAGACTTTTTGTTATGGGGTGGTTTGCGGTTGCCTTCCCTAGTCATCTACACTTTACCCTTAGCAAGTTGGACACTCATTTACTGACCTTGAAAAGATGGAAGACTGAGTCAACCTTGAGCCGGCTTCTGCCAGGATCGAACTCAGGTCATGAGCAGAGCTTGGACTGCAGTACTGCAGCTCACCACTCTGCACCACGGGACTCCTGGGGAATTTATGGGGCAGTAGATTGTCAGCAGTGTTATTCTCTTATCATATAAGTTATCCCAGTTCAATAAATCCCAGTAGATGTGGTAGCTCTGGGTATCCACAACTGGAAGGGATTTCCTCCCTTCTCCCTTCCTTCTGGAGCACAAAATGCCTAAGGAAATGCTGGGGAAAAAGGACTCCAGCTACATGGGAGAAGGGGGAGGTCAGAAGTCTGCAGCAAGAGGAGGCAAATCTGCAAAAAAAGTCCTCCTCTTTTTCTCTGTGAAATCCAACAACCCAGCCACACAAGTTTCATTATTCTTGTGCAGAACAATTTTGTTTCAGATCTACTGTTCTCTGAAAACACACACCAAAGAGTACATATAGGATTTTGGATCTCAGCAAAAATCAAGGGGGGACTGAGCAGCCAAGCCTATTTTAGTGTCTCATTTAGCCCAGTCCTATGCATACATCTCCTCAGAAGTAAATCCCAATGAGTTCAATGGGACTTGTACTGAAAAAAAGAGTACATGGAATTACAGCTTGAGAGTACCACATCCAGAATACTGTATGCAACATATGTGGTTGGAAATGCGGATCCAATCAGGTTTTGATGTCTGTGTTTACCTTCAGCCTTTGCCTGAATTTTGATGAAGTTCTAAGCAGAAAAATATTATACCTGTCCTGTGGTACTGTCCCACCAGCCAGGTGAACTAGTGTGGGATAAATGTCCATTAAGCTTGTAGGTTCATCAATAACCGTGCCTTCAGGTAGCATTCCTGGCCATCTGAATAATCCAGGGACACGGATTCCTCCTTCCCAGCCTCCCATAGCTTTTCCTCCTGCAGCCAAATCATACAGTTCAGAAACAAGAAATATTCTTAACTCAAAAATGTTATGGTTGAAGGATCTAGATCCTTTTAACATAAATTCATATCATATTTTATATTAAAGCCTGAGATTTCTTGACCTGCTGTCCTGAGTTTGATCTAAATTCGGAATTTTCTAGTATCTGTCAGAAAGTGATGATAATATACTGAATTTGGAGTTTCTGTCAAGCACACAATAATGTCTGTGTAATCCATGTTTACTCTAGCTGGGGATGGCATGCTAAAGATACATACTTGCAGACATTGTTATTATGAAGAAACTAAAACTGGAAGCTTTCCTTAATTCATGGTATTTATGGAAAGATAACATGAAACAGGACTATTCCTCTAAAACTAATGTTTCAGCTAGTTAAAGTTTTGACAGATTTACTATTATATCCCTTAACTGATCTGTAAAAGTGCCGGTCACAGAAAACATTACTGAGACTTTTTTGCTCAAGCGTATGTGGATATTTCCTGAGCACTGCAAGACACATTCTGCTAAAGGATGTCTGAGCAAAGTTAAAGAATACTTTACCCTCTAGCCATCTAAATTCTGAGTGACAGACCATGCTCTATACCTAAGTTGATAATTTGTTTCCTGCAAGCTTCTAGATGAAATTTTAATACATAACCTGTATGACATATTGAATACTGTGACAGAGGTATATATGTCTTTAACTAATGATTAAGATTTGAGTCTTTTCTCTGAGATGAAGCACTTTGAATAAACTGACCAACTTTATAACCTATAAAGGTTTTGTTTTTATATCTTCTGCAGTTTTGTGTTTTTATAAGGAGGTTTACTGGGCCTATCTAGTAGGTGGAATTTTGTGTGATCTTATATTAATACTCTGTAAGAAAGAATTTAGAACCTTTTTCAGTTAAATGTGTTAAATATGGAAAGATAGTAACTTTCTCACAACATGGGTATATTGGCTATGCAGATATAGATATATTACCCATCCTTAGTTAACATTTCTAGTGCTACTAGAATACTTCCACAAGGGGATGACTCTTTGAAGCTCTCATTGCCAGGGCCAGCGCCTGGGAGTAGGCCAAGTAGGCAGCCACCTAGGATGCCACCTGGCATAGGGGCATCACAAGGCACCCCCTCTCCTCACGCCCCACACCTGCTGCCTTCCAGACTTTGCACGCTTCAATATATCACTGAGGGGGGGGGCGAGGCATGGGGTTCAGTCTGGGGCACAATAACCCCTAGCGCTGGGCCTGCTCATTGCCATTGTTAATACAGAGGCATTTGCAATCTCAATGGAACATTCATAAAGTAGTTCTCTCCACACTTCTTTGCCTCAGTCCCATGAAATCACCTTTGCAGTGAAATAAAAAAAAGTAACTGCAGTGCTACATCATTATTAGAAAATACTTTTTTAAAAAAAAAAGAAGCCTGAAAATGCCTTCTAGTGATGTTGGGGAGGGTGGACTGTGGACACAGAAGTCCAAGGAAAGGAAAATAGCACTAATGTGAGTGGGAAAAATAAGCACCTGAAAAATAAACACCTGTCCATCCACAAAGTACATTTGCTTGTTTTGACCATGCTCTTTCTCAAAAGACTGTATTGAGCCAGGATTGAGAAACAATGAAATAAAGTAGAGGAAAATCTGAACACTGGTGGATTAGACATTTTCCAGATGCTCTCAAAACTCATGCTCCAGTATGAATGCCAAGCAAAAGCAAAACCTCTGTAGGAAAGCAGTCCAAGGCTGCAGTCACACACACTAAATAATGCACTTTCAATTCAACTTAAATGCACTTTCTAACTGTATTTTACTGTGTGAACTGGCAAAATTCATTTGGAAAGTGCATTGAAAGTGCAATGTTTAGTGTGTCTGATTGCAGCCATAGACAGCAAAATAGCCAGGACCTTTCAGCAGTCTACAGAGGCCCAAGCCCCTAGATAAAATAAAAATTAAAATATGACACATGAGATCCCTAAAAACAAGATGTGAAAAAGTCAAAATATTGATCTATAGACTAATAGCAAAGTTGGCTATGTCTGACAACACTTACATTCATGACTGGAGCTGTGAAAAGGCCCCAGGTTTGCAGAAAAATGAAATCTAATTTTTTTTTAAAAAAAAAATACTGAGGGTTTTAAAAACCTGAAAAGGAGCACCTGTAGCTTCAAGCAACTGATTTTCTTGGTGACTGCTGCTAAGCAACCACAGTATTCCAGGATGGGTTTCTGTGAGAAAAAAATGCACCTTATGGCACCTGGGTTTTTTGGCCACTGTGTGGCACAGAGTGTTGGACTGGATGGGCCATTGGCCTGATCCAACATGGCTTCTCTTGTGTTCTTATGTAATGCAGAGGGGATGTAGGGCTGCCAAGCTCCGGCCGGGGCAGGGGAGCCCCTGGTTTGGGGAACCCCAACCCACCAGGATGGAGCAGGCCACTGGGGGGGAATCCCTGCCCCCAAAGGGCCCCATCATCACGTGACGTGCCCTGCAAGATGATGTCACTCAGAAGAGACATCACACTGGGCATGTTGCACCAGGGATGCTTTAGGATTCATGGTAAAACTACATAGAGTTTTTACCGCGAATCCTATAATGTCTCCAGCAAGATGACATCACTTCTGGTTGATGTCACTGTACTGTAAGTGTGAAGTTGTGTGATGTCACTGTACTGTAAGTTGCCTGTTGTGTTCCGAGTTCGCTTCAAGGTGTTGGTATTAACCTTTAAAGCCCTTTATGGTCAGGGACCTGCCTATCTACGGGACCGCCTTTCCCCATATATCCCCCAGAGAGCACTGCGATCAGGGACAAAAAATCTGCTGTCCGCCCCTGGCCCAAAAGAAGCCAGGCTATCCGCAACAAGATCTAGGGCCTTCTCGGTGGCAGCACCAGAACTCTGGAACACCCTCCCAGAAGCTATAAGGGCCCTGCGGGATTTGTCGGCGTTCCGCAGGGCCTGTAAGACCGAACTGTTTAGGCAGGCTTTTCTGGTTGACTGAAAATGGGCTGCCACCGGACATCCTACAGAAGCTGGTGGTCATAGTCAGAACCTAATACCGCCAGACTAGACTGAGATAGCGTAATAGTTTTTAACCTATAAATGTATTATGGTTTTATATGTTTTTATGGAATTGATTGTTTTTATGATATTGTAAGCCGCCCTGAGTCCGCTTGCGGAGAGGGCGGGATATAAATATGAAGTAATAAATAAATAATAAATAAATGAAGTGTGCGTGAGAAAAGTCCCCTGCTACAGCACCAGAGGGATTTGGCAATCCTATGGGGATGGCAGGGTTCTTTCCAGGTTTATTTTGGCCTCTGAGGGAGGATTCATTGGGGCCAGGCTTAGGCCTAGTTGGCAACTTTAGAAAGAGAGAAGGAAGCAAAAAAATGGGGAGAGACTATGAGAGCTTTCAGGAAATAGGAAATCATGGGAAGGGGAAAATGAATTGCCTCTCACAACTCCTTGTGAGTTTCTGCTGGTAAGTGTCTAAAACTAGGGTTGCCAGCCTCCAGGTGGGGCTCGGATATCTTCTGTTTGTGCAACTGATCTGGGATGTGGACTCTATGTCATTGTTTCATGCTGAGTTCCTTCCCCTCCCTAAACCCTGCGCTCTCCAGACTCCACCTCCCAAATCTCCAGGTATTTCCCAACCTTGAGCTGGAAACTCTAGTGAGGCCCCCTTTGAGCTTGACAGGAGCCATTTTCAGGGCCAATGACCCCTGCCTGTGGACTGAAATATGTTGGCTGTTCCTACAGATTCTGCTGATTTGCTCTGAAACTTTTCATCTGTCCTGCTCTGGTCAACTTGATTGTTTTCACTTGGAGACCCTACTTTGGATTCTTTCATACAAACTATGCATGTGTCAGAATTTTGTGGACTGCAAACACTTCCTTTTTATCAACCTGACTTTTGATGTTCCAGATATTTAAATTACATCCAGCATAAGATGACATTAGACAGGCTACTGAAAACAACAGATCACTGAAAACATTTTTAGGAAATATACTTGAGTGGAAAATTAGAATCCTCACCTTTGTATATGCCATTCCAACCACCTAGCTGAGCATTTCCTTGTTGAGCCTCTAAGTGGCCACCATGGTCAGAGGTGAAGTAAGTCAGAGTGCTGTTTTTCAAACCTTGATTGTCAAGAGTATTCAGAATTCTTCCTGTAGATTAATAGAAATGTAGTTATGCTAATTAATCATGTGAAAGTTAAAAAAGTAACATTTTGAATTATTCTGGACAATTAAATGCACCAGAATAGCATTGTTGAGCTAGTGCATCTAGCCACTTTTCTCAGCTGAAGTTTTTAAAAACTGTCCTTCCAAATATAGCTATTCTGTAAAGCTAGTCAAAGACACTTGTGAAGAACAACTTTGTCTCACTGTTAATGCTACTTATTTCATATTTAAGGAAGACTCAGAGAGCAGATTAGTGACAACCTTAATGAAACCAAGTTTCTCCAAACATACAGCAACCATTCTGCAAATGCATATAGCGGAATGAGGTAGTATATATAGAATAGATCATACAATTTCTGGCTGCAAGCAGAGCAAGTTAGTTTAAATGCTCCATTATGTAAAGTAAAAAGACTAGCTCAACAGAGAAATAAAGTGTGTTTACACACACTAAATAATGTGCTTTGCAATTGGATTTTTAGTGTGTAAGAATAGTGAAATCCATTAGCAAACAGTTGCCATGTGAAAGCACCCATATATTCTAGTTCAGCCTGCTCCTTTTCAGCTCCTCCAACATGCTAGTTTTGCATTTGTAGGGAGGTTTTGTTCTTGTAAAAAACCCAGTTTCTCAGTAGAATCAAAACATTCTACTGGGATCAACAGTGGAGCAGAAACTATGTTTGTGATATCAGAAAGAAGGACTAGACATTATGAGGAAGGCTGTACTGGAAAACACCACATGGAAGCAGATAGGCCATGAATAATTTTACATGTAATCTAGCCTTAAACTGACCTTTCAAGTAATATCCATCAGCCTTTCAGTAAAAAGTGTATCTTGTTAAAATGTTATTTACCTATCATCCAGTCCATTTCTTCTACATTATCACCATACAATCCATGGTTGCTTTTTCCAGTGAAATTTTCTGTGGTAACCAGTGGTGTGTGAACATGCAAGAAAGAAATGAAGAGGAAAAATGGCCCATGCTTGTTTCTATAAAATAAAAAGTCCCATGTAAAATGAAATTATTTAGATATAATTCTTTGATATGCTTGTCAATGTATGGTGCAGAATCTTTATTAATAACACTAGATAATGAATGATAAAATCCTATGCAGAGGTAGGGTTGCCAAGTTTGACTCAGAAAATATCTGGGACTTTGGGGGTGAAGCCAGGAGCAAGGATTTAACAACAAAAGTGATGTCACATCCTGTGATGTTACTTCCAGGTCAACAGTCAATTGATATCACTTCCCAAAGTCCACCCCTTCCAATGATGTCACTTCCAGCACACTGCACCACAAACCCACCCCCTCCTGTGATGTCACTTTCAGGGCACTCCCCCAAACTTGAATTTTCTCTGAAGTCATGGATGGGGGTTGTAGAGTTGCCAGCTCAAGGTTGGAATATTCTTGAAGACATGGAGATGGAGCCTGGGAGGATAGGACCTCAGTGGGCTACAACACCATAGTGTTCACCCTCCAAGGTATCAATTTCTCGAGTGGAACTGACTTCTGTATTCTGGAGATGAGCTGTAATTCCAGGAGATCCCCAGGTCCCACTAGGAGGCTTGCACCCCTAATGCATCATACTAGCTGCTACCTCAGAAGCCACCTCCAAAGGCGAACCCAGGCAGATAAGTTACAGCCATGCACCTATCTGAACACAAAGAAAAAATTTCTTATGTCTTGTGGTTTGGCAACCTGTACCTGAGACTAATAGCTATGAACCATAGCTAACAGTTATAAACCTATCACTTCATTATATTTGTTAACATTTTCCAAAATAAATACCTGAGATTGTTAATGCAATTATACTTCATTCACATGTGTCATTCATTTGTATTCTTTAAAGAGAGAACTATAGCAGAAATACAGGTTGACATATAAACCAAGGAATAATCCCTTCCTCATGCCAATAGCTTCCTTGTGTTAACACTTATCTGCCAGGACAGGAGTGGCCAAACTGCAGCTCAGAAGCCACATGAGGCTCTTTCACACATATTGTGCACCTCTTGAAGCCTCCACTGCCCCGTTAGCCCCATTTGTCTCTTTAAATCACTTCTCAAGCCAAGCCAGCCAGCAGCTTGGAGAATGTATTTAAAATTGCTTTCTTTCCATCTCCTGAGTCCCGCCCCCCCATCTATTTGTCTTTCCTTCTTCATTCCTTTCCTGTCTTGCAGCTCTCAAACATCTGACATTTATTCTATGTGGCTCTTACATTAAGAAGTTTGGCCACTTCTGTGCCAGGAGATACAGCAAGCCAGCAATGATTTGCCTTCCTCCCACTCATGCACTGCAGCCTTTTCATCTTCTTATGTTTCTCCCCACACCACCTTGCACTCATACACTTCCACCCACCCACCCTGCTATTAGGCATTGGTATTAGAATATAAGATACAATGCAGCATTTCAATTACAACATTTGATTGAATGTTGACATTATAGATTGAACTATAACATTATAAAACAATAGTCCATCCTGTACTTCCCACACTTCATGGCTCCTTGGCCCTGCTTTTTCTTTTCTGTCTTTGTATACCTCTTACATAAAACGTCTATAAAAATTTAAGGTACCACAAGGCACCCTTTTACATTTTAAGGTTAATTATCTTTCTATATCACCACCCCAGCTAAAAGATGAAGACAGCCTACCTGACAGATTAACTGCGAACCCACCCACCCTTTGTTATGCACAGAAGAAAGCAAACATCAGAAGCCTCTAGAGCAGGGGTCCTCAAACTACGGCCCGCGGGCCAGATGCGGCCCGCTGAGGACATTTATGTGGCCTGCTGGGTTATGGCAAAATCAGACCGGAAGTGACATTTGACCTAAACTCGCGTTAGCAACGCACACTTCCAGCACTGGGCTGAGGCGGCGGAGACATAGTGTGAAGTGATACCGAGGTGAGGTGAGTTCCCAGGCCGGGGTGTGTGGTGTGGGGAAGGGAGAGAGATCCAGAAGGCGGAGAACTGACGGCCCGTGGCCTTGTACAGTAACGGCAGTCCGGCCCTCCAACAGTCTGAGGGACAGTGAACTGGCCCCCTATTTAAAAAGTTTGAGGACCCCTGCTCTAGAGAGACATGGGGGCAAGGTTGTCAGCTTTCAGCTGGGAAATTCCTGGAGAAATTCTTCAGGGATCTCAGTGAGGTATAATGCCAGAGTCCACCGTTCAAAGCCACTATTTTCTCCAGAGAATCTGATCTCTGTAATCTGGGGATCAACTGTAATTCCAGGAGATCTCCAGGACCCACCTGGAGGCTGGCAGCCCTACATGATGGGAGCCAGCAGTCCAGTCCTCCTATCATCCACAGAACATTGTGCAAAACAATGTAATTGGTGGACCAGTTGGGTTTCTTCTAGGGTCTTAGCAGAGCAACTGGGCACAACTGGAACAACACTGTTCTCCTTGTAGTAGAACTGTGCACTAAGTAATACTAACTGTATTTTGATTGATAATAATAATAACAATCAAGATGTCTCTATCAAACACCTTTAACTAGAGATGTCAAGGACTGTTAAGCAGCCCTTCCCATGTCCTTATTATTTTTTTTCAACCCAAGTCTGCAAAGGAAATGGAGGGAGCACAATGTTTTGTTTTCAATTTATGGGGTGGGGGAATTAAGCCTTTGATGAGCACAGCAAAATTACTCAAGAACAGGTTAAGTTCACGCACACTCAGCTTTGGCTTTTCTTATTGCCAGGGGAATCCTCTTCCTTTCCTGAAGAATAGGCCAGCCAGGCAACCTACCTCAAGGCTCAGCTGCTGGGCAAACATGGCAGAATTTACTGCTGCTTGCTGATTGCTTCCAGCTCTACTTTCCCCTCTTTTCTTTCTCTTCCTGGACAACCCCAGGAACCAGCAATAGCTTGGACAGCCCCAGAACATAAAACACATACACACCTTCTTTTTCATTCCATCTCCTCACCTCATTCTCAGCCTCTGTCTCTCATAGGCAGGCAAACAGACACACACATTCTTTTCTCTCTCATCCCCCCCCCCTTTTCAGGCAGCCTCTCTCACACATGGGCAGGCAAACAGATGCACATGTTCTTTTCTCCCACCACCCCAAATTTCAGGCAGCCTCTCTCTCACACACGCAAACAGGCACACACATTCTTCCCCCCCTCCACCTCTCAGCCAGCCTCTCACAGAAATCAAGGGGAAATCTATGGGGGAAATCAAAGCCACGCAGCAGCACACCCTAGGGGGAACCAAGTCAACAGCGCACATGGCTCTCTGGAGGACTCTGCCTATGCTGCTCTAGCCTTTGTCTCTATAAAGACTAATCCTAGAGTATCACAAAATGGCCACTATTTTGTCCCTCGCCTCTAGATTTTTGATGAGTGGGGGAAGGGGTCGCAAACCAGGTGGTCCCTCGTCTCTGGCGGGAGATTGGGAAGCCTATGCAGATGTATTCTAGTACAAAGTCATTAATTTTATTGGAGTTAGACTGGAGTAACTTTGAATAAAACTGCAGTGTAAACTGCCTCCAAGTTTGTATGCCACACTATAGAAACCCAATAAATTTCTTCCATTATCATCATAATATGTCAATCTCTTTGTTGTTTCAAAAGGTAATCTCAGATAAGTGATTTTAATCAAATTTTTCAGTTAGGAAGACATTTAATTAATAATTTAGTCAGAATTCAGTTGATCAGGCAACCTTCGTTTCTGAAATGATACAATTCTTAATTTTTTTACTGAAACAGAAGCACTCCAAAGGGATCGTGGGGGAGGTCTAAGCCACCATTTAAACTTAAAAGAAGTAGAGACAGCTCATAGAAACCTGTCTCCTCAGCTTCCTTTCCTCCTACCTCTATTGTAAATAGCTATTTTGAGTTCATTGACTACTTAACATTTATTCACTGTATGTGCTTTCATCTCTCAGTCACATAATTTGATGGAATTGTAAAGGAAATGCCTCTTACCTTTCAATAAAGGAAATGGCCTCCCTCAGCATAAGAGAAGTTGCTCTTTCCACTTTCATTGGCTGCTCTGTAACTTCATAGTTTCTCATCATAACACAGTTCCAGTATCTTATGAATCCATAGCTTGAGAACCAGGAAACGAAGAATAAGAGGCCAAAGAAAGCAAAAAGGAAGATTGTTTTCCAGCTGAGAGGTACCAACTTGGCCATTTTGGCTGCTATAAGAGTCAGCACAGCAAGGACAGTCCACTGAGTGTATGACCAGAGTCTGATCCGCAAAGGCACAGCCATCTCAGGGGGCTGAGTTATTTGACAGTCAGCCATCATTGAAAAGGGCATCCCATAAAAATAATCAAAACCATGCTTTAAGGGGTGATGGCAGTGATCATTACGATGTTCACAGTTCACACCTTGATGCCACTTCCCTAAAGACAATATTTTTAAAAAATAAGTAAAAACATTGCCAATTAATAGATGCAAAACAAGTTTATTGGCTTGCTGGTTTTAAAAAAGTCCCATTGCTACAGGAACACAAATTAATATTAATATAAACAATCTATATCACTATAGGGACCTATGAAAACTTTGAACCAGTATGAATGATATAATCATTTCACCATTTATTACCATTTTTTATTCTGGAGTAAATTGAATAGAGACAGAATACAGTCTGAATAGAGCTCCCCCTCCCAAACCATGTAGACTACTTTCTTCCAAGGAAGAACATTCTCTTCAAAATACATTGGGACTAGTTGGGACTAGGTTGTTAATAATGCTGCATTTTGTCCTTGGTTTTTTTTTTGTCTTTTGTTTTGTTTCTGTTTATATTATACAGCAGCCAGTCTAGCTGCAGCCAACTGTACCTGTTTTGCACAGAATTGTTTCCTTTTATTCTAAAACTAAAACCTACAGTTACTAAGGATAGTTCCTATTTTCACATTCGTCATGCAGAAAACCCTTAGGTAATAGCTATACTTGCTTCCAAATCTCAACCAGAGGCCATATATTAAAAGGCTGCCAAATTTTGTAACTCTTAGGTTCCATGCAACTAAAAGATCCTGTGACTTTCTGCCCAAACAGGGTGACATTTAAACAGTGAATAGGAAATAGTAACATCAATCAATCTACAAACTCCTGCTATATCTACAGTAAATAATTGTAGCCATTGGTTTATTATTGTAATCAGACATACAGTTTTCATAATGTTCAGCATGTAGTTCTACTTTATGTTTAAAATAGTTTGTAGGCATGATGACTATTAACTAATTGTAAATTCTTATCTGTACTATTTAATGGAATAAGATGATGGTATTGTCTATTCTTGTATATTGCATTCTTTCTTATGTATTCTTGTGTATCTTATGTATTTTTGTGTATCTGAGCCCGCCTCGATGGGGAGGGCGGGGTATAAATCGAATTAAACATAAACATATCTTGGTTTATTTGTAAAATAAAATTAATTTTTAAAAAGAAAAAATGAAACCTGATACTCTAGCATAAATATATAGCTCTGAAGTTCTGTGATCTTATCATACATATTCTGGTTGTTTTATATAGGGAGAAATAAATTTTAAAAAAGACTGCTTTTTCAACAATCAATCCTAATGAGTTTGGGGGCTTTAAAAACTGCAGTTGAAAGCTTTAAAAAACTGCAGTTGAAAGCAGTATTTTCCCAGGGTGAAAATCAGCATCTAGTTTATATTCAGAAACATTCACTGAAACGTACTTGATCAAAGGAATATTACTGACAAGAAATATACAGTGCAGCCAAGTGAGATGCTTCCAGTGCTATGGACCCTTATTTTTCCTGAAGGTGACCTATAATCCAGCCTACCTATTAATCCAGTGGTATAGCCTTGCTTCTGCAATATCCTGGTAAAGATAGTTTCATTCAGAGGGAGGCCACCTGAACCACCAAGCCACTGAAGGACACGGATACCACCAAAGTCAGCCATTCCTGGGATATAAAATGTACATGTACATTAAACGTAATCTGTTCAACTGACTAAGATTTTAATAGCAGGTTAAAATCACCTCACCTAATTGATAGACCTGGCAACAAATATAAAGCCTAAACTGATTGTGACATATATCATGACAATCTTTTACAAGTCTTCTGAAGAAGTGCTTCTTAAAAACTAGTAACTTTTATGAGACTGTAATATTCTCAGTCATCAGAGTAAATTGAAAAAAGTACTCTGGTCATCAGCTAGCCTAACCCACTCTGTACATAAAAATATCTAGTAGTAGAATAATAATGGATTGGATCCCATGGATCCATTCAGTAGAGGTGAAATTTTTCTCCCAGGAAAGAGACTTCCCCTCACTGATGGAAGAGCCTTTGGTGGGAGGGGAAGTGTCCTGGCACTGTGGGAAAGTGTCACCAGTAGTGGAACTGATATAGAAGAAGAAGATATTAGATTTATATCCCACTCTCCACTCCGAAGAGTCTCAGAGCGGCTCACAATCTCCTTTACCTTCCTCCCCCACAACAGACACCCTGTGAGGTGGGTGGGGCTGGAGAGGGCTCTCACAGCAGCTGCCCTTTCAAGAACAACCTCTGCCAGAGCTCTGGCTGAGCCAAGGCCATGCTAGCAGGTGCAAGTGGAGGAGTGGGGAATCAAACCTGGTTCTCCCAGATAAGAGTCCGCACACTTAACCACTACACCAAACTGGCTCTCCAGGATGACTGATACAGGATCCGATCCACTTTAAGGAATATTTACAAACTTCAACAAAACCCAGTCATTTCTCCTTAGGAGACCTACTCTGTGTTCATCCAGTTTTTCAGTTAAGGTGGGTGATAATAGGAGATAGGGCCTTTTTTGTGGTGGTATCTCACCATTGGAATGCGGCCCAGAAGTACCAAACTAATGTTCAGTTTTAGGTACCACATGAGAAACTTTTTAATTTGCCCATGGATTCGTTTAGTAATTGTTCAAACCTTGTTATAGTTCTAAAGTTTTTACTGACTTTTGCTGTTTTTATTGGAACTCTTATTTTGCTTCTTTTTGTTCTGCTGCATTATGGCCAAACTGCTTTTTATTATTATTTTTTTAAAATTTTGACCGTATTGGTATTAATTGTAACTTTAACTTTTAAAAAATATCACAAATAAATATTATATTGTGCCATACAACAGGCTATGAGAATATGGCAAACCTGATCGAATGGGATATCTGCCGGTCAGGAATGCTGTTCGACTTGGAGTGCAAAGTGGAGCTGCAGCAATGTGGTGGGTAAGTTTTACTCCCTCTTTTGCCAGCTGATCAATATTAGGAGTCCTAAGAAAAACATAAATGTAACAAATCTCAATGGAATTCTTTGAAAGCAATTCCTTCAGGAATTTCTTGGTGTGCCATATTCGTTCCTGTAGAACCTTTTGTGACAATGCAAAGGTACAGCAAATGTATTTTCCTTTATTATATATTAATTATTAGGTATTCTACCTAGGTGCTTCAACCAAGGAACTCAAAGTTGCAACACATTCTACAGAACACAGTCATTTCTCCTTAGGAGGTCCACTCCACTGTGTGTTCATTCAGATTCTCAGATGGGTGATAATAGGGCCTTTTTTGTGATGGCAGGGTCTCCATAGGCGTCCCTATGAGACACAGACCAGACTCTAACTGGTTAGCTTCAGAAAAGTTGCTGGTTCATGTGTCTTCCAATGGCAACATCCCTAGCAAGTTTCCAAACTATTCTGTCAATGGAAATATAAAGCCCCAGCAATATCCTCTCTCTTGCCAACATTCAACTTAGAAGATGGATTTGAGTTCCCTGCTTGATATTTCATATTTTGGTGCTAACTTTTACCTGATAGTATTATTTCCATAGCAGCCTATATCCCCAATGCCAAGATCATCAGCCATAAAGATGACAACATTGGGTTTCTGGCTGACCAAAGCTTGCAATCCAGATGACTTTAGCAACAGGTACAAACCTAGAAATAAGCTCAGAGAGCTCCAAGGAAGAAGAAATGTACATTGTTATTATATATTCATTGTGAACATAAAGTAAAAGGATGAGCATTAAATACACGAGTAACCATGTCCCCCAGCACCTAGGCAGTGCTGAAGCTGATAGTGTCTTTGTCCAAGGTGAGAGAAGACTCTAACTACTGCTCTGTACCACTACCATTAATTAGCAATTTTAGTGCTTTTGAACATTTGTTCAGTTCATCATGCAGTTCTGTAAGAAATGTCATATTTTATGAAAATGGAATGAATAGGCTAAAAAATGGAACAAGCAGGCTCAAAATGTCAGCTGTATGACATTTGAATTAGTCTATAATCCAGCATCAATTACACAGAAGCATGTTCATTTTATATTTAGATTCTATCCTACCTTTCTGTTAAAAAAAACACGATAGCATTTATAAATGATGTTTCATCAAAATTAACTGAACCCTGGAGTGTATAAACATGGCTTTTTTAGGAGACTTTTCTCAGTGCCTCTCCCTACAGAAGTCTCCACCTGCTTTTTCGGCTTCAGGTTTACAAACCAGTAGAGACTTGAGTTGTGAAGAATGCTAAAGGGAAACTGGAAGGTTAATAAGGGTATGTGCATTAACAACAGTTTGCCTTGAAACACCTTTCACAAAAAACTTCCATCCTGCTTTTAATAATACACTAAATATCTTCAGTGAACAAATAATAAACTGTTTAGTTGACATTGCATTATTATTTTTTTACAAATCTGTTAAACACTGTCCACTAATGGTTCACTGGTTTCTATACATATTTGTTGATACCTGAATTATTAGCTACTAATATTTAGTATTGTTAAAATCAGGCATACAAACTCAATTAGGGCAGAAGTACATTATTTATCAATATAGCTAATTTTAAACAATTTTCCCAGGGTAGCATTAAAAGATTCCACACAATGAGGCCATGTAGAGATAGAGGAATTTTCTTACTAATCTTGGGTAACTACCAGGTTTGCTGTAAAATCCCAGATTTTTTTTTTAAATAGATGATTAGCCACCCACAAATGGAGAATGTCAACTGAAGTCTTGCAAAATTTTCCATGATTGCAGTCATCACTGTGGCATTGCTTAGCACTTGAGGCACTGGGGCTGGGGTGTAGGCAACCCCAGCATGACTGCAGGTTGGAAGAAAACAGTGGTAGCCAACTGATGAAGAGAAAGTGGGAAATGGGGGTGGGAAGCTAGAGAAAGGGCTGGGAACAGGCAGAGTAGAAAACGGAGGGGAAAGTAAAAGAGATGGCTGGGAAGAGAGAGAGTAGAAAACAGTAAGGTGGGGAACCCTCCCCTGCATACCTTGCAGATCTTGAGACTGAATTATTCTGTTACATTGCATTCACCACTGAAATATAGTTATAAAGTTAGTACAAACAATGACTGGTTCTAGCAAAACTTGTTTACCCATAATGAGGCAAGTACAACATCCCTTCTTTCATGGACGGCCAGGTGGCTGTGGAAGAAATCTGAAGGGGGAAAATGAAAGCAGAGAGAATACTAGTAAAGATCTAGACAACTGCAGCCAGTAATAACATGCTACACTGTTAAATATTTCCATATTAATTGGAAGGAAGTATATGGCAAGCTGGATATGCAAATCTACATTATGGAATCTGTCTGGAAGCAGGTTTATGCTTCTTTTAATATTACCTTAATGTAGCTCTTTTCTAAACAACTGGTATGGCTGCAGCAAGGTGGACAAAGTGTCCTAGTTGGCATCCAGATGATAATAGTTCTTCACAGACAGCATAACATTATGGCTTGGAAAAGGTGGGGTGTAAATTAATGGAATGTTATAAATGGCTGCTTTCACCACCGTATCCTTCTATACTTATGAAGGAGGGTTGCCATAGAAGCAGCAACCCCCTGCTGACATTTGTTATCCCCTGCTGGCGCTCAATGGAATAGCAGGGGGAAAACTGGAGGGGTGGAGTCAGTGTTCCAGCTAGGAACAGAGAACCAAAGTTGCCATGCCATACAACATTCTAGTAATGCTCCTGATCTCTATGGTTTTACAACCAAGCTTAAAAAATATTACAAGGGCATATCGATAACATTTCTCGGAAAATGTACATTCATTCTGTTTCAAAATTCTAGACTCCGTCACTCTACAGAAATGTCTACTAGCTGGAGATGCAAGGACTAGGTCCATGATGGTCCCTCTAGCTGGAGATGCAAGGACTAGGTCCATGATGGTCTCTCTAGCTGGAGATGCAAGGACTAGGTCCATGAAGAGATTATCATCTATGGGTGGCTCCCACTAGGGATATTTCACACACCTTTTCCTGAATTTCCAGGTTTAATTATTAATGTAACAAGGTAATTCTCTTGCCTTTCACTTACAGTAATAAAAAGGAAATTCTGCAAATCATATGTGACCAGTTGTAATGAAGCTCAAGGTTCCAACAATTCATTATGATTTTTTCTTCTCTGATATGTTCTGGCTTTTCTGGGCCCCTGCCTCCTTTCCTTCATGGAATGACCTTCTTACCACTCAGAGCATTCTCTTTTGCATTGAACTCATTGTCATGGAGGCATGTGCTTAGCAGAGATTCCTACCCTTAAGAGAAAATCTTAATCCCTCTCTACCACCAAATTTCCAAGTAAAATTTAAGCTTTAGAATGGGCTTAATCCAAGCAGCAAAGCATAGTCCAGTCTCTTGAAAGGGTGCAGACCCTTTTTTCCCCTTGGAAGGAGTTTAGGTGTACATTTATTGGACTCTGTTATCTGTAACCCTGCCAGTTCTGTCCAATGGATGGATTGGAAAAATTGTAAGTGAACTAGGGACAAGTTCAATTTAACTGTGTTAGGGAATTTCTGAAGCTGTTTTGTTGCCAGGCTCCTTTTAAATCATTTGCCCCATGTGTGTTTTATTACATTTGGTCAAACTGGCTGCTGTTCTTTTGCAGAAACCATGCACAGCTTGAATTCCAAACCAGCTTCTGCTGCTGCTGTGCTCCTCTTCCAATCTTAGCTAACCAGCTGTTCTGTGCCCTGCATATCTATGCAGAGCACTACCACCACCTTGCACTCACTTTTCAATCCAAGCCCTCTAGTGTTTTTTTTATGCAAGTTATTCATCACTTTGTGTGCCTTTTGCTTTTAACATCTCAAACTTGGTCAGTACTCCAGGCAATGCTCCCCTGATGATAAAGAAAGCACTGCTGGAAGAATCAAGTGAAGGATCCACTTGAAGGAGTGGTATTGGATTACCATATCCTGTCACAGGAACAGGGTGGACAGAAGGGAAGGGAGTAAAGGGGATGAAGGTGTTCCCAATGGGTGAGGAGGTACACATTAGTCTGTCATCCAGTAAAGGAGTTAGCAAACATCCCCAGCTTCCCATTTTCATGACAGTAGTGACCACATAAAGATGTTTTATGCCACTGATCTGCTAATCTGACACCTAATGTAACTAACGGTACTTTCCTAAAGGTCTTCTCTGCTACTTCAGATCTTTTCAAGTGTTCTGTAGGCTCCAGAATAGACATCTGGGGGATACTCCACTAGGATTCAGCCTGTTGGCTGTTATCCAGCTGTAATCTTAGACCTAAGCGAAATGATTTTGAAACTAGCTCAAGTGAAACCCTCACTTAAATTAGTGTTGAAATATAAGGGATTGCAGAATAAAAATGTAACAAGAGAAGCTATACATGGAACAGCCACATGCATAAATGTTGATTTCAGTCCATGCAGATGAAACCAAAGGATAATTTGACACCAGCAAAATATAACCTTATGATGAAAAGTTGCTCCTTATCTGTGACTGACAACATGCATAGGATGATTAACAGCACAATCCAGAGAGGGGGGGGGGGGTAGAAAGTCTTTTGGGAGCAGACAAGCCACTACATGGGTGCAGGAAGGGTTTGCACTGACGTACGACCGGCGCCGCCACAGCGGGGGGAGTTACGTGGGCGAGGACAGTGGCACCTGACGGCTGCACCTGAGCATGGGTGGAAGTGAGGCGGAGCATGGCGTTCAGGCAGCGGAGGGGGTGGAGTTGGGGGCGTGGCCAGGCTTAGACAGCTTTCTGAGCAGTTTGGCCCATGACACGCCCCCCCCCAAGAGGTGCAACTTTACACTGGCAAAAATAGCGGCGTGTTCCATAGGCACTCATTGAAACCAAAAACAAAGGTAACCTCCGCCGCTGTGGAAGCTCGCAAACCCCTTAGGGAGCAGCATGATTGCCTCGCCAATCCCCTCAGGCTGATGAGCCCCTTCCCCAGCACCCAATCGCAGTCTCCCCCCTCTTAGAAATACTTCCACATTGGCCTCACACAACTCAGTTGTTAGGGAGAGGAGCGTGAGGCGGGAAGCTCCTGGCCATACAGACTTAGAGTGAGGGACAGGCAGGCATGGTGGTGACAGGTTTTACACCACGTGGTTGCTTTGACAGTATCTTTGACTTGTGCGGGGGAAAGTGAGGTCTCTCCCCTGGAGCTAACCGCTCTTGTTTCCAGGTCTCCACAGGTTCCGGACTCGCGGAGGCTCTGCATGCGAGCCAGGACTGTTGCCCATGGCTGGGTAAGTTCCACTGTCCCCCCGCAGCCTCCCCTTCCCCTCGCTCTTGACCACTTGGTGTGCGAGCGTCTCTGGCACTTGAACCAGGCAGTGGGCTCCGGCAGGGGGCATTTGCTGACCCCGCTCCCCTGTGCTGCCACCTGCTCCCTTCCCTTGGTTTGCCCTCTGCCACATTCCCAACTCTTGGCAGGGCACAGGGTGTGTGTGTGTGGCAGCTGCCCCATTGTGGGGAGCTGGGTCAGAGACTGTCCCTTTAAGAGAGCGCCCGGCTGAAACGCAGCCTGCTCTTCCAGCCGCTGCCCCTGCAGGTGCTCTTGATCTCTATCTCCATTTTGCAGGTGGGACTCCAACACAAAGGCTTCTGCATGTGTCACTCCACTGCCCCCCCCACTTCCTCAGCTGTTTCTGCCTGCTGCTCGGAATGGAGCCCCGCCCATGGCAAGACTGCCCAGTGCACACCAGGAAGATTGTGGCACTCTGTTCCGGAAAAATAAAGTCTGAGTTGTGCCCTCTGTTGTCTTTCCTGCTTGGCATCTGCTGCAGGTTCCCTGGGCAACCCCCCCCCCCCCATCAGTGGCCTCTCTGATGGAATGCCTGGGAGGGTGGGCAGATTTGGTTTGGGGGGGATGGTCTATGAGCCGCCACGCTGCCCCACATGTGGCTGGACAGGGGAGGGGAGTGCCGCCCCTCAGCCTGCCTGGGCTGACAGCCTACCCGACCCCACAGGGATGTTGTGCACAGGGCACTAAGGGGGGGCTGATGAAGTGGACTTCGCACTCGCATTCTGAATTCTGTGGCCCCTGGGGGAGGTGTTTTGTGCACATGGCAGGGGGCATCAGGCAACACAGGGGGTCTCTGGGTGGGGTGGTGTCTGCTGCTGGGCTGCTCACTCCCAGACACACATTCCAGCCGCTGTCTATGACAGCGAACTCCTGCATTTGCTACTTCCTGCTTGTCTACCTGCCATTGGCAGAGTCTCTGACAGCGGGAGGGTGTGAGGGGATTGACGGCTTCTTCATGGTCCCATGTGGGCCTGTCTCATCCCCACCCCTGCCTTGCCACCAAGCCAAGCTTCTTGTGCACGCATGCCCAGCCTCACTCCTGTTCCCTCCCTGTGTAGGTGGGATGTCTCTCCTTTGCCTGTGATGGTCTGCCCATCATTGGCTCCGTTCTCTGTTTGGGGGTGGGTTGGAGATGGCTATCAGCCTCTCTGGGGCCTCCTCTCCCCATCCTTGACTGTCATGAGCCGCAGCGCATGCGCCAGGACTGGCCAATGGGGGGGGGTGGGCTGGCCCTCTCCTCCGGCTGCCTCCGCCTCCTTTGTGCCTATGCCAGCAGTGTTGCCATGGCAACTGTCTCCCTCATGGCAAGCTATGCCTCTCCCCTCCCCACGCTGCAGTGTGCCGAAGTCCTCAGAAAGTCTATCCACAGCCGACTGCCACTTATGTCTGGATTGGGCTGCCTGAGCAAAATGAACATATAAGAATATATGAAGCTGCCTTCTACTGAATCAGACTCTTGGTCCATCAAAGTCAGTATTGTCTACTCAGACTGACAGTGGCTCTCCAAGGTCTCAAGCAGAGGTTTTTCACAGCTATTTGTTTGGACCCTTTTTAGTTGGAGATGCCGGGGAGTGAACCTGGGACCTTCTGTTTACCAAGCAGATGCTCTACCACTGATCCACCATCCCTCCCGTTTTTAGTCACTGTCTAGAGTAAAATAGAAGATATTGTGTTAGAAAGCCAATTGGTGTGGTTCAGCTTGCCAACAGATTAGATTATTAACTCACCCTTTTTCTAAGAATAAATTCTCAAGGCAGATAAAAGCACAAAGCACAGCAGTGGTGAACACAAAAAAGCATGATCTTCAGCCTGTAGAAATAGCTAAACAAATTCTTCAGCCTTTGTCATTTAATTGAATCCTGTTATCAGTTATTAAGGATGGGCAAGAACCAATAAATGAATTACAATTCATGCTTTCTTTATAGAATGAGATATAGAATTGTGTCATCTCTGATCCAAAAATTAAAGGCATTTCTTTTGCAGTATATAATTTGTTTTCTTTTTGCAGTTTGCTTGCAAGACTGCCTGACGCTGATCCAATCAATTCCTAGGTGACACTTGGAGTGGACTTCTGAGAGCCCTAGTAACACCCATAGCAGTTGTCCATAGCTTGATTGGCAGCTCTGGAAGCCAATCATGGAGCTCCCAATCTGCTGTAAGGGAGCAGACAACCTGACTCAGCTGCTTTCACTTTGCAGCATAAAGAGAAAAAATAGTGATCACATAAAGATGTCTTCATTAAAATGATTATGTGGTGCAAATTGGAGTGGAACATCCCCTGGCCCCACCCTAGCTACAGCCTTGGTGTTACTTATGCACACATACTATATAGGTATGATTTTTTTTATACATAGGAAGTTTTTCCTCAAAGAGATTTTATCATGAAGTGAGTTCAGTTCTTTTGAACACAGTGTACCAATTTCCTTTTCAATGTCTGCAACAAGTTTCTGGATTTTTTGCAAAGACGGCTGCTAAATTTGGAAACAGCAAATGATTTGTACCTTGTGGAGTCCTTGTGGAGACCTTGTGGAGTCTGAACAGCATGTAAAGAAGAACTGGTGTTCTGAGTAGGATCATTCCTAACTTGCCGTTAAAGCATAACCTCTACTGTAACTCAACATCTCTCATCAATTTCTGCCGGAGGCTGGAGGGGAAGTTATCTCACTGTTCTGCCCATGCGCACTCCTGAGCAATTTCCTCAGGAAGAAAGTTTAGCTTTAGAGCTAAACAATTGATCAAAAACCCTTTCTGGCTGTTCTCTGCTGCTGTCACTGCTGGCTTTGCTACACAGTTTTCCCCACAGTGTACCTCCCTTTTATATCAGCGCAGTGTTAGCCTTCAGCTGCACATGTGGGGCTAATTAGAGAACAGTAGGTCTTTCATTAGAGTCCTGGCTCAGATAATTTAAGGGCTGCGGAACAGGCACCTGGAAAGAGCACACAGAACACTCTGGCTCAAGTCTTACTAAAATAGTCCATTTACAGAAGCTTTCCTATAAGCCACTCTTTTTTCCTACAGAAAGCAATCTCCGTAAAACAGAAGTGTGGTGTTTTGATCACTCTCTTCCTCTAACCTGGGCCAGTGTTTTAGACTGCTGAAGTCCACTCCGGGACTTTGTGTGGGCAGGAACAGGGAGAAAGGAAGTTGTCACTACAGCTCCAGTCAGAGAAAGAACTGGGCTTATTAAACTGTGTTTGTGTTTGAAACTACGCTGCCTCTTTATCTTGATGCCTACCATTAAGGATATATCAAGAAACATTTGCAGAATTTCTGCAAAAGTTAGTTAGATAAAGAAGAGCTTCTTGTATATACAGATTTTTAATTTTTTTGGGTGATATTCATGGTCCATGCATTTAGTATCTAACCCTGACCAGATTCCTTCATGAGAGTCCTTCAAAGTGCATCTTCAAACAGTGCTGCCCAGCATCAGTCATAAAGCAGATCACTGAATCAAGAAAAGAGGAAGCATAGAAGCCCATGGCCCATGTGTAATGTTCCTAAGAAAGATTATTGTACAATTAGTTACCAAAGTTATATCCCATATTTTCACGAGGACAAGGGCGAACAAAGTAGCTAACACATTAAAATATACATAATACAATCCCAACTATTAAAACAGCTAAAATATTTTCAATGACATAAAAATAACAAAACATATGGTGAGGGGAATGCCAAGCAAAACAAAAAAGCCTTCACCCCTCTGCAGAAAATGGCAACAGAAGCAGACAGGTTAGTCTCCCTGGGGAGAGAGTTTCAGAGTTTTGGTGCCATGACCAAGGTTGCCACCTGCCTAATCTGAAAAGGAAGGAGCACCTAAAGCAGGGCCTCTGAAGATGATCATAATAGTCAGATGCATTCATAAGGGACTAGGTAGTCCTTCAAGAATGGTGGTCCCAAACCATATGCAGCTTTAAAGGGAAATTCTAGCACCTTCAAGTGCCTGAAAACTAATTGGGAGTCAGGTTAGACGGCCCAGATGGGAGTTAGGTTAGACAGAGTGATATAGTCCCTCTGACCCACTCAGCAGTGAATGTTACACTGTGTAGCCTCACATGATAATCCATTCAATAATGGAGTGGTCACGCAACACTAAAGAACTAGTACTTTTAAATCAAAAGGCTGTAATTAGTAAAAAGCGCAAGGTACTGAAACATTTATTTGTTCTTGAAGTTTGGCACATTGAAAAGGGTTGATCAGATTATCTGGCTAATTTCCTGTTTTCCTCACAGATGTTAATTTTTTAAAAAATGTCATTTCTTCTTATGTCTGTTACCTGCATGTTTTTCAGCAGAAAATCTAATTAAGGGAACATGAAACAACACTGTATATTCCTTGATTACTATTTCTGCTGAATTTGTGTGTAGTGGACTGATTTTTCATACTATTGTGCCAATACTTAGTATTCACCCTGCTGGAAAGATATTAGCACATATTTCTAGGCTACATTTAAGGAACCTACTGAACTATTTAACATTTGGTGAAATAGATTCCAGCAAGATAACAAATACTGAACAGCTCCATGATATTTGGCAGAACTTCCTAGACCTCTTTGGTGACTATCCATTTCAATATCTTTCTCCCCCTGGTGTATCAACTCATATTACTTGTTGTTGCCATTGAAAATGTCCTATTTCCTTTATTTACAAAAAAATAAACACTTCTTATATAATGTTTAGTTTGAGTAGGAAAGATATGGTGGGATTGGGGGGGGGGTAGAATTTCCCACCCAATTCAGGCTTCCCAAAGTGACATAGAGCCCCCAATAACGATAAATTTATTAAATATGGAACCAGAAGAATGGCTCACTGGACATTATACTCAGCCCAATATTCACTGCTGTCCGGAGCAATGGAAACAGAGCTTCTTCCATGGTCAGTGACTGACTGCTCCTGGAAATAGTTCTTCCACCATCACAGGGGGTATCACTGCCCACATGATGGCCTCTGCTCCCAGCAGATTCGTCTTCACTGATGGCTTGTAAGGATCACTTTTGGCTTGGACATGCTCCAGTGCAGGACCAAAGAAATCATTCTAGTGTTTAAGAATGGACATTTCCATCTGGACTGTGACTCTGGCTGACTGCTACATTTGTGAACCCTGTCCCCTTTTTCTGCAGGGCCTGGGCAGCCACAGGTGGGTTGGTGCCCCCTTTTGCTCCCATGCTCAGGGTGCACCATATTCACTTGCTACCAGTGGTCTACATCTGGGTGGCACAGCAACTGCGGAGGAGGCACTGTGCCCACCAGTACAGGGCTCACATCAGCATGCTCTGTCAGACAGCACTTGCCTCAATTAGTTTCACCTAGAGAAAGCCTCCATCCAGGCCCTGTGCAAGGAGCTCAGGTCAGATCTCCAGGCCAAGCTCCTGCTTCCTGTATCATCCCTATCTTGCAGAAAATCCTATTCTTCCTGAGGCTCCTGGCCATTAGATCCTTCCAGGGGATCATCACAGAGGTGCTCGAGGTGCCACAGTCTTTGGTTAGCCATTGCCTACACAGAGAGCCAGTTTGGTGTAGTGGTTAAGTGTACAGACTCTAATCTTGGATAACCAGGTTTGATACTCCACTCCTTCAGATGCACCTGCTAAGTGAACTTGGGATAGTCACAGTTCTTGAAAGAGCAGTTCTCCGAGAGCTCTCTCAGCCCCAACTTTGTCATAGGGTGTCTGCTGTAGGGAGAGGAACGGAAAAGAGATTGTAGGCTGCTCTGAGACTCTGAGTGAAGGGTGGGATATAAAGCCAATCTCCTCCTCTTTCTCACTGGCTCACCTTCAGGAGCATGTAAGCTTCCCCACAGAGGATTGTGATTTTGGGCCATTGGGCTGTTCTGCCAGGCCTTTGGTTGAGGTGGTGGAGACTCAGTCTTCTGGCCTCCCTGCCAACGTAGTCCATCCATCTGTGGACATTTTGAAGAAAAAGAGGTGCCAGAACTTATTACCACATTTAATTTGCATAACTCATTTGCATGTGCCACACACCCCTGACATCTCCAGGTGTATTAAATGATATTAACTCAGCATCTTCCTTAAAATGCTTCTTGAATTACAGTAATCATAATAAAACCTTACTCCTATCATACTTTTAAAATTACTTTCGCCTATGTGGCCACAGTGGCATGATGAAGATTTCCATCTGTCTGCTTTATATCTTTTGGTTATTTTCCCATTTTTTAAAATTTTTCATAGAGTCCAGCAAAATTCTCATGGGAATTTAAACAATGTAACCCAGAAGCAAGTATTTTTTGGGGGGAGGGGGAGTTAAGAAAGAAAGAGCACAAAATTTAGAAGTTCTGGAGCTCCGCCCCTGTGAGCGCCTACCCAAAATGAGGCCTGCATCCATCCATTGCCCATATGGAGCACTGATATTATATAATTCCATCTGACTCCACTCATCTGTTCAACTCATGGGTGACATTTTGATTGTATTTATATTCCACCATCTTTTAGCTTTTTTTAAATTGTAGAATTGTTTTTAGGAAATCAACCAGTTATTACCTATCCTGAGTCCACTTGCAAAGAGGGTAGGATAGAAACCCAAAATAATAAATAATTGACTGCACCCACATAGCCCTCATTGGGAGGAGTTGTAGGTATACTGAAATCACCACCACTTCTTAAGCCTGAGTGTTAGGCTTCATTGTGACCACCATGGCATCTTTACAGACCTCGTGGCCAAGTTTCCAGGCACTGTCCATGATGCCCAGATGTTTACAGCGTTTGGCTTCAATCACCTGTTGACAGCCTGGCCAGAGGGCAATAGATAGTTCCTGGGTTAGTATGGTGGGCATGGCTTGGCAGGCATAAACGGAAGACACCATCCTGGTGCCTCATGTGCAATTCTCTCCAGGTGACTGAGGATATACCCTGCTTTCTTATTTGCTGATATCATATCCTGAAGATGACCTGCTGGACCATGCAGCCTACAACCAAGCCCACTGACGAACATGCGTGGTTATCAAGTGGCCATTCAACTAGTTGAAGATGTGATTCTGATGCCTCCACCACACAGGAGGCTGCAGATCTGTGCAGCCTCTTGCAATGGCAAAGCTGTTTGCAGTTTGCTCCATGCTCCACAACATTACCACACAGGAGTGTTTCTCACTTCTCCTTCGTGGGGCCAATGTGTACAAGATGCTATGCTATTACCAGACATGTCTGCTAGGCAGGACCTTAGGAGCTATTTTGAGCAACAGCATGTATGGGCACACATCTGATGGTAGAGGTATCACAGTGGCTGCACTGGCAGTAGGGGGGCCTCTCCCCCCTCATCCCAGGCAGGGAATTATGGACCTGCTGGTGGCCTGCCCACTATGTTTGAAACTCATCATGGTGTGTGGGGACACCACCAGCCCCTTATGGGTGTCAACCTCCAATAACTGCTGGACCACTTTCACAACATGCCCCCATTTGGGTGTTACTGGGTGGTCTGCTTGCCAGTAGAGATTGAACACAGTGCTTCCTCTGGGCACACCTAGCCAGGTACAAGTACTATGGATGCCTTCCCATGGCCCACTATTGTGGATGCCTGCCCATGGCCCAGCTGTTGGAGCCATGGTGACCTCTGGCATCCAGAGGGCTTGGCAGGGTTGCTGCATGGGGGCTGTGTACACCAGGCACCCTTGAGCCCCTGTGGCTGTGGCCAGGAGGTGTTGTAGTCAGCACATTTGCTCAGAAAATGTGTTAGCAATAAAGTGACATGGTTGTCCAGAATTCCACTCCTAGCAAATTACTGGAAAAAAATTCACACTATTAAAAAACCCAAACAAACTAGTTTGTATTCTCTTCAATTTCAGGCCTTTAGAAGAAGGCTTTTGAGACACTTTTAAATAGTTGTTGCACATTTTAAAAAACTAAGATCTTTCTTTTCAGATTCCCCCCCCCATTAGATTATGAAATCTTAGGGGGAAAAGAGAGTAGCAATGGTAGTAGTTTTCTGTTTCTTTATTATTCATAAATATCTAGGGAAAGTCTCCAAATACGCTGGGATTTATCTTCCATTGATTGATGGGCAAATGTTGCCTTTGCTTTTGCAGCAAGATTGAGAAAAGAAAAGATCCATCCACTTTTCTGTAGTGCCTGAAGTAACTGATCAGAGCTGTAACAAGGGCAAGGCAAGTGTGGCACTTGCTGTAGGCACGTGATGCTGAGGGGTGCAGAGAAAGTATATGACGACTAGAATAAATATTGTCCTATTATTTTTGTTATTTATGTATTTACCTTTTAATCAAAATAACTACTCTGAAAGTATAGGGGGCAGAATTTTATATTCTTTCTACAGGTTTAAAATCAGCTAATTATGGTTCTGCAACTGATTTTCAAGCTGAAGTAAAAATCTTTTCGCAATAATAGTAGCTGTCAACACCCAGAGATTTTGCAATGAAACCCGTTTAAAAAAAACAGGAAAGTTGACAGAGGTGAAGGTTATTTCCAGTCACTCTATACACTCTATTTTCACCACAAGGTGTCTCCCCAGTGTCAAGTAAACCGCTGCTGATACTTCAGTGCAAATTACTTGGCTTGTCTGTTCGCCAGCTCCTGTTCCATTTTCTCCAAGTCTCTCACCCAGGTTGCCTCTCTGTTTGCAACTGCCAGTCCCCATCAGTCCTCTGGCAGCCCCTCCTTTGAGACCGGTGCTTTCTCTGGGAGGATGGCTGTTTTCCTGTTCGCTTCTTTCCAGGATGTGTATTTTACTCCATCTTCTCTGCTACCACCAAAGTCTGAGACTCTCCAGCTGTCTCTACCAGGCTCCCAACTATTGCTGCTTCATTCCTGATTCCTATCATGTCTTGGACCTTGATCAGCTGTCCCGTCACACTCTGCCAGAGTCCTGTCTTCTCCTGTATATACTCCAGCCCAGTCCTCTTCCTTTCTTAAATTCCCCACATCTCACCCTTTTATTTCCTGGCCCCACAGCATCCACCCTGTGGGCTTCTGTGCTAGTTCTCTTCCCCTTAGTAAGCTGCTACAAGCAGGAAATCCAATGTAGAGTCTAAGGCTTATTACACATGCACATCTTACTGCAGATTTTCAATGCAGTAAGCCTTTAATCTTGACTTCAGATTCTGTGCCTGCCTTACGCACCATTCTTTTTCCTCTGGTGTATTTATTCTGCTACAATAAAAACTCATACTTTTCTAAATTGATATGGAACAACACTTGTGACAGTGTCCAAAATATTTTTAATTATACAGTTGCTCTATCATAGCTGCACAGTAGCACCAGCAATGACATTCCATTTACATCCTTGTGGTTCAGATTTTGTGCATGCATTTTAGCATTAGTTAATTGAATGAAAGGGAACAGAAAGGAATGTAGGCAAAGGAAGGGGAAAACCTACTGCTGAAACTGACCAGCCATTTTCTGAAATTGACAAGCAGCTGCCAAGCACCATTTTCTACATTGCCAAGCGCTAGGGGATTCTCTGCTGTATTATTGGCCACTGTGAAAAATGAGAAAGAGTCACATGATCTCATAATATGAGGGAATGTACTGGGTATACAGAATGCACAGTAGAACCCACAGACACTGCATTGCAATCAAGATGCTTTACATCTGCCACATACTACAATAGTCATGATAGTCAGCCTTAATATATATTTCATCCCAAATTTTGGTAACATGTTCATTTGAAGACAAAACTGAAATAATATAAATAAGATTACTATCAAAAGCCACCCATAATTTATATCAAATTAATAGGTCACTTTCTGACCTTTACATATGCCTCAAAGATACATAAATTCCGCAGCTATTTGTACACTATTTCATCTTTTAAAGGAGACTTGTACCCTCTAGTGGTGATTTTAATTTTTAAATGTTATAAAAGGAATCTTATTTCATTTAGCCTCTTTACTGCCTGTGCAAAAGAGTGGAAAACCTTGTTGATGTTTTTGTTTGGTATCATAATAAAAAGAACATATAGAGATCCCAGTTACTTTCTTAGAAGGTACCATGGTGTTTAACGTTCTGAGATACTTGTGAGATACTTATGCCACCATTTTCCCTGCAAGCCATAATAATCAAAGATTCTTGGTTGGATTTTCCTGTTAGTAGTATGTAGCTATGCTTTTGTGACAACAAAGTCCTTTCTCTAGGTGTGAATATTGCAACGGATTTATGAGTTCTTCTTGGAAGTTTTAAGAGGTTGTAAAATGTGTCTAAGCAACTCTAAAGACATACAACTGACTCAGCTAATCCTGTAGAGTGAATATGTCAAGATTATGTTCATTTGTCTGGGACTTCATTGCTGAATGTTTCTGTGAAAGTTACATCACAAATCTGCATGTGACCATGTCTCTCTTTCACAGCTTGTTCCTAATTTATGAAGAGACTTTGGGGGATAGAATATGCAATTTCACAGCCAAAAAACACAAGTTATGTGTCTGCTGCCTCTGGCAATTTACGCAATTTACGCAGACAGCCATTTTTGCTATATTTGAAAGTGCAGAGTAACAGGGCCTGCCTCTAGAACTTTAGAAGAAGAGATTGAATTTATACCCAGCCCCTCACTCAGCGTCCCAGAGTGGCTTACAATCTCCTTTCCATTCCCCTCCTCACAGCAGACACCCTGTGAGGCAGGTGGAGCTGAGAGAGCTCTTTCGATAGCTGCTCTTGAGAGAATAGCTCTGAGAGAACTTGTGACTGACTCAGGGTCATATCAGCAGGTACATGTTGAGGGGTGAGAAATCAAACCCACTACACCAGACATATATCATGCTAATTCGGCCCATACCTCGCCGTGCCGCAACAGTGGCCATAGGCAGGGAGGCTGCGGTTGCCTCCTTGAAGGAGGAGGAGACTGCTGGCTCTTTCCTGGGCATCCGGGACTTAGTAGAGGGCAGAGCGCTGGGACTATCAGAGTCCCGGCCCCACCCTGAGCCACGCAGTTGTTTTCGTGGCTCTCGGCTGCCCGGTTCCTTCTGCGGCGCTGAGAGCGTCTAGGGCCGAGAGCCTCGGGTTTTTGTGGCATGGATTCAAGCAGCGCTTGGGAGCAGTGGGCTGCCATGTGCCTCATTAGCGGCATGCGGGGAATCGACGGGGCCTGTCTGGAGCGCTTGGCGGACGGCGGCTTGTGTTGGCGGATAATGGAGCTGGTCCCTGTTGACTTCAGGCTTGTCTGGGGGTCGGGGGCGTTATGGGGGCGACGGATAGCAGTTGGACGCTGGGCATATTTTGCTGGTTGGGGTGCGCAGAGGGCTAGCAGCACATTAGTGAGGGGTTACTTTGCTCTCTCACCCCCCCCCCTTCCCATTGTGCCAGTGAAGGGTCACTCAGTTGAGAGGGAAGCCTCCTCTGAGTGTTTGTGTTCCCTCCCACTCCCCCCTCCCCCTACACCCTCATCAGTTATGGGGCCTAAGAAAGGGCAGGGTAACTCCAAGGGGAAGCAGCTTGCCATGGCACCTGGGAAGAGGGGAAGGAAAACGCCCACTGATGCCGGTGCTGAGGAGGCAAAGCGATTGCGGCTGGCAATCATAGATAAGCTTGGTGCCTTAGAATGACAAAGGGGTGCTGCAGGGCAGCCTTCAGGATGGACTGGGAGGTCTAGGGTCACTGGACGGTCTGGTGCTACTACGTTTGAATGGGAGGTGCCTGCACGGCTATCTGCTTTGCAGGACAGTGGAGGCGGTGGCGAGCAGTCTGGAGCGCAACCCTCGGAGTTGGAACCTGATGTTGAAGAGGAGGAGGAAGGTGGTGTGGAAGTGCCGGAGCATTTGGTAGAGCATGAGCGGCCTGCACAGTTGGCACCAGTAGTGGTGGTGGTGGCGCCACCTGGAATTGAGGGTAAGTATTGGCAGCCACAACAAGTGCAAACATGGCCCTGGGGTCCCCCTACAACACCTCAGGGTGTTGGCTTGGTGGGCGGGGTTTCCCCCTCGGTGGGGCAGGGAACGCAGTGGTCGCATCCTGCACAACCTGGTCCTTCTTGGGCAGTGCCCGGGCCGTTGCACCAGAGCATGGGTCAAGGGGACCTATCCGGTTGTCCCCTGCCCCAGGGGGGAATTATGGCACCTGCGGCGTCACAGGGTGTGCCCGGGCAGTCAGCTACGGGGGTCCTTCCATGGGAGGGCAGATGATGCCATATCAGTTAGGGGGATGGCCCAGTGGACAGTGGACCACCTGGGGTTATTTGCCCAATCCTTACGGGTCAGTTCCATTTCAGGCCATTCCCTTCGGTGATACTGCTATGCCTTTGGGGGACCATTTGAACCCTGCTACTCATGAGAAAATTTTACGTGGTGAATACGTGGATGTATTCAGTTTGTTATATAGGGAGCTGGAGAAGAAGGAAAAGGATGATCTTGATGAGAAGGAGAAAGTAAAATTGAAGCGCAGGAAGGTGGACAGGACCTGGACCAACTGGTTGCCTGGTTTTCTGATTTATGCTGGGGTTATAGCGCGGGCACAGCCGTTTGGGGCGGCACCCCTATTTCAGTACTGTGATATTATTTATTGGGCGTACACTGACTTTGTGGGTGCCGCGTGGTTGCAGTACGACGAAGCCTTTCATATGAGGGCGGCTATTAACCCAGCTCTTCCATGGAACCAGATAAACCAACAGCTTTGGCTTCAGCTGATGTCCCTGGCAAAACCCAATGCGAGTGATCAGGCCGACAGCGGTCACATTGTACATAAATAGCTGAGCACACCTGGAGCCCATGCCATGGCAGGCCAGTTGCTTCAACCCTGACTGTTGTGTTGGGAGTTTACGTCCCAAGGAGTTTGTTCAAGGAAAGCGTGTAAGTTCAAGCACGAGTGCCTGTTGTGCGGGGGGTCGCATGCATTTTCATCTTGTACAAAAGCCAAAACCAGAAGCAGTAGCTAGGTGGCAGCTAGGAGAATTTGTGAGGATTATGTAAAGAAGGGGTCCTAAACTGACTGTTTTTTTAATATTTCCAAGCTTGTATTTTACCTTTTCTTAAATGCCTGAGTACTCTGTATACCATCACAAATGCTACTGAAACTGATATAAATACAGAGACCATGCATAAAGTTGCCAAATTTTGTTCCCATGCAATCAAATTGCATTTTATGGTTCTTACAAGTTAATGTCGAGGTAACAGATTGTAATTTTAACCAGTATATTCTAGCTAATATTTTTTCTGGAGATGTATAATTTTAAAACCTTTTGTTATATGTACTATATTTATTAAGCTAGAAGATGTTTGACCACTACTGTATTATTTGTCATATCTCATTATTCATATTAATGTCCTATATTTTATTTTCACATTTATTTTTTAAATATCTTACGTTTTACCTATTTAGGTCCATCTTGATTTTTACAATTTTTATGTGGTTGTTGTTGGCCTGCATTGTGCTGTGTATTTGGTCATGGACCGTAATAAAGCAAACTGAACTGAACTGAACTGAAGTGGTGCGAAGTGAGTCAGGGGTGGGGCTAACCTTTCACAACCTGATAAAGGGTCCCAGTTCCATTCGGGTGAAAGCACTTAGGGAGTTATTGAAAGGGTATCCTCTAGTGGCGGATGGCACCTATTTACTGGAGGGTTTTACCCATGGGTTCCGGATCCTGTTTCAGGGTACCAGGGTGCCTAGTATGGCGTCCAATCTGAGTTCGGTTAAAGGAATGGAACAGGTTGTCCGGGAAAAAATTGGCAAGGAGTGCTAGGAGGGGCGCGTGATTAGCCCCTTCGACGCACCTCTGGTGCCTAACTTGAAAGTGTCCCCCCTAGGGGTGGTGCCAAAAAAGGCACCCGGGGAGTTTCGCCTTATTCACCACCTGTCATACCCTAAAGGGGGGTCGGTGAATGATGCCATCCCTGACCAACTCTGTTCAGTGCGTTACACCTCCTTTGACCAGGCGGTCAAAGCGGTGCGGGGGTGCGGTCTGGGTGCTGAAATGGCAAAATGCAACATTAAGTCGGCATTTCGCCTATTACCTGTTCACCCCATGGATTTTGAGTTGTTGGGGTTTATGTTTGATGGGAAATATTTTATGGACCGGGCCCTGCCTATGGGTTGTTTAATTTCTTGCGCTGCCTTTGAGCGTTTCAGTTCCTTTTTGGAATGGGCGCTCCAGGTTAAATTGGGGCTGACTGAAACGGTTCATTACCTGGACAACTTTCTTTTCATGGGCCCAGTGGGCTCTGGTCGATGCTCCAGATTAATGGAGGCCTTTGTTCAGCTGGCGGGGGAACTGGGGGTCCCGATGGCGCACGAAAAGACTGAGAGCCCGTCCTCAGTTCTAACATTTTTGGGCATCGAATTGGACACCTGTAGGCAAGCATCACGGCTTCCAGAGGACAAGGTCCTGAGCCTGAGGGCACGAATTGCAGCAGTTAAGGGTCAGAGGAAGGTGTCTTTGCTCAAACTACAGAAGCTTGTTGGGCATTTGAATTTTGCATGTAGGGTAGTCACCCCGGGGAGGGCATTCCTTAGGCGACTATGCGATGCAATGGGCTCCCTCCGCTTACCTCATTACAGAATGAGGATAACCAAGGGTTTGCGCAGGGACCTCAAAGTCTGGGAACGGTTTTTGGAATCGTTCAATGGGATCTCTTTTTGGAGGGAGGACATGCATATTGAAGCTGACCTCCAGATAAATTCTGATGCAGCTGGCTCCATCGGATTCGGCGTGTTTTTCAGGGGGCATTAGTGCGCCGAAAGGTGGCCCAGGGAATGGTTGGCTGGTCGGCTCCGCAGAGATTTAATGTTCTTAGAATTTTTTCCTATTGTGGTAGCATTGTGGCTCTGGGGTGAGCAGTTAGTCAACCATGGGATGCATTTTTGGTGTGACAATTTGGCAGTGGTTCAGGTGATTAACTCATTGTCCTCCAGATCTGCCCCAGTAATGAACCTGGTTTGAGCCTTTACACTGTGCTGCCTGCAATTGAACTTGCTGTTTATGGCTAGGCAAATTCCGGGGGTTAGTAATGGTGTGGCAGACGCTCTGTCTCGCCAACAGATGGAACATTTTTGCCAGCTGGCGCCAGAAGCCGACCCAAAAGAGAGGGGTTTGGCAGTTAAGTCCATAAGGGGGCAGCTGACAGCAATCGCCTTTGTGAGTAAAGCCCGCAGAATGGTTAAAAACACCGGCGACTTTAGGGTCAAGAAGATGCTGGAGGGTTGGTCCAAGGAAAGAGGGTCTAGGGCCGACTCCCGCCAGCCTATTTCTCCTGCCATGCTTAGGGGGTTGGGTCAGATCTGGTCTAAGGTCTGTTTGTCCCCCTTTGAAGTTGCCTTGTTCCACGCAGCAGTGCTAACAGCCTTTCTTGGGGCCTTGAGAGTTAGTGAGCTGGTGGCTCGGTCCTGTAAGGATCAGTCTAATTGCACCTTGAGGACCAGTGATATCACTTTCAAAGGGGAGCAGGTGGTGCTCAGGGTTAGATGGTCCAAGATGGATCAAGCGGGCAAGGGTGCAGCTGTAATCCTCGGACCATGTAGTGAGGCCGAGTTGTTCCCGGTTAGTGCGCTGCGGCGGTATGTTTTGATAAGGGGGGAAGCAGATGGTCTGTTATTCAGTCATCGTGATGGGTCCCCACTTACCAAATTCCAATTTTGGACGGTAACTGCTCGGGCTTTGGATAAGCTGGGGCTCAAGGGGGTCAAATTTGGTACCCATGCATTCAGAATTGGGGCTGCCTCCACTGCAGTGGCTATGGGGTACCCAGGCCCTGAAATACAGAAGGTCGGTAGATGGTGTTCTATGGCCTACCGCTCCTACATGTGCTCTTTGCTTCCTCCAGTGTAGGCTTGGTTAACCTTTTCTTAACAAGGTTGGCCGTGATAGGCCTGTGTGTTCTTGGTTGACTGTTTTTTCTTCCAGGTTCGGCGGCTCGTCAGGAGAGGCTGCGGGCACAGTTTTATGTTCTGGGCAGCCCACTTTGCTCGGAGGTCGTCAGTTGGTTCTCAATTGGGCCTCAGTGAGTGGGCCACGATTGAGTGGCAGGGTTGCCGTGGGCTCCGTTGGCCCGGCCTACTGCCTCTCTTGTTTCAGGAGAGGAGGGGAGCTCCGCCTGACATTTTGGTCATACACTTGGGTGGGAATGACCTTGGGTGGATGAAAGGAAAGGCCCTTTCTTTGCAGACCGTTGCCGACCTGTGGGTCATCACAAGGAGGTGGCCCGGGGTCCACATAGTGTGGTCCACCATTTTGCCGAGGCAGGTTTGGCGGGGGGCGTGGGACTCAGCTGGCATCGAAAGGGCCAGGAGGAAGGCTAACCAAGCCCTTCAAAAAGCAATGGAGGGTGGCCTGGGGATTTTCTTGCCGCACCCAGCAACTCAGGTTGGTTATGGTGAGCTTTATAGACCCGATGGAGTGCATCTATCAGATGTGGGTAACAGGGCCTTTTTGGGCGAGGTTAGACAGGGCCTTTGGGTGGCTCTGGGCTGCCCGGTGGGGTGCTAATGCCTAAGCGGAGGCTTGGCATTTGCATTGGCAGAATGAGCAAGGGGTTACGGAAGCCCAGGGGAGGACCCAGGGCACTGCACCAGTTGGGTGCAAGTGATCGGCAGGAGCGGCAGATGGGCTCTACAGCTCAATGTCGCAGAATGCCGATTGTGTGATCCCTCCCCACAAGACTGGCTCTTCCTGGGTGATTATGCCAGTGTGGGGTAGGATGATCTGGCCGGCCTGCCATGATCCAAATCTGTGGCTTATGTCAGGGGCAGGGTGGCTCGCTCATACATGGACAAGGAAGGGTCATGGGATGACCCTGGGGCTTGTCCGGTTTCTGGTAACCCTTGCCGTGCTAGTTACAGTTTGGTTATGTTCAATAAAAGGCCCATTTTTACCAACTTTATGTTGTCAGTCTCTGCATTCCAACCTTGGGGGGCAAACTATAGGAGCCTCTTAACTCTCTAACCACATAAAAAAGAAGAATATTTCTTTCAGCTCTCAACTAAAATATCATGGCCAATTATCTGTCAGTTCTTTAGGATTGATTTAGTGGCTCATCCCTGTAGACATGTTCCTTTTCTTCTCTTGGCTTCTGCTAATGAGGATTAAATAGATCTGCTTTCTTAGAAAGAATATGAAGTATTTTGAAACCCACTACTTATTTCAACTCAGGTAGTGCTTATTGCTCAAGGGTACATTCCAAGAAGTAAAAGCTTCTACCTTTGACCTTCCATAAACCATTCTCAGCTTTAAAAAGACATTAGCTAGTAGTCTATGCTAACTTGAGTGATAGGATTTGTGTGAGTAACTTTTTATGGGTCACAGCCAATGTTTTCCAGTTTCAGCTTTTGCTAGATAATATATAGCCTAAGCACTGCCTTTATTGTTTACTAAATAAGTCAGGAGATGGAATGCAAGAAGGGCCAAAATATGGCCACAGGTTTCAAATTCAGTTTTGTTTACAGTATTGATGCAGCTTCCTTATTTCTCCTGGCCCTTTATGTGTTGCCAGAATCACTGTTTCAAATCAGTTGCCTGTGGTACAACAAAGAGCATAGAAGCAATGAAAGTTAAGAGAACTGAAGGACTGGCAGCAACCATCTATTTCCATCTGGGCAATGCAGTGGAACTGGGGCTAGACCAAAGTATTCCTGCCAAGACCCAGTAACAACAACATCCCCCCCCCCAAAAAAAATCCCACCCTTTAATGCATGAAGTCAATGGTTAATGCCGTTTTGAGAACTGCTTCATTTAATGTATAAGCAAACATTATACTCAGTCAGAAGTTGTACACTCTCCAAATCCAGGTATGTTTTGATTGTTCAGCTTAGAAGCCAGGTAAGGATATTCTTCATAGGGATGGAAAATGCTCTTCTACTCACATGCAGCACTTGCAGACAAATGATATTCCATTACAAGGAGGACTCAGTCTAAGATCTGATATCAGGAAGTGTCAATGGCTGTATTTCCTTTCTACCAGCAAAAATAATCTGTCCACAGTATTGTCTACGCTGGTTAATTATCATTTTGTGTGAAATGATATTTTGGAGAAGTGTGACCCCCCCCCCCAAATGTACCACCCGGTCTCTGAGACTCAGAGGTGCAAGTTGGTTAAACAGTCACAGGTGTACTACCATTACCACTAAATTTCTTTGATGGCCCTAACCCTTTTCACAACAGGTCCCCACTCTTTCCTCCTGACTTACAGATTTATAACAAACTATATCCAGTTTTTCTCCCCAGTAAGAACCCAAAACTTCATTGTTCTGCTGTCATCTATTTTATCCTCACAATAACCATATGAGGTAGGTCTGGCTGAGTCACCCAGCAACCTTCCATGGTGGGTTGGGGGATCCAAACATTCCAGGCACATGACAGGTTGCTTAAAAGGTCTCTTATTATATGTTGCCTATCATGAAGAAGAAGACATTGGATTTATATTCCGACCTCCACTCAGAGGGGCTCACAATCTCCTTTATCTCCCTCCCCCACAACAGATACCCTGTGAAGTGGGTGGGGCTGAGAGGACTCTCACAGCAGCTGCCCTTTCAAGGACAATCTTTGCCAGACTATGGCTGACCCAAGGCCATGCCAGCAGGTGCAATTGGAGGAGTGGGGAATCAAACCCGGTTCTCCCAGATAAGAGTCCGCACACCACAGGTGTCAAACATGCAGTTTGGGGGCCGAATCAGGCCCCTGGAAGGCCCCTGAGCAAGTGGCTGTCACCTACTTCCTTTTCTCTATATTGTGCTTCCTTCTGCATAACAGCTTGCTTTGCAAGGCTTGCTCAATTGCACAGGAGCTACAGAACAAAACCTTTATTTTCTTCATTGACTGAGACTCCTCCCTTGGGGAGGAATGGCTTGCTCTCTCAATCACAGCAGAGCTACTCAGCCAAGCCTCTCTTCCTTCTATTGACTGAGGCTCCCCCCCCCCCTTTGCCAAAGTCCCTAGGAAAGGAAGGAAAGAGCCAGAGCTTCCTTTGCCCAGTTTCCTGGATCTCATGGGAGATATACAAACAAAGCACATTTAAGACCAATGAGTGCTAACATTTTAAGCATGTTTACAGTTTTTTATATCTCTGCTACCTAATCTTAAATAGGCACACACATGTCCCGGCTCAATATGGCGCGGCCCAACCAAACAAGGCCCGGCCCAACAAGGTTTCTTTTATGTCAGATCCAACCCTCATAACAAATGAGTTTGACACCCCTGCACTATACCAAACTGGTTCTCTATGCAGCAGAAGAAAACCTGGCCCAGGGTATTCCAGTTCCCTTCCTTTTTGGCACTGCAACTTCAATCATCATTCTGGGTTTGGTGGCCAGTTTTCAAACATGTAGCATTATTTTCTGAATTATGCCTGCCACAAACAGAGACCTTTAGCTTCCTTTGCCAATAGCACAAGTTGTTGATGGTTTGTCTGGTGGTTTGTTTGAAATCTCTTTTACTTTTGGCCAGGCCTGAAGCCAAGATTTCTTTATTCAGGGGGCATTTAATTTTTTTAGGGGGCAGTCCATCTCAGCAGTATATGGGAAAGGTAAGACTTGACAATTAGCCGCATCACAGAGACAGATTATTGCATGATTGCAACAACAACAATAACAAAAGTCTTTGGCAAATAAAAATTTGAATGCCACATCAACAGAGAAACAAAAAATCTTAGGCACCAGTAAGGTGGAAAGGCAAAAGGATCCCTGTTTACAAAAGAGAGCTGGCGAAAAGGAAGCTAGGAGGGATGCAAAAGATCTGGTAGCCAAGGAGGGGTCTAGGATATCGGCAGCAAACAGCAGAGAGCTAGTCAACTTGGAAGGCACAGAGAATAGAAAAAAAACAAGAGGGAAGGAGGTGAAGGAGGGAGGTGAAGGATGGAGAAAGGTACCACTGAAGCTAGAAGAAGTTTGGCAAAGGGGAAGATAACATATATTGTAGTTTTTGCCAGAATACAGCCAGCTTCCACCTTCCTCCCTAGCCTCTTTCTCCTTTTGCCCATCCCAAAGGATCCCCCCTCTTCCTGTCCTCTCTCACCCTCTTTGTCCCTTTCAACCTGGCAGACTTCAGAACACTGCTGCAAACTTTTGAGGGAGCTGATCCCCTCCCTCAAACTGGGCAGCTAAGCAGCCAATCAAATCCCTTTTCCACTCCTGACCCCTTTGCCTTTCATCAAAGGCGGAGACAGGAGAGGCTGTGAAACCCGGGGGAATGGGGTGGGGGGTGACTCAGGCAGGGAGCAAAGGGAAGGGCAACCACAGCAGCCACCAGCCAGGAAAATGCCTTCCTTTCTTGGAGGGCGGAGGCACACTAGCTTCAGCTTCTTGGGCTCCTGCACACCACACCTCCTGCCCACCAAGCACCTCGGGGAAAGGAACGCTTCCAAAGAGAAGGGTGGCCACAGCAGCCACCAGCCAGGGGAATGAGGGCTGCCCCCACCCTCACTGGCAATCCAAATTGCCCAGGAGGGCCAGCAGAAGCTGGTCAGTGGGGTTCTTAAATCATGCAGGCAGAAGCTGGTCAGCAGGGCCTTTAAATCACATGGGGAGGCCAGCAGCTGCTCTTGCAACCTCTCCCTCATGATTTGGATTGTGGGAGGGAGAAAATTGCAGCAGAGGCTGTAATGGGAGCAAAGGCTGGTTGGGGTCCCCAAGTCAGGGGGCCCCAGCCAGAAGTCAGGGCAGGACCTGCACAAGCCCCCTGGCTACAGGCCTGCTTTTGGTCCTGCAACTTCCACAACCATCATGAAGCTAGAGGCCAATTTTGAGTCTCCTAGCTTTATTCTCTGATGAATTATGCCTGCCAGTGTGGTATAATGGTTCAAGTGTTGGTCTAGGATCTGGGAAACCCAGTTTCAAAACCTCACTCTGCTGTGGAAGCTTGCTAGGTGACCTTGGACCAGTCACATGCTGTCAGCCTAACCTGCCTCACAGGGCTGTTGTGAGGATAAAATGGAGGGGAGGAGAATGAAAAAGCTACTTTGGGTCCTGACGGGGGAGAAAGGTGAGATATAAATTTAAGAAGATGGATAGACAGGCTGATTCGTAGATTCATGGTAACAGGGAGACAGACAATTTGTTTTGTCATTATATTATGGTTTGAATCAGGGTCATACAGAGGGGTCCAAGTGGAATCTTTGTCTGGGGGGCTATGGTGGATCTCAGCAGTTCTACACACACACAGAGATCAAGGCCTAACTGGTTTGTATGTGTAGAAAATTCAGTCAGAAGAGATGAACAAAAAGGAGTTAACTGACATTCAAAACTTCAAATAAATTAGAGTGCAATAGGCACACAGATATATTTCTCAACACTTGAACTTTTGATCCCTAACTCTCTTCATTCTTCCAACCCTCAGTTATAAATTAGTTTCTTTTCAGCCAGTTTCTGCCTCATGCTCTTTCACTCACAGAATCAAACCCATCTCCTACACACCCACCTCCAGCTCTGTCAACTGTCAGATTTCCTCTAACATTCTGTCAACTCTCATTGGCTGCACTCGGAGAGAGGCAGAACTGGACCTGTCCAAGTTAATGTTCAGGTGTTGCCTGCTCTAGAAAGGAAAAAAAAATCTGCACCGTCTGTATAGCATTACAAATACATGTTGCAAAACAGGTGTTTCCTTTTCACATACAGAGTACATGAATACAACATGGGAGGGGGCGGTGGCTCAGTGGCAGAGCATCTCCTTGGCATGCAGAAATTCCCAGGTTCTATCCCTGGCATCTCCAGGTTCTATCCCTGGCATGCTATATTTATTTATGTAGGAGGTGATGTGAAAACCTCAAACTGAGACCCTAGAGAGCTCCTGCCAGTCTGAGTAGACAATACTGACTTTGATGGACCATGGGTCTCATTCTGTATATGGGAGTTTCATGGGTTCATTTGTGTTCAAATGTATGGGTAACATACATGATCTACCATAAAGGTAAAGGTAGTCCCCTGTGCAAGCACCAGTCATTAACAACTCTGGGGTTACGTTGCTTTCACAAGGTTTTCACACCAGACTTTTTACGGGGTGGTTTGCCATTGCCTTCCCCAGTGGCATTACCTTCCCCAGTAGCGCAGAGTGGTAAAGCTGCAGTACTGCAGCCAGAGCCCTCTGCTCACAACCTGAGTTTGAACCCAGCGGAAGCTGGTTCAGGTAGCCAGCTCAAGGTTGCCTTAGCCTTCCATCCTTCCAAGGTTGGTAAAATGAGTACCCAGCTTGTGGGGGGGGGGGGAAGTGTAGATGATCTACCATATAGCTGCCCAATTACAAATCCAGTTTCTTTACCATTTCCTTCTCCTTCTACTCTCCATTGAGCCAGTCGCTATTCCTGACTGCTAATTAGATATGAAACTGCTTGACATTGGCATATTTTTAGGGTATGGGATGAAGAACTTTGCATATATTGAATTATTGAATTAATTGGAGTGCTGAACAATAAGAGAAACAGCATCTGCCCAATTTTCTTTTCCAGAAATGTCCTTTTGACTGCACAGAAATCAGCCAGTACAATACCCAGGTTGGATATTATTGATTCATTCATAAAAGAGAATGGATCTTGAGAAACATAGCTTCTAAAATATTTATCAGGCCTGAGATAAAATGGGTGGGTGGCTGGATGTTTTCACAAAACATTCACCATCTAAAACATGTGCAACTTTCATTTCAGCAATAATTTGCTGCCCAAATGGGATGAACCTGCACTTCCAGTTAGACAGAAGGAAGCAACATGCCCTCACTCAGTTTTGGCTTTGTCTATGGTATCATCACATGCAGTGTTGATTAGCTATGTGGCACCATGATACAACTGGACTAGCTACATGGTCTCTGTTTGACTAGATCACACAGGTGACATGAAGAAAATGCCTCTACTTCTATTAAACAAAGACACACACATTACTAAAAGAGAGAAAATGATTACTTAAAACAGTGCAAAAAGATCATGGAGAATCTTCCAAATTCTTTTTAAAAAGAAAAGAAAGAAGGTTTTAAAGAAAAAATGGTTCAGCTGTAATACAATGAAAAGAAAGCGCACTGTGCTGTGGTGCTTTATTGCACAGAAAAGACAAACTTTACATTATAATATTGTCACCACTAGATGGTGAAGAGACACCATACTGTAACTTGAACCAAACTAAAGAGGAAGACAGAGTGCCTGCTTTAGTTCATTTTTTTTACATGCAAGCCATATAGCATTCCATTATCTTGATTGAGTTTGCTTACATAATTGTTTAATAGTATCTGAGTTTCAAGTGGAATAATGGAGAATACATATAAGTAATTATCTTTCTTTTCTTCTTCTGCTTTGAACTGCTGTGTGTTTATTCATATAGGTAAAGCCAAAATAAGCACAATGGTTCCACACATCCATGTTTAAAGTTGTGTATTTTTTCTACTTCATTTGCCAACCATGAACCCAACAACCTCACTCCTTCTAGCTTCCATCTCATCAAAAGCCCTTTATCTCACCTATCTTTTTCAATTTGGTGTGACAACCAAGTTGAGTTGCCATTCACCAGGTCAGGCTTGGAGTTCTCTCAGAATTATGACAAATCTCCTGATTATAAAGATCAATTTCCTTAGAGAAAATGGCAACTTTGTAGGATGGAATCTAAGGCATAACATCCCTACTAAGTGCCCTCCCTTCCCTAAATGCCATCATCTCCAGGTTCCACCCTAAATCTCCAGAAATTTCCTTACCTAGGAAACCACTAATTCAAGCCCACCTATTAAAGCTCTATCATCACTTTGGCTAGTTAGCATTTTTACCATTGTTGTACTGAGCTGAGATAGGCTAGCTGTAGATTTAGAAGCAAGATGGCAGATCCTCAAAAGACCACATCCTGTAAACATTTACAGCCAGATTCCCTGGCCCAGCTAAGATGGCTGTTACAATCCCTTTAGTTCAAGTGGAAGAAGCTACTGCTGAATATTGTGTATGCAGTCAGCTATAACACATTAAAGCAATGGAAAAATATACTTCAGCATTTGTCAAACTCAGCACCACAGCACTGAGAGTAGCTTCTCTTCCAATCACAGTGCTCTACCCAGACAATTCCTTCAGGAATAGCACATCAACAGCCTACATTACCATGCAGAAACTTCTGTCTGATTATCCTGGCAACATGTAGAAAGCTGTCCTAAACTCAGGATACCTGGCTTTCTCAGAAGTAAATCCAGTTTTATTCAATGGAGCCTACTTCCAGGAAATTGTTTGAAGGGTTGCAACCCTACTCTAGACCAACCTCAACCATAGCCAATGACAGAGAAAAGGAAAGTATACTTTCATTATTTTGTGACGCAAGCTAGAAAACAGACAATATTTCTATCAGCTATCTGAAGGTGTACTACTGAGGTGTTGTTCCTCATGGTATACATATCTGTCCTACTATTATTTTTATTTGCAGATTTTTCATATTGTTGTACCAAAGTATTCTTGCCAAGACCCAGTAACAACACCATCCCCCCCCAAATTTTTTTAAATTAAAATTTGTTAACATTTTTCTTAAAATTCCACATTTTATTAAAAAAGAAAATGCAGCTCAGTGAGCCGTACACCAGACTGATGGAACTGAGGTTTCCAAAGGGTCTGGACAAAACCAGAAAAACTTACCTTTGACATTACAGAGGCCTGATATGCAGAAACCAGCAGGTAATACTTATGGTCCAGAGATACAGTATCACCTTTTAATGGCTGCAAAGTAAGTTGCTCTTAAAGGGATAGCTAGAGGGATCAGTACAGGAGCTGGTAACCCCAATGGAAAGGGTGAAAATTCAACTAAAATACTGGTGTATGACCAGGTTTCCCCACTCACTTTTGGTTCCATTATGTCTTCATACATAGAAATACTTAAAATTATTCTGTAATTAACTGCTGCAAATGGGAAATTATGGAAGCAACAAGAAAATTTATTTGGGTAACACTAGTCAGTAGAAAGTAGGATCAGAAGCTTGATCTCCCAAGGAAAGCAGGGTAATATAGTGGTTAGTGTGCTTAATGATGCTTATTTTCAGGACTTTTTTGTAGCAGGAACTTCTTTGCATATTAGGCCACACCCCCAGATGTAGTAAATCCTCCTGGAACTTACAGTAGGCCCTGTACTAAGAGCCCTGTAGGCTCTTGGACGATTGGCTACATCAGGGGTGTGTGGCCTAAGATGCAAAGGAGTTTCTGCTACAAAAAAGACCTGCTTATTTTTATTTATATCTGGCTTCTCACATAATTCCCCTATCCTTCGGTTAGTCCACACAACCACAACCTTATGAGAGTAGGTTAGGCTGAGAGATTGTGAGAAGCCCAAGGTATCCTGGCAGGCTTCTATTGTGGAGTGAGGAATTCGAACCCAGTTGTCTCAAGTGCTAGTCTGAAGCTTTAACCATTATCCAGCACCAGCCATCTGGGGAGACTTGCATTTAAATCTTCACTTGGCTAGGAAACTCACTGGGTGATTTTGGACTAGTCATTTTTTCTCAGCCTAACCTACCACATTGTTGTTGTGAGAGTAAGACAGGAGAGAGGGAAAACATGTGTGCTCTCCTGAGGTCTTTGGAAGGAGTAAGAGGTCAGGATTGACATATGATAGCCAGACATATGTAACAAAGTCCAATGAAGATGCAAATGCTAGCTGGCCTTTGTGAATTCTATTTGACATAGAAATAGAGAGACTACTGAGATGGACAGTTGCGTTAATGCCTATGGTGAAACAAAGGGCTTTTCTGCACACTTGAATCACTCCTGATTTTCTTGGCAGAATCGCTGTGAGCATGGTTTTTCTACATGCTTGTTTTGCCTGTGCATTTTCACAGTTATAGAGTCAGTTTATTTTCTTCTGTGCCAGCCTTATAATGAAGATTTCTAAGAGAGGGTGCTGCCATCATTGGTGGTATGCCTTTTCCTTATATCTCCACAAGGAAAGGCATTAGGGGCTTACATTTTTTAAAAGCTGAGAATTCAGACAACCTGCTTAAATTATCATCACAAAACTATATCAATATATCAACATTTTAGTGCCTTAAAATAAACCAAACCAGTCATCTACAGTGTGGGGGGAAGAGAGGGAGTGGTTTGACAATGAAAAGTGGGTTAGAAGTGGGTGGGAGAGGTCACAGTGGCTATCATAGGGGGGCTGCTCCTGAACAGGACCAAGCAGCCATGCCTAGTTAAGTCATGCCAGTCAGATGGCATCAAATCACCCAGAGGATTCTGTCACACCTAGAGTAGCCAACCTCCAGATGCAGCCTGAAGTTCTCCTGGGAGCAAGAAAAAAAAAGGAAATAAAAATTATGCACTAGGAAAAAGGCCAATAACCTGATTGGCTTCCAGAAAAAAGATTGGGGTAAAAGTGACCTCCAAAGAACTGATGACCGGGGGTGAGGGGGGGGAGAGCAAAAATTAAAGGCAGAAAAATTTATGTGAAAACCAGGGGATAAACTGAAGCACTATGAGGCCAGAACCAACAGGGGGGGGAACCATGTAGAAAAGCTTGTAAGTTAACTAGAAGACTTCACTTATTTCTGACAGAATGGTTTGTTTCTGTGAATGAGTACTACAAAGGAGCATACAAAGAAACAGCCAAGGTCTCCTTATCAACTGAGAATGAAAAAGCTCAGTTGTTGAACTATGTTTAACTGAAGCTTTTTGCTTTTCTGCATTTTAGGGAGAGCTTAGGAAGATGTAAAAACAGCTGAGGAGTATCTGTCATTACAAACTCTTTTAGCAGCTGTAATAATGGTGAAGGTTCCAAAATTTGAAAACCTGCAGACATTCCAAACAAATTTAACCACCTACACAACAGCTAAACGTTTTAGTTATTTCATAAATTCTTTTTTATGTACCACATATCTAAGGTCATCAGTGGGCATGGAGAAAAATGTGTTTCCTTTTAATAGAGGCTTAATGTGTGCAAATGGACAACTGAAGCTTTTCATAGCATGGAGGTAAACAACCACCACCTGGAAAGTATTAAAGGGACAGGAATCCCTTCACAGCTGGCAACTCAGAGCAATATAAGCAATATTAAATAACCATCAAATTAAATATCATTGACTTAACAGAACTTAAAAAGAAATAGACAATTGAAGAAACAGCAACACAATTATAGTATACTAGGGATAAGGCCAATTGTGAAGAAAAATACAACAGGCTCTAGAAAGAGGCACTGAGTGAGTTGCTTGCTGTCTTTCCACCCACCCAAGTGAAGGCATTCACTCCCCACCCCCAGAGGAGAGATAACCTCTGCCATGTGGAGAGCAATTGTAATTTTGAGTGATCTCCAGGCCTCACGTGGAGATTGGCAACAGTGGTTCATCAATGGTAAATAGCTGATTTGGAGGGTGGAGTCTACCTGTCTGAGGTCCTACCCCTCCTCGAACCCTAACCTCTCCAGGCTCCACTCCTCAAATCTTCAGGAATTTTCCACCCTGGAGTTGGCAAGTGCTAAGTCACACTGGATGTCATAGGGGGGCTTTTGCTAAACAGGAGCAAGCAGCCATGCCTAGTTAAGTCATGCCAGTCATGTGGCATCAAGTCACCCAGAGGATTCTGCCAGGGTTAGGGTAGCCAACCTCCAAATGGAGCCTGAAGTTCTCCTGGGTTCACAATTGAACTACAGACAACAGATCTCTCTCCCCATCCTGGAGAAAATAACTGCTTTGGAGAATGGACTGTATACCACTCTATTCACCTGAGGTGTCTCCCTTTACTGAAAGAAGCAGCCTTGGTTGGCTAGCAACAGCCTCTGGCTAGAGCCGAGGCTAAGGGTAGAAGGGTGGGAGTGACAGGAAAGAGGCAGCTAGCTACCATGGCTTCTGATGAAATGCTTCATGGATTTCCCACCAACCTGGAACTGGCAGCTCTAGTCAGGATTGGGCTTACTGAGATATCAATGAGTCTCTTTGTCTGTTTCCCTTCCAGAGGAGGAGCCCTCAGCCTATCAAGAGAAGTCTTTCTCTGGCTCTTTCCCTCCTCCTCCCTCCCTCCCTCAGAAAGCCTCAGTTGAGGGAAGGCTTTCTTTTTCTCCTCTGCAAAGGAGTATGACAAGCATCTCAGCCAATGGGAGATAAGGGAGAGCCAGAAACTGCCAGAACCAAAGTTGGTACCTTTTACTGACAGAATCAGCTTGGCTGGCTAACAACAGCCACTTGGGTGGGAGATAGGAGTGGACTTAACCAATGGTATGCAAGTACTCTTGATTGTTGGTTTGACAGGCCAAAGGTTGATTTGGTGCACACTCAACCAACGGGAGAGCTCCGTTTCAACTGTCATCTTGCCTCTGTACCAATGCTTTTAACAGCGGTATGATCTACAGCAATTAGCAAGTGAAAAATGTATTTGTGAGTGGTTAGGGTTTAAAGAATCTATATGAGAGGCCAGAGTGAAGGACTGGATGTTTTGCAGTCCAGAGGGCACTTTTACCTCAGGGATCTCCCTCTACCCCAAAATTCACATACAGGAACTCAGTAATTTTTTTTTTTTACAACAGCCATGTAAAGTAGGATTGTATCATTATCACCATGGAGGGTTGTGACCAGAGACAGTAGCGTGTCTAATGCTGCTGAATGAATTCACAGCTGGCGATATATGAACCAAGGATTTTGTGCTCACAGCTTGTTTTGTTACTCAGTCCCCTTGACATAATAATTCCAGTGGGGCAGCTATGCTAGTCTATTATAGCTAAGCAAAATGGAAGTCTGGTGGCACCTTAAAGGTTAACAACATTTACTCAGTAGGCCTGGCAGCTACCTCTGGGTGGCTTGATACCACTGGACTTGCATGACTCAACTAGACCTGGCTGGCTTGAGAGTCTAGGGTTCAAGCCTCCATCTTGCTGTGGAAGCTCACTGTTGGGGCCAGTCACAACCTTACCTCACAGGGTTGTTGTGAGGAGAAAAAAGGAAAGGAGCAGAATAACATATGCTGCTTTTGTTCCCACTGTGGAGAAATAAGGTGTAAATAAATAATAAATAAATATCGCTGAAGATGGGAGGCAGATAAAAGATAGGTTGGTGACTGGCTAAGAAGGTGAGAATAAGGCAGGGTCAGTGGAGGGGATATGAGAGTTGACAGGCGAAGGGCAAAAAGAAATACTGTGGAGAGGGGGATACCAGGAAAAGTGTGGTGCTCCCTCACAAATTCTTGTTACCTACCATCTAAATAGGCCTGGTCCAGTGGTCAGCACCACACAACTGGGCCATTGTTTCCCTAGGTAGAGGCTATTGGCTGAGGGAAAAGAAAAACCGGGAGACAAAAGGGCAGCTAAAAGTAGGTTGGCTATTAGGTAGGAAGGGGAAAAGGAAGAAAAAGGGGAGAGGCTTTGGGGGCTTTCAGGAGAGGGAAAGAGGCAATAGTGGAGGGGGGGGGGAATAAGATGCCTCTCACAAGTCCTTGTAGGTTCCCACTTGCAATTACTAAATCGTTAGTAATATATATCTGCCATTAATTCCCTATTCATGCATCACAACATCAGAAGACTTTAATGCTTAAATTATACCCTTTCTAAAAGCAGTTAAGAAGCAGCCTGAGCTGAGCAGATGCTGTTACTTTAATGGGAGAAGCTTTCAATTGCGGATACTTATTTAATAAATATTAACCTCCAGTGCCACAATTATCCTCATATACTGTTTAGATAGTAGTGACTTTTTAACAGCATTTTGCTAGTGAAAAACTTGTAACTGCAAAGAATGGCTGGTATATACAAACTGGAAAGAAAGATGGCTAACCTAAATGCAATACTCAAAAACTCTGGAAGAAATGGGGGAGGGAAGAGAATTAAATATTTTCATTCCCAGATTGAACCAAGGAAGCATTTGGCAAAAGTGGCTTTTTTTACCATTACCTTAATTGTAGTTCTCAAGCTTTGAAGGCAATTTTTCCAAAGTAAAATTCTAAATCAATATATTTGGCCCCAAAACAATTCTTTATGGTGCAGTCAGGAAAATATAGCAAAACAGAACCTGAGAACACATGAAATCCATTAGAGGCACTTATAAGCAAAAGATTTTCCAGAGGTCTGAAAGTGACTTCCCAACTTTTAATAAAAACAAGTTATACAATTCTATATCCTCTATGGGACACATATTCCCATAGCAGAAAGTGGAAATGTATTTCTAAGGGCCAGCTACATATGAGGACAGCTGGCCTGTATCTTTAAATGAGGGCCTGTATCATAGCACAAGCACAGGCCTAAGCAAAGTTACACCCTTCTAAATCCATAAGTGCTCAGAAGAGTGTAATACTGTTTAGGACTACACAGGCAACCATAAGCAAAGTGCAGGGTGATGTGTGATCTAAAGCGGAAAGGGACATCAGGTAGAGAACTCTCTAGCCCCTTTCTCACTCCCTCTTCCACTGTTCTCTTAGCCAGACTCACTTGGAGGGATAGATAATTGTGAACAGGAAGAGCTTCAGGTAGGAGTGAAGATTCTAGCACCCTTTTTGTGCTTTAAACAACACCTCACCATAGCGTTACATGTGGTTGGAGACTAGAATTGCTTCTCTGACAAGATCAGACTCTTGAATGCATAGAAAGTTACTGTCTTCTTGAACATCAACTACTTCGTTTATTAATGCCTCTGTTGATTATATGTTTTTCAAATCTCACCTTTGCCACATTCAGAAACCCACTTATACTGTAAACCACCAACTATCTGTCTTCTGAATCAAGCAATACCTTTCTGTCCACATCAGTGCTATGACTATTTTGCTTTCAGTGACCATTGTGTCTCATGAAAGTCAGTACTGTTTGCTCTGTCTGGCAATGACTATCCAGGGTCTCAGGTTGATGTCCTTCAGATCACCTACCACCTGATCCTTTTAACTGGTGTTGCTGGAGACTGAACCTGGAACCTTGTACATGCAAAGCAGATGCTCTGACACTGAACAGTGGTCTCTCCCCAAAGTTTAAAATCAGCAATAGAAGTTATATGAAAATTTAGTAATAATTTATAGTTAACTAGTTATGCAGATCTGGTCTGAAATGTGTGCTTTAAGGAAAAGGCTAAAGCACTCAAAATTATATGGTCTTAGCACGCAACAACTGATGTTGCAACTGTACTTGGCTCAGACTGCTGTGACTCCTTAGGTAGAGATGGAATTAATCAGTGACCTTAGCTAATGCACATACCATATTTTGCAACCCCACTAACGATGATGAAGCTATTAGATTCCTTGGTGTATTTTTCTGGTAGTGTAACATGGAAAAAGTTCATTAAGGAATACTAAATTCCCAGCTCAGCTAATTTATGTGCCAAATGGCTCTATTCACTTCCTGCAGAAGGTGGGATGAAATTGAGCTGTCCTTTGCTAAATCACCCCATATGATAGGCTGTGGGACAAAAATATACTAGCCACTTGATAATTCATTCTCTGTTAATTCTGGAAGGAATGCTAGTGTTGAAACTGACAAAAGGATTTAGAGATATTTCCAGATGCTCATTTTTTATATACAATAAATGGCTAGTTGTGTAACTCATTTGTTGCGTGGGTTTCAGATTCTTTCCTGGAGGTAGTGTTGCTGTTGTTGGGGAGCAAGACAAGGCCACCAGACATGACATAAACAACATGTCTCAAATACCAACTCTATGAACTAAAGAATGGAATTTAATAAAGGCTCCAACATATAATACACATTTATGGTAGTAGAAATAAGATTTTTAAAGCAACCCTAATACTATATTGTGTATTTAAAATTAAATCAAAATATACTAAATACCAACTTCACAATGCGAAATGCATAAATTCTCAGTCTCAAGTGAATGACGTTACCTTCATTAAATAGAAACAGGAAACAGTATGACATCAGTCTCCTATTATAAAATCTTTGCTGAAAATTGAATTTGAGTAATTTGCAAAGCACAGATATTGTACTATTAGCACATTAGTACAGACAATCTGTTTCAGCATGGCTGAAAAGTCCTTTAGACTAGGGATGTTAAACATGTGGCAAGGGGGCCGAATCAGTCCCCTGGAGGGCTCGTATCAGGCCCCTAAGCAACTGGCTGTCATCTGTTTCCCTCTCCCTTTCTCTTGCTTCCTTCTCCATCACAGCTTGCTTTGCCAGGCTTGCTCAGTTGCACAGTTGCTCAGTTGCACAGGAGCTACAGAGGAAGGGAAGGGGGAAGCAGAGCTTGCTTTGCCGGGCTCTCTCCATCACACAGCAGACCTACTGAACTAAGCTTCTCTTCTTTCTATTGTCTGAGGCTTCTCCCCTGGGGAAGGAAAGAAAGAGTCAGAGCTTCCTTTCCCCAGTTTCCTGGATCCCATGGTTAAAAATACAAGAAAGCACTTCTAAGACCAATGAGTACTAATGTTTAAGCACGTTTTATTTTGGTTTTTTTAGAAAACTTTAATTGTGTTTGTGTCCTTTATAAAGTTTATATCTCTGCTACCTAATCTTAAATAGGTACACACATGGTCCAGCCTGACATGGCCCAGCCTGGCCTGACAAGGTGTCATTTATGTCAGACCCAGCCCTTATAACAAAGGAATTTGACACCTCTGCTTTAGACTTTACTTGGGGGCAAATATTCCTGGCATCCTCTCTGTGCTCCTCTAAAGATGTCAGAAGGTCCAGGTCACATATGAGAATCTTATAATTTAGTTGCTTGCCACACCATAGTTGCTTCCATCTGAGGAAGGGGTTGTGTTGGTTTGGGAAGAAGCTAAAACACTGGCACACTCCTCACAATGCTCTTGTTTCTCATGTTTCAGAAGCGAAAGGACACACTTTTCATAAGCTCCCATGCCACAATGTAATACCCAGAGGATGCTTTGTTAACGAGCTTTTTGTAAATATATGCTGAACCTGTGCAAGATGCATTCTACAAATACATTAACACACACACACACACAACACCAAACCTCTTCAAGAAAGGGTATCATTGTCTCAGTGCCATGATCTACTCCTCACGGGGAAAATCAAGAATCTGAAACCCATGCAACAAATGAGATGCACTATTTACAAGTTTTTAAAGGATTCATCAGCCCAGACTGACTGTTCATGTGTGACACAACACTGTTATCATAGTACATCGCTATGATGTCATGTAGTATGTAATCTAGGATAACGGAGAGTTGCTGGGATATCAGCTGGGGCTGTTTTCCTAGATATCCTGTAACCTACAGCTATGTTTCTCGATCCCAAGAGTCCATTGCTAACTAGATACTCTATACTTGAACAAGAAGAGCATTCAAGATCCTTCCCTTTGACCTGCATGGTTGAATGGTCCCTCTGGCTTCTTCCCCCCTCTCTAGGGCTTTTCAGTGGCCAGTTGATCTGCAGCTGGGCAGCAAGAGAGGAAGGGAGAGAAAATGAAGCTCATGCCCTTGATGCACACTGACCTTTTTGCACTTGTGATTGTTGAGTGATGTTTTGCATTTCCATGTTGAAAAAAAGAAAATATATGTATTATTAAATAAGTGCAGTTTAATCTCTCCAGGTAAAGGTAGATGACTTTGTAGTTCTAGAAAAGAGTGCTAGGGTTGCCAATCCCCAGTTGGGGGCAGGGGATCCCCTGGTTTGGAGCGCCTTCCCCCACTTCAGGGTAATCAGAAAGCAGGTGGGGGGAGGGAAATGTCTGCTGAGCATTCCATTATACCCTATGGAGACCAGTTTCCATAGGGTATAATGGAGAATTGATCTGTGGGTATCAGCAGCTCTGGGAGGGGTTTGTTTTTTGAGGTAGAAACACCAAATTTTCAGCATAGCATCTGGTGCTTTCCCTCAAAACACCCCCACCCCTCAGTTTTAAAAAGATTGGAACATGGGGCCCAATTCTATGAACCCCCAAAGAAGGTGCTCCTATCCTTAATTATTTCCAAATGGAGGGAAGGCATTTAAAAGGCATGTGGTCTCTTTAAATGTGATGGCCAGAACTCCCTTTGGAGTTCAATCATGCTTGTCACAACCTTGCTCCTGGCTCCACCCTCAAAGTCCCCAGATATTTCTTGAGTCAGACCTGGCAACACTAGGTGACCACGTTGGGGAGGAAGCTCCAAAATGATACAGCATATCTTTTTGTGTTACACATACACACACAGACTAGAAAACTGAAACCAGTTAATTTACTAAATAACAAGCTACAGCACTTGCACAATGGAAATGGAATTTAATAATCATAATTTAATAATCATGGCAGCAAGACAATTTAATACTAGCAAGCCACCTAATCTGAATTCATTATATATGCTCAAATAGAAAAAGTAATGCCATGTGTGGTAACATCTTAACTAGGCTATAAATAATAAACACATGTAGCATAGTATGCTAATTTGTGAGAACCTGTGGCATGCATTCTTCATACTCAAAAGCATTCTGTTGACGGGGAGGCCACAATCACAAAGCTGCTGAATATATATTAATTCAGATGGCTTAAATGAATTCAATAAAATGTATTTTCTTTAAATGTATTTAAGACTTGGTTTTTCTGTTTTTGTGTCATACCTTTAATAGAATAGATGAAACTAGGATTAAATATTCTCTTCAAGATCCATTTATACCAGTGATGTGCAATACACAGTGGTGGAAATACCTACTCTTACACCTATACATCTGAAATGAGGGAAATGTAAAAGAGACACATTTTGAGCAAGATGGTTAATGTGCTTAAAAGAGGACATAGTATGGAGATGTGAATGTAGAGCCTAGTCTTTCTAGGTACACAATGTGGACATGTGCCTTGGGCTGATGGCTTTTTTTTTCTTTGCAAGGCATTGGGTGGTTCTATACGGTTTTTCCAAGCTATATCTGAATTGTGCTGTGCTTCTAGCTATGCCTTCCGCTTTGCATTTCAAAGACTGAATGGAATGGTACTTAATAACAACTATGACAATTCCATAACTGAACTGCAATCTTAATTCACACAAACAGCGGTTTTTATCCAAGTCATTTTGCAAGCTGTTCTGCATTATCCACGTCTCCCTTTCTATTCCCCCAAAAGTAAATATGGTGAAGCCTCTTGAGCAGGTTCAGAATATAAATAGCTTTTGAGGACCTTAAGGAGAAAATTGATAGAAGGGTACCACAACTGAGCTGCAATTTGCTTGTGTGCTGCTAAAAGGAAGATTTAATTATACCCTTATTACAAACCTGAACTAATTCAGATGACTGATACGCTGAGAGGGAGAGAAAAGGACTACCCTGTGAAATAATTGGGTAAGCAGTTTTCAATTAGTTGGTTGTAACCTGAGACCCTCAACACATGGAAATAACGAGTTTAAGAGCACACGAAAGCTTGCGTTCTAAATAAAAATTGGTTGGTCTTAAAGGTGCACCTTGACTCCTGCTTTGTTCAACTGCTTCAGACCAACATGGCTGCCCACTTGGATCTATCTACATGGAAATAAGTAAGGGGGAAATGATACCTTCCTTGGAATAGGTGCTTTTTTTCTTTTTCCTTTTTGCTAGAAGCACTTCGAACTATTAGCATTGGGATCAAGGTGTCAGCTATTCTTAATGTTTTCTAATAAGCAATTCTATTGTGAAGCTAATGACATGCAGGATTGCTTTAGGATTAGAAGAAATCCACAATCAAAGTACACAAACCCCCTAAAATATTTTTCCTGAAAGAGATTGGAACTAAACAAAAAGAAAACTAATTTCCAAATGTGCAGATCAGCCTAATTGGTCTAAATGAATTTAAAATAGGAGTGGTGTTGAACCTTCATATATTTCAAATATTCATAACCGGCATGTTTTTTTTTCTTTTTAAAAAAAATGTCTTATTTTTTCTGCCTGAAGAACTAGCATTACTTACTTGCTTCATCATTAGAAGCTGGCCCATTGAGAGATATCAGTTTTCATACTCCATTCTTCAAAACACTCTGTTAACATCAATGATATTCAGTCAGAATTAGAACATTCTTTGTACAAGACAAGTGATCACTTCAAGGTGTAGCCTAATGTATGTAAGACTGATATGTAACCTTTGCATATTATTTAGTATCAACAGTATGCTTGGCTCTGTACAGAGCATAAAAGCAATTGTTTTCGTGCATATGATTTAAGTCTACATCTAACAGACATCATGGGACAGATGGATTGGAGATGTCATAGACTAACAAGTAAGTGGGGAAGAAAGGGAAGGAATGAACAAGTGACAAGAAAAGTCCAGGCGGATGTTAGTGGTTCATACTAGAGATGACAACTCCGTGTAATTTCTACTTATTCCAGCTCCCCCCCCCCCCCCGTGTCTGTCTTGGGTTCCAACACTGTGGGCCATTGTGAAGAATTCACAACCTAAAGACCTGCTATGAACTTGGATAGATGTTGTTTCAATCACGGGGAGATGCTATGCATATCAATATTGGAGTAGTTTTACATTTGGACAGACTATATTCTTAGACAAGTCATAATATTGGACAGATTGCTCCAAGTCATTATGTAGAATCTCTGTTAGAGATATGTTGAGCTGGGGTGGTCTCAGTGATTCTGGGGCCCTGGGCATATCTTGAAGATGGGATCCCAGAATCCCTAGTATGAGGGCATGGTTATGTGCCCCCCTTCTGCTGCATCCCTGATTGTCTTCAGCCACTGCCTGAGTGAAGCTGTAGCTGCCATGACCACAAAGCCTCTGGAGTAACATCAGCAGCTTCAGAGTAACAGCTGGCAATCAGCCATAGCATGGGTGGTACCACTGTACACAATATGTAGAGTGGTGAGTCTCAGGCAACATGATTGCCTGTAAGGTGGTGGGGATCCCAGTATTGGCGTGGCCACAGCTTCAGCAAGGTTAGTGGCTGGGCCAGCTGGCTGCAGGGAGGTTTGCCCCTCCCCATGTGCAGGGCCGAGGCCCAAGGCAGCACCTTCAGTTGCCCCATGGCTAAGAGTACCCCTGTGCTGAGTGTGCATGCATGCATGAAAGAAACAAGGCTTACTTTCTTCTTCCCCCTTACCTTCTTTCTTTTGAGGTTTGAATATGACATAAGCAGCTGGATAGGGAGTGAGTAAAATTCCCTGGTAGACCAGACATCAGGTTTTATAAGTTTACTAGTTTAAAAATTTATTAAAAGCACATATCCTAGGTAGAGGACTATGGACAGGTGAAATACCACATATTATTAGAAAATGAAACAAATACAATTGCATACTAGATCTGCTTACAGTGTATATGTAGTCTGTCTCTCTCCATGAAAGAGTGCCAGACTTCTGGACATTCACTTCCTTGGTTAACCAGAACTTTGAACGCAGATTAAAAAAACACCCATTGTGGACTTGGACTGATCAGTTTTAAAACAAAGATGAAAAGCTTGTGCCCCCAAATGAACTAGCATGCTGCGAGCACTGGGCAGGAGCAAAGTATTAGACCTGGAATTACTGTTAAGCCCTTCCCCACCAAGCATAGACAGGAAGACCAAAATGTGGTATGTGAATGTTGATTCTGCTCATCCTCCTATATTGGTCAGTGTAAAATGCCATTTACCACTCAGGAAATGTAGCTTGATGTTCTATCATCAGCTTAAAAAAGGGCAATCATACAAATCCATCTGCAGCACTGTTATCCCCTCTTCTAGCTCATCTTTGCTGTACTTTAAATCTCCACAGAAGTACTTTATAGGGATTTGGTGTCATACTCAGTTCTGCATGTGGATATGCCGTCACCATGTCTAGTTTGGCCCTACGCTAAAATAAATATGGAGAAGTTTATATGAAGCCACTGGGGGAGGTCCTTAGAAGGTATTGTCTGAGGTGTCTTCATTATGCAGATGATACCCAACTCTACCTTTCTTTTCCATCTGATTCCAAGGATGCTGTTGATGTTCTGAACCAGTTCTTGGAGTCTGTAATAGTTTGGATGGGGGTGAATAAACTGAAAATTAATCTCAATGAAGTTCTCTGGTTTAGTAAAAAGGCAGACCAGGAATGCGAGATCGCTCCCATTCTTGGTGATACTTTCCTTGATAAGCCAGGTTGGCAGTGCTGCTTGACATAGCAGTCACCTTGGAAAACTAGGTGGCTATGGTGTTTCAGAGAGCTTTTGCTCAGTTTCTGCTGGTGTGTTAACTGCATTAATTCCTGGGTCAGACAGATCTAACCACAGTGAACCACACCTTAGTTACATCCAGACTGGGTTATTGCAATATGCTCTACTTGCAGCTACCTTGGAAGAATGTTCAGAAGCTACAGTTAGTGCAGAATGCTATATATCAATCTCAAATATTATTCTAAGGGTTTTTTGTTTTGTTTTTTATTATGCCAATAAAGGTACTGTCTATCTAGTGCAGAATGCTGCAGCTGAACTGCTGACTGGAGCCAACTATCAGGAGCATATATTCCCAATACTACAGCAGTTACACTGGCTATCTGCTCCCAAGCCTAGTTCAAGGTGTTGGTTTGTCCTTTAAAGCACTACTTATGCATTGGAATTGGACCGTCTCCTCCCATATGTTCCTGCCTGGGAATTAAGATCACAGGGAGAGGCCCACCTGACTGTCCCATCAATCAAAGACACTCATTTGGTGAGTACAAGAGAGAGGGCTTGTCCCACAATAATAGGGAGGTGTGCCTGGATCCCATCTGTAAGCAATCAAAGACATTGAGGACTACATTTGGCTATTTTAGTTTTTATTTATTGGCATATTTATAAGCTGAGATTTTATGTGTGTTACAACTGTTTTATTTATTTTATAAGCTGCCTTGAGTGCCAAAAGGTAGAAAGGCAGCTAATAAAGGTTTTAAATAAAACAAACAAATAATTATAATTCATACTTACAGCAAAAGGTATCACAGACACTATTTGGAAAGGAATTTTTCAGGAAGCAAAATATTAATTTGTGAGGTATTATGGAAGGGGTGAATCTTACAGTCATTCATGGAATTTAAAATACACTAAGAATATAAAAGAGGACCCCACCCCCCCTCCATGTGCAGACAGATCGTTTCTTGTTAATTTTTCCACTCCCACTGTGAGGAAACAAGCCACAACAAACAAGCAACATCCTTTTCACTCCTCAAGACATTACTGTGGCAGAAGCAGCAAACTAAGATCAGGCAGCCTTCTCCCAACTCACATGTCCCTCCTGTGACTCCTGGCAATATTTCCATCATTAAGATCAATTTCACATCTCATTGTTAGACACAGATCTCCTCTACTACAAGATGTACATTCTTCCTTGTCTGCACACAGTGTGATTCTTTGTACAGGTTGTGTGTGCATTTCCTTCTATCATACACGGCTCTAGAAGTAATAGGAGACTCATTGCTTTGAGTGACATCACCAGTATGATCTTTAAGTTTCTTTATGTTTCAAATCTTTCTTGAAGGAAACTTGTCTCCCCAACACCCTCTGCCTCCACAAAGGAAAGGGGAGGTCTGTCACTGGACAGCCACCAGGGAAAAAGTCTGATGACAAATCAACTCAAAATCTAAACCCAAACTTCAGTGGAATTTGGTAATAATGGGTTTGATAATGTAAATTTAGAAATTATTTCATCTCCACCATTTTTATTTCAAAGCCATCCATTTACGTACTAATTAAATTCTTCTCCAAAAGCTCTACAAGACTGGGTGTCCATGCTTAAAATGTAATCCAGATACTATATGCTGATTGCCTTCAATAGGATGTATTTTCATGTATACTAAAATGTTTCCAGTTTATGATGGCTACTCTATACCTACTTTTACTTTGTCATACTGAAGTCAGACTGGTTGATGGGACCATTATATATATAGATTGTTACTGACAGAACAGCATAAATTATCTTGAAAGTGTTGATTTCCCAAGTATGATTATGTGACACATACAAAAAAAATGAGCTTTCAATGTGGTTCTCATTAGATCATAGCCAGATGGGATTTATTAATACTATGTGCCTACAGTATAGTGCAGTGCTACTTTACATTCTCCAAATTGTATTGTGTTCTTTAGTGCTTTGACAGACATAAAGAAGGTGGCAGTGAGGAAGTTAACTATGTATTTCCTTTTGCTGAACCCTATGTGAAATCCAGATGTATTCATATTCTCCTGAGTTACCCTGGTGTGTAGTTGCTGTTAATGAATCTGCATGTATTGGATCATGTCCCAGTAAAACTTCAGGGAATCCAAATTCCATTACTTCAAATACAGTAAAAGTTTAGAAGAATTATAATTAGTGAGCATGCCAAAAACTCACCACTGCAAAATGAACTTATTCTGTTTCTCAGACAAGTACTATGGTGGTTTCCCATTGTGATCTCTGTAATAAACAAAATGCAGCCTCTTCATGGCATCCTTCTTCTCAGATATTTGAGCAATGAAGATCAGTAAGGCCAAATCCAATAGCCATGCCATAGTTCTGGACTGTGAAAAGACAAATGTTCCAACAAAATCTGAATAGTTTAAAGAAATGATTAGAACTACTTTTTAATGCAAGCACATGATGCATCTAATGGTTCTATAATAGAAAAGTAAAGTTTAACATGCAGATGAAGTGAAAACCAGTGCCCTATGCATATGGTCCATGATTCTAAAGAGTAATGCTTGAAGGTAGTCAGAAAAAATGGACTAATGAGTTTTTAATATCTCAAAAGAACAAAAATCCTTCAAGCCAATGCCCTCAATAAAAGAATGATTGTCTACCCATCATGGTAGTCTTGGAGGAACTACATTTCTTATGATTCTGGCTGAATGTGACACAGTATGGGAAAGGGGCCTATGGCAACTTCTGATATATATATATGTGTGTGTGTGTGTGTGTGTGTGTATATATATATAAGCTGGGTGCAAAGCCGGGTGAGGCAGGGATGCAGGGGAAGGCCTGGAAAGAGCCAGTCATCCGCCCAGCCTGGTAATTTTTCTTTAAAGGGTTTTTTTTTTGGGGGGGGGGGAGTTAGGTGGACTTGAGAAGACACTTTTAAACCTTTGATACTTTGATTCTTCATAACAAAGCAAGACTTCAGCCATAACCTAGGAGATCTCCCATTTCTGATAATTTTATGCACGGTTTCAAATTTTTGTAAGCCTAATCCTGTTGCATTGCTTATTAGATCTCTCATAGGTTTGCCAATCCCCAGGTCCCAGCGGGGTTCTTCCGCTTTCTCAGGCTCCTTCCCGCCCCCAGTCAGCTGGCCGGCAGGGGGAAGCCCCACCCCCAGAGGACCATGTCCCTTTCCACCTCTGGAGGCTTCAGTCTCCGATTGAAATGCTTCCTCTTGGGATGTTTGCTCTGTGTGACTTTGAAGAAGTTGGCAGCAACTGGTGAGTAGAGAGGCCAATCCGCTTCAGAGTTGCCAGAAACGGGGGGGGGGGGGGAGGGAAACTTCATTATCTCCTATGTGGAGATCGATTCTCATAGGGTATAATGGGGAATTGATCTGGAGGTTTCGGGGGCTCTGGGTGAGCTGTTTTTTGAGGTAGAGGCACCAAATTTTCAGTATAGTATCTAGTGCACCTTCCCAAAGTACCCCCCAAGTTTCAAAATTATTGGACCAGGGGGTCCAATTCTATGAGCTCCAAAAGAAGGTGCCCCTATCCTTCATTATTTCCTATGGAAGGAAGACATTTAAAAAGGTGTGCTGTCCCTTTAAATGTGATGGCCAGAATTCGCTTGGAGTTCAATTATGCTTGTCACACCCTTGTTTCTGGCTCCTCCCTCAGTGTCTCCTGGCTCCACCCCCAAAGTCTCTTGGCTTCACCTCCAAAGTTCCCAGATATTTCTTGAATTGGACTTGGCAACCCTAATCTCTCATGCTGTTTGATTACTTTATTTTATACCATGTAATACACCCCAAGTCTCTGTGAGCAAGGTAGACTATATATAAAGTAAATAAATGAATGAGATTCTGCATGACTCTTCAGAAGTGACTTTCCTGTTTCCTATTTAGCAAAACAGAGTTCCACTATCCACTATCTCTGTAGGACAAGGAACAAGAACTTCATTGCATGGCTAAAAGTGGGAAAGAGTTTTTGCTGCTTTGCTGAGACACTATGCTAGTCAATTCTAATGCAGAACTTTTTAAATACGGAGGACTCAATTAAAAACACCTCATCAGATTTTCAACATATTTTGCCTTCAAGATGGGAAGAGGAGGAAAGGGATCCATTTCCTGAGTGTGATAAAAGAAACAGGAACAACAGCATTTGAGATCACAGCCTAGTGTGATAGCTCAGAGAAATTACCTCTGAAAAATATAATTGCTAGAGCCAACTTAGTAAAGTGGCATTTAGAGGGAGATATGTTACCTAAGTGGATGAGGCAAAGAGTGGGCTGAGATGCAAGTAAAAACAATTCCGCAGTCTGAAGAGAAAAACAAAATGTAAACCATATAACTGTAATCTTGGGCCATCTATACCAGCTTCCAATCTGTTTCTGGGCACAATTTAAGGTGCTGGTGTCAATATTTAAAGCCCTATATGTCCTTGGACCAGTGTACCTGAAGGACTGCCTGTTTCCTTACAAAACTACCCAACCACTCCCATCATCTTCTGAGATCCTGCTTTGAGTTGCCTGCACCTTCTGAAATTAGGGGTAGAAACCTCTTGAGATTAGGCAGGAAGGCTTTCTTGGTCTTGACAGTGAGAGTCTGGAACTCTCTCCCCTTCTAGCCACTTCTGTTGCCATCTTCAGCCAGAAGACGTTCTTTTGTTTCATCTGGTGTTCCCTTTGTGATTCCCTCCTTCCTGCCCTGTTTTAAATTTTGTTTTTATGTTTTTTATGTGTGTATCACCTTGATTTAAATTGTTTTGATGGTATGTTTTTGTTTGGTTTTAATTATTTTAAGGCATGTTTTTTATCATGCATGTTTTACCCCGTTAGATGTGTTGGCCCTAATAAAGGGCAAAAAGATGGAGTAAATGCAAATTTCTCCTCCAGACATCAAGCACACCGAATATTTGTATCAAACATTACATTCTGTGGTTGTTAAACAAAAGCATGCTTCTTTACTCCCTCCCTCCTTTATTGGGGAAAAGGTGTAATGGTTGTGCTCTTTTGTCTCATTCATTTTTTTTAAAAAAACTAATCATTCATAAAAACCATTGTCACTAATATTTTGAAATATGCATTGCCCCTATGACCAGAGTTAGAAGCTTACTTAGGCAAGAAAGTCATTGCATCATGCTGCTTAGCCTGTCTTTAAATGATTTTAGTCTTCCTATATAGTTTCTTGTAATAAATTCCCCAGACATCATTAAGCAGTAATTTTTTTCCTGGCAGTTCAGCAAAGGAAATACTTCTATAGTTTAATATCACTTTAATCTAGGAGAGTTATTATTTTTCATTAGTGATTTGTAGAAATGTCTCTGTGGCTTGCACTTTGTGTTTGTTTCTGTGAAGGTCACAAGAGTAAAAATTGAAAGTGTCCAATCTTGCATTTCAGCTGTGCTTTCATTGCAACTTTATAGCAATTTAGGATTCATCAGAGAAAGACTGCTTTCAGTTTTACCCAGTTTATCACAATTCTCTACTGTACTCAAGAAGATATAAAGCCCCAAATCAATCTTGGCAATGTTCATTTTTCATTGTACTGGGACCATTAACCATTTTTTTGGTTTAAAAATATTTTAGATTTAAGCATAGGAATTACTGTGTAATTCTGTCAACACAATATGATTATGTTAAGTGATCTTGCAGATTATATTGATCCTGAATTACACTACATTTCCTATAACTGATCAAACCTACTGTTAATAATTATAGGCATGATTTCAGATTTTATTTTTACATTTATATCTTACTTTTCAATCCAAGTCCTCCAAGTCCACAAAGCATTCATAAAATACAACAGTACATTTAAAAACAATAACAAGAATAAGCAAGAGCATTATAAAACAAAGGATAAAACTGGGATGACTTGAAAACACTTATAGTTTCTCATTAACACTTTTGCCATCCTTTGAGGTGGTTTCAGAGATTACTTCAAAAGTGAGACACCTTCCATCTTGCATGTATCCAGCTTCTACTGAACATCCCTCTCCTGTTAACTTCCATCTGCCATTGGTGGGGCTACCACAGAAAGGGCAAAAACACCCAGGCACCTCTCCATTGTACCTAGATCCAGCTTCACCTCTTCCATCTTTTAACTGAAGTCAATGAGACATATGTCTGGATAAAAATAGTAACAGAAAAAGTGTCCACATAGTCAGGAAAGATTGACTTGATTTGCCCAGGGTTTAGCTTAACCATGAGAGGAAGTAGTAGTAATTAGATATAACGACTGGTACAGAAGGCACATAGATTGATGATTCAGTGACAGTGAAAAGGATAAAAAGGTGAATAAAACTTCAAGAGGTTTTCTTTTGTGAAGAGTTAATTTGGCATAGATTTAAAGCAACTTTAATCCCAGCAGCCTATAGCTATGGGTAGGGACCATGGTTTAAACATACATGGACATTTGAAGCTGCCTTATATAGAATGAGACCCCTGGTCCATCAAGGTCAGTATTGTCTTTTCATACTGAAATAGCTTTCCAGGGTCTCTGGTAGGGTTTTTTCATATCATCTACTACTTGATAGTTTTATCTGGAGAATGGGCCCTTCAAAACCCATTGTCTTCTGTGGACTGAGAAGGCAGCAACTTTGCTTAGAATGCATTGTTAATATGCATCCAACCATTGATATTGTGATAGTTTGTGATTAAGAAAATGAGTTGCAAATGTTATTCCTCCTCAAGATTTTATTTCCACTAAATGATGATGTAAACTTCTGAAAATAGATCTTTACAATGGAAAATGTGAAAAAAATCCTAGCTGAGCACTGCCAGAACAATATTAGATGGCAATTACCATTCTTTAGAACTAATAATTGAAAACAGAAATGGAGAAGTGAATGACGTAGCTGATTATAAATCATAAGCACTTATTGTATTTATACATAGGTGACAACAGTCATATTTCCATTCTCTTTGTCCACATCTCTAACAAATGATCTGCAGTGTTCTCTCTCATGGCCATTAGACTTCTGAATCTTTTCATCGTTCCCTTGATTGCACTCAACAGATTCACTACTAACAATTTAATATCCAGGATGCTTATTCAAGCTGAACATATATATATGTAATTAGGAGACACACAGCCCGACCCCTGATCCAGTATCAACATCCAGCAAGTGTGTAACATAAACTGCAAACTTGTTTGTTACTATAACTTTTCCTTCCCCCCTCTCACAGTTGTGCTAATTAGTAGAAAATAAACACTAACATGTACTAGAATGAAAAATGCAGGAAGTGCCTTCTCAAGTTCAATTATCTTCATGCTATTTTCAGTTAAATGATGACTGTTTGCTTACTCTTTTGTATTGTGTAAAATAGTTCAAATTAAGAAGCTATGAACCCCAGTGCTTCTAACAGGCTCTTATTCTACATCCATCTGGGGAGAGGCAGGACACTAATTCTTCCAGGTATAGGCTTGCCAACCTCCGGTTAGGATCTGGAGATCTCCCAGAATTACAACTTATCTCCAGATAGGGCTGCCAAGTTCCTGGGCCAGGTGGGAGTTCCCCTGCCCAGGAGGTTTCCTCTTCCGATGTCACTCGCAGTGACGTCATCATGCCAGCGAGATTCAGACCAACACCCAAAAGAAATAAAAGGGAATATGCTTCTTAAACAAGAGAATACAGTTATTGAATTAACAGAAAGAGTGCCAGGTTAAATCAGGTAAATAAAAACAGAGGCGCTACAGAAAGTAAATAAAAACACAGTTTAAACCTTTTCTCTAGCAAACTACCTGTTACCATGGTATGGAATAAATGGGGGGGGGGGGGATAGAAAATCTACCTTCTTGAAGATTGCAGGGTAGATCTGGAGAGGGAAATTGGCCACACTGGAGAAGCACACCAGGACAAAGAGGAAAAGTAGAAAAGACCCTCCAAGTTATAATGTTGATCCGTAAAACGACCATAAGATATTAGTTTGGTGGCTCTATGTTATTCATTTCCTTTTGAGTTTTATGAGATTTGCATCCTAATTAATGTGTTTAGCCCTTCAGCTTGATTTTTACTAAAATAACCCACTATGCCTGAGAAAGAAAAGTTAGGAATGTTTGCTTTTTTTTTTTTTTTGCTAAAGTTAAATCAATCTTCCTTATTACTATTCATGTTTTATGAAGTACAATGAAAAATAGAATCCTTTGTGTCAGAAAGCGGATGCCGGCTGGCAGATTATAGAGAGGAACATGATTTAGCTTCCCTTCTTGACCATTTTAATTGTTATCCCAGCCACCCAGGAAGGGAATTTTAAACACTGAGAAGTCTTGGAAAAATAAGCTCCAGCACATTTATAACTGTCTCAACAACATCCAAGCTTTCTTACTTTCCACGGTTCAGACAAAAGTTAACTTTGCTTTAGCATAGCAGATAAAGAATTCCCACAGATATGTGTACAGGGAATACTTGTATAAAAACACCCAGTTATGAAATTCAGCAAAAGTAGAATGAACACAAGGCACTGGATGGGAGGCCTCAAGTTAATCAAGTTCATGTGGATGGGAATTGTTGGAGAGAAGACAATAGCAGAGTCTTTTACTTCAGAATTAACAAGGTAGATGTCACAGAAGTCTAAATAAAGAACCACAGTTTTATAATTTAGTGGATGTGTGTGTGGGAAAGGGAAATCTTCCTTTGCAGCCTTATATCATAATTCAGGACCCATTTACTTGGCAATAAATCCCACCACATGTAATGTCAAATTCCAAGGAGTGCACTTAGGATCTCTAGCAAAAAACAACAACAAACGTCTGGAGGATGGGGTTGAAGAGGAGGCTAAGATAAACAAGGTTCATATGCTATGTCATGTATAATGAATCTGTGTGTGAAAGAGAGCAATAAGGAGGCATCCTTCCCTTCTATTCAAATCTCAATCCTGCTCAACTTTTAATAAAACCTTTTTTGCTCCCAGTCCATAATTGCTGTGTTTGAGGCTTGCCACTGTCTAATGCCAATGGCTGAAACAGGTAGTTTGCCATAGTTTAAAACTATCTATCATAAATATCGATGTAAAGCAGTTATGCTGTTAGCATTAAGGACCCTCATATGGGTGCTCATTTGAATAAGTTCCCTCATATGGATGCTCATTTGAGTAATATTGTAAGCCATATTGTATGCCTGGTTAGATGTTCCTCAGCACTCTTAGACCTTTGTGACCCTAGCAGTGGAGAAGCAGCAGGTGGTAGAAGGTCCTTAATTCCCTGGAAGTGAAGTAGGTAGAGGTAGGGTTGCCAAGTCCAATTGAAGAAAAATCTGGGGACTTTGGGGGCGGAGCCAGGAGACTTTGGGAGTGGAGCCAGGAGACATTGGGGGTGGAGCCAGGAACAAGGGTGTGACAAGCATAATTGAACTCCAAGGGAGTTCTGGCCGTCACATTTAAAGGGACAGCACACCTTTTTAAATGCCTTTCTTCCATAGGAAATAATTAAAGATAAAGGCACCATCTTTTGGGGCTCATAGAATTGGACCCTCTGTTCCAATCGTTTTGAAACTTGGGGGGTATTTTGGGGAGAGGCACCAGATGCTATACTAAAAATTTGGTGCCTCTACCTAAAAAATAGCCCCCAGAGCCCCCAATACCCAAGGATCAATTCCCTATTATTCCCTATGGGAATCGTTCTCCATAGGGAATAATAGAGTGCCCAGTAGACATTTCTCTCCCCCCCCCACTTTCTAAAGGGGGGGAGGGCCTCCAAACCAGGGAATCCCCTGCCCCCTCCCTCTCTCACACACACAAATACTTACTAGATCTTCTTCCTGCAGAACTCTACTTGCTGTGAAAACGAAAGCAAAAGAAAGGGAGGGGCCGTTCTCCATGGAAACTATTACTGACCCTTTCCAATGAAGCCCTTCCTGTTTCCTGCACAGCCTTAAAGGCACACATTTTACAAATGGATCAGGAGCTCTACAACTACATGATGCCTACACGCATGTCCTCTCCCCCTCCCCCCCCGCTTCTGGATTTTTGGAGAGCGGGGGAGGAGGCTGCAAATTCGGGGGTCCCCTGCCAGGGCGGGGGGGGGTTGGGAAGCCTAGGTAGAGGAGAGGCTCAGCATTCTTCTGTGATGTCTACTGATCTTCCCCTGTAAGAAAGGGAGAGAAAGAACTCTGTCCCACGTCAGTATTTCTTCCCAATCCACATTTCATTCCAACTTTTCAACAGAACAAAATCAACTGCCAGAAAGTGAAACCAAAACAGAAAATTTGCCATCCTCTCATTGGTCATTCCAGCTAGGAGACATAATCTACAGGGTTTTTTTCCTTCTGCATTTCACTTCCTCACCTTTCTGGAAGAGGTATTACTATAGCATTAGAAAGTTCAAGATAGTCTGGAGCAAACCTCCCTCCAGAGACCTTCATTTGAAAGAACGCTGATGCAAAGTATACAATGAAAGAGGTGAAGAAAAAACCCCAAAGATGTTTGACAGGGAGTTTTCAGTCAAACATATTGGCCTGCAGAACCTGTGTTTTCTTCTATCCTGGAAAATAAGTTAATGCCAGATGCTCACAACTTCCTTGTTAGTTTAAATACTCTGAAATATTGGGTTGCTTCTTGGAGCCAATCCTACCAAAGGAGGTGGCAAATGGTTACAGTGCCACCCAAGCTTTCCTTCCCAGTTATTTTTTGTCTTTGGTACTGTAATTCAATAATATTGAACTACTCTTCAAGAAAATAACTATATATGTTTGCCTTGGGTGACCTGCTGTTTACACAAATTAATGTCAATGATAGATTTCAGCTTTGGAATGACAGATTTGGAATGAGGGATATTTATTTTTCAGATAAAATGGAAGTATCTATCTGATCATTCTTTTGTCTTTCCTCCAGCATTCTCAAGGCAGCATTCATTGTTCTTACCATCCAGACTTTTTCATAATAACTATTTTCTGAAGTAAATTAAGCTGGATGAAAAGGAATGGACAAAGATCATCGGCTTAATGTCTGAGTGGGGATTTAAATCAAGTTCTCCCCTGTAAAGGTCTTTTGACATTTACAGTATATGTTAGGAAAAAGTACAGGTAGATAACTTGTTGCATGTTCATGCTCTCAGAGAGAGAGAGTTGGGTGAGTCTGAATCGGCAATGGAAAGGACATCCCCAAACAAAAGGTCACTCCAAGAAAATAAATTATCCAGCTGTGCAGGAAAAAGATTAGTCATAAGCAGAAAAAGTAAGCAGAACAGACATGATGATAAGGCCAGAGCAAAGGAAATAAGACAAAAAAACCCTTGCTGGAAATAACAGAACTTTGAGTAGAATAAGTCTTCGGATACAATCATAAAAAATCATGGTCCTGGAAGTAAGCCCTATTAAATAAAATGGAATTTACTTCTGAGTAGACCTGTTCAGGATTGGTCTTTATATCACCATAGATCAGGCTTCCAGTGCCTGTGAGATATATATATATATATATATACACAAAGACAGTAGCTCTGAATATCAGAACTTAAACTAACAACAAGGAAAGGTCATCATCTTCATGCTTGGCTTGTGTGCTTCCGGGAGGCACCTGGCAGGCTTTTATTAGAAACTCAGGGATTTATCCTACAGTTCTACTCATATAATTTTCTTCTCTGCTTTATCCTTACAATAATCCTGATTAGGCTCGGAGGGAGGGAGTGGCCCAAGATCACCCAGCAAGCTTTCATGGCAGAGTAGGGATTTGAATCAGTCTCACAGATGCTAGTCTTACACTCTAGCCACTATACTGCACTAACTTTCAGCTTTCCCTCCCCCCATGTCAGCCATTCCCTGAGAAAAGTCTACCCAAGTTGCAGAAGTCATGGGGTAGTGAATCATTCAAGTTGTGTGGTGGCTGCTTCCAGACCCAGGCAAGGCTCACAGGTTTGTGGAGGCTGCTACTGGCTAGGATCCAGGCTAGTTGTGCTGCATCAAGTCATTCAGTAAGGTAAATCATACAAATTGCATGGTAGTAATTTGCTGGTGGTTGCTGATCAGGGCCAAGCCCTGAGTGAATCTTTCCTCTAGGCAGAAGGCAGGGGAGCAAGGGCAGAATGCCCTGGAAAGGGGTCTCCCTCCTAGCTTTTATGGGCCAAAACCAAGGATTGAAGGCTGGCCAGGACTTTTATTGTAGCAGGAACTCCCTTGCATATTAGGCAACACTCCTCTGATGTAGCTAATCCTTCAAGAGTTTACAGGACAATTAGTACAGTGTCTACTGTAAGTGCTAGGAGGATTGGTTACATCAGGGGTGTGTGGCATAATATGCAAAGGAGCTCCTGCAACAAGAAAATGCCCTGTTGTTTCCATTGTCTAGTACTACCATGGGATAGCACCATGAGACACTGCTTAAACACATGTTAAGCAGATGATTTATCATTGAGCTACAGCCCTCCCTAGGGGATTAGTATTCTGGGCAGGGGTTTTTTTTAGCAGGAATGCACAGGAACACAGTTCTGGCTGGCTTTGCATCGGAGATGGTGTTCTAATATGCAAATAAGTTCCTGCTGGGCTTTTTCTACAAAAAAACCTCCCCTGAATTTAAGTATCCATAGATTTGGCCATGTTGAGAATTAAATATACCAAAAAAGTAAAAGAATTATTTTAGGATTGTAATGCACAGTTCTTTTTTGAAGGTGACAAAATGATTGCCCTGTATGTAATTTAATCCAAAAACTATCTCTGTATATGCTCATTTGCTACAGAAGTTCATGCACACACACACACACACACACACAATTGTGGAATTACAGTACAGGCAGCTAAAAACCACAGTGAACCATTGTCTCATGGAAAAATATATGCACATGAGGTTACTTTTGGATTCACACTTCATTTTGTAGCCAGTGTTAATACACATATTATTTATAAAAACTACAGAGAGTTTAAAATACACAATAGTCTCGTTCACTATTAAATCTATTTCTGTTTCGATGTTGAAGGAGAGGCAGTAGAGGGAAACAGTTTACAAAGATTCTTGGTCACAAAAGATTTATCTTTACCGCAATCCTTTGTTTATTTAAAGCAACTCAGTCTCAATTTACATTTTATTGAAATTGAAATGTGTCTAGAACTAGCAACACTGCATGGACCCAGCCCTTATAAAATTCTCAACATATGCAGACCGTCTGACTCTAGCATTCTAACACAAACAACTTTTACATGTAACATGTATTACTAGGGTTACCACTGGGAATGAATGGGTGCCTTTAGTTCCACCCCATTTAAAATTTGATCCCTGTCTATTCCTGGGAATTCACTGTGACAATGTTTAACTGGTGCTAGTCTGAGAAATAGAATCCAAGGAATAAATAGAGAACAGTTCTCCTCTCCCCTCCTCTAAATTTTTAAAACCCATTTCCCCGAGTCTCTGGAGACCTGGAAGATTGGGAATCCCCTCCCCCCTGACATATATTTTTACACAAAAGACCATTCTGGAAAAGCACACCAAGGATTCATCAGAATCCCTGATGAAGACCTGTTGATTCTCTAATCATATCAGAAAGTCCTGTAGTTGTGAGTTTATGATGATAATAAAACTATATTGCATTATCTAATTATATGGTTTTAATAAAGATTCACAATCATGAGAGATTCTAATGTGACAGGAAAAGTATACCATATTAGAGTTTAAACTAATTTGTATTAGAGAACCTCAATAATTATTTGGGTGGGCTTTTCCAAAAATGCCATAATCATTTTTTTAAAAAAATTACTTCATTTTTACCCCACTTTCCTCCCCAATAGGGGCCCAAAGTGTCTTCCAACATTCTCCCATCCTGCACTTTATCCTCACAATGTGTTAGCCTGAGAAAGAGTGACTGGCTCAAAGTCATCCAGCAAGCTTCCAAGACCTTGTACCTGCTCACATGGGAGTTCTGGTGGCCTCGTGTCTGTGCTGACATGGCCCACTATGTCAGTTCCTGTGATGTCTGCCGGCAGGCCAAGGATGTACCAGCCAAGCCCCCAGAGCTTTTGCATCCCCTACCCACGCCTGCAGGGCCCTGGAACACCATCTTCCTGGACTTTATCACTGAGCTCCCCAGGTCCAAGGAGCACACTTGCATCCTGGTGATGGTGGACCTCTTCACCAAGATGGCTCACTTTGTTCCATGTCCCAAGCTGCCCACGGCTCCTGGAACAGCTCAGCTCTACCTCCAGCACGTCTTTCGCCTGCACGGGCTCCTGGCACACTTGATGTCAGACTGAGGCCCCCAGTTCACCTCCTGATTCTGCACTCCAGCTTTGGCACCCAGGTGCATTTGTCCTCAGCGTACCATCCCCAAACGGATGGGCAGACCGAATGCACCAATGCCACGCTGGAACAATACTTGTGTTGTTACACCAGCTACCAGCAGGATGACTGGGCCTCCTTGCTACCCCTGGCAGAGTTTGCCTACAACAATGCCGTACACATGTCCACGCAACAGACCCCATTTGCTGCCACCTATGGGTACCGTCCTCGCTTCTTCCCTGCAGTCCTGCCCCCTACAGCAGTCCCTGCTGCTGATGCGCACTTGCAGGAAATCCGGTCTCTCCAGGACTTGCTCAGAGAGCAGCTCCAACAGGCTAAAGAGGTCTACAAGGCAGCCACCAACTGAAAGCGACAGGTGGGGCCCTCACTGAAGTCTGGGGACCACATCTGGCTCTCCACCCATTACCTGCGTCGGCCGGGCTGGTCTTGCAAGCTGGACCCTTGCTTGTGGGGCCTTAACTGATCACGGACCAAATCAACCTCGTTGCTTTCTGGCTACAGCTGCCAGCCACCCTCCGCATCCACCCAGTCTTCCACTGGTCCCTCCTTGCTCCTGCTACACCACTGGATCCCATCCGACTGCCACCTCCAGTGCCGTCTCCTCCTGTCCTGGTCAATGGCAAGGAGCAATACGAGGTGCACCAGCTCCTTGACTCCCGAATCCACTGTGGTGGACCTCCACTACCTCGTAGACTGGGAAGGCTATGGCCCCAAGGACTGTTCATGGGAACCTGTGGACAACCTACATGCCCCTGACCTCGTGCAGTAGTTCCACACAGCCTACCCTGACCAGCCTGGCCCATTTGTGTGGGGAGGTCCTGCGGGGGGGGGGGGGATAGTGTCATGAGCCCTGATGAGGAGGATCTGGAAGGGTTAACAGACCTGGAAGAGTTGCCAGCCAGTTCTCCAGGCACCAGTGTCAGCTATTGATGATCAATCTCCTCCAAGCTCTCCTCCTCCCATCTCAAGAGTTTGAAGCAGGCTCCAGAAAGAACTTTCCAAGCGAAGACATGAGGCATGTCGATGCTTCAGATCTCTCAGCCCTGAGTTCTAGCAGAGTCACTGCCAATCAGGGAGCAGGCTGATTGAGGCTCTCATATAGCTCCCACCCAGGACCTGGTAACCTTGTGGAAGCAACGTCTATTTTCTGGCTTGCATCTACACTCCTTCCTGATTTCTGATCCTGACCTGCTTGATTTCCTTGGCACTCTGACCTTTTGGCTTTTGGACATTCTGGACATTCTGATTCCGATTTGTGATCCTGCCTTGGTGCTTGGCTCCTGCTTGACTTCCTGGACTTTGGCCTTGGACTGGCTTTGGACTCTTGCCTGCCTGCACCCTGAGAATGTGACATTACCTTTTGAATGTTATGATAATCAGGAAGCAAATGACAAGTTCTCCCCTTTGATGTCTATTGACAGATCTTATACTTGTATTTTTCTTCTGAAAATATGTTCTATTCTGTATCTTTTTAAATGCCAATAAATGGATTGGATTGGCTGTCTTCGAAAAGAATTCAGAAAACTCATTTGGTCCAAAATGCAGCAACCAAGCTACTGTCAGGGACAGGTTACGGGGATTGTATCAGCTCTGTTCTGAAAGATCTGCACTGTTTCTATGCACAATTCAAATTGCTGGTTCTTACCTTTGAAACTCTAAATGGCTTGGGCCCAGGGTACCTCCTCCCATATTCTCTAGCCCAACAGTTAAGATCTGCCTTTCAAGCCCTGCTTTCTGTGCCCCTGGCTTCAGAGATGGAGTGGGTGGCAACCAATGGTCTCTCTAAGCTGTGGCACCTTGTGAGCAAAAATTCTGCTTTGTGAGCTACTGGCATTAAAGTTGTGAGCTACTACTTCATAAATTAGTTTGCTCTGGGGCCATCCTTCCTGAGCTAAAACAAAAATTTGTGAGCCAGAGGCTAAAAAAACTCTGAGCTAGCTCACACTAACTCAGTTTAGAGGGAACACTGGTGGAAACTACAGACAGGACATTTTCTGTGGTGGCACCTTGACTTTGGAATGCCCTTCTCCTTGAGGCTTGTATGGCACTGACATTGCCACATGTCCCCAAAGTCTTTAATAAGGGTTTTAATATTATTAACTTTTAATCAGTTATTACTGTTTCTTGGATAGTTCTTATGCTACTTATGTCCAGTGGCCTGTTCTTAATATTGTGGTGATTTTAATTGTAAGAAACATCATGCAGAACTCTGAAGAAAAGACATAAAAATATATTAAATAGTACTCAGAAGAGCGTGATGAGCCACCTTGTGAAATGCTTTTTTAGAATTTATGCTCATGCAGATTTCAAGTAAAATAAAAGATAAATCAGTTCCTTCCAGCTTTGGAAGGAAATTTCCCAGCAAACTTGAAAAAACAAAACAGCTTCACCAATTTTATGACTTGGACAATAGTCAGCAAGTTAAATTTGTCAAAGAATGCAAGTAAGTCAGACAGCAGCATGAAACTGAAAGTTACTGAAGTACTGAAGTTACTGAAGTACTGAATAATTGCTGTTCATTTGCATTTGTTGGGTACACACTTGGTGAAGTTTGCACTGCAGTATGGCATTTCAGATGTTTCTGTCATGGGAGCATTGTTGCTGAGTATGCCTAAGTGCATATTTTTAATTCAGAGTCCCCATACTTGATCCAAAGGTTACTGTTTGCAAATTTCAGTAGCAAAATTATTGTGATGCCTCCTTTATGATCTGTGGCAGAAATCTATTCATAAAACAGAAATAGAGAGTCAAGGCGTAACATTAAATTAATACTATGGTCCCAATGGAATACATACTACACAAATTCTGCCATTGATTCAGTTTTACAAGGATTCCATTAACTTATTTTCTCCAAGAGCAGTTTATTGAAATTTCCATTTTGGCTCTACTTTGAAGGATTTAGTTCATCTGTTACAACAATTTCAGTATCAAGCTTCAGATGTGGAAGCCACAAATCCCACAAATCTCTCCTACTGGCCTTTGTGGACTTTCTTTTCATAGCATGACTATAGTGAGTGTATAAAGCCTTCATATGCAAAATACAATTGAAATTTACAATATTGGACTTAAACCAAAGTCTAGAAAAATTATAGTTTTAGGGCTGACTTCTCTGGGTTTTGGATTTTGCCCCCTCCATGATTTAAAATCACACATTATATTCATTCATTCAACACTTGCAAGTCACTCCCTTAAGTACAGTAGTCATGTAGGAAGAATGTATATGCCTAATTTTTCCCAAATCAAGCAAAAGTATGCCAAGTCACTCTTTCTGATTCGACACATCTTTCCTTTGGGCATCATGCTTTGTATCACAAGAGTGATTTATGGAAACAGCCCTATGGAAGTTAAAAAGATTGTTTTTTGAGAAGTGTACACTGGTGCCTGCCAGTTTCTGTGTCCTTGGAAGACATTTTATTCTCCGGAAAGTGGTCCAGATACTGCATTTATATTTGCTCCCACTGCTTCAGTGATTGCTCTGTCAAACAGTAATTATAGCATCCTCTATAAGTAATAAGTATAAACAAAAGTATAATCTGAAGATCTGCCAGAAATTAGTTATTGTAGATTTTCTGGGCTGTATGGCCGTGGTCTTGGCATAGTAGTACCAGACATTTTGCCAGCAGCTGTGACCAGCATCCTCAGAGGTATAACACAGAAAGATAGAGTTCTCTCTGTGTCAAAGTGAGAGGAAAGAAACGAAATGGTGGGAATTTATATCTACTTAGGAAGCTGGGGTTGGGCTGAGTCATTATCTTGTAGGAATTTCCCAGGCTGTGACGTTAATGGAGGAGCTTTCCTGAGGAGGTTCTTTTGTATATGGAGCTTTCCTGAGGGGGTTCTTTACATATGGAATGGCTGCTGGAATTCTAATCTCATCTGTAGTGCTGTTGGAAGCTGTAGAGCAATTTTGTGTTTTTCAGGACTGGAAACCATGCCCTATTCATTTTTAAACTCTCCTATTTCCTGTTGAAATTGTGTTTATGTCTGTGGATTTCAATGGCTTCCCTGTGTAATCTGACATGGTAATTGGATGTGTTGTTAGCATTACAGTGTCTTGGAATAAGATACTGACTGATTTTCCACTAACTTTACGCCACTTTCACATTCGTCATCTCAGCACGGCTTCCTTCCGATTTCACACTATCTGCCCCGGGGCTGCAGCAAATGTTGGTATTTTCACACAGCAAACAGAAACTGGTTTTGTTTGCTGTGAAAAAATGCTGATGCTTGCTGCAGCCCCGGGGCAGAAAGTGTGCAATGGGAAGGAAGCCCCACTGAGAAGATAAACGTGAGGGCGGTGTAAGGTGAGTGCAAAATTGGCAATGTATCCTGTTTGAATTAGATTGTATTCAATTACTGCTGATTTTTCAGGTTGGCCTAGTCTGCAGTGTTTTTCATGTTCTTTTATTCTTGTCTGGATTCTACGTTGTGTGGTCCCAATGTAAACCTGTCCACAACTACAGGGTATGTGGTATACTCCTGAATGTGTTGTTTGTTGTTGTTACTTGATGGGTCTTTGACCATATTAAACACTGATGATGATGATGAATACAGAGTTCAAAGAAATCAAAACGTTTTTAACTTTCAGTGTTCTACAAAAGGATAACAATGAATGCATATGATTAAACAAACACACATTAAAGAAATGAAGATGATATGAAAGAGCATAAAATAAAGTACAGTACAATACATATCTCATCCCATGTTGCAATCAAAACAACTCTGGGTATTTGTCAGAGAGTTAAGAGAGAAAGGTGTGAAAATATGTGATGAGAATTAAAGGTAAAGCATGCTGGAGTAAGTGGAATAATTAGGAGAGATGTTGTTGAAGGAGATGTAGTTCAGCAGAGGCAACCAATTTTTTGAGAAGCTAGAGCCTTTAGGATAAACATCTAACTCTGAAGACGCTCCGTAATTTTCTGAATTGTCCTTTCTAAAACAACCCATGAACCCAATGATGTACTGTAGTCTATTCCTTAGAGTCAGTCTCCTCCCAAAAATCTGCATAATAGAAAGCACAGCAGGGTGTAGTACGAAAGGGGAGGTAGAAAAGGTTCATTCTGTGATCCAGCCTGGTGCCTCTAAAAATGTTGTGTCTCACTTTATTTTTGTCAATTTATAAATGTGTCAACAAATAAGTCACTGAAATGGGAAGTTCTGAGGACAACATGAAGCCCAAGTGGATTCCAATAAGTGACCTGGAAAGCCTGCAGCAGGGTCTGTGCATTCACAAATTGGTTGTTAGATTCAGCAGTTGCACAGTAACATTTGCAATATTGTCACATGGCTCTAACACACTGTCATACTTGCTTACTGATATCTTGATGATCCTGTTTTCAACTTTGTTCAATTAGTGGAAATATATTTAGAAAGGCAAATTATCTTTTTCTCCCTCCTCTGCAACCCTACTTGTTACGTCCCACCCTGATCTCAATATGTAAATGTATGCAAACCACATTGAAAAAGGATAGTGATTGCTTGGGAAGGGCCAAGGTGTATTTAACCCAGCCAATCATAATGTTTTCCACAGCCAACGCTTCTCAGTCCTGTACTGTGAAGATTTTTAGTGGATTTCTGTTCCATTCTTTGCATTAATATTAACAAGAATCCTGGATTTAGTTTTCAAACAATACACCAGACCTTACTTGTATATAGGATATGGACAGGGAGTAAATGTGTCTTTTCAAAATGTGAACCGCTGATGCATTTGATTATATGTGTATATATAGAACATCACAGCCAACGCCAAGAAAAATATGTAAACTATTTTGGAGGATCCTGTTAACTTTAAGCCTATGCATGGCTGGGCAATATTTAGAAATGGATGTTGTTTTAAAAAAAATATTGTGTCCTGCCAAGAGGCTAAGCATATGCTTTTTCTTCTATCCAACTGAGACTATTGACTTGTGCTTCATCTGGTCAACACCCCAGTGCCTGAGTTGATGAATATGCTGCAAGCAGGTGGCTTGAAGACCTTTGCTCTACCTTTCTCAGCTCTCCATTCTCTCAAGGAATGACTCGTTTGCTCCAGGGCTGTGAGCCATAGCTGAGGTAATGTATACTCTTTCTTTCCTTTTGGAACTTTTTCATTTTTTCCTATAGCTCTAAATTGCAGAAATATTATTCAAAGATCTTGTTGGATTTAGATCAGAATTTGCTTTCACAGTACACTTTATGACCCCCCCCCCCGACAGATATTGCTCTGCTAGCTGATCTAGTTCACTAGAAGGAGGTCACCATGAGTGCACATTGGAACCCATTGTTCACCTTTAACTGTATGTGCACAAATAATAATCCTTAACTTTTATGCAGTTCTTCACAATGCTCAAGATGCATCAGGATTTATGGGTTGGACCCAGTTAGTTTTTAAAATTCCATCTTGCTTGATTCCTCTGCTGATTCAAGTTCTTGTTGCACATAACATTCTGTCCATACAGCTCCCATGATTCCCAGGATAATCACAGGGGATGCTCTCCTCCCCTTTTTCATCTGTGGAAAAGTTGATTGGACCCAACCCATAGCTTCAGTAATCCTTTCAATATGGGGAAAGTAATATTGCTCAGGGTTACCAAGATGATGCATGTGGAATACTTTGAACACTTGGAAGTATTATGGCTTGGAAGAACCATGTGCCCCAAAGACGTTTAGACTTATATTTCTTAAACAGCAGTTTATCACATTGTAACCAATTTGTGAACCAAGATGGGTAAGTTCAGGGCTGGTATCAGCATACCCTGAGGTGGTACAGTTGCCAGGGCTCAGTGTTGTAAACCCCTCCTCCTGACCACTTCTGTCACCTATCTGTGTGTCCTTTCCAGCTCACTTTCTTGCCAGGACACCTGCATCTGTATAAATGACTACTCATTACATAATGCTGTTGTCCCAAGCATGGACTTTATGGACAGTTCAATGACCCCAGTATATCCAAGGGAATTCTCCATTCTGTTCCTTGAGTAGAAAACCTAACTTCCCTATTCATTCTACTTTGAACTAGCTGAACACAAAGAGCGTAATGGAGAGTGACAGAAAAATCCTAGACATAGTTATATGTGTCTTCGTCTGTTGAAGTCAGTTAGTTTAGAAGGATATAACTCTGATTTGGATTGCACTGAGATTGCATGATAACGTTTGATTACCCACACAAGTTAGCCAGTTGATCGCTATCTTGACCTGTGTTTACAAAAATTAACGTGGCTCCGAATAAGCTGCTGACTAGTCACACATCAGTTCACATAACTAGCCCTGGGATTAGCATTAAATTGCTACAATATGTACAATGTTAGTTTTGCTTAATATTAGAATGGCAAGTAGTAAGTTTCCATTTTTATTGTGAGAGCAGCCACAGACAAAGCAAGAACAATTGGAGTGAATTACTAAATAAAGCAGTAAATAGATGCAAATGAAGAAACTTCTTTGCCTAATGCAAAACAGGACTGCAGAAACTGATCCAAACAAAGCAGCTTTTGGACTGACCCAGTGAGGCTGGCCAGATGCATAATGAGGTTTAGCCACCTCTTTGGCTTCAGTCTAAGTAATACTGCAGAAAATTAAGCAACTAGGAATATTGTTAACTGAATGTTGTATAAAGTACTTTCAGGTGTGCTAGTGCTTTATTACTTATGCAGGGAGTGTTATTGAAAATAATGTGCACAATCTAGCCAAAGTTAAACCTCATTATTTCAATGGAGAAGAACTCATGCTTAACTGGCCCATTAACTGGATTGCACCTGATGTTTGATCTGCACGCAATTTTGCAATTACATACCACATTACATACCGCATGTCCAAGAGTTCATTTAGATTTTAAGGATGAGCTGAAAGGTCTGTAAGTTGCAAAATAAGGTTCTTCTTTTCTGTGTTGTTCAGAAGACTATGGAAATGGAAGTGAATTGCTTGTCCCACTTAGAGAAGATAGTGATGGGGCTTCTTACTGCTTTTGATTGCCATTGCTCTCTCTCTCTCTCTGGACAAGACTGAGTTAGGGCAGAAAGCATTGCCCTCACTCTGAATTGGTCTCAGATATATCACATAACCAGATCCCACTGGGTACATGGTGTCCTCAGCCAAACCGGTGAGGCCAGGAAACATTGCCTTCACTTTTGTTTGGCTTCATAATGATGTCTAAAGCTAAAACAGGATGTTTCTGAATGACCTTCTATGGGTTAAAAATTACAGCTGAAAAACGGGAGCGCAATTCCTGCCCTTTCTGCTAGGATCACAGGGGATTGGGGCAAAAACAGTAAGTAATGAGGTATATTTTTCCTCCCCAGTTCCAGTTCCAGTTTCAAGGGTGAATTTTCAGTGTGTTTGCAAAATAGGTTTTTAAACTCCTTATTACCATTTTTATCAGCTTAATTTGTGACAGGATTCACCTTCCTTTGCAGCTTTTCATCCTGAAATAATTGTTCTATTTCTACCCCAATTTTCTTTTAGACCTTTAACATTTTGTGAGAGAAATTGGGTTAGGGCTGCCAATCCTGGGTTGGAGAATTCCTGGAGATTTTTGGGGTAGAGTCTGGAGAGGTGGGTTTGGGAAGGGGAAGGAGCTCAGCAGGGATATTATACCAAATACCTCATTCTCCAAAGCGGCCATTTTCTCCAAATAAACTAGTTTCTGTAGTCTGGAGATCAGTTATAATTCTCTGAGAATTCTAACCCCTACTTGGAAGTTGGCAACCTTAGGCTAGGTGCAGATATAGTGGCTTGTATCCACTATGCTAGTCGGCGAAGTTTGAAGCCTTCCTCCAGCCTAAGGAGCCCTTTTCCAAAGGAAAGGTTCTTCCAGAGAATTAAATGATATATCTTTCCTGCCCATGTTTAGAACCTTAAATATTACTAGAGCTTTGACATAAAATTCCCATGTGACAAGGCCCCACTCATATGATCTGTCCACCACAAAAAGGAAATGGTATGTAGTCATAGTTAAGGAATGAGTATGCATATGCAATGGACAGCACTTTTAAAATTTTAGAAGTGCTATGTAAGCAGGTAAAAGACTGAAGGGTTATTATTATTTTTTTTGTTATGTGATATATCTGAGACTAAATCAGAGTGAGGGCAATGCTTTCTGCCCTAACTCAGGTGTCTTGTCCAGAGAGAGAGAGAGAAAGAGAAAGCAACTGGGGGAAAGTTTAAAACCTGTAGTTTTGAATAACATTTCACATCTGCTATGAAAATTTGGCTGTTGACAAACAAAGTACAATCTTAGGGGCCAACAACCTGTGTTGAAGGGTTAATTCAAGAGAGCCTTGAGTGACAGGTTGTTCCAAGAGATCTGATTGGTTAGTACCAGCTGAGCAGAGAGAGACTTAAGAGCCGCACACTGAGGAGAGAGTCAGTCAGATTTCTGCCTTGACTGAGTTGAATCTGAATTCAACCCTAGCTGAGAAGAGTCGAGTACTGACAGTTTTAGAATTCAGCCCAGGACAGTTTAACACAAGCAGGTGAACTGGGGGAAAGTTGGCAAGGATAGGTAGTTAGACAGAGACTCCCAGTTAGGCCAAGGAAAGGGGATAGATCTTCTAGAGAAAGAAGAAAATTCCTTACCCAGCCAAATAGGGAGTTATCTCCGAAGAGTGCAGAGATCCCTTGTCTTGTGTAGTTAGAAACTACCTTTGCAGGCCTTAATGGTTAGTTGAAAACTCAACATGAGAACAGGTGTTTCAAGAGAAGGAAAGAATGTACAAGTCTTCTGGAAACCAAAAGAGTCATAGAATAGACAAATAAATTGATTAGAGTAAACACTGGAACAAAAGCCCCTCAACATAAAGATTTAAGTAACTGTGAATAGCTTAAGAAACCCTCATTAGCCTAAAACATAAGAACTAAAATCTATGTATGTACTGGTTTTACCTCAGAAATTTCAACCCCTGATTTCTCCTGACCTTTCCCTCTAAGTTAAATAAAATATTTTGATATTTTTGAATTTCAAAATGCCTTGAGTGTCATTTGTTGTTTAGATTAAAATGGGCTCCTGATCCTTTTCTCAGGTTCTTGGGCTGAGCCAACAGCCAAGATATTGTACTGTGACAGGGGTTGGACTGCCAGAGTTCTCCAGCAAAGAAGACAACACATTACTAGGGTGGCTCAGGGAAAGAAAAACAGAGGGAAAATATTGCCTCTGAGGCAGGGAATGGGCCCATTATAGCATGTTATTGACATTATATATTCACTGATAAAGGACCTTCATGCTCAAGGTTTGTTCTAGTTCCCTTGTTGTTGTTCAGTCGCACAGTCGAGTCTGACTCTTTGCAACCCCATGGACAAAGTCACACCAGGCCCTCTTGTCTTCCACCATCTTCCGGTCTGCTCAAATTCATGTTTGTTAAATCAGTAATGCTATCCAGCCATCTCATCTTTTGTCGTCCCCTTCTTCTTTTGCCTTCTGTCTTTCCTAGCATCAGGATCTTCTCCAGGGAGTGCTCCCTTCTCATTAGGTGGCCAAAGTATTTGAGCTTCAGCTTCAGCATCTGACCTTCCAAGGAACAGTCTGGGTTGATTTCCCTTAGGATTGATTGATTTGATCTTGCAGTCCAAGGGACTCTCAAGAGTCTTCTCCAGCACCACATCTCAAAAGCTTCTATTCTTCTGCGCTTCTTCCTTATGGTCCAGCTCTCACAGCCATATATTACTAGGAATACCATCGCTTTGACTATATGGACTTTTGTTGGCAGGGTGATGTCTCTACTTTTTATTATACTGCCCAGGTTAGCCATAGCTGTCCTCCCAAGGAGCAAGTGTCTTTTAATTTCATGGCTACAGTCACCATCTGCAGTGATCTTGGATCCCTGACAAATGAAGTCTGCCACTACTTCCATATCTTCCCTTTCTATTTGCCAAGGTGTGATGGGGCCGGATGCCATGATCTTATTTTTTTTTATGTTGAGTTTCAAGCCTACTTTTGTGCTCTCCTCTTTCACCCTCAACAAGAGGTTCTTTAGGTCCTCCTCACTTTCTGCCATTAGAGTGGGGTCATCTGCATATCTGAGGTTGTTGATATTCTTCCCGGCAATCTTAATTCCAGCTTGTGCTTCATCCAGGCCAGCATTTCGCATGATGTACTCTGCATATAAATTAAATAAGTAGGGTGACAATATACATCCTTGTCAAACTCCTTTTCCTATTCAAAACCAATCAGTTGTTCCATATACCGTTCCAACAGTTGCTTCTTATACAGGTTTCTCAGGAGACATGTGAGGTGGTCTGGTACTAGTCCCCTTACACAACCTATAAATTGGGATCTATTAATTGACCCTTATTCATTTGCAGACACCTAATATATTATGAATGCTATAGACATAGAGTCCATCCAATGAGCTATCATGCACTGAAGTCTCATCAGGTAAACTTGTCCAACCTGATTATTATCTGGGCATGGGAGGGGAAAGACTGTCCTTTCCAGTCCACACAAAGTGATTTAGGACATATAATCATGCAGTACAACATGGCTCTCAGTTTTACATGTTTTTATATTTAGTGGGAGAGCTGGGTTTCATTTCCCACTCCTCCACATGCAGCCAGCTGGGTGACCTTGAGCAAGCTACAGTTCTCTCAAGAGCAGTTCTGGAAAGAGCTCTCTTAGTTTCACCTAGCTCAGAAGAATGTCTGTTGTGGGGAGAGGAAGGGAAAGGAGATTGTAAACCATTCTGAGACTCTGAGTGAAGGGTGAGGTATAAATCTGATCTCTCCTTCTCCTCTTCCATCTTATTGAATTGACTATGAATGACTTTGAAACAAATGTTTTCAGATTCAGAGTGCTAGACTTACAAAAGTCTGAGGTAATAGTTGTTCCATGCACTATGATCTTATGGTATTATGTCCTGAGTTGAATAATGAGAGTTTTTGGCTAAAGAATAAAGAAAGTCAACTGACATTTGATATGATTTTCATATAAACAAAATAATGTTATGCTTTGAACTAATATGGTCTCACTTTTCTCAGTAACAAAAATGACACATTTTGCTCCCTTCTGACTCCAACACTGCACTGTATTTTTTACTGGAATGTTATCCAGATAAAAACATATGGGAAATCAGAAGTATAAAAGAGAAAATCCATATTGTAGGAAAGCAAACTGCTGCTTCAGGAAAATTTCCATTGCAGCAACCCTAAGGGCAGATATCTGCCAAATGTACATTTTGGCAAATACCTGTAGTTTTAAATAACATTTCACATCTGCTATGAAAATTTGGCTGTTGACAAGCAAAGCACAATCTTAGGGGCCAAGTAAATCTTGATGCTGCTCAAAAGGTGGTCTGGGATCTGGCATATTTTTTTATGTCAGCTAACTATAGCTAACAATTGATGGTAAAAGGAGAAGATATAACTCCTCGTGACTGAAGAATGCATTCATGTATTAATGATGGTCATTGTTATTTCGGCGTATGGATACTGAAAGCTATTATTGAAAATTGATCACAAATGAAACAGATAAGTGTATGTAGGAGCATAGCCTGAGTATATATAGACTACTGAATAAGCATCTCCTAGGAAAAGTTATCAGTCCCCCATGAGTTCATTTGCTGTTGTCTGCTGTTAAGCTGCTGCTGCTGCTGCTTTATGTATCACAGCTGACTTATGAAAACCCTCATTGGGTTTTCAGGGCAAGAGATGTCCGGAAGTGGTTTGCCATTGCCTCCTCCATGTGTTCCTAGAAGTCTCTGATCCAAATACTGGCCAGCACTGACCCTGCTTAGCATCTGAGATTTGCCAAGATAGGGCTAGCCCAGGCTATCCAGGTCATTAACATTCCTCAGTTATATACACATGGATTTAAATATGTTATCAGGTGGTCACTCCACATCCTCCTAGAGGGATTTATTTATGACATTTTTCATGGGATTTGTATGCTGCCTTTCTCCATGCAGGTTCTGTAAATGATTCTTACACACAATTGCAGGGCTCATGCCTCTGGTCTGGCCCAGGCTATTAATACTTGCAGGATAGATATAAATCAATTTGATCATTTCTCCCCTTCTTGCCAATAGTTTGCACTTATGTAGTTATTTTTTTTCCCCCTTTCATTTTATTAGCTACCTCCTGCATTGTGCTATAATGTACAATGCTTTTGGAAATCCTTGTAATGCAGCATGAGGATTTTTGATTGAAAGAGAAACTGCCCCGTTCTACTGTATAAGTGCCTATATCCAGTTAATGTAGTCATGGCCAGTGATTTTAGGCTCTCACATTCATGCCTAAATTGGAGTTCAGCTTTATGTCATACATTCAGAATCACCTCCAGTTTCTGAAGGAATCATATATTGTCATACCAGTCCTCCTTCCCTGTGGTTAATGCGAAAGATGTGAAGGATACAAAACAGCTGACTTTGTGAGAGAGCTTGACTGAGTTTCAGGCTATTGCACATGCATTTATTCATATTTGTCCATTCATTTACTAACATTTGATACTGTTTTTGAATGGTGTAGTGATTAAGAGTGTTGGACTAGCTTGCTGGCTGACCTTGAGCCAGTCTCTGGAGGGGAGAATGTTGCAAGACATTTTGGATCCCTATGGGGGAGGAAAGTGGAGTATTTATTTATTTATTTTGTTCAAGTTATATCCTGCCCTCCCTGCCAGAGCAGGCTCAGGGCAGCTTACATGTTTATGTATATGCATGAAATATAAAAGTACATTAAAACATAAAATTATAAAAATTAAAACATTTCAAGTGCTATATTAATCTATGGATGGCAATCTGTTTGATAAGATGGATAGCTGCCTGGTCTGTTTTTATATAAATGAAGTAAAAATATGGCATTTGGGGGGAAACCCACTGAAAGAAATGTGAGATTCTGCAAATTAGTTTAGTCTCTAATGTGGTATGGTTTTCATATTTATTATTTATTGATTGATTGATGTGATTTATATCCTACCCATCCTGACAAGGCAGGCTAAGGGCAGGTAACAATATAAAAATATATACATTGATCCATGAAAATCCTAAAATCATCAAACCAATAAATCACAATTCATAATGTTAGTTAAGCGCAAGATAGCTATAATCTAAGAATCTGCTCTAGGTATGCTGATGATAATTAATAGCACAGTTGTTCCAAAACAATGAGCAGTCAAAGGCAGGTCTGACCAATATCCAGCCAGTGTACAGCATACAGCAGGAGGGGCAGATGGAAATCAGATGGAAGGCCTGGAGGAAGACTTCCATCTTACAGGCCCTGTGGAACTGCAGATCCCTCAGGACCCTGATTTCCATGGGGAGCTTATTTCACCAAGTGGGTGCCACAGCCAAGAAGGCTCTTGTCCTAGTAGAAACTAGGCAGACATCTTTTGGGCCGGGGACTACCAGTCAACATTGATCAACTGATCTTAGAGCCCTTTGAGGGACATATGGGGAGAGGTGGCCCCATAGATATGTTGGTTCCTGGACATTTGGAGCCTTGAAGGTCAAAACCTATTTTAAGGCAGCAAAGATAATGGCCATATATCTGTATTTCGCTAGTGGGTGAAACTGGTGGGTAAAACGGGTGATATTACCTGAAAGTCATATAAAGCATCTGAGTCATAGTAGTTATTTGAGGTTCCAGAAGCTATTGAAGAAGTTATTTGAGGTTCCAGTCACGAGGTTCTGTATGAAGTTTCATACAGAAGTACCCCTAGAGTCTACACATGTGTACACTCAGACACACATACACAAGTAGGGGGGAACTCTTCCCACTCCTAAACATTTTCCTGTTATTGATGCTAAGAACAAATAAAAGCAATTCATAAATGAAATTGGATGCAAAATTCCCTCCTTCTTTCTGGAGGTCTTATCAATGGCCATTGTAAA